>NC_091283.1:471412012-472909512 GCF_032444005.1 Ranitomeya imitator
TGGAAAATGAAATGCTAGGTGAAATCCCAAGAAACAATGAAAACCCTATATTAAGGGTCACCAATCTAACCCAAGAAGAGGTGCGAAACCGGCTAAATAAGATTAAAATAGATAAATCTCCGGGTCCGGATGGCATACACCCACGAGTACTAAGAGAACTAAGTAATGTAATAGATAAACCATTATTTCTTATTTTTAGTGACTCTATAGCGACAGGGTCTGTTCCGCAGGACTGGCGCATAGCAAATGTGGTGCCAATATTCAAAAAGGGCTCTAAAAGTGAACCTGGAAATTATAGGCCAGTAAGTCTAACCTCTATTGTTGGTAAAATATTTGAGGGTTTCTGAGGGATGTTATTCTGGATTATCTCAATGAGAATAACTGTTTAACTCCATATCAGCATGGGTTTATGAGAAATCGCTCCTGTCAAACCAATCTAATCAGTTTTTATGAAGAGGTAAGCTATAGACTGGACCACGGTGAGTCATTGGACGTGGTATATCTCGATTTTTCCAAAGCGTTTGATACCGTGCCGCACAAGAGGTTGGTACACAAAATGAGAATGCTTGGTCTGGGGGAAAATGTGTGTAAATGGGTTAGTAACTGGCTTAGTGATAGAAAGCAGAGGGTGGTTATAAATGGTATAGTCTCTAACTGGGTCGCTGTGACCAGTGGGGTACCGCAGGGGTCAGTATTGGGACCGGTTCTCTTCAACATATTCATTAATGATCTGGTAGAAGGTTTACACAGTAAAATATCGATATTTGCAGATGATACAAAACTATGTAAAGCAGTTAATACAAGAGAAGATAGTATTCTGCTACAGATGGATCTGGATAAGTTGGAAACTTGGGCTGAAAGGTGGCAGATGAGGTTTAACAATGATAAATGTAAGGTTATACACATGGGAAGAGGGAATCAATATCACCATTACACACTGAACGGGAAACCACTGGGTAAATCTGACAGGGAGAAGGACTTGGGGATCCTAGTTAATGATAAACTTACCTGGAGCAGCCAGTGCCAGGCAGCAGCTGCCAAGGCAAACAGGATCATGGGGTGCATTAAAAGAGGTCTGGATACACATGATGAGAGCATTATACTGCCTCTGTACAAATCCCTAGTTAGACCGCACATGGAGTACTGTGTCCAGTTTTGGGCATCGGTGCTCAGGAAGGATATAATGGAACTAGAGAGAGTACAAAGGAGGGCAACAAAATTAATAAAGGGGATGGGAGAACTACAATACCCAGATAGATTAGCGAAATTAGGATTATTTAGTCTAGAAAAAAGACGACTGAGGGGCGATCTAATAACCATGTATAAGTATATAAGGGGACAATACAAATATCTCGCTGAGGATCTGTTTATACCAAGGAAGGTGACGGGCACAAGGGGGCATTCTTTGCGTCTGGAGGAGAGAAGGTTTTTCCACCAACATAGAAGAGGATTCTTTACTGTTAGGGCAGTGAGAATCTGGAATTGCTTGCCTGAGGAGGTGGTGATGGCGAACTCAGTCGAGGGGTTCAAGAGAGGCCTGGATGTCTTCCTGGAGCAGAACAATATTGTATCATACAATTATTAGGTTCTGTAGAAGGACGTAGATCTGGGTATTTATTATGATGGAATATAGGCTGAACTGGATGGACAAATGTCTTTTTTCGGCCTTACTAACTATGTTACTATGTTACTATGTTACTATGACCGAACACCACAGGTGGCGTCACGAACCCCTGACAGACTGCACCACCTTTATTGGACACCCCTTAGCAGGGTCGCGGATCGGGTCTAGCCACCGTGACAGCCTCAGAACCGAACCATAGAGGCCCGGTACCGAGAATGCGCGGCCCTGTGTCTGGGGGCGATCTAACTTGGCGTCACGAACAGGATCGTACTTTAAGCCTGAAGAATTGGGTCATGTGTGCCTTGGAACTGTGATTGAAACGTGTTGGACTGTGATTTATTGCGAGAACTGTGTATTGCTATCTGCCGCAAGATTCCTGCCAAAACCGCCGCCATTGCTGCGCCACGAGGAGTGCAGGAGAAGAAGAAGGGCGTGTCATGGGAGGAGATCGAGAAAATGGCGCGAACAGCAACATCCGCCCACTCCGACTACGGCTGCAGGATGACGAGCTCAGGAATGGAGGAGCTCAAACCCCAGAAAATGGAGGAGCCTCGTGTGGGTGCTGCCGTAGGGCCAGGAGAGGAGACGGTGACCAGCGAGTGCCTGAACGATGATGAAGTGACCCAGGATCACTGCAACCCAGCAGAGCCGGACCAGGGTTTACCGCCACAATGGGACCCGGATCCCCTGGAATTACCGGAGGAGGTATCGAACCACCCGACTCCAGGCGAAGGGTCGGCGACGGCGAAGAAATGGAAGTCGGAGCTGTGCTGGAAGGCCGCCCGGGGGGAGCTGTGGTCAGGGCCGCAGCGGACTCCGGCGTCCTCGTCAGCAGAGCCGACCGACATCGGTGGAACCACATCAGACGCAGGTACCAACAGCGACCCTGCCCCACCAACCGCTCCGGCTCCGGTGACCGCTCCCCAGCCCATTGATGACTGGTCTCCTGCTACTGAGATTGTGGTGGTGGCCCTTTACGCCATGAAGGGGATACTGCCCCCGCTGCCGACACCTCTGGGTATACCGATCGACATCAGCCCCAGGGGAGTGGTCTTTGAGTGGAATGCTCCCCGGTTTCAACCAGACGGGTCCCGACAGGAGGGCTCCTATGTCATCAGGCTCACCTGGGATCAATATAGACAAAGCTTGATCTCACAATGGGAAAACCGGGAACGAATGGAACAGACTGTCCGACCCGAGGAACGGGTGCCCCTTGTCAATTGTTGCCCTGAGAGTTTGATAAAACAGGGGATTGTGCTGGCCTTCCACCGGGGAGGGGTTGTGGCTTCATATTAGAGCCAGGACTGCTCACCGAGGTCTATGTGACTAGCTGCAACGTGGAACTCCAGTCCCGCAGTGTACCCCCACTCCGAAACTTGTACAGAGGGGACCATGTGACCTACACCCACCACTGGAGTGAGCGAGGGTGGTATGCTAAGAGAGTCAAACGCTGTGCGCTAGTGGTTGCGCCATCTACAATCACGACCGAAACTGGTGGTGGAACTCCACTGATCCCTGACCCCACAGGACCCAGCACTACCACACCGGCGTGTGGTGCCCTGCTTGCGGAGTCTGCCACCGGCATCACCGCTCGTACCCAGACCGCTGCTGATCCGACAACGATGGAGCTGGACAGTGACACAGAGCCAGACCTTCCCCGGCCGGGACGTGGTCGCCACCGGCTAATGTTGTGTCACCTATTACAGCACTAAACCTCGGAGATCCGAATATGTACATAGTTAAATCTTTATCTTCAAACTGCTACCTTAAACCCGTCCAGGGTTAACTCCTAGGGATCCCTTTGTTTACCCGGGATCCCCCTTCTTTTTGTTTGTTTGTCATTGTTTTCAAAGACTGCCGGATCATGAACAGTGAATGATTCAAAACTGTTTTTGTATATAGTTTGCACCTTCTTAAAGGGGTTAGAGAAAGAGTCCTCCTGAGAACTGTAGAAAGATGGTCGGCACAATGACAGTAGGCCCAGCCAAGGAGCTAGGCGGTCCTGCATTGGGGAAGTTAGAACGGAAAGAAAAGTTGAGTTATTTATATAGTATTTTATAGTAGGCCTTTAGTGGGTTCAGCTTATTCGCCCTTAAAGGAGAAGCTAACTTATTGTTCGAAGTTTGCACTTGGTAGAATACCCGGCTGGGTACTGAGAGTTATTTATAGTCAACCTGTTATTTAAAAAATGTTTAATTTTGTTTGTAACGTTCAAGTGTCCTCACCTCCCATAAAGGGAAGCATTGTTCTATTTACTTGTTTTAGCATTTCAAAAATTTTGTATGTCTTTTGCTGCTATGTATTGTTGTTCTTCTTCCCAGTCCAGGAGTACTAGATTTAACCGGGGGGAGTGCAGCGCCCCAGAGATCTGGTCGTTGCAGTATGACACTCTGCCACTAAGGGGAGTGATGGTACGTCTGATGCCACTGAAGGAATTCTCCTGACCAGGTATCACCAGCACACATTACACTTCACACTCCGGCCACTAGGGGTAGCAAAAGGCTTTATTTATTGGGCCCCTCCTCACACTGGTAAAACTAGGGGTTGGATAGAAAGTTAGTCAGAAGCTGACTGGGTTGGATTCAGGCAACATCCCGTGGCAGGGGGTGTTGCAGGGAGAAGACGCAGGGGGGTCCCTGTCAGGCGTGGGAACCTGGCAGATGCCTAGCGAACAGAACAGAACGTTATGGAACCGCGCCTGCACTACCTTGCGGCGGTATCCTAAGAAAGAGACAAGAAGCGAAGGATATTGTGGAACAGTGTAAACGAGATCAAGCAAAAAGGAGTACCAGTAGGAGTCGTGCCGTGAGACCGAGGCAACATCCTACTGAGGCGCGTAGCCGGTGGCCGGAACATCGTGGGAGTAACTGACTTTAGGCCTTACTTCAAACTCCGCAGGACAGTTAATTATAGGTTGGCTGTCTACCTTAAATTTCCTAAGAAGACATAGGGGGCAACAGTGGGAGAGGGGCGTCTCTAGGGTCCCGGAAGACCTCCAGGCCTTCCCGTCATACGGGTGCGTCCTAGCCAAAACATACTGGGGGACGAGAAACTAGTAACATCTGGACCTAAAGAGAGATAGAGCTGCAGAGAATGAACGACCGAGAACAGCAGTTGTGAGGACTATTCCAAATGCTCAGCAGAGTAGGACTGCAACACACAGGCGCTAGTGGTGGGCAACGATTTCCATCTGCGAGGGAAACTCTGGAAGTGCCCATCAGACCGGCCGGTCTCTGATAGCCCTGTTAAACGTGCTCTGGATTGAGGATCCTGAAGTCTTCAGTAAAGAGGTAAAGAGACTGCAACCTTTTGTCCTCGTTATTGCCTGCACCTCACACCATTACCATCCACCTTACTGGGAAGCCCTGTGGACATACTTCACCTGTGGGAAGGTATACCATCTAGCTGCCATTCCATCACCCCAGCGGACCCCACAGCAGCGTCGGTCACCCTGACCAAACACCACAGGTGGCGTCACGAACCCCTGACAGACTGCACCACCTTTATTGGACGCCCCTTAGCAGGGTCGCGGACCGGGTCTAGCCACCGTGACAGCCTCAGAACCGAACCAGAGAGGCCCGGTACCGAGAACGCGCGGCCCTGTGTCTGGGGGCGATCCATTATTATCTTCATTTAATTTGTCAAATTGGATATAATTCCACACCAAACATAAAAAATGGGGTGGACAAAAGTATTGGCACTGTTTGAAAAATCATGTGATGCTTCTCTAATTTGTGTAATTAGCAGCACCTCTAACTTACCTGTGGCACCTAACAGGTGTTGGCAATAACTAAATCACACTTGCAGCCAGTTGACATGGATTAAAGTTGACTCAACCTCTGTCCTGTGTCCTTGTGTGTACCACATTGAGCATGGAGAAAAGAAAGAAGAACAAAGAACTGTCTGAGGACTTGAAAAACCAAATTGTGAGGAAGCATGAGCAATCTCAAGGCTACAAGTCCATCTCCAAAGACCTGAATGTTCCTGTGTCTACCGTGCGCAATGTCACCAAGAAGTGTAAAGCCCATGGCACTGTGGCTAATCTCCCTACATGTGGATGGAAAATAAAAATTGACAAGAGATTTCAACTCAATATTGTGCGGATGTTGGATGAAGAACCTCGACTAACATCCAAACAAGTTCAAGCTGCCCTGCAGTCCGAGGGTACAACAGTGTCAACCCGTAATATCCGTCGGCGTCTGAATGAAAAGGGACTGTATGGTAGGAGACCCAGGAAGACCCCACTTCTTACCCCGAGACATAAAAAAGCCAGGCTGGAGTTTGCCAAAACTTACCTGAAAAAGCCTAAACGTTTTGGAAGAATGTTCTCTGGTCAGATGAGACAAAAGTAGAGCTTTTTGGGCAAAGACATCATCATAGAGTTTACAGGAGAAAAAAAGAGGCATTCAAAGAAAAGAACACGGTCCCTACAGTCAAACATGGTGGAGGTTCCCTGATGTTTTGGGGTTGCTTTGCTGCCTCTAGCACTGGACTGCTTGACCGTGTGCATGGCTTTATGAAGTCTGAAGACTACCAACAAATTTTGCAGCATAATGTAGGGCCCAGTGTGAGAAGGCTGGGTCTCCATCAGAGGTCATGGGTCTTCCAGCAGGACAATGACCCAAAACACACTTCAAAAAGCACTAGAAAATGGTTTGAGAGAAAGCACTGGAGACTTCTAAGGTGGCCAGCAATGAGTCCAGACCTAAATCCCATAGAACACCTGTGGAGAGATCTAAAAATGGCAATTTGGAGAAGGCACCCTTCAAATATCAGGGAACTGGAGCAGTTTGCCAAAGAACAATGGTCTAAAATTCCAGCAGAGCATTGTAAGAAACTCATTGATGGTTACCGGAAGCGGTTGGTCACAGTTATTTTGGCTAAAGGTTGTGCAACCAAGTATTAGGCTGAGGGTGCTAATACTTTTGTCTGGCCCAATTTTGGAGTTTTGTGTGAAATGATTAATGTTTTGCTTTTTGCTTCATTCTCTTTTGTGTTTTTTCATTTAAGACAAATTAAATGAAGATAATAATACCAAATAATTTGTGTTTGCAATCATTTTCAGGAAGAAAATGAGTATTATCTGATAGAATTGCAGGGGTGTCAATACTTTTGGCCATGACTGTATATCTGTTTGCTTATTATATCAAATATTAATTTGTATGAGAAAATACATCAATTTTCACACCATAATGACTGACATATCCAAACTCTTGATTAGTGCACCTGGGATGTCTAAAGTCAAAAAGGAAAGAAACAGGATTTAGATACATTAACCAAATAATCTAATTTACGTAAATGGCCAGTGTGACCATGCTCCTACATGTTGCATGTACACCATCTTATACTCCAGTTAATTTCCTTCAGTTTTGCTTTAGGTTCTTGCACCCAGTGCACACAAGAGCGTGACCTCCCTTTTTCAGGTGGCATTATGTTTATATATAGCGTCTCATGGCTGGGTGTCCATAGTTGAACTTCAGTCCTGCTCAGCCCTTATTCACATTGAAGTCATTTTTGACACACAAAAAAGGTATTAATACTAGAGGTTAGGACCGACCCGACTGGGTATATCTTGGTGCTGGTGGGATGGCTTTTGCATTTTTTTTTAAATCAAAAACAGTGCTTATTAATGCTCTATGCTATTTATATGCACTATTGCTTTACTTACAGCAGGGTATATATTCATTTTATTTCTATCTTAGGTTTTGACTGTTTTAAGGCCAGTGTGACCATGATCCTGCACGTTTCATGTATACCAACTTATACTCCAGTTCATTTCTGTTGGTTGTTCAGCACAACATACTGTCAGTGATTTGACCATTGTGGGCTGTTTGATAACTTTGTCAGTTATCATCATAATTTTTTCACCAACCAGTTATGTGAACACAGTTAACATTAACGTCCTATAAATCTCATAGAAGATGAATATTTTTTATATATTGTTGTTCATTTCACTTTCACAGTCTTCACAATTTCATTTATATCTACAGAACATTATGATGTGCAATTGAGAAATTAATTTCAACTCATGTACATTTGTTTGTTTTTGGTAAAAAAAAAGTGTCCATGAAATCAATAATCATATTATAATTTCCTAGCACCTCATATGAGTTTTCCATATAAGCTTCTTATTCTGCCAGACTTGTAGATGCAAATTAACAACCTTCTGATCGGGCATAAATTTTAACAGGATTTAATAACTTGGTATCACTGTTTAGTTTGGATCTAATTCTTGTGGCTGTAATATTGTCAAACTGATGTTGATATTGTTAGGGGTCGAGTTCCCGCTTCTGCACAGGGGGAATCTCGAGCCACCTCCGCTGCAGTCTCCCATTCTTGTCCGGCCGCAGTGGAGTCTGCTCAGCAAAGACGTCGGTCCCAGCGTCTTGCTCATTCTCACTCTGTTCTGAGAGTTACTGCTGCTTCTCCAGTCTCTGCCATTAAAGTCAGTGCTGGTCAGCAGCGAGCGGACTTCTCTGGGACTAAGTCCTTGTCTGCACGTACTGAGCATGCCCAGGGTAAGATCTCCCGTTGGAGATCGAGGGTCATGTGCTCAGGCTCTGCAGCACATTCCATTGGTCCTCTTGGCAGGTCTTGGAAGGGCAAAGGTGCTGTGGCCACTTCCTGTGCTGCAGCTATATAAACTGCGCATGACCGCACGGCCATGCGCTAGTATTGTATTACAATTGTTTATGTGTGTATGTTGTGAGCGCAAGTCGTCCTTGGATACCCCTACCCTATTGAATGTCTGTTCGCGGAAGGTGTATGGTTGCTATCTAGCGCCCGACTTATCCTACAGCACTAATCACACATTACAGCGTCCAGTTGCTGTGACCGCCAGTACGGCGCCGTGCACTTCCTCTGTGCTTTCCTTACCCAAGCCTGGGTGGTTAGTGGCGTTCGTCAGTGCGGCACTGCATGCACTCTTGTGCTTTAATATTGTTGTTCAGTTTCCTTACACACCCAGTTGCGGTGTTGTGCCAGCAAGGGTCTAATCGGACTTCAATCCTAGTTGGGGTTGAGTTCGATGACTACTTGCTCGCGCTTTAGGTGCGGTACCGCGGTCCTGTGACTCAACAGGATTGCATCTTTCACGCTGGGTGAGGTTAACCCACGCGTGTATACTTTAGTGTACCGCCATATAGTCTGCAAATTGCTAGCAGCAGGTTTTCACCTGCACGGTGGACCCCGGACGGCGAACGCATCTATATCATCTGTCTTGGTGCGTTCCACCAGTCCTAACAGAATACTAGCGCCAGGGTCTGGCTAGTAAAATGGCGGACGACCAGCGTTTACAGCAGTACATCCAGCAGCTGGAGGGAAGGTTGGCGGCTCTTGAGCGTACAACCTCAGCTGTGGATGTCACTGCTGTAGCTGTGCAGGCTGCAAGTGTAGCCGCAGCCAGTTTGTCCGCTGCCACCCCTGCTCCGACTTTATCCCATCTCCCGCTTCCTGACAAGTTTGCTGGCGACAGTAAACATTGTCGCGGATTCGTGAGCCAGTGCTCTATACATCTTGAGCTCCTGGCGTCACGTTTTCCTACGGAGCGGGCGAGAGTGGGATTTATCCTATCTCTCTTGTCGGGCAGGGCGTTAGAGTGGGCAACGCCACTCTGGGAGCGAGATGATCGTGTGGTACAGAGTGCTCCTCTCTTCTTGGACACTCCGAAGCAGGTCTTTTTAGGGCCTCGGGTTACCCACGACACCGCACTCCAATTGTTGTCTATTACACAGGGTACGTCCGTGGTCAGCCAGTTTGCCATCCAGTTCCGGACTCTAGCTTCAGAGTTAGAGTGGCCAGACAAAGTTCTTATTCCGGTGTTCTGGAGGGGACTGGCAGACCATGTGAAGGACGCCTTGGCCACTAGGGAGATACCGGCCACACTGGAGGAACTTATTTCTGTGTCTACCCGCATCGACCTCCGTTTTCACGAGCGGAGGTTGGAGCGGACCCAGTGTAGGCAGAGGTTTCGGCTGGCTCCAACTTTCGCCAGACCTCTGGAATCCCCTGTCTTGGCGTCAGATTCCCATGAGGCCATGGAGGTTTCTCGAGCGGGACCTAAATCTCTAGCCGCTCGAGTACCCGTGGTTTGTAATAACTGTCAACAACATGGACACTACGCCAATAAATGTCCGCGGCGGTCGGGAAACGATCGCGTCTAGTAACCATTGGGAGAGGTTCACTAGACACAGCAGCATTCTCCTCCAAACTATCCTTTAAAGGGACAATCCTGTTAGGCTCCTCCACTCTAACAGTCAAGCTTTGTGTGGATTCAGGAGCAGAGGGAAACTTCATGTCCTCTGCTTTTGCTACACGTCATGCTATACCACTAATCATGCTCGCCAAACCAATAACGGTTAGAGTTGTGAATGGGGCGACACTCCCACTGCAAATCACACACCAGACAGTTCCGTTCTCGCTGTCCATATCTCCTTCTCACCAGGAGATTATTTCTCTTCTTGTCCTTCCTGAGGGAATGGATGAGATTTTGCTGGGAATACCCTGGCTCCGTTTCCACTCCCCACATATTGAGTGGTCCTCAGGGAGAATATTGGGTTGGAGTAAGTCTTGTTTGGGCAGGTGTGTGAGTGAGTGTGTACAGGTCTCTACTACCGAGGTACCCGCAGATCTTTCATCACTTCCCAGGTATTATTGGTGTTATGCAGACGTGTTCTCTAAAAAGGCTGCTGAGACTCTACCACCCCATCGCCCATACGACTGTCCTATCGACCTCTTACCTGGAGCCGAACCTCCTCGGGGAAGGGTATATCCCCTCTCTCTCCCTGAGACGGAGGCTATGTCTCAATACATTCAGGAGAATTTGGCAAGAGGGTTTATAAGGAAGTCAGTGTCTCCGGCAGGGGCGGGATTCTTCTTCCTGCAAAACAAGAACGGGGAGTTACGTCCTTGCATCGATTACAGGGGTCTCAATGCTATCACTATTAAGAACAAATACCCGTTGCCCCTGATATCGGAGCTCTTTGACAGATTAAGGGGAGCTAAAATATTCACCAAATTAGATCTGCGGGGTGCCTACAATCTGATTCGCATCCGTGAGGGGGATGAGTGAAAAACGGCTTTCAATACCAGGGATGGGCACTATGAGTACCTGGTGATGCCTTTCGGGCTCTGTAATGCCCCAGCCGTTTTTCAGGACTTTGTCAACGATATCTTCCGGGATATGCTTTCTACCTCGGTCGTAGTCTATCTGGATGATATTCTCATCTTCTCTCCAGATATTATTGACTCCCACCGGAGAGATGTTGGCAAAGTCTTCGAACTCTTACAGGCGAATTCCTTATATGCAAAGTTGGAGAAGTGTGTGTTTGAACAGGAGTCCTTGCCTTTCCTGGGCTATATCATCTCGGCCCAGGGATTGGCTATGGATCCTGCCAAATTACAAGCAGTGATGGACTGGCAGGAACCCCATTCTCTTAAAGCGGTGCAGCGCTTTATGGGGTTCATAAATTACTATCGCCAGTTCATTCCCCACTTCTCAACTTTGGTAGCTCCCTTGGTATCCCTCACCAAGAAGGGAGCGAATCCCAAATCGTGGTCCGAAGGGGTCTCCAAGGCCTTCACTTCTATAAAGTCCCATTTTGCTAGCGCTCCCATCTTACATCGTCCCGATGTGGGTAAGCCATTCCTTTTTGAAGTGGATGCCTCATCCGTTGGTGCTGGAGCAGTCCTCTATCAAAAGGATGCTCAGGGTCGGAAGCACCCATGCTTCTTTTTCTCAAAGACCTTCACACCAGCGGAGAGAAATTACTCCATTGGGGATAGAGAGTTGCTGGCAATGAAGTTGGCCTTTTCGGAGTGGAGACATCTCTTGGAGGGTGCTCGGTTCCCATTCCAAGTTTTCACGAATCACAAGAATTTGGTCTATTTACAAACAGCCCAGCGGCTGAATTCTCGTCAGGCCAGATGGTCCTTGTTTTTCTCCCGGTTCCACTTTACCCTACATTATCTCGCCGGGGAGAAGAACATTCGTGCTGATGCTCTCTCTCGCTCCTTCGTGTCAGCTGAGGAGGAGGAGGACGAGCCTCGGCTCATTGTCCCTTCGGAGACTCTGAGAACTGTAGCTCCGGTTTCGCTAGAGTCTGTGCCCCCGGGCAAGACTTTTGTTCCCATCAATTTGCGTCCGGAGGTTCTCTCTTGAGCTCATTCGTCCAGAGTGGGTGGACACTTTGGGGCAAAAAGGACATCTGAGTTACTGGCGAGAATGTACTGGTGGCCACATATGGTTCGTGACGTCAGAGACTACGTTCAGGCATGTGTCTCTTGTGCCAAGAATAAGTCTTCCCGACAACGGCCAGCTGGTTTGTTATAGCCTCTACCGGTGGCAGACAGGCCCTGGGAGATGGTCGGGATGGATTTTGTTGTGGGTCTGCCCAAGTCTCGTGGCTGTACCATTATTTGGGTAATCACCGACCATTTTTCTAAAATGGTGCATTTGGTGCCGCTTCCCCGGTTACCTTCTGCACGGGCCTTGGCAGCGTTGTTTGTCAAACACATCTTTCTTCTTCACGGTATGCCAGACAAAATTGTCAGTGACCGAGGTCCCCAGTTTGCGTCTCGGTTCTGGAGAGAGCTTTGTCGTCTTCTCAGTATCGAGTTGAATCTCTCTTCGGCTTACCATCCCGAGACGAATGGGTTGGTAGAGAGAGCCAACCAGACCTTGGTCACATATCTGCGGCATTTTGTTTCTGCTAAGCAGGATGACTGGGCATCTTTGCTACCGTGGGCGGAGTTTGCTCTTAACAATGCTGTCGCTGATTCCACTGGACAGACTCCATTCCTCCTTAACTATGGTCAGCATCCGCGGGTACCTGTGCCCATGCCCGTGTCTTCCGCCGATTCCAGGGTGGCAGACTGGGCTGTGGAGGCACGGGACATTTGGGATCGCACTCAGGATGCCATTCAGGCTTCCAAGGAGAGAATGAGGTCCTCCGCCGACGCACATCGGCGCCCCGCTCCAACCTTTGCTCCTGGCGACTTAGTGTGGCTCTCCGCCCGTAACATCAGGCTGCGAGTTGAGTCTACCAAGTTTGCACCTCGCTACTTAGGTCCTTTTAAGGTCCTCGAACAGGTTAATCCTGTGGTTTACCGTCTGGCCCTTCCTCCACGCCTAGGTATCACCGACACCTTTCATGTGTCCCTCCTTAAGCCCGTCTACATGTCCCGGTTTTCTGAGTCATCTACTGGGACGTCGGGTTCGTCTACGGACGATTACGAGGTGAACGCTATCTTGGGGTACAAGGTGGTTCGTGGCAAAAAATTTTATTTGGTGGACTGGAGGGGTTACGGTCCTGAGGATAGATCCTGGGAGCCTGCTGAGCACATTCGGGCTCCGCAGCTCATTGCTGCCTTCGAACGTAGCGAGGCCCAAGGAGGGGGGCAATGTAAGGGGTCGAGTTCCCGCTTCTGCACAGGGGGAATCTCGAGCCACCTCCGCTGCGGTCTCCCATTCTTGTCCAGCCGCAGTGGAGTCTGCTCAGCAAAGACGTCGGTCCCAGCGTCTTGCTCATTCTCACTCTGTTCTGAGAGTTACTGCTGCTTCTCCAGTCTCTGCCATTAAAGTCAGTGCTGGTCAGCAGCGAGCGGACTTCTCTGGGACTAAGTCCTTGTCTGCACGTACTGAGCATGCCCAGGGTAAGATCTCCCGTTGGAGATCGAGGGTCATGTGCTCCGGCTCTGCAGCACATTCCATTGGTCCTCTTGGCAGGTCTTGGAAGGGCAAAGGTGCTGTGGCCACTTCCTGTGCTGCAGCTATATAAACTGCGCATAACCGCACGGCCATGCGCTAGTATTGTCTTACAATTGTTTATGTGTGTATGTTGTGAGTGCAAGTCATCCTTGGATACCCCTACCCTATTGAATGTCTGTTCGCGGAAGGTGTATGGTTACTATCTAGCGCCCGACTTATCCTACAGCACTAATCACACATTACAGCGTCCAGTTGCTGTGACCGCCAGTACGGCGCCGTGCACTTCCTCTGTGGTTTCCTTACCCAAGCCTGGGTGGTTAGTGGCGTTCGTCAGTGCGGCACCGCATGCACTCTTGTGCCTTAATATTGTTGTTCAGTTTCCTTACACACCCAGTTGCGGTGTTGTGCCAGCAAGGGTCTAATCGGACTTCAATCCTAGTTGGGGTTGAGTTCGCTGACTACTTGATCGCGCTTTAGGTGCGGTACCGCGGTCCTGTGACTCAACAGGATTGCTTCTTTCACGCTGGGTAAGGTTAACCCACGCGTGTATACTTTAGTGTACCGCCATATAGTCTGCAAATTGCTAGCAGCAGGTTTTCACCTGCACGGTGGACCCCGGACGGCGAACGCATCTATATCATCTGTCTTGGTGCGTTCCACCAGTCCTAACAGAATACTAGCGCCAGGGTCTGGCTAGTAAAATGGCGGACGACCAGCGTTTACAGCGGTACATCCAGCAGCTGGAGGGAAGGTTGGCGGCTCTTGAGCGTACAACCTCAGCTGTGGATGTCACTGCTGTAGCTGTGCAGGCTGCAAGTGTAGCCGCAGCCAGTTTGTCCGCTGCCACCCCTGCTCCGACTTCATCCCGTCTCCCGCTTCCTGACAAGTTTGCTGGCGACAGTAAACATTGTCGCGGATTCGTGAGCCAGTGCTCTATACATCTTGAGCTCCTGGCGTCACGTTTTCCTACGGAGCGGGCGAGAGTGGGATTTATCCTATCTCTCTTGTCGGGCAGGGCGTTGGAGTGGGCAACGCCACTCTGGGAGCGAGATGATCGTGTGGTACAGAGTGCTCCTCTCTTCTTGGACACTCTGAAGCAGGTCTTTTTAGGGCCTCCGGTTACCCACGACACCACACTCCAATTGTTGTCTATTACACAGGGTACGTCCGTGGTCAGCGTGTATACTTTAGTGTACCGCCATATAGTCTGCAAATTGCTAGCAGCAGGTTTTCACCTGCACGGTGGACCCCGGACGGCGAACGCATCTATATCATCTGTCTTGGTGCGTTCCGCCAGTCCTAACAGATATATTCTAGAAATGTATTATTTTAATAATTTTGTTTGTATTCAGAAAAGTAGAAACAATAAAACTTAAAGAGGACCTGTCACTAAGTCACATGTGACTCTTTTTTTTTCTCGCTGTTACAGAGTCTTCTGTTTCTTTTATTTTCCCTTTTTTTTTAAATCCGACATATAATTCCAGAGATATGGACTTTTTTACTTAGTGCTACTTTTTGTGATCTTTTCCAAGGGTGTGTTGCTCACAGAGTAATAATGCTGGTGCAGGTAGTGGAGAAACAAATGGGTTAATTCTGCACTGCCATGTGGGAAGGGTGAAGGATGCCAATCTGAGTATAAGTGGTTTAAGTGTCAATGCATTTTGAAGTGTATACAACCGCGATAGAGATACTGTGATGAGGTTATCGCGAGTGTGGGGCCAGAAGATTGCTGCGTCTGATTGCTACTACTCCAGCACTGAGAAGAAGCACTTCTCCTTCATTGTAAATGTGTTTATTTCTTCTGTCAGAACAGGGGTTAATTGGCCATGATGGAAATCCCTGTGCTCACAGCTGTGCTGGGTTAGCCACTCCTTTTCCCTTTTTTGGGCTCTGTTACTAATCCTCGTCAGAGCTAGCATTTGCTGCATGGCTATCGGTGGGAGAGGAGTACATATGAGAAGGAGAGTTGAAGGAGTTATTAGTGACTGTTGCTTGGTTTGTATGTGTGGCAATTCCTTGTCCTTCTTTTTTTGTTTATTCCCTTACCTTCACACCCCGATGCAATCCTCTGTTACATGTGAGTGAATATTTTGTATGCCTGGAGTTTTCAGTTATCCCTTGTCTGTGTTGCCTTGTTTGTCGGGTTGGTGTACTACTGTGCCCAGTAGCACCCCCTCTTCCCCAAGTGGGGGAAGAGAACAAACGGAGGGCTAATTTAGGAGATAAGGCAAGGGTGAAGGCTACCGGTATCTTCACCATCTGAATTATCCTGGGGAGCAGGGCGCCCCCTAGTGCTAGGGACATGGAACGAGCCCCTGGTCCCGGGTCACCCAACAGCCGTGTCATGACAGATATATTTAGCAGAAGTCTGTATAAATAGCCACAACATTTTAAAAAAGGCCTTTTTCAATTAATTCATTTGTTTCTCCATTACATGCACTTTCATCCTCTCATGGGTCTGCAGCAACCTTAAGGCCGGCGTCACACATGCGAGTTTTACGGACGTAAGAGCGCAGAATCTACGTCCGTAAAACTCGCAAAACATACGGCACAATGATTCTCAATGGGTCTAGTCCTATCAGCCGTATATTACGGATCCGTAATATACGTCGTTCTACGGCCGTACAAAATCGCAGCATGCTGCGTTTGTCAGCGTATTGCGCAAAAAATACGCCAATGCAAGTCTATGGGAGAGCGTATAATACGGAATGCATACGGACCATGCGTGTGACTTGTGAGAAATACGCTACTCACTGGCAGATGTCCTGAACTGTCTAAAGCCCTCAATCAGGCAGGTGAGACATGCTAATTAGCTGAAAAAGCCAGACAGTGAACCCGGAAGTCTGCTGCACGCCTCCACGGAGTGAGAGATTGAGCATGGCCAGCATAATTAATGTAGACATGCTGATCATTTTGATACAGGAGAGGCCAGAAATCTGGGACCAAAGAGACCCCAACTATGCGAACAGGGCAGTAAAACAAGCTGCATGGAGGAGCGTGTGTGGCTCCCTCTTCCCCCAGTATGACCAGCAGCCACGTGCGGCCCAGCGACAAATAAGTAAGTACACCCATGTTTGCAATGTAATGTTCTTGCTAAACAGCAGGCCCTTACTACTTTGAATTGCTAAACCTTAATTTATTAATTCTTCCTGAAAGTAATATAAATCCAAGCAGTATATACATGGTGCTGGATATGATAAATGGATTTCATGAAGGTTTAGAACAGGTGTGCCCTTACTAACATTGTTTTCCAGTAATTTGTTTTTCTGGGATAGAGGTTAGCTGACTCTGTCCTTGTGGCCTTGCTTCATAATTGTGTTTTTTTGTTAAATTTCTTGCTTAATGTGAGCCACAAAAGCCTCTTTCTATGCTACCCGTAAATCTGTGTCCTCCATTACACCTTGTGTGAGCACTCTGCATAATGGTCTAAGCAATGTGTGTATTTTTTGTTGTTTCAGTGGATGATGTAACAACAAGGTGGCGGAGTATCCGTGACCAGTATAGGAGGGAGAGGCAGCAGCGGGAGAAAAGTGGAGCCGGGGCCCCTCCTAAAAAAAAAAAATACATTTACTTTGATCGGCTTACGTTTCTCAACCCCAGCATGGACCTCAGGCCGTAAGTAAAAACATCTCAAACTGGGTTAATTTTTTAATGCTGAGAGATAATTCCAAATAACATAGTAACTGTCCAAATTTATCTTTTGCAGAACTCAGTCTAACCTCACTGACAGGGAGACAGGGTCTGACTCAGAACTGGTCATTGACCCAGTTGGAGAAGGTGAAGAGGTGGCTGGTCCATCTGCTGCTCCCTCCGGCGCAAGACCTACAGCATCTTCCTCATCTGGCCACCCAGCTCCAGCTGCAGCTGAAGAAAACCAAGAGGCCCCACAGATCTCTTCTGCAGCAGCAGCACCAGCACCTAGCCAGGATGACCCTGGGAATAGCAGCAGCCCAACTGTTGCCCTGGACCAATCCCCACAGGCTGCAGTCAGACCCCAGCGTGCACGACGCAGGAGAGAGCTTCGCCAAAGCAGGAGAAATGTGGATGCTGGGGTCATGAACTATTTGGCCCGGGTTCGAGAGGATGATGGGGAGGAGGGATTCACACGGAGCCTTGCCCAGTATTTACGCTCCATAGAGCGGGAGTTGAGGCTGCGTTTGAGAGGGTGTTTTCAGATCCTTATTGATGCATGCACCCCCCCAAATAACCCATACAATCTGATGCAGATGATTGAACAGTGGCAGATGTCACCTGATAATATTCTGCGGCCTCAGAGATTACAAGGCCTGCATGCGCAACAAGGATCTGAAGCACCCCCTCTACGTCAGCCAACACCTCTACCCCAACCCACAACTAACCAACAATGGCAACCTCAGCACCATATTGCAGGATATCAGCACCCATCCCAATATGGCCACTTGTCCAGACCCAGTGCTGGAGGCTGGTCCCAACCGGGGTTTGGACAATATGGTCATTTTGGGTTGGGGTATGATTCCCGCACATATGGGCAGCAACATCAGGGTTATCTCCCAAATCCTGGCCCCACTCATCAAAGTGGCCAGCATCAGAGCAGGCAGAATTTCCCGCAGGCCACTATAACATCCGCACAGGCTGCTGGACAATTGGGCCTACAAAGGCCACCTGATGCTGACACAGACCAATCCACTTCTCCACTTCCTACGTACCAGGACTTGTAATTTTGGGTACACCTTTTTTTTTTTCCAAAATTAGGTTTGGATTGGGCTTAAAAAGCAAGCTGTAATGTTTTTATTTTACTTTGTGTTTTGGTTCCCAAAAAAAAATGTTGCACTTTTTTTTGGCCAAAGATTTGTTATGCCAAAAAAAAAACTAAATCTAAAAACAAGTTTAAAAAGTAAATTTGCCGTTACTACCAAAAAAACTATGTATGCACTCTGTTCATTCTTATTACCTCACACACACATGATATGATCATAACCATATGTGAACAAATTAAACACAGCAGACATATTTTCCACATTGGTAATGCCAAAATTTAAGCAAATAACAAATTACACATGCAAAATTGCCTAGTCTTGCCAGGGAGTGGCACCCTGAGGACTCACAAAATAATTTGTGAACACATCACGAACTTTTAGTCCAGAAAGGGGACGTCGCGGAGGAGGGACATATGGGGTAGGCCTACTATGATTGTTCATGACGTGATTATGCAAATTAGTAGACGAACAATCATGTATTCGGGTGAAATTATGTAGAATTACACAGGCTTTGATCACTTCATTGATTGAAGCCTCACTCAGCTGAATTGCAGACTGAAGAACCCGCCATTTGGCTACAAGAATTCCAAAGGCGCACTCAACCAGTCTCCGTGCCCTGGAAAGTCTCAAATTAAACACCCTCCGCCGGTGGTCAAGGTTGCGCCTGGGGTAAGGCCTCATGACGTGCCTCGTCAGTTGGAAGGCCTCATCTCCAACCAAAACAAAAGGCACTGCTTCCGCATTGGAGCCTGGGAGTTGTTGTGGTGGTGGGAGGTTCAACTGGTTGTCACGTAGCCGCCGACCCATTATGGACGAATTGAAGACCCTAGAGTCTCCAGTTCGGCCATAGGCCCCAATGTCTACAATTATAAACCTGTAGTTGCTGTCAGCAACTGCTAACAGAACTACAGAGAAAAACTGCTTATAATTGTAGAATTGGGAACCAGAGTTCGGCGGCTTACGCACCCTGATATGTTTCCCATCCACAGCTCCAATGCAGTTAGGGAAGTCACAATTATTTTGGAAACCAGTGGCGATTTTGACCCAATCCTCCATTTTTGGCTCCGGCATCACAACTTCGTTAAGTTTCAGCCATATTTGGGAACAGGTTGTCCTAACAATGACTGAAATGGTAGAACGCCCAATGAGAAACTCCAGGTGTAGACCCGCAAAGGACAAGCCTGTGGACAGGAAGCTGCAAAACAAGGAAAAAAAACAAAACATGAGGAATATGAAAACAGGAAGAAACACAAGTGTCTATTTAATTTTCGTAGTCATTATTGACTAAGCAAAAAGGGTCATTTCACATTATTACTATACTCTAATATTACCCACATTTTTAGAAATGTGCTTGTGGCTTCATGTCTAAGTAAAGTAACTGAAACATAGTAGGACAAAACACATTGGCAAACATACAAAAATATAAAAGGTCAAAATACATACCGTAAGGTTAGGAGCAGACGCTCCTCAGCAGAGATGGCTTTTCTCATCCAGGTGTCCTGATAGGTGAGGCCAGGACGTAACATCTCCATCAACATGTCAAAAGTCCTGATGGACATGCGAGTATACAGGTAAAATTTGTCTGGATGGGCCCTCAAAGCTGAATAGAGTCTCTGGAAATGTCCTTTACTCTGGCGTTGTGTCAATAGAGGATGCACCCACAATCTTCGTCTCCTCCTTCGCGGATCTGCATTGACCGGATATGGCTGGCCAAAGCGACGAGACAACACCCAGTGAAGCAACACCCGCTGAGTTGTGCTTAAATACACATGGTCAGACATGTTTGTAAGGTCAAAGTAACACAGCCAAAATATGCTAGAGAACATATAGGGCATATGGGAGGGGTACACCTGTTGTCGAGGGCTTAAATAGTGTTGGTAATGATGGTTTAAATGATTTGCAGGCCTGAAAACCGTTAAATGTCCATTTTGTGATGGTGCGTGTCAAAAACGCAATACGGATCACATACGGATTACACACGGACCAGTACATGCGCAAAATACGCGACCACACCTAGGCTACGCAAGAACTACGGAAAGAGATTACGGAGACATTTTGGCGTATTACGCGCATATTACGGACGTATAATACGTTCCGTAATGTCTTACGCCGAGTGTGACGCCGGCCTTAGTATTACCAGTGGTTGTGTGCAGCACATAACTTGACCAGGTGAGTACCATTATGCAATTCTTTTAACATAGTTACCCAGAAAAGACAATATTTTGTGCTTTGGGTCTTTCCATTCTTTCTTTTCTTAGGGTAATAATGCAGAGCAGTGTAAAGTCATGCCACCAGAAAGTTCTGTGAGCTACACCCTTGACCATTAAAAATTTGTACTAAATAGGAAGTCTCATATCTCTGGAATCCAATGGTGGATTTAAGAAAAAAAAGGGAATACTCTAGGAAAGAGCAGGAATAAATTAAGAGCAAAGTGGCCACTTTTCACCTTATGATGGATCCTCTTTAATCATCACAATTGCTGCTGATCCCTCTGCAGGAAGAAGAAAGAAAGAAGAGTTCTTGGTCCCTCCCTGATTCTTGTCTGATCTTTCCTAATATACTCCAATCCCCATTTAACCCACTTCCTCCCCTTTTGCCCCCTTGCCCACCCCCAACCACCATTCTGCCACCAAGCACTGATCAATACTTGATCGCTGATCAGTACTTGATCGCTGATTGCTTGATTTTTGGCATTTTTTTATGTTCATGCGTCCTGCAGCCATCGAGCCTTGATCAATGATCAAATCACTGATCAAACTCTGTGCTCGCTGTTTTCCAGGACTTTTTTTTCCCTGTCCATTCCCTTTTTGCACTACCTCTGTGCATGTGTCCTACAGCCACTGAGCATTGATGATTGACGCAAATCATTGATCAACTTTCATGCTCACTGTTTTTTTACTAACTATTCCCTCCTCTTTCCACACGCGCTCGTTTTTCGTAAATACTTTTTTTTTGCTGTTTAGTTTTTTATCCCATTTTGCTCCATATCCGTGCATGCGTCCTACAGTCATAGAGCGCTGGTTGGTTCCAAATATCCCTGAGAGGGCTCCTTTTTTGTTTTTTTTCTAAATGAGAAAAAAATCATTTAGATTAGTTGATAGGTGTTTAGGTTAGGGAAAAATCCCTGCGTCCTACAGAAATCGAGAGCTGATCACTGATGCACATCAGTGATCAACCTTGGGTTTTTGCACATCCGTGCGTGCTTCCTACATCTGTTCTAAATAAAAAAAATGTTTACACCAAGTACTCACACACGCAGCTGAATTAAATTTGGTACATACACAAACACCACATATGGAAAAAATGTTGTCCTGCTCGTCACAAACACTGTATTCAGTGGAGGAGGCATGTGCTTTTCTTGCCTTCAACACTGACAGTGAGGGAGAAGATGACACCTTCCTTTATTTTTCATCCTCCTCTTCCTCAAGTGAATTGCCACGCAAATTCCCCAGGGCAGAAACTGAACCAGTACCCTCAGTTTCTGACCCTGTATGGACCTCATCCCCAAAGATTATTAGCCACTGATTCCTGATTTTGTGGCACAATCAGGTATCCAATTTGATACCACCAGCCTCACAGAAATGGACTTTTTCAAAGTCTTTTTCTCTGAGGATTTTGTAAATCTCATGGTCGCTCAAACAAATTTGTACGCTCAGCAATTATTGACACAAAATGGCCCTTAATAATTTTCTTACTGGACCCCTGTATACGCAGTACAAATTATGATGTTTTGGGGCCTGATCCTTCACATGGGAGTAGTAAAGAAGCCGGAGATTTGGCGATATTGGAGTGTTGACGTTTTGAATAACACTCCAGTGTTATAATGATAATGCACAATGTCATCCCCGAGATAACTTCAACTTTGACCGACTTTTCAAATTTCGGCTTGCATGGATGAATCCCTAATCCATTTCAATGGGAGGCTCAAATTCCAGAAATACCTGCCCAGTAGGAGGGCCATGTATGGAATTAAGCTCTACAAACTTTGTGAGAGTACCTCAGGGTACACCCAAAAGTTTTTGGTTTATGAAGGGAAGGACACCCGAATTGAACCCTCTGAATGCCCCCCTGTCCAGGGAGTGAGTGGGAAAATTGTGTGGGATTTGATGCACCCACTGCTAGATCAAGGTTAACACCTCTATGAAGATATCATTTATACCAGCATCCCACCATTCAAGTCCCTCTCTGCATGAGCTAACGCAGCCTGCAGTACTGTCCATAAGAATCAGAGAGGCCTACCTAAGATGCTGATTGGGCAGCTGATCAGAAAGGGTGAAAGCAGAGCCAAATGCAGTGACAACATGCTGGTGGTCAAGTACAAGGACAAGGGGATTTTCTTTTCTTGACCACTATACATGGTGATGGCTGTACCCCCTGCACTGTACAAAGTACCTCTACACAGGTCACCAAACCAGACTGTGTACTGGGGTACAACAAGAACATAGGATGAGTTTATCTCTCTGATCAAGTCCTCTATCCATATAGTGTCATCATTAGAAAAACCAAGGTGTGGTACAAGTAGCTTGCCATGCACATTGTTCAGATGGCAATGCACAATGCTTGAGTTGCACAATGTGCAGGCCAGACAGGTACATATTTTCAGTTCCAAGAGGTAGTAATCAAGGTCCTAATGTTTGGAGGTCAGGAATAAGTGGGCCCCAGTACTTCGGAACTGAAGGTACTCGTATCCTACCAGGCCAACATTTTCCCGGGGAAATCACTCAAAGCACAAAAAAGGGAAGGTCGCAAAAGAGGTGCTGAGTGAGGTTGCAGAAGGGGTATAGGTGAGGACACCACTTGTCAATGCAACACCTGCCCCGACAAACCTGGCCTGTGTATAAAAGAATAGTTCAAACTGTACCACACATCCATGAATTATTAAATTCATTTCTGACTTACACAACTCATATATGACAACCTGACGTACTCTGCAAAACTCTCATACAGTTGTGCTCAACAGTTTACATACCCCAGCAAAATTATTGCTTTCTTGCCCTTTTTTCAGAGAGTATGAATGATAACAACAAAACTTTGTCTCCACTCATGGTTAGTGGTTGGGTGCTGCCATTTATTGTCAAACTACTGTGTTTTCTCTTT
Source organism: Ranitomeya imitator (assembly GCF_032444005.1). NCBI lineage: Eukaryota > Metazoa > Chordata > Amphibia > Anura > Dendrobatidae > Ranitomeya > Ranitomeya imitator. The sequence continues at coordinate 471,435,177 of NC_091283.1, forward strand.
ATAAATCATAATGACAACCCAAAACATCCAAATGATCCTGATCACAAGTTCACATACCCCATTTCTTAATTAACATCCTCACCTGAGTGAGTTTCTGGGATCCAGACACCCTCTTGCATCTTTCATCCAGCCACTGACATTTCTGGATGGTGAGTCATGGTGAAAGCAAAAGAATTGTCAATGGATCTACGGGAAAAGGTTATTGAACTGTATAAAACAGGAAAGGAATACAAAAAGATATCCAATGAATTGATAAGTCAGCAGCATTCAAACTGTGATTATCAAATAGAAAATCAGGGGGCTTTGTAAAAACAAAACCACAGTCAGGTAGACGAAGAAAAATTTTGTCCACAACTGCCAGGAAAATTGTTCGGGATGCAAAGAAAAACCCGCATATAACATCAGCTGAAATACTGAACTCTCTGAAAACTAGCGGTGTGGCTGTTTCAAGATGCACAATAAGGAGGCACTTGAAGAAAAATGGGCTGCATGGTCGAGTCGCCAGAAGAAAGCCATTACTGCGCAAATGCCACAAAGTGTCTTGCCTACAATACGCAAAACAGCACAGAGACAAGCCTCAAAACTTCTGGAACAAGGTAATTTAGAGTGATGAGACCAAAATTGAACTTTTTGGCCACAACCATAAACATTACATTTGGAGAGAGGTCAACAAGGCCTATGATGAAAGGAACACCATTTCTACTGTAAAGCACAGAGATGGATCGCTGATGTTTTGGGGATGTGTGAGCTACAAAGGCACAGGAAACTTGGTCAAAGTTGAAGGAAAGATGAATGCAGCACGCTATCAGCAAATGCCGGAGACAAATTTGCAATTATCAGCCCAGAAGCTGCGAAAGGGACGGACTTGGGTGTTCCAACATGACAACGATCCAAAACACAAGGTCAAGTTGACCTGTCATTGAATACAGTAGAACAAAGTAAAGGTTCTGGACTGGTCATCTCAGTCTCCTGACCTCAATATCATTGAGTCACTCTGGGGAGATCTCAGCGCCCAGTTCATGCTACACAACCCAGGAGTTTACAGGAAATGGAGGCTTTTTGCCAAGAAGAGTGGGCAACTTTACCATCAGAGAAAATAAAGAACCTCATCCACAACTACCACAAAAGACTTTAAGCTGTCATTGATGTTAGAAGGGGCAATACATGGTATTAAGAAATGGGGTATATGAACTTTTGATCAGGGTAATTTGTATGTTTTGGGGTTTCATTATGACTTAAAAAGAGAAAACACAATAGTTTGACAACAAACGGCTTCACTCAACCACTAACCATGAGTGGAGAAAAAGTTTTGGTGTTATCATTCATAATCTCTGAAAAAAGGCAAAGAAAGAAAAAATTCTGCCGGGGTATGTAAACTTTTGAGCACAACTGTATACCAACCTGATGCACTCTACACAATTTACGTATATGCCGCCACATTATAAAATTCACATGCCAGGAAAACACTAGATCAATTCAAAAATAGGATCACTTGTGGGGGATTTGTTTAGGCACATGAGGGGCTCTCTGAATGTAAAATGACGCCCGTAGACCATTCCATCAAAGTCTGCATTGCAAAAAACGGTAATTAGACCTACCAGTATTTGTATTTCCAGGAATGTATCCTGACAGAACCATGGATGACGTCCTTCTTATCCTCACTGGGACAGGAAACAACAAGATGTTAAAAGAACCCTCCCATCTCCACCTCTCAGTGTCTTTTCAAAGTACTACACCTGGATGAATGCAACATAAATGTATTAATTATTCTTTATCCAAACATTACATCACATTAGCATAGAATTTCTCAGATGGGAGGGAACTATCCATTCTGACAGGATGGATTCCTGGAAATATAATTACCGGTAGGTCTAATTACCATTTTCCAGGTCATCAATTCTGACAGTACCATGGAGAATACCAATGTATGATGATCTAGGGTGGGACCACTGCATGAAGAACCTTTCTACCAAAGGCCAGCTGCCCTGAGACTACATCTAGCTTGTAATGTCTTGACAGACTCGACCATGTTGTGGCCCTACATATCTTATCCACTGAAGCCCCCTCTTTTTCTACCCATGAAGTATCTATGGCCCTAGTTGAATGGGCCCTAAGAGTCTCAGGGGGAGATCTTCCTTCAGACCAATTGTGGATCTGATCCATCTAGCTATTGTGGATTTTGCTGCTTTCTTACCCCTGTTTTATTTCCCATATTGCACAAACAAGTTTGTGTCCTGTCTAAAGTCCGTAGTTGCCTCTAGGTTTTGGGGAACCATCTCTCTAAAAACTAGGCAATGAATGTATTGTTCCTTTGGGTTTCTAGGATGCTGGCAGAATGAGGGAGAACGACTTCCTGGTTCATGTTCGAAGTTGATACCACTTTAGGGAGGAACACTGGGTCGAGCATCAAGACCAATTGGTCCTCAAATACTGAAAATACGGGTCTTTGATAGATAGCGCCTGTAATTCCCCTATTCTTTTAGCCGATGTGATCGCTACCAGGAAAGCCATTTTAAATGAGAGCCCACTAATGTCCATATCATTTGCTGGTTCATATGGATGTGTACAAAGTGCGTTTAGCACCAGGTTTAGATCTCAAGGTGGGACAGACTTCCTTACAGAAGGCTTCAGCCTCTGTATAGCTTTAGAGAAGCTAGCTATCCAGGGGTGGGTAGATAGGGAAGAGTCGAAAAATACGCTAAGGGTTGAAATCTATATCCTTAGCGTACTTAGTCTAAGACCCTTATTGAAACCTGTCTGCAGGAAATCAAGAATCTTGGGGATGACTTCCCGCAATATATGCAAAAGCGCTTCCAGATCTTATATATAGCAGAGGTCACAGGTTTTCTGCTTGCTTGAAGGGTAGATATCACTTTGTCGGACAATCCTCTTGATTTCAGGATCTGCTTCTCAGGATCCAGTTATATGATAGTTGAAGACTATCCGGATTGTGGTGGAGAACTGGGCTCTGGTAGGGAAGGTCTTTTCTCCTTGGAAGGAGGATGGGGTCTTCCTCTGCCATATTTCTCAGAAGAAGGAACCAACTCCTCTTCAGCCAGAAGGACACCACCAAAATGATCTTCGCCCTTTCTTCCTGCACTTTCATCAGCACTCTTTGAACCAGAGGATGGGGCAAGAACGCATAGGACAGCTTCTTTCCCCATGGTTGGGATAGTGCATTGACCCCAACTGAACCGTCTTAGGGGTTAAAAGAAAAATTTTCTGACTTTCGCATTTTCTCTGGATATGAACAGATCCACTCGTGGCACCCCCAGCCTTGACACAGCATACCAAACACTCCCTTGTTCAGCTCCCACTTTGTAGGGGATATGTTCTGCCTGCTCAGGAAGTCTGTCACCTGGTTCCTGGATCCTTCCAGGTGTACTAGAGAGACGGATAGCACCATCCTTCTGCCCCTTTAAAGGTCTTCCTTGCTATGTGCTGGGTATTTTTGTCCCCTTTGATGATGTAAGAATGCTACCACCGTCATGTTGTTAGACAGGATCTTTATATGTCTACCTCTGACCGTCGACTGGACTTGAAGTAGTAGCTTTGATACTGCGTACAGTTTCCTGAAGGTCGAGGATCTAGATCTCATCTCTAGACTCCCTTCTCCCTGGAAATATCTTCCTTCCGAATGGCCACCCCAGCCAAGCTGACTTGCGTCAATGGGGATCATGCTGCAAGGGGAGAGAATCCAGGGAACTTCCGCCTGGAGGTTTTCTGTAGTGGTCCACCAGCGTAGAGATTCCTTCACCGCGAGAGATAGGGGCATCCCAGTGTCCAGCGACAGTTGATGTTTGTCCCAGGCAGTTAGAACCGTGCCGTGGAGCTCTCGTGAGTGGAACTGACTCCACTGTACGCAGGGGATACAAGTGGTCATCAGTCCAAGGATTCTCATTGCTTCTCTGATGGAGCAGCAGCTTCTTGTAAATTGGTGGATTCTTTCTATCATGGCGTTGTGCTTCTCTTCTGGTAAAAAAGATGTTCTCAGTCTAGCAGAACCCCTAGGAATCGTTTTCTGGATTCTGGAACGAGATCCGATTTTCCCAATTTATGACCCATCCCAGCCTGTGGAGCGTGGAAATCGAGACCAGATAAGTTAACCCTTAAAGAACTGCTTTATTACTATTTGTTGTTGTTTAACTCACCCTGCACATCCCTTGTGTTTATACCACCTGATATACTTCTATTTACCCCTTCCTCTCCCTGGGTGGAGTAACCCCCTGTTCAAGTAAAATATAGTTAACCCTTGCTCTGCCTCCTGTCCATTACTGCATCCCGCAACCTGCTCACACCAATTTGAAGCTAACTGATAAATGTGGTAGAGCCTAAAGAACCCCCTTTTTATCTTTGACCCTTTTATAGAGATTTGTACTTTTTAGAATACAGCCCTACTTTGCAGTCTTCTATTGGAAATTGTGCACTACAAATGATGTTTGAATGGGAGTGGCAAAAAATTGGTTGTGGTGACAACATTGACCTGCATCGGTTACTAACAGAGCAAAAAGTTGAATAGCAAACCTAAAAAGAAGTACATCTCCAAATACAGTACTATCCTAGGAGATTGTAGGTTGGGGTTTCCTATTCATAACCTAGGCCCATTTGCCAGAGTTGACAATGTTTTTTCATTACTTGGACAATCTATTGATTTAAATTGGTATTCTATAATGCACTTGCAGAATTTATTCTGCCTTTTAGTTGTCCCCACAGATTTCAGTTTATTGCTGGGGGGTTCTGACAACAGGACAACCAGATGAGATTCTATGGTTGGGGGATTCCCCTAACAAGATGGACAAACCCATAATACCCTCACTGCTAGGACATGTATGTAGTCAGTCATGTGGGTATTTATACTTTATTTTGTGCCATTACTTTGCCGTCCTATGCAAGTCAGCTCAGAAACCATGAGGATGGGATTATACCAGAATAATACATAATACATACATTATCACTGTCTACTATGTCTGAATGTCCACCTCCAGAAGGAATTCATGCCTGAAAATGATCCACATCAAAGCACACAGTGACACTGTCTGCACCATTATAGGAAATGGCCCAGTCGGCACATATGCCCGAAACCCGTTTTGTGTGGGTTTGGATGTAAGTCTCGATGGGCCCACTGAAAAAGACCTTAGATAGTTTAAGGAAACCTGTCAGGCAATTCATGCTTCCCAAATTATGGACAGTATAAATCGCAGCCTGACAGCACCATTCAAGCCAATCATATTATACTGGCATTTAAGAGTAAAAAGATTTTAGTGCGGCTGGGGACCATAGCTGGTGATGGGACTAGTCTGGCTTGTGCCCTCGGTTTTCTCTTCCAAGTGGAGGAGATTCACAGGTCTCTCCCTGTATACATACGAGGGAGAGACCTTTCAATCACCTTCAGGGACTAGCCTTGTCTCTGGCTATTATTTCTTTCTGGATAATCAAAGTATATTTTCTCTGACATTTCGAAGCATTTGAGCATTTCTGTCTGGAGTTACCTGACAGACTCTCTTTAAGCTACATCTCTATATAACATTGATGTTTATTAACTCTTTAGCAACATCATCTGGCTATGGTAATGGAAAAAAAAAATTAAGGCTCTTGAAAGAAAAAACAAAAGCATAATGACATAATAAAATGACAGCATCTCCAAAGGATTAATCCTTTTGTTCTTGTGGTAGATCGGCTCACTCGGCGGTACACTGAGGTTGACACGGTAACACTGTCTCTTTAAGAACTTCCTTTGGTTTATTATAGGCAGCACAAACCTAGTTGAAGTAAAAAAAAAACACAGCCCTCTGGGCAACACATGAAAAACAAAATGGTAGCAGAAAGTGCGGTCCTTCTGAGTTAGCAGAACACACAGTTGAGATTGGTTCCAGCACAAGCCACTTCTCTGGAGTGTTCCTCTCCAGACAATGAACCCCCACTGCCTCTGGAGCCAGCTATTTAAAGGGAATCTATCACCCTAAAATTCACCTATAAGCTAAGGCTACGGCATCAGGGGCTTATCTACTGCATTCTGTAATGCTGTAGATAATCCCCGGATGTAACCTGCAAGATAAGAAAAACAGGTTATCTTATAGTCACCCAGGGGTGGTCCCTGTTCAGTCCGATCTGATGGGCTTCGTGATCTGGGCCCGGCCCCTCCCATCTTCATACTATGATGTCCTCTTCTTTGCTTCCTGCCGCGGATCTTGAGCATGCGTACTTTATCTGCCCTGTTGAGGGCAGCATAAAGTACTGCAATGCGCAGGAACTGGGCCTCTCTGACCTTTACCGGCACCCGTGCACTGCAGTATTTTGCTCTACTCTCAACAGGACAGATAAAGTACGTGAGGAATGTAAAGATTGTTCCAGCTCCTTTTTTGATTAAAAGTCCTTTATTGATCCACATCCTTAAAAATCATCCCTGCACAAAACCTGCAGGTTTTTGTCGCTGTTCACATTCCCTTTTGTGCAGGGATGATTTTTAAGGATATGGATCAATAAAGGACTTTTAATCAAAAAAGGAGCTGGAACAATTTTTACATTCCTCACGTCTTCAAGCTGTTGCTACGTCTGGGTCAGGACGGGTTCACGTGCTCCTGTGGTTTGTTGGTGAGCTGACTGGGCCTTTGGCCCCTGTATTTTTCTACAGATAAAGTACGCCTGCGCAGGAGCCGCCTCAGGAAGCAAAGAAGAGTACTTCATCGTATGAAGATGGGAGGCGCCAGACCCAGACCGCAACGCCCATCGGACCGCACCGGAACTGTCCCTGGGTGAGTATAACCTAACTTGTTCTTCTTATCTTTCAGGTTACATCGGGGAATTATCTACAGCATTACAGAATGCTGTAGATAAGCCACTGATGGTGGTGGCCTTAGCTTTTAGGCGAATTTTGGGGTGACAGATTCCCTTTAAGCCCCAGACCACACCCTGAGGTGGAGATAAGGTGGACACCCTCCCACCGCTCTATGATTGTTCACAAAAAAAACCCAGTGCATTAAACAAATTAGATTTTAACCCCTCACAGGAAATAATGTGCTAGAGGAAAATCTCTGGGTTTGACACCATTAAGCACAGCAACGCATATCTCCACTCCAGCACTTTACCAGTGATTTTGTCACTGTCTACATCATGTCCTATAGGCTTATCCTATCATGGCCACACAGCTTTATTCATCTTTCTTTTAATTTTTGGATTTGCTTTACTAAAATATGGAGAAATAAATGTCTTCATTTTTACAATTTATTCTTGCCTTGCATATAATTATCATAAAAGGGATGTTTACTTCCTATCAAGAGAGTGAAAAGGTTACAAATCACATTTTTTATTCATCTCTAAGGGCTCTAAACCAGCATCTTAAATATATCTTTCATCCGCAATAAAATTAAAATGATCTCCCACAGGAGAATAGCAGAACTTTCTGTATTTTTTTTCTTTTTTGTCTCAAAGTAAAGATGAGGTCAAAAATGGGAACTCAACATAGAAATCAGAAAAAGATACAACCCATTTATGTACGACTAAAAATTAATTATTAAAGTTTAGGGGATTTTTCCAGTGAAAACAACTTATCGCTTATCCCTAGGTGGTAACTCGCTGATCTGTGAATGTCCCACTGCTAGAAACTCACCAATTGGAAGATTGGGAACTTTTATTACTGACAAGAATCTTTTATCTCTGCTATAAAATGATGCGGCAGGTTTGACAACCGACCACCTCTTGATTAATTCTCCATGGGGCTGCCAGATAAAGCACAGTGCAGTGTTCAGCCTCATCGTAGGGAATGAATAAAAATGAATGGAGCGCAGGTCGCACATGCACACTGCTGCTTCATTCTGAAAAGTTCCTATTTTGCCAAACATTGCGAGTCCCACTGGGTGGACCCCACCGATCAACAAGCCATCACCTATCCCCTGGATAGGTGAGAAATTATTTACTGCCAACAACCCCCTTAACTTATTTTCACAACAGGTTCCTTTTAGATTTGAGCATGTGTAAGACACTATAGATCTCCCATTTACCCAAAATCGCAACAAGACTTAAAAAAATCTCATAAAGGTAACGTAACAGACCTACTTGCCATCCTGTAAAAATCAATGACTTTTTCTATTTTGGAAAGGTTTAGGGTAAAGATTATCCCTTATGCCACTGCTAGCACAGCTTTGATAATTTAGTACTTAGTTTATTAACTCATGGGCATCTCTTCACAAATGTATGCCATTATACAAATGGATTTATTTTTTATTGCACACTCAATAGTGGTAATGTTTATTAATGTTTGTACTTAGTATATGACATGAATATGGCACTGAATAAGTTTATTGTAGGATGCTGTTTACTTGTAAGAGGTTTCAAGAACTCTAGTTGCCATCTTACAAGTTATTGGTGCCTGCTTGGTGCCAGATTGATGAGTGGTATGGATGAGACCTGTCGTCCAGAAGTGTTTTTAGGCTGGACAAGTGTTTTGCCAGAGTAGAGAAAAAAGGAACGAGGTGGGGGATCAGGTAGACAAGCTTGCAGTTTGACAACCAGTATAAGATGCATCCTCAGTATCCTGAAGAGATATTGCAGTGTGACGGGGAAGGACTTAAGGGAATCCATAGAATCTCGCAAGACTTAGAAGGAGTTCAGTACAGACCCTGAACTTTACTGTTTGGGTTCGCCCATCTCTTGCTATGCCCCCAGCATAATGCCAAAGGATCAGAAAAATAACAAAAGTTAAAGAATAAATAGATTAGATAGAGTGTTAGGGTGATACATTAATTGTGAGGTTTACTATGTGCTTATTAGGACTGCTCCTCCATCATATCCAGCCTGAGTCTTAGCATCGGCCAGTACCTAGAAAAAGGTCTTGTATTGTTTGCATCTTGCTGAAGAAGTCTCTTTTCATAAAAGGCTCTAGGAGTTTCCCAGATAATTATAGACATAAACCAGTAAGCTATTAATTTCTGCTTAAAACAGGTTCTCAACTATTCACAGGATGATACCTTACTGATTGGGGAAAGTCCGACCGCTGGAACCTGCACTGATCATCAGAATGCAGCACTCAGTAGCCTCATAAAGAATGAATGGAGGGACAATTGAGCATGCACACTGCTACCCTACTTGAATGTACATAAAAGTTGTCCACACTACGGATCATGTGGGACTCAGTAGTTGGACACCCACCAACAGCGGCATACAGTTTTTAGCAGCAGACAACCAGGATGGATGAACAAAGAACTTAAACATATGCTAAAAAGGAAGAAAGAAATGTTTATCAAATGGAAAGAGGGAGTCATATCTAAAGAAGAATATAATGCTGTCTGCAGAACCTGCAGGGCACGAATCAGATTAACTAAAGCTGACAATGATTTAATGCTTGCAAAAGACCTCAAAAGCAATAAAAAGGATTTTGGGGATATGTCAAAAGTGAAAGAAAATTCAAAGATGCTATAGGATTTTTACAGGATGAAAATGATGAAATGGTAAGAAAGGATGTTGAGAAGGCCGAACTTTGTAATTCCTATTTTGCATCTGTTTTCTCTCAGAAAGAAAATGTACCAATTAACTGATCTTCACTGTCCTATTAAAGGAATAGAAGAATCCAGGATATCTATCTAGAAAGATAGTGAGGAAACACTTAGCTAACATAAATGAATTCAAGTCTCCAGGTCCAGATGAATTACACCCCCAGAGTACTGAAGGAGATAGCAGAAGAAATTTTTTAACCACTCTCCATAATCTTTGAAAATTCTTGGGGAACAGGAAAAGTCCCAGAAGACTGGAGAATAGCAAATGTTGTTCCTATCTGCAAAAGGGGGAAAAGGTGGACCCAGGGAACTATAAGATGGTGAGTCTGACTTCCATACCAGGAAAGATCTTTGAACAAATTATTAAAAAACATGTATGTAAGTACCTGGATAAGAACAAATTGATTAACCAGAGTCAGCATGGGTTTGTAACTAGTAAGTCATGTCAGACTAACTTAATTTCCTTCTATGACAGAATCACTGACTGTATGGATCAGGGAAATGCTGTAGATATAGTATATCTTGACTTCAGCAAAGCATTTGACAAAGTATCTCACACCATCCTTATTGAAAAAATCACTAAGTATGGAATGGGCAAGGCAACTGTTAGGTGGATTCATAACTGGCTTAGTGATCGGACCCAAAGAGTGGTCGTAAATGGCTGCACATCCAGTTGGAAGAATGTCTCAAGTGGGGTACCACAGGGTTCTGTCCTGGGCCCTGTATTGTTCAACATCTTTATTAATGATTTAGATGAAGGAATTGAGGGTACACTGATTAAATTTGCTGATGACTAGTGTTGAGTGATACCTTCCAATATCGGGAAATATCGGATCGGATTGAATCAGACCGATACCCAAAAAATATTTATTTCCAAAAACTGCATCAAAACCGTGCAAAAACCGCACCAAAAACTGCATCAAAAACACATCAAAATGCCACCAAAAACTGCATCAAAACCTGCATCAAAACCTGCATCAAAAACTGGTGCAGTTGTGATGCAGTTTTTGGTGCATTTTTTGGTGCAGTTTTTGGGCATTTTTTGATGCAGTTTTTAGAAATAAATAAATAAACGGAAAATGTGCATGATTTGAATGGAAACATGCATGAAAAAACGAGTTCGGAGGCCGGATTCATCATTTCACATCTCAGTTTCATACGTTTTTCGCCGGATCCATTGCTGTGTTTTTTCACCGGACAGAAAAACCGTTCCTCTGTATGTGTTTTCCGTCTGGCGGAAACAGTTTTTTTGGCGGATCCGGCAAAAACCGGATGAAACGTGTGGCCATCAAGCGCAATCTGGCGCTAATACAACTCTATGAGAAAAAAAACGGATCCGGCGTAAAAAAAACGGATCCGTTTTTTTCAAAACTCGCCGGATTTTGCCTGACGGCAAAAACCTGATTTGTGAAAGCAGCCAGATATATGGATAGATACATCTATCTATGTATCTATAGATATATCTATCTATAAATATATCTATAGATAGATATATCCATAGATATATAATAGAGAGGCCGATGTTTCTAAGGCCACTTTCACACTTGCGTTTTTAGCAGTCCGTCGCAATCCGTCGTTTTGGGAAAAAAACGGATCCTGCAAATGCACTCGCAGGATGCGTTTTTTACCCATAGACTTGTTAGCGATGGATCACAACGGATGGCCTCACGTTGCGTCCGTCGTGCAATGGATCCGTCGTGTTTTGGCGGACCGTCGGCACGAGAGGCCGCATGCGCGGCTGAAACTCCGCCCCCTCCTCCCCGGACTTCAGAATGGGCAGCGGATGCATTGAAAAACTGCATCCGCTGCCCACGTTGTGCACAAATTTCACAACGTGCGTCGGTATGTCGGCCCGACGCATAGCGACGGACCTGTACCGACGCAAGTGTGAAAGATGCCTTAATGAGCGTTTAATTAAAAAAAAACAGAAAAAAATGGCGTGGGCTCCCGTGCAATTTTCTGCGCCAGAGGGGGAATGCCGATGGCCGGGTGCCAATACTTGTAGCCTGGGAAGGGGGTAATACCCATGGCCCCTCCCAGGCTATGAATATCAGCCCGCAGCTGTCTGCGTAGCCTTTACTGGCTATTAAAATAGGGGGACCCCCCAAAAAAAATTACATGGGGTCCCCCTATATTTTATAGCCAGAAAAGCTACGCAGACACCTGTAGGCTAATATTCATAGCCTAGAGAGGGGCCATGGATATTGGCCCCCCGGGTTCAAATACTAGTCCGCAGCGACCCCAGAAATGGCACATCTGTAAGATGCGCCAATTCCGGCACTTAGCCCCTCTCTTCTCACTCTCGAGTAGCAGTGGGATATGGGGTAATAAAGGGTTAATGTCACCTTGCTATTGTAAGGTGACATTAAGCCGGGTTAATAATGGAGAGGCGTCAATAAGACGCCTATCCATTATTAATCCTAGTGTAGTGAAAGAGTTGAAAAAAAAAAATAAAGACACAGCCAGAAAAAAGTATTTTAATATTCTTCATTTAACCATACTTACCATACTTCAGCGCCTGCAAAAAACGTAAAATAATAATCTGTATACTGTCTGCCGTAGTCCAATTAATAACGAGTGTCTCCCCTACAGAACAGTGACATCGGGTGATGTCACTGCTCTATAGGACCCTCAGTGACACACTGACAGGAGACAATGGCTCCTGCAGTGCATCACTGAGAGGTTACTATAGTTCAGAGTCTCACTTTATGGCATTTGCTGCGTGGGAAATTTCTCACACAGCAATGCCAAAAGTGAGACTAGGGACTATTTTTTTACAGCAGCGAAGGAATACAACCAAAGAGCAAGAAGACATACAAAAAAGCAGGGATCACCTAAGACTACCATGGCAATGCCAGGACATGCGTACCCTTATATTGTGATTGCATGGTACATACCTGCCTTGACTGTATTAACCAGTGCTCCTGATTGTTACATTAATGGTATACTTACCGATTGTTTTTAAATGTTTTTAAAAAAATCCTGATGTTGTGGGTTTATGTGTAATAATAAAATTTAACATGTCTTAAGGTGATCCCTGCTTTTTTGTATGTCTTCTTGCTCTTTGGTTGTTGATCCTATATTCAAGACATACTGCAAGAGGATCCCATGGGTATTTTTAAATTATTTACTTGATGGTGCCCTCCTTGTGTTGAATACTTTTCGGCGGAGGGATACAGTGCGGAAGGAAACCTTTCTCCCGTCATTGTTTTCCTGGAGTCCCTAGAGAGCGGTCGCATCAGCTGATGCTGCCGTTCTCCAAGGGAGATCGTCATGGAACACTTGTGGATTTCTGCAGATCAGGGAGTATATTGGTTGTTTGTTATTTTAATATTTTTTACAGATGACACTGGCTTCAGGGAACAAAGTGACAAGTGATGGTGAGTATATAATCAATGTTATATGTACTGTATGTCTATATGTATGGATTGTATTTAATGTATGAATGTATTGTATGCAGTATGTATGTAGTATGTATGTAATATGTATGTAGTATGTATGTTTAATGTATGTAGTATGTATGTTGTATGTATGTAGTATGTATGTATGTATGTAGTATGTATGTTGTATGTATGTAGTATGTAGTATGTATATAGTATGTATGTATGTATGTATGTAGTATGTATGTAGTATGTTGTATGTATGTTGTATGTATGTAGTTTGCATGTATGCAGTATGTATGTTGTATGTATGTAGTATGTAGTATGCATGTATGTATGTAGTATGTAGTATGTATGTATGTAGTATGTATGTATGTATTATGTATGTTGTATGTATGTAGTATGTTGTATGTATGTATGTTGTATGTATGTAGTATGTTGTATGTAGTATGTATGTTTGTGTTTTTTCTTTTTAAATTCAACACATTAGCCGGATGTCAATCACTGTCATTGTAGCAGGCATAGCTCGATGGGACTTGTAGTCCCATCGGACGATGCCTGCACACACATACACAACCCCGAGAGGCCTGCACAGACCCCCGGCAGCCTGCACAGACCCACGGCTGCCCGCACAGACCCACGGCAGGCCCGCACAGACCCCCAGCAGCCCGCACAGACCCCTGGCAGGCCCATACAGACCCTTGGCCGATACCCGATATTTGCAGTATCGGAATGCTCAACACTACTGATGACACAATGCTAGGAGGGACAGCTAAAACTAGAGAACTAGAGAAGAGGGAGAGAGGATTCAAGAAGATATAAATATACTGGAGCAGTAGGCACCAACTAACAGAATGGTTTTTAACAAGGAAAAATGCAAAGTACTACATCTGGGCAATAAAAATGAAAAAAGCATATACAGAATGAGAGGAATAGGGGTAAGCAACAGCACATGTGAAAAAGACTTGGGTATACTAATAGATCATAAACTGAACATGAGTCAACGGTGTGATGCAGCAGAAAAAAAGGCAAATGCAATTCTGGGAAGTATTAACAGAAGCATACAGTCTAGATCATGTGAAGTAATTATTGCCCTCTACCTCTTTGGTCAAACCTCATCTGGAATACTGTGTCCAGTTTTGGGCACTACATTTTAAAAAAGACAAACTGGAGCAAGTTCAGAGAAGAGCGACCAGAATGGTGACCGGTCTGCAAATCATGTCCTATGAGGAACGGTTACAGGATTTGGGAATGTTTAGCTTGCCAAAAAGAAGACAGAGGAGACTTAATAGCTCATATATATATATATATATATATATATATATATATATATATATATATATATATATGCGCTGGAGGTGCCATCAAGTCTAAAAAAACTATTAATAAAAAGGCTTTCTACATAAAATGTCCATCACAACATATATAAACAATTACCTTATTGGGAATTCTTAATACGGCATCTGTCATCCATATAGGGTGTTAGTAATTACCGGGTATTCACATGCGTATGTATCGTAATCAAGGTCTCCCGAACGTATGCACAACGGTAGTGTAGTCTTCTACTCTCTTTCCAAAAGATATGTGAGGGAAGGGTGTAAAAAACCTGTCCCGGCCGGTGACAGTCACCCCCTACCTCACAGACGATGCTTCCGGATCTTCAGCGTGAGCCCACGCTCCCACACGCTAGTTGCCGGCGAGGTGCAGTGAAACTGCAGGACCTCGCGTGACGTCACATACACGTGATGCTTCACGTGAACAGCTAACGGAGTGCACCCAGGACCAAAAAAGTTCTATCCAACGCGTTTCGGAGTCGGCAGACTCCTTCCTCAGGGATGGTTCGGTGCATGACAGAAATGCTTTTTATATCATATAGCGAGTGGAAGCGCTGGGTCTACTTATTAAAAGCAAAGAGTTCAATCTCGCTGTTAAGTCCATTTGGAATCAATGTATTCATTTCAAAGATCCATTTACTCTCCTCCCTTGACATCTGATGGATGACGTTACCCTACCATGAGGGCTCTATAAAAGACATTGTGGTCACTGGGATCAAAATAGTGAAAAAGAACTGGCGGAAGGGTAACTTCATCCATTTTTTTTTAAATTTAACCCTGACCTGACCAGGATGGAGGCGGCACCATCCTGTCCAGAGTCATGACACCTCTCTCACCAAGGCTCTTCTCCAGCGATTGCTCAGTTTGGCTGGACGGCCAGGTCTAGGAAGACTTCTGGTGGTCCCAAAATTCTTCCATTTAAGGATTATGGAGGCCACTGTGCTCTTATGAACCTTGAGTACTGCAGAAATTCTTTTGTAACCTTGGCCAGACCTGGGACTTGCCACAATTCTGTCTCTGAGCTATTTGGCCAGTTCCTTTGACCTCATAATTCTCATTTGGTCTGACATGCACTGTGAGCTGTGAGGTCTTATATAGACAGGTGTGTGCCTTTCCAAATCAAGTCCTATCAGTTTAATTAAACACAGCTGGCCTCCAATGAAGGAGTAGAACCATCTCAATGAGGATCACAAGGAAATGGACAGCATATGACTTAAATATGAGTGTCTGACCAAAGGGTCTGAATACTTATGACATGACCCTGTGATATTTCAGGGGTTTTTCTAAATAAATTTGCAAACATTTCTACATTTCTGCTCTTTCTCAGTCAAGATGGGGTGCAGAGTGTACATTAAAGTGAAAAAACGAACTTTTTTGAATTTACCAATGGCTGCAATGAAAAAAAGAGTGAAAAATGTAAAGGAGTCTGAATACATTCCGTACCTATATATATATATATATATATATATATATATATATATATATACTGTACATATATATACAGTGGGGCAAAAAAGTATTTAGTCAGTCAGCAATAGTGCAAGTTCCACCACTTAAAAAGATGAGAGGCGTCTGTAATTTACATCATAGGTAGACCTCAACTATGGGAGACAAACTGAGAAAAAAAAATCCAGAAAATCACATTGTCTGTTTTTTTAACATTTTATTTGCATATTATGGTGGAAAATAAGTATTTGGTCAGAAACAAAATTTCATCTCAATACTTTGTAATATATCCTTTGTTGGCAATGACAGAGGTCAAACGTTTTCTGTAAGTCTTCACAAGGTTGCCACACACTGTTGTTGGTATGTTGGCCCATTCCTCCATGCAGATCTCCTCTAGAGCAGTGATGTTTTTGGCTTTTCGCTTGGCAACACGGACTTTCAACTCCCTCCAAAGGTTTTCTATAGGGTTGAGATCTGGAGACTGGCTAGGCCACTCCAGGACCTTGAAATGCTTCTTACAAAGCCACTCCTTCGTTGCCCTGGCGGTGTGCTTTGGATCATTGTCATGTTGAAAGACCCAGCCACGTTTCATCTTCAATGCCCTTGCTGATGGAAGGAGATTTGCACTCAAAATCTCACGATACATGGCCCCATTCATTCTTTCATGTACCCGGATCAGTCGTCCTGGCCCCTTTGCAGAGAAACAGCCCCAAAGTATGATGTTTCCACCACCATGCTTTACAGTAGGTATGGTGTTTGATGGATGCAACTCAGTATTCTTTTTCCTCCAAACACGACAAGTTGTGTTTCTACCAAACAGTTCCAGTTTGGTTTCATCACACCATAGGACATTCTCCCAAAACTCCTCTGGATCATCCAAATGCTCTCTAGCAAACTTCAGACGGGCCCGGACATGTACTGGCTTAAGCAGTGGGACACGTTTGGCACTGCAAGATCTGAGTCCATGGTGGCGTAGTGTGTTACTTATGGTAGGCCTTGTTACATTGGTCCCAGCTCTCTGCAGTTCATTCACTAGGTCCCCCCGCGTGGTTCTGGGATTTTTGCTCACCGTTCTTGTGATCATTCTGACCCCACGGGGTGGGATTTTGCGTGGAGCCCCAGATCGAGGGAGATTATCAGTGGTCTTGTATGTCTTCCATTTTCTAATTATTGATCCCACTGTTGATTTCTTCACTCCAAGCTGGTTGGCTATTGCAGATTCAGTCTTCCCAGCCTGGTGCAGGGCTACAATTTTGTTTCTGGTGTCCTTTGACAGCTCTTTGGTCTTCACCATAGTGGAGTTTGGAGTCAGACTGTTTGAGGGTGTGCACAGGTGTCTTTTTATACTGATAACAAGTTTAAACAGGTGCCATTACTACAGGTAATGAGTGGAGGAAAGAGGAGACTCTTAAAGAAGAAGTTACAGGTCTGTGAGAGCCAGAAATCTTGATTGTTTGTTTCTGACCAAATACTTATTTTCCACCATAATATGCAAATAAAATGTTAAAAAAACAGACAATGTGATTTTCTGGATTTTTTTTTCTCAGTTTGTCTCCCATAGTTGAGGTCTACCTATGATGTAAATTACAGACGCCTCTCATCTTTTTAAGTGGTGGAACTTGCACTATTGCTGACTGACTAAATACTTTTTTGCCCCACTGTATATATATATATATATATATATATTAGA
Source organism: Ranitomeya imitator (assembly GCF_032444005.1). Classification (NCBI taxonomy): domain Eukaryota; kingdom Metazoa; phylum Chordata; class Amphibia; order Anura; family Dendrobatidae; genus Ranitomeya; species Ranitomeya imitator. Next base: position 471,452,515 of record NC_091283.1, read on the forward strand.
TGGTGGCCCGATTCTAATGCATCGGGTATTCTAGAATATGCATGTCCACGTAGTATATTGCACAGCCCACGTAGTATATTGCCCAGCCACGTAGTATATTGCCCAACCACGTAGTATATTGCCCAGCCATGTAGTATATTTCCCAGTCATGTAGTATATTGCCCAGCCACGTAGTATATTGCCCAGCCACGTAGTATATTGCCCAACCACGTAGTATATTGCCCAGCCACGTAGTACATTGCCCAGCCACGTAGTATATTGCTCAGCCATGTAGTATATTGCCCAGTCACGTAGTATATTGTCCAGTGATGTAGTATATTGCCCAGCCACGTAGTATATTGCCCAGTTACGTAGTATATTGCTCAGTGACGTAGTATACAGCACAGAGCCACATAGTATATTGCACAGCGACGTAGTATACAGCACAGAGCCACGTAGTATACTGCCCAGCCATGTAGTATATTGGCCAGTCACGTAGTATATTGCCCAGCCACGTATGTCACAGGTTAAAAAATAAAAAATAAATATATACTCACCTTCCAAGGGAGCCCTTGTAGTCATGTGCTTGTGTGCGGTGCACTCGGCAGCTTCCGGTCCCAGGGTTGGTAGCGCAGGACCTGTGATTACGTCGCGGTCACATGACCATGATGTCATGGCAGGTCCTTGTCGCATACCATCCTTGCCACCGGAACCTTCTATTGCATGGAACGGGTACGGGTGCGTCGCGAGGAGCGGGAAAGGCGGTGGAAGGTCAGTATATAATGATTTTTAATTTTTTTTAATTTTTTTAACATTAGATCCTTTTACTATTGACGCTGCATAGGCAGCATCAATAGTAAAAACTTGGTCACACAGGGTTAATAGCGGCGGTAACGGAGTGCGTTACCCGCAGCATAAAGCGGTCTGTTACGCTGGCATTAACACTGGCACTGACTGCAGGGGAGTAGTTCTTACAGTGAATCTGGATTTCCTTGAGGCAGGGTAAAATTAGTAATAAAAATCCTATTCTGCAAAATGGGGGAGGCTGCACAGGTGGGTCTGTGCGGGCCTGTATGCTTTCAAATGCCAGGGCTGAATATTAGTCTTAGTTCGTCCCTGTACATAGGAATGCTACTGGTGTAACCTTGACCTTTCAGTCCCTGTTATATCCCATCAAAATAACCATCCCTTACGGTGACATTTTTTCACTACTGGAAATGACTTATTCCTGTGAAGTGTCAGTCCACCAAGGGAAGACATTGTCTCTGCCCCACATGTCTGGGACTCTGACAGGGAAAGAATAATCACGACTCTGCAGGAAAGAAGTAAATCATTACTCTCCAGGTTACTAGTTTCTGAGTAAGAGGTTTTACTCCACGGGCCTCTGAGATTGAAAAGCAGATTAATATTGGTTTGCCTCAGTCTGTTGAGAGAGTGAGTGGTTAATGGAGGCTCAACAGGCCGGGTATCAAGCACAAGACATCTCATTACTTGTGGAAAGCCGGCCTGAAGTTCTACACACAGCAATCATCCCTTCCCAGCAAAGCAGAGTATGCATAGGCTATCAGATGTGGCTGAGATAATGAGCAATGCCACAGTAATGTCAGTAATTTTCTTAACTTCAAGTACGCGATCTCTAGAGACGGCAACATGTGAAAGGAAAGAAAAATGCACACTATGTGTTAGGAGTCGAGTTTCCTCTGCTGCACAGGGAGAATCTCGATCCGTGTCTGCTGCGGTCTCCCATTCTGCATCGGCCGCAGTGGAGCCTGCTCAGCGGAGATGACGGTCCCAGCGTCTCGCTTTGACTGATACTGTGCAAAGGGTTACTGCTGCCTCTCCAGGCTCTGCTATTGTACCCTGCACTGCTCTGCGGCGAGCAGGCTTTTCTGGAACTAAGTCCTGCTTTGCACACACTGAGCATGCCCAGGGTAAGATCTCTCAGTGGAGATCAAGGGTCACATGCTCAGGTACTGCAGCAACTTCCATTGGTCCTTCTTGGAAGGTCCTGTAGGTGCTAGGACTAAGTCCTGCTTTGCACACACTGAGCATGCCCAGGGCAAGATCTCTCAGTGGAGATCTAGGGTCACATGCTCAGTACTGCAGCAACTTCCATTGGTCCTTCTAGGAAGGTCCTGTACGTGCTGCAACTATTTAAGGCTTGCATGGCCGCACGGCCATGCGCTAGTATCTTCCTATGTTATGTGCTTTGCGCCAGTGTGGTCATGTGTTTGTATGTGTTCAGGGACCCGGCTGAAATAAGCCCCTAGAATGCTGGCACCTCCGGCGAGTAATAATAATAATAATAATCTTTATTTTTATATAGCGCTAACATATTCCGCAGCGCTTTACAGTTTGAACACATTATCATCACTGTCCCCGATGGGGCTCACAATCTAAATTCCCTATCAGTATGTCTTTGGAATGTGGGAGGAAACCGGAGTGCCCGGAGGAAACCCACGCAAATACGGAGAGAACATACAAACTCTTTGCAGATGTTGTCCTGGGTGGGATTAGAACCCAGGACTCCAGCGCTGCAAGGCTGCAGTGCTAACCACTGCGCCACCGTGCTGCCCAGTATATTGTGTTTGTGTGTATTCAGGGACCTGGCTGTAATAAGCCCCTAGAATGCTGGCATCTCCGGCAAGAAGTTTTGTGTGAATGCATGACCACTGACTGCTCTCGTTTGGGTAGTTAGCCTGTGCCTCTGTGAAAGTCTAACAGGGCCCAGAGCTTTGCTTTCTTGGCTGCTCTGTGAAGCTAACAGAGCTGGTTCTTACCACCATATAGTGCCGCCATTTACTTAGCAGCAGGTTATTTCCTGCATGGTGGATCCCGGGTTGCGAACGCACCAATCCCATCTACTAAATATATTCGGTGCGTTCCGCCAACCCTAACACTATGTGAATGTAGAACTCTCATTGGTATTTGCTAGTTTTCATATTGTTCAGGACATTTTATATTTGTCTTTTACCCTTTATCTGTGGGGCTTCATTTTTGTACCAGTTTAAAAAAATATATATATTTTTTCATTGTACAATTTATTATACATTTTATTTTTTTCCCTATTTTACTCTGCGAGGATGGTGAATTTGGAGCGCCCACTAGGACCATGGGGTACTTGGGCTGGGTCCAATGGTCATTAAAGAGGTAGTCACAGTGGCGGTGACCCAGTCCATGGCCCTGGACATCCAAGTTAAAAGGAAGGTCTTTAACCCCATAGTGACAGAGCCAATTTGGTACTTAATGACCGAGCCAATTTTTACAATTCTGACCACTGTCACTTTATGAGGTTATAACTCTGGAACGCTTCAACGGATCCCGCTGATTCTGAGATTTTTTCGTGACATATTGTACTTCATGTTAGTGGTAACATTTCTTCGATATTACTTGCGATTATTTATGAAAAAACGGAAATATGGCGAAAATTTTTTAAATTTTGCAATTTTCAAACTTTGTATTTTTCTGCCCTTAAATCAGAGAGATATGTCATGAAAAATAGTTAATAAATAACATTTCCCACATGTCTACTTTACATCAGCACAATTTTGGAAACAAATTTTTTTTTTGTTAGGGAGTTATAAGGGTTAAAAGTTGACCAGCAATTTCTCATTTTTACAACACCATTTTTTTTTAGGGACCACATCACATTTGAAGTCATTTTGAGGGGTCTATATGATAGAAAATAACGAAGTGTGACACCATTCTAAAAACTACACCCCTCAAGGTTCTCAAAACCACATTCAAGAAGTTTATTAACCCTTTACGTGCTTCACAGGAACTGAAACAATGTGGAAGGAAAAAATGAACATTTAACTTTTTTTTGCAAACATCTTAATTCAGAACCATTTTTTTTATTTTCACATGTGTAAAAACAGAAATGTAACCATAAATTTTGTTATGCAATTTCTCCTGAATACGCCAATACCCCATATGTGGGGGTAAACCACTTTTTGGGTGCACCGCAGAACTTGGAAGTGAAGGAGCGCCGTTTGACTTTTTCAATGCAGAATTGGCTGGAATTGAGATCGGATGCCATGTCACGTTTGGAGAGCCCCTGATGTACCTAAACAGTGGAAACTCCCCACAAGTGACACCATTTTGGAAACTAGACCCCTTAAGGAACTTATCTAGATGTGTGGTGAGCACTTTCAACCCCCAAGTGCTTCACGGAAGTTTATAACGTAGAGCCGTGAAAATAAAAAATCGCTTTTGTTTACACAAAAATTATCTTTTCGCCCACAAATTCTTATTTTCACAAGGGTAACAGGAGAAATTAGACCACAAAAGTTGTTGTGTGATTTCTCCTGAATACGTCGATACCCCATATGTGAGGGTAAACCACTGTTTGGGCGCACCGCTGAGCTTGGAAGGGAAGGAGTGCCGTTTTACTTTTTCAATGTAGAATTGTCTGGAATTGAGATCGGACGCCATGTTGCGTTTGGAGAGCCCCTGATGTGCCTAAACAGTGGAACCCCCCCACAAGTGACACCATTTTGGAAACTAGACCCCTTAAGGAACTTATCTAGATGTATGGTGAGAACTTTGAACCCCCATGTGCTTCACAGACGTTTATAATGTAGAGCCGTGAAAAAAAAAATCGAATTTTTTCTACAAAAATTATCTTTTTGCCCCCAAATTTTTATTTTCACAAGGGTAACAGGAGAAATTAGACCACAAAAGTTGTTGTGCGATTTCTCCTGAGTACGTCGATACCCAATATGTGGGGTAAACCACTGTTTGGGCGCACCGCAGAGCTTGGAAGAGAAGGAGTGCCGTTTTACTTTTTCAATGTAGAATTGTCTGGAATTGAGATCGGACGCCATGTCGCGTTTGGAGAGCCCCTGATGTGCCTAAACAGTAGAAATCCCCCACAAGTGACCCCATTTTGGAAACTAGACCCCCCAAGGAACTTATCTAGATCAAGTGCTGCACAGAAGTTTAGAATGCAGAGTCGTGAAAATAAAAAAAAATTTTTTTTCCACAAAAAAGATATTGTAGCCCCCAAGTTTTTATTTTCACAAGGGTAACAGGAGAAATTGGACCACTAAAGTTGTTGTTCAATTTATCCTGAGTATGCTGATGCCCCATATGTGGGGGTAAACCACTGTTTTGGCGCACGGCAGAGCTCGGAAGGGAAGGAGCGCCGTTTTGGAATGCAGACTTAGATAGAATGGCCTGTGGGCGTTATGTTGCATTTGCAGAGCCCCTGATGTACCTAAACAGTAGTAACCCCCCACAAGTGACCCCATTTTGGAAACTAGACCCCCCAAGGAACTTATATAGATGTGTGGTGAGAACTTTGAATGCCCAAGTGCTTCACAGAAGTTTATAATGCAGAGTCATAAAAATAAAAAATATTTTTTTTTTCCACAAAAAAGATTTTGTAGCCACCAAGTTTTTATTTTCACAAAGGTAACAGGAGAAATTGGACCTCAGAAGTTGTTGTCCAATTTATCCCGAGTACGCTGATGCCCCATATGTGGGGGTAACCCACTGTTTGGGCGCACGGCAGAGTTCAGAAGGGAGGGAGCACCATTTGACTTTTTGAGCGCAAAATTGGCTGTCGTGTTTGGAGACCCCCTGATGTACCTAAACAGTGGAAACCCCCCAATTCTAGCTCCAACCCTAACCCCAACACACCTCTAACCCTAATCCCAACCTGATCCATAATCCTAATCACTAACCCTAACAATAATCACAACCCTTACCCCAAAACAACCCTAATGTCAACCCTAACCATAACCCTAATCAAAACCCTAAATCCAACACACCCCTAATCCTAATCTCAACCCTAACCTCAAACCTAACCCTAATCCCAATACACCCCTAATCACAACCCTAACCTTAACCCTAATCCCAAACCTAACCCTAATCCCAAGTGTAACCCTAATGCCAACCCTAACCCTAATACAACCCTAATCCAAACCCTAACCCTAATCCCAACTGTAACCCTAACTTTAGCCCCAACCCTAGCCCTAACTTTAGCCCCAACCCTAACCCTAGCCCTAAGGCTACTTTCACACTTGCGTCATTTGGCATCCGTCGTTTTGGACAAGAAACGGATCCTGCAAATGTGCCCGCAGGATGCGTTTTTTGCCCATAGACTTGTATTACCGACGGATCGTGACGGATGGCCAAACGTCGCGTCCGTCGTGCACTGGATCAGTGTTTTGGCGGACCGTCAGCACAAAAAAAATTCAATGTAACGTTTTTTTGTACGTTGCATCCGCCATTTCTGACCGTGCATGCGTGGCTGTAACTCCGCCCCCTCCTCCCCAGGACATAGATTGGGCAGCGGATGCGTTGAAAAACTACCTCCGCTGCCCACATTGTGCACAATTTTCACAACGTGCGTCGGTATGTCGGGCAGATGCATTGCGACGGCCCCGTACCGACGTAAGTGTGAAAGAAGCCTAACCCTAAATTTAGCGCCAACCCTAACCCTAAATTTAGCCCCAACCCTAACCCTAAATTTAGCCCCAACCCTAACCCTAATTTTAGCCCTAACCCTAGCCCTAACCCTAACCCTAGCCCTAACCCTAACCCTAGCCCTAACCCTAGCCCTAACCCTAACCCTAGCCCTAACCCTAACCCTAGCCCTAACCCTAGCCCTAACCCTAGCCCTAGCCCTAACCCTAACCCTAGCACTAACCCTAATTTTAGCCCCAACTGCTCTCCTTCTGCCGGCCGGCAGATGGAGACAGATGGCGGGCGCACTGCGCATGCACCCGCCATTTTCTTTTCCCCAGAAGACGCCGGCGGCCAGGAGGAGCAGCAGGAGGACCCAGGGACACCGGTAAGTATAATAGGGTCCCCGAATCCCCCTATTTCTCTGTCCTCTGATGTGCGATCACATCAGAGGACAGAGAATTACACTTTGCTTTCTTTTTTTGCGGTCGCCGGTAATTAACCGACCCCGATCATGCTCTTTGGGGTCTCGGCTACCCCCGGTAGCCGAGACCCCAAAGATTCTACCGGGGCCGGCGGGCGCACTGCGCATGCGCCCGCCATTTTGAAGATGGCGGCGCCCATCGGGAGCCACGAGGAGCACCGGGGGAAACAGGTGAGTATCGGTGGGCGATCGGGGACCCCTTTTCTCTGTCCTCTGATGTGCGATTACATCGGAGAACAGAGAAATTAAAAAGAAATCGCGTTTTTGGTTTTTTTTGCGATCGCCGGTAAACGGTTAATTACCGGCGATCGCAAAAGCGGGGTCGGTAAAAAAAACCCCGAATCATGTTCTCTGGGGTCTCGGCTACCCCCGGCAGCCGAGACCCCAGAGAAAATCCGACTCTGGGGGGCGCTATTTACTTTTTCCACAGCGCCGTTAATTAACGGCGCTGTGGTTTAAGTACCCTTAGCGGCCGCCGTTAAAAGGCGTATCGGCGGTCGCTAAGGGGTTAAAAGGGTTGTTTTGAAAGAAAATAAACAATGTTCATGACGCCACCTATGGTATTCGGTCAGGGATGACCGACGCTGCTTAAATTGGTCCACTGGGGATGATGTTATTGCAGCAGGGATGGTATGGCTTCCCACAGGTGAAGTTTAGTCCCCAGGGCTCCCGGTGTAGTGGGCAAAGATGATAGATGGTGTAGTGCCAGAAAGAATTGAAGGACACAAGGCTTCAGTCTCTTTACCTTTTACTGATGAAGTTCCAGTACACAGGTTACAGGCAGTCTTTGGAATCAGGGCAGCCTGGAAATGATTTGGAATCCCCTTAGCCAGGTGGGGTTGAAAGTCTTCCTTACTGCGCTGTAATGTGCATCCCTTGCTGCCTGAGGCTTCTCACAAGGTTCTCTGTCCTAGGACAGTACCTGCATGGTAGGCAACGCGAGCCTTTTTATAGGTGTCCCAACTGCGGCGACTCTGGGCTCTATATGCTACTCTGCCTTCGGGTGTAGTTGTGGACAGGCGACTTAAAATCTTCTACCTGCCGGTTTCTGCTGTGGGGCATACAGTCCCACACAGCCACAGACTCCCGGTGTCCGGTTCCTGTGCTTCATCATGGAGGGAGCTCAGTCACAGCTCCCCTCCAGCGCTTCACTTCTCCTGTGCTCCTTCTCCCCTCACACTCTCCTACAGACTGCACTAACTCCTCCTCCAAGCCAGAACATATATTATTATTATTATTTATATAGCACCATTGATTCCATTGTGCTGTACATGAGAAGGGGTTACATACAAATTACAGATATTGCTTACAGTAAGCAAACTAACAGTTACAGACTGATACAGAGGGGTGACGACCCTGCCCTTGCGGGCTTACATTCTACATGATGGTGGGGATGGAGACAATAGGTTGAGGGTTGTAGGAGCTCCGGTGTTTGTGAGGCAGTAGCTTCGGTAGTGGTGAGGAGGCAGCAGGGTCAGTGCAGGTTGTAGGCTTTCCTGAAGGGGTGGGTTTTCAGGTTCCGTCTGAAGGATCCAAATGTGGTTGATAGTCGAATGTGTTGGGGCAAAGAATTCTAGAGGATGGGGGATATTCTGGAGAAGTCTTGGAGGTGGTTGGGTGAGGAGCGGATAAGTGTGGAGGAAAAAAGGAGGTCTTGGGAGGACTGGAGATTACGTGGAAGATATCGGGAGATTAGTTCAGAGATATATGGGGGAGGCAGGTTATGGATTGCTTTGTAGGTCAATGTTAGTAATTTGAACTGGATATGCTGAGGGAATGGGAGCCAGTGAAGAGATTTGCAGAGGGGGAAGCGGAGGAGTAGCGTGGAGAGAGATGAATTAGTCAGGCAGCAGAGTTAAGGATGGACTGGAGAGGTGCAAGGGTGTTAGCAGGGAGGCCACAGAAAAGGATGTTGCAGTAGTCAAGGCGGGTGATGATGAGGACATGCACAAGCATTTTAGTAGATTGACGGTTGAGGAAAAGATGGATTCTGGAGATATTTTTGAGCTGGAGGCGACAGGAGGTGGAAAGAGCTTGGATGTGCGGTTTGAAGGACAGAGTCAAGGGTTACTCGGAGGCAGCGGACTTCCGGTACGGGGGAAGCGTGATGTCGTTAATTTTGAAAGATACAGTTGTGGCCAAAAGTATTGACACCCCTGCAATTCTGTCAGATAATACTCAGTTTCTTCCTGAAAATGATTGCAAACACAAATTCTTTGTTATTATTATCTTCATTTAATTTGTCTTAAATGAAAAAACACAAAAAGAATTGTCCTAAAGCCAAATTGGATATAATTCCACACCAAACATAAAAAAGGGGGTGGACAAAAGTATTGGCACTGTTCAAAAATAATGTGATGCTTCTCTAATTTGTGTAATTAACAGCACCTGTAACTTACCTGTGGCACCTAACAGGTGTTGGCAATAACTAAATCACACTTGCAGCCAGTTGACATGGATTAAAGTTGACTCAATCTCTGTCCTGTGTCCTTGTGTGTACCACATTGAGCATGGAGAAAAGAAAGAAGACCAAAGAACTGTCTGAGGACTTGAGAAACCAAATTGTGAGGAAGCATGAGCAATCTCAAGGCTACAAGTCCATCTCCAAAGACCTGAATGTTCCTGTGTCTACCGTGCGCAGTGTCATCAAGAAGTTTAAAGCCCATGGCACTGTGGCTAACCTCCCTAAATGTGGACGGAAAAGAAAAATTGACGAGAGATTTCAATGAACAATGAAAAAGGTTAGGTTTCAGCTCACCCCCATCAGCAAAGCCATGAAAGTCCACAGGAACATCCGAGCAAGGAAAACGCCACCGCCCAACGTCCAATATTGAATAAGTAAGAAGAAAATCCAGCTTCTTCTTACTTATTCAAGAGATTTCAGTGCAAGATTGTGCGGATGTTGGATAAAGAACCTCGACAAACATCCAAACAAGTTCAAGCTGCCCTGCAGTCCGAGGGTACAACAGTGTCAACCCGTACTATCCGTCGGCGTCTGAATGAAAAGGGACTGTATGGTAGGAGACCCAGGAAGACCCCACTTCTTACCCTGAGACATAAAAAAGCCAGGCTAGAGTTTGCTGAAACTTACCTGAAAAAGCCTAAAACGTTTTGGAAGAATGTTCTCTGGTCAGATGAGACAAAAGTAGAGCTTTTTTGGCAAAGGCATCAACATAGAGTTTACAGGACAAAAAAAGAGGCATTCAAAGAAAAGAACACGGTCCCTACAGTCAATCATGGCAGAGGTTCCCTGTTGTTTTGGGGTTGCTTTGCTGCCTCTGGCACTGGACTGCTTGACCGTGTGCATGGTATTATGAAGTATGGAGACTACCAACAAATTTTGCAGCATAATGTAGGGCCCAGTGTGAGAAAGCTGGGTCTCCCTCAGAGGTCATGGGTCTTCCAGCAGGACAATGACCCAAAACACACTTCAAAAAGCACTAGAAAGTGGTTTGAGAGAAAGCACTGGAGACTTCTAAAGTGGCCAGCAATGAGTCCAGACCTGAATCCCATAGATCACCTGTGGAGAGATCTAAAAATGGCAGTTTGGAGAAGGCACCCTTCAAATATCAGGAACCTGGATCAGTTTGCCAAAGAAGAATGGTCTAAAATTCCAGCAGAGCATTGTAAGAAACTCATTTATGGTTACCGGAAGTGGTTGGTTGCAGTTATTTTGGCTAAAGGTTGTGCAGCAAAGTATTAGGCTGAGGGTGCCAATACTTTTGTCTGGCCCATTTTTGGAGTTTTGTGTGAAATAATCAATGTTTTGCTTTTTGTGTTTTTTCACTTAAGACAAATTAAATGAAGATAATAATACCAAAGAATTTGTGTTTGCAATCATTTTCAGGAAGAAACTGAGTATTAACTGACAGAATTGCAGGGGTATCAATACTTTTCGCCACAACTGTAGGTCAGGTATGGAAGATCTATGGGATGGAGGAAAGATGATCAGTTCAGATTTGTCCACATTGAGTTTGAGGAAGCGAGAGGAGGAGAAGGAGGGTATGGCTTATAGACACTCCAGGATTCTGGACAGCAGAGAAGTGACATCTGGGCCAGAGAGCTAGATCTGAGTGTCATCAGCGTAAAGGTGGTACTGGAATCCCTGGGACTTTATGAGTTGTCCCAGTCCAAGTGTATAGATTGAGAAGAGTAGGGATCCTAGAACGGAGCCTTGGGGGACTCCAACAGAGAGAGGGTGGGATGAGAAGGTACTGTGGGAGTGTGAGACGCTGAATGTGCGGTTGGAAAGGTATGAGGAGATCCAGGATAGGGCGAGGTCTTTGATGCCAAAGGAGGAGAGGATCTGTAGTAGGAGGCAGTGGTCAACTGTGTCAAAAGCAGAGGACAGGTCTAGAAGGAGGAGTACAGAGTATTGTCCGTTAGCTTTGGCTGTACGTTTCACACCTATTTTCCTCCTCATACTCCTACTACTCATCCTCCAAAACTGTCACTTGGCTGTACATTTGTGTACCTGGCAGCTGTTGCTACAGGAACCCATACTCCAAGACATATGTGAATGCCTGGCCTGATAATGGTGTGAATGGTCCCTGTTCCTCTTCCTCTTGTGTCACTACCTCATCCATCATCGCCTCAAGCTTTTGAGGAGTCATAGAAGTGGGATAGTAACGCTGATGAAGGTGTCATCAGCGCTGGCCATGTCCGTAGAGTACTCAAAGCAGCGCAACACGGCCCATACATTCTGCATGGAGACCAGTAGCGTAGCTACTGGGAGGGCAGAGGGGGCCGTCTCCCCGGGCCCTGTCACATGAAGGGGCCCACCGAGAGCCAAGGCCACTTCTGGGACGAGGCAGAACACAGCATAGGAGCAGAGCAGTATAATGTCTGCCCTATCTGACGGAGACTCTGCAAGCTGGCTAGCACAGTGGCCGGCTGCTGTCTCCCTCCTGCAGTGAATGGTATTGCCTGTCTGACCTGATGATGAAGCTTAAGCTTTTCCCGGGCTGCAGTTCTGAATCTTGACTCTGTGCAGTGTGCACACTGGGTCCTAGTGCCATTTCACTGACACATAGACACTTCCTGGTCCTGCCGGCAAACTTCATCAGTAAGTGGGGATGGAACTTATTAGGTTTACTGAATTCAGGTATGTCTCTGTCAGGTGAATAGACCATTGGGGTATTGTGGAGGTTGAAAGTGGGTGAGGGAGGACAGGGTGCTGGGGGGTGAATGTGAGACCATGGGGGTATTGTGGTGGAGGGGAGACGGCACTGGAGGGTGAATGTGAGATCATGGGGGTGTTGTGGGTGAGGTGTGGACAGGGCACTGAGGGGGTGGGTGTGACATGATGGGGGTATTGTTGGTTCAGTAATGGGGAGGGGGACAGGGCAATGGGGGCTGAATATTATGTTTCGTTATGTTATTTTATTATATGTACTCCATCACATGTAATATTTGCTGTCTGGGGAGGCTGGAGATGGGGGGTAGGAGGCTTTTGATACATACCACCTGGGTCTTTTATGAGTATTAGTATAAGAAGCCTCATACAGTAACCAAGAGCTGCATCACATTTACAGCACCACTCCAGTATTTTTTTTTTATTTTACTGCTGGAGTGGAGCTGAAAATCCAAGTCCCCTGCCCCCTGTCTAATACTCACCTTCAGGGGTTTTCATCGGTTTTCACCTTGGCTCTGTCTCCTGCAGTGTTTCATGGAGCGGTACAGAGGTCACTAATCATGTAAGTCTATGGGAACCTCATTGTGGCCTGTTCCTCGCTCTCATATACATTGAGCGCTTGTGACATAGCTTCTCACTTCTGGCCAGTCAGAAGCTGCCTCACAAGTTTGAGCCACGGCACTGCAGCAGTGCCAAACAATAGTGCGCTTAAAGCACCATTCCAGCAGTAGAAAAAAAAACCCTGCTAGAGAGGTGCTTTAATAATTTAATAATAAGCAATTTTCTACTGTAAAGTTGATAAAGGCTTGGAATAAATGTCTGCAGTCACTTTATATGACTGCAGACTGCCAAATCATGATCGGGAGCTGCGGGCCCATCATATTGTGTATAAGGGAGCTGTGGGCCCATCATACTGTGTATAAGGGAGCTGCGGGCCCATCATACTGTGTATACGGGAGCTGCGGGCCCATCATACTGTGTATAAGGAAGCTGCGGGCCCATCATAATGTGTATAAGGGAGCTGCGGGCCCATCATACTGTGTATACGGGAGCTGCGGGCCCATCATACTGTGTATAAGGAAGCTGTGGCCCCATCATACTGTGTATAAGGAAGCTGTGGCCCCATCATACTGTGTATAAGGGAGCTGCCGGCCCATCATACTGTGTATAAGGGAGCTGCGGGCCAATCATACTGTGTATAAGGGAGCTGCGGGCCAATCATACTGTGCATAAGGAAGCTGTGGGCCAATCATACTGTGTATAAGGGAGCTGTGGGCCAATCAAACCGTGTATAAGGAAGCTGCGGGCCAATCATATTGTGTATAAGGAAGCTGCAGGCCAATCATACTGTGTATAAGGGAGCTGTGGGCCAATTATACTGTGTATAAGGGAGCTGACAATCATACTTTGTATGAGGGAGCTGCGGGCCCATCATATTGTGTATAAGGGAGCTGCGGGCCCATCATATTGTGTATAAGGGAGCTGTGGGCCAATCATACTGTGTATAAGGGAGCTGAGGGCCAATCATACTGTGTATAAGGGAGCTGCGGGCCAATCATACTGTGTATGAGGGAGCTGCGGGCCCATCATATTGTGTATAAGGAAGCTGTGGGCCAATCATACTGTGGATAAGGGAGCTGCGGGCCAATCATACTGTGTATAAGGGAGCTGCGGGCCAATCATACTGTGTATGAGGGAGCTGCGGGCCCATCATATTGTGTATTAGGGACCTGTGGGCCCATCATACTGTGTATAAGAGAGCTGCAGGCCAATCATACTGTGTATAAGGGAGCTGGGGGCCAATCATACTGTGTATAAGGGAGCTGTGGGCCCACCATACTTTGTGTAGTGAACTGTGACAGCATATGGAAGCTGTTGGCCCATTACACTGTATATAGTGGGGCTCTGAGGGTCATTATACTTTCTACAGTCAAGCTCTGTCAGCATTATACTGTGTAAAGGGGAGCATTGGGCTTATACTTTCTATAGGGTAGCAGTGGGTACATCATACTGTGTAAAGGGGAGCAGTGGGAACATCATACGGTGTATAGGGGAGTTGTAGAATCACCATAATGTGTATAGGGGAGCTGTGGTGGCCTTATACTGTGTATATGGAAGCTTTGAGCTCACCATACTGTGTATAATGGAGCAGTACATGGGGGAACTTAGGGGACATTATTAAGTGTTAAGTAGGCACTTAAGCATTATTGTTATAGGGGCACTCAGAGTATTGTGACCATCAAAGTTGCATATGGGGTATTATTACTTTCTAGGTCAAAAATGTGGAGGGCACCAGCAATTTTACTCTCTAGAGAGCACAAATGAGTCATTATCCCTCCCTCTACTAACCTACCTTTGCCTGACCTTGCCATTTCCGTGTGCGGTTCCACCATTACTCCAAATCAACATGCCCGCTGCCTTGGGGTCATCCTTGATTCCGAGCTTTCATTCACCCCCCACATCCGATCACTGGCTCGCTCTTCTTACCTGCATCTCAAAAACATTTCTAGAATTCGCCCTTTTCTTACTTTCGACTCTGCAAAAACTCTTACTGTTTCACTTATTCATTCTCGTCTGGACTATTGTAACTCTCTACTAATCGGCCTCCCTCTTACCAAACTTTTCCCGCTCCAATCTGTCCTGAATGCTGCTGCCAGGATCATATTCCTCACCAACCGTTACACCGATGCCTCTACCTTGTGCCAGTCATTACACTGGCTACCCATCCACTCCAGAATCCAGTACAAAACTACTACCCTCATCCACAAAGCACTCCATGGCTCAGCACCACCCTACATCTCCTCTCTGGTCTCAGTCTACCACCCTACCCGTGCCCTCCGCTCCGTTAATGACCTCAGGTTAGCATCCTCAATAATCAGAACCTCCCACTCCCGTCTCCAAGACTTTACACGTGCTGCGCCGATTCTTTGGAATGCACTACCTAGGTTAATACGACTAATCCCCAATCCCCACAGTTTTAAGCGTACCCTAAAAACTAATTTGTTCAGACTGGCCTACCGCCTCAATGCATTAACCTAACGATCCCTGTGTGGCCTATTTAAAAAAAACAAAAAAACAATCAGGTTACTCGCATTATGTTCTCATTCACTTTATGCAGTTAATAGCCCTCTGTATCTGTACTGATACATACTTAGGCAGTTAACTGGTTCATGCAGCTTTACATGAACACCCGAGCCTTACACTATGGCCGGTCCGAATAACTAAAGCAATTGTTACCATCCACCTCTCGTGTCTCCCCTTTTCCTCATAGTTTGCAAGCTTGCGAGCAGGGCCCTCATTCCTCCTGGTATCTGTTTTGAACTGTATTTCTGTTATGCTGTAATGTCTATTGTCTGTACAAGTCCCCTCTATAATTTGTAAAGCGCTGCGGAATATGTTGGCGCTATATAAATAAAATTATTATTATTACTATGTAAGGTGCACACAGTGGTGGCATTATTATGTGGGGCGGTAAGAGGAGCCGTTATTGTACCACACAGTAGGTGCAGTAATGGGGACACATACGGCTGCAGCGGCTCAGTATTGGGATATCAGCAGGATGAGGAGTTTGTGCAAATTGGGGAAAGATGGGGACAGTGCAGGAAATGTGAGGAGTCAGATGTGTTGTTGTCATGTCAGTGTGGGCCAGATGGAAAAGATGGGAAAGTGAATGACTCCATCAGAGAAAACGTCAGCTGTAAGTCACCATCTATGACTGTAGTGTAATCTATTATATGGTCTACAAAACTGGTATCAACCACTATATGGTCACAATATGGCAGTAAAATCAATGTTGGTTTTTGTATATAGATTTATTTTCAATAACAGCGCGGTCATATTCTGAGGTTTCACTATATTCACAATTAGAGTGCGCAACCGTAGTTGTAATCAGGGTTAGCTGGTTAGGGGCCCACTCAGATGTTTCGCCCCCCTAAGTTGAAACCCTAGCTACGCCTCTGATGGAGACCCACTCATTGGTTCCAAAATAGTGTTGTTCGGCAGAGCGAACCAGCTGTGTGTGCTGCAGATAAAACTCCAGTATCGCCTGCTGCTGCTCGCACAGGCTCTCCTGCATGTGCAAGGTGGAGTTCCACCTTGTGGGTAAGTCGCACATGAAGGTATGAGCGGGAAGGCAGAAGTAAAGCTGCAGCATAGACAAGCGAGCTGCAGCAGGGTGAGAATGCCAAAAGTGCATACAGAACGCCTGCAGTTTCAGCAGCAGCTCTGACATATCTGTGTAATTTTTAAGGAAGCTCTGCACCATCAGATTCAGGACATGTGCCAGGCAAGGGATGTGTGTTAAACCAGCTAGGCCCAGAGCTGCGAAACGATTGCACCTATTATCGCTCACCACAGTGCCGGGCTAGAGGTTCAGCAGCACCAACCATTCATCTGTCTGTTCTTTGATCCCCATCCATCCCAGGACTTTTCCCCCCAAACAGATGTTTCAGAACAGCCTGCTGTCATTTCTTCCTGTCTGTGCTGAAATTGCTTGGACACTCGTTGCATTGACCAGATGAGGAGGTGGTGGAGGATGAGAAGATAATATGGACAGAGAAACATCCAGCAATCCTCGGGGGTGGTAAGACATGCACCAAAACGCTTTCTGCCTAAGACCCAGCCACCTCTACAATTACCCAATGGGTGGTTAGCGAGATATTAACTCCCTTATCGCATAGTTTGAGGATTTATCTGATTTATCCTTTGCAAGACTTTCAGCATAAGTTTTGCAGAGGTTGGACAGTACCCATTTCAACTCCTCCAAATTTTTGGTAGTAGAAATAGCAATCACCCAATGGCACTCATGAAACATATGACTCATTTCTACTTGTTTTAATACAATGGATTGATATGTACAAGTATTTCTCTGAACCAGGTGATAGTACTTAACTAATGTGTAGGTGCACAATTCCTCCCCATAGCAATACCAAATAACTGTTTATAAAAGCTTGCCTAGTTTCTGCAGCAAATGCAAGGTGGAGTTCCACCTTGTGGGTATGTCGCATATAAGGCTGGGAGCAGAAAGGCAGAAGTGTGGCTCCACCACAGACAGACAAGCAGCAGCGGGGTGAGACCATCAAAAGCGTGCACACACTGCCCGCACTTTCTGACCAGATGAGGAGATGGTAGAGAAAGCGGAGTAGGGTGGAGGCAACATGAACAGAAAAAAGGCTAAGTGCTGGTTGTGGTGCACAGAAGCAGCCATCTTAATGGCTAGGGGCCAGCCTCTGTGCTTTTGCACCCTTCTCCCTTGTTTGCTGTGCAGCTGGGGGAGTGTGACCTCCACCTCTTGCTCCGAACTGCATAAGCCATTCAGATGGCCTTGACTCCATGTGGGGTCTAGGACCTCATCATCCCCCATTGCATCATTACATCTCTGCAGTTTGTCCATAACTCTGCTGCCCTACTAATCCACTTCTGTGCTCAGTACTCCTCCGCTTCTTACCTCTGCAAATCCCTTCATTGTCTCCCAATTCCACAACGTATCCAATTCAAGCTAGTAACTCTGACCTACAAAGCCATAATCTGTCTCTCCCATATACCTCTGAACTAATCTCCCGATATGTCCCACCACGTATTCTCTGGTCCTTCTCTCCTTCACAATCATATGTTCCTCATCCAATAGCCTGAACAATTGTCCTGAGCCCAGGGCCTGCTAAAGAACCCTGTATCTGCCATATTTGTACATGTATGAATCTCTGCCCATAATTATATGATACTAGATTGTGGCCCGATTCTAACGCATCGGGTATTCTAGAATATGCATGTCCCCGTAGTATATGGACAATGATGATTCCAGAATTCGCGGCAGACTGTGCCCGTCGCTGATTGGTCGAGGCAACCTTTATGACATCATCGTCGCCATGGCAACCATTATGACATCTACGTCGATACTGTGCCCGTTGCTGATTGGTCGAGGCCTGGCGGCCTCGACCAATCAGACGCGGGATGTCTACGTCCTTTATGACATCATCATCGCTGTGACCGTCGCTGATTGGTCGAGGCCTGGCGGCCTCGACCAATCAGCGACGCGGGATTTCTACGTCGATACTGTGCCCGTCGCTGATTGGTCGAGGCCTGGCGGCCTCGACCAATCAGAGACGTGGGATTTCCAGCACAGACAGACAGACAGACAGACAGAAAGACAGACAGACAGACAGAAAGACAGACAGACGGAAAAACCCTTAGGCAATTATATATATAGATACTGTAATATTACAGCATTTCATTGTATTGTGTAAGTAACTGCAGGTTCAAGTCACCCAGGATGATTAATAAAAAATGTAAAAAGCAATTATATATGTTCAAATCATTTGCCTTTTCGTAGCAGACACCAAACATACTTGGTATCGTGCAAAGTTGTCTGAACTAATATTTTTGTTATATGTCAAACATCAAAACAAAACAAAGAAATTGAAATGGCAGAATCACTGTTTTATTGTCACTTTTCTTCCTCCATAAATTGAATAAAAAGAGATCAAAAAGTTGCATGGACCTCTATATCAAAATCATAATTTAGCCTGGCTGGGACCACAAACTATGCCAAGAATGGGGGTTGCAATCCTGATCTCACTGGGATTATGATTAACACTAGGACTACTGGACTCGTGACCCCGCCTAGAACTACTGAAAGGAGTCATTTTGACTCCTTGCTTGTTTTCGTTTATTTTTAGAGTTTCATTTGTGGTTATTTATTAATAATTATATTTTTTGTAATGTATTATTATTGTGAGATCCAACAGTAATGCTTTTGATTGTTTTTTTTCTGCTTTTCTTATTTTTCTACAGAAAATAACAATAATTATAATAGACGTTTTTCAAACATTTTTTTTTATTCAAGTGCACACATATAAACAACAACTGAAGAACAAAAAGCAGAGAAAATGTAGGTTGAGGAGCATAAAAATGAAAATATGGCGCAGAATTCACCTTCTAAACATTTGGTGTTTCGCATTTTAGGCATTGCCTTTGATTTATGGCAGTACATTGCCCACACAAAGACTTACCACAAGTCTTACAATTGCCGACAGATCTATTTTTCTTGCACTTTTCTTTGATCTGGCAAAATTTTGTTTGAACCATCACTTCTGAACATGTAGAAACTTGGGACGTGGAACCCTTTTCCCTATCTGTGACATAAGGACCACTCAACTCTCTCACAAGCGTTTGCAAAAATGCCTTGCGTGACATTTTTTGGTGGGTAATCTCCTTGAATATTATCCATGCATTTATACCCGCAAAGTCTAAGGCATTTTCAAATGCATGAACAGGCCATCTCCTTGTGCATGTTCGTGTGGTATATTTTCGTGCCATCTGATCCACTACATCTACTCCATATTTTGTTTCATTGTAAAACTTTACCGTTTCTGGAGTTTTTTTAGCAGAATCAGACGCAACAACAACATCTGGATGGACGGAACTCAAAATGACAACATTTTTGTTGGGCTTTCCTTGATATACTGTAAGTGTAAAATTGTCTTCATTTCTAAACACTTTAGTGTTGTACAATTCCTCTTTCATGGATTTTATTTCTTTAGGCACTACTCGCCTTATCTTATTCAGTGTTCCCACGATGGTTGTTCCTTTGCTTTTTAGCTGTTTAGCTAATTTTACTGAAGTAAAATAATTATCGGTTGTAACATTGCGACCTTTTTTCAAAAACGGGTCCAATAACTTCATTACCACATGGTCAGCTACACGGTCCTCAGCACGGCGTGTGTCATCTTTGCCTAGATAAGGGAAGCCATTTGCCAGATATTTGCTCTCCTTATCAACAGCTAGCCAATATTTGTGGCCATATTTATCTGGTTTGGAAGGCATGTACTGCGTGAATGGACACCTAGTTTTGCTTGGGAAAAGTTGCTCATCCACCGTTATGTATGGGCCAGGTTTGTAACACGCAATACAATTTTCAATAAACCTGTCCCACACAGTAGAAATTAGAGCAAACTTGTCCGTTTGCAGTCTCTCCGATCGAGTAGATTTCTCATCAAATCTGAGAAACCTCATAATTTTAACAAAGCGGTCCCTAGACATTGTCGCTTTGCAAAACGGTATTCCCCAGTCATTACACCAAATACTGCTAATCGAGTGACGGTTCGTGCCAGATATTCCACGAGCATAGAATATCGCAATGAATGCATCTAGCTCCTCATCAGATAGAGTAAACTGTAAATTATTGTTCCTGCATGCTTCTGCAAGCGTACAGTTCTTTATATGTGTCAATATATATGAATCAAAAAATAAACGCCATGCGCTCAAAGGACTATCGATAATGATATTTCTTCTGGCGTATCCTGTAGGGCCAGGTTCTTCTCGAAGAATATTTTGGCTGTCACACCTACCAGGCAAGTGTTGTCCAATTTCAACAGGTTTCCATTGAATACCATCCGCTGAAACTAGTATTCCTTCAGATTCGCCTTCTCTGGTGTTTGTTGTTGCATTACCTTCGCCGCCATCGTTATCTGTTGTTCTTTCATTTCTGGGACGTTTTGCTGATTTTTTCTGTCCACGACCAGGAGGATGGTCACGAGGCAACATAACTGCATGAGCCCGATCCCCAGTTGATGTGCTTGGAATATCTGGAAAAAAGTTGATGAATATTTAGAATTTTTGTTTTGTAAGGGTCCGTGCACACTGGCTGGATTAGCGGCGGAATATCCGACCGGATATTCTCACCACAATCCGGCCCGTACCTGCCCGCTCAGGTACAGAGCGGAGTTTCATACCTGAAGCTCCGCTCCGAACCCCGGGCTGGAGCCGCTGTCTGGGACGGAGCCGTGCTCGCGCGTAAGCAAGCGCTGCTCTGTCCCTGACAGCGGCTCCAGCCCGGGGTTCGGAGCGGAGCTTCAGGCATGAGCGGGCAGGTACGGCCTGTATTGCGGCAAGAATATCCAGATGGCTATTCAGCCAGAATTCTGCTAGTGTGCACAGGCCCTAACTCAGTGTGTGGAAGAACAAATAAATACACATAACTACTTACCTTCTGGATTTGTTCCTTCTGAGTCTTCAGATTCACTTGATATGTTCTGAGGAATGAAATCTTCATCACTGTCAGAATCAAATACATGTTCCTGCAATTCGGATTCCGATTCATCCTCCGGTATGGATTGCAAAGTAGCCAGAATATCCTGAGGCTTTATCAAACGTCTTCTCTCCATATTCCTCACAAATTCCATAATTCTATATAGTTCCCTGCTGAAAAATAGAAATGTAATGAAAACTAAAAGAAATAATAACTGTTCTGCCACCTTCAAAAGTAGGTGGGCTGAATCAGTTGACAGACAGCTAAACTATTTCATAACAATTCATACCTGTATGAGTCTTCAGAGCTCGTATGTCTGCGTCTGTTCTCTTTGTCTCTTCAGCTGAACTGAAAGTAAAGTTACTATCCAGAATACTGTCTCCTGCTAGGACCTTAGAAAAACACCACCCTTCATTAGCATAAGATAAGAGCGTAGAGTAAACAAGCTATTTTGTTCAGCATTACACAGTAATACAAGCAGGTAAAACACAAGGAAAATGTGAAAAGCTGACATGTAAATTGAACTACATCTATATGTACATCAGGGTAAATAAGACAGAGTGAAAAAATTATGCACAAAACTTTATAGCAACATTTAGTGACAAAAGGACCTCAAAATATAGTAGGGAGTCAAAATAACTCCCTTCAGTAGTTCTTGGTAAATTTTGAAAAAAACACGCAAATTTTTCACCAAAATTATTTATTCTCACAAAATCTTTTTTCACATCATATTTGAGGAAAAGTCACCGAGTTTCAAGCCGGAATTCTGAAAAATGTAGTCACAGAAGAGAAATAAAAAACGAAAGGAGTCAAAATGACTCCTTCAGTAGTTCTAGTTAAATTAATCGTTATGGGTGTGCATGACTAGCACTGTTTTATTTGTCTTTGCGATACTGATGTAGGTAGCCAAGTGGTGGATTCTGGTACATCCATCAGTCCAATATACACTGCATAAAGCTGCAACGATCACCTTTCTCAAGCCCATGAGCAGTGATTAGAAACTCATGACTGATGGGTGGCACTCAACGATAGGACCCCCCCAAATAGACATTTATCATCTACCCTCTGGATAGGAGATATATAACTTTCGAAGTTCATTTACAGATGAAAAGAGAATTCACTTATTGAACCCTTGCACTGCTGCTATTTTTTTTTCTCTAATTCCATCTTTGGCACTCTTATTCTCGCAATCCTGTTCTCGACTTGTAAGACCCATCTTTATTCATTAATGTGACCAAAAACGGCACTTGGTGTTTCCTTAGGAAGACAAAAGACCCAGCGTCATTATTAATCTCAGACTTGTCTGTATCATTTATGCAGGGAGTAAATCATCTGTAGTGACCGCTGGACCGTGAAACCTGCAAATACAATTATATGAGCTTCTCGCTGCACGTCACCAGGGCTTTTCCCATATTAAACATCTGACAAGACCGCCATTATCCTGATACCCATCCTTCCGCACAAAAGTGCTACTACACACGATTTTATTAAGCTTAAAAAAAATTCTTGCATGTAGGCTGAATGAGGTCTTCTTGCAGAATCATAAACTACTGCTTCCAGCACTATGATGTCTTTCTGTTGATGAATGAGAGGGGACGCATCACCTTATGAAGACTTATTTTATCAAGATGATTTTTGTTTTCCAGTGACACTAGTTTGGGATTCTAATAAATTACGGTATTTGTAAACTTAAATTAGCTTTATTTCAGGTAGAAAGTAAAGATAAAAGCAATTTTGCCATTCATTTTAGCATTGTAAATGTACCTGATTTGTACTTTTGTTCTATGAGTTAGTAGAATTATGGTAATGCTCTTTTTTTAATTTCTTACAAATTTCACACAATATAAGAAAATTTAATGGAAAAAAATGTTTAGGTTACTGCATATCAAGGTCATAAGTAACTATTTTTTTAATCTTTCCACCTATGTTGGTTTGTTTTGTGCCGACTAACATACTTTAAGAAAAAGAAAAGCGTCACATTGAAAATGATCAGAAGGAGCTCAGCCGATGGATTTACAGTTTTTTTGGAAAAAAAATTCAAAATAAATTGTGATTTTGTGGTGCCCCTGAGGTCCATTCGCCACAGAGGTACTGCATCTCATCCAGGAGTAGTATCCCACTCTCAAGTAAGGAGGGAGCACTATCCAGGACTCTAACACTCATATCCAACACATGCCAGTTCAGTCGAGGCATCTGGGCGTACTCTTAGGGAGGAAAGCCTCATCCCAGGCTGGATAGGAAAGGGTGTTGGGGAGTGGGTGGGGTAGGTAGAGTAGAGGAGGAGCAGATTGTGAGAGAAGTGGAGCTGAGCACACATGAGGGTTTGCAGCTCCTGACAGCTTGAAGACAGACGGAGGGAGGAGAAGGAGTGAAACAGACGTACTGAGAAGGAGCTCCCAGTGAGAAGGAGCTAGACAGAGAGATAACAGACTGAAAAGAGAGAGAGAGATTGCAAAGAAGCTCCCAAGAGGACAGAAGGGGTCCTAGGGGCATGGGTAGTGCAGAAGCCACCCGTGGCGTCCGTATCAAGACATGAAGGGACCAGGTCGCAGTGAGGGACCGGCCCTCAAACTAGTGGAGAAACTAAGGACTCAGCTAGCTAACCGGAGGTTGCAGCAGCTGCATGTGCTGCAGCCGCATCCAACACATTTGCTGAAAAGGCAGCCACATAGGATCCAGGGGACTAACAAAGAGTGTCACCCAGCAAGAGCTGAGGCTGCTGGATTGGAACACTGTGTGTGAAGGCGCAGGGCGGGAGGGTGGAAGCCAGCTTAGTGAGACGGCCAGAGAAAGGCATATGAAAGGAGTCCTGGAAAGGTGTATCCCAATTTACCTGGGAGATTGCTGGACCACTGACCTGAAGGACATGGCACCAGGCTTGCGTTTGTGGACTGGAGAACTGTGAATAAAGTGGAAACTGCACCTTACTGTGTCCTTTGCATTTTTTCTACAACACCTGCCAGGCCTACCACATTCACCATCACCTTTTACACCATTCATTTGCCCTGGGGTCTAGCGCTACCTGTGGAGAGCTGTACCAACTCTGCTGCATCACCAACAGCCCCAGCGAACTTTGAAGCAGCGTAGGATAACACCTTTATTGCCGAGTACCACAGGTGGCATCATGAACAATTCCCATTTTCCCCATAAACTTTAATTCCCTTTGATCATCACACTTATTAGATGCCCAGGGCCACGGACCGGGTCACTGCTGACGTGACACATCCCTTTTAAGAATCGATGGCCCAGTGACACATTCCTTTTAAGAATCGATGGCCCAGTACCGAGTACCCCACAGCCCTAGCGGGCTCTCCACTTTTATTTTTTCATTTAAAACTCTGCTCGTTTTGAACTTAAACGACACAGTCAAATGGCTGTATAAATCGGACCAAGATCAAAATGCAGTGTACGACTGGCTGGTGGGTCTCCCGATCTGAGCATGACTGCTTCATGTATTTCTATGCAGCCGTCACGCTCGGGTCATGAGAGCCGCTGGCCAGTCTCCGCACTATGTAACGATCTCAGTCCAATTTATATGGCCGTCTAACTGCACCCTTAAGCCCAGTGAGCGGTTCTAATCAGTGATAAAACTTTTCTTGTGTAAGTTGTCAAGGATATTAGTTCCACCTACTTGACTCAAAATCTCAAATTGAGCAGAGGTTTAACACCTTCCTGAGATAAGAACTAATAGTACATGTTATGTCGGATTACCATGTATGGAACCGGGCTCAGGCGCTGAGCCTTCACAATACCAGATATATGCTGACTGTAATACATAGCTATTATTTTCCCACTACAGAGGCTGAAGCTTGCTCCAATCACTGTAATTTAACCACTTAAATGCCGCTGTCAATCTCTGACATTGGCATTTAAATTGCATCAGTGCTGGTGCACACAGTCACCATCTGCCATTGGCTCCCTGCGACACAATCGCAGGGAAACTGATGAGTTGTTATGGCACCTGAAGACCTTCTCAAGGACCCTGTCTTCACGATATTGGCCCTACTATGAAACCCAGCCTATAGTTGGACTTCATTGGAGAAACACGCTTTTCACTATGTACTGTAATAGTGTTGTATTGCAGGATATAGCATAAGCGATCACAGGTTCAAGTCCCATTGAATCTACACCAAAATGGTATTAGGAAAAATGAGAGCTCACCATGCAAAAAAACAAGCCTGCACTCTATTAACATAGAAATGAAAATGTTACAGGTCTTGGAAAATGATGACACAAGTGAGATTTTATTTCCTTGAGGTGGATGTACCTGCTACTTATTATAAGACGCACTCTGATTCTTGATATTTTCTTTTGCCGCTGTTCTAATGTCTTCAAGAAGCTTGCAAGGAGCTGTTCATTGTCTCAATGTGAAGAATGCCTTGATTTGCAGTCTTGACTTGTTTGACGACTCACTCCACAGAGAATAAAATGAAAGCTCCACTCTCAACCTGCCAGCTGGGGATGTTTTGTACTCTGGATGTAGAGGAGTACTCCACTTGTTATCTGTTTATAATTTTTTTTATCATCTATGTGACCAGAATGCTGCTTTACAGAGAAATACAGAGAAATTACAATTGTAAGGTCCACAATGAAAAGCAATATGGCTTGACTTTCACCACCAGATACAGCAGGAATGCTAAACAAATCCAGAGTATCATAAAAAAGAACTGAGACATTTTAAGGGGGGATCCTCATTTGTAGAGGGTTTTGGGTGCAGCACCAGTCATGGTTTTTAGGAGAGCAAGAACCATTAATAAAATAGTGGCCTCCTCTCACCCTAGAGTAGGGGGTGAGAAAGCGAAAAGGAAAGAGCTCAATGGTTGGTAAGATATAAAGGGGATTTTAAATGTAGGGCGGATAAATGTGAGACGTGGTTTCCATACACATTGACAAAAAGCCTTACAGTTGAGACATTTCAAATTAAACAATTTTTAAATTGCGGTAGTCAATTTGTCATTTATGTGTTGCAATCTCCGTATGGCCTGCAATGTGTAGACAAAACAGCCATGACACTGTGGGAAATGATTAATAAGCATAGATATAACATCAGACATAATATTACGAAATCATAGCTTATCACATCATTTTTCTATGGTAAATAATGGTGATTTAAACACCCTGAAAAATCACACCCACTGAACAGGTACCCCACTGCTCCAGATCTAGAGAGACCTCTGTAGATGTGAAATGTTCTGGATTTACCATTTGGATTGCTTGGGACCGAAGGGGTTAAACCTCTCACTGGAAAAAAATCATCTAGAAAATGGATTAGTGAGATGTAGATAAGGAGAGGTGGGCTAAATAAATGTATTATATGCTTTCCTTATGTGCTTGGTACATGGATTGGTAGAATACCCTGAAAAGGTTATTTTAAATAATGATTTATTTATATTGTATGTATGTATATGTTTATATTGTATATTTTGCATTTTATTGTATCTTTCATTTTTATATAAAAAAATGTAAAAATAGAGGGAGGGGATAAGAATGGTTTAATTGGCTTGGGTGACCACTGGGAGTAAAGGAAGTTTATACAACAGGATTAATTATATATTTTAATATGTCTGAATAAGCATTAATCCTGAAACCCGTTGCTTTTATGGTGGTTGTCTTTTTAGAAAATAAATCCTTTATTTACCACTTACGTGTGTTCGCCTTGAGGGTTGAAGGTGTCCGTCATGACATCTTAGGGTGGAGTTGACATTCACCTGAGGAGGAGTGGAGATCCATTGCGATATTCTGAGTGTGCCAAGAGCCCGAGACAAAGTTTTTGTGGTCTGCAGAAGTGAAGCGGCGAAGGGCCCAGTATTCATGAGACTCACCAAGATCAGGGGAGGGTAAGGCAGCTTCCTTTTTCCCCCACCCACGTGCTGTAAGTTAGAAGATCTTTCTCTAAGGTGCTCTATTATTCTCGTGGATGGGTGGCGGATGGCACTTTCTTTTTTTCTCTGTAGCCATATGTAGGTTTTGTCATTTTCAATCCTTTATCTTTTAGATGTGTCTCCCATGTAACTGCAATAAGCCTACTGAAAAAACCAATGGGTAAGGAAAAAACGTGGACTTGGTGAGCACTGCCAGGAAGGTGCAGATCCGATGGTAAATATAAAAATTTTATTCAGACTACGCAGACTATGCATTTCAGAGCCAATCTGGCCCCTTCATCAGTCATAGGAAAACCAAAGAAAGAGGACTGAGAATCCTCCAAAAAATCAAAAATTAATACCATATAGAGGGACTGCAACGCTTACCTGTCCAGGCATCTGATCTAGTGCACTACCAGGATTTAGCAAGCCCATATGATAAAAATGCAAAATATGGATGAGACAACCACTCACAGCCTACCAACTAATTGTGGGTGATTGCTTAGTATATGATTGCACAAAAGAGGCTTGTATAGGGCACTGGTCACACACACAGGTAATGCACAGTGTCTGGCTTACAGCCTATTAGTGACGCCCATACTATTAGATCAAGTGTTCTGCCCAGAACTATATACATGCATGCATCCCATGAGGGCAGACACCCTTGCTTACAAGGCCAAAGATAATGGGCAGGGCTGGCGTCAGCACCCGGCGCACCGGGCAAATGCCAGGGCCCTGGGGAGAGAGGGGGGCCCACTCAAGCTGTCATAGATACAGCTGGGAGAGCAGAGCAGGAGATAACGTGCTCTCTCCGCCCACAAAGTCACTGCTGGCTGCGTTCTCTTAACCCCTATGTGCCAGCTCTGACACAAGCATCTTCTCACTCAGTGAGTGCAGCCAGGCAGGCACACATAGGGGTTAAGAGAAGGCAGCCAGTGTGACATTGTTTGTGGGCGGAGAGAGCACGTTCTCTGCTCTGCTCTCCGCCCCTGGCTGGCTGCCATGCTGCTGAAGTTATGAGGCAGATTCAGGAGGAGCTCCTAGTCCTACCAGTGCCTGAGTGAGTGGCGCTGCTATATACTACGTGGGCTCGGCTGCGCTGCTATATACTACGTGGGCTGCGCTGCTATATACTACATGGGCTGCGCTGCTATATACTACGTGGGCTGCTATATACTACGTGGGCTGCGCTGCTATATACTACGTGGGCTGTGCTATATACTACATGGGCTGCTATATGCTACGTGGGCTGCTATATGCTACGTGAGCTGCTATATACTACGTGGGCAGTGTTATATACTACATGGCTGTGTTTATATGCGATCATGAATCGGGGTATGTGTTAAAGGGGGGGCCCACTGAGACTCTTTCGCCCGGGGCCCTCAAAAACCTGGAGCCGGCCCTGATAATGGGCCTTGCTGAACCCTGAAAAATGAAGTGCAAAAGACATATATATAAATAATATATGAGGTATTGGTCGATATTTTGGCCAAGCTCTCACCCAACATCAAGGGTTCTCACATTTGTGAGTCCTAACACTAAACTTCAAAGAAAAACCACAAAAAGAGGACTGAGAATCCACAAGTTAATTAATTCCATATAAAGGTACTGCAATGCTTACCTGGCCAGGTATCTGAACTAGTGCACTCTCAGGATGCAGCAAGCCCATATGATTAAAAATGGCGGCAATACAGGTGCAAAATACTGATGAGACAACCACTCCAGCGCCCTATGCAAGCCTCTTTTGAGCAATCATATTCTAACCAATCACTCTCCATTAGTTGGTAGGCTGTGA
This sequence comes from Ranitomeya imitator, assembly GCF_032444005.1. NCBI lineage: Eukaryota > Metazoa > Chordata > Amphibia > Anura > Dendrobatidae > Ranitomeya > Ranitomeya imitator. The sequence goes on from NC_091283.1 coordinate 471,481,204, forward strand.
GTGGTTGACCCTAAGAACATATACTGAAGGTTGATTTTTGTTATTTCTAGAACCTTTTTTGAACACCTATTGTCATGGTAGAAACTTGTAATAGCCACTAGAGGTAGCTCACCACATGCAGATTCATACAGTTGCCACTCAACACCAGCTGTATTCATTCACATGCAGTTTGCTCCCTCTAGTGGTGGCTGCATGCAACCGGAATTCTAAAATGTATCATGATCACTCTTTCTATACTGCAATTCTTCTTATCAGCAAAATGCAATTATAAATACATGCATATATAGTTACTAATGCCTCTAAGCAACATAGTAGTATAGTTATAGGGGATGATTTTGAGCAATGCTAGATCTCCAGAGAGTTCTATGTACTTCCCTGACTATTTGGCAAATTCCTCCCCTTCTCCTTTTCATTTTAATCACATTAGCTATGTAGCCGATCCAAGTCTACAAGTACCCACACACAAACTTAACTGGTGGTCAGAACACAATGAGCTTCAGTTTAAAGCATGGAGGAGCGAACATGGTACATTCTGAACCGTGGATGACGTAGGAGGCAATTACAGACTTTCACACTCTCATTAGACAATAAAATAGCCATGCTACAATGAAGCAGAGCTAAACATCAGCCAACACTACAGAAAATGGACAAACTAAGTGGTAGATGGTTAAAAATAATTTATTAGACCTCAGCTGGAATAAAGCTTTTATTTTTATGCCATTTACGCTTACTGTAATCTGCTGTTTCTGTACAGAAAATTCTACTTGTACCTTATCTGTAATGTCACTTATCTTGAAACTTTGGATTGTCTGCAAGAGCAATAATACAACATCCTGCAGCTATAATAGATATCTAACAGAACTGGAAGTTCCAGATTGATTTGACCTACCAGATAAGGTACAAAAATTTGTTCCGCTAAAATGTCCTCTCTCGAAATGCCATTGGTAAATGCCAGTGAGAGAATAAATAAGAATCTCAGGGATAGTCAAAAAGAACACTCTAACTCTTCAGCTGTAAATATCTTTCATAACACTATCCCAACCTTTTAGCTGTTTGCTATCCTTAAACAATCCTGAAAGTATTAATGTAGCTGTAGTCAGTTATTGATAAATCAAAGCAAACCACCTAGAGCTGTATATATATATATATATATATATATATATATATATATATATATATATATACATATAATGTTAAAGGTGTTGTTTGAGTACGAAAACTCATTATCAAATCTCTTATTAGCAAATCATACATTGTTAGCTCATGAATTTCAATAAGACCTCAATAATACTTGTAATACTTTTTCCTGTAAACTGAAAACTCTACTATTCTAGTAGATTGTTGGGGATCCTGGCAGCGGAGTAAACTGTTATCAGCTTATCTTTTAAAAAGAACATGCCAACACAATTTTGTAAAATAAAGACATAGCTAAAATTGTGCTATCATATAGATTACATTGATATATTTGGTGAAGAAATTGGCTTTGTTGTTCAGTAATCACCATTTAAATTTTTCTGCTAATTAGATTTCGGTGCACAGGGGCCGGACCGTGCTTTGGGTCTCCCGCCCCACCATCTCTAATCCCCTGCCTCTCCTTCTGACTCGGTCTCACTGCTTTTTAGTGACCTGCTTCCTCTGTTTGAAATCTCTTCTTCCATCAGAAGAGGTAGGCAGAGGAGCCAGGGAATCATATACAAGGAGAAGAAGAGCCCATGTACAGTCCGGCCCCTGTGCATCGAAATCTAATTAGCAGAAAATATTAAATGGTGATTAAATAAAGTGGATTTCCTCATGAAAAGTATCAATTTAATCTGTGTTACAGTGCCAGTATAGACATGTATTTACTTTCATATAAGAAAAAATCGGCTAAAAAAGCCGTAGCCAGCTCACCAACCAGACCATCAAGCACGGGGCACAGGAGTTCGTCCTGACCTGGACGTCAAGCAGCAGCAATTCCAAAAAACGTAGATACTCCAGCTCCAGCAAGATAGATAAAAAAAAATTTTTTATTGATCCAATGTGATAATAAAAGGATTATCCTTACAAATAGTAGACCAAACAGGTGATTGTAAAAGTTACGGCAACGCGTTTCGACCAATATAGGTCTTACTCATGCCTGTGGGATTCCAAAGTGAAAGCTACACATATAGCACACTTAGACCTATGACACACCCCTCGTGTCACATGATTAAAGGTCCTGGAACCACATCTATTCAAGTGAAAATATAAAACAGTATACATACAAGAAACATTAACAATAATGATACATAATTTCGTTTCTTCTATTCATGCCTGCAGGGAAGCGAGTATTTAGATTGTATATCCAAAACGCCTCTCTCGTAAGTAGGCGTCTCTTAATATCACCTCCGCGATTTGAAAGATAGATTTTTTCAATGCCATGTACTCTAAGAGCCGAGATATCCCCATTATGTTTTGTACCAAAATGTCTCGATGCCATCGAGACATTTCTATTTATCGCATTGAAATTAATAGCATCTCTCAGGTGTTCAGTGACGCGCGTTTTCAGTTTTCGCGACGTACATCCCAAATAGGAAACATGACATAACATGCAGTCTATTTTATAAACCACATTTTTAGTGTGGCAGTTAATAAAACTATTTATTTTATATTCTTTAGTTTTTTTCTGAGTTTTGAAAAGTCTTACCTGGCTGCATATGTGCACATATACTACAGGCAGGAGTACCACATCTAAAAAAGCCTTTACAGTCAAGCCATGTATTAGATTGCATTTTAGGTGAGGCTGAATTGGGGGCAATTATATCTCCAATAGTTTGTGCCCTTCTTGCTACCACACTCACTCCGTCTTTTAGTATATCCATTAGTGTGTTATCCTCATATAAGATGGGTAATCTTTTATTGATTATTTCTTTAAATTTGATTAAATTGAGAAGAAAATTGCAAGCAAACATACGGTTTACCATCATATTTTTTCTTTTTCTTCCACTAACTGTGTTGGGTACTAATAGCTCTTCCCTCCGTTTTTTGTCCACTATATTCATGGCTCTATTCAAAGTCCAATTCGGATATTTACGAACCTTAAGTTTGTTGCTGAGTTCTCCAAATTCTTTGAATTTATCTTCCTCCCTACTAGGGTTGAGCGAAACGGATTGGTCATTTTAATAAGTCGCCGACTTTTGGCAAAGTCAGGTTTCATGAAACCCGATCTGATCCCTGTGTGGCGTCGGCCACGCGGTCGGCGACCATCGCGCCAAAGTCGCGTTTCTATGATGCGTTCAGCGCCATTTCTCAGCCAATGAAGGTGGACGCAGAGTGTGGGCAGCGTGATGACATAGGTCTCAGTCCCCACCATCTTAGAGAAGGGCATTACAGTGATTGGCTTGCTTTCTGCGGTGTCACAGGGGCTATAAAGGGGTGTGCACGCCGACCGCCATCTTACTGCTGCTGATCTGAGTATAGGGAGAGGTTGCTGCCGCTTCATCAGAAGCAGGGATAGCATTAGGCAGGGTACATTAACCCCCAAACCGCTTGTGCTGTAGCGATTTCCACTGTCCAACACCGCCTTTTCATAGCAGGGACAGTGGAGGCTAGATTTTTGTTCCTCAGCTCTGTAGCTCATTGGGCTGCCCTAGAAGGCTCCCTGATAGCCGCATTGCTGTGTGTACGCCGCTGTGCAAACCAACTGCTTTTTTCAAAGCACAAATCCTGTTGTTCCTTCCTTTCTGCACAGTTATCTTGTTTGTTTGTCCACACTTTTGTGTGCAGCAGTCCTTTTTATTGCTGCCTGCCATACTTTTCTGAGATTACTGTAGGGAGATAGTATTTGTAGTACAGTCCCTTTTTTTTTGTTATATCTCTTCAAGCCTCTTTCTGCCACAGAAAGTATACTCTAATAGAGTGGCCCAGATTTATTCACTAGTCTCCCTGAAAAAAAAGGGGGCAGATTAAAATTGGCAAATCTGCATCAGTGACAGTCCTGTCTGTGGCATCTGTCTTTCATTTTCTGCCACAGAAAATATACTGTATTACAGTGGGACTGATTTCTTTACAATTCTCCCAGAAATAATAAAACAAGTGGGAGATTAAGATTGGCAAATCTGCATCACTGCCAATCCTGTCTGTGGCATCTGTCTTTCATTTTCTGCCACAGAAAATATACTGTATTACAGTGGGCCTGATTTCTTCACAGTTCTCCCAGAAAAAATAAAACAAGTGGGAGATTAAGATTGGTAAATCTGCATCACTGCCAGTCCTGTCTGTGGCATCTGTCTTTCATTTTCTGCCACACAAAACCTACTGTATAACAGTGGGCCTGGTTTCTTCACAATTCTCCCAGAAAAAAAAAACAAGTGGGAGATTAAGATTGGCAAATCTGCATCACTGCCAGTCCTGTCTGTGGCATCTGTCTTTCATTTTCTGCCACAGGAAACCTACTGTATAACAGTGGGCCTGATTTCTTCAAAAATAAAACAAGTGGGAGATTAGGATTGGCAAATCTGCATCACTGCCAGTCCTGTCTGTGGCATCTGTCTTTCATTGTCTGCAACAGAAAACCTACTGTATAACAGTGGGCCTGATTTCTTCACAATTCTCCAAGAAAAAATAAAACAAGTGGGAGATTAAGATTGGCAAATCTGCATCACTGCCAGTCCTGTCTGTGGCATCTGTCTTTCATTTTCTGCCACAGAAAATATACTGTATAACAGTGGGCCTGATTTCTTCACAATTCTCCCAGAAAAAATAAAACAAGTGGGAGATTAAGATTGGCAAATCTGCATCACTGCCAGTCCTGTCTGTGACATGTCTTTCATTTTCTGCCACAGGAAACCTACTGTATAACAGTGGGCCTGATTTCTTCACAATTCTCCCAGAAAAAATAAAACAAGTGGGAGATTAGGATTGGCAAATCTGCATCACTGCCAGTCCTGTCTGTGGCATCTGTCTTTCATTGTCTGCAACAGAAAACCTACTGTATAACAGTGGGCCTGATTTCTTCACAATTCTCCCAGAAAAAATAAAACAAGTGGGAGATTAAGATTGGGAAATCTGCATCACTGCCAGTCCTGTCTGTGGCATCTGTCTTTCATTTTCTGCCACAGAAAACCTACTGTTTAACAGTGGGCCTGATTTCTTCACAATTCTCCCAGAAAAAATAAAACAAGTGGGAGATTAAGATTGGCAAATCTGCATCACTGCCAGTCCTGTCTGTGGCATCTGTCTTTCATTTTCTGCCACAGAAAACCTACTGTATAACAGTGGGCCTGATTTCTTCAATATTCTCCCAGAAAAAATAAAAAGGTGGAGATTTTTATTGGTAGTGTGTGCATCTGCGTCAGTCCTGTTAGTGGCATATCTGTCTGCCACTTAAGCTGTGTACTGTTATACAGTGGGCCAGATTTTCCCTGCAGTCTCACCCACCTATAGAGGGAGATATAAATTCACCACAAGTTTGAGTACACCTTGTAACTGGTTTTACAGTAACAAATACCGTTTGTTTGTTTGGTTACGTTTTTTAAACAATGAGGAAATCTGGTGGAAAAGGTCGTGGCCGTGGGCGGTCATTGCCATCTGGTAATGATGGTAATGGTGGTGGAGCATCAGGTGGTCGTGGGAAAAGCAATATAGCACCTAAGTCTCAAGTTGTTGAGCCAGCGTCATCGTCTGGCTACAAAAGACGTCGAACGCTCCCTCTTCTGGGAGTAGGAAAACCGCTTTTAAAGCCGGAGCAGCAGGAACAAGTTTTGGCTTTCCTTGCTGACTCTGCCTCTAGCTCTTTCGCCTCCTCTTCGGAAACTGCTAAATGTAAAAGCAGCGCGTCGTCAGTGGATGTTCACGGTCAGGGACAAGTCACTTCCTTGACTTCTTCATCAAGAGCAACAGAGAAGGATGCGTCAGGCGACACAACGGGTTACTCCATGGAGCTCTTTACACATACCGTTCCTGGGTTAGAAAGGGAAATTGTTAACAGGCCATGCCCATTACCAGATGAATCGGACATGGAGTGCACAGATGCACAGCCACAGCCAGATTACTATGCTGTTCCTTTGACTCAGATCAGAACATTGCCCTCGCAGTGTACTGATCCAGAATCTGACCCCGATAAGACAATGGAACCCCGTCACGAACGCTATAGCACTGGCTTACATGGTGACACAGAGGAAGTTGCACATGACATAGAAGAGGAGGTCATAGATGACCCAGTTGTTGACCCCGATTGGCAGCCATTGGGGGAGCAGGGTGCAGGCGGCAGTAGATCTGAAGCGGAGGAGGAGCTGCAGCAGGCATAAACATCGCAACAGGTTCCATCTGGCAGGCCCGTATCTGGCCAAAAACGTGTGGCAAAACCTAAACCAGTTGTAGGACAGCATGGCCATCTGGTTAAAGAAACTCAGTGTGCAATGCCTGAAAAGGTATCCGAGAGTAGGAAGAGTGCAGTCTGGCATTTTTTTAAACAAGATTCAAATGATTAGCGCAAAGTCATCCGTAAAAAATGTTCAAGGACCTTCAGCAGAGGTCAGAATGTTAAAAGTCTATATACAAGTTGCATGCGTAGACATTTAAACACCATGCACTTGCAAGCCTGGACTAACTACCAAACGTCCCTTAACGTTGTTGCACCCTCTCACAATGAAGCTAGTCAGCAACGCTACATCCCTTCCCTCACTGTAAGCCCACCGTTTACCGCACCACCTGCACTAAAGGCCAAAGCAGTCAGGGAATCACCAGGTTCATGGTAGGAAACACTGTATGTAGGGCACCAGCAAGAATACCATCTCCAACCCTCTCTCAGTCTGCCATGTCCACCGGCATGCCCCGCTAGTTCCACCATCTGCAGCTCTCCAGTCCAGCTCACCCTACATGAGACTCTCATTAGGAAAAGGAAGTACTCATCCTCACATCCGCGTACACAGGTTTTGAATGCCCACATTGCTAGACTAATCTCGTTAGAGATGATGCCCTACCGGTTAGTTGAAAGCGAAGCTTTCAAAGCCCTGATGGATTACGCTGTACCACACTACGAGCTACCCAGTCGACACTTCTTTTCGAGAAAAGCCATCCCAGCCCTCCACCAGCATGTAAAAGACCGCATCGTCCATGCACTCAGGCAATCTGTGAGTACAAAGGTGCACCTGACAACAGATGCATGGACCAGTAGGCATGGCCAGGGCCGTTACGTGTCCATCATGGCACACTGGGTTTATGTGGTGGATGCAGGGTCCACAGGGGACAGCAATATTGGGATAGTTCTGCCTAGCCCACGGTCTAGGAAACAGTTGGCTGTAGGCGTTCGCCCCCCTCCTCGTCCTCCTGCAGAAGTGAGAGCTCGTCCACAGACCGCAGTCGCACGACCATTCCATCCGCAGCTGCCACTGTTGCACACGAGGTGTCCCATTATGGAACAGCTAGTGGCAAACGTCAGCAGGCTGTATTGGCAATGAAGTGTTTGGGCAACAACAGACACACCACGGAAGTTCTGTCCGAGTTCTTGCAGAAAGAAACTCAGTCATGGCTGGGCACTGTACATCATGAGGCAGGCAAGGTAGTGAGTGATAACAGGAGGAATTTTATGGCTGCCATAGCCCTTTCACAACTGAAACACATTCCTTGCCTGGCTCACACCTTAAACCTGTTGGTGAAGTGCTTCCTGAAAAGTTATCTGGGGTTACCCGACCTGCTCCTCAAAGTGCGCAGACTTTGCTCGCATATCCGCCGTTCGCCCGTACACTCCAGCAGTATGCAGAACCATCACCGGTCTTTGAACCTTCCCCAGCATTGCCTAATCATCGACGTTGCAACAAGGTGGAACTCCACACTGCACATGCTTCAGAGACTGTGCAAACAGAGGCGTTCCCTGAGGAAGGAATACGTTCATTCCGAAACGCGTCGGTTTTTTGGTCCATCGCGCTATCCGTAGCCAGTCACGTGTGCTAACACGTGACTGTGACATCACGCTAGGTCCTGCATTGCCAGGAGACCGAACGGCTAACACTTACAGCGCGCAGCCACCCCACGCTATTAAGCACAAGCAACGGGTGTGTTGGAGCACTGCTACCGGCCGGAGCAGCGCTCACCACCCACAGGAGTTGTGTGACAAACCTACCTGAATATCAGGCTACATTATGAGGACTTTTCCAAGCGACGAAAGAGAGGAGGAACAAACCGGATCATAGGAGGTAATTTCTTCCCGGATAGTACCTCAAGAAAAAAAAAAAAAACTTCAGCAAAAGTTTATTCGTTTTTTTATGTATTTTTATGTGTTTTTACATATAGATTTTATATATCATTCTGGGAGGATCTGTGCGCCCCCACAATACTAAAGAATATTTTATACTTCCATTTTATAGTATCCAAATTTGGAGGAAAACTACATTGAAAGGAGCCTAATGGGTACAGGGCAAAAAAACTGAAAAATACTGAAGGTCTCCACTGTGTCCAATAAGGTAAAATCATAGATATAAGTGGGACTAATTGATAATCGAAATAAGAGAGGCTGCATTTCGGTTTATTGTCTTATATAAACAAAAGGGGATTATTCCTAGCGCAGATATACCATTGTTTATATCACCTTTAGTATACGACACAGATAAGTGGTACTGTGACAATATCTGCTGCAAGGAAGTAGTTTAGCAAGCGCCACTGACATTTCAAATACGACGGTCTTTGAACCTTCCCCAGCATCGCCTAATCATCGACGTTGCAACAAGGTGGAACTCCACACTGCACATGCTTCAGAGACTGTGTGAACAGAGGCGTGCTGTTATGTATTTGTGGGAGGATACACATACACGGGCAGGCAGTTGGATGGCAGACATGGAGTTGTCAGGTGTGCAGTGGTCGAAGCTACAAGACCTGTGTCAAGTCCTTCAGTGTTTTAAGGAATGCACATGGCTGGTTAGTGCAGACAACACCATAATAAGCATAAGCATCCCCCTAATGCGTCTGCTGATGCAAAGTTTGACGCACATAAAGGAGCAGGTGTCTGCAGCCGAGGACGAGGGAAGCCTTGATGACAGTCAGCCATTGTCTGCTCAGGGCAGTCTACAGGACGAGGTGGCAGGCGAAGAGGAGGAGGACGAGGAGGATGATGGGGATGAGTATTGTTTGGATGAGGAAGCTTCTCAGGGGGCAATAGAAACTGGTGGCGTTGCAAGGCCGGGTTCAGAGTTTTTGAGGGAGACAAGTGACGTTGATTTGCCAGAAACTGCCCCTCAACCCAGCACAAGCGCAGATTTGACAACTGGAACATTGGCCCACATGGCGGATTATGCCTTGCGTATCCTCAAAAGGGACCCACGCATTATAAAAATGATGACCGATGACGATTACTGGTTGGCCTGCCTCCTTGATCCTCGCTATAAAGGCAAATTGCAAAATATCATGCCACATGAGAACCTCGAACAAATATTGGCAACCAAACAAGCAAGTCTTGTAGACCGTTTGATTCAGGCATTCCCAGCACACAGGGGTGATGGTTCTCACACGAGCTGCAGGGGGCAACAGGGCAGAGGTGTTAGAGGTGCACAAATCAGAAGTGGCGTTGGACAGAGGGGTTTTCTGACCAGGTTGTAGAGTGATTTCGCAATGACTGCAGACAGGACAGGTACTGCAGCATCAATTCAAAGTGACAGGAGACAACATTTGTCCAGTATGGTTACTAACTATTTTTCATCCCTTATCGATGTTCTCCCTCAACTATCATTCCCATTTGATTACTGGGCATCCAAAATAGACACCTGGCCTGAATTGGCAGAATACGCATTGCAGGTGCTTGCTTGCCCAGCAGCTAGTGTGCTATCAGAAAGAGTATTCAGTGCTGCTGGTTCAATATTGACCGAAAAAGGACTCGTCTGGCTACCCAAAATGTTGATGACTCAACCTTCATTAAAATGAACCACTCATGGATTTCTAATTATTTTGCCCCACCTTTCCCGGCTGACACCTAGCTTTCCTATAAAAAGGTCTTGTTTGTGGATTGGTCTTACTGACTGTTCCAATCTCTTAATTTGCAGCTGCTGTTTGTCCAGCATACAACATGTTTACACCTCCCTAAATGGGCTAACTCACCCCACGGGGCCGTGGTCTCGCCATTTGGTGCAAGCACCTGTGAGAGTGCCGTTTGTCTGAACAGGTGGGTGTGCTCATAGTACAATGAAGTGTCTCTGGCGGTGGTGGCCCGCACCCAATGTCAGACACACTGTTGTAACATGCGGGGCACTGGGCCTGTACCTCTGGCCACAAGAGAGTGTCCCCCCCAGTTCAAACAGTGCTCTACCACTTGCAAAAATTATCTCTCACAGCTACACCAATGTTTAGTCTATGGGCTAAAATCTTTCAATGCCTGGCACTGACAGTACCAATTTGTTGACATGTATGATGCTTGTTAAAATAGTCAGGGGCCGTGTCCTATATTTACACCAGTAAATACTTTGCGCCAAATTAATATGCCTGAAAGTCAGCAGAGGAGCCCACCCATGTACTTAAGTATGCCACCCTTTTTTTTGTTTTGTTGTTTTGCGAGACATTAACCCCTTTCTGACATGGGACGTACTATCCTGTCGAGGTGGGGTGGGCCCCTATGACCATGGACGGGATAGTACGTCCAGCGCGATCGGCGGCGCTCACGGGGGGAGCGCCGCCGATCGCGGCCGGGTGTCAGCTGCCTATCGCAGCTGACATCCGGCACTATGTGCCAGGAGCGGTCACGGACCGCCCCCGGCACATTAACCCCTGGCACACCGCGATCAAAGATGATCACGATGTGCCGGCGGTGCAGGGAAGCATCGCGCAGGGAGGGGGCTCCCTGCGGGCTTCCCTGAGCCCCCCGCAGCAAAGCGATGTGATCGCGTTGCTGCGAGGGTCTCCTCACCTCCCTCCCTGCTCGAGCCCCAGATCCAAGATGGCCGCGGATCCGGGTCCTGCAGGGAGGGAGGTGGCTTCACAGAGCCTGCTCAGAGCAGGCACTGTGAAGCAGCCTGCACTGCTATCAGATCGGTGATCTGACAGAGTGCTGTGCACACTGTCAGATCACTGATCTGTGATGTGCCCCCTGGGACAATGTAAAAAAGTAAAAAAAAAATTTTTCAAATGTGTAAAAAAAAATAAAAAAAAATATTCCAAAATAATGAAAAAAAATATATATTATTCCCATAAATACATTTCTTTATCTAAATTATTAAAAAAAAAAACAATAAAAGTACATATATTTAGTATCGCCGCGTCCGTAACGGCCTGACCTATAAAACTGGCCCACTAGTTAACCTCTTCAGTAAACACCGTAAGAAAAAAAAAAAAAAACGAGGCAAAAAACAACGCTTTATTATCATACCTCCGAACATAAAGTGGAATAACACGCGATCAAAAAGACAGATATAAATAACCATGGTACCGCTGAATACGTCATCTTGTCCCGCAAAAATTGAGCCACCATACAGCATCATCAGCAAAAAAATAAAAAAGTTATAGTCCTGAGAATAAAGCGATGCAAAAATAATTATTTTTTCTATAAAATAGTTTTTATCGTATAAAAGCGCCAAAACATAAAAAAATGATATAAATGAGGTGTCGCTGTAATCGTACTGACCCGAAGAATAAAACTGATTGATCAATTTTACCAAACGTGGAACGGTATAAACGCCTCCCCCAAAAGAAATTCATGAATAGCTGGTTTTTGGTCATTCAACTCGTCCCGCAAAAAACAAGACCTCACATGACTCTGTGGACCAAAATATGGAAAAATTATAGCTTTCAAAATGTGGTAACGCAAAAAATATTTTTTGCAATAAAAAGTGTCTTTCAGTGTGTGACGGCTGCCAATCATAAAAATCCGCTAAAAAACCCGCTCTAAAAGTAAATCAAACCCCCTTCATCACCCCCTTAGTTAGGGAAAAATTTAAAAAATGTATTCATTTCCATTTTCCCATTAGGGTTAGGGTTAGGGCTAGGTTTAGGGCTATGGTTAGGGCTAGGGTTAGGGCTAGGGTTAGGGCTAGGGTTAGGGCTAGGGTTAGGGCTAGGGCTAGGGTTAGGGCTAGGGTTAGGGTTAGGGCTAGGGTTAGGGCTAGGGTTAGGGCTACAGTTTGGGTTGGGGCTAAAGTTAGGGTTCGGGTTGGGGCTAAAGTTACAGTTAGGGTTTAGATTACATTTACAGTTGGGAATAGGGTTGGGATTAGGGTTAGGGGTGTGTCAGGGTTAGAGGTGTGGTTAGGGTTACTGTTGGGATTAAGGTTAGGGGTGTGTTTGGATTAGGGTTTCAGTTATAATTGTGGGGTTTCCACTGTTTAGGCACATCAGGGGCTCTCCAAACGCGACATGGCGTCCTATCTCAATTCCAGCCAATTCTGCGTTGAAAAAGTAAAACAGTGCTTCTTCCCTTCCAAGCTCTCCCGTGTGCCCAAACAGGGGTTTACCCCAACATATGGGGTATCAGCGTACTCAGGACAAATAGGACAACAACTTTTGGGGTCCAATTTCTCCTGTTACCCTTGGGAAAATTCAAAACTGGGGGCTAAAAAATAATTTTTGTGGGAAAAAAAAGATTTTTTTATTTTCACGGCTCTGCGTTATAAACTGTAGTGAAACACTTGGGGGTTCAAAGTTCTCACAACACATCTAGATTAGTTCCCTGGGAGGTCTAGTTTCCAATATGGGGTCACTTGTGGGGGGTTTCTACTGTTTAGGTACATTAGGGGTTCTGCAAACGCAATGTGACGCCTGCAGACCATTCCATCTAAGTCTGCATTCCAAATGGCGCTCCTTCCCTTCCGAGCTCTGCCATGCTCTCAAACGGTGGTTCCCCCCAACATACCGGGTATCAGCGTACTCAGGACAAATTGGACAACAACTTTTGTGGTCGAATTTTTCCCCTTACTCTCGGGAAAATACAAAACTGGGGGCTAAAAAATAATTTTGGGGGGAAAGATTTTTTTTTTTAATTTTCACGGCTCTGCGTTACAAACTGTAGTGAAACACTTGGGGGTTCAAAGCTATCACAACACATCTAGATGAGTTCCTTAGGGAGTCTAGTTTCCAAAATGGTGTAACTTGTGGGAGGTTTCTACTGTTTAGGTACATTAGGGGCTCTGCAAATGCAATGTGACACCTGCAGACCATTCCATCTAAGTCCTCATTCCAAATGGAGCTCCTTCCCTTCCGAGCCCTCCCATGCGCCCAAACAGTGGTTCCCCCCCACATATGGGGTATCAGCACACTCAGGACAAATTGGACAACAAATTGTGGGGTCCAATTTCTCCTGTTACCCTTGGGAAAATACAAAACTGGGGGCTAAAAAATAATTTTTGTGGGAAAAAATTTTTGTTTTATTTTTACGGCTCTCCATTATAAACTTCTGTGAAGCCCTTGGTGGGTCAAAGCGCTCAGCTCACATCTAGATAAGTTCCTAAGGGGGTCTACTTTCCCAAATGGTCACTTGTGGGGGGTTTCTACTGTTTAGGTACATTAGGGGCTCTGCAAACGCAATGTGACACCTGCAGACCATTCCATCTAAGTCTGCATTCAAATGGCACTCCTTCCCTTCCGAGCCCTCCCATGTGCCCAAACAGTGGTTCCCCCCACATATGGTGTATCACAGCACTCAGGACAAATTGGGCAACAAATTTTGGGGTCCAATTTCTCCTGTTACCCTTGGGAAAATACAAAACTGGGGGCTAAAAAATAATTTTTGAGGGAAAAAATTTTTGTTTTATTTTTACGGCTCTGCATTATAAACTTCTGTGAAGCACTTGGTGGGTCAAAGTGCTCACCACACCTCTAGATAAGTTCCTTAGGGGGTCTACTTTCCAAAATGGTGTCACTTGTGGGGGGTTTCAATGTTTAGGCACATCAGTGGCTCTTCAAAGGCAACATGGCGTCCCATCTCAATTCCTGTCAATTTTGCATTGAAAAGTCAATCGGCGCTCCTTCCCTTCCGAGCTTTCCCATCCGCCCAAACAGTGGTTTACCCCTACATATGGGCTATCAGCGTACTCAAGACAAATTGTACAACAACTTTTGGGGTCCAATTTCTTCTCTTACCCTTGGGAAAATAAAAAATTGGTGGCGAAAAGATAATTTTTGTGAAAAAATATGATTTTTTATTTTTACGGTTCTACATTATAAACTTCTGTGAAGCACTTGGTGGGTCAAAGTGCTCACCACACTTCTAGATAAGTTCCTTAGGGGGTCTACTTTCCAAAATGGTGTCACTTAAGGGGGGTTTCAATGTTTAGGCACATCAGGGGCTCTCCAAACGAAACATGGCGTCCCATCTCAATTCCAGTCAATTTTGCATTGAAAAGTCAAATGGCGCTCCTTCGCTTCCGAGCTCTGCCATGCACCCAAAGAGTGGTTTACCCCCACATATGGGGTATTGGCGTACTCAGGACAAATTGTACAACAATGTTTGGGGTCCATTTTCTCCTGTTACCCTTGGTAAAATAAAACAAATTGGAGCTGAATTAAACTTTTTGTGAAAAAAAGTTAAATGTTCATTTTTATTTAAACATTCAAAAAATTCCTGTGAAGCACCAGAAGGGTTAATAAACTTCTTGAATATGGTTTTGAGCACCTTGAGGGGTGTAGTTTTTTAGAATGGTGTCACACTTGGGTATTTTCTATCATATAGACCCCTCAAAATGACTTCATATGAGATGTGGTCCCTAAAAAAAATGGTGTTGTAGAAATGAGAAATTGCTGGTCAACTTTTAACCCTTATAACTCCCTAACAAAAAAAAAATTTGGTTCCAAAATTGTGCTGATGTAAAGTAGACATGTGGGAAATGTTACTTATTAAGTATTTTGTGTGACATATCTCTGTGATTTAATTGCATAAAAATTCAAAGTTGGAAAATTGCAAAATTTTCATAATTTTCGCCAAATTTCCATTTTTTCACAAATAAACGCAGGTACTCTCAAAGAATTTTTACCATTGTCATGAAGTACAATATGTCACAAGAAAACAATGTCAGAATCACTGGGATCCGTTGAAGCGTTCCAGAGTTATAACCTCATAAAGGGACAGTGGTCAGAATTGTAAAAATTGGCCCGGTCATTAACGTGCAAACCACCCTTGGGGGTAAAGGGGTTAACATCTATTTATTTTTTGGGAGTACTAACTGTGTCAGACACTCCTTCCAATTGTCCTCCGCTGACCACACCAATGCTGTCTGTGTAGCCTTACCACATAATTCTAACTGCATTGAGCCAAAAAAAAATTATTTTAGGCCTACTAAGTCTGTCTGCGGTCCCTCCTTCCAATTGTCCTCCGCTGACCACACCAATGCTGCCTGTGTACCCCTACCACATAATCAAAGCTGCATTGAGCCTAATTTATTTATTTTAGGCCTACTAAGTCTGTCTGCGGTCCCTCCTTCAAATTGTCCTCCGCTGACCACACCAATGCTGCCTGTGTACCCTGTTGTGAATTCTGCTCTTGGGCTCCCTCCGGTGGTTATAAGTGGTAGTGCTGCGGTAGTTGGATCGCAGCATTTTTCAGGTGTATCCATTTTTTGTAATTTGGGCTGGGCTATTTAAGTCCTGCTTTATCCTTTGTCAGTGCCAGTTGTCCATTGTTTTTGGAGGATTCACATCCATTCTTGGTCTCTCCTGGTCTGCTGTTTATTTCTTCAAAGATAAGTTCTGGCCTTGTTTTTGCTGTCCACCTGCTGTGGACCTTATAATCTGTGCATTTTCTTGTTTTGTTTTGTCCAGCTTTGTCTGTGAAGGATTTTTTGCAGCCTAGCTGTGTCTCTGGAGATGCAGATATACCCTCCATGTCTTTAGTCAGACGTGGTGTTTTGTATTTTCTGTGGTGGATATTTTCTAGTGTTTTTATACTGACCGCATAGTACTCTGTCCTATTCTTCCTTTTAAGCTAGTATGGCCTCCTATGCTAAATCCTGATTTCATGTCTGCGTATGTTATTTCCCTCTCCTTTCACAGTCAATATTTGTGGGCGGCTGTCTATGCTTTGAGGATTTTCTCTGAGGCAAGATAGTTTTCCCGTTTCTGTCTTTAGGGGTACCGTAGTTAGTTCTTAGGCGGTGTTGAGGGGTCTAGGGAGTGTTAGGTACCCCCCACAGCTACTTCTAGTTGCGCTGCTAGTTCAGGGTTTGCGGTCAGTAAAGGTACCACCTTCTCCAGAGTACGTCTCATGCTGCTCCTAGGCCACCAGATCATAACAGTACAACTGGCCATTTTCTAAATTTCTGGCAATACGATTCTGCCGCTTCTTGACCCTGACACAGGGCCAACAAGATCTTCTCGGCTTGATCCATAGAATTAGGCTCATCATACAATAACCCCAATGCTTGAAAAAAAGAATCAACATTAAGCAAAGCAGGATTGCCAGATTCCAGGGAAAATGCCCAATCCTGTGGGTCACCACGCATCAAGGATATGATGATTTTAACCTGCTGAATGGGATCACCAGAAGAACGGGGTCTCAATGCAAAAAATAGTTTACAATTATTTTTGAAACTCAAAAATTTGGATCTGTCACCAAAAAATAAATCAGGAGTGGGAATCTTAGGTTCTAAGGCAGGAGTCTGAATAATAAAATCTGAAATACCCTGTACCCTAGCAGCAAGCTGATCCACCCGAGAAACTAACTCCTGAACATTCATGTTAATACTAGGTTCCGTAGCCACCCAGAGATTAAGAGGGAAGAGAACACAGAATAGACTGGAGAAAAAAAATTGGCTCAAGAGCTACCTTCCTCTTCTGATTTGGTTCCGTTGTTTTTTCAGCATGTGGTTCGTTTGCATTGCATCCCGGAGAATATTGTGTCCGATAGAGGTTCCCAGTTTGTTTCTACGTTTTGGCGGGCCTTTTGTGCTAGGCTGGGCATTGATTTGTCTTTTTCTTCCACATTTCATCCTCAGACAAATGGCCAGACCGAGCGAACTAATCAGACTTTGGAAACTTATTTGAGATGCTTTGTGTCTGCTGATCAGAATGATTGGGTGGCGTTCTTGCCATTGGCTGAGTTTGCCCTTAATAATCGGGCTAGTTCTGCTACCTTGGTTTTGCCTTTTTTTGTAATTTTGGTTTTCATCCTCATTTTTCTTCAGGACAGGTTGAGCTTTCTGATTGTCCTGTGGTGGATTCTGTGGTTGACAGGCTGCAGCGGATTTGGGCTCATGTGGTGGACAATTTGGTGTTGTCTCAGGAGGAGGCTCAGCGTTTTGCTAACCGTCGTCGGTGTGTTGGTTCCCGGCTTTGGGTTGGGGATTTGGTTTGGTTGTCTTCCCGTCATGTTCCTATGAAGGTTTCTTCCCCTAAGTTCAAGCCTCGGTTTATTGGTCCTTATAGGATTTCTGAGATTATTAATCCGGTGTCTTTTCGTTTGGCCCTTCCAGCCTCTTTTTACATCCATAATGTATTCCATAGATCTTTGTTGTGGAAGTATGTGGTGCCCGTTGTTCCCTCTGCTGATCCTCCGGCCCCGGTGTTGATTGATGGGGAGTTGGAATATGTGGTTGAGAAGATTTTGGATTCTCGTTTTTCGAGGCAGAAGCTTCAGTATCTGGTCAAATGGAAGGGTTATGGCCAGGAGGATAATTCTTGGGTTGTTGCCTCTGATGTTCATGCTGACGATTTGGTTCGTGCCTTTCATTTGGCTCGTCCTGATCGGCCTGGGGGCTCTGGTGAGGGTTCGGTGACCCCTCCTCAAGGGGGGGTACTGTTGTGAATTCTGCTCTTGGGCTCCCTCCGGTGGTTATAAGTGGTAGTGCTGCGGTAGTTGGATCGCAGCATTTATCAGGTGTATCCATTTTTTGTAATTTGGGCTGGGCTATTTAAGTCCTGCTTTATCCTTTGTCAGTGCCAGTTGTCCATTGTTTTTCGAAGATTCACATCCATTCTTGGTCTCTCCTGGTCTGCTGTTTATTTCTTCAAAGATAAGTTCTGGCCTTGTTTTTGCTGTCCACCTGCTGTGGACCTTATAGTCTGTGCATTTTCTTGTTTTGTTTTGTCCAGCTTTGTCTGTGAAGGATTTTGTTGCAGCCTAGCTGTGTCTCTGGATATGCAGATATACCCTCCATGTCTTTAGTCAGATGTGGTGTTTTGTATTTTCTGTGGTGGATATTTTCTAGTGTTTTTATACTGACTGCATAGTACTCTGTCCTATTCTTCCTTTTTAGCTAGTATGGCCTCCTATGCTAAATCCTGATTTCATGTCTGCGTATGTTATTTCCCTCTCCTTTCACAGTCAATATTTGTGGGCGGCTGTCTATCCTTTGGGGATTTTCTCTGAGGCAAGATAGTTTTCCCGTTTCTGTCTTTAGGGGTAGTTAGTTCTTAGGCGGTGTCGAGGGGTCTAGGGAGTGTTAGGTACCCCCCATAGCTACTTCTAGTTGCGCTGCTAGTTCAGGGTTTGCGGTCAGTAAAGGTACCACCTTCTCCAGAGTATGTCTCATGCTGCTCCTAGGCCACCAGATCATAACAGTACCCCTACCACATAATCGAAGCTGCATTGAGCCTAATTTATTTATTCTAGGCCTACTAATTCTGTCTGCAGTCCCTCCTTCCAATTGTCCTCCGCTGACTACACCAATGCTGCCTGTGTACCCCTACCACATAATCGAAGCTGCATTGAGCCTAATTTATTTATTTTAGGCCTACTAAGTCTTTCTGCGGTCCCTCCTTCCAATTGTCCTCCGCTGACCACACCAATGCTGCCTGTGTACCCCTACCATATAATCGAAGCTGCATTGAGCCTAATTTATTTATTTTAGGCCTACTAAGTCTGTCTGCGGTCCCTCCTTCCAATTGTCCTCCGCTGACCACACCAATGCTGCCTGTGTACCCCTACCACATAATCAAAGCTGCATTGAGCCTAATTTATTTATTTTAGGCCTACTAAGTCTGTCTGTGGTCCCTCCTTCCAATTGTCCTCCGCTGACCACACCAATGCTGCCTGTGTACCCATGTATCCTTTTTTAAACCTGCAGCGAGCCAACTTTGTGTTGTAAGGCCTACTAGCAGTGTCTGTCTGCGCCACTCAATACAGCTGTCCCCCTCTTAAAAAAAAAAATGAGCTGCAATTGTCTGGTTTTCAGCCTGTCGGAATTTGAAAACTGCATTGGGGCCACAAGTTTCGTTGGGGTCTACAAACTGTGTCTGCAGCTCCAAGGTGTTCTCCAGGTTGCCTCTATCTAGCTTCTATCTTCAAGCTATCGTTAAGTAGTTGTTGAAACAACACTGCATTAGGCCTACATGTTGGGTCTGGGTTGTAGAGATGGTGTCTGCCGCTCCAAGGTGTTCTCCAGGTTGCCTCTCCCTAGCTTCTATCTTCAAGCTCTCGTTAAGTAGTTGTTGAAACAACACTGCATTAGGCCTACAAGTTGGGTCTGGGTTGAAGAGACGGTGTCTGCCGCTCCAAGGTGTTCTCCAGGTTGCCTCTCCCTAGCTTCTATCTTCATGCTCTTGTTAAGTAGTGGTTGAAACAACACTGCATTAGGCCTACAAGTTGGGTCTGGTTTGTAGAGATGGTGTCTGCCGCTCCAAGGTGTTCTCCAGGTTGCCTCTCCCTAGCTTCTACCTTCAAGCTCTCGTTAAGTAGTTGTTGAAACAACACTGCATTAGGCCTACAAGATGGGTCTGGGTTGTAGAGACGGTGTCTGCCGCTCCAAGGTGTTCTCCAGTTTGCCTCTCCCTAGCTTCTATCTTCAAGCTCTCGTTAAGTAGTTGTTGAAACAACACTGCATTAGGCCTACAAGTTGGGTCTGGGTTGAAGAGACGGTGTCTGCCGCTCCAAGGTGTTCTCCAGGTTGCCTTTCCCTAGCTTCTATCTTCAAGCTCTCGTTAAATTGTTTTTAATATAACACTGCATTTGGCCTACTTGTTTTGTTGGCCCTACTAACGGTGTCTGCCGCTCCTTGCTGTTCTCCTCCACTGAACAAAGCAGTGCCGCCTGTTTACTACGGTTACCAATTTTGAACTGCATTTAGCCTACTTACTGATTTGGGCCTACTCACTGTGTCAGCCTCTCATTACAGTTGTACTCCACTGAACAAAGCAATGCCCCCTGCTTAGTCCTGTTACCAATTTTGAACTGCATTTAGCCCACTTTATTATTTGGGCCTATATCTGTGTTTCCTCCTCATCCTGCCCATTGCCCAGCCAGTGATAGATGAGTCTGCTGGTACATTGACCCAGAACGCTACATTCCCCTTGCACGCTACACAGCCAGAATGTGACCCTGCTGAAAGTCAGGTTTCCCTTCCCGCATACTATACCACCTTACACAGGGACAAAGAGTAAGGTGCAGATGAAAGTGCAGGTTCCTTCATCAGGTGGGGGGGGGAAACTCTTTGGCGACGTCACTGGCACAGGGCCCCTGATAGTACAAAAAAGTGTCGCTGCCGGTGGGAGGCACCCCCGCCGTGCAAACACACCGCCATACTTTGAGGTGCACTGTGCCAGTGCCAATGCCAACGAGTGAGCACCCCCTGCTTGCTCAGGATCACAGCACTTGCAAAGTTGAAATACTTACCTCTCCCTGCTCCACTGCCGTGACGTGGTCCACATTTCCTGGGCCCACTAACTACTTGAACCAGCCCTACCCCCCACAACTTTAGCCAAATAACCCCCAATTTCCAATGCCTAACTATTATTATAAGGTAAATTAAGATTGGCAAGCTTCAGTAACAAGAATGGATGTTTTTGCCATTAAAATGGGCACTGTAGGTGTTTTCCTGGCCCCCACTCACTGCCGATTATGCTTCCCCATTGACTTGCATTGGGTTTCGTGCTTCGGTCGATCCCCGACTTTTCGAGAAAATCGGCCGATTTCACTCGACTCGACTTTTGAGATAGTCGGGTTTCGCAAAACCCGACTCGACCCCAAAAAAGGAAAAGTCGCTCAACCCTACTCCGTACTACAATTACGTTTTAACCTTGTGAACTCGCCCACAGGTATAGATTTAATCGTGTGGGCTGGGTGGCTACTATCCGCAAGTAAGATCGTATTTCCACTAATTGGCTTTACATGTGTCTTGCTAATGATATATTCCCCAACACAGCTGCACAATTCAAGATCCAAAAAGGATATACTATGCTGATCATAAACAAAAGTAAATTTAATACCAAAGTCATTAGAGTTAATGTATTCCACAAATCCCAGTATGGCAGACACATTGCCCCCCCAAATAATGAGGATGTTGTCAATGTATCTGCCATACCAGGAGATGTGGTCAACATAAGGATTTTCTGCAGAGTATATAAATTTCTGCTCCCAATATGCCATGGTTAGATTGGCTAAAGACGGTGAATATTTCGCCCCCATAGGGACTCCCGATTTCTGAACATATACTTCACCATCAAAGGAAAAAATGTTATTCTGCATAAGGAAATATAAAACCTGCAATGCAAAATTAATCAAATCTTCAGAATATTGGCCAAAATCTGTTAAATGAAATTTCAAGGCTTTCATCGCTATGTCGTGAGGTATATTCGTGTATAATGACGCGACATCGCAACTAAGCCAGGTGTAATCCTGTCTCCATTTCCAACTAGTGAAAATCTTCAAAACTGCCCTCGAATCTTTAATATATCCTGGCATTTTCATGACAATAGGTTGCAACAGTGAGTCCATCCACTCACACAGATGTTCTGACATAGATCCAATACCCGATACTATCAGACGCATTGTTGGTAGACCATCACCCTTATGTATCTTTGGCAGACCATACTTAATGGGTAATTTGGGGGATTCTACATGTAGGTACTCAGCCTGTTTCTTATCAATAACCGCCAAATTAACCCCCTCCTCAATCAACCTGGCAATCTTGGCATTGACATCTCTAGTTTGATTCTTTTTAAGTTTCTCATATGTGGACACATCAGATAAGAGTTCATACATTTTGTCCTTATAATCATTTTCATTAATTACAGTTATTAAACCGCCTTTATCGCTTTTTTTAATAACAATGTTTTTTAAAGACTTCAGTTCATTTAATGCTTTCCGTTGTTTCTGAGATAAATTACTATATGATTTTTTGTTTCGACTATCCTGTAACACTTTTAAATCCTTCTCGATCAATTCTTGGAATTTGTCCATACATTCAACTCTCGTCTGAAGTGGATAAAAGAATGGATTTTTAGTTTTAAATTTTTCTGACATGTTAAGAAAATCTTCTTTTGTTTCTTCCTGATTTTCCTTTGATAATTTTATTAAACAATTCAATGCAACCTGTGCTCTAAAATCTAAGTTTTCAAATTCATTAGTCTCAAGATCCACATCATGTCTAGATGTTATAACTTCTTCCGAAAAAAAAGTGTTTTTTATAGTCAAATTTCTCATGAATTTATTAATGTCCAGGATAGTCATAAACAAATTGAAATCGGCATCTGGCACAAAATTCAAACCTAATGCCAGTACATCCAATTGGTCTTGTGTCAATATTTGGGAGGACAAATTGACCACATTACTTTTCTTTGTTATTTCTGCTTCTTTTTGTAATCGGGTCAATATTCCTGGCAGATTTTTTGTGCTTCCTCCCGCCTCGTCTTTTCTGTTTTTTGATGCTTTTCCATATCTCCTTTTATTTTCCAATGTATTACTTATTACTGAAATATCTGATGTACTAGCATTAGTATCCGAAGAATCAAGCTCTGTTGATGAAAAATTCACTTGAGGTCTATTAGTTGATCTATGTCGAGCTTGGCTATTTTTCAAAATGGACTTGGGTGATTTATATACTTTCTCCCAATGGCCCCATTCATAAACATTCAAACCGTCAATGGTGGCGCACTCACTATAATACTATTGGTGCCACAAGGAAAAAATAGTCTATTATGAAAAAAGATAACCTTCGGCACTCAAAGTCAAATAATCATTTAATTCTTTGAAAAGGAAAAAATTCTTTAATTCATTTATCTTCAACACTCAGCCGATATACAGGAAAATAGACATCAAATATTCAATCCAACGTTTCGGCAATTTCTTGCCTTTCTCAAGGAAGTCTTTGTATCGGGAATAATAGTCAAGGAATATACAGAGCCGTCCGGCTCTGTATATTCCTTGACTATTTTTCCCGATACAAAGACTTCCTTGAGAAAGGCAAGAAATTGCCGAAACGTTGGATTGAATATTTGATGTCTATTTTCCTGTATATCGGCTGAGTGTTGAAGATAAATGAATTAAAGAATTTTTTCCTTTTCAAAGAATTAAATGATTATTTGACTTTGAGTGCCGAAGGTTATCCCTTTTCCCATTCATAAACAGTGTCAGTTGAGTAATAATTGAGATCTCTCTCGAACTTGCGTCTCTTGCGACTCATTATTTCGTCTTCCAAAATGCAGACATTTCCTCTCACTTGTTCCAGTGAGGATTCATAATGCGTCAACGACTTGTATTCCTCCAAAGTGTTTTTTATATTTTCCACATTTTCTTGAGTCTCTTTTAGTTTAATCTCCTCATTTTTTATTAGGAGTTTCATTAAATTCAGAGAGCAGTCCGTAAGTATCTGATTCCATTTCTTCTTAAATTCATTGGAATAAGAGGTTGTGGAAATTTTCTTAATCCTCAAACCTCTTGGAATCACTTCCTTTGTCACGTAATTCTTCAGAGTACCTGTTTGGTCTACTATTTGTAAGGATAATCCTTTTATTATCACATTGGATCAATAAAGAAATTTTTTATATCTATCTTGCTGGAGCTGGAGTATCTACGTTTTTATGTATTTACTTTACATTACAAAATGGTGCTGACCTGTTGCCTACATACAAAATGTATTGTACCGGTAATGGTAGAACTTCTTACTATGGAACTACGGATGAACAGATAGCTAAAAGCTGTGGAAAGAAAGAATGTCCCTGCCTTAAAGGGAATATGTTAGTAGGATCAACCCTCCTAAGCAGTCTATATGGGCATGTAGGTCATAGGAAATTGAATAAAATGATACCTTGATGCCTGATGTCTTGTTTCTGAGAAATCCACATTTTTATGTAAATTTGCCGTAAAGATCTATGGACTGTGAGGCAGAGAAGGGGATCATATGCTAGGGTCGATATGTATCCCCCAGGATGCGCATAGAAGCAAATTGAGGCCACTGGAGTGCATTGTAGTCACAGGCATAGCTGTGGTTGCAGTGCAAAATAAGTAAGTGTGGAACTGGTCAAGTTATTTGGCCAAGGCAATTTTTAGGAAAAACCTTTAAGGGCTTTTATTTTTGGAGTGAACTACAGGATGGTCGTACAGCAGTTCACTCCATCCAGCCTGGTCTTACAAGATACCCAGATTCCATTCAAAAACCTTGCAGCAAAGGTTTGGGTGTATTAGCGTTGGTTTGGAAGCTGCAGAGAAGGTGGCTCTGCCACTTCCGTCTTATGTGCAGTCAACACAGAGCCAAGGGAAGTGAACGCCTGGCACCCCACAGCGTGACACGGTAGTGCAGTCGCCCACAGCAACCGGTGTCGGATACAAACTGTCTTGACACCCCGGCTGCGTTCCGTAGGATACCATTTGCTTTTTATTTATGAGTTTTTTGGACAATAAAGACAGTTGCTTTTGAACTTTCCTGGGTCACTGCATCATTGCCGCATGGTGTGAACACTGCCGCACTGCAGGGCAGAACACAGATCTCCCTGAGGATCTGTCTCCAGAGCTTGTTTTACATGAAAGAGGGCGTTACCAGTGTGAGACACGTAATGATGGACAGTTTGCTTTCCTGATCTCACACTGGTGATGCATATTTTTTTTATAAATTAAGTTTTGCTTTGCTGTTTGTATCACATACAGTCTGCATTTAGCCTAGGGAGGGAGAGAAAGTCGCAGGAGTAGGGAGAGTGACAGAATCCAGTCTATAGACAGGAATTAGGCATGTGCAGTCCATTTGCAAATATATAGCTTTGGCTTTTTTGTGGGGACTGAAAAAATTGAACATATTTTGATCCATCAAGTGTTACATTCTCTGATTTTTTTTGTTATATAGCACACCCCCTTAACAGCGTGAGAATATTCGCCTCCAGCTGTCTGCTTTACCAAGGCTGGTTGTAAAAAGTGGGGGGGACCACATGCCGCTTTTTTAAGTTAGTTATTTAAATAATTTAAAAAAACTGCATGGGGACACCTCTATTCTTGATAACCAGCCTTGCGAACACTGACAGCTGAGGGTTGCAGTCCACAGCTTTGAGTTTTGCCTGGCTGATTGTCCAAAATCTAGGAGAACACATGCCATTTTTTTTAAATTATTTATTTAGAGCGCAGGCACTGGCTGATGAATACACTCATCAGCCGATGCCTGCTCTCACTGTTATTAGCTGCAGCAGGCAGCGGCTGACGGAGTAGTAGTCCCATTATCCTACACCAGTGACTGGAAGTAAACTTTATATCTCTGATCACAGAAGCGGGCTCACGCTGTCATTTAACAGTGTAGGAACCACGGCTGGTAATGATTTTACCACTAATCAGAAGCTGTATTTGCCACGCTCTCATACTCCCCCATTCAAGTGGTTAACTGTTCGCCCGAACCCGACGGACTCGAACATCCAGGAGTCTGCCCATATCTACAGATAATGCTTCCAACATGCTTGGCAGCACCACCCGGTCTTCCACACAGTCCAGTCTCACCAGCCTACAGTCTGGATCACTTAACCCACACCATGATCCTCCTTCTTCCCTCCATGTTGAGTGCCAGGAGACTAGTGATCCCACACTAGGACACTACAAAGAGCACTTTACAACAGCATTTCTTGATTGTGGCCTCCTAACCTGCATGCTCTAAGAGGGAAAAGAGGACATGCTGTTCATGTTGATTTGTTATGCACAAAACTTAGAGCAGCCACAACCACAAGAGGATGATGGAATGGTAAATTTGGGATAAGGAGGAAGATGATGATGAGACACAGTTGCCGCTAAGTCTTGATAAGTCACAAAGTCAGGAGGATCAGGATACAGTGGTGGAAGATGAGATGGTGGATGACGAAATCACTTACCCAACCTGGGAAGCTGGCATGCAAAGCAAGGCCAGCAGCACTGAGGGGGAGAGATTGGCAGCACCGAAACAAACAAGAAGAGGCAGTGGAGTGACTAGAGGGACAATGCAGGACACTGTTCCACAGAGCACCGACACTCGTGCATTTCTCCGTCACAGAGTTAGGTGTTCCCCAGTTTGGGACTTTTTTTTAAAGAGAGTTCTTAGACTAACAAAATTCCATGCCAAGATCAAAAGGGGCATGACCACTAAGAACCCAGGCGCCACCACCATGATCAGGCACATCATCTAAGAACCTGACATGATGGGCCGAAAGCCTGGGTCCATGATTGGTGCCATTGGGCATAGCACCAGTCCATATTCTATGGCAGTGTAACCACGGCCTAAGAGTACCAATGCATGACAATTTGAATAGAATGTGTATGAGGCCCTCTTTTAAGTTTAATACAGGGTATATCTGAGTCCCTTATTTTTGGCAGTTCATACTTCGATCATAAATTATACTGAAATTTCCTATATTTTAAAATATAAAAAAAATATAATTTTGGTTTACTGAAGTTATATTTTTTTAACCCTTTCTGACATTAGACGTACTATCCCGTCGAGGTGGGGTGGGCCCGTATGACCACCGATGGGATAGTACGTCATATGCGATCGGCCACGCTCACAGGGGGAGCGCGGCCGATTGCGGCCGGGTGTCAGCTGACTATCGCAGCTGACATCCGGCACTATGTGCCAGGAGTGGTCACGGACCGCCCCTGACACATTAACCCCTGGCACACAGCGATCAAACATGATCGCAGTGTTCTGGCGGTATAGTGTTCTGATCTGGTGGCCTTGGAGCAGCATGAGACGTACTCTGGAGAAGGTGGAACCTGTACTGACCGCAAACCCTGAACTTAACAGCGCAACTAGAAGTAGCCGTGGGGGGTACCTAACACTCTCTAGACCCCTCAACACAGCCTAAGAAATAACTACCCCTAAAGACAGAAACAGGAAAACTATCTTGCCTCAGAGAAAAACCCCAAAGGAAAGACAGCCCCCCACAAATATTGACTGAGAGAGGAGAGGGAAATAACATACGCAGAAATGAAATGAGGATTTAGCATAGGAGGCCATACTAGCTAAAAAGAAAGAATAGAACAGAGTACTATGCGGTCAGTATCAAAACACTAGAAAATATCCACCACAGAAAATACAAAACACCACATCTGACTAAAGACATGGAGGGTATATCTGCATCTCCAGAGAAATAGCTAGGCTGCAAAAAATCCTTCACAGACTAAGCTGTACAAGACAAAAACATGAAAATGCACAGAACTATAAGGTCCACAGCAGGTGGACAGCAAAAACAAAGCCAGGACTTATCTTTGAAGAAAAGCACAGCAAACAGGAGAGACCAGAAGGGATGTGAATCCTCCAAAAACAATGGACAACTGGCACTGACTAAAGGATCAAGCAAGGCTATATAGCCCAGCCCAAATTGCAAAAAATAGATACACCTGATAAATGCTGCGATCCAACTACCGCAGCACTACCACTCATAACCACCGGAGGGAGCCCAAGAGCAGAATTCACAACAGTACCCCTCCCCTTGAGGAGGGGTCACCGAACCCTCACCAGAACCCCCAGGCCGATCAGGATGAGCCAAATGAAAGGCACGAACCAAATCGTCAGCATGAACATCGGAGGCAACAACCCAAGAATTATCCTCCTGGCCATAACCCTTCCATTTGACCAGATACTGAAGCCTCCGCCTCGAAAAACGAGAATTCAAAATCTTCTCAACCACATACTCCAACTCCCCATCAATCAACACCGGGGCCGGAGGATCAACAGAGGGAACAACGGGCACTACATAATTTCGCAACAAAGATCTATGGAACATATTATGGATGGAAAAAGAGGCTGGAAGGGCCAAACGAAAAGACATAGTAACATAGTAACATAGTCAGTAAGGCCGAAAAAAGACATTTGTCCATCCAGTTCAGCCTATATTCCATCATAATAAATCCCCAGATCTACGTCCTTCTACAGAACCTAATAATTGTATGATACAATATTGTTCTGCTCCAGGAAGACATCCAGGCCTCTCTTGAACCCCTCGACTGAGTTCGCCATCACCACCTCCTCAGGCAAGCAATTCCAGATTCTCACTGCCCTAACAGTAAAGAATCCTCTTCTATGTTGGTGGAAAAACCTTCTCTCCTCCAGACGCAAAGAATGCCCCCTTGTGCCCGTCACCTTCCTTGGTATAAACAAATCCTCAGCGAGATATTTGTATTGTCCCCTTATATACTTATACATGGTTATTAGATCGCCCCTCAGTCGTCTTTTTTCTAGACTAAATAATCCTAATTTCGCTAAGACACTGGATTGATAATCTCAGAAATCCTATAAGGACCAATAAACCGAGGCTTGAACTTAGGGGAAGAAACCTTCATAGGAACATGACGGGAAGACAACCAGACCAAATCCCCAACCCGAAGCCGGGAACCAACACACCGACGACGGTTAGCAAAACGCTGAGCCTCCTCCTGAGACAACACCAAATTGTCCACCACATGAGCCCAAATCTGATGCAGCCTGTCAACCACAGAATCCACACCAGGACAATCAGAAGGCTCAACCTGCCCTGAAGAAAAACGAGGATGGAAACCAAAATTACAAAAAAAGGCGAAACCAAGGTAGCAGAACTAGACCGATTTTTAAGGGCAAACTCGGCCAATGGCAAGAAAGCCACCCAATCATCCTGATCAGCAGACACAAAGCATCTCAAATAAGTTTCCAAAGTCTGATTAGTTCGCTCGGTCTGGCCATTTGTCTGAGGATGAAATGCGGAAGAAAAAGACAAATCAATGCCCAGCCTAGCACAAAAGGCCCGCCAAAACCTAGAAACAAACTGGGAACCTCTATCGGACACAATATTCTCCGGAATGCCATGCAAACGAACCACATGCTGAAAAAACAACGGAACCAAATCAGAAGAGGAAGGCAATTTAGGCAAAGGTACCAAATGAACCATCTTAGAAAACCGGTCACAAACCACCCAGATAACAGACATCCTCTGGGAAACCGGAAGATCTGAAATAAAATCCATAGAAATATGCGTCCAAGGTCTCTCAGGGACCGGCAAAGGCTTAGCCCGCGCACAAATCCCACAGGACTGCACAAAAGAACGCACATCCCGTGACAAAGAAGGCCACCAAAAGGACCTACCAACCAAATCTCTGGTACCAAAAATCCCAGGATGGCCAGCCAACACAGAACAATGAACCTCAGAAATCACTTTACTAGTCCACCTATCAGGAACAAACAGTTTCCCCACTGGACAGCGGTCAGGTTTATCAGCCTGAAACTCCTGAAGAACCCGTCGTAAATCAGGGGAGATGGCAGAAAGAATCACCCCTTCCTTCAGAATGCCCACCGGCTCAAGAACCCCAGGGGAATCAGGAAAAAAACTCCTAGAGAGGGCATCCGCCTTAACATTCTTAGTACCAGGAATGTACGAGACCACAAAATCAAAACGGGAGAAAAACAGGGACCATCGAGCCTGTCTAGGATTCAGCCGTTTGGCAGACTCGAGGTAAATCAGATTCTTATGATCGGTCAGGACCACAATACGGTGCTTGGCCCCCTCAAGCCAATGTCGCCACTCCTCAAATGCCCACTTCATAGCCAACAACTCCCGATTGCCGACATCATAATTGCGTTCCGCAGGCGAAAACTTCTGAGAAAAGAAGGCACACGGTTTCATCAACGAACCATCAGAATTCCTCTGAGACAAAACGGCCCCTGCCCCAATCTCAGATGCGTCAACCTCAACCTGAAATGGAAGAGAAACATCCGGCTGACGCAACAAAGGGACAGAAGTAAATCGGCGTTTAAGCTCCTGAAAGGCAGAAACAGCCGCAGAGGATCAATTCGTAACATCAGCGCCTTTCTTCGTCAAATCGGTCAGAGGTTTAACCACACTGGAGAAGTTGGCAATGAAACGACGATAAAAATTAGCAAAGCCCAAAAATTTCTGAAGGCTCTTCACAGATGTGGGCTGAATCCAATCATTAATGGCCTGAACCTTAACCGGATCCATTTCTATAGATGCGGGAGAAAAAATGAAGCCCAAAAAAGAAACCTTCTGCACTCCAAAGAGACACTTTGATCCCTTCACAAATAAAGCATTATTACGGAGGATCTGAAATACCATCCTGACCTGTTTCACATGAGACTCCCAATCATCGGAAAAAATCAAAATATCATCCAAATATACAACCATGAATTTATCAAGATAACTCCGAAAGATATCATGCATAAAGGATTGGAACACAGATGGAGCATTAGAGTGTCCGAATGGCATCACAAGATATTCAAAATGGCCTTCGGGCGTATTAAATGCAGTTTTCCATTCGTCACCCTGCTTAATACGAATAAGATTATATGCCCCTCGAAGGTAAATCTTAGTAAACCAGCTAGCCCCCTTAATCCTAGCAAACAAATCAGTAAGCAAAGGGTATTGAAATTTGACCGTGATCTTATTCAAGAGGCGATAATAAATACAGGGTCTCAAGGAGCCATCCTTCTTGGCAACAAAAAAAAAACTGCTCCCAATGGTGAAGAAGATGGCTGAATATGCCCCTTCTCCAAAGATTCCTTAATATAGCTCCGCATGGCGGCATGTTCTGGCACAGACAGGTTGAAAAGTCGGCCCTTAGGGAATTTACAACCTGGAATCAAGTCAATAGCACAATCACAGTCCCTATGTGGTGGAAGGGAACTGGATTTGGGCTCATCAAATACATCCTGGAAATCTGACAAAAACTCAGGAATTTCAGAAGAGGGGGAAGAGGAAATTGACATCAAAGGAAAGTGACCATGAACCCCCTGACAACTCCAACTAGTCACAGACATAGATTTCCAATCTAACACCGGATTATGTAGCTGTAACCATGGAAAACCCAGCACAATATCATCATGCAAATTATGCAACACCAGAAAACGACAATCTTCCTGATGGGCTGGCGCCATGCGCATGGTCAGCTGTGTCCAAAACTGAGGTTTATTTTTAGCCAACGGTGTAGCATCAATGCCCCTTAAAGGAATAGGGTTCTGCAAAGGCTGCAAGGGGAAACCACAACGTCTGGCAAATTCTAAGTCCATTAAGTTCAGAGCGGCGCTTGAATCCACAAATGCCATAACAGCGACGGGGTCTGTTCCGCAGGACTGGCGCATAGCAAATGTGATGCCAATATTCAAAAAGGGCTCTAAAAGTGAACCTGGAAATTATAGGCCAGTAAGTCTAACCTCTATTGTTGGTAAAATATTTGAAGGGTTTCTGAGGGATGTTATTCTGGATTATCTCAATGAGAATAACTGTTTAACTCCATATCAGCATGGGTTTATGAGAAATCGCTCCTGTCAAACCAATCTAATCAGTTTTTATGAAGAGGTAAGCTATAGGCTGGACCACGGTGAGTCATTGGACGTGGTATATCTCGATTTTTCCAAAGCGTTTGATACCGTGCCGCACAAGAGGTTGGTACACAAAATGAGAATGCTTGGTCTGGGGGAAAATGTGTGTAAATGGGTTAGTAACTGGCTTAGTGATAGAAAGCAGAGGGTGGTTATAAATGGTATAGTCTCTAACTGGGTCGCTGTCACCAGTGGGGTACCGCAGGGGTCGGTATTGGGACCTGTTCTCTTCAACATATTCATTAATGATCTGGTAGAAGGTTTACACAGTAAAATATCGATATTTGCAGATGATACAAAACTATGTAAAGCAGTTAATACAAGAGAAGATAGTATTCTGCTACAGATGGATCTGGATAAGTTGGAAACTTGGGCTGAAAAGTGGCAGATGAGGTTTAACAATGATAAATGTAAGGTTATACACATGGGAAGAAGGAATCAATATCACCATTACACACTGAACGGGAAACCACTGGGTAAATCTGACAGGGAGAAGTGTTGTGATTTCTGTGATCAAGCTCCCTCCTGTGGTCACGAGTGGTACTGCGGCTTCTGAGTCTCCTTCCTCAGGTGATGAGGTTAAGTCGTTAGGTGCTGCTCTATTTAACTCCACCTAGTGCTTTGATCCTGGCCTCCAGTCTATGTTCTAGTATTGGTCTTGCTTCCTCCTGGATCGTTCCTGTGGCCTGTCTGCTCAGCATAAGCTAAGTTCTGCTTGTGTTACTTTTGTTACTATATTTTCTGCCCAGCTTGCTTTTTTGGTTTTGCTTGCTTGCTGGAAGCTCTGAGACGCAGAGGGAGCACCTCCGTACCGTTAGTCGGTGCGGAGGGTCTTTTTGCCCCTCTGCGTTGTTGTTAGTAGGTTTTTGTGTTGACCGCAAAGCTATCTTTCCTATCCTCGGTCTATTCAGTAAGTCGGGCCTCACTTTGCTAAATCTATTTCATCTCTGTGTTTGTATTTTCATCTTATCTCACAGTCATTATATGTGGGGGGCTGCCTTTTCCTTTGGGGAATTTCTCTGAGGCAAGGTAGGCTTATTTTTCTATCTTCAGGACTAGCTAGTTTCTCAGGCTGTGCCGAGTTGCATAGGGAGCGTTAGGCGCAATCCACGGCTACCTCTAGTGTGCTTTGATAGGTTTAGGGATTGCGGTCAGCAGAGTTTCCACGTCTCAGAGCTCGTCCTATGTTTTGTGGTTTTTGTCAGGTCACTTGTGTGTAGTGTTGAGCATTCCGATACCGCAAGTATCGGGTATCGGACGATATTTGCGGTATCGGAATTCCGATACCGAATTCCGATACTTCCCGCGTATCGGATACCGGAATCGGAAGTTCCCAGAATTCAAACTGAACGCAGCAGCCAATGAGGAATGATTGGAAGTGTGGGCACATCCTGTTTAGCATGGTGGGCATGTAAGTACTGGCAAGGCTGTGATTGGCTGCTGAAATGATGTCACTCTGCACTATAAAAAACGCTGCCACCATTTTGCGCTCACTCTGCTGTGATTTCAGTTAGGGACAGGACGCTGTGTTCTAACTGAGGGCCAGTTGAGCAAGCTAATTGCTTTATTTTCCTTTCCAAAGGCTAATTTAGCAAAACGCTGTGTGTTCTTCACTGTTCACCTTGCTCTTGCCTTGCAGCGCTGTTTTAACAGCGTTCTGCAAGGTCTCTGTGTGTGTGTGTGTGTGCAGCTCACTCTGTAGTCTGTGTGCAGCCATATACCCGGTTGTATTCAGCTCAGGGGGGGTTCACACTGCCTCACACAGTTGTCCTTTTTTGCTCATAGTGCAGCCTGCTGCACATTTTTTCTCAAATTTCCTATTAGTGTTTTTCCACCAGTCTCCAGCTAAATTGTGGAAAAACACTACATAGGATAACCTAGAGGGGGGTTTTTGGGCCTTGCAGCGCCGTTTACGGCTGTCTGCACGGTCTCCGTGTGAGCCCAGCTCGCCCTGTAGTCTGTGTGCAGCCATAGCCGGTTGGATTCAGCTCAGGGTTCGTTACTGGCTCATACCTTGAGAAAAATTTTCCTTTTTTTCAAATAGTGCAGCCTGTTTAAAATATATAAAAAAAAATTCCTATTAGTGTTTTTCCACCCGTCTCCAGCTAAATAGTGGAAAAACACTACATAGGATAACCTAGAGGGGGTTTATTGGGCCTTGCAGCGCCGTTTACGGCTGTCTGCACGGTCTCTGTGTGAGCGCAGCTCGCCCTGTAGTCTGTGTGCAGCTATAGCCGGTTGGATTCAGCTCAGGGTGCGTTACTGCCTCATACCTTGAAAAACATAGTAACATAGTAACATAGTTAGTAAGGCCGAAAAAAGACATTTGTCCATCCAGTTCAGCCTATATTCCATCATAATAAATCCCCAGATCTACGTCCTTCTACAGATCCTAATTGTATGATACAATATTGTTCTGCTCCAGGAAGACATCCAGGCCTCTCTTGAACCCCTCGACTGAGTTCGCCATCACCACCTCCTCAGGCAAGCAATTCCAGATTCTCACTGCCCTAACAGTAAAGAATCCTCTTCTATGTTGGTGGAAAAACCTTCTCTCCTCCAGACGCAAAGAATGCCCCCTTATGCCCGTCACCTTCCTTGGTATAAACAGATCCTCAGCGAGATATTTGTATTGTCCCCTTATATACTTATACATGGTTATTAGATCGCCCCTCAGTCGTCTTTTTTCTAGACTAAATAATCCTAATTTCGCTAATCTATCTGGGTATTGTAGTTCTCCCATCCCCTTTATTAATTTTGTTGCCCTCCTTTGTACTCTCTCTAGTTCCATTATATCCTTCCTGAGCACCGGTGCCCAAAACTGGACACAGTACTCCATGTGCGGTCTAACTAGGGATTTGTACAGAGGCAGTATAATGCTCTCATCATGTGTATCCAGACCTCTTTTAATGCACCCCATGATCCTGTTTGCCTTGGCAGCTGCTGCCTGGCACTGGCTGCTCCAGGTAAGTTTATCATTAACTAGGATCCCCAAGTCCTTCTCCCTATCAGATTTACCCAGTGGTTTCCCATTCAGTGTGTAATGGTGACATTGATTCCTTCTTCCCATGTGTATAACCTTACATTTATCATTGTTAAACCTCATCTGCCACCTTTCAGCCCAAGTTTCCAACTTATCCAGATCCATCTGTAGCAGAATACTATCTTCTCTTGTATTAACTGCTTTACATAGTTTTGTATCATCTGCAAATATCGATATTTTACTGTGTAAACCTTCTACCAGATCATTAATGAATATGTTGAAGAGAACAGGTCCCAATACTGACCCCTGCGGTACCCCACTGGTCACAGCGACCCAGTTAGAGACTATACCATTTATAACCACCCTCTGCTTTCTATCACTAAGCCAGTTACTAACCCATTTACACACATTTTCCCCCAGACCAAGCATTCTCATTTTGTGTACCAGCCTCTTGTGCAGCACGGTATCAAACGCTTTGGAAAAATCGAGATATACCACGTCCAATGACTCACCGTGGTCCAGCCTATAGCTTACCTCTTCATAAAAACTGATTAGATTGGTTTGACAGGAGCGATTTCTCATAAACCCATGCTGATATGGAGTTAAACAGTTATTCTCATTGAGATAATCCAGAATAACATCCCTCAGAAACCCTTCAAATATTTTACCAACAATAGAGGTTAGACTTACTGGCCTATAATTTCCAGGTTCACTTTTAGAGCCCTTTTTGAATATTGGCACCACATTTGCTATGCGCCAATCCTGCGGAACAGACCCTGTCGCTATAGAGTCCCTAAAAATAAGAAATAATGGTTTATCTATTACATTACTTAGTTCTCTTAGTACTCGTGGGTGTATGCCATCCGGACCCGGAGATTTATCTATTTTAATCTTATTTAGCCGGTTTTGCACCTCTTCTTGGGTTAGATTGGTGACCCTTAATATAGGGTTTTCAATGTTTCTTGGGATTTCACCTAGCATTTCATTTTCTACCGTGAATACCGTGGAGAAGAAGGTGTTTAATATGTTAGCTTTTTCCTCGTCATCTACAACCATTCTTTCCTCACTATTTTTTAAGGGGCCTACATTTTCAGTTTTTATTCTTTTACTATTGATATAGTTGAAGAACAGTTTGGGATTAGTTTTACTCTCCTTAGCAATGCGCTTCTCTGTTTCCTTTTTGGCAGCTTTAATTCGTTTTTTAGATAAAGTATTTTTCTCCCTATAGTTTTTTAGAGCTTCAATGGTGCCATCCTGCTTTAGTAGTGCAAATGCTTTCTTTTTACTGTTAATTGCCTGTCTTACTTCTTTGTTTAGCCACATTGGGTTTTTCCTATTTCTAGTCCTTTTATTCCCACAAGGTATAAACCGCTTACACTGCCTATTTAGGATCTTCTTAAACATTTCCCATTTATTATCTGTATTCTTATTTCTGAGGATATTGTCCCAGTCTACCAGATTAAGGGCATCTCTAAGCTGGTCAAACTTTGCCTTCCTAAAGTTCAGTGTTTTTGTGACTCCCTGACAAGTCCCCCTAGTGAAAGACAGGTGAAACTGTACAATATTGTGGTCGCTATTTCCTAGATGCCCAACCACCTGCAGATTTGTTATTCTGTCAGGTCTATTAGATAGTATTAGGTCTAAAAGTGCTGCTCCTCTGGTTGGATTCTGCACCAATTGTGAAAGATAATTTTTCTTGGTTATTAGCAGAAACCTTTCCTTTTTTTCAAATAGTGCAGCCTGTTTTAAATTTTAAAAAAAAATTCCTATTAGTGTCTTTCCACCCGTCTCCAGCTAAATAGTGGAAAAACACTAAATAGGATAACCTAGAGGAGGGTTTTTTGGCCTTGCAGCGCCGTTTACGGCTGTCTGCACGGTCTCCGTGTGATTTAAACTAGCTCTGTAGCCCGGTCTGCACAAAAAAAAAAGTAAAGTTCACCAAACACAACTTAACACTTGTGTAAGCCACATTTGAAAAATAATAAAGTTTAGTCCACACTTTACAACATTAGTGTTTCTTACACCTGTTAGGAGGAGCATTTCAGGAATAAGCACACTAAGGCCTTAGTACTTTTCTGCTTATCTTTATCTGTCAACCAAGATGAAGAGGGCAGGGAGTAAGGCACGTGGGCGTGGGCACGGAGCAGGGAGAGGAGCAGGGAGAGGACGTGGTGATTCTGTGCCTGCTGCGGGCGCCGGTGACTCGTCGTCACTCAGTTTCAGCAGGGAACAGTCCTTCATGCGCAGCTTTGTCGGAGAGCGCCGTGCACCGCTGCTGCGTGAAGACCAATTTGAAGCCGTTGTTGGGTGGATGGCAGCTAACGCCTCGGCATTGACTTCAGTTAGTGCCACATCCTCTCAGGCACAGAGCACTGGAGAGCAGCCATCTGTCTCTTCACCACCTGCCAAATTGGCCAGGCAGTCAGAGAGCCCAGGACAGGAGCCGTCTCTACTTCTGTTCTCTGAATCTCTTGGCTTGGAAACAGGGGGCCAGCCAAGCAGCATTGGAGAAATGGAAGAAGAGGCAGTGTGCAGTGATGCCCAACAGCTTTTTCTCTCTGACTCTGAAGAGGCAGGTGGGCCAGTGCCTCCGTTGACCACAGCGCAGTACGCATCTGATGATGAAACTCAGGTGCCGCTTTCTGGTGCGTACTGTGCTGCCGAGACTACCCAGAAGGAGCAGTTGGTGGCAGAGGGTAGTGGAGATGATGAGGTCCTTGACCCATCGTGGCGTGAGGAACAGGAAGGTGGTGGGAGCAGCTCTGAGGAAGAGCTTCCCCTTACGGGCCAAAGAGGGAGAGGGAGGGGGAAGACTGCGGAGCCTGTAGCCTCCACTTTGGCACCCGTTAGGAGCCTGTCTCTTTCCAAATCCAAAAAGGGCGCTCCCAAGACTTGCAGTGCCTGGTCCTTTTTTGACACAGTTGCAGATGACATTTGTTTTGTCAAATGCAAGCTGTGTCATCAGAAAGTAAAAAGAGGGAAAAATGTCAGCAACCTCAATACCACAAATATGTGGAAACATGTGCGGACCAGGCACGCGGTGGAGTTACAGAAACAGACTGAAGATGTAGGCCAACCAACAGCGGCAGCTACCACCTCTTCAGCTCGTGTTGCCTCTTCCTCCAGCTCACGCACAGCTGGTTTGGCTTCCTCCCAGGATCGCCATGGAAGAACCTCTGGCACTGTTGTCCAGAGACCTAGTGTAATTCCACCCACAGCACCACCTTCCCAGTCATCCTCACACTCCCAGTCTACTCTACAGCCATCGGTAGTACAGGCATGGGAGAAAAGGCGGGCATTCTCGGCCAACCACCCCCGAGCACAGGCTCTGAATGCAGGCATTGCCAAACTGTTGTCCCTGGAAATGCTCTCGTTCAGGCTGGTGGAGACTGACAGCTTCCGTGACTTGATGGCATTGGCAGTCCCACAGTACAAGGTGCCCAGCCGCTTTTACTTCAGCAGGCAGGCTGTCCCTGCCCTGCACAGGCATGTTGAGGCAAACATAAAACATGCGCTACTGAACGCCGTCAGTAGCAAGGTCCACCTCACCACCGATGCGTGGACCAGTCAGCATGGACAGGGGCGATACGTTTCCCTCACTGCCCATTGGGTTAATGTTGTTGAGCCAGGTACAGATCGTGCGAGTGGCGCAGGACGTGTCCTGCCCACTCCAAGGATTGCAGGAATCCAGTCTGTACGCATCGACTCCTCCTCTTACACCAGTTCCTCAGATTCCTCTCTGCAGGATCCGTCACAGTCCACCTCCACATGGACCCGTGAACGTTTACCTATGACCGACATGAGCACAGCCGTGGCCAAACGTCAGCAGGCCGTCTTGAAACTAGTTTCATTGGGGCATCGAAGCCACACAGCGCAGGAGCTCTGGAATGCCATCAAGCAGGAGAGCGATGTGTGGTTACTGCCAGCGAATCTCCAGCCAGGCATGGTAGTGTGTGACAATGGCCGAAATCTGGTGGCAGCTTTGGCCCTTGGCAACCTCACTCACATCCCATGTCTGGCACATGTGCTCAATTTGGTTGTGCAGAGTTTTCTGAGGGACTATCCGGATCTTGATGCCCTGCTGCACAAGGTCCGCCTAGAGTGTGCTCACTTGCGGCGTTCCAGCTTGGCCAGATCCCGCATTGCTGCTCTGCAGCGCCGATTCCGCCTTCCGGAACACCGCATCATATGTGACCTACCTACCCGGTGGAATTCCACGTTACATATGTTGGAGCGGTTGTGTGAGCAGCAGCAAGCAGTTATGGAGTACCAGCTGCATCAGGCGCAAAGAAGTCGCAGTCAGCGCCGATCAGACTTCACAACCACAGAGTGGGCCACTATGAAGGACGTCTGCCAGGTTTTGCGTTCTTTTGATTATTCCACGCGGATGGCAAGTGCAGATGATGCACTAGTCAGCATGACTGTCCCCCTTATCTGCCTGCTTCAGCAAACTTTGCAAGGGTTAAGGGATGATGTTGTGGAAGAGGTGGAGGACGAGGAGTCACCTTTTCCATCAGCTTCTGGAGAGTCAGCGCCACGTGGTTCCTCACAAAGGGGTACGCAGGGGCCAATTTGTGAGGAGCATGAGGAGCAGTCAATGGAGGAGGAAGAGCTCCGTCCAGAGGAGGGAGCGACACAATTGTCCAGTGGTCAGTGTGTACAGCGAGGGTGGGGTGATGACGAGCGGGCAGAGATCATGTCTCAAGCAGGGGACAGCGTTTCTGGGCCAGTTGGCACTCTGCAGCACATGGTGGATTTCATGCTGCAGTGCCTGAGAAACGACCGCCGCATCGACCACATTCTCAACATCCCTGATTATTGTATATACCAACCGAACATCAGTTATGAATAACAACCAAAAATTAATAAAAAAAGGCGACTCTAATAATAATCATATGAAAACAGGAGAACTATGAGTCAAAATAGGCCAAAAGGTAATCTCAATAATTTTATTAGAAAATGTAATCAAAAAACACATAAGATCATGTACCATATAAGTGACATCATGTGATAATACCGTGAGTACATCAAGAACCCAAGGTCACAGAACAGGAAACTGAAAGGTATATAAAACGTAATGCAATGCACACAAGTGCAATTAACATGCTATAAACAAATGTACCAAAATGAAGACAGATTGTGGCAAATTGTAGCTAATTCAATTGTATAATACCGGTACTATTACCCACATAGCTGTCATCAAATAGCGTACAAGTGCAAGTGCTGGATAAGGATTAATTACCCATGATAGTCGTAACAGGTCCTGTCCCGGTCCGAGGTGCTACCCCAACGCGCGTTTCGCGTCAAATGAATCCCGCTTCCTCAGGGGGCGTGGCTTAATACGGATCTCCATCCGGTTTATATACAAGCCGCTACCAATAAAGCGACGGCTGTGCAAAAAGCTGTGCGCATGCGTGAACCGCATACCTGCGTCTCAGCCCTCATACCCAGACAGCAGAACGCAGTCACGTGAGCGGGTCGGCGCCACGCCCGCACCACGCATCTACGTCCGCCGCTGAGCAAGGGGCTGAAACTCAGGAAAAAAGTGACAGGTGCCAGTAAAAAAGTGCTTTAGTGCTATAAGATCCAGAACAAGATTACAACTGACCGCAGCATGTCTGCAGCCAGCAAGTGCTACATATCCCGTACTCAATAGCAAAATCCAGTCAGCCCAATAACTCAAGACTGGAAACTGAGCAGAATACGGGATCACAAGGTCCACACTCAGAAAAATATTATTGTGTGCCGATTATTAGTAAAAATAAAACTAATAACTAGGTGATAATGTGAATAGTGATAAACAAACCACAAATATGGTAGAAAGATCACAGAAGTACAGACATTTAAAATTATATCTGGTATCCTAAACATCCGAATTTCCTATAATGCGGAGACAGCATATAATAGAACATGATAGCTTGTATCAAATCAGTGCTATAACTATATGGAAGGAATATATAGCAACCACTGATCACAGATTTAAATGATTTGCTCACATAAAGAGTCTATGTATACATTCATTGTAATATACTAGTCCATAATATGCAACGTTCTTCGTATTATGACTTCTTATAATTCATCCACAAAAAATGCACTGCTAAGTTCTTTGTCCCATGTTCATACAGATGTCTTCAACATCGGAAAGACAGGTGGGCAAAGACAAAACACAGGAAATCCCCAACAGTATCTACAAAAAAGATGAAAAACCCTGGGTCTCATTTCAGACAGCATCATGGATGCAACCCTAAATCATTTCAGGCACGGGGCATTGACCACGTTTTTTGTGGTATAAGAGGAGGTGACATAAAGCGTATCTTGGCACAGCGTGAATGCCGCTGGATCACCCTATTGGGCACCATGGCTCCCATGGGTCTCAATGAGACCCAGGGTTTTTCATCTTTTTTGTAGATACTGTTGGGGATTTCCTGTGTTTTGTCTTTGCCATTTACCATCGGTTTTAATTGTTTCTCTATTCGTGATTATTTGTTTTTAGAGTGTCGATATCTGGCCCTGCCCACCTGTCTTTCCGATGTTGAAGACATCTGTATGAACATGGGACAAAGAACTTAGCAGTGCATTTTTTGTGGATGAATTATAAGAAGTCATAATACGAAGAACGTTGCATATTATGGACTAGTATATTACAATGAATGTATACATAGACTCTTTATGTGAGCAAATCATTTAAATCTGTGATCAGTGGTTGCTATATATTCCTTCCATATAGTTATAGCACTGATTTGATACAAGCTATCATGTTCTATTATATGCTGTCTCCGCATTATAGGAAATTCGGATGTTTAGGATACCAGATATAATTTTAAATGTCTGTACTTCTGTGATCTTTCTACCATATTTGTGGTTTGTTTATCACTATTCACATTATCACCTAGTTATTAGTTTTATTTTTACTAATAATCGGCACACAATAATATTTTTCTGAGTGTGGACCTTGTGATCCCGTATTCTGCTCAGTTTCCAGTCTTGAGTTATTGGGCTGACTGGATTTTGCTATTGAGTACGGGATATGTAGCACTTGCTGGCTGCAGACATGCTGCGGTCAGTTGTAATCTTGTTCTGGATCTTATAGCACTAAAGCACTTTTTTACTGGCACCTGTCACTTTTTTCCTGAGTTTCAGCCCCTTGCTCAGCGGCGGACGTAGATGCGTGGTGCGGGCGTGGCGCCGACCCGCTCACGTGACTGCGTTCTGCTGTCTGGGTATGAGGGCTGAGACGCAGGTATGCGGTTCACGCATGCGCACAGCTTTTTGCACAGCCGTCGCTTTATTGGTAGCGGCTTGTATATAAACCGGATGGAGATCCGTATTAAGCCACGCCCCCTGAGGAAGCGGGATTCATTTGACGCGAAACGCGCGTTGGGGTAGCACCTCGGACCGGGACAGGACCTGTTACGACTATCATGGGTAATTAATCCTTATCCAGCACTTGCACTTGTACGCTATTTGATGACAGCTATGTGGGTAATAGTACCGGTATTATACAATTGAATTAGCTACAATTTGCCACAATCTGTCTTCATTTTGGTACATTTGTTTATAGCATGTTAATTGCACTTGTGTGCATTGCATTACGTTTTATATACCTTTCAGTTTCCTGTTCTGTGACCTTGGGTTCTTGATGTACTCACGGTATTATCACATGATGTCACTTATATGGTACATGATCTTATGTGTTTTTTGATTACATTTTCTAATAAAATTATTGAGATTACCTTTTGGCCTATTTTGACTCATAGTTCTCCTGTTTTCATATGATTATTATTAGAGTCGCCTTTTTTTATTAATTTTTGGTTGTTATTCATAACTGATGTTCGGTTGGTATATATGTTTATTTTCTGTATGTTTTACAGCTTCTAAAATCAGTTCCACTATGGATTACAAAGCCCGTGAACAGACGTGGCTGACACAACTTAATGATGTGTTCTGTGATGACCCTGGTACATCTATGGTTGGTAATGGCAGGGACAAGCAGGAGATTTTTAGACAGTTAAAAGATCATCTTAACAAGCGCCTAAGGACATGGTGGAATCGGGCTTTTTTAAATAAGTATCTTGAGAAAGGACTTATACCGCGGGGACTTCGTGTTCAGGTATTCCCGTCATTCGAGGTAGAGGATACCGAATTCCGATTGAAGTGGGAAGAGCTAGCAACAACATGCTCCAGAGGATTTATGGAACTTTTAGCCCAAAATAATCAAAGTAATTTGGAAATCCTCGATCTAAAAATTGAGGAATTACAAACTAAACTGAAACAGGATTTATCGGGAGATGCCCTGGCCCAATTCAATGCCGAATTGGATAATGAATTTTGCAAGTGGGAAAAGGGAATATGTGAAAATAAATCTAAAAAATTCCAACGTGACATCAATGACCAACAGTCCAATACGGTTTATAGGTGGAATAGAAGGGGTAATCGGTTGAGGGGATCCTCCCGTGCCAGATCTGCCTCCACAGTGTCGGCAGCATTCAGTGAAGAGTCAAACCCTACACAGCCCAGATATTATGACTTACGTAATTCCGGTTTTAACCGGGATAAGAGTGTGGTCAGACGTAAAAATCTCCAAACCAATCAGTTTATTAAGAAGAACAAAAAGGGATTGGAGGTAATAAACTTATCTAGACACACTCTTACTACTGATCAACTGGATGTGTTACAAAAGGGTTTGACTTTTTCTCCGACTAATAAATTTGATTTTTTTACAGCCGTCAAAGACTTGTTCCTCTTTTCAAGGAAACTGATTTTTAAAAAACTTTTTGAAAAGGATGGCTGTATTCAGACAAGTGATGACGCTGACAGGGAGGCATTGATGGCGCTGGAGGGTCTTCTAGCTGAACAGACATTATCTACGGTAAGTACGTTTCCACGAGATTGTAGGCCCAGGTCCACTAACTTTCCCCCCTTGTCTCTGTGTCCTGCAGTGGACATATTTACCAAAATGGTAATAAAAGATTTTCAAGAGATCTCCACAAGTCGCCACAATGATAATTTGACATCTAAACAGAGAGTGGCGCTGGAGGAATTGAAAAAATATGACGATTTAGTGATCAAACCAGCAGACAAGGGGGGAAATGTGGTCCTGTGGCCTAATTCTCTCTATGAAAAAGAGGCATATAAACATCTGAGAGATAGAGAAACGTACAAAAAGCTGGATTCCAACCCTACTAACGCATTCTTTCATGAATTAGAAGGGATATTAATGGATGCCCATGAGAGAGGCATTATCCCAAAGAATGTGGTTGATGGATTACTCACCAAATTCCCCAGAATTCCCACTCTTTACTTTATCCCTAAAATCCACAAAAATCCCATCGATCCGCCGGGCCGTCCGATAGTCTCTGGCATGGGGGGGTTGAGTGACCCTATATGTAAATTCATTGATTACTATCTTAAACCACTTGTGGAGTCGCTCCCCTCTTATGTCAGGGACACGTCGGACGTCCTCCGTCGGATCGATGGGATTCAGCTTGAGGACGACATGTGCTTGGTTACTGCCGATGTGCAGTCATTATATACCTGTATAGGTCACAAACAGGGATTGGAGGCGGTCCGCTTCTTCTTGGAGACTAGCAATTGGGATGGTGCCATATGTGAACTGGTCATGGAACTTCTATCTTTTATTTTGACAAAAAATTTTTTTGTCTTTAAGGACGTTTTTTATTTGCAGCAGCGCGGCACTGCAATGGGCGCGGCCTGTGCGCCTTCCTTCGCCAATCTCTTCCTGGGATATTGGGAGAGGGAGATATTTGGCGGAGGGGGGCCGCAGGCCGCGGACCATGTGCAGTGCTGGCTGCGTTACATTGATGA
Source organism: Ranitomeya imitator (assembly GCF_032444005.1). Lineage (NCBI taxonomy): Eukaryota > Metazoa > Chordata > Amphibia > Anura > Dendrobatidae > Ranitomeya > Ranitomeya imitator. Next base: position 471,525,394 of record NC_091283.1, read on the forward strand.
CCTGTTCATCATATGGCAAGGACCTGATGATGCTTTACACAGATTTATGCAGCAATTAAACAACAACATGTATAATGTTAAACTTACGTATCAGACGAGTAGGGCTGAGGTGGATTTCCTGGACATCAAAATTGAGGTTGATGACAATCTGTATTTGCAGACTGATGTTTTCAGGAAGTCCACCTCTGTCAACTCGCTGCTGCATGCAGATTCGGGTCACCCATACAGCACTATTAAGGCCATCCCCATTGGGCAACATCTCAGAATGAAGCGGATATGTTCCTCGGTTACCAAATTTGAAGCACAGGCAGCTGACCTTAGAGCCAGATTCCAAACAAGGGGATATAGTAATAGGTGTATTAAAAAGGGATACATGAGGGCGAAGTACGCACCGCGTAATGAGTTACTATGCTCCAGCAGCGGCAATCCAAAAAAAAGCGAACAAAGGGATGTTATACGCTTTATTTCAACTTTTAATGGGGAGTGGTCTACAATGAGGGGTTGTCTCAAAAAACATTGGGGTATTCTTATGAGTGACCCCACGCTCTCCAAATGTCTCACCAAGTATCCTGCAATGACGTCTAGGAGGAGCAAAAATTTGAGAGACCTGTTGGTCTCTAGTCATTATGCCCCAAAAATTCCTCATAACAAATTTGGTTCTGGTGGACCACCCAATGGCTGCTTTCCATGTGGAAACTGCATTACATGCTCAAACATTAGTCGAACTACTACTTTTGATTCAGTTGATGGAAATAGAACGTATAATATCAACCATCATATTACGTGTAACACGACTCAAGTAGTTTACTACGCAGTATGTGGCTGTCCTAAGGTATACGTAGGGTTAACATCTCGTCGTCTAGGAACTCGTATACGGGAACATGTACGCGACATCCTGGCCGCAAAAAATGTGACAGACATTACGTTATTGAAAACAATTCCGCGTCATTTCAGACAGCATCATGGATGCAACCCTAAATCATTTCAGGCACGGGGCATTGACCACGTTTTTTGTGGTATAAGAGGAGGTGACATAAAGCGTATCTTGGCACAGCGTGAATGCCGCTGGATCACCCTATTGGGCACCATGGCTCCCATGGGTCTCAATGAGACCCAGGGTTTTTCATCTTTTTTGTAGATACTGTTGGGGATTTCCTGTGTTTTGTCTTTGCCATTTACCATCGGTTTTAATTGTTTCTCTATTCGTGATTATTTGTTTTTAGAGTGTCGATATCTGGCCCTGCCCACCTGTCTTTCCGATGTTGAAGACATCTGTATGAACATGGGACAAAGAACTTAGCAGTGCATTTTTTGTGGATGAATTATAAGAAGTCATAATACGAAGAACGTTGCATATTATGGACTAGTATATTACAATGAATGTATACATAGACTCTTTATGTGAGCAAATCATTTAAATCTGTGATCAGTGGTTGCTATATATTCCTTCCATATAGTTATAGCACTGATTTGATACAAGCTATCATGTTCTATTATATGCTGTCTCCGCATTATAGGAAATTCGGATGTTTAGGATACCAGATATAATTTTAAATGTCTGTACTTCTGTGATCTTTCTACCATATTTGTGGTTTGTTTATCACTATTCACATTATCACCTAGTTATTAGTTTTATTTTTACTAATAATCGGCACACAATAATATTTTTCTGAGTGTGGACCTTGTGATCCCGTATTCTGCTCAGTTTCCAGTCTTGAGTTATTGGGCTGACTGGATTTTGCTATTGAGTACGGGATATGTAGCACTTGCTGGCTGCAGACATGCTGCGGTCAGTTGTAATCTTGTTCTGGATCTTATAGCACTAAAGCACTTTTTTACTGGCACCTGTCACTTTTTTCCTGAGTTTCAGCCCCTTGCTCAGCGGCGGACGTAGATGCGTGGTGCGGGCGTGGCGCCGACCCGCTCACGTGACTGCGTTCTGCTGTCTGGGTATGAGGGCTGAGACGCAGGTATGCGGTTCACGCATGCGCACAGCTTTTTGCACAGCCGTCGCTTTATTGGTAGCGGCTTGTATATAAACCGGATGGAGATCCGTATTAAGCCACGCCCCCTGAGGAAGCGGGATTCATTTGACGCGAAACGCGCGTTGGGGTAGCACCTCGGACCGGGACAGGACCTGTTACGACTATCATGGGTAATTAATCCTTATCCAGCACTTGCACTTGTACGCTATTTGATGACAGCTATGTGGGTAATAGTACCGGTATTATACAATTGAATTAGCTACAATTTGCCACAATCTGTCTTCATTTTGGTACATTTGTTTATAGCATGTTAATTGCACTTGTGTGCATTGCATTACGTTTTATATACCTTTCAGTTTCCTGTTCTGTGACCTTGGGTTCTTGATGTACTCACGGTATTATCACATGATGTCACTTATATGGTACATGATCTTATGTGTTTTTTGATTACATTTTCTAATAAAATTATTGAGATTACCTTTTGGCCTATTTTGACTCATAGTTCTCCTGTTTTCATATCCCTGATTATTGGGTGTTCACCCTCCTCGATCCTCGCTACCGGGACAACGTCCAAAACCTCATCCCTGCGTTGACCCGGGAGCGTAAATTGCGGGAGTACCACGACACACTGGTGAATTCCATCATCTTCTCCTGTCCAACTGAGAGGAGTGCTGCTAGTGCTTTACAAAGCAGCTCAGTGCGTCAGAGGCAGTGGGGGAGGCTCTGCCCAAAGAGGGAGCAGAAGCAGTGCCTCTGCCCAAGGCAAGCCCAGTATGGCACAACTCTGGCACACTTTTGTGTGCCCGCCCCAAATGTCTACACCATCACCGGCGGCTCCAGTCAGCAGGAGGCAACGGTTCCGTCAGATGGTGACAGACTACATGGCTTGCCCTCTTACTGTACTCCCAGACGGCTCTTCCCCGTTCAAGTTTTGGGTCTCTAAGCTGGATACATGGCCAGAGCTAAGCCAGTATGCATTGGAGGTGCTGGCTTGCCCTGCGGCTAGTGTCTTATCGGAACGTGTCTTTAGTGCCGCAGGTGGTGTACTAACAGACCGTCGCATGCGACTATCCTCCGATAACGTTGACCGGCTTACTTTCCTGAAAATGAACCAGGCCTGGATCTCGCAGGAATTTGCCACTCCTCTGCCTGATTAAGTAATTAGGTGTCATCCAGGTCTCCTGCTGTGTTCATCTTTCTACCACCTGAACTGCTATTCCTGGGATCCAACACCGCCAGTTGCGGCTCAGAAGTGCAGGCTGCACAGTAAAAACATACGACCCAGTGTTATTGGGTTTCAGTAACGTCAGCTGATCTGTTGTGAATTCTGTGGCTGAGTTCACTTCTGTGGTCACAAGTGGTATTGCAGTCTCTGGGCTTCCTCCCTCAGGTGTTTTGGTGAGCTCGTTGGCTGCCTTGCTATTTAGCTCCACCTGAGTCTGTCTTCCTTGCTCCTTGTCAATGTTCCAGTGTTGGATCTGAGCTACTGCATCTTTTCTTGGGCCTGCTGCTCTGCTAGATAAGTGCTTCTAGTTTGTTTTCTGTTTTTTCTGTCCAGCTTGTTATTATCTTTTGCTGGAAGCTCTGAGAAGCAAAGGGGTGCACCGCCGTGCTGTTAGTTCGGCACGGTGGGTCTTTTTGCCCCTTTGCGTGGTTTTCGTTTTAGGGTTTTTTGTAGACTGCATAGTTCTCTTTGCTATCCTCGCTCTGTCTAGAATATCGGGCCTCACTTTGCTGAATCTATTTCATTCCTACGTTTGTCTTTTCATCTTGCTAACAGTCATTATATGTGGGGGCTGCCTATTCCTTTGGGGTATTTCTCTGAGGTAAGTCAGGCTTGTATTTCTATCTTCAGGCTAGTCAGCTCCTCAGGCAGTGCCGAGTTGCATAGGTAGTTGATAGGCGCAATCCACTGCTGCTTCCAGTTGTGTGAGGATAGATCAGGTACTGCAGTCTACAGAGATTCCACGTCTCAGAGCTCGTCCTATTGTTTTGGGTTATTGCCAGATCTCTGTATGTGCGCTGATTACTGCACGCTGTGTTGCCTGATTGCCAGCCATAACAGTACAAGGAGCCTTTCAATGATTTCCAATAGAGGGAAAAAAGAAATCCTGACATCATTTTTTTTTCTTAGCTCTGTCTTCAGTCTTTTTTTTCCCCTAGACATTAGAGTGCTTCAGGACACAGCTGTGGACATGGATATTCAGGCTCTGTGCTCCTCAATGGATAATCTCGTTGTAAATGTACAAAAGATTCAAGATACTATTGATCAGAAATCGATGCTAGAACCAAGAATTCCGATTCCTGATTTGTTTTGTGGTGACAGAACTAAGTTCCTGAGCTTCAGAAATAATTGTAAGCTATTTTTGGCCTTGAAACCTCATTCTTCTGGTAATCCTATTCAACAGGTTTTGATTATTATTTCTTTTTTGCGCGGCGACCCACAGGACTGGGCGTTTTCTCTTGCACCAGGAGATTCTGCATTGAGTAATGTTGATGCATTTTTCCAGGCGCTGGGATTGCTTTACGATGAGCCTAATTCAGTGGATCAAGCTGAGAAAAATCTGCTGGCTTTATGCCAGGGTCAGGATGATGTAGAAGTATATTGTCAGAAATTTAGAAAATGGTCAGTACTCACTCTGTGGAATGAATCTGCACTAGCGGCTTTGTTCAGAAAGGGTCTCTCTGAAGCTCTTAAGGATGTAATGGTGGGATTTCCTATGCCTGCTGGTTTGAATGAGTCTATGTCCTTGGCCATTCAGATCGGTCGTCGCTTGCGCGAGCGTAAATCTGTGCACCATCTGGCGGTATTGTCTGAGAGTAAGCCTGAGCCTATGCAGTGCGACAGGACTATGACTAAAGTAGAACGGCACGAACACAGACGTCTGAACAGACTGTGTTTCTATTGTGGTGATTCTACTCATGCTATTTCTAATTGTCCTAAACGCACTAGGCGGTTCGATAGCTCTGCCGTTATTGGTACTGTACAGTCCAAATTCCTTTTGTCCATTACCTTAATGTGCTCTTTGTCATCATATTCTGTCATGGCGTTTGTGGATTCAGGCGCTGCCCTGAATCTGATGGATTTGGATTATGCTAAACGTTGTGGATTTTTCTTGGAGCCTTTGCGGTGTCCTATTCCGTTGAGAGGAATTGATGCTACACCTCTGGCCAAGAATAAGCCTCAGTACTGGGCCCAGCTGACCATGTGCATGGCTCCTGCACATCAGGAAGTTATTCGCTTTTTGGTACTGCATAATTTGCATGATGTGGTCGTGTTGGGGTTGCCATGGCTACAAACCCATAATCCAGTATTGGATTGGAACTCTATGTCGGTAACCAGCTGGGGTTGTCAGGGAGTACATGGTGATGTTCCATTTTTGTCTATTTCGTCATCCATTCCTTCTGACATCCCAGAGTTCTTGTCGGACTTTCAGGATGTATTTGAAGAGTCCAAGTCTGATGCCCTTCCTCCGCATAGGAATTGTGATTGTGCTATCGATTTGATTCCTGGTAGTAAATTCCCTAAGGGTCGTTTATTTAATTTGTCCGTACCTGAACACACCGCTATGCGCAGTTATGTGAAGGAGTCCCTGGAGAAGGGACATATTCGCCCATCGTCGTCACCATTGGGAGCAGGGTTCTTTTTTGTAGCCAAGAAGGATGGTTCGCTAAGACCGTGTATTGATTACCGCCTTCTTAATAAGATCACTGTTAAGTTTCAGTATCCCTTGCCATTGATCTCTGACTTGTTTGCTCGGATTAAGGGGGCTAGTTGGTTTACTAAGATTGATCTTCGTGGTGCGTATAATCTGGTGAGAATCAGGCAGGGAGATGAATGGAAAACGGCATTTAATACGCCCGAGGGTCATTTTGAGTATCTGGTGATGCCGTTCGGACTTGCCAATGCTCCATCTGTTTTTCAGTCTTTTATGCATGACATTTTCCGTGAGTATCTGGATAAATTCTTGATTGTTTACTTGGATGACATTTTGATCTTCTCAGATGATTGGGAGTCTCATGTGAAGCAAGTCAGAATGGTTTTCCAGGTACTGCGTGCTAATTCCTTGTTCGTGAAGGGATCAAAGTGTCTCTTCGGTGTGCAGAAAGTTTCATTTTTGGGGTTCATCTTTTCCCCTTCTACTATCGAGATGGATCCGGTTAAGGTTCAGGCCATCCAGGATTGGACTCAGCCGACATCTCTAAAAAGTTTGCAGAAATTCCTGGGCTTTGCTAATTTTTATCGTCGCTTCATCTGTAATTTTTCTAGCATTGCCAGACCATTGACCGATTTGACCAAGAAGGGTGCTGATTTGGTTAATTGGTCTTCTGCTGCCGTGGAAGCTTTTCAGGAGTTGAAGCGTCGTTTTTGCTGTGCCCCTGTGTTGTGTCAACCTGATGTTTCTCTTCCGTTCCAGGTCGAGGTTGATGCTTCTGAGATTGGTGCAGGGGCGGTTTTGTCACAGAGAGGTTCTGGTTGCTCAGTGTTCAAACCATGTGCTTTCTTTTCCAGGAAATTTTCTGCTGCTGAGCGTAATTATGATGTGGGCAACCGAGAGTTGCTGGCCATGAAGTGGGCATTCGAGGAGTGGCGTCATTGGCTTGAGGGTGCTAAGCATCGCGTGGTGGTATTGACTGATCATAAGAACTTGACTTATCTCGAGTCTGCCAAGCGCTTGAATCCTAGACAGGCCCGTTGGTCGTTATTTTTTGCTCGTTTTGATTTTGTGATTTCATACCTTCCGGGCTCTAAAAATGTGAAGGCGGATGCTCTGTCTAGGAGTTTTGTGCCCGACTCTCCGGGGTTATCTGAGCCGGCGAGTATCCTCAAGGAAGGAGTCATTGTGTCTGCCATCTCCCCTGATTTGCGGAGAGTGTTGCAGAAATTTCAGGCTAATAAACCTGATCGTTGTCCGGCCGAGAAACTGTTCGTCCCTGATAGGTGGACTAGTAAAGTTATCTCTGAACTTCATTGTTCGGTGCTGGCCGGTCATCCAGGAATCTTTGGTACCAGGGAGTTGGTTGCTAGATCCTTCTGGTGGCCATCTCTGTCACGGGATGTGCGTGCTTTTGTGCAGTCCTGTGGAATTTGTGCTAGGGCTAAGCCCTGCTGTTCACGTGCCAGTGGGTTGCTTTTGCCCTTGCCGGTCCCGAAGAGGCCTTGGACACATATTTCGATGGATTTCATTTCTGACCTTCCCGTTTCTCAAAAGATGTCTGTCATTTGGGTGGTCTGTGATCGCTTTTCTAAAATGGTCCATCTGGTGCCCTTGGTTAAATTGCCTTCCTCCTCTGATTTGGTGCCTTTGTTCTTCCAGCATGTGGTTCGTTTACATGGCATTCCTGAGAATATTGTTTCTGACAGAGGTTCCCAGTTTGTCTCGAGGTTCTGGCGAGCCTTTTGTGGTAGGATGGGCATTGACCTATCTTTTTCCTCGGCCTTCCATCCTCAGACTAATGGCCAGACCGAACGAACCAATCAGACCTTGGAAACATATCTGAGATGTTTTGTTTCCGCTGACCAGGATGATTGGGTGTCATTTTTGCCGTTGGCTGAGTTCGCCCTTAATAATCGGGCCAGCTCGGCTACCTTGGTCTCTCCATTTTTCTGCAATTCTGGGTTCCATCCTCGTTTCTCTTCAGGACAGGTTGAGTCTTCGGACTGTCCTGGTGTGGATTATGTGGTGGACAGGTTGCAGCAGATCTGGACTCAGGTAGTGGGCAATTTGACCTTGTCCCAGGAGAAGGCTCAGCTTTTCGCTAATCGCAGACGCCGTGTGGGACCCCGACTTCGTGTTGGGGATCTGGTTTGGTTATCTTCTCGTCATATACCTATGAAGGTTTCCTCTCCTAAATTTAAACCTCGTTTTATTGGTCCGTATAGGATTTCTGAGATTCTCAATCCGGTGTCTTTTCGTCTGACCCTCCCAGACTCCTTTTCCATACATAATGTATTCCATAGGTCGTTGTTGAGGAGATACGTGGCACCTATGGTTCCATCTGTGGAGCCTCCTGCCCCTGTTTTGGTGGAGGGGGAATTGGAGTATATTGTGGAGAAGATTTTGGATTCTCGTGTCTCTAGACGGAAACTCCAGTATCTGGTCAAATGGAAGGGTTATGCTCAGGAAGATAATTCCTGGGTTTTTGCCTCTGATGTCCATGCCCCAGATCTTGTTCGTGCCTTTCATGTGGCTCATCCTGGTCGGCCTGGGGGTTCTGGTGAGGGTTCGGTGACCCCTCCTCAAGGGGGGGGTACTGTTGTGAATTCTGTGGCTGAGTTCACTTCTGTGGTCACAAGTGGTATTGCAGTCTCTGGGCTTCCTCCCTCAGGTGTTTTGGTGAGCTCGTTGGCTGCCTTGCTATTTAGCTCCACCTGAGTCTGTCTTCCTTGGTCCTTGTCAATGTTCCAGTGTTGGATCTGAGCTACTGCATCTTTTCTTGGGCCTGCTGCTCTGCTAGATAAGTGCTTCTAGTTTGTTTTCTGTTTTTTCTGTCCAGCTTGTTATTATCTTTTGCTGGAAGCTCTGAGAAGCAAAGGGGTGCACCGCCGTGCTGTTAGTTCGGCACGGTGGGTCTTTTTGCCCCTTTGCGTGGTTTTCGTTTTAGGGTTTTTTGTAGACTGCATAGTTCTCTTTGCTATCCTCGCTCTGTCTAGAATATCGGGCCTCACTTTGCTGAATCTATTTCATTCCTACGTTTGTCTTTTCATCTTGCTAACAGTCATTATATGTGGGGGCTGCCTATTCCTTTGGGGTATTTCTCTGAGGTAAGTCAGGCTTGTATTTCTATCTTCAGGCTAGTCAGCTCCTCAGGCAGTGCCGAGTTGCATAGGTAGTTGATAGGCGCAATCCACTGCTGCTTCCAGTTGTGTGAGGATAGATCAGGTACTGCAGTCTACAGAGATTCCACGTCTCAGAGCTCGTCCTATTGTTTTGGGTTATTGCCAGATCTCTGTATGTGCGCTGATTACTGCACGCTGTGTTGCCTGATTGCCAGCCATAACACTGATCCCCAGCTGTGTAGCCGGCAATGTGTCCTGCGACCGCCACGCTGGCACAACAACCTAAATGTAAGGGAACCTGTCCTACCCCTCCCCCCGTCGTTTGTTACTGAAAGAGCCATCTTGTGCAGCAGTAATGCTGCACAAGGAAAAGGTAGCTCTTTTTTTTAGCTCCTTGCACACGCAGAACTTAACACTTATAAAATGTGTTCACTGATACCGTTATACCGTCCCGGAGCTGGGACTTTCCTTCGTAATGTGACGCAGCACAGCCGTCATTCCTACCCCCTTGGTGCCATGCGCTGCCTCCTCAGCGTTGTTTTAAGCTGTCACGGAGCCTGCGCTGTTCTGTTATCCCTTGGGCATGCCCTATTTGCGCTGCCTGTCTTCTGACATAATTTGGTGTCAGGCTGGCTGCGCCTGTGCGGCCGCGCTGCCCGAGATCCCGCCTCGCAGTGTCTTCTGATTGAGTCACACTGCGGACCTGGGATCCATGGGCATGCGCAGTGCATATCTTCCCCTCGGGCTCTCGCTCATTTCCCTCCGCCTTCTTTAGACTGTGCGCCGTCAGCTGATCCCTAATAGCATGCCACGGCCGTGACACCGCACAGTCTGAAGAAGAGGGAAGGAGGGGAGTGAGAGTCGAGGATATGCACTGTGCATGCCCATGGTTCCAAGGCCCGGAGTGGGATAACGTTAGACGAGACTGCGAGGTGGGATCTGGAGCAGCGTGGACGCACAGGCACTGACAGCCTGACACCAAATTATGTCAGAAGACAGGCAGCACTAATTGGGCATGGCCAAGGGCTAACAGAACAGCGCAGGCTCCATGACAGCTTAAAACAACGCTGAGGAGGCAGCGCACGGCACCAAGAGGATAGGAATGACAGCTGTGCTGTGTCCCATTACGAAGGAAATTCGCACCTCCGGGACGGTTTAACGGTATAAGGGGACACATTTTTAGTGTTTACTTCTGTGTTTGCAAGCAGCATAATTAAAAGAGCAACCTTTTCCTTTTGCATCCTTAGTGCTGCACAAGATGGCTCTTTCAGCTACAAACGTCTTGGGGGGGTTAAAGGTTCCCTTTCAACTTGCTCCAATCAGGCTTCGGCCTACACTCTGTTCCTCTGCTCCTCCTGCTGTCCCTGGGCTCTAACACCGCCAGTTGGTGCCTGGAAGTGCTGTGTGCACAGTCAACAGTCGCTCCTCTGTTATTGGGGTTCAGTAACGTCAGCTGATCCCCAGCTGTGTGTGCGGCAATACCTCCAATCTGCTCCTCCTGCTGCCCCTGGGCTCTAACACCGCCAGTTGGTGCCTGGAAGTGCTGTGTGCACAGTCAACAGTCGCTCCTCTGTTATTGGGGTTCAGTAACGTCAGCTGATCCCCAGCTGTGTGTGCGGCAATACCTCCAATCTGCTCTTCCTGCTGTCCCTGGGCTCTAACACCACCAGTTGGTGCCTGGAAGTGCTGTGTGCACAGTCAACAGTCGCTCCTCTGTTATTGGGGTTCAGTAACGTCAGCTGATCCCCAGCTGTGTGTGCAGCAATACCTCCAATCTGCTCCTCCTGCTGTCCCTGGGCTCTAACACCGCCAGTTGGTGCCTGGAAGTGCTGTCTGCACAGTCAACAGTCGCTCCTCTGTTATTGGGGTTCAGTAACGTCAGCTGATCCCCAGCTGTGTGTGCGGCAATACCTCCAATCTGCTCCTCCTGCTGTCCCTGGGCTCTAACACCGCCAGTTGGTGCCTGGAAGTGCTGTGTGCACAGTCAACAGTCGCTCCTCTGTTATTGGGGTTCAGTAACGTCAGCTGATCCCCAGCTGTGTGTGCGGCAATACCTCCAATCTGCTCCTCCTGCTGTCCCTGGGCTCTAACACCGCCAGTTGGTGCCTGGAAGTGCTGTCTGCACAGTCAACAGTCGCTCCTCTGTTATTGGGGTTCAGTAACGTCAGCTGATCCCCAGCTGTGTATCCGGCAACGTGTCATGCGACCGCCACGCTGGCACAACTAAAATGTAAGGGGACCTGTCCCCCCCCCCCACTAGGCGTTTGTTACTGAAAGAGCCACCATGTGCAGCACTAATACTGCACAAGGGAATGGTCGCTCTTGAAATTATGCTCCTTGCAAACGCTGAACTACACACTCATGTAATGTGTCCCCTCACACCGTCCAACCGTCCCGGAGGTGGGACTTTCCTTTGTAATGTGACGCAGCACAGCCGTCATTGCTACCCCCTTGGCACCGTGCGCTGCCTCCTTAGCGTTGTTTGATTCCGTCATGGACCCTGCGCTGTTATGTTATCCCTTGGCCATGCACAGTTTGCGCTGCCCGTCCTCTGACATCATTTGTTGTCGTCCTGGCTGTGCCTGTGCGTCCACGCTGCCCGAAATCACACCTCGCAGTGTTGTCTAATGTGATCCCACAGTGGGCCTGGTATCCATGGCCATGCGCAGTGCATATACTAGCCTCTCACTCCCCTTCTTCACGCTTCTTCAGACTAGGCGGCGTCAGCTGATCCCTAATAGCATGCCACGGCCGTGACGCCGCACAGTCTGAAGAAGCAGGAAGGAGGTGAGTGAGAGGCGATGATATGCACTGCGCATGCCCATGGATCCTGGGCCGGCAGTGGGACTACATTAGATGACACTGCAAGGTTGGATCTCGGGCAGCTTGGACGCACAGGCACTGCCAGCCTGACACCTACATGATGTCAGAAGACGGGCACCGCTAACTGTGCATGGCCAAGGGATAACATTACAGTGCGGGCTCCGTGACAGAACCAAACAACGTTGAGGAGGTGGCGCCCGGCACCAAGGGGGTTGGAATGACGGCTGTGCTGTGTCACATTACAAAGGAAAGTCCCACTTCCGGGATGGTTTGACGGTGTGAGGGGACACATTATATGAGTGTGTACTTCAGCGTTTGCAAGGAGCATAATTTTTGGAGCCACCATTTTCCATGTGCAGTATTACTGCTGTACAAGATGGCTCTTTCAGCAACAAATGCCTGGGGGGGGGGGGTTAAAGGTTCCCTTTCAACTTGCTCCACTGCAGGCTTCGGCCTACACTCTGCTCCTCTTTGATTCCCTGGGTTTCAACACTGTCAGTTGCCACCTGGAAGTGTTGTCTACACAGAAAAAACACTAGGTGATGTGTCAGTGGGGTTCAGCACCGCCAGCTGTTCCCCTGCTGTGTAGCCGGCAACGTGACCTGCAAACGCCTTGCAGGCACATGAACTGAAATTAAAGGGAACCTGGCCCCACCCCCCTCAGGTGTTTCTATGTATAACAGCCACCTAGTACAGCAGTACTGCTGCATTTGTACAAGGTGGCTGATTTTTTATCCTTGCCCACGTATAATTAAACACGTAAAATATGTGTCTCATTACAGACCATTACAATGTCTCTGAGGTGTGACTTTCCTTGTTAATGACACGCACCACCCCCCTTGGTAGCGCTGCCCGTCTTCTGACATCATTGGTTTGCTGCCTGTGCCTGTGCGTCCACCCAGCCCAACACAACCCCCCTCGTCTCATATTTTTTGGCTGCGAGGGTGTGATTGATGGGCATGTGCAGTGCATATGTTCGCCTGTCTTAACTCATCTCCTTCCGCCTTCTTCAGACTGTGCGGCCTCCTGGCCGTGGTAGGCGGTAAGGGATCAGCTGAGGCCGCCCAGTCTGAAGCAGGTGTAAGGACATGTGTGAGCGGCAAATATATTTACTGCACAAGGCCACGAATCCCAGCCATGCAGTGTGTTTTTTGGAAAACACACTGCGGGCCTGGGATTCATATCCATTGCTAACCGCAACGGCCAACATGAAATGAGGTGAGAAGACAGGCAGCGCTCACAGCGCATGGCCAAGGGATCACAATAGCGCAGACTCCTGTACAGCTAATAACAACGCTCATGAATCTGCGCCCAGTACCTAGGTGCAAATTTTGACACCTGTGCTGCGTCTCCTTAAAAAGACAAGTCACGCCTCCACAACTGTTTGACAGTATAATGGGCTAAATAGTGTACGTGTTTTATTCAGCGTGTGCAAGGAGCAAACTAAATAGAGCAACCTTTTACTTGTGCAGCATTAATGCTGCACAAGGTGTGGCTCTTGTACCTTGCAACACCTGAGGGGGGGTTAAAGGTAACCTTTGAAATTGGTTCAACTAGGCTTCGGCCTACACTCTGCTCCTCTCCTCCTCCTGCTGACCCTGGGCTCTAACAACGCTAGTTTTTGCCCGGAAATGCGAGCTGCACAGAGAAAAACACCAGTCAATGTGTCAGTGGGGTTCAGCAACGCCAGCTGTTCCCCTGCTGTGTAGCTTGCATCGTGTCCAGCACAAGCCACGCTGGCACAACCGACCAAAAGCTGCCACCAGTGCAGGCTTCGGCCTACACTTTGCTCCTCTCCTCCTCCTGCTGACCCTGGGCTCTAACACCGCCAGTTTTTGCCCGGACATGCGATCTGCACAGAGAAAAACACCAGTCAATGTGTCAGTGGGGTTCAGCAACGCCAGCTGTTCCCCTGCTGTGTAGCTTGCATCGTGTCCAGCACAAGCCACGCTGGCACAACCGACCAAAAGCTGCCACCAGTGCAGGCTTCGGCCTACACTTTGCTCCTCTCCTCCTCCTGCTGACCCTGGGCTCTAACACCGCCAGTTTTTGCCCGGACATGCAAGCTGCACAGAGAACAAAAACACCAGTCAATGTGTCAGTGGGGTTCAGCAACGCCAGCTGTTCCCCTGCTGTGTAGCTTGCAACGTGACCTGCAAACGCCACGCAGGCACATGAACTGAAATTGAAGGGAGCCTGCCCCCCACCCTCAGGTGTTTCTATGTATAATAGCCACCTTGTACAGCAGTACTGCTGCATTTGTACAAGGTGGCTGACTTTTTCTCCTTGCCCACGTTTAATTAAACACGTACTAAATGTGTCTCATTGAGACCATTCCACTGTCCCTGAGGTGTGACTTTCCTTTCTAATGATACGCAGCACCACCCTTGTTAGCGCTGCCCGTCTTTTGACATCATTGGTTAGCTGGCTGCGCCTGTGCGTCTGCCCTGCTCGAAACAACGCCCCTCGGTGTCTTATTTTTTTGGACAGCGAGGGTGTGATTGATGGGCATGTGCAGTGCATATGTTTGCCTGTGTTCACTCATCTCCTTCCGCCTTCTTCAGACTGGGTGTCCTCATGGCCGCGGCAGGCGATAAGGGATCAGATGAGGCCGCCCAGTCTGAAGCAGGTGTAAGGACATGTGTGAGCGTCAAACATATTTACTGCACAAGGCCACGAATCCCAGCCACGCAGTGTGATTTTTTGAAAACACACTGTGGGTCTGGGATTCATGTCCATCGCTAACCGCAACGGCCGACATGAAATGAGGTCAGAAGACAGGAAGCGCTCACAGCGCATGGCCAAGGGATCACAATAGCGCAGACTCCTGTACAGCAAATAACAACGCTCATGAATCTGCGCCCAGCACCTAGGTGTAAATTTTGACACCTGTGCTGCATCTCCTTAAAAAGACAAGTCACGCCTCCACTACTGTTTGACAGTATAATGGGCTAAATAGTGTACGTGTTTTATTCAGCGTGTGAAAGGAGCAAATTAAATAGAGCAACCTTTTACTTGTGCAGCATTAATGCTGCACAAGGTGTGGCTCTTGTACCTTGCAACACCTGAGGGGGGGTTAAAAGTAACCTTTGAAATTGGTTCAACTAGGCTTCGGCCTACACTCTGCTCCTCTACTCCTCCTGCTGACCCTGGGCTCTAACACCGCTAGTTTTTGCCCGGAAATGCAAGCTGCACAGAGAAACACACCAGCCAATGTGTTAGTGGGGTTCAGCAACGCCAGCTGTTCCCCTGCTGTGTAGCCGCCATCGTGTCCAGCACAAGCCACGCTGGCACAACTGACCAAAAGCTGCCACCAGTGCAGGCTTCGGCCTACACTCTGCTCCTCTCCTCCTCCTGCTGACCCTGGGCTCTAACAACGCTAGTTTTTGCCCGGAATTGCTAGCTGCACAGAGTAAAACACCAGCCAATGTGTTAGTGGGGTTCAGCACCGCCAGCTGTTCCCCTGCTGTGTATCCGGCAATGTGACCTGCAAACGCCACGCAGGCACATGAACTGAAATTGAAGTGAGCCTGCCCCCCACCCCCAGGTGTTTCTATGTATAACAGCCACCTTGTACAGCAGTACTGCTGCATTTGTACAAGGTGGCTGACTTTTTCTCCTTGCCCACGTGGAACTCAACACGTACAAAATGTGTCTCATTAGAGACCATTACAATGTCCCGGAGGTGTGACTTTCCTTTTTAATGACACGCAGCACCCCCATTGTTAGCGCTGCCCGTCTTCTGACATCATTGGTTGGCTGCCTGTGCCTGTGCGTCCGCCCTGCCCGACACAACGCCCCTCGTTGTCTCATATATTTTGGCTGCGAGGGTGTTATTGATGGGCATGTGCAGTGCATATGTTCGCCTGTTTTAAGTCATCTCCTTCCGCCTTCTTCAGACTGTGCGGCCTCATGGCCGCGGCATGCGATAAGGGATCAGATGAGGCCGCCCAGTCTGAAGCAGGTGTAAGGACATGTGTGAGCGGCAAACATATTAACTGCACAAGGGCACGAATCCCAGCACCGCAGTGTGATTTTTTGAAAACACACTGTGGGTCTGGGATTCATGTCCACCGCTAACCGCAACGGCCAACATGAAATGAGGTCAGAAGACAGGAAGCGCTCACAGCGCATGGCCAAGGTATAACAAGAGCGCAGACTCCTGTACAGCAAATAACAACGCTCATAAATCTGCGCCCAGCACCTAGGTGTAAATTTTGACACCTGTGCTGCATCTCCTTAAAAAGACAAGTCACTCCTCCACTACTGTTTGACAGTATAATGGGCTAAATAGTGTACGTGTTTTATTCAGCGTGTGCAAGGAGCAAATTAAATAGAGCAACCTTTTACTTGTGCAGCATTAATGCTGCACAAGGTGTGGCTCTTGTACCTTGCAACACCTGAGGGGGGGTTAAAGGTAACCTTTGAAATTGGTTCAACTAGGCTTCGGCCTACACTCTGCTCCTCTACTTCTCCTGCTGACCCTGGGCTCTAACACCGCTAGTTTTTGCCCGAACATGCGAGCTGCACAGAGAAAAACACCAGTCAATGTGTCAGTGGGGTTCAGCACCGCCAGCTGTTCCCCTGCTGTGTAGCCGCCATCGTGTCCAGCACAAGCCACGCTGGCACAACTGACCAAAAGCTGCCACCAGTGCAGGCTTCGGCCTACACTCTGCTCCTCTCCTCCTCCTGCTGACCCTGGGCTCTAACACCGCTAGTTTTTGCCCGGAAATGCAAGCTGCACAGAGAAAAACACCAGCCAATGTGTTAGTGGGGTTCAGCACCGCCAGCTGTTCCCCTGCTGTGTAGCCGCCATCGTGTCCAGCACAAGCCACGCTGGCACAACTGACCAAAAGCTGCCACCAGTGCAGGCCTCGGCCTACACTCTGCTCATCTCCTCCTCCTGCTGACCCTGGGCTCTAACACCGCTAGTTTTTGCCCGGAAGTGCTAGCTGCACAGAGAAAAACACCAGCCAATGTGTTAGTGGGGTTCATCAACGCCAGCTGTTCCCCTGCTGTGTAGCTGGCAACGTGACGTGCAAACGCCACGCAGGCACATGAACTGAAATTAAAGGGACCCTGCCACCCACCCCAAGGTGTTTCTATGTATAACAGCCACCTTGGACAGCAGTACTGCTGCATTTGTACAAGGTGGCTGACTTTGTCTACTTGCCCACGTTTAATTAAACACGTACAAAATGTGTCTCATTACAGACCATTACAATGTCCTTGAGGTGTGACTTTCCTTTTTAATGACACGCAGCACCCCCCTTGTTAGCGCTGCCCGTCTTCTGACATCTTTGGTTGGCTGGCTGCGGCTGTGCGTCCGCCCTGCCTGAAACCACGCTCCTCGTTGTCTTACTTATTTTGACTGCGAGGGTGTGATTGATGGCCACGAGCAGTGGATATATTCACCTGTCTTTACTCATCTCCTTCCGCCTTCTTCAGAATGTGCGGCCTCATGGCCGCGGCATGCGAGAAGGGATCAGATGAGGCCGCCCAGTCTGATGCAGGTGTAAGGACATGAGGGACAGGCGACAAAATTTACTGCGCAAGGTCACGAATCCCAGCTCTGCAGTGTGACGTTATTAAAAGACACTGCGGGTCTGGGTTTCATGTCCATCGCTAACCGCAGCGGCCAACATGAAATGAGGTGAGAAGACAGGCATCGCTCACAGCGCATGGCCAAGGGATAACAAGAGCGCAGACTCCTGTACAGCAAATAACATCGCTCAGGAAGCTGCGCCCATGCACCAAGGTGTTATTTTCGACACCAGTGCTGCTTTTCTTTAAAAAGACAAGTCACGCCTCCACTACTGTTTTACAGTATAATGGGCTAAATAGTGTACGCGTTTTATTCAGCGTGTGCAAGGAGCAAAATTAAGAGACCAACCTTTTACTTGTGCAGCATTGATGCTGCACGAGGTGTGGCTCTTGTACCTTGCAACACCTGAGGGGGGTTAAAGGTTACCTTTGAAATTGGTTCAACTAGGCTTCGGCCTACACTCTGCTCCTCTCCTCCTCCTGCTGACCCTCGGCTCTAACACCGCTAGTTTTTGCCCGGAAATGCAAGCCTCACAGAGAAAAACACCAGCCAATGTGTCAGTGGGGTTCAGCACCGCCAGCTGTTCCCCTGCTGTGTAGCCGCCTTCGTGTCCAGCACAAGCCACGCTGGCACAACCGACCAAAAGCTGCCACCAGTGGAGGCTTCGGCCTACACTCTGCTCCTCTCCTCCTCCTGCTGACCCTGGGCTCTAACACCGCCAGTTTTAGCCCGGACATGCGAGCTGCACAGAGAAAAACACCAGCCAATGTGTCAGTGGGGTTCAGCAACGCCAGCTGTTCCCCTGCTGTGTAGCTTGCAACGTGACCTGCAAACGCCACGCAGGCACATGAACTGAAATTGAAGGGAGCCTGCCCCCCACCCCCAGGTGTTTCTATGTATAATAGCCACCTTGTACAGCAGTACTGCTGCATTTGTACAAGGTGGCTGACTTTTTCTCCTTGCCCACGTGGAACTCAACACGTACAAAATGTGTCTCATTGAGACCACTCCACTGTCCCTGAGGTGTGACTTTCCTTTCTAATGATACGCAGCACCCCCCTTGGTATCGTTTCCCGTCTTTTGACATCATGGTTAGCTGGCTGCGCCTGTGCATCCGCCCTGCTAGAAACAACGCCCCTCGTTGTCTTATTTTTTTTTTGTCAGCGAGGGTGTGGTTTATGGGCACGAGCAGTGCATATGTTCGCCTGTCGTCACTCATCTCCTTCCGCCTTCTTCCGACTGTGCGGCCTCATGGCCGCGGCATGCGAAAAGGGATCAGCAGAGGCCGCCCAGTCTGAAGCAGGTGTAAGGACGTGTGTGAGCGGCGAAAATATTTACTGCTCAAGGCCACGAATCCCAGCACCGCAGTGTGACTTTATGAAAAGGCACTGTGGGTCTGGGATTTATGGCCATCGTTAACCGCAGCGGCCAACATGAAATGAGGTCATAAGACGTGCAGCGCTAACAGGGCATTGCCAAGGGATAATACAAGAGCGCAGACTCCTGTACAGCAAAAAACAACGCTCAGGAAGCTGCGCCAAGCACCAAGGCGTTATTTGGGACACCTGTGCTGCGTCTCCTTAAAAATACAAGTCACGCCTCAACTACAGTTTGACTGTAGAATGAGCTAAATTGTGTACGTGTTGCATTCAGTGTGTGCAAGTAGACAAATTAATAGAGCAACCTTTTACTTGTGCAGCATTAATGCTGCACGAGGTGTGGCTCTTGTACCTTGCAACACCTGAGGGGGGTTAAAGGTTACCTTTGAAATTGGTTCAACTAGGCTTCGGCCTACACTCTGCTCCTCTCCTCCTCCTGCTGACCCTGGGCTCTAACAACGCTAGTTTTTGCCCGGAAGTGCTAGCTGCACAGAGAAAAACACCAGCCAATGTGTTAGTGGGGTTCAGCACCGCCTGCTGTTCCCCCACTGTGTAGCCGGCAAAGTGTCCTGCAAACGCAATGCAGACACAAAGCTGACTCCAGTGCAGGCTTCGGCCTACACTCTGCTCCCCCTGCTTACCCTTTGCTCCAACATCGCTAGTTGGGGCTGTAGGAAGACAATCTTTGATAGGCAACGCATCTGGGTTCCAGCTCCGCCAGCTGGTTCTCGGCAGTGTTTTTGTCACGGGTACTCCCTCGTGCCAAGCCTGGTTTCAGCACCGTCAGCTGTCTACGGGTTGTGTCAAGCTCACTGAGACGCCTATGCTTGCCCCGTCGTGGTGCGGTCGGGTTAGCCAACTCCAGGGTGCCTCCAGTTTAGGAGCTTCCTATGTGGGCTGCGTGAACTGGTAGTCAAGGCTGGTTCTGTACTGCCAGTAGGCCCAGCTCCCTCTGTAGGACTGTTGGGGTTCGGTAACTGCGGCTGCCTCGCGGCCTAGCTGTTCTCTCCTCTCCTGTGGGCCTTCGGGTCCACCACCTGGTTCCAGCACCGTCAGCTGGTTCCGGGCCGAGCCTTTGGCTTAGGTGCCTCCTCCTGGGTATCCGAATTCCGCCAACGCCAGGCGGTCCTTGGTAGTGCTTTTAAGCGCGGGCACCTACAGCTTAGTAACCGGGTTCCAGCACCGTCAGCTGGTCCTCGGTGCCATTGGCTCTTGCACACTGGGGCAACGCATCCGGGTTCCAGCACCGCCAGCTGGTTCTCGGCAGTGTTCTTGTCACAGGTACTTCCTCGTGCCAAGCCTGGTTTCAGCACCGTCAGCTGTTTCCGGGTTGTGTCAAGCTCACTGAGACGCCTATGCTTGCCCCGTCGTGGTGCGGTCGGGTTAGCCAACTCCAGGGTGCCTCCAGTTTAGGAGCTTCCTATGTGGGCTGCGTGAACTGGTAGTCAAGGCTGGTTCTGTAGTGCCAGTAGGCCCAGCTCCCCCTGTAGGACTGTTGGGGTTCGGTAACTGCGGCTGCCTCGCGGCCTAGCTATTCTCTCCTCTCCTGTGGACCTTCGGGTCCACCACCTGGTTCCAGCACCGTCAGCTGGTTCCGGGCAGAGCCTTTGGCTTAGGTGCCTCCTCCTGGGTATCCCAGTCCCGCCAACGCCAGGCGGTCCTTGGTAGTGCTTTTAAGCGCGGGCACCTACAGCTTAGTAACCGGGTTCCAGCACCGTCAGCTGGTCCTCGGTGCCATTGGCTCTTGCACACTGGGGCAACGCATCCGGGTTCCAGCACCGCCAGCTGGTTCTCGGCAGTGTTCTTGTCACAGGTACTCCCTCGTGCCAAGCCTGGTTTCAGCACCGTCAGCTGTTTCCGGGTTGTGTCAAGCTCACTGAGACGCCTATGCTTGCCCCGTCGTGGTGCGGTCGGGTTAGCCAACTCCAGGGTGCCTCCAGTTTAGGAGCTTCTTATGTGGGCTGCGTGAACTGGTAGTCAAGGCTGGTTCTGTAGTGCCAGTAGGCCCAGCTCCCCCTGTAGGACTGTTGGGGTTCGGTAACTGCGGCTGCCTCGCGGCCTAGCTGTTCTCTCCTCTCCTGTGGACCTTCGGGTCCACCACCTGGTTCCAGCACCGTCAGCTGGTTCCGGGCCAAGCCTTTGGCTTAGGTGCCTCCTCCTGGGTATCCCAGTTCCGCCAACGCCAGGCGGTCCTTGGTAGTGCTTTTAAGCGCGGGCACCTGCAGCTTAGTAACCGGGTTCCAGCACCGTCAGCTGGTCCTCTGTGCCATTGGCTCTTGCACACTGGGGCAACGCATCCGGGTTCCAGCACCGCCAGCTGGTTCTCGGCAGTGTTCTTGTCACAGGTACTCCCTCGTGCCAAGCCTGGTTTCAGCACCGTCAGCTGTTTCCGGGTTGTGTCAAGCTCACTGAGACGCCTATGCTTGCTCCGTCGTGGTGCGGTCGGGTTAGCCAACTCCAGGGTGCCTCCAGTTTAGGAGCTTCCTATGTGGGCTGCGTGAACTGGTAGTCAAGGCTGGTTCTGTAGTGCCAGTAGGCCCAGCTCCCCCTGTAGGACTGTTGGGGTTCGGTAACTGCGGCTGCCTCGCGGCCTAGCTGTTCTCTCCTCTCCTGTGGACCTTTGGGTCCACCACCTGGTTCCAGCACCGTCAGCTGGTTCCGGGCCGAGCCTTAGGCTTAGGTGCCTCCTCCTGGGTATCCGAGTTCCGCCAACGCCAGGCGGTCCTTGGTAGTGCTTTTAAGCGCGGGCACCTACAGCTTAGTAACCGGGTTCCAGCACCGTCAGCTGGTCCTCGGTGCCATTGGCTCTTGCACACTGGGGCAACGCATCCGGGTTCCAGCACCGCCAGCTGGTTCTCGGCAGTGTTCTTGTCACAGGTACTCCCTCGTGCCAAGCCTGGTTTCAGCACCGTCAGCTGTTTCCGGGTTGTGTCAAGCTCACTGAGACGCCTATGCTTGCCCCGTCGTGGTGCGGTCGGGTTAGCCAACTCCAGGGTGCCTCCAATTTAGGAGCTTCCTATGTGGGCTGCGTGAACTGGTAGTCAAGGCTGGTTCTGTAGTGCCAGTAGGCCCAGCTCCCCCTGTAGGACTGTTGGAGTTCGGTAACTGCGGCTGCCTCGCGGCCTAGCTGTTCTCTTTTCTCCTGTGGACCTTCGGGTCCACCACCTGGTTCCAGCACCGTCAGCTGGTTCCGGGCCGAGCCTTTGGCTTAGGTGCCTCCTCCTGGGTATCCCAGTTCCGCCAACGCCAGGCGGTCCTTGGTAGTGCTTTTAAGCGCGGGCACCTACAGCTTAGTAACCGGGTTCCAGCACCGTCAGCTGGTCCTCGGTGCCATTGGCTCTTGCACACTGGGGCAACGCATCCGGTTTCCAGCACCGCCAGCTGGTTCTCGGCAGTGTTCTTGTCACAGGTACTCCCTCGTGCCAAGCCTGGTTTCAGCACCGTCAGCTGTTTCCGGGTTGTGTCAAGCTCACTGAGACGCCTATGCTTGCCCCGTTGTGGTGCGGTCGGGTTAGCCAACTCCAGGGTGCCTCCAGTTTAGGAGCTTCCTATGTGGGCTGCGTGAACTGGTAGTCAAGGCTGGTTCTGTAGTGCCAGTAGGCCCAGCTTCCCCTGTAGGACTGTTGGGGTTCGGTAACTGCGGCTGCCTCGCGGCCTAGCTGTTCTCTCCTCTCCTGTGGACCTTCGGGTCCACCACCTGGTTCCAGCACCGTCAGCTGGTTCCGGGCCGAGCCTTTGGCTTAGGTGCCTCCTCCTGGGTATCCCAGTTCCGCCAACGCCAGGCGGTCCTTGGTAGTGCTTTTAAGAGCGGGTACCTACAGCTTAGTAAACGGGTTCCAGCACCGTCAGCTGGCCCTCGGTGCCATTGGCTCTTGCACACTGGGGCAACGCATCCGGGTTCCAGCACCGCCAGCTGGTTCTCGGCAGTGTTCTTGTCACAGGTACTCCCTCGTGCCAAGCCTGGTTTCAGCACCGTCAGCTGTTTCCGGGTTGTGTCAAGCTCACTGAGACGCCTATGCTTGCCCCGTCGTGGTGCGGTCGGGTTAGCCAACTCCAGGGTGCCTCCAGTTTAGGAGCTTCCTATGTGGGCTGCGTGAACTGGTAGTCAAGGCTGGTTCTGTAGTGCCAGTAGGCCCAGCTCCCCCTGTAGGACTGTTGGGGTTCGGTAACTGCGGCTGCCTCGCGGCCTAGCTGTTCTCTTCTCTCCTGTGGACCTTCGGGTCCACCACCTGGTTCCAGCACCGTCAGCTGGTTCCGGGCCGAGCCTTTGGCTTAGGTGCCTCCTCCTGGGTATCCCAGTTCCGCCAACGCCAGGCAGTCCTTGGTAGTGCTTTTAAGCGCGGGTACCTACAGCTTAGTAAACGGGTTCCAGCACCGTCAGCTGGCCCTCGGTGCTATTGGCTCTTGCACACTGGGGCAACGCATCCGGGTTCCAGCACCGCCAGCTGGTTCTCGGCAGTGTTCTTGTCACAGGTACTCCCTCGTGCCAAGCCTGGTTTCAGCACCGTCAGCTGTTTCCGGGTTGTGTCAAGCTCACTGAGACGCCTATGCTTGCCCCGTCGTGGTGCGGTCGGGTTAGCCAACTCCAGGGTGCCTCCAGTTTAGGAGCTTCCTATGTGGGCTGCGTGAACTGGTAGTCAAGGCTGGTTCTGTAGTGCCAGTAGGCCCAGCTCCCCCTGTAGGACTGTTGGGGTTCGGTAACTGCGGCTGCCTCGCGGCCTAGCTGTTCTCTCCTCTCCTGTGGACCTTCGGGTCCACCACCTGGTTCCAGCACCGTCAGCTGGTTCCGGGCCGAGCCTTTGGCTTAGGTGCCTCCTCCTGGGTATCCCAGTTCCGCCAACGCCAGGCGGTCCTTGGTAGTGCTTTTAAGCGCGGGCACCTACAGCTTAGTAACCGGGTTCCAGCACCGTCAGCTGGTCCTCGGTGCCATTGGCTCTTGCACACTGGGGCAACGCAACCGGGTTCCAGCACCGCCAGCTGGTTCTCGGCAGTGTTCTTGTCACAGGTACTCCCTCGTGCCAAGCCTGGTTTCAGCACCGTCAGCTGTTTCCGGGTTGTGTCAAGCTCACTGAGACGCCTATGCTTGCCCCGTCGTGGTGCGGTCGGGTTAGCCAACTCCAGGGTGCCTCCAGTTTAGGAGCTTCCTATGTGGGCTGCGTGAACTGGTAGTCAAGGCTGGTTCTGTAGTGCCAGTAGGCCCAGCTCCCCCTGTAGGACTGTTGGGGTTCGGTAACTGCGGCTGCCTCGCGGCCTAGCTGTTCTCTCCTCTCCTGTGGACCTTCGGGTCCACCACCTGGTTCCAGCACCGTCAGCTGATTCCGGGCCGAGCCTTTGGCTTAGGTGCCTCCTCCTGGGTATCCCAGTTCCGCCAATGCCTGGCGGTCCTTGGTAGTGCTTTTAAGCGCGGGCACCTACAGCTTAGTAACCGGGTTCCAGCACCGTCAGCTGGTCCTCTGTGCCATTGGCTCTTGCACACTGGGGCAACGCATCCGGGTTCCAGCACCGCCAGCTGGTTCTCGGCAGTGTTCTTGTCACAGGTACTCCCTCGTGCCAAGCCTGGTTTCAGCACCGTCAGCTGTTTCCGGGTTGTGTCAAGCTCACTGAGACGTCTATGCTTGCCCCGTCGTGGTGCGGTCGGGTTAGCCAACTCCAGGGTGCCTCCAGTTTAGGAGCTTCCTACGTGGGCTGCGTGAACTGGTAGTCAAGGCTGGTTCTGTAGTGCCAGTAGGCCCAGCTCCCCCTGTAGGACTGTTGGGGTTCGGTAACTGCGGCTGCCTCGCGGCCTATCTGTTCTCTCCTCTCCTGTGGGCCTTCGGGTCCACCACCTGGTTCCAGCACCGTCAGCTGGTTCTCGGCAGTGTCTTTTGCTCTTGTACCTTCTGCTCCCCATCCTGGTTCCAGTACCATCAGCTGGTTCCGGGCAGAGCCTTTGGCTTAGGTGCCTCCTTCTGGGTATCCAAGTTCCACCAACGTCAGGTGGTCCTTGGTAGTGCTTTCAGGCACGGGTACCTCCTGCTTAGTAACCGGGTTCCAGTAACGTCAGCTGGTCCTCGGTAGTTCCATTGGCTCTTGGACCTTCGGCTACCCATCCGGGTTCCAGTACCGTCAGCTGGTTCTCGGCAGTGTCTTTTGCTCTTGTACCTTCTGCTCCCCATCCTGGTTCCAGTAACTTCAGCTGGTTCCGGGCAGAGCCTTTGGCTTAGTTGCCTCCTTCTGGGTATCCGAGTTCCGCCAACGTCAGGCGGTCCTTGGTAGTGCTTTTTAGCACGGGTACCTCCTGCTTAGTAACCGGGTTCCAGTAACGTCAGCTGGTCCTCGGTAGTTCCATAGGCTCTTGAACCTTCGTGTAGCCATCCGAGTTCCAGTTCCATCAGCTGGTTCTTGGCATTTTCTTAGCCTTCTTGTACCTTCTGCTACATTTCCAAGTTGAAGACCCTAAAGTCGACGACCCGGAAGACCACCCCGATGACGACGACGACGACCCAGAAGACCACACCGATGACGACGACGACGACGGCGGAGACGACGATGGCGGAGACGACGACGGCGGAGACGACGACGGCTGAGACGACGACGGCGGAGATGACGACACTGGAGACGACGACCCTGGAGACGACGACATGGAAGACCGAGAAGCAGAAGAACAAGAGGCTGCAGAACAAAGAGCAGAAGAACATTAAGCATAAGACTTAATATCAGAGCAAAAGATATTATCTAAATTATATGCAGAAGAAGACTAAGCAGTGTATGGGGGTGAGTCCGTTCCTCCTCGTGGTGCCCCTGGATAAAGCCTGATGCTGCAGGCCAAACTGAACGCGGACAAATGTAACTTTTGTGACTGGCAGAACGGAAGGTGTAATCTTCAAACTTTTATAGATAACAACTACGGGAATGCTGTCACAAATGAGAATATGATGAAGAAGTAGAATAGGAAGAATAATAACAGTGGAATAAAAAGAATATGTAGAATAGGAAGAATAATAATAGTTGAATAAAATGAATATGAAGAATGTAATCAAAAAAAAAAAAAAAGGCAAAGGATGATGAAGAAGATGAATAAGGTGAAGAAGAAGTTGATGTCAAAGATGCTGATGATGATGAAGATGAAAGTGTGGGAAAAGAAAAAAAAAAAAGAAAAAAAAGAAGGGGAAGGGCGTGGAATAGTGAAACATCAATATCTGACAAAATAAAAAAAAAATTTACATAGTCAATATCTTTGTCACTCCGAACGTCTTAAAAAAAAACAAAAAACATGCTATTCTATTTGATTGGGATAAACCTCTATGACTTTAATGTCTCCGCCACCTCCCCAAATACATCCGGCATTATTCTTAGTTGTTTTCCTTCATGTAACATAGTAACATAGTAACATAGTTAGTAAGGCCGAAAAAAGACATTTGTCCATCCAGTTCAGCCTATATTCCATCATAATAAATACCCAGATCTACGTCCTTCTACAGAACCTAATAATTGTATGATACTATATTGTTCTGCTCCAGGAAGACATCCAGGCCTCTCTTGAACCCCTCGACTGAGCTCGCCATCACCACCTCCTCAGGCAAGCAATTCCAGATTCTCACTGCCCTAACAGTAAAGAATCCTCTTCTATGTTGGTGGAAAAACCTTCTCTCCTCCAGACGCAAAGAATGCCCCCTTGTGCCCGTCACCTTCCTTGGTATAAACAGATCCTCAGCGAGATATTTGTATTGTCCCCTTATATACTTATACATGGTTATTAGATCGCCCCTCAGTCGTCTTTTTTCTAGACTAAATAATCCTAATTTCGCTAATCTATCTGGGTATTGTAGTTCTCCCATCCCCTTTATTAATTTTGTTGCCCTCCTTTGTACTCTCTCTAGTTCCATTATATCCTTCCTGAGCACCGGTGCCCAAAACTGGACACAGTACTCCATGTGCGGTCTAACTAGGGATTTGTACAGAGGCAGTATAATGCTCTCATCATGTGTATCCAGACCTCTTTTAATGCACCCCATGATCCTGTTTGCCTTGGCAGCTGCTGCCTGGCACTGGCTGCTCCAGGTAAGTTTATCATTAACTAGGATCCCCAAGTCCTTCTCCCTGTCAGATTTACCCAGTGGTTTCCCGTTCAGTGTGTAATGGTGATATTGATTCCCTCTTCCCATGTGTATAACCTTACATTTATCATTGTTAAACCTCATCTGCCACCTTTCAGCCCAAGTTTCCAATTTATCCAGATCCATCTGTAGCAGAATACTATCTTCTCTTGTATTAACTGCTTTACATAGTTTTGTATCATCTGCAAATATCGATATTTTACTGTGTAAACCTTCTACCAGATCATTAATGAATATGTTGAAGAGAACAGGTCCCAATACTGACCCCTGCGGTACCCCACTGGTCACAGCGACCCAGTTAGAGACTATACCATTTATAACCACCCTCTGCTTTCTATCACTAAGCCAGTTACTAACCCATTTACACACATTTTCCCCCAGACCAAGCATTCTCATTTTGTGTACCAACCTCTTGTGCGGCACGGTATCAAACGCTTTGGAAAAATCGAGATAGACCACGTCCAATGACTCACCGTGGTCCAGTCTATAGCTTACCTCTTCATAAAAACTGATTAGATTGGTTTGACAGGAGCGATTTCTCATAAACCCATGCTGATATGGAGTTAAACAGTTATTCTCATTGAGATAATCCAGAATAACATCCCTCAGAAACCCTTCAAATATTTTACCAACAATAGAGGTTAGACTTACTGGCCTATAATTTCCAGGTTCACTTTTAGAGCCCTTTTTGAATATTGGCACCACATTTGCTATGCGCCAGTCCTGCGGAACAGACCCTGTCGCTATAGAGTCACTAAAAATAAGAAATAATGGTTTATCTATTACATTACTTAGTTCTCTTAGTACTCGTGGGTGTATGCCATCCGGACCCGGAGATTTATCTATTTTAATCTTATTTAGCCGGTTTCGCACCTCTTCTTGGGTTAGATTGGTGACCCTTAATATAGGGTTTTCATTGTTTCTTGGGATTTCACCTAGCATTTCATTTTCCACCGTGAATACCGTGGAGAAGAAGGTGTTTAATATGTTAGCTTTTTCCTCGTCATCTACAACCATTCTTTCCTCACTATTTTTTAAGGGGCCTACATTTTCAGTTTTTATTCTTTTACTATTGATATAGTTGAAGAACAGTTTGGGATTAGTTTTACTCTCCTTAGCAATGTGCTTCTCTGTTTCCTTTTTGGCAGCTTTAATTAGTTTTTTAGATAAAGTATTTTTCTCCCTATAGTTTTTTAGAGCTTCAATGGTGCCATCCTGCTTTAGTAGTGCAAATGCTTTCTTTTTACTGTTAATTGCCTGTCTTACTTCTTTGTTTAGCCACATTGGGTTTTTCCTATTTCTAGTCCTTTTATTCCCACAAGGTATAAACCGCTTACACTCCCTATTTAGGATGTTCTTAAACATTTCCCATTTATTATCTGTATTCTCATTTCTGAGGATATTGTCCCAGTCTACCAGATTAAGGGCATCTCTAAGCTGTTCAAACTTTGCCTTCCTAAAGTTCAATGTTTTTGTGACTCCCTGACAAGTCCCCCTAGTGAAAGACAGGTGAAACTGCACAATATTGTGGTCGCTATTTCCTAAATGCCCAACCACCTGCAGATTTGTTATTCTGTCAGGTCTATTAGATAGTATTAGGTCTAAAAGTGCTGCTCCTCTGGTTGGATTCTGCACCAATTGTGAAAGATAATTTTTCTTGGTTATTAGCAGAAACCTGTTGCCTTTATGGGTTTCACAGGTTTCTGTTTCCCAGTTAATATCCGGGTAGTTAAAGTCCCCCATAACCAGGACCTCATTATGGGTTGCAGCTTCATCTATCTGCTTTAGAAGTAGACTTTCCATGCTTTCTGTTATATTTGGGGGTTTGTAACAGACCCCAATGAGAATTTTGTTACCATTTTTCCCTCCATGAATTTCAACCCATATGGACTCGACATCCTCATTCCCTTCGCTAATATCCTCCCTTAAAGTGGACTTTAGACAAGACTTTACATAGAGACAAACCCCTCCTCCTCTCCGATTTTTACGATCCTTTCTAAACAGACTGTAACCCTGTAAGTTAACTGCCCAGTCATAGCTTTCATCTAACCATGTCTCGGTTATTCCCACTATGTCAAAGTTACCTGTAGATATTTCTGCTTCTAGTTGTTCCATCTTGTTTGTCAGGCTTCTGGCGTTTGCGAGCATGCAGTTTAGAGGATTTTGTTTTGTTCCAATCTCCTCACTGTGGATTGTTTTAGAAATGTTCTTACCTCCCTTCTGAGTATGTTTTCCTGGGTCGTCTTTGTTCGAGTCTAATGTTTTTCTTCCCGTCCCCTCTTCTTCTAGTTTAACGCCCTCCTGATGAGTGTAGCGAGTCTTCTGGCGAATGTGTGTTTCCCAGGTTTGTTGAGGTGTAGTCCGTCTCTGGCGAGGAGTCCATCATACCAGTAATTCACACCGTGGTCCAGGAATCCAAATCCTTGTTGTCTGCACCATCGTCTTAGCCAGTTGTTTGCATCAAGGATCCTGTTCCATCTCCTGGTGCCATGCCCGTCTACTGGAAGGATAGAAGAAAAAACTACCTGTGCATCCAGTTCCTTAACTTTCTTCCCCAACTCTTCAAAGTCCTTGCAGATTGTCGGTAGGTCCTTCCTTGCCGTGTCATTGGTGCCAACATGTATCAGAAGAAATGGGTGGACGTCCTTGGAGCTGAAGAGCTTTGGTATCCTATCGGTCACATCCTTGATCATCGCACCTGGAAGGCAGCATACTTCTCTTGCAGTTATGTCCGGTCTGCAGATGGCTGCTTCGGTGCCTCTCAGTAGTGAGTCTCCCACCACCACCACTCTTCGTTGCTTCTTGGCTGTACTTTTTGCTGTCACTTGTTGCTGTGTGCCCTTTTCTTTTTTGCTTGCTGGTATTGCTTCATTCTTAGGTGTGCCATCTTCATCCTCTACAAAGATTTGATATCGGTTCTTCAGTTGTGTGGTTGGTGATTTCTCCATGGTCTTCTTGCTTCTTTTGGTCACATGCTTCCACTCATCTGCTTTTGGAGGTTCTCTGACACTTTTTGCACCTTCTGTGACCAGTAGAGATGCTTCTGTTCTGTCTAGAAAGTCTTCATTCTCTTTGATGAGTTTCAAAGTTGCTATTCTTTCTTCCAGACCCCGCACCTTTTCTTCTAAAAGGGCCACTAGTCTACACTTCTGACAGGTGAAATTGGATTCTTCTTCTGGTCGATCTGTGAACATGTAGCACATGCTGCAGCTCACCATGTAGGTTGTCACATCTGCCATGTTGCTCCTAGATCCTGCTGACTTGCTGTGTGTTTTCCTTCTTGTGTAATCTACTCAGCCAAGCTCTCTTGCAATAATGTCCTACAGGCAAAAATGGTGATGCTTTCGAAGCAGCTGGTCCCGGCTGTACCCAACGATCTTCTAGCTTAGGGAGACTTCGCTTCTCCCAGAAGGCACCTGGAATATGCAAATTAGCCTCCTGAAGCTTGAATCCCTGGTTTGGTGATGCTTTCGAAGCAGCTGGTCCCGGCTGTACCCAACGATCTTCTAGCTTAGGGAGACTTCGCTTCTCCCAGAAGGCACCTGGAATATGCAAATTAGCCTCCTGAAGCTTGAATCCCTGGTTTGGTGATGCTTTCGAAGCAGCTGGTCCCGGCTGTACCCAACGATCTTCTAGCTTAGGGAGACTTCGCTTCTCCTAGACGGCACCTGGAATATGCAAATTAGCCTCCTGAAGCTTGAATCCCTGGTTTGGTGATGCTTTCGAAGCAGCTGGTCCCGGCTGCACCCAACGATCTTCTAGCTTAGGGAGACTTCGCTTCTCCCAGAAGGCACCTGGAATATGCAAATTAGCCTCCTGAAGCTTGAATCCCTGGTTTGAAGCTTGAATCCCTGGTAGAATGAACCTACAAGGCAAGAAAGGATTTATTTTAATTCCGATATTTTGGTCCCATTGACTTGCATTGGGATCGGGTATCGGTATCGGTGATATCCGATATTTTTTGAATATCGGCCGATCCTATCCGATACCGATACTTTCCGATATCGGAAGGTATCGCTCAACACTACTTGTGTGCTCTGAACTTCAAGGTCCATTGTGGTTCTGAATTACCTATTCATAACAGTACTGGAGGCCCAAAGTACTATGCTTCTCAATAGAGGGAAAAAAGAAGTTCTGAGACCTTTTTTTTTTCTTTGCACTGTGTTTTGCCTTTTTTTTCCCCTAGACATTTGGGTGGTTCAGGACACAGGTGTGGTGATGGACATTAAAGGTCTGTCTTCATGTGTGGATCTTCTCACTGCAAGAGTACAAAATATTCAAGACTTTGTGGCTCAGAATTCTATGTTAGAACCAAGAATTCCTATTCCTGATTTGTTTTCTGGAGATAGAGCTAAATTTCTGAGTTTCAAAAATAATTGCAAACTGTGTCTGGCGTTGAAACCTCGCTCCTCTGGTGACCCAGTTCAACAAGTTAAGATTATTATTTCTTTATTACGTGGCGACCCTCAAGACTGGGCATTTTCCCTTGCGCCAGAAGATCCTGCATTATGTAATATTGATGCATTTTTTCTGGCGCTCGGATTACTGTACGATGAACCTAATTCAGTGGATCAGGCAGAGAAAAATTTCCTGGCTCTGTGTCAGGGTCAGGATGAGATAGAGATTTATTGTCAGAAGTTTAGAAAGTGGTCTGTGCTTACTCAATGGAATGAATGTGCTTTGGCAGCAATCTTCAGAAAGGGTCTCTCTGAAGCCCTTAAAGGGAACCTGTCACCCCGTTTTTTGAGATTGAGCTATAAATACTGTTAAATAGGGCCTGCGCTGTGTGTTCCTATAGTGTATGTAGTGTACCCCAATTCCCCATGTATGCTGAGAAATAACTTACCAAAGTCGCCGTTTTCGCCTGTCAATCAGGCTGGTCAGGTCGGGAGGGCGTGGTGACATCGGTGGTTCTTCCTCAGCTTTACGTTGGTGGCGTAGTGGCGTAGTGGTGAACAAGCAGCGCGCGATCTGCGCTGTAATCCCTTGCATCGGTGGGGGCGGCCATCTTCCTGGGGCCGCGCGTGCGCAGATCGAGTGCTCTGCTGCACGGGGCTTCAGGAAAATGGCCGCGGGATGCCGCGCGTGCGCATTAGAGATCGCGGCGGCCATTTTCCCAAAGCCGAGATGCAAACTCTCTGTCTCTGTCTCTGTCGCGGGATGTGCGTTCTTTTGTGCAGTCCTGTGGGATTTGTGCTCGGGCTAAGCCCTGCTGTTCTCGTGCCAGTGGGTTGCTTTTGCTTGGACACATATCTCTATGGATTTTATTTCGGATCTCCCCGTCTCTCAAAAAATGTCGGTCATTTAGGTAGTTTGTGATCGCTTCTCTAAGATGATCCATTTGGTACCCTTGTCTAAATTACCTTCCTCCTCTGATTTGGTGCCATTGTTCTTCCAGGATGTGGTTCGTTTACATGGCATTCCAGAGAACATCGTTTCTGACAGAGGTTCCCAGTTTGTTTCGAGGTTTTGGCGAGCCTTTTGTGCTAGGATGGGCATTGATTTGTCTTTTTCCTCGGCTTTCCATCCTCAGACAAATGGCCAGACTGAACGAACCAATCAGACCTTGGAAACATATCTGAGATGTTTTGTTTCTGCTGATCAGGATGATTGGGTGTCCTTTTTGCCGTTGGCTGAGTTCGCTCTTAATAATTGGGCCAGCTCGGCTACCTTGGTTTCACCGTTTTTCTGCAATTCTGGGTTCCATCCTCGTTTCTCTTCAGGGCAGGTTGAGTCTTCGGACTGTCCTGGTGTGGATACTGTGGTGGACAGGTTGCAGCGGATTTGGACTCATGTAGTGGACAATTTGACCTTGTCCCAGGAGAAGGCTCAACGTTTCGCTAATCGCAGATGCTGTGTGGGTCCCCGACTTCGTGTTGGGGATTTGGTTTGGTCCTGTGTCTTTTCGTTTGACCCTTCCAGATTCTTTTTCCATCCATAACGTATTCCATAGGTCATTGTTGCGGAGATACGTGGCGCCTGTGATTCCATCTGTTGATCCTCCTGCCCCGGTTGTGGTGGAGGGGGAGTTGGAGTATATAGTGGAGAAGATTTTGGATTCTCGTGTTTCGAGACGGAAACGCCAGTATCTGGTTAAGTGGAAGGGTTATGGTCAGGAAGATAATTCCTGGGTCTTTGCCTCTGATGTCCATGCTGCCGATCTTGTTCGTGCCTTTCACATGGCTCATCGTGGTCGGCCTGGGGGCTCTGGTGAGGGTTCGGTGACCCCTCCTCAAGGGGGGGTACTGTTGTGAGTTCTGTGATCAAGCTCCCTCCTGTGGTCACGAGTGGTACTGCGGCTTCTGAGTCTCCTTCCTCAGGTGATGAGGTTAAGTCGTTAGGTGCTGCTCTATTTAACTCCACCTAGTGCTTTGATCCTGGCCTCCAGTCTATGTTCTAGTATTGGTCTTGCTTCCTCCTGGATCGTTCCTGTGGCCTGTCTGCTCAGCATAAGCTAAGTTCTGCTTGTGTTACTTTTGTTACTATATTTTCTGTCCAGCTTGCTTTTTTGGTTTTGCTTGCTTGCTGGAAGCTCTGAGACGCAGAGGGAGCTCCTCCGTACCGTTAGTCGGTGCGGAGGGTCTTTTTGCCCCTCTGCGTGGGTGTTAGTAGGTTTTTGTGTTGACCGCAAAGCTATCTTTCCTATCCTCGGTCTATTCAGTAAGTCGGGCCTCACTTTGCTAAATCTATTTCATCTCTGTGTTTGTATTTTCATCTTATCTCACAGTCATTATATGTGGGGGGCTGCCTTTTCCTTTGGGGAATTTCTCTGAGGCAAGGTAGGCTTATTTTTCTATCTTCAGGACTAGCTAGTTTCTCAGGCTGTGCCGAGTTGCATAGGGAGCGTTAGGCGCAATCCACGGCTACCTCTAGTGTGGTTTGATAGGTTTAGGGATTGCGGTCAGCAGAGTTTCCACGTCTCAGAGCTCGTCCTATGTTTTGTGGTTTTTGTCAGGTCACTTGTGTGCTCTGAACTTCAAGGTCCATTGTGGTTCTGAATTACTTATTCATAACAGAGAAGGACTTGGGGATCCTAGTTAATGATAAACTTACCTGGAGCAGCCAGTGCCAGTCAGCAGCTGCCAAGGCAAACAGGATCATGGGGTGCATTAAAAGAGGTCTGGATACACATGATGAGAGCAGTATACTGCCTCTGTACAAATCCCTAGTTAGACCGCACATGGAGTACTGTGTCCAGTTTTGGGCACCGGTGCTCAGGAAGGATATAATGGAACTAGAGAGAGTACAAAGGAGGGCAACAAAATTAATAAAGGGAATGGGAGAACTACAATACCCAGATAGATTAGCGAAATTAGGAATATTTAGTCTAGAAAAAAGACGACTGAGGGGCGATCTAATAACCATGTATAAGTATATAAGGGGACAATACAAATATCTCGCTGAGGATCTGTTTATACCAAGGAAGGTGACGGGCACAAGGGGGCATTTTTTGCGTCTGGAGGAGAGAAGGTTTTTCCACCAACATAGAAGAGGATTCTTTACTGTTAGGGCAGTGAGAATCTGGAATTGCTTGCCTGAGGAGGTGGTGATGGCGAACTCAGTCGAGGGGTTCAAGAGAGGCCTGGATGTCTTCCTGGAGCAGAGCAATATTGTATCATACAATTATTAGGTTCTGTAGAAGGACGTAGATCTGGGTATTTATTATGATGGAATATAGGCTGAACTGGATGGACAAATGTCTTTTTTCGGCCTTACTAGCTATGTTACTATGTTACTATGTTACTATGAAAATGATGATAATGAGCAGATCAAGGTCACAGATAACAGAAATTTAGGTTGTACAGTAGTGATGGTAACAGAACTAGCGATTCTCTTTGTACGCTTAGGGCAATCAGAAATAATATGAGCAGAATCGCCGCAGTAAAAACACAACCTATTCTGACGCCTGAATCCTTGTCGTTCAGCTCTAGACAAAATCTTATCACACTGCATAGGCTCAGGGCTCCGCTCGGAGGACAACGCCACAGTGTGCACAACTCTGCGCTCGCGCAAGCGACGATCAATCTGAATGGCCAGAGACATAGAATCACTCAGACCAGCAGGTGTGGGGAACCCCACCATAACATCTTTAACGGATTCAGAAAGACCCTTTCTGAAAATTGCCACCAAGGCATCCTCATTCCATTTAGTCAGTACAGACCATTTTCTAAATTTCTGGCAATTTGATTCTGCCGCTTCTTGACCTTGACACAGGTCCAGCAAGATTTTCTCAGCTTGATCCACAGAATTAGGCTCATCATACAATAACCCCAATGCTTGAAAGAAAGAATCAACATTAAGGAAAGCAGGATTGCCAGTTTCCAGGGAAAATGCCCAATCCTGTGGGTCACCACGCAGCAGGGATATGATGATTTTAACCTGCTGAATGGGATCACCAGAAGAACGGGGTCTCAATGCAAAAAACAGTTTACAGTTATTTTTGAAACTCAAAAATTTGGATCTGTCACCAAAGAATAAATCAGGAGTGGGAATCCTAGGTTCTAAGGCAGGAGTCTGAACAATATAATCTGAAATACCCTGTACCCTAGCAGCAAGCTGATCCGCACGAGAAACTAACTCCTGAACATTCATGTTATTACTAGGTTCCGCAGCCACCCAGAGATTAAAAGGGAGGAGAAGACAAAACAGGCTAAGGAAAAAAAATGGCTCAAAACCTTTCCTCCCTTCTTCTGAGATGCAATTAACATTAAGCTGGACAAGACAAAAACATGAAAATGCACAGAACTATAAGGTCCACAGCAGGTGGACGGCAAAAACAAAGCCAGGACTTATCTTTGAAGAAAAGCACAGCAAACAGGAGAGACCAGAAGGGATGTGAATCCTCCAAAAACAATGGACAACTGGCACTGACTAAAGGATCAAGCAAGGCTATATAGCCCAGCTCAAATTGCAAAAAATAGATACACCTGATAAATGCTGCGATCCAACTACCGCAGCACTACCACTCATAACCACCGGAGGGAGCCCAAGAGCAGAATTCACAACAGTATAGGCAAGCATCGCGCAGGGAGGGGGCTCCCTACGGGCTTCCCTGAGACCCCCGGAGCAACGCGATGTGATCAAGTTGCTCCGAGGGTCTCCTACCTTCTTCCTCCCTGCAGCAGGCCCAGATCCAAAATGGCCGCGGCATCCAGGTCCTGCAGGGAGGTGGCTTCACAGCGCCTGCTCAGAGCAGGCGCCGGGAGGCCTCCAGGAGTGCACGTCAGATCGCTGATCTAACACAGTGCACAGCAAAGTGTCAGATCAGCGATCTTACACTATAACATGATGCCCCCCGGGGGCAATGTTATAGTGTAAAAAAAATATTCACATGTGTAAAAAAAATTAAAAAAAAATTCCTAAAAAAAAAAATATATACTGTGTGTATATATATATATATATATATATATAATTGTCCCCATAAATATTTCTTTATCTAAATAAAAAAAAACAATAAAAGTACACATATTGAGTATCGCCGCGTCCCTAACGACCCGAGCTATAAAACTGTCCCACTAGTTAACCGCTTCAGTGAACATCGTAACAAAAAAAAAAGAGGCAAAAAACAACGCTTTAATATCATACCACCAAACAAAAAGTGGAATAACACGCGATCAAAAAGACGGATATAAATAGCCATGGTACCGCTGAAAACGTCATCTTGTCCTGCAAAAAAAGAGCCACCATACAGCATCATCAGCAAAAATTTAAAAAGTTATAGTCCTCAGATTAGCGATGCAAAAATAATTATTTTTTCTATAAAATAGTTTTTATCGTATAAAAGCGCCAAAACATAAAAAAGATATAAATGAGGTATCGCTGTAATCGTACTGACCCGAAGAATTAAACTGCTTTATCCATTTTACCAAACGCGGAACGGTATAAACACCTCCCCCAAAAGAAATTCATGAATAGCTGTTTTTTGGCCATTCTGCCTCACAAAAATCGGAATAAAAAGCGATCAAAAAATGTCACGTGCCCGAAAATGTTACCAATAAAAACGTCAACTCGTCCCGCAAAAAACGGGACCTCACATGACTCTGTGGACCAAAATATGGAAAAATTATAGGTCTCAAAATGTGGTAACGCAAAAAATATTTTTTGCAATAAAAAGCATCTTTCGTCTGCAAAGGCTAGTGTTTTTATTTCTAAGTTACCAATTTGGAGACCCTCTATTTGTGTGTTTTGTCTGATGCATTGGATTAGCATCTCGATAATCAGTATAAATAAAGATGGGGACAGAGGGCACCCTTGCCTGGTACCATTGCAAATCTTTAGGCTATTCGAAAGAGAGCCATTCACGCTGACCCTTGCCGTGGGAGCGGAGTACAACGAAAGAATTGCAGAAATGAATTGTGGAGGAAAAGCAAATTTGAGTAATACTTGTTCCATGTACCTCCAGTTCACCCTATCGAATGCTTTTTCAGCATCTGTGGACAGAAGAGTCAGGGGGATGCCTCGTTTTTTGGCATACATAATAGATTGGATTATTTTAGTAGAGTTGTCCTTGCCCTCTCGCCCTCTGACAAACCCCGCTTGATCAGGATGGATTAATTTAGGAAGAATATCTTTTAGTCTGTTTGCTAGAATTTTTGCCCATAGTTTTGTGTCTGTATTAACCTTCGTCCAGCTGAGTAGGTACAATTGTACCTCTGCAGCCTGTTAACGTTGTAAAATTATGCAGCCTGACGAAGGTTAAAAAGGGATATTGGTCTATAACTAGCGCAAAACTTCGGGTCTTTACCTTCTTTTGGCAAAATTGTAATAAAAGCTTCCAGAGCTTGCTGGGATGGGGAGTTCCCTGCGAGGAAAGAATTGAAGAGTGCTACAAGATACGGTAGCAATGTTTTTTTTAATTTTTTATAGTAAATTATTGGGAGGCCATCTGGGCCCGGGGCTTTTCCGTTAGGGATGGTTGAAAGAACGTTCAACACCTCATCAGGCGTAACTGGTGTTTGTAGAAATGTGTAGTCCTCACTCAATAACAAGGGGAGTTTTAAAGGAGATAGGAATCTGTCTATAGAGTCTATTGCTGTAGCAGGATCTCTCATATCGTCCGGTATATCTATATTATAAAGGCGTTCATAGAAATTTTGGAATTCATTAGCAATATCAGACGACTCAGAAACCATAGAACCTTTGGAGGATTTCAGATTAGAAATAAAGGTATGGCCTCTGTGTTTTTTCAGGAGAGAGGTCATAAGTTTGCTGCTTCTATTGCCATGTAAATAAAACCTCTGTTGGCTTCTCATGTAGAGTTTGGCCGATTGAACATTTAAGAGGTCCTTTAAAGAGGACCTAAGTGCCGTGAGCTTCGTCTGAACCTCCTCTAGTTGTGATTTTTTATGAAGTTTTTCAAATGAGTTTATCTGGTGGAGGATAGAAAGCACCTCCCTTGACCTCCATTTCTTCAGGTACGTTCCTAGAGCTATGAATTCTCCTCTTAAAACAGTTTTGTGCGCCTCCCAAACCATTGGCGTAGAAGGACCAGACAGGGAGTTTTCCTTGAAATAAAGGTCAAGGATGGTTGTGAATTTGGTCAGATGTGAAGTGGAATCTAGAAGTGTTTCGTTTAATGTCCAAGTGAAAGAGGGCCTAGGCAGGGAGCTAACAGATATTTCCAAAAAGATCGGAGTGTGGTTGGATAATGAGATGACGTCTATGTCAACTGATTTCACTAGTTGTAGATGTGAGGATTGGATTAGTAAGTAATCTATTCTATGATAGCTATTATGAGGGGGCGAGAAAAAAGTGTAATCTGTCGATGTTGGGAATAAAGTTCTCCACGGGTCAATCTATTGTAAAGCTTGAAGGCCCAAATGAAGTTTTCTCAGAGCTTTTTGTGAAATTGATGATCTGCCTGATGAGGTGTCCAACACGGGGTTGAATGAGACATTGAGATCCCCTCCCACTATCAAAAGACCCACTTTAAACAGACTAAGTGTATCCAATACCCTGCAGATCCAGTTGATTTGATTATTATTGGGGGCATAGAGATTGCAAAAAGTAACTTGCGTGTTAGCTAAAAGCCCTTTAACCATGAAATATCTTCCCTCTGGGAGTATTGCAGTACTCACACCCCTGGACGCTGCGAGACCCGTGCTATGGTACCAGGTAGGGAAAAGCGACCGTGACATATCTGGGGTTCGACCAGTTTTAAAATGGGTTTCTTGAAAAAATATTATACTAGAATTTTTGGAGTGTAGGAGTCTCATGATCTGGCCACGTTTACTTGGGGAATGCAGACCTTTAATATTATACGAAGCTATTGTTATAGTAACTGGTTGTGAATCTTTACCAGCCATAACTTACCAATAGTGTGGTTAAAAGAGAAGCAGCATGTGTGTACCAAACTTGAGAAGTAGTCAAAGTAACAATAATAACAATTAAAGCAATTGTGGGAGAAATGGTTAACATATCAACATAGTAAATCCCATCCACAGCGGAGGTCGGGGCACGTAACATCCTCCAGAGTAGATAGAACAGTCTCTTGTGGGTGCGCCGGTGATTAAAAAAAAAATGTATAAGTTACCAGCAAGCCTTGTGAAGAAAACCTATGGAAAAGGGTGATTAAGATAGAGAACAAAGTGGCAATAATCCCATAGCAACAAGGGGAAAAGTGAAAGCATTAACACGTAGCCTGTAGAGCTCGCGAGAGGCGAGCGGACAATATGAAGCCTCGGGGAATTCGAGGGAAACTCAGGGTGGAGGTTTCTTTTTAGCTCCAGATTTCCCCTGTTTTGGTGACAAAAATCTCTTAACAGGAGACCAGTCCCCCTGGTCCTTCAATGGGTGGAGTTTAGGGGGAGCATTCAATGAGGTGTCAAGGGGCAGCCAAGAGGGAACCACAATTGCCTCAATTTGAAAGATGTCCCAAACCTTCATGAGGTCGTCAGGGTGGCGTACTGTGGCTTGTTTACCTCTGCCATGGATTGACAGTCCAAATGGGAATAACCACTTGTACAGAATTTTATTTGTTCGAAGAACCTCTAATAGGGGCTTCACGATTCTCCGTTTAGCAAGAGTTGAGGGGGCCAAGTCTTGGTAAAGTTGTATGGACGATCCCTTATAGGATAAGTTTTTCTTCACATCTCTAGCCGCATTCAGAACTGCAGAAGAATCCAGGTAGCTCAAGAGGCCACATATCACATCCCTTGGGGGTCTGAGATTTTGGGTTTGGGGCGGAGTGAACGGTGTATTCTTTCAATTATCATCTGGTCACATTTTTCTTGTGGAAGTAGTAAAGCAAAAATTTATTTGGCTGATTTCTCAAGGACTTCATTAGAGACGCTTTCCAGCATGCCTTTAATTCTAATATTTTTTCTGCGGCTCCGGTTTTCTTGGTCCTCTAGAAGCAAGGATGCAGAGTTTAGTTGTGATCTGTGAAATTCCAGATGATCTTTTATGATGTTTGAATGGCTTATTATGGAAGATTGAGTAGTTTCCAAAGCCTCCACCCTATTGCCGAATTGTTGTATGTCTGTTCTTAGGCCCGAGACCTCGGCTATTAGCGGCTTCATCGCCAGAGCTAGTGCTTTTTTGAGAGAGGATTTAGATAGTCCTCCAGAGTCCCCTTGGGCACTCTCTGAAGCGACATCACTGGAATCAGAATCCTCTATATGTTCTTCCAATGCACTATTAGCATGGGAATTTTTATGTGCTGCGCGAACTGTAAGAGGTTTGCGTTTAAGGTATTTCTCCATCTTGTTCTGTTTTTCTTGCTGTGAGATAATAGTAGAGATTTTGCAGCGCTCCTTATTAGTTTTGACCATTATATCTATGTTGAGCGCCTATTTTTAGAAAATATCACCTGCACGCCAGGATGGAGGTTTAGCACATCTTCATTGCTGGGAAGCTCATCCCAGCCTCACAGTATATGGTAAGAAGTGCTATGTCCGTGTGTTGCCTGCTGCAGAAACTTATACTTGTTGAATCAATATTAGTAGCAGGACACAGGTCTCCAGAGTGTGCCAGGGTACAGTCAGAAAGAAAAGAAAAAAGAAAAAAAAAAAAAAGCAAGAAAAAAGGTTGTGGGGGCCGAGACCATAGCTAAAGTTTATCTAGAGAGGGTCTATGCGGTTTGCTGTGTCTCACAACCGAGACCAGGAGGGGGGCGACAAGGAGCGGGGATAGATGAAAGCGGGCCTTCCCTTCTGTCTGGGCACAGCGGCGGTCCTCAGCTGCAGCCAGTTCCCTCCCAGGGCACAGCCACCTCACCCCAGCACAGCGGCGATCAGCAGACCTTCTTGTCCGCCCAGCCAGCCGGCACCAAGGGCTCCCCAGACTCCCAGCTCTCACCTGCGCAGACGGCTTTCTCAGGGTGAGTGTAGCTGATAACCACCGATGGGTCCCCAGCAGGCGGGCGGCTAATCTCAGCGTACGGCGGTGATCGAGGTGTCTCCCCGCTCTTCACCCCGTCCTCTCTCTCATGTGGTGGGATATGGCAGTCACGCGGCAAGATGACACCCGCGTCTGCCGGCCGGAGCTCCCACGCCGTCTCCCCCGTACTCCGGTCACCGCAGATCACTTGTGGGTGACCCAGTCTAGTCCCCTGGCACTCCTGCGCCTGTTCTGGCCCCAAAATGTTGCACAGATGGGCACTAATTAGGATTTCTGTGGCCTGGTAGCAGGAGCCGCTCTGTAACACGTCCTCCCTGTTCAGGATTCAGGCCACGCCCCCTATCTGTGGAGATTTTAAAGTGATTGGTCTGCTAATGGGAATGCAAAGAGTTTTCACAAAATATTGCTTCTGGTGTTTGGGACAGTAGAAATTCAGTAGAGCATGTCGTGATCGGGGACAGAGAAACATCTATGCTCCATGTAGAGACAATGTTCAGCATAATCCTTTAGTTCCTCCAACAAAAATCTTTCTTCCTCCACTACATATAAGGTTGGGATTGATTAAAAACTTTGTGAAAGCCATGGCAAAAACAAATTCACAAGGGTTCCAGAACATTTCACAGAAATTCTCCAGCATTTCATCAGCAAAACTGAAGGAAGGGGTATTTGTTGGTCCTCAAATCAGAGAACTTAGGAGAGATGATGTGTTTGAAGGAACTCTAAATGATAAGGAATTGAGATTTTGGAAAAGCTCCAAGTGGATCTATGAAAACTTCTTAGGAAAAATAAAATCTCCAGAATATGTTGAAGGTGTTGAGGAACTGCTAAATGCACTTTTCCCATTCACATTTAGATTTCTTCCTTCAAAATCTTGGGGATGTAAGGGATGACCAAGGTGAGTGGTTTCACCAGGACATTAAAGTAAAGGAACACCGCTACCAGGGTGTTTGAAATGGCTCAATGATGACAGATTACTGTTGGATATTTTATAGGAACAACCCTGAAAAATCGTATCAACGAGTCTAATGTCAAGCACTTTTCATTTCTGTTCATATTTCACTTTCTATTTTGCTTGTGAAATTATTTTGGTTCAATAAAAACTGTTTTGCATGTTTTTTTTTCTGATATGTAGATTACTGTTTTCTTAATGTCGCCAGTATATTTCCTATACCTTATAATAAAGATGCTGCTCCTTGGAAACTATACGTGCTACAGAAAAACTATATACATTTTTGAAATCAGGACAAAAAGATGATTCAGAAAAGTAAAAAGTCAACTGTGACGATTACAAAAAATATTTTTTTGAAGACGTGATACTCTTACTCGAAATGAGCATCCGAGTATTATTAATTGCTTGGGTCAAGCAAAGAGCACCCAAGCATTTTAGTACTCGACCATCTCTACACCTTACATTATAACAATAATCTTGATGTCTTTAAGGGGGAACAGGGCAATATGTCCGTTTCCTTACAGGTGCAATACATTTTATACTGCGGAAAACAGAAAGGATTGACAGATTGAAAGCTCTTTCTTGATTCTGTGGGTGGTGGTGCATGGCCGTTCTTAGTTGGTGGAGCGATATGTCTGGTTAATTCCGATAACGAACAAGACTCCGGCATGCTAACTAGCTATGCGACCCCCACGGTCCGTGTCCAGCTTCTTATAGGGACAAGTGGCGCTCAGCCACGCGAGATAGAGCAATAACAGCTCTGTGATGCCCTTAGATGCTGGGGCTGCATGCGTGCTACACTGAACAGACCAGCGTGTGTCTACCCTTCGCCATCAGGTGCGGGTAACCCGCTGAACTCCGTTCGTGATGGGGATCGGGGATTGCAATTCTTCATCGTGAACGAGGAATTCCCAGTAAGTGGGGGACATAAGCTTGCATTGATTAAGTCCCTGCCCTTTGTACATTTTATACCGCATAGCAGAACTTGTGTGCAGCCATATGAAGGTGATGATTTATTCCTTGAAATCTTGCAGCAGTTTTCACATTTGTCTGCTCAGAAGGATAATCTGTAAGATACATAATAACCATAAATCACGGAAGACGAGCCCATAAAACTGTCTTGCATAAATATGGTAATATAGGATTTTTTCATTTTTAAGATGGAATTTGTTAGACAAGTCTATAGACAATGTGCACTTAGTTACTGGAGAAAAGTGACATTTTTGGGCTCATTACACATCAGGTGGAATATCGTGCTGACAAACTGCAATTTGCCACTCTTCTCTGAACTGCTTATTGTTTTCACTCATAACTGATCTTCAGTGGGGATCCCTATACCTGCATGGTTAAAGGGGTTGTCCAACTTACAAAAAATGTTTATTAAAAGCACAGAATTTTATAAAATAATAGGAAAGTAAACTCACTAGCTTTAATGCCCATCAATCTAGCACAAGCTGTTCCGGTGATCTCTGGTTGGCCAGGAGGGGATGACTTTTTGTTTTTTAATCACCTGACCAATGTGTATAGGGGTATTTTTACTTCCTTTTCAAATAAAGATCAACAGAGTGGCCATCACTAAAGAAGCAGGGAGTTAACCTTCTTTAAACCCTTTCCGACATCGGGCGTAATAGTACGCCGATGTCGGACTCCCCATATTTGGTGTAGGCTCTGGCGCTGAGCCAGCACCTTTCCGGGCACATGTCAGCAGATTTATGCAATGTTTCTGTTTGTTTTCACTTTCACCCCTATAATTCTTCACTTTCTGCAAACTCCCCTAATCCCTACTCCTAGTAAAGAACTATTCATCTCTTCTTCAATCCTCCCCATCCACCTAACCTCCTCCTCAAAACTGTTCCTTAACATACAATCCTCTGTCTCCAAACACAGACAGCCCCCTCATGCCCTCTCCTACTCCCACCTGCTAACACTTTCTCTGCTCCTTCTCACTGCTGGTGATATCTCTCCAAATTCTGGTCCTCCTCACCACATTCCCACAGTCATTTCTATCTCCCATTCACGCTCTATCACAACCTTCCATAACCTCTCTAACCTTATACCTATTCACCCAGCCCCCGATTCCCCAGTCCCACTAACAGGAGCTCTGTGGAACGCTCGCTCTGTCTGCAACAAGCTTTCCTACATCCATGATCTTTTTGTTACTAACTTACTACCAAACTTGCCTTCCTCGCCATCACCGAAACCTGGCTCACCCCTTCTGACACAGCCTCTCCTGCTGCACTTTCGTATGGTGGCTTCCACCTTTCTCACACACCCCACCCCAGCAGCAAACATGGTGGAGGAGTTGGTTTTCTCCTGTCAGATACCTGCTCCTTCACCCCAATCCCACTGCCAACCTCTGTTGCCCTCCCTTCCTTTGAGGTGCACTCTGTGCGCATCTACTCCCCCTCCAACCTCCAACTGGCTGTCATCTACCGCCCCCCAGGGCCAGCCACCACCTTCTTTGACCACTTCACCACCTGGCTACTTCATTTAATTTCCGCAGACATCCCTACTATCATCATGGGCAACTTCAACATCCCTATTGACACTTCCCTCTCAGCTGTCACTAAACTTCTATCTCTCACTTCCTCCTTCGGCCTCACTCAATGGTCTTCTACAGCCACCCACAAAGATGGCCACACACTGGACCTCATCTTCACCCGCCTCTGCTCCCTATCTAACCTCTCTAACTCACCTCTTCCTCTCTCTGACCACAACCTTCTC
Source organism: Ranitomeya imitator (assembly GCF_032444005.1). NCBI lineage: Eukaryota > Metazoa > Chordata > Amphibia > Anura > Dendrobatidae > Ranitomeya > Ranitomeya imitator. The sequence continues at coordinate 471,570,016 of NC_091283.1, forward strand.
ACATTCTCTTCCATCTCCACTCCATGTCTACAATCCCCACCCCACAAACTTTTACACCCTCGCAGAAATCTTAAACACCTTGACCTATACTCATTCTCTGAAGAATCCCTCCTCCCTCTCACTGATATAAGTTCCTTACATAATGCGGATGACACTGCCGCTTTATATAACACCACAATAGCTGCAGCTTGGGAATCTGCTAACCCACTTACACATACCAAAGCTCGCAAAATCAACAGACAGCCCTGGCACACCAGCCTGACCAAAGAACTGAGGCGAGCTTCCAGGGCTGTTGAGCGCAGATGGAAAAGATCCCACTCCAACAAGCACTTCATCACATTCAAACAGTCCCTCACTACTTTCAAGACCACACTCGCCACAGCTAAACAAACCTACTTCTCATCTCTCATATCCTCCCTGTCTCACAACCCTAAACAGTTATTCAACACCTTCAATTCTCCCCTCCGTCCCCCAGCACCTCCTCCCTCCCCACTCATCTCAGCTGAAGACTTTGCCTCATTTTTCAAGCAGAAGATTGATAACATCAGAGACCGTTTTGGTCAACAACCCCCAGAGCCCGTCCTCCCTACTTCCCAGCCCTCCACCTCCAAAACCAACTTCTCCACCATTACAGAAGATCAACTCTCCACTCTACTCTCAAGATCACATCTCACCACCTGTGCACTTGACCCGATCCCATCCCACTTCATCCCAAACCTCACCACAGTCTTCATCCCAACCCTAACCCATCTCTTCAACCTATCACCAACAACTGGTGTTTTCCCCTCAAGCTTTAAACATGCCTCCATCACACCTATCCTCAAAAAGCCCTCTCTTGACCCATCCTCTGTATCTAGCTATCGCCCTATATCACTTCTCCCCTATGCCTCCAAGCTACTGGAACAACACGCCTACCTTGAACTGTCCTCCCATCTCTCTTCTTGCTCCCTCTTTGACCGTTTGCAATCTGGCTTCCGGTCACACCACTCCACTGAAACTGCTCTTACTAAGGTCACCAATGACCTCTTAACCGCCAAGAGCAAGCGACACTACTCTGTCCTCCTCCTCCTGGACCTGTCGGCTGCCTTTGACACAGTGGACCATTCCCTATTATTACAGACCCTCTCATCCCTTGGCATCACAGACTTGGCCCTATCCTGGATCTCATCATACCTAACAGACCGGACATTCAGTGTCTCCCACTCACACATCACCTCCTCACCTCACCCCCTATCTGTCGGAGTCCCACAAGGTTCAGTCCTAGGGCCCCTGCTCTTCTCCATTTACACCTTTGGCCTGGGACAGCTCATAGAATCTCATGGCTTTCAGTATCATCTCTATGCTGATGACACACAGATCTACATATCTGGACCAGATATCACCTCCCTACTAACCAGAATCCCTCAATGTCTGTCCACTATTTTGTCCTTCTTCTCCGCTAGATTTCTGAATCTTAACATGGACAAAACAGAATTCATCATCTTTCCCCAATCTCACGTGACCCCCCCAACGAACCTATCCATTACAGTAAATGGCTGCCCACTCTCCCCAGTCCCACAAAAGCTCGCTGCCTCAGGGTAATCCTTGACGCTGATCTCTCCTTCAAACCACCTATCCAAGCCCTTTCTACTTCCTGCCGACTTCAACTCAAAAATATTTCACAAATCCGTTCATTCCTCAACCAAGAATCTGCAAAACCCCTAGTCCATGCCCTCATCATCTCTCGCTTTGACTACTGCAAACTCCTGCTCTGTGGCCTCCCCTCTAACACTCTTGCACCCCTCCAATCTATTCTAAACTCTGCTGCCCGACTAATCCACCTGTCCCCCCGCTATTCCCCAGCTTCTCCCCTCTGTCAATCCCTTCACTGGCTCCCCATTGCCCAGAGACTCCAGTACAAAACCCTAACCATGACATACAAAGCCATCCACAACCTGTCTCCTCTATACATCTGTGACCTCGTCTCCCAGTACTTTCCTGTACGCAACCTCCCATCCTCACAAGATCTCCTTCTCTATTCCCCTCTTATCTCCTCTTCCCACAATCGTATACAAGATATCTCTCGCGCATCACCCCTACTCTGGAACTCTCTACCACAACATATCAGACTCTCACCTACTATCGAAACCTTCAAAAAGAGCCTGAAGACCCACCTCTTCCGACAAGCCTATAACCTGCAGTAACCACCGATTGACAAAACCGCTGCATGACCAGCTCTTCCCTCGCCTACTGTATTCTCACCCATCCCTTGTAGATTGTGAGCCTCCGCGGGCAGGGTCCTCTCTCCTCCTGTACCAGTTATGATGACTTGTATTGTTTAAGATTATTGTACTTGTTTTTATTATGTATACCCCTCCTTACATGTAAAGCGCCATGGAATAAATGGCGCTATAACAATAATTAATAATAATAACGGGTGATCAAAAAATCATATCTGCACAAAAATGGTATCATTAAAAATGCCAGCTCGGCAAGCAAAAAATAAGCCTCACCCAACCCAAGTTCATGAACAATGGAGACGCTATGGGAATCGGAAAATGGCACAAATTTTTTTTAACGTAATAAAAAAGCAAAACCAAAAACAATTTTGCAATTTCATCGCACTTGGAATTTTTTTCCCGTTTTCCAGTACACGATGTGTTAAAACCAATGGTGCTGTTCAAAAGTATAACTCGTCTGCAAAAAAACAAGCCCTCGCATGGCCATACTGATTAAAAAATAAAAAGTTATGGCTCTGGAAAGAAAAGGATCAAAAAATGAAAATGCAAAATCAAAAATACCTCTGGCTGTTAAGGGGTTAAAACTACATCATACATTCACACAGGTCCTAAAAGTAGATAAAAAGAACTAAAATAAACAAATGAGTCAAAAATCTTAGACTTTGTCATATTATATATTAGAAAAATGATACAATATCACATATTTGTGAGTGGCAAAAGTATGTGAACCTTTGCCTTCAGTATCTGGTGTAACCCTCGTATGCAGCAACAACTGTATCTAAACATTCATGGTAATTTTTCATTAGAGCTTCACAGGGCTGCCACCTGGAATTTCAGGGCCCCGGGAGTGGGCTTCGGCCGGTTCTCCCCGCTTCGATGGAACCACTCAGAGCAGCGATCCGGTACCACATCTCCCAACCATCCCATATCCCGTGGGGCAGTCCTGATTTTGAGAGTGCCCCACGGTCCCACACTGCAGAACCGCATCCCTCCACCCGCAGAGAGCCGCACACCACATATATGGCTGCCGCTGTTCTGTGCGCACAAGACCTGTGATGAGGTCACAGGCACAGGACCTGTGATGAGGTCACAGGAGGGGAGGAGTCAGGAGTCACATGATCAAGGGCCTCCATGTTTTGCAGGACTCTGCTGGTTGTCATGGTGCTGGATGAGGGTAAGGAGGGGTTTACAATGTGTACAGAGAGGAGCCGGGTGTGTACGAGGTGTGCGGAGCAGATCCGTGTGTGGAAGGTGTACAGAGCGGAGCCGTGTGTGTACGATGTGCATGGAGTGCAGCCGTGTGTGCAAGGTGTACGGAGTGGAGCCATGTGTGAACAAGGTGTACGGAGCCGAGCTGTGTGTGCAAGGTCTATGGAACGAAGCCGCGTGTGTAGGAGTGACTATGTGTGGACATTATACTGTATACAATATCATGCATGTCCATTATACAGTATTGAGCATCATGTGCGGCCATTATACAGTATTGAGCATCATGTAGGGCAATTATACAGTATGGAGCATCATGTGGGGCCATTATACAGTATGGAGCATCATGTCTGGTCATTATACAGTATTGAGCATCATGTGGGGCCATTATACAGTATTGAGCATCATGTGTGGCCATATTTTTTGTTTATAATTATTGTTTATGAAAAAGTGTGATCAGCAGTGCTAAATTGGTGTGGTTGGGACGTGGATATGGGTGTGAGTAGTTGTGAAATGGGTATGGTAAGAGGCGTGGCCTAAAATTTGCCACGATGCGCTGTCCACGCTGCAAACTTTATCTCTCTTTCCCTTCTTCAAAAGATGAGAGGTATGGTTCGACTGCGCCCCTTTTTGCATATGTTTGAGGAAAAGGTGTGTGTAAATGGGTGTGGCTTAAAAAAGGGTGTTGTTTTCCTACACACAAACACAGAAACTGTTGTTAAAAATTTTAATCCCACCCCTGCAGGGCCCCATCCTGGCAAAATTTTCAGGCCCACTTGAGACTCTGCCCAGGCTCCACCTCCACTCCTTGAACATTCCACAGTCTCACCCCCCACTCTTGGAAATACGCCACTTCTTCATCATGTCCTCACCAACCACACATTAACAGTTCCGATCTAACACTATATCATACACAGTTGAAAACAGAAGTTTACATACACTATATAAAAAGACTCATACATGTTTTTCTCAATATCTGACATGAAATCAGAATAAATCTTTCATATTTTAGGTCAATTAGGGTTACCATATTTATTAGCATTTGCCAAATGCCAGAATCATAAGAGAGAGAGAATGTTTTAAAGCATTTTTATTACTTACTGCAAGGTCAAAAGTTTACATACATTTCGATAGTATTTGGTGCTTTTAAACTGAGTGACTGGAATGTTTGGAATATCCTTCCCCAAGCTTCTCACAATGGTTGGTTGGAATTTGAGCCCATTCCTCCTGACAAAACTGGTGTAACTGATTAAGGTTTGTAGGTCGCCTTGCTCGCACCTGCCTTTTCAGCTTTGCCCATAAATTTTCAATCGTATTGAGATCAGGGCTTTGTGATGGCCTCTCCAAAACATTGACTTTGCTATCCTTAAGCTCCTTTGTTACCATTTTGGCAGTATGCTTCGGGTCATTGTCCATTTGGATGACCCATTTCCGCCCAAGCTTTAACTTCCTGGCTGATGTCTTGAGATGTTGCTTCAGTATTGCCACATAATCTTCTTTTCTCATGTTGCCATCTATTTTGTGAAGTGCACCAGTCCCTCCTGCAACAAAGCAACCCCACAACATGATGCTGCCACACCCCTGTTTCATAGTTGGATGGTGTTCTTAGTCTTCCAAGCTTCTCACTTTTTCCTCCAAACGTAATGATTAGGGTTGAGCGAAACGGGTCGGCCACTTTCAGAAGTCGCCGACTTTTGGCAAAGTCGGGTTTCATGAAACCCGACCCGACCCCTGTGTGGGGTCGGCCATGAAGTCGGCGATCTTCTGAATGTGGTATCGGAATTCCGATCCCGATTTCCGATATGTTTGCAATATCGGAAATCGGTATCGGAATCCATATTTAATGTAAAATAAAGAATTAAAATAAAAAATATCGCTATACTTACCCTCTGACGCACCCTGGTACTAACCGGGAACCTTCCTTCCTTCCTTCGAATCAGCGCTTCCAGGACCTTGCGGTGACGTCGCGGTGACGTCGCGGCTTGTGACCGCTCGCGCGACCAATCACAAGCCGCGACGTCACCGCGACGTCACGCAAGGTCCTGCAAGCGCTGATTCTTAGGAAGGAAGGCTGCCGGAAAGAAGCAGGGCGCGTCTGAGGGTGAGTGTATACCTAATAGGAATATACTCACCCTCGGACGCGCCCTGCTTCTTTCCGGCAGCCTTCCTTCCTAAGAATCAGCGCTTCCAGGACCTTGCGTGACGTCGCGGCTTGTGATTGGTCGCGCGAGCGGTCACATGGGCGGCCGCGCGACCAATCACAAGCCGCGACGTCACCGCGACGTCACCGCAAGGTCCTGGAAGCGCTGATTCGAAGGAAGGTTCCCGGTTAGTACCAGGGCGCGTCAGAGGGTAAGTATAGCGATATTTTTTATTTTAATTCTTTGTTTTACACTTAAATATGGATCCCAGGGCCTGAAAGAGAGTTTCCGCTCCTTCAGACCCTGGGAACCATTGGAAACCCAATGCACTGCATTGGGTTTCGAGTTTCGGCCGACCCCGACCCCAACTTTTTTATAGGATCGGCCGATTTCACTCGACCCGACTTTTGAAAAAGTCGGGTTTCGTGAAACCCGACCCGATCCTATAAAAGTAAAGGTCGCTCAACCCTAGTAATGATGGTCATTATTAGGGTTGAGCGACTTTTACATTTTTAAGGTCGAGTCGGGTTTTGCGAAACCCGACTATCTCAAAAGTCAAGTCGAGTGAAATCGGCCGATTATCGCGTAAAGTCGGGGTCGGGATCGACCGAAACACGAAACCCAATGCAAGTCAAAGGGGGAGCATAGTCGGCAGTGACTGGAGGCCAGGAAAACACCTACAGTGCCCATTTTAATGGCAAAAACATCCATTCTTGGTACTGAAGCTTGTCAATCTTAATTTACCTTATAATAATAGTTAGGCATTGGAAATTGGGGGTCATTTGGCTAAAGTTGTCGGTGATATGGTGGTTCAAGTATTTAGTGGGCCCAGGAAACATGGACCACGTCATGGCAGTGGAGCAGGGAGAGGTAAGTATTTCAACTTTGCAAGTGCTGTGATCCTGAGCAAGCGGGGGGGGGGGGGGGACCCACTCGTTCGCATTGGCACTGGCACAGGGCCCCTCAAAGTACGGCGGTGTGTTTGCACGGCGGGGGCGCCTCCCACCGGCAGCGACATTTTGCGTACTATGAGGGGCCCTGTGCCAGTGACGGCGCCAATGAGTATCCCCCCCCACCTGATGAAGGAACCTGCACTTTCATCTGCACTTTCCTCTTTGTCCCCGTGTAAGGTGGTATAGTATGCGGGAAGGGGAACCTCACTTTCAGCAGGATCAGAATCTGGCTTGGCTGTGTAGCGTGCAAGGGGAATGTAGCGGTCTGGGTCAATGTACCAGCAGAGTCATCTAGCACTGGCTGGGCAATGGGCAGGATGAGGAGGAAACACAGATATAGGCCCAAATAATAAAGTGGGCTAAATGCATTTCAAAATTGGTAACAGGACTAACCAGGCGGCATTGCTTTGTTCAGTGGAGGACAACTGTAATGAGAGGCTGACACAGTGAGTAGGCCCAAATCAGTAAGTAGTCTAAATGCAGTTAAAAATTGGTAACAGTAGTAAACAGGCGGCACTGCTTTGTTCAGTGGAGGAGAACAGCAAGGAGCGGCAGACACCGTTAGTAGGCCCCAACCCAACTAGTAGGCCAAATGCAGTGTAATTTTAACAACTACTTAACGAAAGCCTGAAAATGGAAGTTCAGGACAGGAAACCAGGAGAACAGCAAGGAGCGGCAGACACCTTTAGTAGGCCCCAACCAAACTAGTAGCCCCACTGCAGTTGTTCCATTTAACAACTATTTACCAAGAGCCTGAGGATAGAAGCTCAGGAAAGGCAACCAGGAGAACACCTTGGAGCGGCAGACACTGTTAGTAGGCCCCAACCAAGCTAGTAGCCCCACTGCAGTTTTAAAATTCCGATAGGCTAAAAACCTGATAATTGCAGGTCCTTTTTTTAAGAGGACAGCTGTATTGAGTGGTGCAGCCAGACACTGCTAGTAGGCCTTACACCACAAAGTTGGCTCGATGCAGGTTTAAAAAAGGTTACATGGGTACACAGTCAGCATTGGTGTGGTCAGTGGAGGACAATTGGAAGGAGGGACTGCATACAGACTTAGTAGGCCTAACATAAAAAAAAGGTGGCTCAATGCAGTTTCAATTATCTTGCAGGGGTACACAGGCAGCATTTGTGTGGTCAGTGGCGGACTATTGGAAGGAGGGACCGCAGACAGACTTAGTAGGCCTAATATAAAAAAAGGTGGCTCAATGCAGTTTCAATTATCTTGCAGGGGTACACAGGCAGCATTGGTGTGGTCAGTGGAGGACTATTGGAAGGAGGGACTGCAGACAGACTTAGTAGGCCTAAGATAAAAAAAAGGTGGCTCAATGCAGTTTCAATTATCTTGCAGGGGTACTGTTGTGAATTCCGCTCTTGGGCTCCCTCCGGTGGTTGTAAGTGGCACTTTTGTGAGTTCTGCTCTTGGGCTCCCTCTTGTGGTTTCTAGTGGTATGGCTGCTCCTTGGAGTTAGCTGTCATCAGCTGCCTCCACTTATCGTCTCTTCTGCTCGGCTATTTAGGTCTGGCTCTTTCTTCAGCCAGTGCCACTTGTAAATGGTTCCTGGTTGGATTCACATCTCTTTGGAGTTCCCTGTTATCCTGACCAGTTCAGCAAAGCTAAGTTTTTGCTTGCTCGTTTCTGTCCATAGATTGTGGACTTATCCATTCTGTGCTTTCTATGTTTGTCCAGCTTATCAGTGTGAATTATTTCTGTCTTGCTGGAAGCTCTGGGAGGCAGATTTGCCCTCCACACCTTTAGTCAGGTGTGGAGATTTTTTGTAAACTCTGCGTGGATTTTTGTAGTGTTTTATACTGACCGCATAGTATTCCATCCTGTCCTATCTATTTAGCTAGACTGGCCTCCTGTGCTCATCCTGGTTTCATCCTGTGTATGTCTTTTCCCTCTCCAATCACAGTCATTATTTGTGGGGGGCTAATCTATCCTTTGGGGATTTTCTCTGAGGCAAGATAGCTTTCCTGCTTCTTTCTTTAGGGGTAGTTAGCTCTTAGGCTGTGATGAGATGCCTAGGGAGAGTTAGGAGCATTCCACGGCTACTTCTAGTGTTGTGTTGAGCTTAGGGACTGCGGTCAGTACAGTTACCACTTCCTTCAGAGCTCGTTCCATGTTGCTCCTAGACCACCGTATCATAACAGGGTACACAGGCAGCATTGGTGTGGTCAGTGGAGGACTATTGGAAGGAGGGACCGCAGACAGACTTAGTAGGCCTAAAATAAAAAAGGTGGCTCTATGCACTTTTAAATAGGATCCAGGGGTACACAGGCAGCATTGGTGTGGTCAGTGGAGGACTATTGGAAGGAGGGACCGCAGACAGACTTAGTAGGCCTAACATAAAAAAAGGTGGCTCATTGCAGTTTCAATTATCTTGCAGGGGTACACAGCCAGCATTGGTGTGGTCAGCGGAGGACTATTGGAAGGAGTGTCTGACACAGTTAGTACTCCAAAAGAATGCATAGATGTTAATGTCTCGCAAAAAAACAAAACCCCCCCAAAAAGGGTGGCATACTTAGGTACAGGGGTGGGCTCCTCTGCTGACTTTCAGACATTGTTATTTGGCGCAAAGTATTTACTGATGTAAATGTAGGACAGGGCCACTGAATATTTTAAGTAGCATCATACATGTCAACAAATTGGTATTGTCAGTGCCAGGCATTGAAGGATTTCACCACATAGACTAAACAGCGGTGGAGCAGTGACAGATAATTTTGCAAGTGGTAGAGCACAGTTTGAGCTGGGGGTGGGGGGCACTCTCTCGTGCCTGGTGGTACTGGCCCAAGGTCCCTCATATTACAATGGTGTGTCTGACATTGGGTGTGCGCCACCACTGCCAGAGACACTTCATTGTACTATGAGGGACCCAGTGCCGGTGCCGTCGACCAAAAGTGGGCACACCCACCTCTTCAGAAAAAAAAGGCACTCTCACGGGTGCTTTCGCCAAGTGGCGAGACCACGGCCCCGTGGGGGGAGTCAGCCCATTTAGGGAGGTGTAAACGTGTCGTATGCTGGACATACAGCAGCTGCAAACTGAGAAATTGGAACACTCAGTAAGACCAGTCCAAAGGCAAGACCTTTTTAAAGGAAAGCTACTGTAGGTGTAAGCCGGGAAAGGTGGGGCAAAATAACTAGAAATCCATGAGTGGTTCATTTTAATGAAGGTTAGATCATCAACATTTTGGGTAGCCAGACGAGTCCTTTTTTCGGTCAGTATTGAACCAGCAGCACTGAGTACTCTATCTGATAGCACACTAGCTGCTGGGCAAGCGAGCTCCTGCAATGCATATTCGGACAATTCAGACCAGGTGTCTATTTTGGATGCCCAGTAATCAAATGGGAATGACGGGTGAGGGAGAACATCTATAGGGGAGGAAAAATAGTTAGTAACCATACTGGACAAATGTTGTCTCCTGTCACTTTGAATTGATGCTGCAGTACCTGTCCTGTCTGCGGTCATTGCAAAATCACTCAACAACCTGGTCAGAAAACCCCTCTGTCCAATGCCACTTCTGATTTGTGCACCTCTAACACCTCTGCCCTGTTGCCCCCTGCAGCTTGTGTAAGAACCATCACCGGTGCTGTGTGCTGGGAATGCCTGAATCAAACGGTCAACAAGAGTTGCTTGTTTGGTTGCCAATATTTGTTCAAGGTTCTCATGTGGCATGATGTTTTGCAGTTTCCCCTTATAGCGTGGATCTAGGAGGCAGGCCAACCAGTAATCGTCATCGGTCATCATTTTTATAATGTGGGGGTCCCTTTTGAGGATACGCTAGGCATAATCCGCCATGTGGGCCAATGTTCCAGTTGTCAATTCACTGCTTCTGCTGGGTTGAGGAGCACTTTTGGGCAAATCAACGTCACTTGCCTCCCTCAAAAACCCTGAACCTGGCCTTGCAACGCCACCAGTTTCTATTGCCCCCTGAGAAGCTTCCTCATCCAAAAAATACTCATCCCCATCATCCTTCTCGTCGTCCTCCTCTTCGCCCGCCACCTCGTCCAGTAGACTTCCCTGACCAGACAATGGCTGACTGTCATCATGGCTTCCCTCGTCCTCGGCTGCAGATGCCTGCTCCATTATGTGCGTCAAACTTTACATCAGCAGACACATTAGGGGGATGCTCATGCTTATTATGGCGTTGTCTGCACTAACCAGCCGTGTGCATTCCTCAAAACACTGAAGGACTTGACAGAGGTCTTGTAGCTTCGACCACTGCACAACTGACAACTCCATGTCTGCCATCCAACTGCCTGCCCATGTATGTGTATCCTCCCACAAATACATAACAGCACGCCTCTGTTCGCACAGTCTCTGAAGCATGTGCTGTGTGGAGTTCCACCTTGTTGCAACGTCGATGATTAGGTAATGCTGGGGAAGGTTCAAAGATCGCTGATGGTTCTGCATACGGCTGGAGTGTACGGGCGAATGGCGGATGAGCGAGCAAAGTCTGCGCACCTTCAGGAGCAGGTCGGGTAAAGCCGGATAACTTTTCAGGAAGCACTGCACCACCAGGTTTAAGGTGTGAGCCAGGCAAGGAATGTGTTTCAGTTGTGAAAGGGCTATGGCAGCCATAAAATTCCTTCCGTTATCACTCACTACCTTGCCTGCCTCAAGATGTACACTGCCCAGCCATGAATGAGTTTCTTGCTGCAAGGACTCGGACAGAACTTCCGCGGTGTGTCTGTTGTCGCCCAAACTCTTCATTGCTAATACAGCCTGCTGACGCTTGCCACTAGCTATTCCATAATGGGACACCTCGTGTGCAACAGTGGCAGCTGCGGATGGAGTGGTCGTGCGACTGCGGTCTGTGGACGAGCTGTCGCTTCTGCAGGAGGACGAGGAGGAGGAGGAGGGGGGCCAACGCCTACAGCCGACTGTTTTTTAGACCGTGAGCTAGGCAGAACTATCCCAATATTGCTGTCCCCTGTGGACCCGGCATCCACCACATTAACCCAGTGTGCAGTGATGGACATGTAACGCCCCTGGCCATGCCTACTGGTCCATGCATCTGTTGTTAGGTGCACCTTTCTGCTCACAGATTGCCTGAGTGCATGGACAATGCGGTCTTTTACGTGCTGGTGGATTCTGGGATGGCTTTTCTCGAAAAGAAATGTCGACTGGGTAGCTCGTAGCGTGGTACAGCATAGTCCATCAGGGCTTTGAAACCTTCGCTTTCAACTAACCGGTAGGGCATCATCTCTAACGAGATTAGTCTAGCAATGTGGGCGTTCAAACCCTATGTATGCGGATGAGAGGATAAGTACTTCCTTTTCCTAATGAGTCTCTTGTAGGGTGAGCTGGACTGGAGAGCTGCATATGGTGGTACTAGCGGGGGTGCCAGTGGACATGGCAGACTGAGAGAGGGTTGGTGATGGTATTCTTGCTGTTGGCCTACATACAGTGTTTCCTACCAAGAACCTGGTGATTCCCTGACTGCTTTGGCCTTGCGACAAAACCTCTACATTTGTTGCAGGTGGTGTGGTAAACGTTGGGCTTACAGTGAGAGAAGGGATGTAGCGTTGCTGACTAGCTTCATTGTGAGAGGGTGCAACAACGTTAAGGGACGTTTGGTAGTTAGTCCAGGCTTGCAAGTGCATGGTGTTTAAATGTCTACGCATGCAACTTGTATTTAGATTTTTAACATTCTGACCTCTGCTGAAGGTCCTTGAGCATTTCTTACAGATGACTTTGCACTGATCATTTGGATGTTGGTTAAAAAAATACCAGACTGCACTCTTCCTACTATTGGATACCTTTTCAGGCATTGCACACTGAGCTACTTTAACTGGATGGCCATGCTGTCCTACAACTGGTTTTGGTTTAGCCACACGTTTTTGGCCAGATACGGGCCTGCCAGATGGAACCTGTTGCGATGTTGATGCCTGCTGCGGCTCCTCCTCCGTTTCAGAGCTACTGCCGGCTGCACCCCGTTCCCCCAATGGCTGCCAATCGGGGTCAAGAACTGGGTCATCTATGACCTCCTTTTCTATGTCCTGTGCACCTTCCTCTGTGTCACCGTGTAAGCCGGTGCTATAGCGTTCGTGACGGGGCTCCATAGTCTCATCTGGGTCAGATTCTGGATCAGTACACTGCAAGGGCAATGTTGTGATCTGAGTCAAAGGAACAGCATAAGAATCTGGCTGTGGCTGTGCATCTGTGCACTCCATGTCCGATTCATCTGGTAATGGGCATGACCTGTTAACAATTTCCCTTTCTAACCCAGGAACGGTATGTGTAAAGAGCTACATGGAGTAACCCGTTGTGTCGCCTGACGCATCCTTCTCTGTTGTTCTGGGTGAAGAACGCAAGGAAGCAACTTGTCCCTGACCAGGAAACATCCACTGACGACACGCTGCCTTTACTTATTGCAGTTTCCGAAGAGGAGGCAAAAGAGCTAGAGGCAGAGTCAGCAAGGAAAGCCAAAACTTGTTCCTGCTGCTCCAGCTTTAAAAGCGGTTTTCCTACTTCCAGAAAAGGGAGCGTTCGAGGCCTTGTGTTGCCAGACGATGACGGTGGCTGAACAACTCGAGACTTAGGTGCTATATTGCTTTTCCCACAACCACCTGATGCTCCACCACCACTACCATCATTACCAGCTGGCAATAACCGCCCACGGCCACGACCTCTTCCACCAGACTTCCTCATTCTTGGAAATATGTAACCAAACTTACAAATGTTATTTGGTATTGTAAAACCTGTTACAAGGTGGACGCAAAATTGTTGTGAATTTAAATCTCCCTTTATAGGTGTGTGAGGCCGCCGTCACACATGCGAGTTTTACGGACATAAGAGCGCAGAATCTACGTCCGTAAAACTCGCAAAAAATACGGCACAATTATTCTCTATGCCCCTGCTCCTATTTGCCGTATTTTACTGATCAGTATTATACGGCTTTCTACGGCCGTACAAAATCGCAGCATGCTGCGTTTGTCACCGTACTGCGCAAGAAATACGCCAATGAAAGTCTATGGAAGCGTGAAAAATACGGATTATACACGGACAAGCAGTGTGACTTGCGAGAAATACGCAGCGCTGTTAGAGAGAAAAGCCGGTAATTCAGTGCGGTGTACAGTAAAATCACACTGACAGCTTACAGTAGAATAGGTAGAATAAATGTGTACACATAGAATAGGTATATATATATATATATATATATGTCAGTGAGACACATATATGTATATATATTAATATTTATTCCAGCGCTAGACAGCTTGAAAGCCGGTAATTCAATTACCGGCTTTTTCCTTCTCCTTCCTAAAACCCGACATGATTTGAGACATGGTTTACATACAGTAAACCATGTCTTCTCTCCATTTTTTTTGCAGATTCCACACTACTAATGTCAGTAGTGTGTATCTGCAAAATTTGGCCGTTCTAGCTCTTAAAATAATGGGTTAAATGGCGGAAAAAATTGGCGTGGGCTCCCGCGCAATTTTCTCCGCCAGAGTAGTAAAGCCAGTGACTGAGGGCAGATATTAATAGCCTGGAGAGGGTCCACGGTTATTGGCCCCCCCCTGGCTAAAAATATCTGCCCCCAGCCACCCCAGAAAAGGCACATCTGGAAGATGCGCCTATTCTGGCACTTGGCCACTCTCTTCCCATTCCCGTGTAGCGGTGGGATATGGGGTAATGAAGGGTTAATGCCACCTTGCTATTGTAAGGTGACATTAAGCCTAATTAATAATGGAGAGGCGTCAATTATGACACCTATCCATTATTAATCCAATTGTAGTGAAGGGTTAAATAAAACACAAACACATTATTTAAAATTATTTTAATGAAATAAAAACAATGGTTGTTGCAGTATTTTATTCAACGCCCAATCCAGTCACTGAAGACCCTCGTTCTGTGAGTAAAAAAACATAATAAACCAACAATATACTTACCCTCCGCAGATCTGTAACGTCCAACGATGTAAATCCTTCTGAAGGGGTTAAAACATTTTGCAGCAAGGAGCTGTGCTAATGCAGGCTGCTCCTCGCTGCAAAACCCCAGGGAATGAGGCTAAAAATAGATCAATGATCTATATTTAGCTTCATTGGCGGTGAGGCGCCCTCTGCTGGCTGTTCATAGATCGTGGGAAATTACCTAGAAAGCCTGGGAGCTTTCTAGGTAATTTCCCACGATCTATGAACAGCCAGCAGAGGGCGCCTCACCGCAAATGAAGCTAAATATAGATCATTGATCTATAATATAGCCTCATTCCCTGGGGTTTTGCAGCGAGGAGCAGCCTGCATTAGCACAGCTCCTTGCTGCAAAATGTTTTAACCCCTTCAGAAGGATTTACATCGTTGGACGTTACAGATCTGCGGAGGGTAAGTATATTGTTGGTTTATTATGTTTTTTTACTCACAGAACGAGGGTCTTCAGTGACTGGATTGGGCGTTGAATAAAATACTGCAACAACCATTGTTTTTATTTCATTAAAATAATTTTAAAAAATGTGTTTGTGTTTTATTTAACCCTTTACTAGTATTGGATTAATAATGGATAGGTGTCATAATTGACGCCTCTCCATTATTAATTAGGCTTAATGTCACCTTACAATAGCAAGGTGGCATTAACCCTTCATTACCCCATATCCCACCGCTACACGGGAATGGGAAGAGAGTGGCCAAGTGCCAGAATAGGCGCATCTTCCAGATGTGCCTTTTCTGGGGTGGCTGGGGGCAGATATTTTTAGCCAGGGGGGGGCCAATAACCATGGACCCTCTCCAGGCTATTAATATCTGCCCTCAGTCACTGGCTTTACTACTCTGGCGGAGAAAATTGCGCGGGAGCCCACGCCAATTTTTTCCGCCATTTAACCCTTTATTTTAAGAGCTAGAACGGCCAAATTTTGCAGATACACACTACTGACATTAGTAGTGTGGAATCTGCAAAAAAAATGGAGAGAAGACATGGTTTACTGTATGTAAACCATGTCTCAAATCATGTCGGGTTTTAGGAAGGAGAAGGAAAAGGCCGGTAATTGAATTACCGGCTTTCAAGCTGTCTAGCGCTGGAATAAATATTAATATATATACATATATGTGTCTCACTGACATATATATATATATACCTATTCTATGTGTACACATTTATTCTACCTATTCTACTGTAAGCTGTCAGTGTGATTTTACTGTACACCGCACTGAATTACCGGCTTTTCTCTCTAATATATGTGTCTACTGACATATATATATATATATATATATATATATATATATATATATATAGACAGTATATATATATTTTCTTTTCTTTTTGGGACACATGGATCACTTCTATAGCGGTATGTTGGTTTTGCTAGCCTGCGAGAAAACCACGCAGTACGGATGCCATACGGATTACATACGGAGGATGCCATGCGCAAAAAACGCTGACACACCCTGCCTACGGAGGAGCTACGGACCACTTTTTTCGGGACTTTTCAGCGTATTACGGCCGTAATATACGGACCGTATTGTTTTACGCTGTGTGTGACGCCGGCCTTACAGTACACAGTTTCAGTGGCACACAGTGGCTGACAGATATGCCACTAACAGGACTGACGCAGATGCACAGATTTGCCAATATTAATCTCCTTTTCTTTTTTGGGGGGATGGGAGACTAGTGAATCAATCTGGCCCACAGTTTTACAGTAGTGTTTCAGTGGCAGACAGTGGCTGACAGATATGCCACTAACAGGACTGACACAGATGCACAGATTTGCCAATATTAATCTCCCCTTCTTTTTTGGGGGGATGGGAGACTAGTGAATCAATCCGGCCCACAGTTTTACAGTAGTGTTTCAGTGGCAGACAGTGGCTGACAGATATGCGACTAACAGGACTGACGCAGATGCACAGATTTGCCAATATTAATCTCCCCTTCTTTTTTGGAGGGGATGGGAGACTAGTGAATCAATCTGGCCCACAGTTTTACAGTAGTGTTTCAGTGGCAGACAGTGGCTGACAGATATGCCACTAACAGGACTGACGCAGATGCACAGATTTGCCAATATTAATCTCCCCTTCTTTTTTGGGGGGATGGGAGACTAGTGAATCAATCCGGCCCACAGTTTTACAGTAGTGTTTCAGTGGCAGACAGTGGCTGACAGATATGCCACTAACAGGACTGACGCAGATGCACAGATTTGCCAATATTAATCTCCCCTTCTTTTTTGGGGGGGATGGGAGACTAGTGAATCAATCTGGCCCAGAGTTTTACAGTAGTGTTTCAGTGGCAGACAGTGGCTGACAGATATGCCACTAACAGGACTGCCGCAGATGCACAGATTTGCCAATATTAATCTCCCCTTCTTTTGGGGGGGGGGGGGGGGTGGGAGACTAGTGAATCAATCTGGCCCACAGTTTTACAGTTGTGTTTCAGTGGCACAAAATGACAGACCGATACCACAGACTGGACTGGCACAGATGCACAGATTTGCCAATATTAATCTCCCCTTTTTGTTTTTATATGGAAGACTAGTGAATAAATCTCGTCTGGTGTGGGACAGTGGAGAAAAATACAGGCCCACTGTTTCACACTACACAGTTTCAGGGGCAGAAAGTGGCTTGAAGATATATAAAAAAAAAAGGGACTGTACTACAATTACTCTCTCCCTACAGTAATCTCAGAAAAATATGGCAGGCAGCAATAAAAAGGACTGATGCACACAAAAGTGTGGACAAACAAACAAGATAACTGTGCAGAAAGGAAGGAACAACAGGATTTGTGCTTTGAAAAAAGCAGTTGGTTTGCACAGCGGCGTACAAACAGCAATGCAGCTATCAGGGAGCCTTATAAGGCAGCCTAATAAGCTACATAGCTGATGCACTGAAATCTAGCCTCCACTGTCCCTGCAAGGAAAATGTGGTGTTGGACAGTGGAAATCGCTACAGCACAAGCGGTTTGGGGGTTTATATTCCCTGCCTAACGCTATCCCTGCTTCTGACGAAGCGGCAGCAACCTCTCCCTATGCGCAGATCAGCAGCAGTAAGATGGCGGTCGGCGTGCACGCCCCTTTATAGCCCCTGTGACGCCGCAGAAAGCAAGCCAATCACTGCCATGCCCTTCTCTAAGATGGTGGGGACCGAGAACCATGTCATCACGCTGCCCACACTCTGCGTCCTCCTTCATTGGCTGAGAAATGGCGCTGAACGCATCATATGAAACGCGACTTTGGCGCAAAGGTCGCGTATCGCATGGCCGACCCCACACAGGGATCGGGTCGGGTTTCATGAAACCCGACTTTGCCAAAAGTCGGCGACTTATGAAAATGACCGATCCGTTTCGCTCAACCCTAGTCATTATGCCCAAAAAGCTTAATTTTAGTTTCATCAGAGCACAGGATAAAAAATTAGATCTTTGTTCCTGTGCGCATTAGCAAACATTATTCTGGCTTTTTTATGTTTCTTTTGGCTTAATGGCTTCTTCCTGGCAGAGTGGCCTTTCAGCACATGTTGATATAGTACTTGTTTCACTGTGGATATTGACACAATCTTACCAGCTTCCGTCACCATTTTCAAAAAGTCTTTTACTTTTCTCCTTGGGATGATATGCACATGTCGGACCAAAGCACGTTCATCTCTGGGACACAGAACCTGTCTCCTTCCTGAGCGGTATAATGGCTGGACATTCCCATCTTGTTTGTACTTGCATATAATTATTTGTACAGATGAACAAGGCACCTTCAGGTATCTTGAAATTGTACCTAAGGATGAGCCAGACTTGTTCAAGTCCACAATTCTCTTCCTGATATCTTAGCTGATTTCTTTAGACTTTCCCAGAAGCAGTGTGTTTCAGGTGTGCATTAAAATACAGTCACAGGTGTGACTCCAATAAACTCAGTTGTTGCCAAAAAGAACCTTCCAAACACATGACATCATCATATAGGCAGTCCAGAATTGTTTAAAGGCATTTATAGTACGTAATAAAAATGCCTTGAAACATTCGATCTCTCTCATTATTCTGAAATTTAGCAAATATTAATAATTATGGTAATCCTAAATGATCTAAAACAGGAAAGGTTTATTCTGATTTCATGTCAGATATTGAGAAAAACATGCATATGTGTCTTTTTATATAGCGTATGTTTACTTCTGGTTTTAACTGTTCATAGCCATCAGCTTTTGTGTTGGCCAAAAGATTTTTTAAGCTTGCCTCCACGACAAGATAGATTCAGGGGCCCTATTCTACCCTAACCTATTAAAAATGGCAGTCAGAAGATAGAGACGGAATGAGAAAAAGAAAAAACAGCTCACCCTCGCCCTAGGAGGTTGGAGGCAAGGAATCCTTAGGACTAGATGAAATCCTATACCAATATCCAATCTTAATACCTGCAGCCTGAAGGGTCTGAACACTCACAAAGAATTGATGTTCCATTTAAAAAAAAAAATTCATCTGTCTTGCAATTGTTTTGTGTTTAAAAGTGTAATTCGCTTGCATGTGGGGTTTTTTCAATGAATTGCCTTCTCTGTATTTTATTTACACCTGATAATTACATAGTTTTTATGTTGATCATTTGATGTGACATGTGTGTTTCTATTAATGGATGGTTATTTATATGTTTATGCGATCAGTAGATTGCAGCTCTGACAAAGAACCCCACATGTGTTTGAAATGCGTTGCTGCTATGCTGTCTTTCTATTAGCAATTTTTCATGTTTTTACAAATCTTCTATAAATCTTGCAAAATCACTAGAAGCTCGATCAATTCTTTTTTTGCGTGCAGAAGACAGAGACGACCTCCAACTTTACACTGCGCGAGCAGGGAGGGGGGCATAAGAAGGGCCAGCGGGTGGGCAAATGGGAGCTTGGATGGGAGAATAGAAGGTTGAATGAATGGGTGAGTGGACAGGCGAGTGGGAGGGAAGGCGCATGCACTGTTAGGGTTGGCGGAATGCACCGAGTATATATATATATATATATCTATATGTATTAATAGGTGTGTTCGCAACCCGGGGTCCACCGTGCAGGAGAGGAACCTGCTGCTGGCAAATGGTGCTATATGGCAGTACAAACGAACTCTGTTAACTCCACAGATTTGCTAGAAACAAGATGCTGTGCCCAGTTAACCTCACAGAGGTATACAGCTACAAAACAGAGCAAAACTGTGGTCATGCAGTCTGAGAAACAGGCAAACCACTCCTCACCGGAGGTGCCGGTATTCTAGCTGCTTATTTCAGCCAAGGCCCTGAATACACACATACAAACTCCTCACTGGAGGTGCCGGTATTCTAGAGGCTTATTTCAGCCAAACCCTAACCACATCCAGACATGACCACACTGGCGCTGAGCTCATAGACTTTGGTTTGATACTAGCGCATGGCTGTGCGGCCATGCGAACCTTTTATAGCTGTAGCAGACAAAGGACCTTCCAAATGGTCCAAAAGGAGCTGCTACAGGGCCTGAGCGGGTGACCCCCGACCTCCAATCAGAGGTCCTCCCATGGGCATGCTCAGTGTGTGCAAAGCAGGACTTAGTCGCAGAAAAGCCTGCACGCCACTGATCAGTGCTGGCTACAAAAGCAGAACCTGGAAACGCAGCAGTAACCCTTTGCAAAGTATCAGGCTGAGCGAGATGCTGGGACCGACGTCTCTGCTGAGCAGGCTCCACTGCGGCAGAAGCAGAATGGGAGACCGCTGCAGACATGGCTCGAGATTCCCCCTGTGCAGCAGTGGGAACTCGACTCCTAACATTACCCCCCTCCTAGGGCCTCGCTACGCTCAAAGGCTGCAATGAGCAGCGGAGCCCAAATGTGCTCCACATGTTCCCAGGTTCTGTCCTCTGGGCCGTGACCCTTCCAGTCCACCAGATAATATTTCTTGCCACATACCACTTTGCACCCCACGATAGAGTTCACCTCAAACTCATCTGGACGAACCCGATGTCCCGGCAGATGACTCAGAAAACCGGGACAAATAGACAGGCTTTAAAAGGGAAACGTGAAAGGTGTCGGTGACACCAAGGCGCGGAGGAATAGCCAAACGGTAGACCACAGGGTTGACCTGTTCCAGAACCTTGAAAGGGCCTATGTAGAGAGGCGCAAACTTAGTGGGCTCAACTCGCAGCCTGATGTTACGGGCGGAGAGCCACACTAAGTCGCCAAGAGCAAAGGTTGGAGTGGTGTGCATCAGCAGAAACCCTCATTTTCTCCTTGGAGGCCCAGATGGCATCCTGTGTGCGGTCCCAAATGTCACGTGCCTCCACCGCCCAGTCTGCCACTCTAGAATCAGTGGATGGCATGGGTATGGGCACAGGAACACGCGGATGCTGGACATAATTAAGAAGAAAAGGAGTCTGCCCGGTAGAGTCGGCTTCGGCATTGTTCAAAGCAAATTCTGCCCAAGGTAGCAAAGATGCCCAGTCATCCTGCCAGGCGGAGACAAAATGTCGTAAGTATATGACCAGAGTCTGGTTGGCCCTCTCTACCAACCCATTCGTCTCTGGATGGTATGCAGAAGAGAGATTCAGCTCAATGCTGAGTAAATGACACAGTTCTCTCCAGAACCAAGACGCAAACTGAGGACCCCGGTCACTGACAATTTTGTCAGATATGCCATGTAAACGGGAAACATGTTTGACGAACAACGCCGCTAAAGCCCGTGCAGAAGATAACCATGGAAGCGGAACCAAGTACACCATCTTAGAAAAATGGTCGGTGACTACACAGATAACTGTACAGCTACGAGATTTGGGTAAGCGTATCACGAAGTCCATCCCAACCATCTCCCAGGGCCTGTCTGCCACCGGCAGGGAGTAAAGTTGCCCAGCAGGCTGTTGCCAAGGAGACCGATACTTTGCGCAGGAGACGCACGCCCGAATATAGTCCCCGATGTCACGGGCCATATGCGGCCACCAGTACGTCCTCCCCAAGAGCGCAAATGTTCTCTTGGTCCCAAAATGTCCACCCACCCTGGACGAGTGAGCCCAAGAGAGAACCTCCGGTCGCAAATTAGATGGAATGAAAGTCTTGCCTGGGGGCACAGACTCTAGCAAAATCGGAGCCACAGTTCTCAGGCTCTCTGAAGGGACAATAAGTCGAGGCTCCTCCTCCTCTGATGACACTACAGAGTGAGAGAGAGGGTCAGCACGAACATTCTTCTCCCCGGAAAGAAAATGGAGGGTGAAATGGAACCAGGAGAAGAACAGGGACCATCTAGCCTGGTGAGAATTTAGCTGCTGGGCCGTCTGTAAATACAGCAAGTTCTTGTGATCTGTGAACACCTGGAAGGGAAAGGGAGCTCCCTCCAGGAGGTGTCTCCACTCTGAGAAAGCCAACTTCATAGATAGCAACTCCTTGTCCCCGATGGAATAATTCCTCTCCGCTGGTGAAAACGTCTTGGAGAAGAAGCAAGGATGCTTCTGACCTTGAGCATCCTTTTGGAAGAGGACTGCTCTAGCACCAACGGTGTTAGGGGTCGAGTTCCCATCTCTGCACAGTGGGAATCTCGGGCCATCTCTGCTGCGGTCTCCCATTCTTCTCCTGCCACAGTGGAACCTGCTCGGCGGAGACATCGGTCCCAGCGTCTCGCTCAGTCTGACTCTGTGCAAAGAGTTACTGCTGCTTTTCCAGCTTCTGCCATTGAAGCCAGTGTTGGGCAGCGGCAAGCAGATGCTTTTGGGACTAAGTCCTGCTTTTCCCCTTCTGAGCATGCCCAGGGTAAGATCTCTCATTGGAGCTCGAGGGTCACATGCTTAGATACTGCAGCAAGACCCATTGGTTCTCCAGGAAGGTCCTGTAGTTCCTCAGGCTCTGTGGCAGCCTCTCATTGGTCCTTCTAGGAAGGTCCTGTACGTGCTGCAGCTATATAAGGCCATGCGCTAGTATCAATGCATGACATGAGTTTTGCACCAGTGTGGTCACGCTTGTGTGTATTCAGGGACCCGGCTGAAATAAGCCACTAGAATACCGGCACCTCCGGTGAGGAGATTGTGTGTTTGGTTTCAGTGCCCCGGCTGAAGTAAGCCACTAGAATACTGGCTCCTCCGGTGAGGAGATTGTATGTTTGCCTCCTGGACTGCATGACAGCCAGCTGCTATATGCTCAGCAGTTACTGTGTATTCCAGTGGAGTTTAACAGGACACAGTCCTTTCTTTATAGCTACTCTGTGAAGCTTCTACCGCCATATTGTGCTGCCGTTTGCCAGCAGCAGGTACTTTTCCTGCATGGTGGACCCCGGGCTGTGAACGCACCAAATAACATCTCTATATTTACTCGGTGCGTTCCGCCAGCCCTAACAAACGGATGAGGCATCCACCTCCATAATAAATGGCTTATCTGCATCGGGGCGATGTAGGATGGGAGCGCTAGCAAAGTGTGACTTAATCGAGAGAAAGGCCTTGGAGATCTCCTTCGACCACATCTTGGGATTTGCTCTCTTCTTGGTGAGGGCTACCAAGGGAGCTACCAAAGTTGAGAAGTGGGGAATGAACTGGCGATAGTAATTAATGAACCCCCTAAAGCGCTGCACCGCTTTGAGAGAATGGGGTTCCTGCCAGTCCATCACAGCCTGTAGCTTGGCAGGATCCATAGTCAATCCCTGGGCAGAGATGATATAGCCAAGGAAAGGGGCAAGGACTCCTGCTCAAACACACTTCTCCAACTTGGCATAGAGGGAGTTAGCCCGTAGGAGGTCGAAGACCTTGCAATCATCTCTCCGGTGGGAGTCAATATCTGGAGAGTAGATGAGAATATCATCCAGATAAACTACGACCGAGGTGGAAAGCATATCCCGGAAAATGTTGTTTACAAAGTCTTGGAAAATGGCTGGGGCATTACAGAGCCCGAAGGGCATCGCCAGATATTCATAGTGCCCATCCATGGTATTAAAAGCCGTCTTCCATTCGTCCCCCTCACGGATGCGAATCAGGTTGTAAGCACCCCACAGATCTAATTTTGTAAATACCCTTACTCCCAGTAGCCTATCAAAGAGCGCAGATATCAGGGGTAGTGGGTACTTATTCTTAACAGTGATGACGTTAAGACCCCTGTAGTCTATGCATGGATGCAGTTCTCCACTCTTCTTCTGTACGAAGAAGAACCCAGCCCCTGCAGGTGACACTGACTTCCTAATGAATCCTCTTGCCAGATTCTCTTGGATATACTGTGACATTGCCTCTGTCTCCGGGAGAGACAACGGATAGACTCAACCCCGGGGAGGCTCAGCACCAGGCAAGAGGTCAAAAGGACAGTCATAGGGGCGGTGAGGTGGAAGGGTCTCCACAGCCCTTTTGGAGAACACGTCCGTATAGGGCCAATATTGCTTCAGGAGAGAGGCTTGATCTGCGGGTACCTCAGTTGTAGCAACCTGAACGCTTTCCCTCTGACATCTACCCCCACAAGATTCACCCCATCCTAAAATTCTGCCTGTGGACCACTCGATATGAGGAGAGTGATACCGTAGCCAAGACATCCATAAAAAGACCTCATCAATTCCCTCAGGAATGACGAGCAGAGATATAATCTCCTGATGAAATGGTGACAAGGACAGACTGAAAGGGATGGTCTGTTGTGTTATCTGTGAGGGCAGTGTCGACCCATTCACCACTTGTACAGTTACTGGTTGAGCTAGCATTACCAGGGGTATTGCGTGAAGTTGGGTGAAGGCAGAAGACATAAAATTGCCCTCCGCCCCAGAATCCATGCAGAGCTCTACCAAGTGAGTGAATGAGCCTATTGTAATTGTCCCCTTAAAGGACAATGTGGAGGCAAATGTCGCCGTGTTTAGTGTACCTCCACCTACTACCACTAGACACTGACGTTTCCTCGACCGCTGTAAACATCTGATGGCAAGATGTCCTGACTGCTGGAAAACATGGCAGACCTTGAGTGTTCGAGCGGTCTGTGACTTTGATCCCGCTCGTGACACTTCCATGGCCTCATGTGACTCAGAGACCAGGACCGGAGATTCCAAATGTTTGGCGAAGGTGGGAGCCAGCCAAAACCTCTGCCTACACTGGGCCCGCTCTAACCTCCGCTCGTGAAAACGGAGGTCAATACGGGTAGACACAGCTATTAACTCCTCCAGTGTGGCGGGAATATCTCTTGAGGCCAGAGCGTCCTTCACGTGGTCAGCCAGCCCCCTCCAAAATATAGGGATAAGGGCTTTATCTGACCACTCCAGCTCAGATGCTAGGGTGCGGAAGTGTATGGCAAAATGGCTGACCAAGGACGAGCCCTGAGTCAATGCCAACAATTGGAGTGCTGTATCATGGGTGACTCGAGGCCCTAAAAAGACCTGTTTCAGAGTGCTCAGGAACAGCGGAGCACTCTGCACCACATGATCGGCACGCTCCCACAGCGGCATAGCCCACGTCAACGCCCTGTCCGACAGGAGAGACACAATAAATCCCACCTTTGCCCGCTCTGTGGGGAAACGTGCGGCCCGGAGCTCGAGATATATAGAGTGCTGGCTCACGAAATCCCTACAAGATTTTCTATCACCAGAAATTTTTTCTGGCAGCTGTTTGTCCGCCATTTACTAGCCAGACCCTGGCGCTAGTATTATGTTAGGGTTGGCGGAACGCACTAAGTATATATATATGTATTAATAGGTGCGTTCGCAACCCGGGGTCCACCATGCAGGAGAGGAACCTGCTGCTGGCAAATGGCGGCGCTATATGGTGGTATAAGCGAACTCTGTTAACTCCACAGATTTGCTAGATACAAGATGCTGTGCCCTGTTAACCTCATAGAGGTACACAGCTATCAAACAGAGCAAAACTGTGGTCATGCAGTCAGAGAGACAGGCAAACAACTCCTCACCGGAGGTGCCGGTATTCTAGTGGCTTATTTCAGCCAAACCCTAACCACATCCAGACATGACCACACTGGCACTGAGCTCATAGACTTTGGTTTGATACTAGCGCATGGCTGCACCTTTTATAGCTGTAGCAGACAAGGACCTTCCAAGTGGTCCAATAGGAGCTGCTACAGGGCCTGAGCGTGTGACCCCTGACTTCCAATGAGAGGTCCTCCCATGGGCATGCTTAGTGTGTGCATAGCAGGACTTAGTCCCAGAAAAGCCTGCACGCCGCTGATCAATGCTGGCTACAAAAGCAGAACCTGGAAACGCAGCAGTAACCCTTTGCACAGTATCAGGCTGAGCGAGATGCTGGGACCGACGTCTCCGCTGAGCAGGCTCCACTGCGGCCGAAGCAGAATCGGAGACCACAGCAGACATGTCTCGAGATTTCCCCTGTGCAACGGTGGGAACTCGACTCCTAACATGCACTTCATCACTTTCGGGCTCTCAACTCCTGAATACAATGTGCCGCAAGGTCTTATGGAGCACCAGAAGCTCAGGAACAGAGGGTGGGACAGCAGCATCTGTTGTCACTGATGTCAAACGCGGCCACCCCACACTGTTGCAGCCATACAATGTAAGTAGCTGTGGCTGTGACTGGTACCCCAGGACTTATTAAAAGAAAGTAAAGTAATTAGCCCAGGCCCCAGTCTGCCAAGCTGTTTATACAGTGGCTCAGCAATGTTGCCTCAGTGCATGCTGCGCAGTATGTCTCACTCAGTCCAGGCCCCCCTCTCTGCTTCTGCTCACTGGGCCCCATACACCAGTAATGGCTGTATTGCCCTAATGGCAGCCCTGGAGGTTCACATCATCTTGGAGGAAGTTTAGCCAGGGCCGTATTTAGAGTTTCTGCTGCCCTAGGCACTTTTAGCGCCGCCTCCCCCTTTGGTAAGTCTGACACTATCGGCAGTGACTTTGGCAAGAATCGCTGTTGTGAAAATAGCCTTTTGCAGCACATCGGGCACTTTTTTCGCATCTGCCGCGTAACAGATCACTTACGGCAACACTGCGTTTGGCCTCATTCATTCCCTATGGGATTTGCGGCACTTGCTGTGATCTGGCAAATGCGGTACCATACCTCCCAACTCTTGAAGGGAAAGAGGTATAAAGGTTGCGGCGCACTACGTGCGCCGCATCAAATTTTGGGCACGCCTCTGACCACACCCATTTCCCAACTAGTCACACCCATATCCAAGTCCCAACCACACCCATTTAGCACTGATCACACTGTTTCATATACAATAATTATAACCAAAAAAAATATGGCCACACAATGCTCCATACTGTATAATGGCCACACATGATGCCCAATACTGTATAATGACCACACATGATGCTCCATACTGTATAATGGCTGTTATGATCCGGTGACCTTGGAGCTGCATGAGAACTTTCACTGGAGAAAGTGGCCACTATACTGACCGCAAACCTAAACTTAAGACCGCAACTAGAAGTAGCCGTGGAGTGTACCTAACACACCTAGACACCTCGTCACAGCCGGAGGACTAATTTCCCCTAAAGATGGAAATCGGAATACTATCTTGCCTCAGAGAAAATCCCCAAAGGATAGACAGCCCCCCACAAATATTGGCGGTGAGTCGGAGAGGAAAAAACATACACAGGCAGAAAAAACAGGATTTAGCACAGGAGGCCACTCTAGCTAGATAGGACAGGATAGGACAGAGTTCTGTGCGGTCAGTATTAAAACCCTTCAAAAATCCACCGCAGAATATACAAAATACTTCCCACATCCAACTAAAGATGTAGGAGCGTATATTTGCAACTCCAGTGAATCCTACAAACAGAGCAGGAATAAACTGAAACAAGCACACAACAGTGTGCCACAGATACAAAAACAAAAACACTTATCTTTGCTGAAATTGGCAGCTAAGCAGGTGAGGCCAGGCTGAGATCCAATACTTCCAAAGAAACATTGACTACTGGCAAGGGCTAATGAATCCTGCACACTTAAATATCCCAGTCAGAACAGCAATTAGCAGATACACCTGGCCAGGACTGTGACTCAAAGACAACTGCATTCCCACTTACCACCACTGTAGGGAACCCAAGAGCAGAATTCACAACAAATGGCCGCACATGATGCTCCATACTGTATAATGGCCCCACATGATGCTCAATACTGTATAATGGCCCTACACGATTCTCAATACTGTATAATGGCCACACACGATGCTCCATACTTTATAATGGCCACACATGATGCTCCATACTGTTTAATGGCCACACAGTGCTCCATACTGTATAATGACCACACATGATGCTCCATACTGTAT
The DNA here is from genome assembly GCF_032444005.1 of Ranitomeya imitator. Taxonomy (NCBI): domain Eukaryota; kingdom Metazoa; phylum Chordata; class Amphibia; order Anura; family Dendrobatidae; genus Ranitomeya; species Ranitomeya imitator. The sequence continues at coordinate 471,597,611 of NC_091283.1, forward strand.
AATGGCCACACATGATGCTCAATACTGTATAATAGCCACACATGATGCTCCATACTGTATAATGGCCACACAGTGCTCCATACTGTATAATGGCCACACATGATGCTCCATACTGAATAATGGCCACACAGTGCTCCATACTGTATAATGGCCACACATGATGCTCAATACTGTATAATGGCAACACATGATGCTCAATACTGTATAATGGCCACACATGATGCTCTATACTGTATAATGGCCACACATGATACTCCATACTGTATAATGGTCCCACATGATGCTCAATACTGTAAAATGGCCCCACATGATGCTCAATACTGTATAATGGCCACACACGATGCTCCATACTTGAAAATGGCCACACATGATGCTCCATACTGTATAATGGCCACACAGTGCTCCATACTGTATAATGACCACACATGATGCTCCATACTGTATAATGGCCACACATGATGCTCCATACTGTATAATGGCCACACAGTGCTCCATACTGTATAATAGCCCCACATGATGCTCAATACTGTATAATGGCAACACATGATGCTCAATACTGTATAATGGCCACACATGATGCTCCATACTGTATAATGGCCACACAGTGCTCCATACTGTATAATGGCCACACATGATGCTCCATACTGTATAATGACCCCACATGATGCTCAATAGTGTATAATGCCCCCCTCCTATCTTGTATGCATGGCTCATCTTCCTCCCATCCCATATGCGTGGCTCATATCCCCCTATGCATGGCTCATAATTCCCCCCCCTGTATGCATGGCTCATATCCCCCTATGCATGGCTCATAATTCCCCCCACCTCCTGTGTCGGAGGGTGGGTGGGAGGCAGTGGCGGGCGGGGGTTGGGGCGGTCGGGAGGTGAAAAAAAAAAAAAAAAAACTTGCTCACTTGCTCAGGTGCCGCCCCCCGCATCGTCCCCGCCCTAGGCACGTGCCCTCGAGTGCCTAGTGGCAAATACGGCCCTGAGTTTAGCCCATTCCTCCCAACAAAACAGCTGCAACTCTGTTATGTTGGTTTTCTCCCATGAACTGCTCACTTCAGGTCTTTCACAGTTCCAAAGGATTAAGGTGAGGACTTTGATTTGGCCATTGCAAAACTTTAAGTTTTATTCGTCTTTAGCCGTTCTTTTGTAGAACTACTTGTGTAAGCGATAACTGCACCAAAGTGTCTGCAGTCAGTCACCGCATAATATGCAGATGCTGTATGGCATTTCAGATATTCATGATAAACAATACTTATATACCTCCCATCAATAACAGTTCTTCTGAACCAAACTTAGATTAGCATAAATCCCTAAAATGAGCCTGATTTCTTTCAGTAAAACCGTAATAGATGCAGCTCTTGTATCCATAAAACCGATGTGAAACAATTGTCTGAAACCATCCTAATTATGTAATTCTGTTAGCTAGGATTTTACAGATTCCACAAGCTTTCCTGTACCGTCTGTAACAAATGGCTTCTGCCAATGAGGCTTTCAGGTGAATGAGGTTATTTATTAAAAAGAGTAAAGTAAGAGTGGAAGCTGTATGCGACTGCATCTAATGTAGAATACTCTGGCAATATTAAAAATCACCGTATCTGTAAGACTATGGTTTTTTTTCTAGCTTATTTTATCTGGATGTAGTTTTGAGCTCCAAATTCAAGTTCTATTGTGCTACATTTTTGGTGTATCTATAGGGGAAAGACCTTATATAGAAGACGTTTCCAACCAATGGCCATCCAGATGTGAATATACAACTTCTAACATTCTCTTATAGCAGAAACTATTTTGGGGTCTGATCAGGGATCTGATTTATTTATGAGTATAGACTGGGATCTAATTAATTTATGGATATAGTCTTGCTTTTTTATTTATTTTGGTGTCTGTTTTGAGATCTAATTTTTTTAAGAGGGCTGGTCTTTGGTCTAATTAAGGGGTCTGGTGTCATTGTTTTGATCTGGGTTTGGCATATTTTGCTGGGGACTTTTTTTGTGACGACCTAGTCTTGGGTCTGATGTGGCAGATTACCTGGTAGGATTGGTTCTGAATTTATTTGGTCTGGCATCTCAAGTAAAGTTTCTTGTTAATTTTTGGTAGCTGGTCTCAGTTCTCAGTAAATGTATGAGTTTTGTCTGTAATTTGATCCAGCATTTTTTTTACTTGTGTCTGAGAATTTTCACAGAACTTTTTTTTTTAAGGTGCTCCAGCTGCATCCCCATGCTATAAGCGATCAGCCTGCAAAAAATGAGTGGGACAAAGGAAAAAAGTTAAAAAAAAGTAAAAATATAAATTTTTAATAATTGTAAATATATATTAAAAAATTAAAAAAAACTAATAAAAAATCAAAAGATATTGTATCAATAAATAAGTATTTGCATGAAAAAAATAAACAAAAACAGTACAGATATTTGGAATCGTCGTTTCCACAACGACCTGACCTATAAAACATGACTCTGTATGCCACAATATGTAAAAATTAAAGCTCTCAAAATATGGTGATACAAAAAACTAGTTTTTGCAATAAAAAGCATCTTTTAGTGTGTGACAGCTGCAAAACATAAAATCCCGATATAAATCTGGTATCGCTGTAATCGCACCAACCTGAAGAATAAAGTTGCCTAATCACTTATACCACACGAGGAATGGTGTAAAAAATAAATAAAACCAATTCTTCACCTGCTGTTGATTTTTTTCATTCGACCTCCCAAAGATCGCAGTAAGGCACGGTGCACATTTATGCTGCCCTCTGTGCTGAGTACTTACACCGGGGTTTTCATGTAAAGCTCTGAAACACATGATTCAGACGGAACCTCTGGCGGAAAATTCCCTATAATGAGGCAGATGGAGGCACTGTGGATGCCATATGACCTGTGATCTGGCGGTGTCCTTCTTTTTTGGATTGCATAAAAGTGCCATCGGCCACAGTTTTGTGCACTTCTGAAGGACACCGCTGAACAGAGGCCAGGTGGAGTCCAGAATAAATCTGCTGCCTCATTATAGTGAATGGATCCCTCGGGGGTTTCATCTGAATCACGTCACTCAGAGACTTAGATGGAAACCCCAAAGTAAGTGCTCAGCGTAGAGCGGCGGATAAATGTGATCCCAAACGATATGTAGTAACATAGTAACATAGTAACATAGTTAGTAAGGCCGAAAAAAGACATTTGTCCATCCAGTTCAGCCTATATTCCATCATAATAAATCCCCAGATCTACGTCCTTCTACAGAACCTAATTGTATGATACAATATTGTTCTGCTCCAGGAAGACATCCAGGCCTCTCTTGAACCCCTCGACTGAGTTCGCCATCACCACCTCCTCAGGCAAGCAATTCCAGATTCTCACTGCCCTAACAGTAAAGAATCCTCTTCTATGTTGGTGGAAAAACCTTCTCTCCTCCAGATGCAAAGAATGCCCCCTTGTGCCCGTCACCTTCCTTGGTATAAACAGATCCTCAGCGAGATATTTGTATTGTCCCCTTATATACTTATACATGGTTATTAGATCGCCCCTCAGTCGTCTTTTTTCTAGACTAAATAATCCTAATTTCGCTAATCTATCTGGGTATTGTAGTTCTCCCATCCCCTTTATTAATTTTGTTGCCCTCCTTTGTACTCTCTCTAGTTCCATTATATCCTTCCTGAGCACCGGTGACCAAAACTGGACACAGTACTCCATGTGCGGTCTAACTAGGGATTTGTACAGAGGCAGTATAATGCTCTCATCATGTGTATCCAGACCTCTTTTAATGCACCCCATGATCCTGTTTGCCTTGGCAGCTGCTGCCTGGCACTGGCTGCTCCAGGTAAGTTTATCATTAACTAGGATCCCCAAGTCCTTCTCCCTGTCAGATTTACCCAGTGGTTTCCCATTCAGTGTGTAATGGTGATATTGATTCCTTCTTCCCATGTGTATAACCTTACATTTATCATTGTTAAACCTCATCTGCCACCTTTCAGCCCAAGTTTCCAACTTATCCAGATCCATCTGTAGCAGAATACTATCTTCTCTTGTATTAACTGCTTTACATAGTTTTGTATCATCTGCAAATATCGATATTTTACTGTGTAAACCTTCTACCAGATCATTAATGAATATGTTGAAGAGAACAGGTCCCAATACTGACCCCTGCGGTACCCCACTGGTCACAGCGACCCAGTTAGAGACTATACCATTTATAACCACCCTCTGCTTTCTATCACTAAGCCAGTTACTAACCCATTTACACACATTTTCCCCCAGACCAAGCATTCTCATTTTGTGTACCAACCTCTTGTGCGGCATGGTATCAAACGCTTTGGAAAAATCGAGATATACCACGTCCAATGACTCACCGTGGTCCAGCCTATAGCTTACCTCTTCATAAAAACTGATTAGATTGGTTTGACAGGAGCGATTTCTCATAAACTCATGCTGATATGGAGTTAAACAGTTATTCTCATTGAGATAATCCAGAATAACATCCCTCAGAAACCCTTCAAATATTTTACCAACAATAGAGGTTAGACTTACTGGCCTATATTTTCCAGATTCACTTTTAGAGCCCTTTTTGAATATTGGCACCACATTTGCTATGCGCCAATCCTGCGGAACAGACCCTGTCGCTATAGAGTCCCTAAAAATAAGAAATAATGGTTTATCTATTACATTACTTAGTTCTCTTAGTACTCGTGGGTGTATGCCATCCGGACCCGGAGATTTATCTATTTTAATCTTATTTAGCCGATTTCGCACCTCTTCTTGGGTTAGATTGGTGACCCTTAATATAGGGTTTTCATTGTTTCTTGGGATTTCACCTAGCATTTCATTTTCCACCGTGAATACCGTGGAGAAGAAGGTGTTTAATATGTTAGCTTTTTCCTCGTCATCTACAACCATTCTTTCCTCACTATTTTTTAAGGGGCCTACATTTTCAGTTTTTATTCTTTTACTATTGATATAGTTGAAGAACAGTTTGGGATTAGTTTTACTCTCCTTAGCAATGTGCTTCTCTGTTTCCTTTTTGGCAGCTTTAATTAGTTTTTTAGATAAAGTATTTTTCTCCCTATAGTTTTTTAGAGCTTCAATGGTGCCATCCTGCTTTAGTAGTGCAAATGCTTTCTTTTTACTGTTAATTGCCTGTCTTACTTCTTTGTTTAGCCACATTGGGTTTTTCCTATTTCTAGTCCTTTTATTCCCACAAGGTATAAACCGCTTACACTGCCTATTTAGGATGTTCTTAAACATTTCCCATTTATTATCTGTATTCTCATTTCTGAGGATATTGTCCCAGTCTACCAGATTAAGGGCATCTCTAAGCTTGTCAAACTTTGCCTTCCTAAAGTTCAGTGTTTTTGTGACTCCCTGACAAGTCCCCCTAGTGAAAGACAGGTGAAACTGTACAATATTGTGGTCGCTATTTCCTAGATGCCCGACCACCTGCAGATTTGTTATTCTGTCAGGTCTATTAGATAGTATTAGGTCTAAAAGTGCTGCTCCTCTGGTTGGATTCTGCACCAATTGTGAAAGATAATTTTTCTTGGTTATTAGCAGAAACCTGTTGCCTTTATGGGTTTCACAGGTTTCTGTTTCCCAGTTAATATCCGGGTAGTTAAAGTCCCCCATAACCAGGACCTCATTATGGGTTGCAGCTTCATCTATCTGCTTTAGAAGTAGACTTTCCATGGTTTCTGTTATATTTGGGGGTTTGTAACAGACCCCAATGAGAATTTTGTTACCATTTTTCCCTCCATGAATTTCAACCCATATGGACTCGACATCCTCATTTCCTTCGCTAATATCCTCCCTTAAAGTGGACTTTAGACAAGACTTTACATAGAGACAAACCCCTCCTCCTCTCCGATTTTTACGATCCTTTCTAAACAGACTGTAACCCTGTAAGATAACTGCCCAGTCATAGCTTTCATCTAACCATGTCTCGGTTATTCCCACTATGTCAAAGTTACCTGTAGATATTTCTGCTTCTAGTTCTTCCATCTTGTTTGTCAGGCTTCTGGCGTTTGCGAGCATGCAGATTAGAGGATTTTGTTTTGTTCCAATCTCCTCACTGTGGATTGTTTTAGAAATGTTCTTACCTCCCTTCTGAGTATGTTTTCCTGGATCTTCTTTGTTCAAGTCTAATGTTTTTCTTCCCGTCCCCTCTTCTTCTAGTTTAACGCCCTCCTGATGAGTGTAGCGAGTCTTCTGGCGAATGTGTGTTTCCCAGGTTTGTTGAGGTGTAGTCCGTCTCTGGCGAGGAGTCCATCGTACAAGTAATTCACACCGTGGTCCAGGAATCCGAATCCTTGTTGTCTGCAAGGATATGTAAAATGTTCCCAATAAAAGATTCAACTCAATCCACAAAAAAAGCAAGTCCCCACTCAGGTCTGTCATCTCTTAATGAAAATATAGGGGGCTTCCATGTTTCTGGTAGTACAAAGGCAATGTTCCCAAATCCATATGCCCCTTTCTTTTTGAGCCCCACAATGTGCCTAAACCACATATAGCATCCACATGTTTGGCATTTCTGAAGCGATGAGAACCCATCTAACTCTGTACTGTAAATGCATGGGAAACTGCTGCAGACCCGCAGCTTTGGAAATGCTCCGGATCCGCAGCAAAATCCGCAGCGTGTGAACATAGCCTTACAGAGTCAAAATTGGCACTAAACATTTAGATAAATTCCCAACAGGGTATATTTTCCAAAATGCTGTCACTTGAGGGCGGAGTATCCTCTTCTAACAATTAGGAGCTCTGTGTATGGAGTCCGCAAACTGTTCTAGGAAAATTTGCACTTGAGGAGGCAAATAGTGCTTCGTTCCTCCAGAATCTCTCCGTATGACAAAGTAGTATTGTACAGCCACATATGGGGTATTGTGTTATGGACCTGGTGGTTAGGAGCACCCGGAACGACCTGATGGTTAAACTCACACAGGACAAGCTCTGGGAAGTGGGAGCTCTGCCGACCGCAACCCCTAATCCTATCACACAACTAGAAATAGCCGTGGAGCGTACCTAACACGACCTAGACGCCTCTTCACAGCCTAAGAGCTAACTAGCCCTAAAGATAGTAAATAAAGCCTACCTTGCCTCAGAGAAATTCCCCAAAGGAAAAGGCAGCCCCCCACATATATTGACTGTGAGATAAGATGAAAGTCACAAACACAGAAATGAAACAGGTTTTAGCAAAGGGAGGCCAGACTGAGGATAGGAAAGGTATCTTTGCGGTCAGCACAAAACCCTACAAAAAGACCACGCAGAGTGTGCAAAAAGACCTCCGCACCGACTCACGGTGCGGAGGTGCCACTCTGCATCCCAGAGCTTCCAGCTAGCAGGGCAAGATCATGATAGCCAGCTGGACAAGGAAACAATGAACAAATAAATAACTAGCAGGGACTTAGCTTCTGCTGGAATAGACAGGTCACCAGAAAGATCCAAGAGCAAACTGAACCAGTACAAGAACATTGACAGCTGGCATGGAGTAAAGATCTGAGTGGAGTTAAATAGAACAGCCAGCCAAAGAATAAACTACGTCACCTGTGGAAGGAACCTCAGAAGCAGCAGCTCCACTCACAGCCACCAGAGGGAGTCCATGGACAGAACTCGCCGACGTACCATTCATGACCACAGGAGGGAGTTCGATAACAGAGTTCACAACAGTATTGCCACATTCAGCAGAAATTGTGTTACATTTTATGGTGCCATTTTTACCCACTTCTTGTGTGAAAATATAAAATCTTGGGCTAAAACTATTTTGGTGGTAAAAATGTAATTACTTTTTCTTTACCGCCCAACAGTATAAAATTCTATGACACACTTGTGGTGTCAATATGATCATTGCACCCCTAGATTAATTCATTGTGAGGTGCAGTTTGTAAAATGGGGTCACTTATGGGGGGTTCTGCTGTTCTGACACCTCATGGGCTCTGTAAGTGGGTCATGGCACCTGCAAACCATAACAATAAAATCTGGCGCTCCTTGCCTTTTGAGCCTTGCACTGTGCCTGAAAATTATTTCCCGATTACATGTAGGGTACTGGTGCACTCAGGAAAAAAATTGACCTCAGTTTGTTGTAAAAAATGTCCTATTAGCAATTAGAAAAATTAAAAACTTGGGGCTGAAACAACATTTTAGTGGAAGAAATGTATACTCAATTGTTAGGGCTAGCGGAACGCACCAAGTAAATATAGATGTTTATTATTATTGATGCGTTCGCAGCCCAGGGTCCACCGTGCAGGAGTACCTGCTGCTAGTAAATGGTGGCACTATTTGGCGGTATAGACTTGCTCTGTTACTTCACAGAGTAGCCATGAAAGGAAAGCACTGCGCCCTGTTAGACTTCACAGGAGCACAGGCTAACTGCCCAACAGGGAGCAGTCAATGGTCATGCATGCACACAATCTCCTCACCAGAGGTGCTGGTGTTCTAATGGCTTATTCCAGCCAGGTCCCTGAATACACTCAAACACACAATCTCCTCACCGGAGGTGCCGGTATTCTAGGGGCTTATTTCAGCCAGATCCCTGAATATAATATCACATGACCACACTGGCGCAAAGCACATAACTCAGAAAGATACTAGCGCATGGCCGTGCGGACATGCGCACCTTTTATAGCTGCAGCAACTACAGGACCTTCCAAAAAATGACCAATGGGAAACTGCCACAGAACTTGAGCAATTTCAGGACCTTCCTAGAGTACCAATGGGAATAGCTGCAGTACCTGAGCATGTGACCCTTGATCTCCAATGAGAGATCTTACTCTGGGCATGCTCAGAAGGGGAAAAGTAGGACTTATTCCCAAAGACGTCTGCTCGCTCCTGACCAGTACTGGCTACAATGGCAGAAGCTGGAAAGACAGCAGTAACCCTTCACACAGTGTCAGACTGAGCATGACGCTGGGACCGACGCCTCCGCTGAGCAGGCTCCACTGCGGTGGAGAAGAATGGGAGACCGCAGCAGAGATGGCTCGAGATTCCCCCTGTGCAGAGGCAGGAACTCGACCCCTAACATCAATAGTATAAAATACTCTGAGGCACACGTGATATCAGTATTATCACTGCACCCATAGATGAATATGGTCCCTCAGCATCCTCCCTGGGCAATTCTGCTACGGTTAGGTGCTCTTGAGACTATTTCGCACCAAGCACTAGAACTTCAGCCCCCGACGTCACATGGTGAGCGACCTGCCCTCTTGTACAATTCTGTATTCTTCTGCAGTACTTTCTATGGCCTCCAGTACATTACAGGGAACCTACCGCCTTTATCAGTAATGCAGCATCCTTTCTGCTTAAACTTACTGCGGTTGGGGGATACCTCAGCCATTTCGCCCTGGTACTGAGGGCATTAGCCCATGCGATAAGTTGCCACATCATGGAGTCTCCTACAACCCTGTACTCTCCTGGCCTTTCCTTCAGCCTCTGTTCCAACACTGCTGTAGCCCGCTGCTGTTCTAGCCTGCTGCAGTGGATTATGTGGTCACTGCGTAGTCCTGGGCATTAAGCCCGTCAGGACTGTCAAGGCACTCAAGCCCCCCTGAGCTGTTCAGCTCCCAGACTACACAGAATCAAAAACAGGAAATTCTCTATTTTATCCCACAGTGGCACGTCCTATCATGACTATGCACAATGCTATGACTAACAGGATACCGTACTCCATCTTGTTGCTAAATTTAGGTACTTTGCTTTCCCTATGAAAACTATACACATAGCAGCAATAGTGACTAATACGCATAACATGAAACATACACAGTATAACATTACACATAAATATTTATATTTACAGTATATAGCAAGTCAGAAAACTCAAAGGTGTAGACTCTGCACCCCCCTACAATGGCAACATTAAACCATTCCAGCAAAATCTGAACTCTAATATGATGCCTCTCCCCTTCTGAGCTTTGCACTGTGCCTCAAAAGTAGTATTCTTCCACATATGGGGTATTATTGTACTCAGGAGAAATTGCACTTCAAATTGTAAGGTGCAATTTCTCCTGTTACCTTTATTAAAATGCAATTTGGGGCTAAAATAACATTTTTGTGGGCAAAATGTGTTTTTATTGTTTTCACGGCTCAACATCATAAACTTCTTTGAAGCACCTGCGGGTTCAAGGTGCTCACCACATATCTCAATTCATTCCATGAGGGGTCAAGTATCCAAAATAGGGTCACTTGTGAGGGCTTTCACTGTTTAGGCACATTAGGGAGCTTCCAAATGAGATATGATGTCCGCTAATGATTCCAGGAAATTTTACATTCAATAAGTCAAATGATGCTGCTTCCCTTCCAAGCCCTGCCATGAGCCCAAACAGTAGTTTTCTCCCTTATATAGGGTATTGGCATATTGACAGAGGACACATTGGGGGAAGAGGACACATTAGGAGTAGAAAACAAATTGGAAAGGATTGACACATTGGATGGGAAAGAACCAAGGGAAGGTGTGGACTGACTAGAAAACAAAGACACATTCAGAGGTGAGGGTGCAGGGGGTGGGTAATGTTTTTTTTTACATTTTTACGTTTCCTTTATTTGGTTTTGCTGCTTCCTCATCTTTTCCTTCCTGTTGATGCATCGTGGGAGTGGAAATCTGGGCTGCTGCACTCGGCTGCATGGTAGAAGTGGAAGGCTGGGCTGCTGCACTTGGGTGCATGGTAGAAGTGGAAGGCTGGGATACTGCAATTGGCAGCATGGTGTATCTGGGTAGTGTTGAAACAGTCCTAATGTCCAGCGGTGGTTGTGGTGGTGGTGGATAGTGCCAATGATGCTGACCTGGAGCTTGTTGCCCTGTAGGGAAAGAATGTGGTGCCTGCTGCTGATATCAGGACCGCTGCATGGCCTCGGTGTAAGCATCCTGACAGGCCTTCATCACATAAAGCTGGAGATCAGGACTAAGGTTTTCCATCACGCCCCGTTCTATAGCAGAAAAATATTATTGCCCCGGTCTAATAAGGTCGTCTTCCAGGCAGTCAATGCGTTTGTGGACATACTTGCGTACCAATGCGTTCCCATAGACAGTAATGTATTTTTTTTACGCAATCATCCCCAGTCATCCGCATGCGGACGATTGCGCAATATTTTACGCCTCAAAAATGCAACATGTTGCGTTCGCCGGACATTGCCACACACCGCAAAATGATGCATGTGTACGCATCCGTATGCAAAGGCATGCAAAAACAAGTCCCTGCCTACACAATGTTAAAGATATGTACGCATGACGCATGCGGATCATACCCTGCCCACAGAAACGCTAATGTGAACCCGGCCTTACCTCTCTTCTTTTATAATAATAAACTAGGTAGTTTGTTGAATGAATGCTGAGATGTTGCTTTTGTCTGTACATTGTGAATCAAATATAGTCGGCCAGCTATTGCTAAAGTGTCTTACCCCTGCACCTGTTCCCCTCTGGGCCAGTCTGACCCTTCCCACAATAGATTTTACCCAGCAGGGATCCCTAAACTCCCTAGTCTAGTTATTACCCCTAGTATGGCTTTGAAATCCTCCTTATGACCAATCAATGATAGTTAGCACCGAATAGATTGTATTACCATATTAAAGAGTTCTGTAAAGACTTTGATGAAGGAGCCAATTATGAAACTCGGGCTGTCAGTATATTAATCAGGATAATTATTCATGGATTCATTCAGTTGCATATTTATTTTTCGCACAATCCTGATGCAGCAGAATTGGAAAGCCTTGAGATTACGTTACACCAGCGATTAATAGTTTGAGTTTTAATAATTGAGCTGAAGATGAAGATCTATGTAGTCTACAACTGCTGAATCTACATTCATTTGTAGACGTGTATCTCAGCGGTTGTTATCAGGTTTGGCACTTACTCAACATTACTGAAGTCAATTGGAGGTCTCCAGATTTATTTAAGATGCTTCAGAGTCATTGGCTTTGACCAAAAGGTTCAATTTTAGCCTGCAACCTAGAAGAATGGTGTTATTAAAAAATGACTAATTGTTTATATCAATTTTTTTCCTTGTGCTTTTTTATGGGATACTCTTTTGCTTATCATGACGATCTGTATTTAATTAAATAGTAGTTATTAAATTTTTACAATGGGGCTGTTTTAGAATCTTATTCTTTCAGAAAAGTTTTCTGCAGTCTCATTATCATTGGAAGCAGGATTACAATGACAGGTAACATCTCTATACACAGCTGATAACACAGTATCCACCAATTACAATAGACGATGCCACAGTGCCCCCTTCATACTACCCTTCACAATGACCTTTGCAGTCACTCATTAGATGCTTCAAGACAAAAGACAGGGTCTGATAAAGTCTGTTGCTGCTAATGTACATGTGAATATCCTGAAATAACAGGAAGTATGAGTCAAAAATATCCCACGTGGCCAATGAGGGGAATGTCACTTAGTGTTACAAATATCCAAGAAGTATCGTTTCTCCTTGCGGAGAGTGACATGATAAGCATGTCGAGGTGAGGAGACTTAAAGCCGCAATGCTCCTCTGGGAAATATGCAAATTGTCTCTTCAGAGAGGAAGAGGACAAGAACTCTAGTGCCACCTATTGGAAGTAGCAATCCTAACAGTCAATGTCGACACTTTAACGAGCCTTGTCACGTGACTTAGGATAATAGCCAAACCAGAATCTCAATTTGCAGACACTGTGTTTCGGGGTACTGCCCCTCGTCAGTGCAAAGTGGAGATCTGGTTTGGCTGATTGAGAGGCGTCTGACCGGGATCCAAGAAGTATCGTTTCTCCTTGCGGAGAGTGACATGATAAGCATGTCGAGGTGAATAGACTTAGAGCCGCAATGCTCCTCTGGGAAATATGCAAATTGTCTCTTCAGAGAGGAAGAGGACAAGAACTCTAGTGCCACCTATTACACATGGATAAGGCTTGTGTGAGAGCTGGTCACACAGAAATGTGTAGTGCACTACTTATAGCCTTTTGGTCATGCCCATGCTATAACATCAGCCAGGATGCCCATCATTTTAAAAGTGAACCCCACAAGGACAGACAAGTCAATTCTGGGGTGCACTTACGTATCTATGCACATTTGTAATATTAAGCAACCACTTCCCCCACCGCATGGATGGTGGACATTTGAGCAGTTGTTCATCAGTATTCTGCACCTGTGCAGCCTTCATCTGTTATCATGGTGGCCTGTTGCATCCATCAATGCATTAGTAATATGACCAGGTATTGGTAAGTATGACAGATTTTGGATCTGATTTATTTTCAAGAAATCCATTATAAAAGCAGAAGCAGAAAATACAGCAGCCATCTTGTGTTGGATCTGTATCGTGAGACAACATCACAGCTCACAGCTTAGAGATAGGTAGAGAAAGCTATAAAACACTAAATAAACTGAACAGATCATGCGTGTGACAGCACAGAAGTGCCAAATATTAGTGTTTGGGATAAAAGAATAATGCATATTTAATTGATAGGGAAAGAAATAGGAGGGCAGAATCGGTCCGATTTTGTTCCTGCAAAGTCAGGCGAGTGTAATGCGAGTGTCATGCGTTTTTTAAGCATGTACAATCTGTTTTTTAACACCTAGCATCCAATTTACATCCTAATGCAGTGCAATTGCTAATTGATTGCAAAGCTATTTTAACATGAGCTTTTACATAGAGTAATTCTCTTTGTCATTTACACACAGTTTTGAAAGGAAATATTCTTCAAGATACACCCATATAAATATATATATATATATATATATATATATATATATATTCATTGCAAGTGCGAATAAGCCCTATGAAGCATAGTCAGGAAGAGACACATAACTGACAGCTACTGCTGCTTACACGATTAGTGTTGTTTTAGTACTGCTGCTGTTGCTGCAGTTCAATCATATTTTAATTTGCCTTTATGCAAAAGCAAGCCAGCAATATTAACCCCTTTCATGACCCAGCCTATTTTGACCTTAATGAGAAGATCAACGTGTGCACAACCTTAAAGAGGTGCGTGGGTAGGTTCCCAAACCATAGGATAACTTAAATACAAAACCCAGCACTCAACTTGTTGTGAGAAGAAAATTGGGTACTTTATTTTATCCCAACGCACAATGCAAACGTTTCGGTCACACATGTGACCTTCGTCAGTGACAAAGGTTGGGATAGTAGATATATACTGATGGCTAAATACGTTGCCAAAGAATGAAATGGTACATAAATGCCGATGGCTATAGGCGCTGCCAGTGTTATCCAGAGTACAGCGTCTATCTTAAGTGAGAGTCTCTAAATGCAGCCTTCAGGAGGGCTGATTCCGCGGTGTCCACCGCTGTAGAGACACCGCGGAATCAGCCCTCCTGAAGGCTGCATTTAGAGACTCTCACTTAAGATAGACGCTGTACTCTGGATAACACTGGCAGCGCCTATAGCCATCGGCATTTATGTACCATTTCATTCTTTGGCAACGTATTTAGCCATCAGTATATATCTACTATCCCAACCTTTGTCACTGACGAAGGTCACATGTGTGACCGAAACGTTTGCATTGTGCGTTGGGATAAAATAAAGTACCCAATTTTCTTCTCACAACAAGTTGAGTGCTGGGTTTTGTATTTAAGTTATTTTGACCTTAATGACCTGGCCGTTTTTTTGCAATTCTGACCAGTGTCCCTTTATGAGGTAATAACTCGGGAACGCTTCAACGGATCCTAACGGTTCTGAGAATGTTTTTTCATGACATATTGGGCTTCATGTTAGTAGTAAATTTAGGTCAATAATTTTTGCGCTTATTTGTGAAAAAAATGGAAATTTGGCTAAAATTTTGAAAATTCCGCAATTTTCAAATTTTGAATTTTTATTCTGTTAAACCAGAGAGTTATGTGACACAAAATAGTTAATAAATAACATTTCCCACATGTCTACTTTACATCAGCACAATTTTGGAAACAAATTTTTTTTTTGCTATGAAGTTATAAGGGTTAAAATTTGACCAGCGATTTCTCATTTTTACAACAAAATTTACAAAACCATTTTTTTAGGAACCACCTCACATTTGAAGTCAGTTTAGAGGTCTGTATGGCTGAAAATACCCCAAAGTGACACCATTCTAAAAACTGCACCCCTCAAGGTACTCAAACTCACATTCAAGAAGTTTATTAACCCTTCAGGTACTTCACAGCAACAGAAGCAACATGGAAGGAAAAAATGAACATTTTACTTTTTAGTCACAAAAATGATGTTTTAGCAACAATTTTTTTTATTTTCCCAAGGGTAAAATGAGAAACTGGACCCCAAACATTGTTGTACAATTTGTCCTGAGTACGTCGATACCCCATATGTGGGGGGGGAACCACTGTCTGGGCGCACGACAGGGCTCTGAAGGGAAGGAGCGCCATTTGACTTTTTCAATAAAAAATTGGCTCCAATCTTTAGCGGACACCATGTCGCGTTTGGAGAGCCACTGTGTGCCTAAACATTGGAGCTCCCCCACAAGTGACCCCATTTTGGAAACTAGACCCCCAAGGAGCTTCTCTAGATGCATAGTGAGCACTTTGAATCCCAAGGTGCTTCACGAATTGATCCGTAAAAATGAAAAAGTACTATTTTTTCACAAAAAATTTATTTAGCCTCAATTTTTTCATTTTCACATGGGCAACAGGATAAAATGGATCCTAAAATGGGTTGGGCAATTTCTCCTGAGTACACCGATACCTCATATGTCGTCACAAACCACTGTTTGTGCACACGGCAAGGCTCAGAAGGGAAGGAGCGCCATTTGACTTTTGAATGAAAAATTAGCTCCAATCGTTAGCAGACACCATGTCGTGTTTGGAGAGCCCCAGTGTGCCTAAACATTGGAGCTTCCCCACATGTGACCCCATTTTCGAAACTAGACCCCCCAAGGAACTTATCTAGATGCATAGTGAGTAGTGTTGAGCATTCCGATACCGCAAGTATCGGGTATCGGCCGATACTTGCGGTATCGGAATTCCGATACCGAGATCCGATACTTTTGTGGTATCGGGTATCGGTATCGGATACATAGAGATGTGTAAAATAAAGAATTAAAATAAAAAATATTGATATATTTACCTCTCCGGCGGCCCCTGGATTCAGCGCGGGTAACCGGCAGGCTTCGTTGTTCAAAATCAGCGCTTTTAGGACCTGAGAATCACGTCCCGGCTTCTGATTGGTCGCGGGCCGCCCATGTGACCGCCACGCGACCAATCACAAGCCGCGACGTCACCGCAAGCTATTAACGCGCTCATTTTTAAAAATGAGCGCGTTAATGGCTTTCAAAGACGTAGCGGCTTGTGATTGGTCGCGGCCACGCGACCAATCACAAGCCGCGACGTCACCGCAAGCTATTAACGCGCTCATTTTTAAAAATGAGCGCGTTAATAGCTTGCGGTGACGTCGCGGCTTGTGATTGGTCGCGTGGCGGTCACATGGGCGGCCCGCGACCAATCAGAAGCCGGGACGTGATTCTCAGGTCCTAAAAGCGCTGATTTTGAACAACGAAGCCTGCCGGTTACCCGCGCTGAGTTCAGGGGCCGCCGGAGAGGTAAATATATCAATATTTTTTATTTTATTTCTTTATTTTACACATCCCTATGGATCCCAGGGCCTGAAGGAGAGTTTCCTCTCCTTCAGACCCTGGGAACCATGAGAATACCTTCCGATACTTGATGTCCCATTGACTTGTATTGGTATCGGATATCGGTATCGGCGATATCCGATATTTTTCGGGTATCGGCCGATACTATCCGATACCGATACTTTCAAGTATCGGACGGTATCGCTCAACACTAATAGTGAGCACTTTGAACCCCCAGGTGCTTCACAAATTTATCCGAAAAAATGAAAAAGTACTTTTTTTTTCACAAAAAAATTCATTTAGCCTCAATTTGTTCATTTCCGCATGGGCAACAGGATAAAATGGATCCAAAAATTTATTGGACAATTTCTTCTGAGTACACTGATACCTCCCATGTAGGGGTAAAGCACTGTTTGGGCACGCGGCAGGGCTCGGAAGAGAAGGAGCGCAATTTGACTTTTTGAATGAAAAATTATCTCCAATCGTTAGCGGACACCATGTCGCGTTTGGAGAGCCCCTGTGTGCCTAAACATTGGAGCTCCCCCACATGTGACCCCATTTTGGAAACTAGACCTCCCATGGAACTAATCGAGATGTGCGGTGACCACTTTAAACCCCCAAGTGCTTCACAGAAGTTTACATGCAGAGCTGTAAAAATAAAAAAACATTTTTCTTTCCTCAAAAATTGTTTTTTATCCTGCAATTTTTTATTTTCACAAGAGTAACAGGAGAAATTGGACCCCAAAAGTTTTTGTCCAGTTTGTCCTGAGTATGCTGATGCCCCATATGTGGGGGGGACCGCTGTTTGGGCACATGTCGGGGCTCAGAAGGGAAGTAGTAACTTTTGAAATGCAGACTTTGATGGAATGGTCTGCGGGCGTCACGCTGCGTTTGCAGAGCCCCTGATGTGCCTAAACAGTAGAAACCCCCACAAGTGACCCCATTTTGGAAACTAGACCCCCCATGGAACTTATCTAGATATGTGGTGAGCACTTTGAACCCCCAAGTGCTTCACAGAAGTTTACAACGCAGAGCCGTGAAAATAAAAAATCATTTTTCTTTCTTCAAAAATGATGTTTTAGCAAGAAATTTTTTATTTTCACAAGAGTAACAAAAGAAATTAGACCCCAATAGTTGTTTCCCAGTTTGTCCTGAGTACACTGATACCCCATATGTGGGGGTAAACCACTCTGGGCACACGTCGAGGCTCGGAAGGGAAGTAGTGACTTTTGAAATGCAGACTTTGATGGAATGGTCTGCGGGCATCACATTGTGTTTGCAGAGCCCCTGATGTGCCTAAACAGTAGAAACCCCCCACAAGTGACCGCATTTTGGAAACTAGACCCCCCAGGGAACTTTTTGAGATATGTGGTGAGCACTTTGAACCCCCAAGTGCTTCACAGAAGTTTACAACGCAGAGCCGTGAAAATAAAAAATAATTTTTCTGTCTTCAAAAATGATGTTTTAGCAAGCAATTTTTTATTTTCACAAGGGTAGCAGGAGAAATTGGACCCCAATAGTTGTTTCCCAGTTTGTCCTGAGTACACTGATACCCCATATGTGGGGGTAAACCACTCTGGGCACACGTCGGGGCTCGGAAGGGAAGTAGTGACTTTTGAAATGCAGACTTTGATGGAATGGTCTGCGGGCATCACATTGTGTTTGCAGAGCCCCTGATGTGCCTAAACAGTAGAAACCCCCCACAAGTGACCGCATTTTGGAAACTAGACCCCCCAGGGAACTTTTTGAGATATGTGGTGAGCACTTTGAACCCCCAAGTGCTTCACAGAAGTTTATAACGCAGAGCCATGAAAATAAAAAATAATTTTTCTTTCCTCAAAAATTATGTTTTAGCAAGCAATTTTTTATTTTCGCAAGGGTAACAGGAGAAATTGGACCCCAATAGTTGTTGCCCAGTTTATCCTGAGTACACTGATACCCCATATGTGGGGGTAAACCACTGTTTAGGCACACGTCGGGGCTCGGAAGGGAAGTAGTGTCTTTGGAAATGCAGACTTTGATGGAATGGTCTGCGGGCATCACGTTGTGTTTGCAGAGCCCCTGATGTGCCTAAACAGTAGATACCCCCCACAGGTGACCCCATTTTGGAAACTAGATCCCCCGTGGAACTTATCTAGATATGTGGTGAGCACTTTGAACCCCCAGGTGCTTCACAGAAGTTTACAACGCAGAGCCGTGAAAATAAAAAATAATTTTTCTTTCCTCAAAAAGGAAGGATAACAGGAGAAATTGGACCCCAATAGTTGTTGCCCAGTTTGTCGTGAGTCCGCTGGTACCCTATATGCGGGGGTAAACCACTGTTTGGGCGCACGTCGGGGCTCGGAAGGGAGGGAGCACCATTTGACTTTTTGAACGCAAGATTGGCTGGAATCAATGGTGGCGCCATGTTGCGTTTGGAGACCCCTGATGTGCCTAAACAGTGGAAACCCCTCAATTCTAACTTCAACACTAACCCCAACACACCCCTAACCCTTATCCCAACTGTAGCCATAACCCTAATCACAACCCTAACCCCAACACACCCTTAACCACAACCCTAACCCCAACACACCCCTAACCCCAATCCCAACCCTAACCCTAATCCTAACCCTAATCCCAACCCTAACCATAACTTTAACCCCAACACACCCCTAACCCTATCCATAACCCTAACCACAAGCCTAATCTTAACCCTATTTCCAACCCTAGCCCTAATTCCAACCCTAACTCTAATTCCAACTCTAACCCTAAGGCTATGTGCCCACGTTGCGGATTCGTGCGAGATTTTTCCGCACGATTTTTGAAAAATCCGCAAGTAAAAGGCACTGCATTTTACCTGCCGATTTACAGTAGATTTTCAGTGTTTTTTTGTGCGGATTTCACCTGCAGATTCCTACTGAGGAACAGGTGTAAAACGCTGCGGAATCCGCACAAAATTGACATGCTGTGGAAAATTCAACGCAGCGTTTCCGCGTGGTATTTTTGCCGCACCATGGGCACAGCGGATTTGGTTTTCCATATGTTTGCATGGTACTGTAAACCTGATGGAAAACTGCTACGAATCCGCAGCGGCCAATCCGCTGCGGATCCGCGGCCAATCCGTTGCGGATCTGCAGCCAAATCCGCACCGTGTGCACATACCCTAACCCTATCCCTAGTTCTAACCCTAACCCTAGCCCTAACCTTAACCCTAACCCTAGCCCTAACCCTAACCCTAGTTCTAACCCTAACCCTAGTGGAAAAAAATATATATATATTTTCTTTATTTTATTATTGTCCCTACTTATGGGGGTGATAAAGGGGGGGGGGTAATTTACTATTTTTTTTATTTTGATCACTGTGATAGGTTTTATTACAGTGATCAAAATATACCTGGAAGTAATCTGCCGGCAGATTCGGCGGGCGCACTGCGCATGCGCCCGCCATTTTGGAAGATGGCGGCGCCCATGGAGAAGACGGACGGACATCGGGAGGCTCGGTAAGTATGAGGGGGGGGAGATCGGAGCATGGGGGGGATCAGAGCACTAGGGGGTGGGATCGGAGCACGGGGGAGCGGGCAGGAGGCTGGGGGAGCAGACAGGACAACGAAGGGGAGCGGAGCACAGGACGGAGGACTGGGGAGGAGATCGGTGGCGTTGAGGGAGGGCAGATCAGAATTTCCAGCCATGGCCGATGATATTGCAGCATCGGCCATGGCTGGATTGTAATATTTCACCAGTTTTTATAGGTGAAATATTACAAATCGCTGTGATTGGAAGTTTCACTTTCAACAGCCAATCAGAGCGATCGTAGCCACGAGGGGTGAAGCCACCCCCCTGGGCTGAAGAACCACTCCCCTTGTCCCTGCAGATCGGGTGAAATTAGAGTTAACTCTTTCACCTGATCTGCAGGGACGCAATCCCTCCATGATGCGACATAGGCGTCACAGGTCGGATTGGCACCGACTTTCATGACGCCTACGTGGCATCACAGGTCGGGAAGGGGATAAATGAAAAAAGTTGTAATTGCTTCACAAAATGAACTGGCATTTTGCACATCTGTTTTATCTGTCTAATTTGACATACTTAACCACAACACAGGTCCGGACTGGCAATCTGCCAAGGCAGGACGGTGACTGTGAACTACAAAGTGGGCCACCAGCCCTTTAAAACTTCTGACTAAAGGCCCTATGTATGTTTGCATGCTGACATGGGCCGCAGCGGAGGGCTGTGGCCCTTGTTAGTGCGAGCATGCAGCTGCGACCCTCATTACTGCGGACGCGGCTTTTGTCAGGGTGGGTGCGCGGCTGCGGCCCTCATCAGTGTGGGTGAACGGCTGCGGCCCTCGTCAGTGCGTGCAAGCAGGAGAGCTTTAGTGAGAAGTTTAAAAAGCTTACCATGGCGCACACAGGGCACCTCTCTCTGTCTGATTCTGGCCTGTACCAGCGTCAGAGAACATGCTCTACTCATCAATCCCAAGGATCCGCTCCTCAGCTCCTCCAACACTGGACAGTGAGTGAACACACTTCAGCTCTTCATCTTCCCGCCATCTCAGGAATTTGAGCGAGTCCCAGAGGCATAGCTAGGGGTTTAGCTCAGGGGGGGCGAAACATCTGAGTGGGCTCCTAGCCAGGTAACCCTGATTACAACTAATTGTCAGCATAGGGGAACCTCTGCTGATGACCATGGTATTAGTGAAAATAAATCTCTATAAAAAACACTGTTATTACCACCATATGGTGCTAGATACAGCTACTGCAGAACAGATAGGAGATAACAGTACAGTCAGGCTTGGACTGTCCCATAGGGGAACCGGGGAATCCCCCGGTGGGCCTCTGTGTAGATATAGGCCCCCAAACCCACTCTATGGGCAGTACTTGGCATAATTCACTTGATTTACTGTGTACAGAAAAAACAGCATATCACTCATTAACCAAACTACCCAGTTTACTATTATATAGAAGCATAGGTAAATTTGTGAACGAGGGAAATGTAATATTGAAATGCATCTAAAAAAGTGGGCTCCCCAAAGTCAATGTTACTGGGACCTGTCTGTAGGACTAGTGCACTGCGCCGCTTAATGGGTAGCAGCTATTAGGCTATGTGCACATGTAGGGAGGGTCCCTGCGGGTTCTCCCGCAGCGGATTTGATAAATCTGCAGGGCAAAACTGCTGCGGTTTTCCCTGCAGATTTATCATGGTTTGTCTTGCGGTTTCTGCTGCGGGTTTACTCCTACTATTGATGCTGCATATGCATCAATAGTAATGTTAAAAATAATTAAAATATGGTTATATACTCACCCTCTGATGTCCCGATCTCCTCGGCGCTGCACGGACAGTCGGGTTCCAAAGATGCTGTGCGAGAAGGTCCTTCGTGACGTCACGGTCATGTGACCGCGACGTCACCGCAGGTCCTGCTCGCATAGCAACCCTGAGACCGGACGCCCGTGTGCAGCGCTGAGAGGTCAGTATAGCACTATTTTTTACTAGCTATTGAACCCGTTCTACGCCCGGGTGGCGAGCATTTATATTGGTATATGGTCTCCATCCTGTCATGTGCTGCTCCATCCTGCGTCCCCATCCTGTCATGTGCTGCTCCATCCTGCGTCCCCATCCTGTCATGTGCTGCACCCATCCTGCGTCCCCATCCTGTCATGTGCTGCACCCATTCTGCGTCCCCATCCTGTCATTTGCTGCACCCATCCTGCGTCCCCATCCTGTCATGTGCTGCTCCCATCCTGCGCCCCCATTCTGACATGTGCTGCTCCCATCCTGCGCCCCCATTCTGACATGTGCTGCACCCATCCTGCGCCTCCATTCTGATATGTGCTGCACCCATCCTGCGCCTCCATTCTGTCATTTGCTGCTCTCATCCTGCGCCCCCATCCTGCGCCCCCGTTCTGTCATGTGCTGCTTCCATCCTGCGCCCCCGTTCTGTCATGTGCTGCTGCCATCCTGCGCCCCCGTTCTGTCATGTGCTGCTCCCATCCTGCGCCCCCGTTCTGTCATGTGCTGCTCCCATCCTGCGCCCCCGTTCTGTCACGCGCTGCCCTATTCTGTCATGTGCTGCTCCCATCCTGCGCCCCCATTCTGACATGTGCTGCACCCATCCTGCGCCTCCATTCTGACATGTGCTGCACCCATCCTGCGCCTCCATTCTGACATGTGCTGCACCCATCCTGCGCCTCCATTCTGTCATTTGCTGCTCTCATCCTGCGCCCCCATCCTGTCATGTGCTGCTTCCATCCTGCGCCCCCGTTCTGTCATGTGCTGCTGCCATCCTGAGCCCCTGTTCTGTCATGTGCTGCTCCCATCCTGCGCCCCCGTTCTGTCATGTGCTGCTCCCATCCTGCGCCTCCGTTCTGTCATGTGCTGACCTATTCTGTCATGTGCTGCTCCCATCCTGCGCCCCCGTTCTGTAATTTGCTGCTCCCATCCATATGCCCCATTTGCTGCTTCATAAAGGTTTATGGCCCCCATAAAATGCTCCATAGTATATGCCCCGTACACTGCTCCATAAAGGTTGATGGCCCCCCTAAGATGCTCCATAGTATATGCCCCCGTACACTGCTCCATAAAGGTTTATGGCCCCCATAAGATGCTCCATAGTGTATGCCCCGTACGCTGCTCCATAAAGGTTTATGGCCCCCATAAGATGCTCCATGGTATATGCCCCCATACACTGCTCCATTATGGTTTATGGCCCCCATAAGATGCTCCATAGTATATGCCCCGTACACTGCTCCATAAAGGTTTATGGCCCCCATAAGATGCTCCATAGTATATGCTCCCGTACACTGCTCCATTATCGTTTATGGCCCCCATAAGATGCTCCATAGTATATGCCCCCGTACACTGCTCCATAAAGGTTTATGGCCCCCATAAGATGCTCCATAGTGTATGCCCCGTACCCTGCTCCATAAAGGTTTATGGCCCCCATAAGATGCTCCATTGTATATGCCCCCATACACTGTTCCATTATGGTTTATGGCCCCCATAAGATGGTCCATAGTATATGCCCCGTACACTGCTCCATTATGGTTTATGGCCCCCATAAGATGCTCCATAGTGTATGCCCCGTACGCTGTTCCATAAAGGTTTATGGCCCCCATAAGATGCTCCACGGTATATGCCCCCGTACACTGCTCCATTATGGTTTATGGCCCCCATAAGATGCTCCATAGTATATACACCATACACTGCTCCATTATGGTTTATGGTCCCCATAAGATGCTCCATAGTGTATGCCCCGTACGCTGTTCCATAAAGGTTGATGGCCCCATAAGATGCTCCATAGAATATGCCCCCGTACACTGCTCCATTATGGTTTATGGCCCCCATAAGATGCTCCATTGTATATGTCCCCGTACACTGCTCCATTATGGTTTATGGCCCCCATAAGATGCTCCATTGTATATGCCCCCGTACACTGCTCCATTATGGTTTATGGCCCCCATAAGATGCTCCATAGTATATGCCCTCGTACACTGCTCCATTATGGTTTGTGGCCCCCATAAGATGCTCCATTGTATATGCCCCCGTACACTGCTCCATTATGGTTTATGGCCCCCATAAGATGCTCCATAGTATATACACTGTACACTGCTCCATTATGGTTTATGGCCCCCATAAGATGCTCCATTGTATATGTCCCCGTACACTGCTCCATTATGGTTTATGGCCCCCATAAGATGCTCCATTGTATATGCCCCCGTACACTGCTCCATTATGGTTTATGGCCCCCATAAGATGCTCCATAGTATATGCCCTCGTACACTGCTCCATTATGGTTTGTGGCCCCCATAAGATGCTCCATTGTATATGCCCCCGTACACTGCTCCATTATGGTTTATGGCCCCCATAAGATGCTCCATAGTATATACACCGTACACTGCTCCATAAAGGTTTATGGCCCCCATAAGATGCTCCATGGTATATGCCCCCATACACTGCTCCATTATGGTTTATGGCCCCCATAAGATGCTCCATAGTATATGCCCCGTACACTGCTCCATAAAGGTTTATGGCCCCCATAAGATGCTCCATAGTATATGCTCCCGTACACTGCTCCATTATCGTTTATGGCCCCCATAAGATGCTCCATAGTATATGCCCCCGTACACTGCTCCATAAAGGTTTATGGCCCCCATAAGATGCTCCATAGTGTATGCCCCGTACCCTGCTCCATAAAGGTTTATGGCCCCCATAAGATGCTCCATTGTATATGCCCCCATACACTGTTCCATTATGGTTTATGGCCCCCATAAGATGGTCCATAGTATATGCCCCGTACACTGCTCCATTATGGTTTATGGCCCCCATAAGATGCTCCATAGTGTATGCCCCGTACGCTGTTCCATAAAGGTTTATGGCCCCCATAAGATGCTCCACGGTATATGCCCCCGTACACTGCTCCATTATGGTTTATGGCCCCCATAAGATGCTCCATAGTATATACACCGTACACTGCTCCATTATGGTTTATGGCCCCCATAAGATGCTCCATAGTGTATGCCCCGTACGCTGTTCCATAAAGGTTGATGGCCCCATAAGATGCTCCATAGAATATGCCCCCGTACACTGCTCCATTATGGTTTATGGCCCCCATAAGATGCTCCATTGTATATGTCCCCGTACACTGCTCCATTATGGTTTATGGCCCCCATAAGATGCTCCATTGTATATGCCCCCGTACACTGCTCCATTATGGTTTATGGCCCCCATAAGATGCTCCATAGTATATGCCCTCGTACACTGCTCCATTATGGTTTGTGGCCCCCATAAGATGCTCCATTGTATATGCCCCCGTACACTGCTCCATTATGGTTTATGGCCCCCATAAGATGCTCCATAGTATATGCCCCCGTACACTGCTCCATTATGGTTTATGGCCCCCATAAGATGCTCCATAGTATATGCCCCCATACACTGCTCCATTATGGTTTATGGCCCCCGTACACTGCTCCATTATGGTTGATATCCCACATAAGATGCTCCATTGTATATGCCCCCGTACACTGCTCCATTATGGTTTATGGCCCCATAAGATGCTCCATTGTATAAGCCCCCGTATACTGCTCCATTATGGTTTATGGCCCCATAAGATGCTCCATTGTATATGCCCCCGTACACTGCTCCATTATGGTTTATGGCCCCATAAGATGCTCCATTTTATATACCCCATATGCTGCTGCAATATATATTAAAAAAAAAACATACTCACCTATCGTCGCTGGGCGCCGAGTGCTGGGGGGCCTGAACAGGCGGGGACACCGACGCGCTGAGGGGGTCAGGTGCCGGTATTGCCGCCAGCTCAGGCCCCCCAGCACTTACTATATTCACCTGTCCTCCGTTCCACCGCTGCGCGCCGCCATCTTCCTCTGGCTGTGACTGGTCAGTCAGAGGGCGGCGCCGGCGCGCATTAAGCGCGTCATCGCGCCCTCTGAACTGAAGGTCACAGGCCGAGGACCGGGAAGATGGCGGCGCGCAGCGGTGGAACGGAGGACAGGTGAATATAGCCGATACTCACCCTCCTGGCGGTCCCTGCTTCTCTGTTGGAGATCGCGGTGTGCGTTCAGTGTTTACGCATACCGCGATCTCCTGGGAGCGTCACTCTGTGAGGCCCAGACTGCGCCGGCACTTGCGCAGTCTATAAAGGCTTCGGACAGAGTGACGCTCCCAGCGTTATATTATAGATTTTAATTCTTTTTTTTTACCACAAATATGGTTCCCAGGGCCTGGAGGAGAGTCTCCTCTCCTCCACCCCGGGTACCACCCGCACATTATCCGCTTACTTCCCGCATGGTGGGCATAGCCACATGCGGGAAGTAAGTGGATCAATGCATTCCTATGTGTGCAGAATCGCCGCGATTCTGCACAAAGAAGTGACATGCTGCGGATTGTAAAATCGCTGCGTTCCCGCGCGGTTTTTCCTGCAGCATGTGCACAGCGGATTGTGGTTTCCCATAGGTTTACATGTTAATGTAAACGCAATGGAAACTGCTGCGGACCTGAAGCTGCAGAAACGCGGCGGTTCCGCAGTAAAAACCGCAATGTGTGCACATAGCCTTAGTATGTTTTTTAATTAAAGGCACAAGTACACAGTGTCCAACCCGCAACATTTACTGACCGTGTGCACCTACCCTCACAGAGGCAAATATGTCCGTCTGGTACACTACAGCCGATGCTGATAGACGCTGTACAAACCATGAGCTGCCTGTATCACCGGTCAGGAGAACTTTAATAACTTTATTTATAACAACAAGTCACTTACCAAAACAGTATTACATATAACACAGCTCATGTCGTGGTTACTGTATGGGGGCTTGTTATACTAACAGGCTGGGCTTATAATAAGACCCCATCTGTAAGAATAATAAGCCCCCAATCTCCCCATCAGCCCCCCAAACAGCACTTATTACATGTGATGCAGTGCAGAGCACTAGACACTGTAATAATAAGTATAATAAGGACCCCCACCCTGTACTCCCTCCACCACCCCTTTACTCCCCACCCTGCCACCATGCTCTCACATTCACCCACATTCACCCTGCAATTTCTGATCCAAGTGCTGCAGGCGAAGAGCAAAAGATGATGTCAGACATGGCCAGGCAGTGTCTGAGGTAAATCAAGGGAGAGCACTAGGACCCAGGGGAGCTCCAGGAGAAGAGCTGACTGCAGAGCCTGTCAGAAACTTATCAGGTGAACTCCAGCTACACAGTACACTGACTGCACTGAGGACTCTGCCAGCCAGCATGCTGCTTCTCAGGAAGATAGGGGAGCAGCAGGCAGGGGTGGATTAAGGGTAGCCAGGGCCCCGGGCTGTTCAGACACTGTGGGCTTCCCGGTCATGTGACGGGGGTCATGTGACGGGGGTCATGATATACCCAAACCAGATTATTCCAGAAAAATGGCCGGGCCCTACTCTATTGTAACCTATTAAATATTTGTTAAAATCTGCAATACAATTTAGCTGTATTTTGACCAATAATATCACATACAAGGAACAAATACCACCGCACCATGACCAGACTACAAATTACAACCACAGTGATCGAATAAAATCACATACAAGGAACAAATACCACCGCACCATGTCAAGACCACATATTACCACCACTTGGTGACCAAATAGCACATACAAGGGACAAATACCACAACACCATTTCCAGACCACATATTACCACCACATAGTGACTGAATACTACAATACTGATCAGTAATAAAAAAACAACAAAAAAAAACACAATACTATCACCATAAGTGCCAGTATTCACAGGAGATCTGTACTTAGTATGCAGTGTGTATAGGTAATACAGTGATCACTGGTGACATTGTACACAGGACCTCTGTATATAGTATACAGTGTATAGTGTCAGTGTATAGGTAACACTGACTCACCAGTGACGTCTCTAGGTGAAGTCCTTCATCTTTCATCCAGCACAGACCGCCATCATTTCTTCCAGCCAGGACTCGTTTCTGCAGGAAATAACACAGTTATCTCGAGCTCCGCTTGCAGAACATATTACTTAATTTTTCACAACTTCTACATTACACCACATGAAGAAAAAAAGGCGATATAGTGTCACTCTGCACAGTAACAGGACCGCCCCCCATTTAAAACAGTATACTCAAAAAATAAAATAAATACATCACTGCAGTAATAATATCCCTTAATTAGCCCCTATGGTAATAATATTCCCCATCCTGGCCCCGTGTGTCTCATTCCTGGCTCCAGCCATATGTTCTCCCATCCTGCACTCATGAGTATCCATTCTACACCATATGATCTCCCCATCCTGCCCCATCTGTCTCCATCGTATCCATCCTGCCCCATGATCCAATCCTGCCCCATGTCTTTCATTCTACCCCGTGTCTCCAATCATGCCCGTGTCTACATTCTGCCCATGCCTCCAGTCCTGCCCCCAGTGTGTCCAGCAATCTGCCCCAGTGTGTCCAGCATATTACCCCCAGTGTGTCCAGCAATCTGCCCCAGTATGTCCAGCATATTGCCCCAGTGTCCAGCAATCTGCCCCCAGACAGTGTCTCCAGCAATCTGCCTCAGTGTCTGACTCCAGCATATTGCCCCCAGTGTGTCCAGCACTCTGCCCCAGTGTGTCCAGCATTGCCCCTAGACAGTGTGTCTAGCAATCTGCC
This sequence comes from Ranitomeya imitator, assembly GCF_032444005.1. Lineage (NCBI taxonomy): Eukaryota > Metazoa > Chordata > Amphibia > Anura > Dendrobatidae > Ranitomeya > Ranitomeya imitator. The sequence continues at coordinate 471,626,253 of NC_091283.1, forward strand.
CCAGTGTGTCCAGCATATTGCCCCAGTGTGACCAGCATTGCCCCCAGTGTGTCCAGCAATCTGCCCCAGTGTCTCCAGCAATCATCTGCCCCAGTGTGTCCTCCTGCATTGCCCCCAGTGTCTCCAGCATTGCCCCAGTGTCTCCAGCATTGCCCCAGTGTCTCCAGCAATCTGCCCCAGTGTGTCCTCCAGCATTGCCCCAGTGTGTCCAGCAATCTGCCCCAGTGTCTCCAGCATTGCCCCAGTGTCTCCAGCAATCATCTGCCCCAGTGTGTCCTCCAGCAATCTGCCCCAGTGTGTCCTCCAGCGAGACAGAGAGCGACTGACAGAGAGTGACTGACAGAGCGACTGACAGAGCGACTGACAGAGCTACTGACAGACTGACAGAGAGGGACTGACAGACTGACAGAGAGGGACTGACAGAGAGCGACTGACAGACTGACAGAGAGCGACTGACAGAGTGACAGAGAGGGACTGACAGAGAGCGACTGACAGACTGACAGAGAGCGACTGACAGACTGACAGAGAGCGACTGACAGACTGACAGAGCGACTGACAGACTGACAGAGAGCGACTGACAGAGCGACTGACAGAGAGGGACTGACAGACTGACAGAGAGGGACTAACAGACTGACAGAGAGGGACTGACAGACTGACAGAGAGGGACTGACAGACTGACAGAGAGCGACTGACAGACTGACAGAGAGGGACTGACAGACTGACAGAGAGCGACTGACAGACTGACAGAGAGCGACTGACAGAGAGGGACTGACAGACTGACAGAGCGACTGACAGAGAGGGACTGACAGACTGACAGAGCGACTGACAGAGAGGGACTGACAGACTGACAGAGCGACTGACAGAGAGGGACTGACTGACAGAGAAGGACTGACAGACTGACAGAGAGTGACTGACAGACTGAGAGCGACTGACAGAGAGCGACTGACAGAGAGGGACTGACAGACTGACAGAGAGCGACTGACAGACTGACAGAGAGGGACTGACAGACTGACAGAGCGACTGACAGAGAGGGACTGACAGACTGACAGAGCGACTGACAGAGAGGGACTGACAGACTGACAGAGCGACTGACAGAGAGGGACTGACAGACTGACAGAGAGTGACTGACAGAGAGCGACTGACAGACTGAGAGCGACTGACAGAGAGGGACTGACAGACTGACAGAGAGGGAGGGGGACTGAAAGAGACCTCAGGGACTTGTCAGGAGGGGGGAACAGTGTCCTGCCTCCTCCTCGCTGCACAGTGCAGTCACCTCCAGCCCCTGCAGCCTGAGCTCCTAGGTCGTCCTATCTCCTGTCCTGCTCCTGTATGCAGGGCTCAGGGAGGGAAGAAGCAGCGTCCTGACTTTCCCCTGCTCTTCTCAGCAGGAAGAAGCCGATGCCCTGCGCTGTGAGGTCTCCCCTGCAGACACAGCGTGCAATGTGAGCGTGTCTGCAGTTTGACCCCTGCACCAGACGTACAGTTCCAGCATTCAGCATCCCGGTCTATAGAACAGACAGCTGTAGTGCAGGGAGATCATGTCTCTCTGCACTACAGTGGAGCTTACATATATCGGCAGTAGCTCCAGGTGGGCCCCTCTGAGCTCCGGGGCGACAGCACCCTCTGCCCCCCTGGTAGCTTTGCTACTGGCCGGCGGGCATTCACAGACAATTATCAGAGGGTCAATCTGTGCGGTAGCCCAGGGCCCCCCCACACCACTGGGCCCTGGGCTACCGCCCATATTGACCCTCTGATAATCCGCCCCTGGGAGCAGGCAATTTGCCGTGCTCTCCCTCAGTGCTGCCTGATAACAGAAGTGGCCATTGGAGTGGGTGGGCCCCTTCATGACACTGGGCCCGGGGCGACGGCCCCCTCTGCCCCCCCAGTAGCTACGCTACTGGCGAGTCCCAAAATTAAAACTTTTTTTTATTTATATACAGCAGTTGACGTTTCATCTGTATAATGCGTTTAGACTGCTGTATATACAATGTAATCGCAGTATCATCTATAGTATATATTGCAGTCACAGTATCACCTGTATAATGTATATACAGCAGTCTATATACATTGTAAAGGTGATACTGTGACTGCTGTATATACATTATATAGGTGATACTGCTGTGTATATATATATATATATATATATACTGTGCTTGTGCACAGTAATGACAGTGTTACATACATATTGTATATACAGCAGTCGCAGTATCACATTCATAATGTATATACAGTAGTTTATACATTATACAGGTGATACTGTGACTGCAATATATACTATATATAGGTGATACTGCAACTGCTGTATCGAGGCTATATAGGCAATATTGTGACTGCTATATAAACAATATATAGGTGATTCTGCAGCTGATGTATATACATTATGTAGGTGATAATGCTGTATATACAGTGGGGCAAAAAAGTATTTAGTCAGTCAGCAATAGTGCAAGTTCCACCACTTAAAAAGATGAGAGGCGTCTGTAATTTACATCATAGGTAGACCTCAACTATGGGAGACAAACTGAGAAAAAAAAAACCCAGAAAATCACATTGTCTGTTTTTTATCATTTTATTTGCATATTATGGTGGAAAATAAGTATTTGGTCAGAAACAAACAATCAAGATTTCTGGCTCTCACAGACCTGTAACTTCTTCTTTAAGAGTCTCCTCTTTCCTCCACTCATTACCTGTAGTAATGGCACCTGCTTAAACTTGTTATCAGTATAAAAAGACACCTGTGCACACCCTCAAACAGTCTGACTCTAAACTCCACTATGGTGAAGACCAAAGAGCTGTCAAAGGACACCAGAAACAAAATTGTAGCCCTGCACCAGGCTGGGAAGACTGAATCTGCAATAGCCAACCAGCTTGGAGTGAATAAATCAACAGTGGGAGCAATAATTAGAAAATGGAAGACATACAAGACCACTGATAATCTCCCTCGATCTGGGGCTCCACGCAAAATCCCACCCCGTGGGGTCAGAATGATCACAAGAACGGTGAGCAAAAATCCCAGAACCACGCGGGGGGACCTAGTGAATGAACTGCAGAGAGCTGGGACCAATGTAACAAGGCCTACCATAAGTAACACACTATGCCACTATGGACTCAGATCCTGCAGTGCCAGACTTGTCCCACTGCTTAAGCCAGTACATGTCCGGGCCCGTCTGAAGTTTGCTAGAGAGCATTTGGATGATCCAGAGGAGTTTTGGGAGAATGTCCTATGGTCTGATGAAACCAAACTGGAACTGTTTGGTAGAAACACAACTTGTCGTGTTTGGAGGAAAAAGAATACTGAGTTGCATCCATCAAACACCATACCTACTGTAAAGCATGGTGGTGGAAACATCATGCTTTGGGGCTGTTTTTCTGCAAAGGGGCCAGGACGACTGATCCGTGTACATGAAAGAATGAATGGGGCCATGTATCGTGAGATTTTGAGTGCAAACCTCCTTCCATCAGCAAGGGCATTGAAGATGAAACGTGGCTGGGTCTTTCAACATGACAATGATCCAAAGCACACCGCCAGGGCAACGAAGGAGTGGCTTCGTAAGAAGCATTTCAAGGTCCTGGAGTGGCCTAGCCAGTCTCCAGATCTCAACCCTATAGAAAACCTTTGGAGGGAGTTGAAAGTCCATGTTGCCAAGCGAAAAGCCAAAAACATCACTGCTCTAGAGGAGATCTGCATGGAGGAATGGGCCTACATACCAACAACAGTGTGTGGCAACCTTGTGAAGACTTACAGAAAATGTTTGACCTCTGTCATTGCCAACAAAGGATATATTACAAAGTATTGAGATGAAATTTTGTTTCTGACCAAATACTTATTTTCCACCATAATATGCAAATAAAATGTTAAAAAAACAGACAATGTGATTTTCTGGATTTTTTTTTCTCAGTTTGTCTCCCATAGTTGAGGTCTACCTATGATGTAAATTACAGACGCCTCTCATCTTTTTAAGTGGTGGAACTTGCACTATTGCTGACTGACTAAATACTTTTTTGCCCCACTGTATGTTACATAGGTGATACTGCAATTATGCAAAGCCATCACAGTATCACATACATAATGTGTATACAGCAGTCACAGAATCAATCACCTATATATTGTATATACAGCAGGCACAGTATCATATACAGTTAGGGCCAGAAATATTTGGACAGTGACACAATTTTCGCGAGTTGGGCTCTGCATGCCACCACATTGGATTTGAAATGAAACCTCTACAACAGAATTCAAGTGCAGATTGTAACGTTTAATTTGAAGGGTTGAACAAAAATATCTGATAGAAAATGTAGGAATTGTACACATTTCTTTACAAACACTCCACATTTTAGGAGGTCAAAAGTAATTGGACAAATAAACATAACCCAAACAAAATATTTTTATTTTCAATATTTTGTTGCAAATCCTTTGGAGGCAATCACTGCCTTAAGTCTGGAACCCATGGACATCACCAAACGCTGGGTTTCCTCCTTCATAATGCTTTGCCAGGCGTTTACAGCCGCAGCCTTCAGGTCTTGCTTGTTTGTGGGTCTTTCCGTCTTAAGTCTGGATTTGAGCAAGTGAAATGCATACTCAATTGGGTTTAGATCTGGAGATTGACTTGGCCATTGCAGAATGTTCCACTTTTTGGCACTCATGAACTCCTGGGTAGCTTTGGCTGTATGCTTGGGGTCATTGTCCATCTGTACTATGAAGCGCCGTCCAATCAACTTTGCAGCATTTGGCTGAATCTGGGCTGAAAGTATATCCCGGTACACTTCAGAATTCATCCGGCTACTCTTGTCTGCTCTTATGTCATCAATAAACACAAGTGACCCAGTGCCATTGAAAGCCATGCATGCCCATGCCATCACGTTGCCTCCACCATGTTTTACAGAGGATGTGGTGTGCCTTGGATCATGTGCCGTTCCCTTTCTTCTCCAAACTTTTTTCTTCCCATCATTCTGGTACAGGTTGATCTTTGTCTCATCTGTCCATAGAATACTTTTCCAGAACTGAGCTGGCTTCTTGAGGTGTTTTTCTGCAAATTTAACTCTGGCCTGTCTATTTTTGGTATTGATGAATGGTTTGCATCTAGATGTGAACCCTTTGTATTTACTGTCATGGAGTCTTCTCTTTACTGTTGACTTAGAGACAGATACACCTACTTCACTGAGAGTGTTCTGGACTTCAGTTGATGTTGTGAACGGGTTCTTCTTCACCAAATTAAGTATGCGGCGATCATCCACCACTGTTGTCATCCGTGGACGCCCAGGCCTTTTTGAGTTCCCAAGCTCACCAGTCAATTCCTTTTTTCTCAGAATGTACCCAACTGTTGATTTTGCTACTCCAAGCATGTCTGCTATCTCTCTGATGGATTTTTTCTTTTTTTTTCAGCCTCAGGATGTTCTGCTTCACCTCAATTGAGAGTTCCTTTGACCGCATGTTGTCTGCTCACAGCAACAGCTTCCAAATGCAAAACCACACACCTGGAATCCACCCCTGACCTTTTAACTACTTCATTGATTACAGGTTAACGAGGTAGACCCCTGCAGAGTTAATTGCAGCCCTTAGAGTCCATTGTCCAATTACTTTTGGTCCCTTGAAAAAGAGGACGCTATGCATTACAGAGCTATGATTCCTAAACCCTTTCTCCGATTTGGATGTGGAAACTATCATATTGCAGCTGGGAGTGTGCACTTTCAGCCCATATTATATATATAATTGTATTTCTGAACATGTTTTTGTAAACAGCTAAAATAACAAAACTTGTGTCACTGTCCAAATATTTCTGGCCCTAACTGTACATAATGTATGCACAGCAGTTGCAGTATCACATACATAATGTGTATACAGCAATCGCAGTATAACCCCTCTATTGAATATACCGCAGTTGCAGTATCACATACATAATGTATGTATACTGTGTTCCAAATTATTATGCAAATTGGATTTAAGTGTCATAAAGATTTAATTGTTTTGCTTTTCAAATAAACGCGTGAATGGTATTGGGTCTCGAGGCTCAATGGATCACTGAAATCAATCTTAAACACATGTGATAATTAGGTTATTCTAATTAAAGGAAAAACTACTTAAAAATGATGTTCCACATTATTAAGCAGGCCACAGGTTTCAAGCAATATGGGAAATAAAAAGGATCTCTCTGCTGCTGAAAAGTGTTAAATAGTGCAATACCTTGGACAAGGTATGAAAACATTCGATATTTCATGAAAACTTAAGAGTGATCATCATACTGTGAAGAGATTTGTGACTGAAACAGAGCGCAGACAGAGTTCATGCAGATAAAGGGATAATGAGGAAGGTTTCTGCCAGACAAATTCATTGGATTAAGAGAGCAGCTGCCAAAATACCAAAGCAGCAAACAGCTATTTGAAGTTGCTGGTGCCTCTGGAGTCCCTCGTACCTCAAGGTGTAGGCTCCTTCAAAGGCTTGTTATGGTGCATAAACCTACTAAACAGTGCTCACAAGCAGAAACGATTGCAGTTGGCTCAGACATACATGAAGACTAATTTGCAAACAGTCTTATTTACTGATGAGTGTCGAGCAAACCTGGATGGTCCAGATGGATGGAGTTGTAGATGGTTGGTGGATGGCCACCATGTCCCAACAAGGCTGCGACGTCAGCAAGGAGGTGGAAGAGTCATGTTTTGAGCCAAAATCATGGGGAAACAGCTGGTAGGGCCCTTTAACCCCTTCATGACCCAGCCTATTTTGACCTTAATGACCTGGCCGTTTTTTGCAATTCTGACCAGTGTCCCTTTATGAGGTAATAACTCAGGAACGCTTCAACGGATCCTAGCGGTTCTGAGATTGTTTTTCGTGACATATTGGGCTTCATGTTAGTGGTAAATTTAGGTCAATAAATTATGCGTTTATTTGTGATAAAAACGGAAATTTGGTGAAAATTTTGAAAATTTTGCAATTTTCACAATTTGAATTTTTATTCTGTTAAACCAGAGAGTTATGTGACACAAAATAGTTAATAAATAACATTTCCCACATGTATACTTTACATCAGCACAATTTTGGAAACAAAATTTTTTTTTTGCTAGGAAGTTATAAGGGTTAAAATTTGACCAGCGATTTCTCATTTTTACAACGAAATTTACAAAACCATTTTTTTTAAGGACCACCTCACATTTGAAGTCAGTTTACGGGGTCTATATGGCTGAAAATTCCCAAAAGTGACACCATTCTAAAAACTGCACCCCTCAAGGTGCACAAAACCACATTCAAGAAGTTGATTAACCCTTCAGGTGCTTCACAGCAGCAGAAGCAACATGGAAGGAAAAAATGAACATTTAACTTTTTAGTCACAAAAATTATCTTTTAGCAACAATTTTTTTGATTTCACAATGGTAAAAGGAGAAACTGAACCACGAAAGTTGTTGTCCAATTTGTCCTGAGTACGCTGATATCTCATATGTAGGGGTAAACCACTGTTTGGGCGCACGGCAGGGCTTGGAAGGGAAGGAGCGCCATTTGACTTTTTGAATGAAAAATTGGCTCCACTCTTTAGCGGACATCATGTCACGTTTGGAGAGCCCCCGTGTGCCTAAAAATTGGAGCTCCCCCACAAGTGACCCCATTTTGGAAACTAGACACCCCAAGGAACTTATCTAGATGCATAGTGAGCACTTTGAACCCCCAGGTGCTTCACAAATTGATCCGTAAAAATGAAAAAGTACTTTTTTTTCACAAAAAAATTCTTTTAGCCTCATTTTTTTCATTTTCACATGGGCAACAGGATAAAATGGAACCTAAAATTTGTTGGGCAATTTCTCCTCAGTACACCGATACCTCACATGTGGGGGTAAACCACTGTTTGGGCACATGGTAAGGCTCGGAAGGGAAGGAGCGCCATTTGACTTTTTGAATGAAAAATTATCTCCATCGTTAGCGGACACCATGTCGCGTTTGGAGAGCCCCTGTGTGCCTAAACATTGGAGCTCCCCCACAAGTGACCCCATTTTGGAAACTAGACCCCCCAAGGAATTATCTAGATGCCTAATGAGCACTTTAAACCCTCAGGTGCTTCACAAATTGATCTCTAAAAATGAAAAAGTACTTTTTTTCACAAAAAATTTCTTTTCGCCTCAATTTTTTCATTTTCACATGGGCAATAGGATAAAATGGATCCTAAAATTTGTTGGGCAATTTCTCCCGAGTACTCTGATACCTCATATGTGGGGGTAAACCACTGTTTGGGCACACGGTAGGGCTCGGAAGGGAAGGTGCGCCATTTGACTTTTTGAATGGAAAATTAGCTCCAATTGTTAGCGGACACCATGTCGCATTTGGAGAGCCCCTGTGTGCCTAAACATTGGAGCTCCCCCACAAGTGACCCCATTTTGGAAACTAGCCCCCCAAGGAACTTATCTAGATGCATATTGAGCACTTTAAACTCCCAGCTGCTTCACAGAAGTTTATAACGCAGAGCCATGAAAATAAAAAATAACTTTTCTTTCCTCAAAAATGATATTTTAGCCTGGAATTTCCTATTTTGCCAAGGGTAATAGGAGAAATTGGACCCCAAATGTTGTTGTCCAGTTTGTCCTGAGTACGCTGATACCCCATATGTGGGGGTAAACCACTGTTTGGGCGCACGGCAGGGCTCGGAAGGGAAGGCATGCCATTTGGCTTTTTAAATGGAAAATTATCTCCAATCATTAGCGGACACCATGTCACGTTTGGAGAGCCCTTGTGTGCCTAAACATTGGAGATCCCCCACAAATGACCCCATTTTGGAAACTAGACCCCCCAAGGAACTTATCTAGATGTGTGGTGAGGACTTTGAACCCCCAAGTGCTTCACAGAAGTTTATAACGCAGAGCCATGAAAATAAAATAAAAAATTATTTTCTCAAAAATGATCTTTTAGCCTGCAATTTTTTATTTTCCCAAGGGTAACAGGAGAAATTTGACCCCAAAAGTTGTTGTCCAGTTTCTCCTGAGTACGGTGGTACCCCATATGTGGGGGTAAACTACTGTTTGGGCACATGTCGGGGCTCGGAAGTGAAGTAGTAACGTTTTGAAATGCAGACTTTGATGGAATGCTCTGCGGGCGTCACGTTGCGTTTCAGAGCCCTTGATGTGGCTAAACAGTAGAAACCCCCCACAAGTGACCCCATTTTGGAAACTAGACGCCGAAAGGAACTTATCTAGATGTGTGGTGAGCACTTTGAGCCCCCAAGTGCTTCACAGAAGTTTATAACGCAGAGCCGTGAAAATAATAAATATGTTTTCTTTCCTCAAAAATAATTATTTAGCCCAGAATTTTTAAATTTTCCCAAGGGTAACAGGAGAAATTTGACCCCAATATTTGTTGTCCAGTTTCTCCTGAGTACGCTGATACCCTATGTGTGGGGGTAAACCACTGTTTGGGCACACGTCGGGGCTCAGAAGTGAAGTAGTGACTTTTGAAATGCAGACTTTGATGGAATGGTCTGCAGGTGTCACGTTGCGTTTGCAGAGCCCCTGGTGTGCCTAAACAGTAGAAACCCCCCACAAGTGACCCCATTTTAGAAACTAGACCCCCCAAGGAACTTATCTAGATATGTGGTGAGCACTTTGAACCCCCAAGTGCTTCACAGACGTTTACAACGCAGAGCCGTGAAAATAAAAAATCATTTTTCTTTCCTCAAAAATGATGTTTTAGCAAGCATTTTTTTATTTTCACAAGGGTAACAGGAGAAATTGGACCCCAGTAATTGTTGCGCAGTTTGTCCTGAGTATGCTGGTACCCCATATGTGGGGGTAAGCCACTGTTTGGGCACACATCGGGGCTCGGAAGTGAGGGAGCACCATTTGACTTTTTGAATACAAGATTGGCTGGAATCAATGGTGGCGCCATATTGCGTTTGGAGACCCCTGATGTGCCTAAACAGTGGAAACCCCTCAATTCTACCTCCAACACTAACCCCAACACCCCTAACCCTAATCCCAACTGTAGCCATAACCCTAATCACAACCCTAACCGCAACACACCCCTGACCACAACCCTAACCCCAACACACCCCTAACCCTAACCACAACCCTAATTCCAACCCTAACCCTAAGGCTATGTGCCCACGTTGCTGATTCATGTGAGATTTTTCAGCATCATTTTTGAAAAATCCGCGGGTAAAAGGCACTGCGTTTTACCTGCGGATTTACCGTGGATTTCCAGTGTTTTTTGAGCGGATTTCACCTGTGGATTCCAATTGAGGAACAGGTGTAAAACGCAGCGGAATCCGCACAAAGAATTGACATGCTGCGGAAAATACAATGCAGCGTTTCCGCGTGGTATTTTCCGCACCATGGGCACAGCGGATTTGGTTTTCCATAGGTATACTTGGTACTGTAAACCTGATGGAACACTGCTGCGGATCCGCAGCCAAATCCGCACCATGTGCACACGGCCTAATTCTAAAGGTATGTGCACACGCTGCGGAAAACGCTGCGGATCCGCAGCAGTTTCCCATGAGTTTACAGTTCAATGTAAACCTATGGAAAACAAAAATCGCTGTACACATGCTGCAGAAAAACTGCACGGAAACGCAGCGGTTTACATTCCGCAGCATGTCGCTTCTTTCTGCGGATTCCACAGCCGTTTTACAACTGCTCCAATAGAAAATCGTATGCAAAAAATATATATGTAAATATATATATATCTCGAGTGGTGCAAAAATGTAGCTAAAGATGATATGGGGTTAATAAATATGCTGCGAACATAAACAATCACCACCCAAGATTGTACATAAAATACCATAAAGACAAAGATCCACAGAAGTGTATCCAAATGTTCGCGCTGATAAACCCCCTATATAATGGGTTAATACAGAGAAGTCCGTAAAAAATAGTCCATAAGAAATATGTAGTCCTTAAAAAATATATATATAGTCCTAAGATAGGAAAAAGTCCTTAGGAATAGTAAGCACCTAATAGTTCCACACAAGTGTTATATAAAATGCAATCGCTAGTGAGATGCTCTTACCGCAAGTGGTAGAAGTCCAAGCAGCTGAAGAGTGTCCTTGCTGCAGCTATAATAGAAATTCGCAGAAATGCGCAGAAAAACCGCGGTAAATCTGCCATAAATCCGCAGTGGTTTAGCACTGCGGATTTATCAAATCCGCAGCGGAAAAATCTGCAGAGGACCAGAATACGTGTGCACATACCGAAACCCTAACCCTACCCCTAACCCTACCCCTAACCCTACCCCTAACCCTAACCCTAACCCTAACCCTACCCCTAACCCTACCCCTAACCCTAACCCTAGTTCTTACCCCAACCTTAGTGGAAGAAAAAAAAAATCTTTATTTTATTATTGTCCCTACCTATGGGGGTGACAAAGGGAGGGGTCATTCAGTATTTTTTTTATTTTGATCACTGCGATAGGTTTTATCGCAGTGATCAAAATGCACTTGAAACGAATCTGCCGGCCGGCAGATTCGGCGGGCGCACTGCGCATGCGGCCGCCATTTTGGAAGATGGCGGCGCCCAGGAAAGAAGACGGACGGACCACGGGAGGCTCGGTAAGTATGATGGGGTGAAGGGGGAGCACGGGGGGGTGGATCGGAGCATGAGGGGGTAAATCGGAGCACTGGGGGTGGATCGGAGCACGGGGGGGTGCATTGGAGCATCGAGGGGTGGATCGGACTGCAGGGGGGGTGGATCGGACTGCAGGGGGGGTGGATCGGAGTGCAGGGGGGTGGTTGGAGCACGGGGGGGTGATTGGAGCACGGGGGTGAGCGGACAAGAGCACGGGGGAGCGGACAGGAGGACGGAGGGGAGCGGAGCAGTGTAAAGGACAGATCGGAGGGCTGGGGGGTGATCGGTGGGGTGGGGTGGGGGCACATCAATGTTTCCAGCCATGGCCGATGATATTGCAGCATCGGCCATGGCTGGATTGTAATATTTCACCAGTTATAATAGGTGAAATATTACAAATCGCTCTGATTGGCAGTTTCACTTTCAACAGCCAGTCAGAGCGATCGTAGCCACGGGGGGGTGAAGCCACCCCCCCTGGGCTAAACTACCACTCCCCCTGTCCCTGCAGATCGGGTGAAATAGGAGTTAACCCTTTCACCGGATCTGCAGGGACGCGATCATTCTGTGACACAGCATATGCGTCACAGGTCGGATTGGCACCGACTTTCATGACGCATACGCTGTGTCACAGGTCGGGAAGGGGTTAAGGTTCCTGAATGTGTGAAAATGACTTCTGCAAAGTATATAGAGTTTCTGACTGACAACTTTCTTTCATATATAAAAAGCAGAAACGTGCCTTTAGGAGCAAAATCATCTTCATGCATGTGAATGCACCATCTCATGCTGCAATTAATACCTCTGAGTCATTGGCTGCTATGGGCATAAAAGGAGATAAACTCATGGTGTGGCCACCATCTTCCCCAGACCTCAACCCTATGGATAACCTTTGGAGTATCATCAAGCAAACAATCTATGTGGGTGGGAGGCAGTTCACATCAAAACAGCAGCTCTGGGAGGCGATTCTGACTTCATGCAAAGAAATACAAGCAGAAACTCTCCAAAAACTCACAAGTTTAATGGATGCAAGAATTGTGAAGGTGATATCAAAGAAGGGTTCCTATGTTAACATGTAACTTGGCCTGTTAGGATGTTTTGGTGTTAAATAGCTTTTTTGTTCAGTGAATGTGACCTCCTAATGCTGCAAATTCCACAACTGAGCATTTTCAGTTCTTTAAAACATATCAAATATTTAGAAATTCTACTGTGCCTAATAATTTGGAACAGTACATTTTGAGTTTTTATTCATTTTGGAGATTATACTGTTATCATTGGGAGGTTTCTTCAATAAAATTAAATGTATACTCTATCGGGTGATGACTATTATTAGACTGACTGTCATTTGCACCGACCATTTAGGAAAATCCGTCTTCAGATGACCCCAAAGATAAGAGTCTAAGGGGGTCAGATCGGGAGACCTTGGTGGCCATTCAACTGGCCCACGACAACCAATCCACTTTCCAGGAAACTGTTCATATAGGAATGCTTGGACCTGACACCCATTATGTGGTGGTGCACCATCTTTTGTGTCAGGTCCGAGCATTCCTGCATAAACAGTTTCCTGGAAAGTGGAGTGGAAACTTGTAAATAACTCATGAAAGTTAAAGTTAAAACCAAGCACACCATTGTTTTTCTTGTGAAATTCTCAATAAATTTGATATGTCACATGACCCTCTTCCCATTGAAAAAAATAAATTTGGATCCAAAATGGCCGACTTCAAAATGGGCGCCATGGTCACCCCCATCTTAAAAAGTTTTCCCCCTCCCATATACTAATATGTCACGAACAGGAAGTTGATATCCCCAACCATTCCTACTTTATTTAGGTGTATCCATATAAATGGCCCACCCTGTATAGGTGATACTGTGACTGCTGTATATAACACTTTTCCTGTCCTGTATATATACTGTACAATACCACTTCTTCTGTCCTTTATATACACTGTACAGTACCACTGCTCCTGTCCTGTATATATACTACACAGTACCACTTATCTTGTCCTGTTGTCAGAGAAGCAACATTGGACTTTAGGAAGGTCAATATTGGTTTATTATTTTCAACATTCCTATGGGAAAATAAAAATAAATATTGGAAAACCAGTTTAAGTAGATTATCCCAAGTAATCCCCTATCCTGAGAAATTTCCAGTCGCTGGGGTCCAACCTCTGGGACTCCGATGATCCCAAGAACCGGAGCTCTAAAGGACACCATGTAAATGGAGCCATGGTCGATCATGCGCATAGGGGCACCATTACCATGTGGCTCTTCAAATAACTTTTTTAAGGGAAGTGTTAAGGGGTGTAACAAAGTATAGCAAATATTTTCTGATCGGGGTTGGGGAGTGTTATAGTATGTGGGCTTGTATGGTTTGTATGACAGGGCTGCTTTTTTTGACCCAGTCCGGCCCTGCACAACAACAGCACTATGGACAGTTGTTCCTGTTATTTTTTGTGTTTTACCTAGCACTTCTTAGTCTCTTTTTTTGGGGGGATGGGGAGATGATTTTGGTTCAAAAAACAAAAGTTAATTCTAGTGTAGTAAAATGTGTATTCTAAATGAAAAAATGTCAATGGACAATGTAATATAATAGATAAAAACCACTATATAATTGCTTCTGGTAATAGGAATGTGAGAGCCACAAGCAGCAGCTTTGGCGGCAGACAGTAGTACTACCATATGTAGATCACAATTGTCCTCCTTTGAGTCCAATAGGCAAATTAGTAGGTAAAAAGTGGATGACATGATGGACTGATTTACAGCTTAAAAATAAGCCATTGCTTTCATAATTGCCTACCATCTATATAATTTTTATGACACTGATGATTTTCTGATCATTGAATGGTATGAATTCCCCCAGTAGTCCTCTGCTCAGGATTGTGACCCTATGCAGGACTTGGCCCAGAAAGCTTGAATTTATTTCCACCACAAATCAAATGTTGTCATAATTACTGTTTTATTCACCATCTTTATCAATTTTGTAAAATTTTGAATTTTCCGTGTATTGATTGGTGTGAATGTGGCTGGCAGACTAATACATAGGACTAGGCGATATAGTCCTAGAGAGCAGGACAAAATCATTGCTTTCATAATTACGAAGTTATTTACCATCTTTATATGATAAAAATTAGAATTTTCTAGACATTGACTCATGTGAATTTTCCCGGTAGGCCCCTGTTCACAGGACTGGACATAAAAGGTTGGTGTGTAGCATTTCATAGATGATCAATATCCAATGTTGGGAACTGTGATGATGTACTATCACAATGCAGCAAGGTGACATTGACATTTCCATGTTTTGGCTTGTCTGGTTGCAACACTAAGGGCTCGCTCCCACTTGTTTGCAAATCGGACCAATGCAATCCGATTAAAAATTGTAGTGATTTTGTACCAATTTAATGCTATGCTTCTGTTCCCAATGGCAGTTATTTTTTACTGCTCCGATCGGATTGCGATCGGACAGGAAAAAAAACACAGGATGCTGTGATTGCTTGCCAAATTCAGATCACATGCACCCATATAAGTCTATGGGTGCTTGTGAAACATTGCACTGCACTCTGATATCAACCGAGTGCGGTGCCATTCCCACCTACGCCGGGAGCAGAGGAGATAGAGAAATTACTTTCTCTGCCTCCTCCGCAACTATGCTCCGATTCTTGACATGCGAAAGAATTGGAGCACAGTAGCATGACACTTGGATCCCTGTCCAGCACTGGGAACAAAAATAATGTATTGCGTTATTTTTCATCACTACCTCACCAGATCTGGTTGGGTAATTGCTCCAGGAATCAACTGACTCTGCATTAGCAGTGGTTTTGTCACCATTGTAGTCACATAAATCAATATTAATTTGATGGCACCAAAATGAATGGTGGTCACCAATGCCTCTGCATTTATAAAATGCATGATCTAGTCAGGAAAGTTCCATTTGTAGGCCACTATGCACCAAATTTCATCCCTTCTCCTGGACTTGCAAGCAACAACAGAATGGTCTTCCTGATCGCAAAAAATAGATTCTTGAAACAATTAAAGGGAATCTGTCACCCCCCAGGGACGTATATGACCTATTAATATGGACATACAGGCAATAGAAATGTTACACTAATCCTACCTGTATTCCTCATCTTAAAGGTCTTGTTGCTGAGAAATCTTACATTCTTTCCTTACGCTATTGAGTTCTTCCAGACTCCGGGGTGTGCGGTGCCTGGAAGAAATCTCTACCTCCTGTGATGTGCAATTATGGCGCTGGAATCCCAGAATGCTGCGCCATACCTTTTCCTCCCTGCTATGGGCAGTGTATTCAGGGATCTTCTGTGCAGCTGCCGGCGAGTTACTGCAACTTCCACTCCAGTGACGTCCGACATGCGCAACGATAAGGTGCTCTCCCAATTCCTTCCTGCATAGTCATCACTAGGAACCATGTGTATATGCAGCTCTGGCAAAAATTAAGAGACCACCACATTAAAACCCTGTCATGTGCAGCCCAATCTCCACACCTGAACCCCATTGAAAACCTCTGGAATGTAATCAGGAGGATGATGGACAGTGACAAGCCATCAAACAAAGAACTGCTTAAAATTTTGGGCCAGAAGCAGTATGAAATACTGGTGGAAAGCATGTCAAGACGCATGAAAGCTGTGATCAAAAATCATGGTTATTCCACAAAATATCGATATCTGAACTTTTCCTGAGTTAAAACATTAGTATTTTTGTTTCTAAATGATTAACAACTTGTTTTATTTGCATTATTTGAGGTCTGTAAGCACTTTTTTTTTTACCATTTTTCTTTGTCAGAAAAAAAATTTAAAATTTATTTCTTGGAAATTCGGAGACATGTCAGTAGTTTCTAGAATAAATGAACAATTTACATTTTACTCCAAAAAATATACCTATAAAGAGAAAATTCAGACAAACTGAACATTTTGCAGTGGTCTCTTAATTTTTGCCAGAGCTGTATATGTGCTTCTCACAAAATTGGAATATCACCAAAAAGTTAATTTATTTCAGTTCTTCAATACAAAAAAGTGAAACTCATATATTATATAGAGTCATTACAAACAAAGTGATCTATTTCAAGTGTTTATTTCTGTTAATGTTGATGATTATGGCTTACAGCCCATGAAAACCCAAAAGTCATTATCTCAGAAAATTTGAATACTTTATAACACCATATTGAAAAATTATTTTAAAATCCAAAATGTTGGCCTACTGAAATGTATGTTCAGTAAATGCACTCAATACTTGTCGGAGCTCCTTGTGCATCAATTACTGCATCAATGTGGCGTGGCATGGAGGCGATCAGCCTGTGGCACTGCTGAGGTGTTATGGAAGCCCAGGTTGCTTTGATAGCAGCCTTCAGCTCAGTCTCATCTGCATTGTTGGGTCTGGTGTCTCTCATCTTCCCCTAGGGGCAGATAAACACAATATTATCATGTTACTGATGGTGTGAATGAAAGCAACTAGAACAATGCAGTGCATGGCCCCTATTCACTATAATGTGGTGTACCTCTATAGCATCAATTCTGATGCATGAAACAGCAAAATGGGGGTGCAAAATGTCTACTTTCTTCCTTTATGAACAAAAATATTTTTTCAGAAATCTATATTTGTCAAGTTCTATAGATAAGATGAAACCATGCCACAAGGAGATCCGGAGAACAGTTAATAACATTAATTTACAATTCATCCTAATATCAAAAGGAGGATTTCAAGTGTAAAAAATGCAAGCTGTCGTTTAAATTGTAAGTAGTTTGTGGAATTTTGTCATCTGCTGGAGTCTGATTAAATTTTGTCTTGCTGTAATTATCTGTCACTAACATACTGCTGTCTTCTTCCGCTTCAAAGCGTTGCGACAACAGTACAGCACAGCAGTTAGGAGGCAGAGGCGTACTTATCACAGCACTGGATATTGGGCTCTGAAGTCTAAGGACTCATGCAGACGTCTGTGGAAATCTTGTCCAATCTTGGACGGCAATGCACGGACTGGCTGCAGTTCTCCCGACCAGGAAGTGACATTTTCATGTATTTCTTTGAGGCTATCATGCTCAGATCGGGAGCCAGTCTGTGCATTGTTGTCCGAGATCGGACCGAGATCCACGGATGTCTGCATAAGCCCTAAAAAGCCTTAAAAAGAAACATGGTGCTCAAGGAGCTTAAGTTTACGGTGGCAAACATGACAATTGCTCTGGCCAGCATTTTCTAAGGACCTCCAGGGAATAACCAAAAAATATTTTGCTTTATTGCACTTAAATGAAAACTTTCAAGTAAATAAATTTTGAATTAATCTGCATGTTAATAGCGTTCCAAAGCTGTGCAGCGCCGTACTTAAAGCCCATCGCCGACTGACAACCGGCTTTGTACTGTTACACTGCTGAGCCTGCTGTCAGTCAGTGCTAGGGTGTGGTTATAGCCGCCACTCACTATGTACTGAGTGGTGACTAAAGCCACACCACTATGACTGAAAGCCCAAAGCTGCAGGGCAAAATAAAGTTAATTTTCTCCAGGTAGCCAGCCTCTCAGCGCAGAAGGTGCATGGATCTAGAATGCTATTAACATACAGATTAATCTCATGTCTGCAAGTTAATAGCGTTTTTTGGCACGACAGGTTCCCTATAAATACACCATCACTAATGACACCAAACATCGCTATTTCTTTCTAAACCATGTTCCAATTTCTGAGAATTGTCTCCAGTCGTTTGGACCCCATAATGGCAGTTTGGCCTCTGTCTTTGAAGTTTAAGGCCCGATTTATCAAGACTCTGTGTGTTGAAATCATATGTTCCTGATTCATTAAGAGGCGTGAGCCTCCATGTGCCTCGTCCACAAATCTTACTTTAGTCAAGGACTGGAGTAAAGGTACCGTCACACTAGACGATATCGCTACCGATCCGTGATGTTGCAGCGTCCTGGCTAGCGATATCGTCCAGTGTGACAGGCAGCAGCGATCAGGATCCTGCTGTGATATCGCTGGTCGGGGCAGAAAGTCCAGAACTTTGTTTCGTCGCTGGATCTGCCGCTGACATCGCTGAATCGGCGTGTGTGACGCCGATTCAGCGATGTCTTCGCTGGTAACCAGGGTAAACATCGGGTTACTAAGCGCAGGGCCGCGCTTAGTAACCCGATGTTTACCCTGGTTACCATCGTTAAAGTAAAAAAAACAACCACTACATACTTACCTACCGCTGTCTGTCCCCGGCGCTGTGCTTCTCTGCTCTGGCTGTGAGCGCCGGGCAGCCGGAAAGCACAGCGGTGACGTCACCGCTCTGCTTTCCGGCCGCTGTGCATCCTAAATAGGCAGTGTAAGCGGTTTATACCTTGTGGGAATAAAAGGACTAGAAATAGGAAAAACCCAATGTGGCTAAACAAAGAAGTAAGACAGGCAATTAACAGTAAAAAGAAAGCATTTGTACTACTAAAGCAGGATGGCACCATTGAAGCTCTAAAAAACTATAGGGAGAAAAATACTTTATCTAAAAAACTAATTAAAGCTGCCAAAAAGGAAACAGAGAAGCACATTGCTAAGGAGAGTAAAACTAATCCCAAACTGTTCTTCAACTATATCAATAGTGAAAGAATAAAAACTGAAAATGTAGGCCCCTTAAAAAATAGTGAGGAAAGAATGGTTGTAGATGACGAGGAAAAAGCTAACATATTAAACACCTTCTTCTCCACGGTATTCACGGTGGAAAATGAAATGCTAGGTGAAATCCCAAGAAACAATGAAAACCCTATATTAAGGGTCACCAATCTAACCCAAGAAGAGGTGCGAAACCGGCTAAATAAGATTAAAATAGATAAATCTCCGGGTCCGGATGGCATACACCCACGAGTACTAAGAGAACTAAGTAATGTAATAGATAAACCATTATTTCTTATTTTTAGGGACTCTATAGCAACAGGGTCTGTTCCGCAGGATTGGCGCATAGCAAATGTGGTGCCAATATTCAAAAAGGGCTCTAAAAGTGAACCTGGAAATTATAGGCCAGTAAGTCTAACCTCTATTGTTGGTAAAATATTTGAAGGGTTTCTGAGGGATGTTATTCTGGATTATCTCAATGAGAATAACTGTTTAACTCCATATCAGCATGGGTTTATGAGAAATCGCTCCTGTCAAACCAATCTAATCAGTTTTTATGAAGAGGTAAGCTATAGGCTGGACCACGGTGAGTCATTGGACGTGGTATATCTCGATTTTTCCAAAGCGTTTGATACCGTGCCGCACAAGAGGTTGGTACACAAAATGAGAATGCTTGGTCTGGGGGAAAATGTGTGTAAATGGGTTAGTAACTGGCTTAGTGATAGAAAGCAGAGGGTGGTTATAAATGGTATAGTCTCTAACTGGGTCGCTGTGACCAGTGGGGTACCACAGGGGTCAGTATTGGGACCTGTTCTCTTCAACATATTCATTAATGATCTGGTAGAAGGTTTACACAGTAAAATATCGATATTTGCAGATGATACAAAACTATGTAAAGCAGTTAATACAAGAGAAGATAGTATTCTGCTACAGATGGATCTGGATAAGTTGGAAACTTGGGCTGAAAGGTGGCAGATGAGGTTTAACAATGATAAATGTAAGGTTATACACATGGGAAGAAGGAATCAATGTCACCATTACACACTGAATGGGAAACCACTGGGTAAATCTGACAGGGAGAAGGACTTGGGGATCCTAGTTAATGATAAACTTACCTGGAGCAGCCAGTGCCAGGCAGCAGCTGCCAAGGCAAACAGGATCATGGGGTGCATTAAAAGAGGTCTGGATACACATGATGAGAGCATTATACTGCCTCTGTACAAATCCCTAGTTAGACCGCACATGGAGTACTGTGTCCAGTTTTGGGCACCGGTGCTCAGGAAGGATATAATGGAACTAGAGAGAGTACAAAGGAGGGCAACAAAATTAATAAAGGGGATGGGAGAACTACAATACCCAGATAGATTAGCGAAATTAGGATTATTTAGTCTAGAAAAAAGACGACTGAGGGGCGATCTAATAACCATGTATAAGTATATAAGGGGACAATACAAATATCTCGCTGAGGATCTGTTTATACCAAGGAAGGTGACGGGCACAAGGGGGCATTCTTTGCGTCTGGAGGAGAGAAGGTTTTTCCACCAACATAGAAGAGGATTCTTTACTGTTAGGGCAGTGAGAATCTGGAATTGCTTGCCTGAGGAGGTGGTGATGGCGAACTCAGTCGAGGGGTTCAAGAGAGGCCTGGATGTCTTCCTGGAGCAGAACAATATTGTATCATACAATTAGGTTCTGTAGAAGGACGTAGATCTGGGGATTTATTATGATGGAATATAGGCTGAACTGGATGGACAAATGTCTTTTTTCAGCCTTACTAACTATGTTACTATGTTACTATGTTACTATTTCTCAGGCGTGCAGTGGTTGCATAATTCCTTCATAATAAACTTCTTTTTGAGCACTCATTGTATTAGTCTCTGCATCATACAAGTGATATAGGCAGAAAAGTTAGAATGGAACTGCAGAAGCACTGTCATCTAACCGAGAGTTCCTGTGCATGCGCTGCTTGGGAGAGATAGTTGCCGGACAAACGATCATTCAGCCAACAGCTATCTAATATGTACAGTATTAAGGCCTTTCGAGACATTTTATCTATGTGTAATGTGGGAGATTGGTGCTGAAAGGAAAGATTATTCACAATAGCTGTCACTGCACAGTCAGTTTTTCTATCCACTGTCATTAGAGATAGTGGATGGAAAAAGGCATAGTCACTCTGAGGTCTCCTAGGACGCTATCCACCACCTAACACTCAAAGTAAGTGGTTGGTGCAGGAAATAAAAGTATTAGTGTGAGCTTAACCATACAATGTGAGGAGACCATGCCAAGAGATAGTGGGGTGACTACTCCAAAAGAAGCTGCCTCTAATACATAATCTTGCCGTTAAATTAATTTTTGGTAGAATGTATTCATTTTGTTGTCAACTTCCACAATCTTCCTATTTATCATACACTTGATATAGTCATTACTAGATAGTGATAACAGGGTGTGTAGTTAGTACATAGGTACAGTTCAGTTGTCTTTGTCCAATTATGACACCTTCACAGAACTTACATCTCATCTTTTATTTACAAAGTTTCAATATAATTTGATATAAATAATTGACTTGATTTATTGTCTTTGTACATTTTTACCCATTCCACGAGGTCACACAAAGTGTAACAAAGCATAGCAACATTATACAATTTTTTTTAACCAATAGTTATGTTCAAAAATTAACTCAGAGTAAGCACCATCCAGAGTACATGCCACCCAGAGTATATATTGCCTAGAGTAAATACCATCCAGAGAAAGTACCATCCAGAGGACATACCACCCAGAGCGCATACAACCCAGTGTACTTACCATTCAGAGCACATACCACCCAGAGTACTTACTGCCCAGTGTACATACCAACCAGAGTACATACCACCCAGACACCATACCATCCAGAGTACATACCACCCAGAGTACATACCACCCAGACACCATACCATCCAGAGTACATACCACCCAGAGTACATACCACCCAGAGTACATACCACCCAGAATACATACCACCCAGTGTACATACCATCCAGAGTACATACCACCCAAAGTACATACTACCAAGTGTACATACCATTCAAAGCACATGCCACTCAGAGTACATACCACCCAGTGTATATACCATCCAGAGTACATACCACCCAGAGTTCATACCATCCAGTGTGCGTACCACCCAGAGTAAATAATATTCAGAGTAAACACCACACAGAGTTAATGCCATCAAGAGAACATGCCAACCAGAGTAAATAGACTCCAGATCTCATACCAGCCAGAGTAAATGCTATCCAGAGTGGACATCGTGCACAATGTATTATTAAAGGTAGGCATCATAGAAAGTAGACATTTACCAGAGTAGATACAATACGAAGTACCCATAGTAAAAAGGCAGCACACAGTTTGATACCATCTAGAATATACATTTTCTACAGCAGATATCTTGTGTATCGCTATTGAGAGTAGACACTGCTTAGAGAAAATAATATCCAGAGAAGTAGTCACTCAGTGTTTATAGCATTAGGTGATGACATGACCTAGAGTATGCTCCATCCAAGATAGAACCATCTGAAAAAATGAAAACCCAGATTATCCAGAGTAAATGTCACCCTGAGAAGACACCAACTGGGGTAGCAATCACCCAAAGTAGGCACCATCCAACGTGTATTCTATTTAGTGTAGATACAAATCAGATTAGACATTACTACGCAGTGTAAATGCCATTCACTATGTACATTATCAATTGTGAAAACCACCCAAATTAGACACCAACTAGGGTAAACACCATTCAGAGTAGATGTCATCCAAATTAGAAACTATCCCTGGAAGATATTATTCAAAGTAGAAGCTACCCGCAGAAGACATAACCTTCTCACATTTAGTGTGACCTGATAAATAAAGATGATCACCACTATGGTACTCCAATATAAAAAACCAATTTTATTAAATACAAAGATAAAAAATATATTTCAATATAAAATTTATGACCAACATGTAAACAGGGGAATAGAATCCACCAAAACAAGGGACAAAACAGCCATAGGCTACCTCACATACATCAGGATAAGCACTAGTATATAGAGAATAAATCAATTAAAGGTGACCCACTAATAAACATTGCCTAGATATATGGCCAAAAGGTAATATTACAAATTTACCAGGTACTGCTATAATAGCATATATCCTAATGAAAGACACTCTTAGCCTGCCTGCTCGCAAAAATGCTAAGCAAGGCTTAAATATGGCATAAACAAGATGGGCAATATAAATACAATAAGTGTATACCTTAACTGTGCGTCCTGAGTAGGAGCCCCGGCGTCCCTCTGCCCCGACGCGCGTTTCGCGTTCGCTTCTTCTGGAGGCGTGTCAGGGCAGGGGGGAAACCGGATTTTATATCACCAGTGTCGGTGTTCATAGGATAATATTGATGAACAACTGCCATCAGCTGCGTGGGGGACCGAACGTCTAGAAATGCGCCTGCGTATGGTTACCGCTCGCAATGTACGGAAACCGGAAGTCCATAAATTCCCGGTCCACCACCCGATATAACCAAACAGTTCAATATTGCAAGCACAAGCATCATTTGCGGCGATCCAACGCTATAGGGGCATTTACAAACCCCTAGAATATGGAAACACATAAGGAACATACAATACTGTGTCACAACTAGTGTACGGAAACCGGAAGTATTCGAACCGGACCTCCCATAGGTAGCGCTGTTCAAACATGCATAATGAATGGGAGTATCGGCGCATGCCCAGATCTATTAGCTCCCGAAACCAATGGGAAGCTGACCCACGGTAAAGAGGCCGGCGGTGCCGGGTCGTCCGTAAGTACGACTCAGCCGCACCAAACCCCAAATGACACCGCTAGTCAGCTATCCCTCGGGGCCGCACTCCATTCATGCGCTCATCCCAAAGATATGCTGGACAATATATAAAGGTATACTGTGTATGTATGAATATATATCCTGTGAAAGTGTGCTAAGTGTATAAAAAGTGTATATTGATATCTACAACTATAATTGGTATAAACGCTTAGTAAACATAAAAATAATTGAATAAATAAATTATAGCTTAAATTATGGTAAATTACCATAGTGGCCAAATATGACTAGTGACTATAGTGAAGAATTAAGACTGAGACTAAGCGTTTATACCAATTATAGTTGTAGATATCAATATACACTTTTTATACACTTAGCACACTTTCACAGGATATATATTCATACATACACAGTATACCTTTATATATTGTCCAGCATATCTTTGGGATGAGCGCATGAATGGAGTGCGGCCCCGAGGGATAGCTGACTAGCGGTGTCATTTGGGGTTTGGTGCGGCTGAGTCGTACTCACGGACGACCCGGCACCGCCGGCCTCTTTACCGTGGGTCAGCTTCCCATTGGTTTCGGGAGCTAATAGATCTGGGCATGCGCCGATACTCCCATTCATTATGCATGTTTGAACAGCGCTACCTATGGGAGGTCCGGTTCGAATACTTCCGGTTTCCGTACACTAGTTGTGACACAGTATTGTATGTTCCTTATGTGTTTCCATATTCTAGGGGTTTGTAAATGCCCCTATAGCGTTGGATCGCCGCAAATGATGCTTGTGCTTGCAATATTGAACTGTTTGGTTATATCGGGTGGTGGACCGGGAATTTATGGACTTCCGGTTTCCGTACATTGCGAGCGGTAACAATACGCAGGCGCATTTCTAGACGTTCGGTCCCCCACGCAGCTGATGGCAGTTGTTCATCAATATTATCCTATGAACACCGACACTGGTGATATAAAATCCGGTTTCCCCCCTGCCCTGACACGCCTCCAGAAGAAGCGAACGCGAAACGCGCGTCGGGGCAGAGGGACGCCGGGGCTCCTACTCAGGACGCACAGTTAAGGTATACACTTATTGTATTTATATTGCCCATCTTGTTTATGCCATATTTAAGCCTTGCTTAGCATTTTTGCGAGCAGGCAGGCTAAGAGTGTCTTTCATTAGGATATATGCTATTATAGCAGTACCTGGTAAATTTGTAATATTACCTTTTGGCCATATATCTAGGCAATGTTTATTAGTGGGTCACCTTTAATTGATTTATTCTCTATATACTAGTGCTTATCCTGATGTATGTGAGGTAGCCTATGGCTGTTTTGTCCCTTGTTTTGGTGGATTCTATTCCCCTGTTTACATGTTGGTCATAAATTTTATATTGAAATATATTTTTTATCTTTGTATTTAATAAAATTGGTTTTTTATATTGGAGTACCATAGTGGTGATCATCTTTATTTATCAGGTCACACTAAATGTGAGATATTTATGTACAATGGGTACTCTGACCCCCATATAGGAGGGGTGTGTACTATATTGATGAGAGCAAAACGTCTGTGAATATAGAAGACATAACCTGTAGTAAATTCCATTCAGATGACATTAAGTAGAGTAGGTGGCATCCAACATAGAACAATCCACAGTAAACACCACCTAGATTATACAATCTCCAGAGTAGACACCAATGAAAGTAGACATGCTCCAGAGTAAGCACCATCCAAAGTGTGCATTATTCAGAGTAGACATCAAGCAGAAAAGCCATCACACATGGAAAACATCAGAGTTGGCATGACCTAAAATAGTTCCAATCCAGAGTACACATCATCCAGAGACCAAACATAGTAGACACCACCCAACATCACTTGTTCAACATCACTTGTTCTTCAGCAACAAATAAGAAACTACCACTCGATCATTACTACAGCAAGGAATCTTTCTTGGCACCTCAGCAACAACTAAGTCAATATGTGATTGTTCTAGTAGAAAACAGGTTGTCAGCAGGTTTTATTAGAAATGTTGAGCTTGATGAACAGAAATCTCATGACTGTGATCAGTATGTCTTCTCTCCTGGTTGGCATGTGTAAGTCCCTGTGGTGGTAATCGTATGTAACCATACAAATACTATACAGTTTCATCATGAAATTTGGCATATAAGAGATAAATAAAGATATTGACATATAACTGATGTCATGACTATGTGACAGGTCTGGACAGAAGGTAAATTACCGGGGTGGCTGGTGGCCGAACACCAACATTTTAGCCTATAGGAAATAATAGATTCACATATAATATATATATCACCCCATGTACAAACAGAATATTATAGTTACATTATAATTATATATCATTTTTAAAAGTTTTTGGAAACTTTATTTACACATTATTTACAATGCAATCACAATGAGAGTATTCAGATAAGAATTGGTCAATATACCCACAATGCATTTCACTGACTGGCGCTAGCTTATATGTATGATTCAATCATGCTATTTACAATGAGGGTAATAGGGAGAAGATTTTGTTGCTGATGTATCAAATCAAATGAAAAATTGAAGCAGTTACCCAAAGCAATCAAATTCCAGCAATGAAAGGTTACTATGGGAAATCTGATTGGTTGCTATGGACAAGAAAGCCTAGTTATCGCAACTCATTTCCCCATCTGGTCCACCATTATTATTTAGATTTCTCATAGTGATGAATGATGACTTTGCCCGGTATAGCAGAGTTGGGAGATAAAGAGTAGATGACAAATTTCCCAGTCAATAACAGCTGACTTTATGGGCTTTTTTCAGTAAGAACCCTGCCGTCATAAGTTGTTAATCCTATGAACAACATCAATAAGAACCTCAGCTCTGCTACATATGTATACTAGAAGCTGTAAAACACTAAACAGGAACACTAAACCTAGAACAATAAAATAAAATAAGAAATATAGCTATCTTCATTTTTTTAAAAGTCTCAAGGGTTTCTACATCATCCTGAAACAGTTAGCTTGATGGAACTCCTCCATTTTTGATTGACAGCTAACTGAAGCCCTGTCCCTTTAGCCAAGAGGCGGAGATTAGTGATATTTTGTCCTACTGCAGAAAGAGCAGAAAGGGGAGGCTCCTGCTGCAGCAGATTTCTTACAGAGACATGAATAATAGGAAGGAGAGGGGTGACAAAATGTGGCACAAAATAAGATTAAAGAAACATTGAGATAAGATGCATTGGAATATTTTTCATTTTTTGTGCATTTTCTATGTTTAGTGTTCCTTATAGTAATAAAGAAGTCATCCTGTAAAAAATACTCTGAATACCTGACATTTTTGGCACCAATTCCAGATTAGTTTCTATAGTATTTACATTATATTATTTCATATACAAGTGGAGCATCAGTTACACACAGTGGAAGCAGCCATATTGTGGATCTCATTAATAATTTTAAGTATGATTGTTTTTATGTTTAACCCTAATCCATATTCTTAAAGGGATTGTCCACTACCGGGACAACTCCTCTTAACCCTGCTGTTCTGTTCGGTCTGGGGAGACCTATTTTGAACTTTGGTATTTTTTGGGGTGTTCAAGATGCGGTTCTGAAACTTGTGGTTGATTGACTTAAATGAGGATGGGTCGGTCGGCCACGGGTTTCAGAGCCGCATCTTGAATATTTTAAAGAATATTGAAGTTCAAAGTCGGTCATTTTTGACCAACAGAACAGCAGGGTTAAATGAAATAGTCCCCCTTAAAAAAAATGAAGATTTATAGATAAACTAGGAGGATTAACTGACCTGAGAAGGGCACAATGATATAATCCAATTGCCTAAAAGGACAATATGACCCCTCACTAACAGGTCACAAAACTTAGCCTTCATTGAACTAAATTAAAATGTATACCTTACATAGGGTATTGAATTAAAATACTTCATATTTTCCATATGGAAACATTTATTTTGCCTATCTGTAGAGTTAAAGATTTCACCACGGGGTGTCAATCACAGAGAGAAGGGCAAATACTGATGCATAAAATTAACCATGCCCCTTCCAACATGTTTTACCGAATTCGTGGTGTCATCAGAGGACAATGGCATGAAAAAATAAATTGCCGGCCTATTGGGCTGTGTGACGACAGAGCGCAGCAACCAAACAGTGGCCGCTGAGCTCAAATGGCGAACCTTGACAGACTTGGCACCGATATCACCCGAACAACACCAGTGCGGGAGGTGAGTATGTGTTATTTATATTTTACAAAGGGGACTACTAAATTTAAAAATGAGTTATCCAGATAGTGAAAAACCCCATTAATTAGGTACACATGAATGGAAATTTAGATGTAATGACCAAAACAGAGTTGTAACTTGAAAGTCTTGGGTGCCAATACAAATCCTGTTATAGACCCTCAGTGTACCATATGTCTTTTATAGTACTGGTGCAATGATACATGGTAGAGGGACATCTTAGCCCCTCTCAGGTTTGCACACTTTATTAAACCACAATATCACTAATCATCAGTGACTTCTTGGAAATCACTTTATCAACTTTGTATAGACCACACAGGGAGGCAACTAGTGTGTGTAATTGACTGGTCCGTCAGCTTGTACAACACAGATTTCAGTACATAACAGTAAAAATGCTCAAGTGGACAAAGAAACGAGAAATCATGCAACGCTGTAGGTTGTGGTGGTATCTATACACTTCTCAGGAAAGTTGACTTTTTTAGATGGAAACCCATTGATGTCCTCCTGGACTGTGAGGTCATGGTCAGGACTCTCATGGGAACTGTCCTTCATGGCGCTGTAGTAGACGGGCACGTTGTACTTGGCAGCCTTTTCTGTCCTCTTTGGTCCACATTTGCACAGGTTTTTGAAGGCTGCCCGAAACTTTTGTGACATTAGGTTATAGATGATGGGGTTAATGGCGCTGTTAAGGTAAATGCACAGTCTGCAGAATAGAAGGAACCAAACATTGAGGTATGGAGGATCCATGAAGGAATTTACCACCACCAGAGTACGATAGGGCATCCAGAGAAGGGCAAATAATATCACGACCACTGCCAACATCTTGGTTACCTATTAAGAAAAATATAAATGTGGTCAAAGAACTGGCATAATATTACATATAATCTAATACTGTAAGAATAAAGTTAAACCAGTTGTCCAGGATAATAAAGCTATGACTGCATCCTGCTTCTTTTCCAAAAACAGCACCATAGGTTGCTTATGTCCATTTATACAGTATCCATTATTTCACAGAAAAGTGAGCATATGAACATTCATTTTATTAAAGTCTTTGGAATATACAGGAATAGAATATGTGTGATCAGCTTTCTTTGAGGGGGACATCAGAGACAAACCATTTGCGAGAGTGAGAATGATATCAATCAGCTAAACACAGTGGGTATTCGGGAGAACCGGCAAACATCAGAGCTATAGATGAATGGTGATCAATGTATAACAAGGATGGTTTATGCCTGCCAAAATGGAAACTGCTCTTTATTCTTCCTCGATATTAGTGGTATTCCTCCACTTTCCTTTTAAAACATTCTGGTTTCTATGAAATGTTCCCTAATTTGCTTGATTGTGAGTTTCAATGGGGATATGGACGAATGTGAGTCATGACAAATGACATACTGTATGTGAAGTACTGCCAGACATGTTGGTGTTATATATAAGGAGGTGGCGGAGCACATTGTTGCCTCACCTCTCTCCCTCTTTTACTGTGTTGTGGTTTCCCTGTATGTAACCTGTTGATGTGTATTGTTTTGTAATATACAGTCATGGCCAAAAGTATTCACACCCCTGCAATTCTGTCAGATAATACTCAACTTCTTCCTGAAAATGATTGAAAACACAAATTCTTTGTTATTATTATCTTCATTTAATTTGTCTTAAATGAAAAAAACACAAAAAGAATTGTCCTAAAGCCAAATTGGATATAATTTCACACCAAACATAAAAAAGGGGGTGGACAAAGGTATTGGCACCCTTTGAAAAATCATGTGATGCTTCTCTAATTTGTGTAATTAACAGCACCTGTAACTTACCTGTGGCACCTAACAGGTGTTGGCAATAACTAAATCACACTTGCAGCCAGTTGACATGGATTAAAGTTGACTCAACCTCTGTGCTGTGTCCTTGTGTGTACCACATTGAGCATGGAGAAAAGAAAGAAGACCAAAGAACTGTCTGAGGACTTGAGAAACCAAATTGTGAGGAAGCATGAGTAACCTCAAGGCTACAGGTCCATCTCCAAAGACCTGAATGTTCCTGTGTCTACCATGCGCAGTGCCATCAAGAAGTTTACAGCCTATGTCACTGTGGCTAACCTCCCTACATGTGGATGGAAAAGAAAAATTGACAAGAGATTTCAACGCAAGATTGTGCGGATGTAGGATAAAGAACCTCGACTAACATCCAAACAAGTTCAAGCTGCCCTGCAGTCCGAGGGTACAACAGTGTCAACCCGTACTATCCGTCGACGTCTGAATGAAAAGGGACTGTATGGTAGTAGACCCAGGAAGACCCCACTTCTTACCCCGAGACATAAAAAAGCCAGGCTGGAGTTTGCCAAATCTTACCTGAAAAAGCCTAAAACGTTTTTGGAAGAATGTTCTCTGGTCAGATGAGACAAAAGTAGAGCTTTTTGGGCAAAAGCATCAACATAGAGTTTACAGGAGAAAAAAATAGGCATTCAAAGAAAAGAACACGGTCCCTACAGTCAAACATGGCGGAGGTTCCCTGATGTTTTGGGGTTGCTTTGCTGCCTCTGGCACTGGACTGCTTGACTGTGTGCATGGCATTATGAAGTCTGAAGACTACCAACAAATGTTTCAGCATAATGCAGGGCCCAGTGTGAGAAAGCTGGGTCTCCCTCAGAGGTCATGGGTCTCCCAGCAGGACAATGACCCAAAACACACTTCAAAAAGCACTAAAAAATGGTTTGAGAGAAAGCACTGGAGACTTCTAAGGTGGCCAGCAATGAGTCCAGACCTGAATCCCATAGAACACCTGTGGAGAGATCTAAAAATGGCAGTTTGGAGAAGGCACCCTTCAAATATCAGGGACCTGGAGCAGTTTACCAAAGAAGAATGGTCTAAAATTCCAGCAGAGCATGGTAATAAAGTCATTTATGGTTACCGGAAGCGGTTGGTCACAGTTATTTTGGCTAAAGGTTGTGCAACCAAGTATTAGGCTGAGGGTGCCCAACCAGGGATTCAAGCTTCAGGAGGCTAATTTGCATATTCCAGGTGCCTTCTGGGAGAAGCGAAGTCTCCCTAAGCTAGAAGATCGTTGGGTACAGCTGGGACCAGCTGCTTCGAAAGCATCACCAAACCAGGGATTCAAGCTTCAGGAGGCTAATTTGCATATTCCAGGTGCCTTCTGGGAGAAGCGAAGTCTCCCTAAGCTAGAAGATCGTTGGGTACAGCCGGGACCAGCTGCTTCGAAAGCATCACCAAACCAGGGATTCAAGCTTCAGGAGGCTAATTTGCATATTCCAGGTGCCTTCTGGGAGAAGCGAAGTCTCCCTAAGCTAGAAGATCGTTGGGTACAGCCGGGACCAGCTGCTTCGAAAGCATCACCAAACCAGGGATTCAAGCTTCAGGAGGCTAATTTGCATATTCCAGGTGCCTTCTGGGAGAAGCGAAGTCTCCCTAAGCTAGAAGATCGTTGGGTACAGCCGGGACCAGCTGCTTCGAAAGCATCACCAAACCAGGGATTCAAGCTTCAGGAGGCAAATTTGCATATTCCAGGTGCCTTCTGGGAGAAGCGAAGTCTCCCTAAGCTAGAAGATCGTTGGGTACAGCCGGGACCAGCTGCTTCGAAAGCATCACCAAACCAGGGATTCAAGCTTCAGGAGGCTAATTTGCATATTCCAGGTGCCTTCTGGGAGAAGCGAAGTCTCCCTAAGCTAGAAGATCGTTGGGTACAGCCGGGACCAGCTGCTTCGAAAGCATCACCAAACCAGGGATTCAAGCTTCAGGAGGCTAATTTGCATATTCCAGGTGCCTTCTGGGAGAAGCGAAGTCTCCCTAAGCTAGAAGATCGTTGGGTACAGCCGGGACCAGCTGCTTCGAAAGCATCACCAAACCAGGGATTCAAGCTTCAGGAGGCTAATTTGCATATTCCAGGTGCCTTCTGGGAGAAGCGAAGTCTCCCTAAGCTAGAAGATCGTTGGGTACAGCCGGGACCACCTGCTTCGAAAGCATCACCAAACCAGGGATTCAAGCTTCAGGAGGCTAATTTGCATATTCCAGGTGCCTTCTGGGAGAAGCGAAGTCTCCCTAAGCTAGAAGATCGTTGGGTACAGCCGGGACCAGCTGCTTCGAAAGCATCACCAAACCAGGGATTCAAGCTTCAGGAGGCTAATTTGCATATTCCAGGTGCCTTCTGGGAGAAGCGAAGTCTCCCTAAGCTAGAAGATCGTTGGGTACAGCCGGGACCAGCTGCTTCGAAAGCATCACCAAACCAGGGATTCAAGCATCAGGAGGCTAATTTGCATATTCCAGGTGCCTTCTGGGAGAAGCGAAGTCTCCCTAAGCTAGAAGATCGTTGGGTACAGCCGGGACCAGCTGCTTCGAAAGCATCACCAAACCAGGGATTCAAGCTTCAGGAGGCTAATTTGCATATTCCAGGTGCCTTCTGGGAGAAGCGAAGTCTCCCTAAGCTAGAAGATCGTTGGGTACAGCCGGGACCAGCTGCTTCGAAAGCATCACCAAACCGCGCGCCTTACGGCGCGCAAATTTTTGCCTGTAGGACATTATTGCAAGAGAGCTTGGCTGAGTAGATTACACAAGAAGGAAAACACACAGCAAGTCAGCAGGATCTAGGAGCAACATGGCAGATGTGACAACCTACATGGTGAGCTGCAGCATGTGCTACATGTTCACAGATCGACCAGAAGAAGAATCCAATTTCACCTGTCAGAAGTGTAGACTAGTGGCCCTTTTAGAAGAAAAGGTGCGGGGTCTGGAAGAAAGAATAGCAACTTTGAAACTCATCAAAGAGAATGAAGACTTTCTAGACAGAACAGAAGCATCTCTACTGGTCACAGAAGGTGCAAAAAGTGTCAGAGAACCTCCAAAAGCAGATGAGTGGAAGCATGTGACCAAAAGAAGCAAGAAGACCATGGAGAAATCACCAACCACACAACTGAAGAACCGATATCAAATCTTTGTAGAGGATGAAGATGGCACACCTAAGAATGAAGCAATACCAGCAAGCAAAAAAGAAAAGGGCACACAGCAACAAGTGACAGCAAAAAGTACAGCCAAGAAGCAACGAAGAGTGGTGGTGGTGGGAGACTCACTACTGAGAGGCACCGAAGCAGCCATCTGCAGACCGGACATAACTGCAAGAGAAGTATGCTGCCTTCCAGGTGCGATGATCAAGGATGTGACCGATAGGATACCAAAGCTCTTCAGCTCCAAGGACGTCCACCCATTTCTTCTGATACATGTTGGCACCAATGACACGGCAAGGAAGGACCTACCGACAATCTGCAAGGACTTTGAAGAGTTGGGGAAGAAAGTAAAGGAACTGGATGCACAGGTAGTTTTTTCTTCTATCCTTCCAGTAGACGGGCATGGCACCAGGAGATGGAACAGGATCCTTGATGCAAACAACTGGCTAAGACGATGGTGCAGACAACA
The DNA here is from genome assembly GCF_032444005.1 of Ranitomeya imitator. Classification (NCBI taxonomy): domain Eukaryota; kingdom Metazoa; phylum Chordata; class Amphibia; order Anura; family Dendrobatidae; genus Ranitomeya; species Ranitomeya imitator. The sequence goes on from NC_091283.1 coordinate 471,659,794, forward strand.
AGGATTTGGATTCCTGGACCACGGTGTGAATTACTGGTATGATGGACTCCTCGCCAGAGACGGACTACACCTCAACAAACCTGGGAAACACACATTCGCCAGAAGACTCGCTACACTCATCAGGAGGGCGTTAAACTAGAAGAAGAGGGGACGGGAAGAAAAACATTAGACTCGAACAAAGACGACCCAGGAAAACATACTCAGAAGGGAGGTAAGAACATTTCTAAAACAATCCACAGTGAGGAGATTGGAACAAAACAAAATCCTCTAAACTGCATGCTCGCAAACGCCAGAAGCCTGACAAACAAGATGGAAGAACTAGAAGCAGAAATATCTACAGGTAACTTTGACATAGTGGGAATAACCGAGACATGGTTAGATGAAAGCTATGACTGGGCAGTTAACTTACAGGGTTACAGTCTGTTTAGAAAGGATCGTAAAAATCGGAGAGGAGGAGGGGTTTGTCTCTATGTAAAGTCTTGTCTAAAGTCCACTTTAAGGGAGGATATTAGCGAAGGGAATGAGGATGTCGAGTCCATATGGGTTGAAATTCATGGAGGGAAAAATGGTAACAAAATTCTCATTGGGGTCTGTTACAAACCCCCAAATATAACAGAAAGCATGGAAAGTCTACTTCTAAAGCAGATAGATGAAGCTGCAACCCATAATGAGGTCCTGGTTATGGGGGACTTTAACTACCCGGATATTAACTGGGAAACAGAAACCTGTGAAACCCATAAAGGCAACAGGTTTCTGCTAATAACCAAGAAAAATTATCTTTCACAATTGGTGCAGGATCCAACCAGAGGAGCAGCACTTTTAGACCTAATACTATCTAATAGACCTGACAGAATAACAAATCTGCAGGTGGTTGGGCATTTAGGAAATAGCGACCACAATATTGTGCAGTTTCACCTGTCTTTCACTAGGGGGACTTGTCAGGGAGTCACAAAAACATTGAACTTTAGGAAGGCAAAGTTTGAACAGCTTAGAGATGCCCTTAATCTGGTAGACTGGGACAATATCCTCAGAAATGAGAATACAGATAATAAATGGGAAATGTTTAAGAACATCCTAAATAGGCAGTGTAAGCGGTTTATACCTTGTGGGAATAAAAGGACTAGAAATAGGAAAAACCCAATGTGGCTAAACAAAGAAGTAAGACAGGCAATTAACAGTAAAAAGAAAGCATTTGCACTACTAAAGCAGGATGGCACCATTGAAGCTCTAAAAAACTATAGGGAGAAAAATACTTTATCTAAAAAACTAATTAAAGCTGCCAAAAAGGAAACAGAGAAGCACATTGCTAAGGAGAGTAAAACTAATCCCAAACTGTTCTTCAACTATATCAATAGTAAAAGAATAAAAACTGAAAATGTAGGCCCCTTAAAAAATAGTGAGGAAAGAATGGTTGTAGATGACGAGGAAAAAGCTAACATAATAAACACCTTCTTCTCCACGGTATTCACGGTGGAAAATGAAATGCTAGGTGAAATCCCAAGAAACAATGAAAACCCTATATTAAGGGTCACCAATCTAACCCAAGAAGAGGTGCAAAACCGGCTAAATAAGATTAAAATAGATAAATCTCCGGGTCCGGATGGCATACACCCACGAGTACTAAGAGAACTAAGTAATGTAATAGATAAACCATTATTTCTTATTTTTAGTGACTCTATAGCGACAGGGTCTGTTCCGCAGGACTGGCGCATAGCAAATGTGGTGCCAATATTCAAAAAGGGCTCTAAAAGTGAACCTGGAAATTATAGGCCAGTAAGTCTAACCTCTATTGTTGGTAAAATATTTGAAGGGTTTCTGAGGGATGTTATTCTGGATTATCTCAATGAGAATAACTGTTTAACTCCATATCAGCATGGGTTTATGAGAAATCGCTCCTGTCAAACCAATCTAATCAGTTTTTATGAAGAGGTAAGCTATAGACTGGACCACGGTGAGTCATTGGACGTGGTATATCTCGATTTTTCCAAAGCGTTTGATACCGTGCCGCACAAGAGGTTGCTACACAAAATGAGAATGCTTGGTCTGGGGGAAAATGTGTGTAAATGGGTTAGTAACTGGCTTAGTGATAGAAAGCAGAGGGTGGTTATAAATGGTATAGTCTCTAACTGGGTCGCTGTGACCAGTGGGGTACCGCAGGGGTCAGTATTGGGACCTGTTCTCTTCAACATATTCATTAATGATCTGGTAGAAGGTTTACACAGTAAAATATCGATATTTGCAGATGATACAAAACTATGTAAAGCAGTTAATACAAGAGAAGATAGTATTCTGCTACAGATGGATCTGGATAAGTTGGAAACTTGGGCTGAAAGGTGGCAGATGAGGTTTAACAATGATAAATGTAAGGTTATACACATGGGAAGAGGGAATCAATATCACCATTACACACTGAACGGGAAACCACTGGGTAAATCTGACAGGGAGAAGGACTTGGGGATCCTAGTTAATGATAAACTTACCTGGAGCAGCCAGTGCCAGGCAGCAGCTGCCAAGGCAAACAGGATCATGGGGTGCATTAAAAGAGGTCTGGATACACATGATGAGAGCATTATACTGCCTCTGTACAAATCCCTAGTTAGACCGCACATGGAGTACTGTGTCCAGTTTTGGGCACCGGTGCTCAGGAAGGATATAATGGAACTAGAGAGAGTACAAAGGAGGGCAACAAAATTAATAAAGGGGATGGGAGAACTACAATACCCAGATAGATTAGCGAAATTAGGATTATTTAGTCTAGAAAAAAGACGACTGAGGGGCGATCTAATAACCATGTATAAGTATATAAGGGGACAATACAAATATCTCGCTGAGGATCTGTTTATACCAAGGAAGGTGACGGGCACAAGGGGGCATTCTTTGCGTCTGGAGGAGAGAAGGTTTTTCCACCAACATAGAAGAGGATTCTTTACTGTTAGGGCAGTGAGAATCTGGAATTGCTTGCCTGAGGAGGTGGTGATGGCCAACTCAGTCGAGGGGTTCAAGAGAGGCCTGGATGTCTTCCTGGAGCAGAACAATATTGTATCATACAATTATTAGGTTCTGTAGAAGGACGTAGATCTGGGGATTTATTATGATGGAATATAGGCTGAACTGGATGGACAAATGTCTTTTTTCGGCCTTACTAACTATGTTACTATGTATGTTACTTTTGTCTGGCCCATTTTTGGAGTTTTGTGTGAAATTATCAATGTTTTGCTTTTTGCTTCATTCTCTTTTGTGCTTTTTCATTTAAGACAAATTAAATGAAGATAATAATACCAAAGAATTTGTGATTGCAATCATATTCAGGAAGAAAATGAGTATTATCTGACAGAATTGCAGGGGTGTGAATACTTTTGGCCATGACTGTATGTACTGTGAAATGTGTTGTACCTGTTATGTACATGTTAGTGGCAGGGACAGAAGGGGTTAACTCAGGAGGTTGGGCTAACAGCCCTAAAAGGAGCAGGAAGTTCCTGCTCCTCAGTCAAGGCCCTGGCAGGAGCTCAGCAGCTTCTGGAGACATAAACTCCCCTGCGGGGAGCGTATGCTGCTCCGGACCACCCCTGCAGTGAAGCGGACAGCACGACTGAGTAAGTGCCCTGCCGAGGACTAAAAGCGCCCAGATACCGGCTAGTGGACTATCACTTCTATTGCTACTGCCGCGGATACTGCGGTGAGTGTTGCTGGGGAAAGTGCAGGAAGTTTATCCAGTTTATTGTATCTTTCTTTTCTACAATAAATTGTTTTGCCTGTTGGATTACAACTTTGCCTGGATTGTGTTCCTGGACCCTTATTGCCTATGCTGTAGTGACTGTGGAGGAAAGGTAAATCGCCTGGGGTTGCATCTGTCCTGTCTGTTTTATGTGCAAGGGGCTGAGGTGCTTGTGGACTATTGCTTTAAATGAACTTAGTCATGACTACTACCCCATGCTACCTTGTTACATTATATATACCTTAGGTAGGGAACATACTGCTCTGGCAAAAATTAAGAGACCACCACATTAAAACTCTGTCATGGGCAGCCCAATCTCCAGACCTGAGAGAAAATAAATTTAGGCACTCAACTTTGCGGAGTTTTATGATTTAATGTAGTCATCAAATTTAACGTCTCGGCCGCAATAGACGGCCTTCTTCAGTAACTACAAAAGAAAATAAATATACACCAATATATACATAAACATTGGTGTCCCAACACCATAGAGATCCAAAACAAAACAAGCCAAAACAGCAATCTCCAGACCTGAACCCCATTGAAAACCTCTGGAATGTAATCAAGGGGATGATGGATAGTCACAAGCCATCAAACAAAGAAGAACTGCTTACATTTTTGGGCCAGAAGCAGTGTGAAAGACTGGTGGAAAGCATGCCAAATCCCATGAAAGCTCTGATAAAAAAAATCATGGTTATTCTACAAAATATTGATTTCTGAACTCTTCCTGAGTTAAAACATTAGTATTGTTGTTTGTAAATGATTATGAACTTGTTTTCTTTGCATTATTTGAGGTCTGAAAGCACTGGGTGTTTTTTTAATTTTGACCATTTATCCTTTTCAGAAAATAATACAAAATTTATTGCTTGAAAATTCGGAGACATGTTGTCAGAAGTTTATAGACTAAAAGAACAATTTACATTTTATTCAAAAATATATCTATAAAGAGAAAAAATAACATTTTGCAGAGGTCTCTTATTTTTGCCAGAGCTGTATTTCCTATGTAGCTACCATCTAAGAATGTGTTGTCCAGGTGGGATATCATTTTCCAATTCCTGACACTGTTTTATTTGGTGAATTCGATGAAGCTGTAGGAGAGAGAATTTAAAATTGTCAAAGACTAAGAGAAAGAAATATTGTCTGTCACTTCTCCACCAAAAACTTCAACAAAAACTGAAAAATGAAACATAAGCCTTATGGAATAAAAACAGGATACTTGTTTCTTACACTCCAGATACTTTCTTGCCAACATAAATATGCCAAAATCAGAATGTCAAAAATTCTAGGAGACACAATTTATAAATGTCTTGTCAATAAAAACAGTCAAAGGAGACAAAATAATTAACTATAAATCTATTGTTGTTTAAGAAACTCAAGTTGATGTTCTTCTCCATATCAGCTAAAATCAAAGCAAATTTATCTCCAAATTTACAGTAAGTGCAAGTATTCCTGACAGTATTGGTGGCTGCCTGTAGGGGTGTCATGGATGGATTGCTAAGTGATCAATGGAGTATCATGAAGTGCTCTCTCTGTTGGGTATTACAGGCAACGCCATGTAACACATAAGTTTGCAGACATTGAGGCGATGCAGCAAAAAAATAGAAACACAGTGTACGGTAATTATAATTATATTGTGCCCTGACGCGCATTATGCATGCATAGTTTTTCTTTTATGCTGAGCTGATTTTCATCTAGATTTGGCTGGATTTTCTGGGACAGGAAGTAGGAGCCTGGCATTATTATTATTTATTATTATTATTGTACATTTTTATAGCGACATTTATTCCATGGCGCTTTACATGTGAAAAGGGGGAAAATATAGACAAATACAACTAAACATGAGCAAAAAACAAGGCACAAAGGTACATAAGGAGGGAGGACCCTGCCCGCGATGCTCACAGTCTGCAGAGGATGGGTGAGGATACACTAGGAGAGGGTAGAGCTGGTTGTGCTGCGGTTCAGTAGGTTGAGGACATCTACCAAAGTCAGGTTCATTAGACTATTATTTTTGTCACCAGAAATCCTGCCCAGCATCCCTGTTAGATCTTTTGAAATACAAATTTGCCAGGTTCACTGATTTTTCCCCAAAAAACTGATTTGTGCAGAATGCATTTTCCCTGAATCACAGTTTTGAAAAGCCACTAATTGTCTGGAAAAAACAGAGAAAGAGAGAGAAAATGTAAATTAGAAAAGAGGAGTCTACTATTGCCCTCTGTGATGGTGTGATATGTTATGTGTGTATCATTTTTGTGTATATTTCTGTTTTGCTTGTTTTCATGGTGTTCTCTTGTAGGATGGGTTATTTGCTAATTGATGAATGGCTGTTGCTGAAATTTGATATCAGCCCCCATAGTTCTGTATTGTATGCTAATGACATGTTGACCAAGCTTGTTGAAACAATGAGCCCCTGAGACCTTCCCCCTCCTGACCTGTGAATGAGGAGAGTGACTTGTAAATATCAGTGAGGTGAGACACAGATCAGCCCTGTGTGGAATGATGATGTGTTCACAGCATCTCAGAGAGAAGGAAGAGTATATGGACTGTGCTATCCTCTGTCTGCTGGATTGTTGGAATTTTATCCTGTTACTGAACTGCATTCGTGTTCTGGAGTATTTTATCCTTTGTGTGGTGGATCGTATATGGACCTTTCATATTTTTGCCTAAATAAAGGTCTTGGGATTGTTCACACTTCTCCTGCTCTGTTGATTGTGTGATACCGGAGTAGAACCCCGTTACACCCTCATTGTTTGTTATGAATAATAGATAAAGGCTGTTGAATTGACAATCACACTGATTGACTCTGCAGATGGCTACTCTTAGGGTACCGTCACACATAACAATATCGTTAAAGATATCATTGCTTTTTGTGACGTAGCAACGATATCGTTAACTAAATCGTTATGTGTGACAGCGACCAACGATCAGGCCCCTGCTGGAAGATCGTTGGTCGCTGGGGAAAGTCCAGAACTTCATTTTGTCGCTGGATCTCCCGCTGACATCGCAGAATCGGCGTGTGTGACGCCGATTCAGCGATGTCTTCACTGGTAACCAGGGTAAATATCGGGTTACTAAGCGCAGGGCCGCGCTTAGTAACCCGATGTTTACCCTGGTTACCGTTGTAAATGTAAAAAAACAAACACTACATACTTACATTCCCGGTGTCTGGCCATGTCCCTCGCCTTCAGCTTCCCGCACTGACTGGTGAGCGCCGGCCAGCCGTAAAGTACAGCACAGCGGTGACGTCACCGCTGTACTTTACGGCCGGCGCTCAGTCAGTGCTGGAAGCTGAAGGCGAGGGACCTGACCAGACACCGGGAATGTAAGTATGTAGTGTTTGTTTTTTTACATTTACAACGGTAACCAGGGTAAACATCGGGTTACTAAGCACGGCCCTGCGCTTAGTAACCCGATGTTTACCCTGGTTACCCGGGGACTTCAGGATCGTTGGTCGCTGGAGAGCTGTCTGAGACCAAACAGCGACACTGCAGCGATCGACATCGTTGTCGGTATTGCTGCAGCGTCGCTTAGTGTGACGGTACCTTTAGTAAGCACATGCACACACCATTTTTTTTGTTTGGAAGTGATGGTCAGTCTTTTGATATTTATATGCAGAGGCTCTCTGACTGAGCAGTCCACCCTTCAGCCTCTGTCAGTTTTAGTCACAACAGGATCCTACCTTCCCATATAATTGTAGGCTATCAGCCCATGAGAGGAGTCACAATATGATAGGTCCCAGGAACGAGAATCTCTTTAGTGTGGCTGCTGGGTGCACAAGAATTGGCCAATGTATACACTAAGTATTCTCAATTTTTCTGTTTTCTAAAGCATAATGCAATTCAAATTTCAGATTTGCATGCTACTCCTGCTCAATTATAACCTATCTATAAAGTTAGAAGTGTTGAGAAGGAGGGAATAAGAAGAAATTTGGAATAGTGGTAAGTATAGTTCATTAGTGCCTTAAATGATGTAGGACGTAGCTATCTGCTTCTCCTAACTGTCGTCCAATGGAACTTACACAATGGTATTAAGACTTATTTAACTTTTTAGCAGGCGTCCCTGGGGGATGATTCTCATATTTGGATGCTCACAGTTCTAACATTTTACTTTACCATCCTGGGGGCCATCACCATCATTCAATAGTATTATCATCATTATTTATTTTTCCACAAAAACGTCCTCTAGCATTGGCTTCTGAGGCAGAAAGTAACTAGCCATAGTCTGTTTTCCAGGGCTAATAATTTACAATTCTATTACCCTTGTTTCTATGGCCATCAGAGTTCTTTCAAACAGATCACAAATTTCTAGCCTTAGACTATAACTGGGGAGTAAGGTTTTGAAGTTGTAAATTATGAAAGAATAGGTAATGTTGGGATGTTAGTGCAATTGTGTCATAGATGAGAGCAGTAGCTAACTGCTTCTCTTATCTGTGTGTCAAAAGAACTGGCCACCTGGGACACCTTACAAACTTACCTTGTTAATGGTAATAAGGTTCATTTAGATCTTTAGAAGTCTTTAGATCTAGAACATTTTTTTTCGGTCAAGAAGACTTGTACAGTTTTGTAAATTTGTCACATCTCTTTTTCCCTGCTGGAGGATTCATATTTTCTCCTCTTTGGTTGTCCATTCTTACATCATTTTGCTGTATTACACCGCCCAAGGTGCCACGGACTGCTGCTATGTCTGCCTAACACTTGTTTTTGACCGCAAGATGATCATAAAGATTTGCATTGTTATGAGCCATCATGCATGGTTGGACAGACTTCAATTTCCCATAAGATTTCATGGTTTTCAATTTTTTAAATTTCCATGTATCTTCCGTGTTTCTCGTGTTGCTCTGTAGAAGTTGTAATTACTGTACATTAAAACAAAACATGAAAATACAGAGACTTGAGAAAGTGGAAGTCACAACTCCTGGATTGTGGGCTTCTATAAGTTTCTAATGAGCAGATGGACTTATTTTAGCCTCATATGGACAATAGGAATCTTTTATCAATAGCCAGATAGTGACTATAATTCTACAGAGACTGCACAATTATAGCTTTTTAGCAGATAATTGTTAGAATCTCTGTTGATTATAATGGGTGGGAAATGAAAGGATTAATGGGGATCTGTCATGGTAGATGAGCATTACTTGTAGTAGCAACATTTAAAAACAAATGAATTAAAGCGATAGTTAACAGTACAATCAAAAGGAGCTCAAAATTCCCTACATAGACTAAAGCTCCCCATACACATTAGAATCCCATAACATTATCTGGCACCGCTGATATCGCCAGCATCAGATGACAACCTAAAGGTACCTTCACACTGACCAACTTCTCAACGATATCGCTAGCGATCCGTGACGTTGCAGCGTCCTGGATAGTGATATCGTTGTGTTTGACACGCAGCAGCGATCTGGAACCTGCTGTGACATCGTTGGTCGGAGCAGAAAGTCCAGAACTTTATTTCGTCGCTGGATCTCCCGCAGACATCGCTGAATCGGCGTGTGTGACGCTGATTCAGCGATGTCTTCACTGGTAACCAGGGTAAACATCGGGTTACTAAGCGCAGGGTCGCGCTTAGTAACCCGATATTTACCCTGGTTACCAGTGTAAATGTAAAAAAAAAAAACACTTCATACTTACATTCCGGTGTCTGTCGCGTCCCTCGGCGTTCTGCTTCCCTGCACTGTCAGCGCCGGCCAGCCGTAAAGCAGATTACAGCAGTGACGTCACCGCTGTGCTTTACGGCCAGCCGGCTCTCACAGTCAGTGCAGGAAAGCACAGCGACGGGGGACAGACACCAGAATGTAAGTATGTAGTGTTTGTTTTTTTTTACATTAGCACTGGTAACCAGGGTAAACATCGGGTTACTAAGCGCGGCCCTGAGCTTAGTAACCCGATGTTTACCCTGGTTACCGGGGGACTTCACATAGTTGGTCGCTGGAGACTGGAGAGCTGTCTGTGTGACAGCTCTCCAGCGACCACACAGCGACGCTGCAGTGATTGGGATCGTTGTCTAGATCGCTGCAGCGTCGCTAAATGTGATGGTACCTTAATAGTTATAGGGGACCTTAGTCTATACAGGAAATTTCGAGCTCTGTATTAGTTTATACAGGTATTTATCATTATCTCCTTCAAAGCTAAGCTTATTGGGGTCAGTTTGGTGTAAGGGCTTATTCAGACATCAGTTTTTCTTGTAACTGTGCTATCCGTATTTTTCACAGTTAGCACCTGTATATGTGATATTCTATGGGGATGTATACATGTCCAATTTTTTCCTCCACTTAACAAATGGAGACATGTCCGATTTTGCAAGTCTATGGTTCTATGAAAAAATCAGACATCACTCGGATGACATCCGATTTTCACAAACTGTCAGACGTACGAGAAAAACTGACGACGCATGAACTGATCAAATCTGATCAAAATAATTGGTTCGTTTTTCTTGTACCTGGAAAATCCTGACATCTGAATGAGCCCTAAGAAGTAAAGAAAACCTTTATAATTTGCACAGTACTAACTGTGGAGGACCATTGTAATTCCTTCACACTCGGCACTGTGTCCCCCTGTTGGGTCTCCATGCATCAACATTTGGTTGGAGCATCGCCAGACGGCTGCACCTAATCAAAGACTGCTGATCTGATGCAGCCTTCACATTTTATGTGAACTGGAAAAAACATCTCTCTTCCTATTTGGACAAAATGTGATGGGTGCAGCTGATCAGCAATTTGATTCAGATTATTAACAGTGTAAATCTAGATGTGGGGATTCGAAACAGAGCACACAATAGGGTGATATCCTATCGAGTGAGAGTAGGAGAGTAGTGGTGACGCTTATCTGGTGGTGTAGTGACCGGCACAACTCCTGTGTAGGAATGAAGAAAAATAGCTGCTGCTGCCCTGTGGCTGCTGGATAAATCCTCCAGGAGATATTGGATCCAGTTGGATGAACACGAAATGATGATGAGGAAAAAGGCTTTCTATTCAGAACACGTTTCATCACCATACTGGCATCTTTTCAAGTGAAAAAAACAAGTCATTAGGTTTTTTCACTTCAAAAAGATGCCTGTGTGGCGTTAAAACACATTGTGAATAAAAAGCCTTTTTCCTCATCATCTTTTCTGAAAAATTGATTCACTCCAGCATCAGAGCCCACCTACATGTTTATCCACCTTGATCCAGATTATTAACAGTGACTTACAAGGCTGTTCACAACTATTCCTTTCCATACATCTCTGATCATAGTCCCAATTGTTTTTCACAGAGAAGATCCAGTCCTCGCAAGAACTTCCCCTATTGTCTCCTCCTCGCATAACTGTCTCCAAAATTCTTCCTGTGCTTTCCTTAAACTCTAGAACTCGGTACCCTTCAATAAGTCAAGCTCTTTCTCACCATTGAAACCTTCCAAGGTAACCTGAATGCTCAACTCTTCCAAAAAGTCTACAACCTACAATAGTCAACTACACTACTGTAGCTGTGTGCACACGTTCAGGAATTTTCGCTTTTTGTTTGCGGTTTTTCACTATAAAAATGCAATAAAACCATGAAAAAAATGCATACATTATGCATCCTATTATTAGAATGCAATCCACAATTTTTGTGCACATATTGCTTTTTTTTCGCGGTGGCATTCCGGAAAAAAACACAGCATGTCCATTCTTTGCTATACCTACCATGCGGGAAGTAAGCGGATCATTTGTGTTTGGTACCCAGGGTGAAGGAGAGGAGACTCTCCTCCAGGTCCCGGGAACCATATAATTATTAAAAAAAGAATTAAAATAACAAATCGTGATATTCACGCATCGGCACTTTTCCCGCTCCTCGCGATGCTTCCATTCCCAATGATGCCTTGTGGCAATGACCTGTGAAGATGTAGCGATGACCGCTACGTCATCACAGGTCATTCTCACAATGCATTACTGGGAACGGGAGCATCACGAGCATCGGGAATGCTGCGGGGGACGCCGGAAGGTGAGAATATCACAATTTTTTATTTTTTTTAATTATTTTTAACATTATATCTTTTTACTATTGATGCTGAGTAGGCAGCATCAATAGTAAAAATTTGGTTACACTTGTTAAACACTCTGTTTGACAAGTGTGACCAATCTGTCAATCTTTTTTCCTAGCGATGCTACTGATCGCTTGGAAAACGCTAGCATTCTGCAAGCTAATTACGCTTTCAAAACGCTAGTGTTTAGCGGGAATATGCATGCCAATTCCGCATGCGGTATATACTCGCGGCAGGAGTTGCGGAATTGCTGTGTAAATTTCCACGGCAATTCTGCAACGTGTGCACTGAGCCTAAGAACTCTACCTTCACCTACTGTCTCCATCCACCTTCCTTAGTTAGCCCTTTGTCTTCTATGCCAGTCTACTGCTCAGTAAGCGCATGTATTTTTTCCTTTTTTATTTTCTTATAATATTTAATTATCTTTTGTATCATTCTCATATAAACAGCGCACCAAAATATTATTGATTAAAAGTATTAATAATGCGCCAATAAATAGCCCCATGAAAAAAATCTAATAATTGTGTCTACTCATGTAGCTGAACCAGGGTGTGACTGCTACCTCAGAAGCGTGTAAAACTAAGGTCTGGGAAAAAAGGCTTCAGAACATTACAGCTGGCATTCCTAACCATCAGCAAACATGCGAATCAATGAGATGATCATTGGCTTTGATTTTCTTTTATTTAATTAACAATATAAAACCTATGACTATAATTAATCGTAACATATAGTTGATTAATGAACCTCTTATCTCTATTCTCTACTACAGACTCTCAGTTCTCAATCAATTTCCATTTAGGATGCACATCTAATCTGTATTTGGAGAAATGTGTATTTGATTCCCAAAATAATCAACCAGAAAAATGGCATTTTAACTGTGACTATGTGACCTTTGAAGATATATAACTAATAAAGCTTAATACAATGAGCTTTTGAGTCAAGATGTCAATATCTACAGTTTAGTCCATTAATATGGTCAAGATAAACTCAGCTTACCCAACCAGTGGAGCGTCGGTCATATAAAAAAAAATACTGACTATTGATTTAATGGTCAAATGACAAACCTCAAGTAGATGAGAGGCACCCAATTAACCTAATAAGCTGATCGTGCAGGTTATTTCAAACTCCATTAGAGGTTTTCTGAAGTCATTAGATAGCAACATACAGTTCAACAAAAATGCTATTTTACCTCTAAATTGACACATACATAATGATATAAAGAGAAAATCTAATCCATATGTTCTATTATGGTATAAAGCATTGAGAAGTTTGTCCCTCTCTCCTATAAGCCGCTGTGGCAGACTTAGCCTGCCGACATATCTTATGGCTATTCATTGGAATGGCCACATGTAATACTACAATTTCCTTGCAGTGGCCGCTGTAGAGTAAGTGTATTGTTGGCTGCAACTCTGCAATAACAGATGATCATGAGGGGTTTTAAAAAATTGAACCCACTCGCCTCATTTTTAGAATTGGTTGATTTGGTTAAAAAAAACCCTAATCTTACTCTAGTACCTTTATGGTTGGTTCCATAGATTGGGATTTGGGATGCAAGCTCCGTATAGTCAGTACAGTAGACTCCATTGTAAAAGTGGGGAAAGTACTAGTAATGCCACTTCATTGCTTTATGTTAACCCCTTCATGACCCAGCCTATTTTGACCTTAAAGACCTTGCCGTTTTTTGCAATTCTGACCAGTGTCCCTTTATGAGGTAATAACTCAGGAACGCTTCAACGGATCCTAGCGGTTCTGAGATTGTTTTTTCGTGACATATTGGGCTTCATGTTAGTGGTAAATTTAGGTCAATAAATTCTGCGTTTATTTGTGATAAAAATGGAAATTTGGCGAAAATTTTGAAAATTTCGCAATTTTCACATTTTGAATTTTTATTCTGTTAAACCAGAGAGTTATGTGACACAAAATAGTTAATAAATAATATTTCCCACATGTATACTTTACATCACCACAATTTTGGAAACAACATTTTTTTTTTGCTAGGAAGTTATAAGGGTTAAAATTTGACCAGCGATTTCTCATTTTTACAACGAAATTTACAAAACCATTTTTTTTAGGGACCAACTCACATTTGAAGTCAGTTTGAGGGGTCTATATGGCTGAAAATACCCAAAAGTGACAACATTCTAAAAAATGCACCCCTCAAGGTACTCAAAACCACATTCAAGAAGTTTATTAACCCTTCAGGTACTTCACAGCAGCAGAAGCAACATGGAAGGAAAAAATGAACATTTAACTTTTTAGTCACAAAAATTATCTTTTAGCAACAATTTTTTTATTTTCCCAATGGTAAAAGGAGAAACTGAACCACGAAAGTTGTTGTCCAATTTGTCATGAGTACGCTGATACCTCATATGTGGGGGTAAACCACTGTTTGGGCGCACGGCAGGGCTTGGAAGGGAAGGAGCGCCATTTGACTTTTTGAATTAAAAATTGGCTCCACTCTTTAGCGGACACCATGTCACGTTTGGAGAGCCCCCGCGTGCCTAAAAATTGGAGCTCCCCCACAAGTGACCCCATTTTGGAAACTAGACGCCCCAAGGAACTTATCTAGATGCATAGTGAGCACTTTGAACCCCCAGGTGCTTCACAAATTGATCCGTAAAAATGAAAAAGTACTTTTTTTTCACAAAAAAATTCTTTTAGCCTCAATTTTTTCATTTTCACATGGGCAACAGGATAAAATGGATCCTAAAATTTGTTGGGCAATTTCTCCTGAGTACACCAATACCTCACATGTGGGGGTAAACCACTGTTTGGGCACATGGTAAAGCTCGGAAGGGAAGGAGCGCCATTTGACTTTTTGAATGAAAAATTATCTCCATCGTTAGCGGACACCATGTCGCGTTTGGAGAGCCCCTGTGTGCCTAAACTTTGGCGCTCCCCCACAAGTGACCCCATTTTGTAAACTAGATCCCCCAAGGAACTTATCTAGATGCCTAGTGAGCACTTTAAACCCTCAGGTGCTTCACAAATTGATCTGTAAAAATGAAAAGGTACTTTTTTTTCACAAAAAAATTCTTTTCGCCTCAATTTTTTCATTTTCACATGGGCAATAGGATAAAATGGATCATAAAATTTGTTGGGCAATTTCTCCCGAGTACGCCGATACCTCATATGTGGGGGTAAACCACTGTTTGGGCACACAGCAGGGCTCGGAAGGGAAGGCGCGCCATTTGACTTTTTGAATGGAAAATTAGCTCCAATTGTTAGCGGACACCATGTCGCGTTTGGAGAGCCCCTGTGTGCCTAAACATTGGAACTCCCCCACAAGTGACCCCATTTTGGAAACTAGACCCCCCAAGGAACTTATCTAGATGCATATTGAGCACTTTAAACCCCCAAGTGCTTCACAGAAGTTTATAACGCAGAGCCATGAAAATAAAAAATAATTTTTCTTTCCTCAAAAATGATTTTTTAGCCTGGAATTATTTTGCCAAGGGTAATAGGAGAAATTGGACCCCAAATGTTGTTGTCCAGTTTGTCCTGAGTACGCTGATACCCCATATGTGGGGGTAAACCACTGTTTGGGCGCATGGAAGGGCTCGGAAGGGAAGGCACGCCATTTGGCTTTTTAAATGGAAAATTAGCTCCAATCATTAGCAGACACCATGTCACGTTTGGAGAGCCCCTGTGTGCCTAAACATTGGAGATCCCCCACAAATGACCCCATTTTGGAAACTAGACCCCCAAAGGAACTAATCTAGATGTGTGGTGAGGACTTTGAACCCCCAAGTGCTTCACAGAAGTTTATAACGCAGAGCCATGAAAATAAAAATAAAAAAATTATTTTCTCAAAAATGATCTTTTAGCCTGCAATTTTTTATTTTCCCAAGGGTAACAGGAGAAATTTGACCCCAAAAGTTGTCTAGATGTGTGGTGAGCACTTTGAACCCCCAAGTGCTTCATAGAAGTTTATAATGCAGAGCCGTGAAAATAATAAATACGTTTTCTTTCCTCAAAAATAATTATTTAGCCCAGAATTTTTTATTTTCCCAAGGGTAACAGGAGAAATTTGACCCCAATATTTGTTGTCCAGTTTCTCCTGAGTACGGTGATACCCCATATGTGGGGGTAAACTACTGTTTGGCCACATGCCGGGGCTCGGAATTGAAGTAGTGACGTTTTGAAATGCAGACTTTGATGGAATGCTCTGCGGGCGTCACGTTGCGTTTGCAGAGCCCCTGATGTGGCTAAACAGTAGAAACCCCCCACAAGTGACCCCATTTTGGAAACTAGACCCCGAAAGGAACTTATCTAGAACCCCCAAGTGCTTCACAGACGTTTACAACGCAGAGCCGTGAAAATAAAAAATAATTTTTCTTTCCTCAAAAATGATGTTTTAGCAAGCATTTTTTTATTTTCACAAGGGTAACAGGAGAATTTGGACCCCAGTAATTGTTGCGCAGTTTATCCTGAGTATGCTGGTACTCCATATGTGGGGGTAAACCACTGTTTGGGCACACGTCGGGGCTCGGAATTGAGGGAGCACCATTTGACTTTTTGAATACAAGATTGGCTGGAATCAATGGTGGCGCCATGTTGCGTTTGGAGACCCCTGATGTGCCTAAACAGTGGTAACCCCTCAATTCTACCTCCAACACTAACCCCCCCCACACCCCTAACCCTAATCCCAACTGTAGCCACAACCCTAATTCCAACACTAACCCCAACACACCCCTAACCACAACCCTAACCCCAACACACCGCTAACCCTAACCACAACCCTAATTCCAACCCAACCCTAACCCTAAGGCTATGTGCCCACGTTGCGGATTCGTGTGAGATTTTTCAGCATCATTTTTGAAAAATCCGCGGGTAAAAGGCACTGCGTTTTACCTGCAGATTTTCCACGGATTTCCAGTGTTTTTTGTGCGGATTTCACCTGCGGGTTCCTATTGAGGAACAGGTGTAAAACGCTGCAGAATCCGCACAAAGAATTGACATGCTGCGGAAAATACAACGCAGCGTTTCCGCATGGTATTTTCCGCACCATGGGCACAGCGGATTTGGTTTTCCATAGGTTTACATGGAACTGTAAACCTGATGAAACACTGCTGCGAATCCGCAGTGCCCAATCCGCTGCGGATCCGCAGCCATATCCGCACCGTTTGCACATAGCCTAATTCTAAAGGAATGTGCACATGCTGCGGAAAACGCTGCGGATCCGCAGCAGTTTCCAATGAGTTTACAGTTCAATGTAAACCTATGGGAAACAAAAATCGCTGTACACATGCTGCAGAAAAACTGCACGGAAACGCAGTGGTTTACATTCCGCAGCATGTCACTTCTTTCTGCGGATTCCGCAGCGGTTTTACAACTGCTCCAATAGAAAATCGCAGTTGTAAAACCGCAGTGAAATGCGCAGAAAAAACGCGGTAAATCCGCCATAAATCCGCAGCGGTTTAGCACTGCGGATTTATCAAATCCTCAGCGGAAAAATCTGCAGAGGACCAGAATACGTGTGCACATACCGAAACCCTAACCCTAGCCCTAACCCTAACCCTAACCCTAACCCTAGCCCTAGCCCTAACCCTAACCATAGCCCTAACCCTAACCCTAGCCCTAACCCTACCCCTACCTCTAACCCTATTCTAACATTAGTGGAAAAAAAAAAATTCTTTATTTTTTTATTGTCCCTACCTATGGGGGTGACAAGGGGGGGGTCATTTATTATTTTTTTTATTTTGATCACTGTGATAGATTATATCTCAGTGATCAAAATGCACTTTGGAACGAATCTGCCGGCCGGCAGATTCGGCGGGCGCACTGCGCATGCGCCCGCCATTTTGGAAGATGGCGGCGCCCAGGGAGAAGACGGGCGGACCCCGGCAGGATCGGTAAGTATGATGGGGTGGGGGGGAGCACGGGGGGGGGATCGGAGCATGGGGGGGTGGATCGGAGCGCGGGGAGGTGGAACGGAGCATGGGGGGGTGGAACGGAGCACGGGGGGGTTGAACGGAGCACGGGGGGGGTTGAAAACGGAGCACGGGGGTGGATCGGAGTGCAGGGGGGTGATTGGAGCATGGGGGGGTGATTGGAGCACGGGGGGAGTGGACAAGAGCACGGTGGGAGCGGAGCACAGGACGGAGGGGAGCGGAGCAGTGTACCGGACAGATCGGAGGGCTGGGGGGGGCGATCGGTGGGGTGGGGGCACATTAGTGTTTCCAGCCATGGCCGATGATATTGCAGCATCGGCCATGGCTGGATTGTAATATTTCACCAGTTTTAATAGGTGAAATATTACAAATCGCTCTGATTGGCAGTTTCACTTTCAACAGCCAATCAGAGCGATCGTAGCCACGGGGGGGTGAAGCCACCCTCCCCCCTGGGCTAAACTACCACTCCCCCTGTCCCTGCAGATCGGGTGAAATTGGAGTAAACCCTTTCACCCGATCTGCAGGGACGCAATCTTTCCATCTTTTCCGTAACTGCTATGAGGCCATTTTTGGCTGGCTCTATGGTCAAAACCAACTCTACCATCAAAACGTTAGTTGAATGTACTCTAAGAATTTATTGGTAAGAACAGAGACAGTCCCTTTAATCCATTTAAAGAAGTACTCCCATCAAAATGTTATCCTCTGAATATATTGCAGTCATAATATATTACTTACAATTGCTCATTTTGTCCTTCTACCCAGATAATTCTTCTATTTTCCATTAGGTCTATGACATCACGTGATTAAAGACAGACTAGCAGAATCTAAGCTCTGTGAAGAAACGGGAAGTCTATTTTCCCTCCATGAGTCATCCCTCTCTTCAACTCCTGATCCAGCTGCTCTACTCTGCCAGGGACTTGAGGGAGATAGAATTGTTGTTCTAAAAATGACTCATGCGGAGAAACGAGACTTCCTGTTTCTACATAGTATTAGAAGACTTCAGCTAATCTGTTATTAAACACATGATGCCATAAACCTAAAGATAATTAACTGGTTAGAAGGGAAAAATGAGCAATAATAAGTACAAAGTGCTATATAATATGATGCTTACAATATATTAAGATAAAAACTTTGATTGGAGTGCTTCTTTAAGAAAAAGCAAAATTTGGCTTTCAAAAGAGAGCATTGTTTGTTATTTTTTTCATCCAAGCATTTTGAGAGTCAAAGTTTTTTCTTTCTGCTAATGCAGTGGTATGAGGGCCCATCTCTTGCAGGTTATAATTTTCAATGACACCATATTAGAGTACCTATAAGTTATTATTGACTTCCTACCCCCGAAAACACCAATCGCATTATGTGAATTGTGTTGCACGTCTTACATATACATACAAGTATATTGCATCATGTGAATTGTATTGCATTGTGGTTTTTACGTGTATAATGTATAGAGTGTGATAAATATCGTTAGTATAATATACATAATGTGTAACAGTGTTATAGGGAATGTATAGTGCAAGAGAAGTGATGGACTGTGTAGTGTAACGAAGTTCTTCCCAGCAACAGCCAGCAGAGTCAGTAGTAGTTAAGTGTCGGGACTAGCCCACAGTGGAAGGGCTGAATGGTAGGGACAGGACTGTGCTTCCTGTATAGAGTTAGATGGAGAAATACAGTTTCCAAGGTCAAGTTCAAGTGCAGTGGGTTGCTAATGACAGCAAAGATCTAGCATTTGAGGCAGTGGGAGCCCTTACTAGATTCCTTTGTGTAAATCCCTGCAATGTCTGTAGGACAAGGCTCGTAGTCGTTACAGGCACTACGAAAAGTGCCTTATCCTCTGGCTTTCAGAAAAGATGGATGTGTAACTGTGTGAAGGGAAAGTAGAGGATCCGGGTGTACTGGGAAACTGGATGAGAAATCCCTGGGGCTGACAGCCAGTAAACGTAGAGATAAGTCCAGGAGGAATGGATAATAATGCTGAAAATGTACTGTATTAAATAAATGGGGAATAAGAAGTGTCATGCCCAATACTGAGTGTTGCAATATGATCAACTTGTCGGGTGAGGATGAATCAGTACCGAGGGGCTCCTCACAAGGTGGTTTTACAACAAATACATCCACCTTTAAACGTACAACAGGACAAACAACTAAATCTAAACGTAATGGAGGGAATTCCAACCCGCAGGGGGGATTACAGGTAGTGAACCTATCCCCACATGTATTAACTGAGACCCAATTGAGGGTACTGAGTAAGGGATTTTCATTTGCCCCAACTAACTCCTTTAATTTCTTTACAGCTATGAAGGATCTCAATTTATTTTCTCGAAAACTACTTCTCAGAAAGTTGCACCACAAGAGAGATTCGTGTGAGTTGATGTCTGAGATCGAGAGAGTGACCCTTCATAACTTGGAGGACCTCCTTGAGGAGCAGGAGGGCCCCATTACAAGTAGGTTTCCACCCTCTTCGGTGGCCAGATCGGCCAGGTTTCCCCCCTTGTCACTTAGCCCTGCTATCAACATCTTCACGAAATTAGTGACGGAGGAGTTTAAAGGGCTGTCTACTAGACGGCGTTTTGATAACCTTACGAGAGACGAAAGGACAGCTATTTCAGATCTCCAAAAACTACCTAATGTCGTTTTTAAGACAGCTGACAAGGGGGGAAATATTGTCATCTGGCCCCAAGAAAAATATGAACGTGAAGCGTTCCGTCAACTGAGTGATCGGGATACCTATCTTAGACTGTCCTTTAAGCCCCTAACTTCCTTTTCTCTTGATCTTCAAAATATCCTAATTAGGGCCTTTGATGCTGGTCTAATCACTAAACAAGTCTTGGAAGGTTTGACAGTTAAATCCCCCAAGGTTTCAACCTTTTATCTATTGCCTAAGATCCACAAGAATGCCCTCGACCCTCCTGGGCGTCCCATAGTGTCAGGAATTGGTAGTTTATGCGATCCAATATGCCAATTTATAGATTTTTATCTTAAACCTTTAGTGGAAACTCTTCCATCATATGTACGTGACACTACGGACGCTCTGGCTATGGTCGATGGCATTCTTGTGGATCATGACACACTATTAGTGACGGCAGACGTAGAAAGCCTATATACATGCATTGACCATCAGCATGGCATCGAGGCTGTCCGCCTCATCCTTGGCGCTTCCGACCGGGCCGGCCCTTTTTGTGAGCTTATCCTCGAGCTGCTGCACTATGTCCTTACCCATAATTTCTTTGTTTTCAAAGACCTATTCTACTTACAGATGCGTGGCACAGCCAGGGGCGCAGCCTGTGCGCCCTCGTATGCAAATCTCTTCCTGGGCTCCTGGGAGAGATCTCTTATTGGTGACGAGGGCCCACGGGCCGCTTCCCATGTGCTGTGCTGGCATCGTTATATAGATGATGTTTTTTTCTTGTGGGATGGGACGGTGCAGCAGCTCGGGGAATTTATGGGGACGCTGAATCAGAATGCTTTAAAGGGACACTGTCACCTGAATTTGGAGGGAACAATCTTCAGCCATCGAGGCGGGGTTTTTGGATTTTTGATTCACCCTTTCCTTACCCGCTGGCTGCATGCTGGCTGCAATATTGGATTGAAGTTCATTCTCTGTCCTCCATAGTACATGCCTGCACAAGGCAATCTTGCCTTGCGCAGGCGTGTACTATGGAGAACAGAGAATGAACTTCAATCCAGTATTGCAGCCAGCATGCAGCCAGCGGGTAAGGAAAGGGTGAATCAAAAACCCAAAACCCCCGCCTCCATGGCTGAAGATTGTTCCCTCCAAATTCAGGTGACAGTGTCCCTTTAAACATCCGTTTAACATATACATATGACATCAAAAAGGTGAACTTCTTGGATGTCACTTTTGAGGTAGATCATACCGGTCGCATCCCGACGGATGTGTACCGAAAACCAACATCCGTTAACGCACTGATTCACGCGTCCTCTGCTCACAATCCATCTACAATCAGGGCTGTCCCGGTCGGTCAGTTCCTGAGGATGAGGCTGATTTGCTCGTCAGATGCCAAATTCCCGCACAAATGTCCTGCACATGCTCACGCACACGCTTTCTAAGTTCTCTAGATGTCAAACTGACGTAAATTTTTGAACAGCCGCAAGTGGCGTAATAAATGACATTGGTGTTCCCACACGAGATGCGGTGTCTAATGTCAAATTGTTTTTTACCGTCGGATGAGCTTAACGTGGTGCAGCGCAGGACATTTGTGCAGGCGAGGCAGTGACTGCAGGGTATGGATCCAGCATTGGGCCCTTTAGATCCAAACGGATTATCTCGAGATAGAATATAGTGGCTCTTAGCCAAAAGGTCTTTTAAGTTCTTTGACCTTTTAGCTGTCATAGATGGACCCGCCCCCAATGACACTTCTAAAGAGGATTCTGCACTTAAAATGGGCCAATGTTTTTCCAATATATTTCACATCTCCTCCCAGCCTTACTAAATATGTTTTATTTTATTTTACTTTACCATTTTCTAATTACTGTATATGTAGATTTTTTTAAAAGATTTTATAGTTTCTTTTCAATAAACTTTATTTTCCTATATACAGTCTCTTTGATTGGCTGATCTCTACCATGTGATGCTATAGCTGCAAGGCATTTTGGGGAAGTCCATCCTGGCTGTACCTGAGGTCATGTCAGCCTTCTCTATCTGATGCAATCATCTACAATATTAAAATTGCAATGGGCATTTTTGCCAATTTGCAGAAAGCAAATCACATTGTTTGATTTTGCCAGGTCTAAAGAATTCACAAAAATATGGCATGAATATGATTTAATTTGTTAATCTCTAACAGTAATTTTGCAAGCAGGTACAAGGATGCAATAACGCAGGGATGCAGAGCAAGGATTAGTAAGAGTGCGGTTTAATTTACAGCAATAAGCTCCTTGTAGGGAGATAACAGAGGGATAACAGGGAGGTAACAAGGAGGTAACAGGAAGGGGGAAAGCAGGTGAAAACAGTGTAATTGCAATACAACACAACAGTCTTGCTATCAAATTCAACTTATCATGACTCCGCTGTCATTTAGTCGCATGCTGTCCGATGGGTGATGGAATGCCAGTAGAGGCAGACACTGCGTCTTCAGGCTTCCCCGTCCAACACATGGTCCCGCTTCTGGCGGCTACAGGCATTCACGGGTTTTGTATGTTGAGTCCTAGTCCATTAATCTGCAGAGCCAAAGTATGAAGCTCTGCACAAGTCTCTACTCGGTGTGTGCTCTGCTGCACACCCGCCGATAGCACGATACTTCTCCTGGTGCTCATTCCTCAGTGCATCCATGCCGCACTGATTTGCTCGGTGCCTGACTCTCTGTGCACTCACTGCTACTTGGGAGCCCTCACTAAACCCCTCCTGGGTCTCTGCTCCATGCTTCACCTCATTTTGCAGAGCACAGTCGGTCCCTGCCTTCTCCTTCCTCCGGCGGGAACTCTCTGGCTTTTCCCGCACTACACTCTCTCTCATCCCCCTGCTTACCACGCCCCTTCTCTCCAGATCATGGGTCGCATTTCCTTCCCCCCTGCAACACTGGACGCATCCTCGGCAGTTCCAGACCCGGTATTGAATAGGTACCCACAGCCTGGTCTTCATCATTACAATATCATGGGACAAACCCTGTCCATATGCTCTATTATCCTTGTATTGCTGTGAGTCAGTGTCTTACAACACATGACGAATGCGGCTTCTTTTGTTAAACCTCTGGCTTCCATGGCAACCCATCAGGGGTCCACAATTATGTTGCTGGGTCAATGATAATGTGACTCTTTAGATGTTACCATCAATAGTGAGATCTCAGGGGTTAAATAGCCAGAATTAAACTTATAATGATGGTCATGGTAACATGGCTGACTTGGAAAGTATCGCATAAAGCAAAAATAGACTATAAAATTTATTAAAAATTAAAAATAGTATAATCCCCAAAATTCACCTCCAATATCTTTTATAATCCTAGCCCTGGAAACTTACACACACTAATAAAATGCCTAAAAAAATATTTTAATGTAAGTCAAACAATGTGAAAATTAATATTTATGAAAATGATAAAAAAGAAACCTGCAATGATTATGGAAATATCACAAAGCAAATTACATGTATATCTAAAAAAATAGTAAGGTTATAGCCGTTAAAATGATGAGTAGTAAAAGTTGCTAAATAGTTTCTGGTCCTGAAGATCCAAAATATCCTGGCGCTAAATCAGTTAATGGGGTTGTCCAATAGTAAAACAACCTTTTTTAGATCTAAATATTTTGCCCCGAAAAAATAAAAAGCTTATAGTCGCCTCCCATGTCAGCGCCGTTCCAGCGGCTTCGTACAAATTGAACATGAAGAGGAAGTCAGAGATCAGCTGCAGCTCAGACTTCTTCATGTTCAATTTGTCTGAAGGCAGGGACAGTGACGCAAGAGTATATTGGGCTCTGGGCATCACATGTCATGCAACCCCACGAGAGCCGAGTATACATTTTTTTTCTTATCGGGCCAAACATTTAGATCGAGAAGGGGTTGTCCTAGAAATAAAAATCTTCTCTAACTGCATATTGCACAATTTTTTAAGAAGATGGATCTTGCAACACCTCTTTTTTAGGACACAAACCCACCGGTCCATTTTTCATCCCCTCCACACATATATCACATATATTCTATGTCATCCACACAGCACTCCAAATCACGGTCTTGCACAAGAATACTTCGTTCAGCCCTGCTGAGGGCATAACACAGTACTGTAATGTGCATGTGCTGGCTTTACGTCTGGGTCATCGGAACTCTTTGACCTCTTGCAGTACAGTACTGTGCTCTGACCACAGCAGGGAAGGTACACAATTGAGGGACAATGTGTAGATGATGGAGGATAGCAATTGTGATTGTGACAAAAAAGAAGCCGCTGAACCATAATCAGCTACCGTATTTTTCAGACTATAAGACGCACTTGTTTCCCAAAAAATTTTTTGGGGGGAAATGGGGGTGCGTCTTATAGTCAGATTATACTTGCAAATACCGTGACAGCGGTCCCAGTCCGATGCTGCAGCCTCCTTTCCCAGGCTGGTGTGGCTCTCTGTTGCGGCAGTGGTCTGTTGGGAGGCGGTGGCGGTGCTCTGTAGGATGACATTGGCGGTTGCCTGTGGGGTGGTGGTGCTCTGTGGGACAGGGGCAGCAGTGGTCTGTGGGGTGGCAGGGCTCTGCCGGCATTTTGTGAATGCCCGGAGTCCCACGCAGATTCATTCCTGCGATGCGGTGGCCTACGGGAAAATGGCCGCTGGGGCGGACCATACCCAGATTCAGTTCTCGGCAATGAGATCTGAATCTGAGCATGCGCTGCCCCCCTGGTGGCCATTTTTCCAGAGGCCACCGCATCGCAGGAATGGATCTGCATGGGCCTCCAGGCATTCACAAAATGCTGGCGGAGCTCTACCACCCCACAGACCACTGCTGCCCCATCCCACACAGCACCGCCACTGCCACCCCACAGGCCACCGCAGCTCCACAGAGCACCACAGCCCCACAGAGCATGGCAGCCCTATTGAGCACATGTAGCAAAATGCTGGCGGAGCCCTGCCACACCACAGAGTAGCACCACAAAGCAACACCACCGCACCAGCCTGGACCACCGAACAACTCCTTTGACCACTCCTCCACCTGTGCTGAAACCCCTTCCTGGTAAGCTGAGTTCGGACTGTAAGGCGGACCCCCATTTGACACATTTTTCCCCCCCTATTTTCCTTCTGAAAATTTGGGCAGCGTCTTATGGTCTTGTGCATCTTATAGTCCAAAAAATATGGTATGTTTATCGGACCAGACCACGTCATTTTGAGGGATTATATGAGGTCCTTTTTGTGCTATGCAGAGGGGATTGTGAATTTACAGGATATGCAGTTTAACAGTATTCCAGTAAAGAAGCATTAAAGGTGGTGGCCGTAGTTTATATTGGGAAAACCTGGTGACATGTTCCTTTTAAGTGGGGCATGTGCACAATTATTAGGACTAGGAGACTGAGTCCTGTTCTTTCTTCCAGGCTCCTGCATCCAGTTCGAGAGCTTGTGCTGTAGGGTGTGATGTGATCCTATAGTTCTTCCTTCTGTATGGAAAAGTACATGTATGAGTGGATCACAGTGCAAAATATGGTTGGTCCATGCTATTATTAAGAAACAGAATCTTCAATGTAAGTTATTGAAAAAAAAATTACTGTGCACAAATCTTATCTTGGATGTCCACTTTAACCCCTTCCCGACCCATGACGCCACGTAGGCGTCATGAAAGTCGGTGCCAATCCGACCCATGACGCCTATGCGGCGTCATGGAAAGATCGCGTCCCTGCAGATCGGGTGAAAGGGTTAACTCCCATTTCACCCGATCTGCAGGGACAGGGGGAGTGGTAGTTTAGCCCGGGGGGGTGGCTTCACCCCCTCGTGGCTACGATCGCTCTGATTGGCTGTTGAAAGTGAAACTGCCAATCAGAGCGATTTGTAATATTTCACCTATTATAACTGGTGAAATATTACAATCCAGCCATGGCCGATGCTGAAATATCATCGGCCATGGCTGGAAATACTAATATGCCCCCACCCCACCCCACCGATCGCCCCCCCAGCCCCCCGATCTGGCCGGTACACTGCTCCGGCTCCCCTCCATCCAGTGCTCCGCTCCCCCCGTGCTCTTGTCCGCTCCCCCCGTGCTCCAATCACCCCCCCCATGCTCCAATCACCCCCCCCTGCGCTCCGTTCCACCCCCCCGTGCTCCATTCCAGCCCCCCCGTGCTCCGTTCCACCCCTCCCGCGCTCCGATTCCCCCCCCGTGGTCCCCCCCCACCCCATCATACTTACCGATCCAGCCGGGGTCCCGTCCGTCTTCTCCCTGGGCGCCGCCATCTTCCAAAATGGCGGGCGCATGCGCAGTGCGCCCGCCTAATCTGCCGGCCGGCAGATTCGTTCCAAAGTGCATTTTGATCACTGAGATAGATTATATCTCAGTGATCAAAATAAAAAAAATAATAAATGACACCCCCCCTTTGTCACCCCCATAGGTAGGGACAATAAAAAAATAAAGAAATTTTTTTTTTCCACTAATGTTTGAATAGGGTTAGGGTTAGGGGTAGGGTTAGGGGTAGGGGTAGGGTTAGGGGTAGGGTTAGGGGTATAGTTAGGGGTAGGGTTAGGGGTAGGGGTAGGGTTAGGGGTAGGGTTAGGGGTAGGGTTAGGGTTAGGGGTAGGGTTAGGGCTAGGGGTAGGGTTAGGGCTAGGGGTAGGGTTAGGGCTAGGGGTAGGGTTAGGGTTAAGGTTAGGGGTAGGGTTAGGGGTAGGGGTAGGGTTAGGGCTAGGGTTAGGGTTTCGTTATGTGCACACGTATTCTGGTCCTCTGCGGATTTTTCCGCTGCGGATTTGATAAATCCGCAGTGCTAAACCGCTGCGGATTTATGGCGGATTTACCGCGTTTTTTTCTGCGCATTTCACTGCGGTTTTACAACTGCGATTTTCTATTGGAGCAGTTGTAAAACCGCTGCGGAATCCGCACAAAGAAGTGACATGCTGCGGAATGTAAACCGCTGCGTTTCCGTGCAGTTTTTCCGCAGCATGTGTACAGCGATTTTTGTTTCCCGTAGGTTTACATTGAACTGTAAACTCATGGGAAACTGCTGCGGATCCGCAGCGTTTTCCGCAGCGTGTGCACATACCTTTAGAATTAGGCTATGTGCCCACACTGCGGATTGGCCGCTGCGGATTCGCAGCAGTGTTCCATCAGGTTTACAGTACCATGTAAACATATGAAAAACCAAATCCGCTGTGCCCATGGTGCGGAAAATACCGAGCGGAAACGCTGCGTTGTATTTTCCGCAGCATGTCAATTCTTTGTGTGGATTCCGCAGCGTTTTACACCTGTTCCTCAATAGGAATCCGCAGGTGAAATCCGCACAAAAAACACTGGAAATCCGCAGAAAATCCGCAGGTAAAACGCAGCGCCTTTTACCCGCGGATTTTTCAAAAATGGTGCGGAAATATCTCACACGAATCCGCAACGTGGGCACATAGCCTTAGGGTTAGGGTTGGAATTAGGGTTGTGGTTAGGGTTATGGCTACAGTTGGGATTAGGGTTATGGCTACAGTTGGGATTAGGGTTAGGGGTGTGTTGGGGTTAGTGTTGGAGTTAGAATTGAGGGGTTACCACTGTTTAGGCACATCAGGGGTCTCCAAACGCAACATGGCGCTACCATTGATTCCAGCCAATCTCGTATTCAAAAAGTCAAATGGTGCTCCCTCACTTCCGAGCCCTGACGTGTGCCCAAACAGTGGTTTACCCCCACATAGGGGGTACCAGCATACTCAGGACAAACTGCGCAACAATTACTGGGTTCCAATTTCTCCTGTTACCCTTGTGAATCTAAAAAAATGCTTGCTAAAACATAATTTTTGAGGAAAGAAAAATGATTTTTTATTTTCATGGCTCTGCTTTGTAAACGTCTGTGAAGCACTTGGGGGTTCAAGTACTCACCACACATCTAGATAAGTTCCTTTCGGGGTCTAGTTTCCATAATGGGGTCACTTGTGGGGGGTTTCTACTGTTTAGGCACATCAGGGGCTCTGCAAACGCAACGTGACGCTCGCAGAGCATTCCATCAAAGTCTGCATTTCAAAACGTCACTACTTCAATTCCGAGCCCCGGCATGTGCCCAAACAGTAGTTTACCCCCACATATGGGGTATCACCGTACTCAGGAGAAACTGGACAACAAATATTTGGGTCAAATTTCTCCTGTTACCCTTGGGAAAATTAAAAAATTCTGGGCTAAATAATTATTTTTGAGGAAAGAAAACGTATTTATTATTTTCACGGCTCTGCATTATAAACTTCTATGAAGCGCTTGGGGGTTCAAAGTGCTCACCACACATCTAGATAAGTTCCTTTCGGGGTCTAGTTTCCAAAATGGGGTCACTTGTGGGGGGTGTCTACTGTTAAGCCACATCAGGGGCTCTGCAAACGCAACGTGACGCCCACAGAGCATTCCATCAAAATCTGCATTTCAAAACGTCACTACTTCACTTCCGAGCCTCGGCATGTGCCCAAACAGTGGTTTACCCCCACATATGGGGTATCAGCGTACTCCGGAGAAACTGGACAACAACTTTTGGGGTCCAATTTCTTCTGTAACCCTTGGGAAAATAAAAAATTCTGGGCTAAATAATTATTTTTGAGGAAAGAAAAAGTATTTATTATTTTCACGGCTCTGTATTATAAACTTCTATGAAGCACTTGGGGGTTCAAAGTGCTCACCACACATCTAGATAAGTTCCTTTGGGGGTCTAGTTTCCAAAATGGGGTCACTTGTGGGGGGTTTCTACTGTTAAGCCACATCAGGGGCTCTGCAAACGCAACGTGACGCCCACAGAGCATTCCATCAAAGTCTGCATTTCAAAACGTCACTACTTCACTTCCGAGCCCCGGCATGTGCCCAAACAGTGATTTACCCCCACATATGGGGTATCAGCGTACTCAGGAGAAACTGGACAACAACTTTTGGGGTCAAATTTCTCCTGTTACCCTTGGGAAAATAAAAAATTGCAGGCTAAAAGATCATTTTTGAGAAAATAATTTTTTTTTTTTATTTTCATGGCTCTGCGTTATAATCTTCTATGAAGCACTTGGGGGGTTCAAAGTCCTCACCACACATCTAGATTAGTTCCTTTGGGGGTCTAGTTTCCAAAATGGTGTCATTTCTGGGGGATCTCCAATGTTTAGGCACACAGGGGCTCTCCAAACGTGACATGGTGTCCGCTAATGATTGGAGCTAATTTTCCATTTAAAAAGCCAAATGGCGTGCCATCCCTTCCGAGCCCTGCCGTGCGCCCAAACAGTAGTTTACCCCCACATATGGGGTATCAGCGTACTCAGGACAAACTGGACAATAATATTTGGGGTCCAATTTCTCCTATTATCCTTGGCAAAATAGGAAATTCCAGGCTAAAAAATCATTTTTGAGGAAAGAAAAATTATTTTTTATTTTCATGGCTCTGCGTTATAAACATCTGTGAAGCACCTGGGGGTTTAAAGTGCTCAATATGCATCTAGATAAGTTCCTTGGGGGGTCTAGTTTCCAAAATGGGGTCACTTGTGGGGGAGCTCCAATGTTTAGGCACACAGGGGCTCTCCAAACGCGACATGGTGTCCGCTAACAATTGGAGCTAATTTTCCATTCAAAAAGTCAAATGGCGCGCCTTCCCTTCCGAGCCCTGCCGAGTGCCCAAACAGTGGTTTACCCCCACATATGAGGTATCGACATACTCGGGAGAAATTGCCCAACAAATTTTATGATCCATTTTATCCTACTGCCCATGTGAAAATGAAAAAATTGAGGCGAAAAGAATTTTTTTGTGAAAAAAAAGTACTTTTTCATTTTTACAGATCAATTTGTGAAGCACCTGAGGGTTTAAAGTGCTCACTAGGCATCTAGATAAGTTCCTTGGGGGGTCTAGTTTCCAAAATGGGGTCACTTGTGGGGGAGCGCCAATGTTTAGGCACACAGGAGCTATCCAAACGCGACATGGTGTCCGCTAATGATGGAAATAATTTTTCATTCAAAAAGTCAAATGGCGCTCCTTCCCTTCCGAGCCTTACCATGTGCCCAAACAGTGGTTTACCCCCACATGTGAGGTATTGGTGTACTCAGGAGAAATTGCCCAACACATTTTAGGATCCATTTTATCCTGTTGCCCATGTGAAAATGAAAAAATTGAGGCTAAAAGAATTTTTTTGTGAAAAAAAAGTACTTTTTCATTTTTACGGATCAATTTGTGAAGCACCTGGGGGTTCAAAGTGCTCACTATGCATCTAGATAAGTTCCTTAGGGCGTCTAGTTTCCAAAATGGGGTCACTTGTGGGGGAGCTCCAATTTTAGGCACACGGGGGCTCTCCAAACGGGACATGGTGTCCGCTAAAGAGTGGAGCCAATTTTTGATTCAAAAAGTCAAATGGCGCTCCTTCCCTTCCAAGCCCTGCCGTGCGCCCAAACAGTGGTTTACCCCCACATATGAGGTATCAGCGTACTCAGGACAAATTGGAAAACAACTTTGGTGGTTCAGTTTCTCCTTTTACCATTGGGAAAATAAAAAAATTGTTGCTAAAAGATAATTTTTGTGACTAAAAAGTTAAATGTTCATTTTTTCCTTCCATGTTGCTTCTGCTGCTGTGAAGCACCTGAAGGGTTAATAAACTTCTTGAATGTGGTTTTGAGTACCTTGAGGGGTGCAGTTTTTAGAATGGTGTCACTTTTGGGTATTTTCAGCCATATAGACCCCTCAAACTGACTTCAAATGTGAGGTGGTCCCTAAAAAAAATGGTTTTGTAAATTTCGTTGTAAAAATGACAGATCGCTGGTCAAATTTTAACCCTTATAACTTCCTAACAAAAAAAAATTTTGTTTCCAAAATTGTGCTGATGTAAAGTAGACGTGTGGGAAATGTTATTTATTAACTATTTTGTGTCACATATCTCTCTGGTTTAACAGAATAAAAATTCAAAATGTGAAAATTGCAAAATTTTCAAAATTTTCGCCAAATTTCCGTTTTTATCACAAATAAACGCAGAATTTATTGACCTAAATTTACCACTAACATGAAGCCCAATATGTCACGAAAAAACAATCTCAGAACCGCTAAGATCCGTTGAAGCGTTCCTGAGTTATTACCTCATAAAGGGACACTGGTCAGAATTGCAAAAAACGGCAAGGTCTTTAAGGTCAAAATAGGCTGGGTCATGAAGGGGTTAAATGTATGCATGGTGTGACAACCACTGTACAGTATATCAGTACTTTGCCTTTAGCTAAGGCAGCCTTTGAGAAGTCTCACAGCCAATAAATTCTTAGCATCTTCTGTGCCGGAGTCTAGCCGTCTAAGTTTCTCTTCTATACAGAGAATCCGCTAACAATGAGTACTGGAGTTAAACATCTGCCATTATTGATGCACCGCTGTGAGCAATCATCAACTTTCTAAGACTTTTATGAGGATCCAACTGTGTGCTTACATTTTGCATTGTTCACTGTGTTCTGAGGAAGAGCTTAATTACAGGCATATAATAACCATAGCCGAGCCAGGCTCCGAGTCCTTTGTATGTGGAAAACAGATAAGGCAGTAACTGAATTATTATTGCAAATATTGTAAACATGAAGCATGGTCTTTTGATAGTTAGGGCTAGAAAATGATAGAGCTGAAGATGGCATTTAATTATCTTCTAATAATTCTGAAGACCAAGGCACTTGTTTCATTCTCTATACTCTACATAATTCAGTTACGAACATTTTTTTGATGGTTGATAGAATAATGGTCTGATATGGAGAGAAAAAACTACCAGCTGCACAATTTCACCTATAGCACCCCCTTCTTTCCAAGGAATTCACGTAGAATCATGGCCCCAGAATTTAGATATCCTTGGATGGTCCATTGATTGATGCTCTGGAATCGGAGTGGAATGAAACAGAATGGAAATTGTTGGTCAACAACAATTGTAAAAAAATGTGTCAAAATGTGTATGGCCTGAGGTAACTATAGCACATTCAGAGAGTCTAGAAGTCAATAATGAGTGTCAGGCAGATAATAGTATGTAAACCTGAGTGAGTGAAGTTGGTCCAGCCAAAGGTCTGATAATGAAGGTTAAGCAGAGCCAGGATGTGGTAGTGATGGGACTAGTACAGGACAGTAGTCAGATACATACTTCACAATAGTCCCGACTTTGCTGGAACAGCCTTGTGATGTGGACTGTCCATGTAGGGTTTATCATACACTCGGCCGATTTATTCAAGTCTATGCGTCTGAAAGAAAGAACCCAGGGCTGTTCTTGAGGTCATAGAGATCCCAGTGATCATACATTTTTCACGTATCCTGTAGATTAGTTGATGAATGTTCTTTTGGGATATACTGTTCATCTTTAATGAGTAATTAGGACACATATAGGAAGGTTGGTTTAAATAAAGCCTTAAATACTGTAGACGTTTTCATTTATAAATAATAAAAAAAAAAACATGATAAAACCAATGTCATGACAGGCAATGGTGGCTGTACAAAAAGACAACCATATACAGTAGGCTCCATGGATACATAACAGGACAACTTTTACCAGATCAGGAAGGAACTTGTCCTAGATAATTGTAGACTTGTTTTGATGATTATTTTTAGTGGCATGTATATAAGCACTCATACATGCGACGTTATAATGTAATGCTTTACATGCCCTTACTGTAAGTGAATGAAAAACGCTGAGTGTTTATATGTGCCGCCACTTAAAATAAAAACTCTACATGGGAAATACATATTAAGAGGCTCCATAGTATTTAATATTGACATAGGACCTGTTATGACCTGGTGGTTAAGAGCACACGGAATGACCTGATAGTTACTGATAAATAAGGATGAGCTCTGGGACGTGGGAACTCTGCTGACCGCAATCCCTAATCCTATCACGCACACTAGAAATAGCCGTGGATTGCTCCTAACGCTCCCTATGCAACTCGGCAAGCCTAAGGAACTAGCTAGCCCTGAAGATAGAAAAATAAAGCCTACCTTGCCTCAGAGAAATTCCCCAATGGAAAAGGCAGCCCCCCACATATAATGACTGAGTAAAGATGAAAATACAAACACAGAGATGAAATAGATTTAGCAAAGTGAGGCCCGACTTACTGAACAGACTGAGGATAGGAAAGGTTGCTTTGCGGTCAGCACAAAACCCTACAAAAAGACCACGCAGAGGGCGCAAAAAGACCCTCCGCACCGACTCACGGTGCGGAGGCGCTCCCTCTGCGTCCCAGAGCTTCCAGCAAGCAAGACAACAATAAAAATAGCAAGCTGGACAGAAAAATAGCAAACCAAAGAAAATTCCTAGCTTCTGCTGGGAAGACAGGTCACAAGAACGATCCAGGAGAGAACTAGACCAATACAGGAACATTGACAGGTAGCATGGAGCAAAGATCTAAGTGGAGTTAAATAGAGCAGCCAGCTAACGAATTAACCTTGTCACCTGTGGAAGGAAACTCAGAAACACCCACCAGAGGAAGTCCATGGACAGAACCAGCCGAAGTACCATTCATGACCACAGGAGGGAGCCCGACAACAGAATTCACAACAAGGACCATACTGTTCCTCCATGTGGCATTGATTTCAGATGAAGGCATATGGAAGTTTCTGCTTATTTCTTCATGAGTTAAAAGAAAATGAATTCATCCCTGGAAACATCAGTCCTAGATGACAACAGGAGCTGCATTGGGGCAATGACATCAAACATAGTGTGTCCTTAATGTAGACCTACAGCCATGTGCAACCATACAGAATTTGTGCACACAACCCACACACATGTAAGGGAGGACTAAGCTAGCCGGGACTAACTCCCCATTGAAGCTTTTGAAGAATCCTGATTATCTCTATTCAAGGCAAAGTCATAATGACTTTCAACATTGTAGAGAAGTCACCTAATAATCATCAGCCTACGAGAGCAGAGAAATATATGATAAGCCTGTTATGTTGTATTCCGAACCACAGCAGAAGCAGAAAAAAAACATTGCTTCCTCAAATCAGATATTGATGTACTTGTTGAGGCATATACTAGAAGAATTGGATATGGGGGAAAAAACATTTTGTTTGTAGACTATCAACTTATAAGATAACAAAAACCTCATTTGCATGGAAAACAGTTGTACGAGGAAATCACCAGCAAAAATAAAAACTAGAAGCCTGTTCAGAATATCAAGTCTACTACCGGAGAAGAATATTAATGACTTTCATTGTCTGCTTGCCATGGTTGAAGAACACAGTGTAATATCAACATCAAAGGAAGAAATGATCTGCACTGTATTTCATACACAGGATTGGGATTACGTATTGGGCAATACAAACAATTAATTTTCCTAAGAAGTTGAATGATTGCATTATTTATACCGATTCTCATAAACAACCTCTTCATTATTCCAGACCGGAGTTCATATTTATAGTGGTGGCTACAAAAACAGTCAACAGTTTGTCTACAGACACATCTCTAGGTGATCAGTAAAGGTCCTGTATTCATCAACTCTTTAGGGTAATCCTTCAGGTGACCATATTTTAAAGATATTTGTCCGATTTCAGAAGTACAGTAGACATAAAAAATCCACAAGAAATGTCTACATACTTTTATCAGTTCAAGTCCCAGTTGTATTTTTCCTATTATGTGGATCTGTAATAAAACCTTTGATCCAATATTATGTGCTTTCAAATTTATATGGAGACATATGTTCCAATCCATAATGTATTGGGGAGAAAGCAGTACACTATACTGTGGCATATGAAGTGTCTGCATACAATGACCACATATATTTCCCAATTGACCCACTTAGTTGAAGTGGCTTAATGAGCAGAGGAAAACTGTTCAAGTAGGTACTATTGGCATAAAAAGGTATAAAATCAAGAATCAGCAAATATCAAGGAGATATTAAGCCCTCAGCAACCCATTTTTGATGGAAGATTCACGTCTAGTCAGATATCTCACTTGGCTCCTGCCTTCGGGTAGATCTAAGACCAAAGATTAAAGAGAACCTGTCAGCAGAATTTTGCTAAGTAAACAACAGAACTTGTCATGATGCCTCTGTTACACTCATTTAAATTATACCTATGGTGAAGAAATCCATCTTGTGGTTCTAGTGTAATCAGTGATAGACGTTTTCAGCTGATTATATGCTCATTCTCCATTATGGGACTGTAGGCATTGTTTTATCTTCCTGCTCTAAGCCAGAGAAACCAAGGAAAGAAACTGGCTGAAACACTGATTACACAAGAACTACAAGACGGATTTCTTCACCCGAGGTATCATTTTAATCAGTATAACACTGCCAACCTAACATTGTCTGTAGTTTACTTAGCAAATTCCTGATGAAAGGTTCGCTTTAATGGAAAAGTCCAGAGCATCTTCAATGGGAACCACCTTGTTTAATAGATGAAAAACTCTATTACCAAAGTCCTATCTCCATCTTTTATGTTATCACTCTCAGAATTACAAGCTTGGCTCTGTATGCATAATTGTGGGCTTTGTTGGATCATCATAAAGATTATTGCTTTGCATTTTATGAAGGCTTTTTTTTCTTCAGGCTGATAAGATTGCAAATGTAATCAGTTAGACTAATTGTATAATGTTGTGTAAATGTGAAAGCTGTTCTAATGTACACATTTTACACCAAATTACTTTCAAATAGGGATACTGTCTTATCTACTTAAAATGTGAATAGTAAAATCTTAATCATATTCCCCTAATTGGATCCAGATTGTGCTTTGCTTTGTAGTCAATTAACCGTCTTTCTTTAGATGGCATGCTCTTTAAAATTCATTGCTCTGTCCTACCTAGGTCTTAACCAATTTGAATAAAAGTTGCTCTTTTACATTTCCAGTCAACCAGAAGGAAGTATCAGCTTGTTCAGTAGCTTCTTCTGAAAATGAGATTGTTGAGTCAGGATCCCAAGACAGTCCTCGTCAATTCCTAAAATTATACAATGTATGCCAATCCATTAAGGAAAAGTAAAGTTTACTTTAACCAGGGATATAATACATCTGTCAAAGATCGCAGCCAGGGGAGGGAGGGTCACGCTGATGCCAACACGCTGTTACTTTTTTGTCACAAACAGCCATCTGCTGCCCCCTATCATCAGCACAATTGTGCAATTGATTGGAGATTAACAGAGGAGGCTGCAGGCTGTTTCCACTACTAGGCTGGTTATTGGATAACTAACAGTTAGCGTCTGATATATACACCTCTGACTCCAATCCATGGAATATATGTATATACCCCTGGTACAGTCACTGCCAGCTCTGCAATAACAAAATTAACTGCTCGCTGACACCATCAATCGTTTATACAGGCTGATTGGACACTTGCCAGGCAGGGCCGGGATGAGGGGTAGGCAAGCTAGGCCTAGGGCGTTATCTCCTGCCTACCGGAAGGGGGGCGCAGGCACGGAGATGACTGTATTCAGTCACTGGCCATGAAATAAAGGGGCTGTGAAGGGGGACAGCAAAGCATATGAGATGCTACGGTGACCATACTTTATATGGTTCTGTGGAGGTTATTATATTGGGGGCTGTGGTGAGCATACTGGATGGGGGCTGTGGTGAATATCATACTGTTTTGGGTGTTTGTGGGCCATAATATTGTATGTGTTGTTGTGGCGATCTTCATAGTATACATGGGGGCTGTTTTGGGCATCAACTATTTATGTTGCTGTGGTGCCATTTTCTGGTGATTTTAGTAAACCGGAAGCAAATGGTTGTCAGCTATAGCGGTGACAATTGTGCTTGACATTGTTTCATCCCTTTATGTTTTAGTTTTTAACATTTTCTGGGTCAAATGTTTTGAAAAATGTTGTCATGGGTAGTCAAATTTTGCCACATTTTTTTGTGTGTGTTTTTCGGTTGAAACAAGGCAAAGACAGCCAAATTTATCACAAGATGTCAGGAAGCTTATTATTCTGAGAGTGAAGTCAAAAGCCAAAAGGAGTCAGCTATGGAATTCAACCGCTCTCAGAGTTAAGTGTCACATATAATAAAGAAAAAGAAGGTTATAGAACAGCTGACAAACCTAGAAGTGGACAACCACAGAAAACTTGCTCCAAAGTTGATGACATTATTAATAATAAGAATTTTATTTATATAGCGCCAACATATTCCGCAGCGCTATACAAATTACAGGGGGGACTTGTACAGCCAATAGACATTACAGCATAACAGAAATCACAGTTCAAAATAGAAACCAAGAGGAGTGAGGGCCCTGCTCGCAAGCTTACAAACTATGAGGAAAAGGGGAGACACGAGAGGTGGATGGTAACAATTGCTTTAGTTATTCGG
Source organism: Ranitomeya imitator (assembly GCF_032444005.1). Lineage (NCBI taxonomy): Eukaryota > Metazoa > Chordata > Amphibia > Anura > Dendrobatidae > Ranitomeya > Ranitomeya imitator. Next base: position 471,697,229 of record NC_091283.1, read on the forward strand.
ACCAGCCATAGTGTAAGGCTCGGGTGTTCATGTAATGCTGCATGAACCAGTTAACTGCCTAAATATGTAACAGTACAGACACAGAGGGCTATTAACTGCATAAAGTGTATGAGAACATGACATGAGGAACCTGATTATGTTTTTTTTTTATGATAGGCCACACAGGGATCGTTAGGTTAATGCGTTGAGGCGGTAAGCCAATCTGAATAAATGAGTTTTTAGGGCACACTTAAAACTGTGGGGATTGGGGATTAATCATATTAACCTAGGTAGTGCATTCCAAAGAAGTGGCGCAGCACGTGTAAAGTTTTGGAGACGGGAGTGGGAGGTTCTGATTATTGAGGATGCTAACCTGAGGTCACAAGCGGAGCGGAGGGCACGGGTAGGGTGGTAGACTGAGACCAGAGAGGATATGTAGGGTGGTGCTGAGCCATGGAGTGCTTTGTGGATGAGGGTAGTAGTTTTGTACTGGATTCTGGAGTGGATGGGTAGCCATTGTAATGACTGGCACAAGGTGGAGGCATCGGTGTAACGGTTGGTGAGGAATATGATCCTGGCTGCAGCATTCAGCACAGATTGGAGAGTTTGGTAAGAGGGAGGCCGATTAGTAGAGAGTTACAATAGTCCAGACGAGAATGAATAAGTGAAACAGTAAGAGTTTTTGCAGAGTTGAAAGTAAGAAAAGGGCGAATTCTAGAAATGTTTTTGAGGTGCAGATAAGAAGAGCGAGCCAGTGATCGGATGTGGAGGTGAATGAAAGCTCAGAATCAAGGATGACCCCAAGGCAGCGGGCATGTTGCTTTGGAGTAATGGTGGAACCGCACACGGAGATGGCAATGTCAGGCAAAGGTAGGTTAGTAGAGGGAGCGAACACGAGGAGTTCAGTTTTTGACAGGTTCAGTTTCAGATAGAGGGAGGACATGATTTTAGAGACAGCGGTAAGACAATCACTGGTGTTTTCTAAAAAGGTCAGCGTGATAACAGAAGAGGTGTATAATTGGGTGTCGTCAGCATAGAGATGGTACTGGAAACCAAATCTACTGAATGTTTGTCCAATAGGGGCAGTATACAAAGAGAAGAGGAGGGGGCCTAGGACTGATCCTTGAGGAACCCCAACAGTAAGGGGAAGGTGAGAGGAGGAGGAACCAGCAAAAGATACAGTGAAGGATCGGTCAGAGAGATAGGAGGAGAACCAGGAGAGAACGGTGTCCTTGAGGCCGATGGAGTGGAGCATATTGAGGAGGAGCTGATGATCCACAGTATCGAATGCTGCAGAGAGATCCAAGAGAATTAGCATGGAGTAGTGACCATTAGATATAGCTATTAGTAGGTCATTAGAGACTTTAGTGAGGGCAGTTTCAGTAGAGTGTAAAGAGCGGAAGCCAGATTGAAGAGGGTCAAGAAGTGAGTTATCTGAGAGATAGCGGGTAAGACGGGAGTGGACCAGGCGTTCGAGGAGTTTAGAGATGAAGGGAAGATTAGAGACAGGCCTATAATTAGTGGGACAGTTTTGGTCGAGGGATGGTTTTGTAAGTAATGGATGTATGATGGCATGCTTAAATGAGGAGGGAAAAATACTGGAAGTGAGAGAAAGGTTGAATATTTTTGTGAGGTGAGAGGTGACCGGGGAAAGGGACTGGAGCAGATGTGACGGAATGGGGTCACTGGTGCAAGTGGTTGGGCGAGAAGATGCAAGGAGCCCGACTACTTCTTCTGCTGTAACTGGTTCAAAGTCAGAGAGTGAACTAGATGCAGTGGGGGAGGGAGGACAGTGCATGGTATGAAGAGATTGGGAGATGATTTCCTGTCGAATGTGGTCAATTTTTTCTTTGAAGTAATTGGCCAGATCGTCAGCACGGAGATCCGTGGTTGGGGCCTGCACTCTTGGGTTGAGTAGGGACTGGAAAGTGTCAAAGAGACGTTTAGGGTTATATGACAGTGAGGTGATCAGGGTGTTCAAATAGGTTTGTTTGGAGAGGTGAAGGGCAGAGTTGTATGTTTTTAGCATGAACTTATAATGGATAAAATCTTCGGGTAGATTTTCTCCACAGACGTTTGGCGCACCTGGAGCACCGCTGCAGGAAACATGTTAGCAGCGTGTGCCACGGTTGTCGCCGTCTGTGCTGAGTCGTTCTATGTATAGGAGGTGCAGCTTCATCCAGGGCACTTTGCAGAGTTTCATTGTAATGCTTCAGAGCAGAATCAGGACATGAGATGGAGGAGATTGGGGCCAATGAGGACTGTAAGTTCTTCATAAGTTTCTGGGTGTTAATGGCCTGTATGTTTCTATAAGTGTGGAAAGTGGGGGTGACCTGAGCGGGATGGCAGTTCTTGATAGAGAATGAAAGAAGGTTGTGGTCAGAGAGCGGGAGCAGGGAGTTTGTGAAATTATTAAGGAAAAGTCAGTATCTGATGTCCATAAAATTGCTGTAAGATTTTGCACACAATCAAGGAAGAATCTGGGGTCAAAGTGAGTGGTCAAACTTTGGTGTGACGGCTAAGAGCAGTAAGGCTGGATGCATGAGTTCCAGTCAAGAAGCCTTTCATCTCTGCAAAGAAACAGAACATCTGACATGAGTTTGCTAAACACAGTTGATGGAAAGAGACAGATTGGTCTAAGGTGTTGTGAACAGATGAATACAAGTTCAATCTGTTTAATAGTGACGGCAAGTACTATATATACTGCCCAATTGGAAAATGTAATGATGTAAGGTACCAAACACCTACAGTGAAACATGGTGGTGGCAATGTAATGGTTTGGAGCTGCATTTTTGCATCTGCCATTGGCCCTCTGCATATAATTGATGAAATATGAATACTACCATGTATCTGGATATACTGAAGAATCAAGTGCTGCCACATGGTAAAACCAAAGTAGGCAGGGGCTGGAAATTCCAGCAAGACAATGATCCTAAGCACACATCCAATTTAGTCAAAAATTGGTTAGCAAAGAAAAATGTTCACCTTTTACAATAGCCCAGCGAATCACCTGATTTAAACTGTATAGATCACCTTTGGGATGACTTAGGGCGATGAGTTGGGGCCCGTACCCATAGCAATAAAGATGAATTGTTTTCAGATTTGCAAATGGAATAGAGCAAGATCCCTTAGGATGTCTTGAATCCCCTAGTGGCTGCAATGCCCCATTAGTGTGGTGCAGTAATTAAAGCAAGAGGTTATGCTACAAAATACTAAGTTATGGCATTGTAAACAATTAAGTACTACAGTACAGACCAAAAGTTGGGACACACTTTCTCATTGAAAGATTTTTCTGTATTTTCATAACTATGAAAATTGTACATTCACACTGAAGGCATCAAAACTATGAATTAACACATGTGGAATTACATACTTAACAAAAAAGTGTGAAATAACTGAAATTATGTCTTATATTCTAGGTTCTTCAAAGTAGCCACCTTTTGCTTTGATGACTGCTTTGCACGCTCTTGGCATTCTCTTGATGAACTTCAAGAGGAAATACAAATTTCATAGTCATGAAAATACAGAAAAATCTTTAAATGAGAAGGTGTGTCCAAACTTTTGGTCTGTACTGTATGTTGTGATTAATAATTAGTTTAGACAAAACTTTTGGAAGTCAGTTTTGTTTCATTAAATGACCATATTTATATTCTAAAGCATTTTGCTTAAAATTAACGTCTTGCAAGATGACAACTTCTCGCACTTTCAAGTCATCACCAGGAAAAGTTTAGCACAACAACCAGACAGAAGTATTCACACTTAAAAAAAAAAAGGCAAAACTTTTGGTCACCACTATAAGGGATAAATATCACTATTTTTTCCCTGTATTGTGTAAATGCTTTGTGTAAATGATTGATTCTGTATCTAATTTTGAAATTATACTCCCTGTTAAGTCATATCCCTGAAGCACACCACTTTTATTTTCTACTTTTGATAACATTTACTTGTGAAAAAGGTAACATTTCTAGTGGAAGTGGTCATCAGAATTTGCTACCTAACTCATCGGCATTGAAGGGGCATGTGCATTAGGGGTCTTGCTACCTCAGTCTCTGAGCCATTCCTTTGCTTTGGGGGGGTGTAGGGGGCACTATTTTCTTCATCTGCCTAGGGCACCAAAATACTTTGTCCTGGCCCTGCCAACAGGTAAGGTATGGCTTTCATAGGGGGCGGTTTACAGAAGCAGACTAACAGTACTATTACATTATATATTTAATAAAAAAAGATGGGCAGTGTTTATACAAATATATAAAAGATTTTAGAAAGGTGACTAAACAATACAGCATTTACTGTACAATTACATAAAATAAAAGGTTAAACAAAAGAAAATAACTAAACCAGATGTCAGTGCAATGATTTCAGAGCTTAGCAGATGGAAGCAATCTGATAGAAAAACATCTGGCCAACGTGGATCAAGCCTACATGGTGATTTATCTTGCGGTATTGAACACAGATCATAATTTTCCTTTATCAGCACCTAAATTACACCCACACACTTTTCCTTGATGACTCATAAAAGGGGTAGTAATGGGATGTGGCTTCAGTTTCTGAAAATTATGAGATTCCCTACATTCACCATATCTTCACTCCTAACAATCACAGGCATTCGACATCACCATCATATTTGTTATTGGGATTTTACCTTTCCACAAATAGGAAACATGGCATGGCTATTGTTAACTAACTAGCCACTATTGATTTGAGACTGATTGGCATGTCTTACAGTTATTAAAAAATATGCATATTTTTCCTCTATTAGTTCTCAAGTTGAAAATGTATGTCCCATCAATTTCTGATCAATACTAACCCCCATATTCATAAATGTACATTGGAGATAAAGTATGGGGAGGTCCTTTCATCACAGTAGCTCATACCTCTTCAATCCACAAACTCTAGACAATGTCTGTTTCTCACAACAGATATCCTATTTGAACCACCCGGGCACTGCAGGGAGTCTAGGCTTCAATAGGAAATTTAATTGGTTGTGTAATTTCTTAGCTACTACTAATTTCCTATCTGTCTTGTATGTCCAAAGAGGTCTATTTCAAGAGTTTGAGTGTAAGCTCCTTTTCCTTCTGGAGATTTTAATTTTTCTGTGACAACATCCATCATGAACAAACAGGTCTTAGCTATATATCATCATCTACAAGAGGTTCTACAGGGCAAGCCATTTATATGGATACACCTGGGTGGGCCATTTATAAAGTTGGATCCAAAATGGCCAACTTCAAAATGGCTGCCATGGTCACAACCCATCTTGAAAAGTTTTCCCCCCTCCCATATACTAATGTGCCACAAACAAGAAGTTGATGTCACCAACCATTCCCATTTTATTTAGGTGTATCCATATACATGGCCCACCCAGGTGTATCAATATAAATGGTCCACCCTGTACAATTCTACCAACCACCATGCACAACATATTTGATCATTCTGTCATCTTCAAAAGTTTTCTGTTATAGATCTTTGAAAGGTTCTACTTTACTATAGTACCCATCATGTACAGGATATTATCTTCAAGAGATTTGATCTACTCATCTTTATCTACAAGAAGATGTACTTTTTACCATGCATGATCGAAAAGTAGGCAAACAAATCCACTGCCTACGTTCAAACATTTGTATATAGCTACCCATTATCGATAATAAACCATGCACACAGTTCACCTACAAAATGTTTTACCTACTGTATTACATAATCAATCTCTTAGGTATTTATCACCTTATGCACAATTCCACCAATTCACCTAGCACTTAGTAGTCTTATCTAACAATGGTCAAGTAAGCATCCTACAATTTTAACTGCAAATTATCTATGAGATTCCAAATTCCTTATTACTTCATAACAAGTATGTCTTCAAGAGCTTTCATCTTTTGAAGCCTATCTCCACACAGGTTCTACTCACCACTCAGATTGGTACAATATACCCTGCAAAATTCCTTTTCTCAGATTAGTAATGTAAGATTCTTTAGGTAGTTCAGTCCCTACTTTCAGTGGAGGTGAAAATTCAATGTAATATTCATTATTCCTCCAATGTCATATGTCCCTTTAAAAAGGAACATGGATGGAATCTGTATGTGGAATATGGACCCAATGTTAGTGCATCAAGCACCCCAGTGCACTTTATCTGTGAGATTCTGTATTCTACGTTTAGAAACATCTCAATTTTGTTCCTCCAGATGACTTGTCAACTGAGAAATACTTGACAAGTTGTAGATTGTGGAGAACCTGAGCCTAGGTTCTGTCATTGTAGCAGGCCTTAAAGCATTAAGCAACCATTTTAAGCTAACGTGGAGAAAATCACTTGCCAAGTACGACAGTTGTTTTAGGTTGATCTATGATATGACTACATAGTTTTGGACGCAGTCCAAAGTGGACTTTTTTTATTGACGGTGGGGCAGTTCGACAAGGTATTCGAGTTCGACATTAGACATAGGGAAAGTAAAACCTGATTGAAGTCACCTGAAGCTGTGCTGCAGTTGAAGGCTGGTCCCTGCAGAACCCCTTGTGAGTAGTTTTTATTATCCATGTGTTTCAGGAGACTGATATGTGTGAGTGATAAATTGCTGCACCTCATGATGGGAATCAATAAATTCTAACCAAAGCCAGAAACATACGCAATAGTCTTTCATCCACCAGGGTGCCCCAATAGTGATATATGTGTTGGATTAAATTACGGTGTCAATTAGTGTTGAGCATTCCGATACTGCAAGTATCGGGTATCGGCCGATATTTGCGGTATCGGAATTCCGATACAGAGATCCGATATTTTTGTGATATCGGGTATCGGTATCGAATCAATAGGGATGTGGAAAATAAAGAATTAAAATAAAAAATATTGATATGCTCACCTCTCCGGCGGCCCCTGGACTTCACGCTGCTATCCGGGAGGCTTCTTTGTTTAAAAAGCGCGCCTTTCGGACCGGTGGATGACGTCCCGGCTTCTGATTGGTCGCGTGCCGCCCATGTGACCGGCACGCGACCAATCAGAGGCCGCGACGTCATTCGCAGGTCCTCAATTCCTAGAATTAGCAGTTTTGTGAATGAGAATGACGTTGCGGCTTCTGATTGGCCGCGTGTCGCCCATGTGACCGGCACGCGGCCAATCAGAAGCCGCGACGTCATTCTCATTCACAAAACTGCTAATTATAGGAATTGAGGACCTGCGAATGACGTCGCGGCCTCTGATTGGTCGCGTGCCGGTCACATGGGCGGCACGCGACCAATCAGAAGCCGGGACGTCATTCACAGGTCCGAAAGGCGCGCTTTTTAAACAAAGAAGCCTCCCGGTTAGCAGTGTGAAGTCCAGGGGCCGCCGGAGAGGTGAGTATATCAATATTTTTTATTTTAATTCTTTATTTTACACATCCCTATGGATCCCAGGGCCTGAAGGAGAGTTTCCTCTCCTTCAGACCCTGGGAACCATGAGAATACCTTCCGATACTTGATGTCCCATTGACTTGTATTGGTATCGGATATCGGTATCGGCGATATCCGATATTTTTCGGGTATCGGCCGATACTATCCGATACCGATACTTTCAAGTATCGGACGGTATCGCTCAACACTAGTGTCAATGTAACAAGGATTCTTGGCAACAAGATATCACATGTAGTATATAGCATACATATTCTCTCATACATATCATGTAAATGCAAATATATCTCTGTCTGGTGTAGAAAACAAAACATTAAAAAGGACTACTGACTTAATAAACGTAGTGTCCACCAGAAAACCCATTAGATAGCAGAACGGAGATCAGCTACAAAGAGTATCTCTTGCTCTAGAGGACCTGACATGTCTGTAATGTACAAGGAAAATATATTGATTTAGATGGGAACTGTGTATTGGTTCTGTTTCCCCTGTGGTGGCACTGCACAGAAATTAGGCCCTTGCTCCTGTATTGCAAACAATTGCTAAAAAGTACAGCCCACATATTCAAAGTCTGTTATCTCAGTCACACATCTGGTCTATCTGTGGTCTTCAAATCTTGGCTTTTCAGGCATACATTCCAGTTTTTGGTCTGCTACCCTTGGTGTATACAGTATTTTGTTGTTTTTAAAATGTTAAAAAATACAGCCCACATAATATTAAAACAGTCTGTTATCTCGGTCCGACGCCCGTTCTATGTGTGGTCTAAAAATAGTTGTTTTTCATGCATACATTCCAATTTTTGATCTGTCTAATACCATACCATAGGTTTCTACTCTATTTTGGTAAGAATATATATATATATATATATATATATATATATATATACATATATATATCACAGTATGATAGTTCCGTGACACACCTCATCTATATGTGGGCTACAAAGTATGCTTTTGAGGCTTCCATTCTCCTTTTATTGCAGTGTGTTACCCTAGCTCTAAACATTATTTAGCATTAAAAAATAAATATAAAGGCCACATATTGAAGACTATGGTATCCCAGTCAAACGCCAGATGTATGTGTGGCCTAAAAATTGTGGCACTGCAGGGCTACATTCCACTGTATTTGCTGTCTTTGACCTGATTTCTATACACTATTTTGGGGGCCAAACTAAAAACACAGGCCACATATTTAACAGCGTGGTATCTCCATGACACGCCTCATGTATCTTTGGTCTATAAAGTGTGCTTTTCAGCTTTCATTCACCTTTTTTTGCTGTGTGTGTGTCACCCTAGCTCTAAACAGTAAACACTATTTTGGGCTGAATTTTTTTTTTAAAAATGTACCCCCCAAATTGTGACTTTTTTAAATGAGGTCTTCCTCCACGTCTCATCATCCACTGCCACTAGAACACCAGGGTGAACGTGTTCTATGCTGCTACTGCCAGTCAATTTTTTGGCAAAGGTGTCTATGATAATAAATAAATAATTGTTTAAAAAATGTAACCCCCATGGGGAAAAGTATGGGCATTATGAGTCTAGGAGACCCGCTCCTTTGTAATGGAATTTTTTTTTTATGAGGCCCTCCTCTATGTTTCTTCCAAGGGGGGATTGGGGTGCATGCAAATTTGGGTCGAGGTGGCCCTTGCATTCAAGGCATAAGGAAACTGTATGGCAGGACCAACTGAAGACTGTGAAGTGGGTTTTCCTGTGACCATCCAGTACATGGGTTCAATGGCTTATTGGGGTGCATATGACTTGATAGCAGAGCAGGCCTTGCATTCAATGCAACATTTTTTAGGAAGCCCTCCTGTACCTTTCCTTAAATGGGTATTGGGGTGCATTGTAATTCTTGGCAGCCAAGCCACTCACTGCATAGGCAAAAGCAGCATAAGAGATCCACTGTTTAATAATGGCCCTTTAAGAATATTAATGCCGCCTGATGCCCCTCTAAAAATAGGCTTTGTGACTTTAAGAGTCCATCCTTCATAAATGAAACAAGGTGGGAATCCTTATGTGTCACACACCACACGGCCAGCTAGGGTTGTTAAATGTTACAATGACATTTCCCAGTGAATGCATTTGTATTGGTTGAGTGGTAGAGGAACATTTTGGTCTGTGGTAAATAATTTTACCTTATATACAAGTCATTAGCCTGGAAAGGATGTACCATAACATATTTCCTAGCAAAATCCATATTGGTTATGTTTTTGTATGTTTGTTGGTGCACCTGTAAAAATGGCGTGAAACTCTGACAACATTGCTTACAGCTGTGACCTACTGTAGGAGTCAGAAATGCTTCCAGGGGCGACCCCCATGATGTTACTGTGTCATTTGAGCTGTGTTTCCATAATTTCCTGAAGTTTTAAGACCTTAAAAGGACCCCCGGGGATCGCGGTAAAAATATTCAGATTTCCCATAGACTTACATGGCTGGTCTTCCCCATCCTTGTGTACATGGCTAGGTTTCCCCATCCTCCCCCATCCTTGTATGTATGGCTGGGCTTCCCCGTCCTCCCCTGCCCTTGTATGGATGGCTGGGCTTCCTCCGTCCTCCCCTGTCAAACTTACCCTCCTTGCGCGGTCACTGCACGTCCCTGCATCTCCGTTGTACCAATACCGGCAGCTCTCCTCTTCTGGTGCTGAGCAGTCACTTGGTACCACTCATTAAAGGTAATGAATATGTGCGCCACACCTATGGGAGTGAAGACGCATGCATATTCATTACCTTAATAAGTGGTGCCACGTGACAGCTCAGCAAAGGAATAGCTGCCGCAACTGGACAAAGCAGATGCAGGGACATTCAGCAACGGCGCGAGGAGGGTGAGTATCATGTCACAGTTTCTCCACCGCTCCCCTTCCCCACTGGCTTTCTGAACAATGACTCATGTATAAGCCAAGGGGGGTGTTTTCAGCACAAAAAAGTGCTGAAAATCTCGACTTTACCATATATACTCATGTATATTTTTTTGCCTCTTTTTTTTTATGGTGTTCACTGATGGGTTTAACTGGTGTTACATTTTTACAGGTTGGGTCGTTCCAGACATGGCAATACCAGATATGTGTACTTTTTTTGTATATTTTTTTATTTTTTCATATACAAATTTTGTAATTTAAAAAAAATATATATACTTTTTTACTAAGTACCCCATGGAACTTTCACTTTCTGCAGTCTAATCGCAGTTCTAATGCATTGCAATGCACTAGAATTGCAATGTATTAGGCTACTTTCCCACTAGCGTTTTGCTGAGCTATGGAGGGCTGCGGTCTTCCTCCGTGAAGCCCCGCCCACGGTCGCACCTCTGCCGCTCAGCTCCACCCACTTCCGCATGCGGCCTGCATACCTATCTTTAACATTAGGTAGACAGGTTGTGCAGATGTATGCGGATGCCTCCGCATGCTTCGTTTTGACGCTGCGGAGAAAAAAAAAATTCCAACCAGCTGCGTTCGACGCGGGTCACAGCATCGTCAAAACGTCGCATGCGGAGGCATCTGCATACATCCACACGACCTGTGCACCTAACGTTAAAGCTAGGTATGCAGGCCACATGCCGACATAAGACTTCAAAAATATCCTGGTTTAGGGAACTATAAAATGATCTTATAGTGCTTATTGTATGTTTATTCTTTTTGTTTGTTTTTTTTTTGCTACCTGATGAAGGCTGCACTGTAAAAATAGCAGCCGAAACGCGTTGCACTGTTTTTTAAAATATTTTACAAACATATTTTATTTTTTTTTATTTTGAGAAAATAAATGAATTTTTATTAACATTTTTCACTTGAAGTGTATGCATTCAAAAAATCCGTAGGTGCTTAGCGCCACATTTACTTGGAGTTTTTTTTTTTTCTTTGAAACATGCCAACATAGGCGGAGCTGAGCGGCGGAGGTGCAGCCGTGGACGGGGCTTCACAGAGCAAGTCCGCAGCCCTCCGCAGCTCAGCAAAACGCTTGTTTGAAACTAGCCTTAGAACTGTCAGTGCTGCACTGACACGTTAGATTATGCATTGAGCATGATCTAACTAACTTGCTAGTGTCTGGTGACCCAGATGTTGTCATGATGACACTAGGTCACCCTGGTAACGATGACATCATGCGGGCACTGATCAGAGTGCCGAGGGTGCTCCCTCCCTGTGCATGCCTGCTGAATGCCTTGATCACAAGTGATCCCAGTATTTAGGGAGTTAAAGTGCCAGGAGAGGTGGGGGCACTGCTCCTGCACTGAGCGTCAGCTGTGAGGATCAGCTGACACCTGGCGACAAATGAGCGCACACAGCCTGTATGCATGCAAAATCTCCATGACATTTTCCATACGTCCAAGGTCAATACGTACCTACCGACCTGGACGTATGGAAGCGTCCAAGAACAGGAAGGGGTACGGCAGTAAAGACAAGTCATATCATTTGTGATTTATTGCAGTCATTTTTTTGTATTTTTGTGGTTTTTGCTGACATTTTTTGCTCCAAATTCATCAAAATAGCGCATGGGGTTCAAGAATTTTAAGTCTGTAGTGCAACGGTAACACACTTATGCAGTGAGGAGGCAGTGACCCAACAGAGTTTCAACAAAGTCTCCTTAATGCGGTTACTTCACAGCATTAATATCCAATCCATACAGGTATGTAACATTAATGTCCAATTCACAGCACTACATAGTACCCAGTATCCTCCGAGTCACTGCTGGGAAGTTGGAACCATATCCTCCGGATTACAGTCACTAAACATGCCAGTCCACCTCTGACCAGTTGCTGTGGGCAACTGCACCACCGTGTTAATGTCTTTAATCACAGCTTTCCACAGTACACAATATCCTTCAGTTTACAGTCACTAAACACGCCAGTCCTCCTCTGACCAGTTACCATGGGTGACTGCACTGCTGTGGATGCCAGGCGTCTCAGCACTCCTGGCTGCTTGGCTCCACTTGCCTGTGTGGCCTCACACAGGAGTTCTGCATAGCCGACTGCTCTGCCCTCTAGCATACACCAGACTGATGCTGAATCTGACCCTGACACACCCAAACCCTTTACTGCAGAGATTTTAACTGGGATCTGTGGCCTTCAGCCACATGGAAAACCCAGGCCTGGAATGAAACGGACTGCACGACTACTATCCTGCAGTCTTTTTCAAAATAAAAAAAAAGAGCACGTTTTTCCAACTCTGCCTTGGACACTAACATGCCCAAGACTAACACTTATTTTTAGTCTGCATTGCAATCACAGCTATCCCTCTGAGTGCAATGCACTCTCATGGCCTCCATACGCCTCCGTGCACATCCTGGGGAGAACACACAGTGACCCCTACCTGTGACATCGGTAATTGCCTCACAGTTGCAACCACAGCTACAGCTGTGAATGCAATGCACCCCCATGGCATCAATACGCCTCCATGCGCACCCTGGGGAGAACACACAGCGACCCCTACCGGTCACTGCCTCAAGTCAAAAATTTATTTTTTTATTGCCTTCAGCCGCTTTTTCCACGTTTTAGCAAAGAAAAATCACGTTTCATAAAATATTGCAAAAATTTGTGATGCACATAAAATCACTCAGGGAGGACACTGGAGTTAATTTGCGACAAATTTAACAACTTTTTGAAAAATCACAAATGATGAATCGAGAAACCTTAAACCAAACCATGCCCACAGTGAAAAAAAATATAAAGGAGACTTAAAAATGGTGCAAATGGAAGGATGAATTTGGTGCAAACGAAAAAGTCATAAAACACTAAACATTTGCCCCCAGAAATGAGCAGTAGTTGATCCTTAAGTAAAGTCTGTCCATTACTAACCCATGGTCTTGATGTCACCAGACAATACAATGGTGACATCAACCCCACAAATATGAACCCCACTGGCCACAACACAGGGCAAGTGAGAAGAGCCGGGCAAAGGGCCAGAATCGGTGCCTCTAATAGATGTGCCTTTTCTGGGGCAGCTGTGAGCTGCAATTTTACGGCTGGTGGGTGAGAATATCCATGGATCCTTTCTAGCCTAAGAATACCAGCTCCCAGCTGTCTGTTTTAGTTTGGCTGGTTGTCAAAAAAGGGGGTGATCCCATGTTGTTGTTTTTTTTAATTATTTTTAATAATTAAAAAAAATGCAGCTGTCAGTTTTGCCTGGCTGGTTATCAAAAATACAGGGGAATCCACGCCATTTTATTAATTAATTTGTTTATTTATAGTGCAGGCGCCGACTGATGAATAAAACCATCAGCCACACATGTTCTCAGCGACAGCAGGTGTAGGCTGATGGGAGTAGTAGTTTTTAACTTCGGTCACAGCTGCAGGATCACGCTGTCATCTGATATAGTGGGAGCCACAGCACTCTGACGGGCGGTATTAATCTTACCGCTGATCAGAGACAGTGTTTGCCGCACTATAATGCACATGGCAGCATGGTAAATACTGAATGTTCGGGTCCCGGTTCGGGTACTGTTCTGGTACCCGAACAAAACTTTTTTTAACTGTTTGGCTGAACCTGCCGGACCCAAACATCCAGGGAATTGCCCAGCACTTCTACCCCTGTGTGCTGTTAGGCTACGTGCACACTAGCGTTGTGCGCCGCTGCGTCGGCGACGCGACGCACAACGCACCGAAAAACGCGTGCAAACGCACGCAAAAACGCTGCATTTTTCGACGCGTGCGTCGTTTTTTGACGAAAATCGGACGCAAGAAAAATGCAACTTGTTGCGTTTTCTTGGTCCGACGCTAGCGTCAAAAAAGACGCACGTATCGGAAAACGCAACAAGCAAAAACGCATGCGTCCCCCATGTTAAACATAGGGGCGCATGACGCGTGCGTCGCCGCTGCGTCGCCCGACGCTAGCGCGACGCACACTAGCCGAACGCTAGTGTGAACGTAGCCTTATGCAGCCTCCTACACAGGTTTCTGCCATTTGCATGATGTAATACAATGTGCCCCCGATTCATCATTCTACATTTTCTACAGTATACTGGACTAATTTGCTCTTTTTTAGTGGCTTTAGTATTTGTGTTTTATTCTCTATATGTTTTGTGTCATCTCTTTTCATTTTGGGGAGGTGACCTCAACAACTTTGCTTATCCAAATGGTTTAAAAATTTTTACTCCTCGAGTAAGGTTTCTGAAGGAATTTTCAGATTAGTGAATCTGTTGCAACTTTTTAACACTAGGACTACTGGACTCGTGAGTGACCCCGACTAGAACTACTGAATGCAATTAGTCAAAATGACTATACCAGTAGTCCTAGTGTTAAAGGATCTATGACTATTTTTGCTGTGGTGCTGAAAAATCACAAAAACTGTTAAAGACAAAAATAAATAACATTTTTGATCCTACGTCAAATTCAGAACTACAAGTGCCATTTTATGGAATTTGGTGCAAAAAATGTTAGCGAATGCCACAAGAAAAAAAGGAAAAATTACTTAGCAAGTGATAAATCGGGCCCTATGTGCATATAATAACAGGCCTAAGACATTAAGGCCCCGTCACACATAGCGACGCTTGAGCGATTCCGACAACGATACGACCTGTCAGGGATCGCTCAAGCGTCGCTATGTGGTCGCTGGTGAGATGTCACACAGTGCGATCTCCCCAACGACGCAGCAGCGATGCGGCGAACTGTAGCGACCTGTAGAACGATGCTATTTCATGATGATTCAATGGGACGTCCTGTCAGCGAGGTCGTTGGTAAGGTGTCAAACACAGCGATGTTTGCTACCCAGCGGGACCTCAACGATCAAAAAATGGCCCAGGCCATTCCGACACGACCAGCGATCTCACAGCAGGGGCCTGAGATCGCTGTTGCGTCACAAAACTTGTGACTCAGCAGCGATCTCGCTAGCGATCTCGCTGTGTGTGACGGGGGCTTTAGTATTTGATCTCCTTAGCTAGCAATCTAGATCAAGTAAATTTATGTCACTCTCCTTTTTGTGTAACAGCCTAAACCAATTAGGGTCAGTGAGCCATACATTGTACAGCATTTTGCTCTTTTACCCTAATTAATTAGTTACTGTCAAATAGCCGTCCGGCTGGTGAACATCGCATGTGAGCACTGCAGCCTTACTAACCATCCAGGATCTTGGGGTATACTATCGATCTGGATGGTAGTGGATTAGTCAAGGTAAAAACAATAGGATTTTAACAATGCATTTATGTGCACTGAACCAAAGCAGCCAGTCAGCATTAATTTTATTTTATGGGGATTCGATAGAGAAATGATTTATCTTTTTGAGTGTAAGCTCCATGGAAAAGAAAGAAAGAAAGGAAAGAAATCCAATCCTTTATTTCAATAGATATGAATTACCGATACTTTGCAACTCATGTTAGTATGAGTAATGTCACCATAAGACACGAATAATACGCAAACAACCAAAAGAAAAAAACTGTGCTGGAGATGCTAATCATAAGCAAATACATAGCTAAAAAAATCAAATCTTTAATTGATCTCTAAATAAAACAATGTAATCAAGTAAATACTGAGTACAGACAAAAACAAAAAAAAACAAAAAACAAAAAACGTATTAACTAAATACCCTGTATTTTTTTTCATATTTTGACTAGCACTTGCTTATTTACTGTGACTTTTTTACAACAGAGTATTTTTTGACCTCTCTGTGCGCTTTTGTGTTTTCAAGTTCTTTGGTGGTGTGAACAAGTTTCTACAGACTTGTTCACTATGCAGGTAGCCCATGTGTTTTTGGTTTTATAATTGTTCTCTTGTTTCTACAAGACTGGGGAGTTCACCACTCCTCTGTGGGTCATTTGTAGCTGTTCCATCTCACATGTTCAACGTGGATATTTTCTCTCTGAGCCCTGTTTATACAGGTACTATACAGATGATCAGGTTTTTAAATACATCAGATAGGGATTATATACATTAGACAGGACTGCTCTATTATGGGTATACCTTGGCGATTGGTGGAGCAGCTGAACATACTTTTTTGAAAAAAAAACCGTATCAACTAAATACCCTGTATTTTTCATTTTTTTGACTAGCACTTGCTTATTTACTGTGACTTTTTTACAACAGAGTATTTTTTGATCTCTCTGTGCGCTTTTGTGTTTACTGAGTACAGACAAGCAGACTAAAAAGTTGGTAGGTGAGCTATGGTGGGAATACCCCTTGAAGTTTAAATTTAGATGCCTATGTAGTACATGTACACTATATATATACTCTACTTGTCTGTACTCAGTGTTTACTTGATTAGATTGTTTTATTTAAAGTTCAAATACAGATTTAATTTTTTATCTATTTATTTGTTTATGATTTGTGTCTTCGGCACGAAGAAAGAAACAAAGAAAGAAAGAAAGAAAGAAAGGCTAAATTGCACAACTATTGAGAGATACACTTTGCATTTTATCAATTAGGATGAATATGCTGGAGTTTTCTGGCTTTGACCCATGTCCCAATTTATCTATTCATGAATATGAATACAGACCTTGCTACTTTCCCTGGTGTGGTCATAGCGCGGCCACTTTCCAATAGCAGCCACTTAAAAGTCTAATTGGAAAATCATAGGTACGAGAAGGCAGGATGCAACCTATTTATAGAGCAGTAAATCATCAGTTACAGTAAGTTATTTCCAGGATGTATATTCACATTAATAGGCTCAGTTGCACGCCAAGGTCTAAAGTGCATCATATACGTAAAATGGCCATTAAAATAAAGTTCAATTTCATTAAGAAGAAGTTTTTACTTATTAAGATTCATAGAGGTCTCCAACCTCCTCTTCTCCAGCTGTTGTGAAGCTACTTCTCTGGGGATGTACTTTCCAGACTGTAGCACATACCGGAATAGTTCTTAAAGTTATTGCTGGCTGATTCTGGTGGATTGTGCTGACCAGTGACATATAGAGACCATATAGGCACGCCAAAAAATATATTTTGCATCTTTCATTCATTGAAGGGTGGGCTTATAACTCCTGTCATTCCCCCCACCATCAGGAAAGCTGAATGCAGAATAAATCATATACAGTTAGCTACATCAAAGGTTCCAACCTGTAATGCCTTCAATCAACTCGGAAAACTCACCATGCCTTCCTATCCAGGTGCACCAGGAATTCTGGGACAGTTTGCAAATGTGCTAATAGTGACTGCATGTAGCCAGAATCTTTGTATTTAAAGAGATCCTAAACTTTCTGGTGACTTTCTACCAATCAATGATCTGTTGTGCGTGTGTACATGAAGAATAACACTTTTTGTGGCCATTCTATAACTAGTATCTGCATTTTTCTATCAGTTTATCCCTGTACATGCCACATTTCTAATTGTCAGTTGTTCCTCAGCTCAGCTCCAGAGTGAGTAGAGACTGGCTGTTAGGTCTCCCACACACAGCACACTCATAAAAGAGGAGATATTGCTCCGGTATCTCCCCATAAGTCGGAGTCGGTGTCATGGAAATTGAGGAGTTGGCGGTTTGGTTTACTGACTCCACAGCCCTGCGTAATACACCCTTAAAAGCAGCAACGGAAAAGGTAGGGTGCATTATTATACTGGAAAGTAGCATCATCTCTTTGTGTCTGTCTCCTCTGCCAGCAGATCTTTCCCCTCCTCCATTCTCCATAGACTTTCATAGACAGGAGCTGTAGCCAGATACAGTATCTCTGTGTGCTCACCACTCAGTGATAAGTGAAAAAGGGGAGGGCAGGGAAATACAAATCTTTTCTTGTAATTAATTAACTTACAAAAAAAGAGTTACTTTTTAAGTCAATGGTGGAAAGGGAAGCAGGAGATTGAGCACATGCCCCTTTGGCCACCAATCTAAACTGTTTGGAAATTTGTCAATCATTGTGCAGATTTTTATGCTTGTAGGAGGGCATTATATTGGTATATTGTTTTGTGTTGTTTTTTTCTAAATTGAGGTGAAGCAGCTCTCCTTTCTGGCTCATATAGTGCAGTCCAAAAACAATAGGGAAAATGGACAGTGTTTCTTTTCATGAAGCTACTCTTTAAATTGGGGTACCTAGGAGAATAACCTTGTTTTATTTTAGGGAAAGAAATCTGTGACCCCCTTCTCCCACACACTCACCAGATCATATCAGGGCTCCATCTCTTTTACATTTTCCCTTCATGCTGATCATCAGTGGACACTTCCTGGCCTATTTGAAGGAAGTCCTTCTTTCTAAGACAAACCTAGTTTATTTGCCTAGTTTATATGGTCATATAATCGAGCTGAAAGTACAAAGGAGCACAAACTATGGCATGAAATAGACCACAGGCGTTCTGAGTTGTGGTATCTGCTCACCAGATCAAGTTGTGAGAAATCATAACTCTTAGAAAGGCTCAGAGACAACTGGTGCAGCTGCTGCTGCTCCGCTGGTTGGCAGGTCCAAAGCTGAAATCAAGTGGTGTGGATAGGCGGCTATGCTTTGCTGCTAATGTCTCAATGAATGGGAATGTCCAGAAAAGGATTTAGAATGAGTATTGTGGTCTCAAAGTACAATTCACTTTTTCATCAGGAGAACCACAAGTGTTTCTGTGCTTTGTTAAGGCATATGAACATTTTAGAGGGTAGAGTCACCCATTCAAGACCCCCCTCAATCAGTCAGAACAGTGAGACGCATTATAAGACTGTTTCCTGCACAGAAACAAGGAAGAAAAGGGGTCCAGTTGACAAGAAACATGTTGCTCCTTGAGACCTTCAATGAAACTTCATCATCTTTTCCCATCATTACCATTTTCACTGGATGTTCTGGATGCCCACTCCTGTGATGGAGATCGAACGTTACACCTTCCAAATCCTTCCCTGTTTCCGATGGCTATAGTCTCAGCTGGTATGGCAAACGCAGATGTAGAGTGAGGATATGGGCAGCATGTCTATCCTATCCGTTATACCTACACTGACCAACTTGCACAACCACACATGGTACCTCTTTTTGTAATTCCTTCCCGTTTTTGTTTTTTTTAGTGTACTCACCCTATTTTGCTCAGGTAAACTTAAGGGGTCCATGAATTACTTGGATTGCCATTGTGGCCTCTGATTGATAAAATTTGGTTAGAGACGACAGCTAAGATGGAGTGAGGTGTGGTAAAAGCACTTGTATTAAAGTAATTGGAGACTTCTAAGACAGTGGAAATTGACGAATTGACCATTGAAACTGTTTTCTGGAAAAACACCAACTAAGAATACTATTGCCTGTGTTTACTGTAATTGAGCAGCACGGCAGGCTAATAGATAGCTCCACTTTCATTAAGTTGGGAGTATTCTTAGATTGAGCTATTTTATCCCTTTGCCAAGTGTAATGAAAGCAGCAGGCAGACCCGGAATAGATCACAACAAACGTCCACTTAAGGATTTAAACAGAAGGGAGTCCGAAGAAACCATCAATGGCTTAGAAATGCTCAGACATAAATTATATTAATTACAAGATAAACAGTTACCGCCAGGCAAATGAAACTTCTATGCTCAAATCAAGCCAAGCAAAATAATATGTGACCCCCTCGGCCACCCCAGATGATAAATCATTAATGTAATCATATCATATTCATTCTGATTGTACAATATAAATGCAGTGTTATCTGGCCAAGGCTTAGATCTACAAAATAACGGGAAATAGGGATTATTCCAGGATGGCAGAGGTCTTAAAGGCACAAGTCAAGATGATTTTACTAATGAAACTAGTGGTACTGCTCTATTGTTCTTAGTACAACAATAACAATGATACCAGTTTCATAGTAATCTGATGTTAAGAAATCAAGCTTTAAAGCCACATGCAAATTAGCCCCAAAGTGCTGCAACATGCCCCAAAGCACCAATGTGCTAATTTACATGTGGCATTTAAGCTCGATTTCTGAGCACTATCAAATAGCTACAAGACAGATATCATTTTCATTGTTTCACTAGGCCCCTTATAGCCATACCACTAGTTTCATTAATAAAATTACCCTTTAAATAGGACCTGTTACTAGGTTAAAAAGTGTCCTGTTTTTGCTCTTAAAATTTTATTACTGGTGCTCCCTTGCTTTTTATAAATCTACCATACAGTTCCAGAGATATGGCCTTTTTTGTTTAGTACTTTAATAAGGTGGCATGGCTCACAGTGAAATTATGCAGAGGAGTCTAAAGACACACCTTCAGAGAGTCCCCTTATACAGATCATAAAAATTAGCATAAAATATAAAGACTCTTAGTGGATTTAAGAAAAAATAAAAACTTAATACTTAGGGTACCAGCGGAGTAAAATAGGATAAAATCTGACCACTTTTGACCTGGTCACAAGTTATCTTTAAAACTAAGGCTCTTTAGTTGTGGAAAAACTACGAATCCCAAAAATTTCTTGTTAGAAGAGTTCTGAAAATAAATTGACCACTGGTTATTCTTACTCCATCACTAGGCTGTGCTTGAGCCACCATTTCTAGGCTGTCTCTATGTACAAGTACTCACACAAAGAGATTTCATCAGATACTCTAACTTGACTGCAGAGGCACGTATGAAGATTCCAGAAGAAGATTTATTTTCAAGCTGAATTCTTGCAGTTATACACAATTACAGTAGGTAAAAAAACAGACTTTTCTGAGCCGGAGATGCAAAGACATGAGCTTTCAACATGACTCTGCTTTGAACCTTTGCGGTCAGTTTTAAACTGTAGGTGAACATGGCAAGAAGTAGCTAATTACACTGAAGCACCTCCACAGAGGGAATGAAGTATTGTATTTCCATGATGTTTCTTGAAATCAATAATTTTTGTAATTACCTTCTCCTCTTACCAATTGATTAAGATCCCCTACAAATCTCTTATCAAGAGTGGGATATTACTATTATGATATGCCCACCTCCCCTACCTCAGTCTCTTGTCCTTTTATAACATGACTCCTCAGTAGAGTACACATTGCAGTCGGGGATGTGGTGATCTCTATAGTATACAGTAAAATATACTCTATGGTTCCCATGTAATAAAAATATATCAGCTGTTTTTTTTTATCAGATAAACCTACCATTTGTGAGATATCACATACAGAAAACTTGTCTCTGAGCCTTGATAACTACTATACACAGAAAAAGCACTGTGCTATTTAAAAATCATCTGTTTAGCACATGGATAATGAATGAAGAACTGGCAGAAAGTGGGCTATGGAGTCAGTTCTGCTACCACGCGTTTCACACATCTGTTATCCTAGCAGAAGGGAGCTAATGCCTACAACTGTGCTGTGAATGGCGAGAAATGGGTCCATCTGATGCAGGGAGGAAGAGAGGACCAGTGGAGGCACTTATGTTCTACCTGTCTTGATTTGTGGGCTGATATGCAATATCCAGCCTTGGGCACTATACCAGCTCTAGCTGGTCAGTTCCGGCTGCCACTGACATTGGCAGCAGCTGTTTGGCGGGGGGCAGGGCATTGCACCCCCACCGCTAAGACATTGATTACCTATTTTAAGGATAAGCCATCAATGTGAAAGTCCCAGACAACACTTTTAACACTATGTAAAGCGGATCGGCCACCCGACTTTACAATGCAAACATCAAACATTACTTAATAGTGTTCTTATACATAGTAACATAGTAACATAATTAGTAAGGCCGAAAAAAGACATTTGTCCATCCAGTTCAGCCTATATTCCATCATAATAAATCCCCAGATCTACGTCCTTCTACAGAACCTAATAATTGTATGATACAATATTGTTCTGCTCCAGGAAGACATCCAGGCCTCTCTTGAACCCCTCGACTGAATTCGCCATCACCACCTCCTCAGGCAAGCAATTCCAGATTCTCACTGCCCTAACATTAAAGAATCCTCTTCTATGTTGGTGGAAAAATCTTCTCTCCTCCAGACGCAAAGAATGCCCCCTTGTGCCCGTCACCTTCCTTGGTATAAACAGATCCTCAGCGAGATATTTGTATTGTCCCATTATATACTTATACATGGTTATTTGATCGCCCCTCAGTCGTCTTTTTTCTAGACTAAATAATCCTAATTTCGCTAATCTATCTGGGTATTGTAGTTCTCCCATCCCCTTTATTAATTTTGTTGCCCTCCTTTGTACTCTCTCTAGTTCCATTATATCCTTCCTGAGCACCGGTGCCCAAAACTGGACACAGTACTCCATGTGCGGTCTAACTAGGGATTTGTACAGAGGCAGTATAATGCTCTCATCATGTGTATCCAGACCTCTTTTAATGCACCCCATGATCCTGTTTGCCTTGGCAGCTGCTGCCTGGCACTGGCTGCTCCAGGTAAGTTTATCATTAACTAGGATCCCCAAGTCCTTCTCCCTGTCAGATTTACCCAGTGGTTTCCCATTCAGTGTGTAATGGTGACATTGATTCCTTCTTCCCATGTGTATAACCTTACATTTATCATTGTTAAACCTCATCTGCCACCTTTCAGCCCAAGTTTCCAACTTATCCAGATCCATCTGTAGCAGAATACTATCTTCTCTTGTATTAACTGCTTTACATAGTTTTGTATCATCTGCAAATATCGATATTTTACTGTGTAAACCTTCTACCAGATCATTAATGAATATGTTGAAGAGAACAGGTCCCAATACTGACCCCTGCGGTACCCCACTGGTCACAGCGACCCAGTTAGAGACTATACCATTTATAACCACCCTCTGCTTTCTATCACTAAGCCAGTTACTAACCCATTTACACACATTTTCCCCCAGACCAAGCATTCTCATTTTGTGTACCAACCTCTTGTGCGGCACGGTATCAAACGCTTTGGAAAAATCGAGATATACCACGTCCAATGACTCACCGTGGTCCAGCCTATAGCTTACCTCTTCATAAAAACTGATTAGATTGGTTTGACAGGAGCGATTTCTCATAAACCCATGCTGATATGGAGTTAAACAGTTATTCTCATTGAGATAATCCAGAATAACATCCCTCAGAAACCCTTCAAATATTTTACCAACAATAGAGGTTAGACTTACTGGCCTATAATTTCCAGGTTCACTTTTAGAGCCCTTTTTGAATATTGGCACCACATTTGCTATGCGCCAGTCCTGCGGAACAGACCCTGTCGCTATAGAGTCCCTAAAAATAAGAAATAATGGTTTATCTATTACATTACTTAGTTCTCTTAGTACTCGTGGGTGTATGCCATCCGGACCCGGAGATTTATCTATTTTAATCTTATTTAGCCGGTTTCGCACCTCTTCTTGGGTTAGATTGGTGACCCTTAATATAGGGTTTTCATTGTTTCTTGGGATTTCACCTAGCATTTCATTTTCCACCGTGAATACCGTGGAGAAGAAGGTGTTTAATATGTTATAGCTGATAAGGATGTTGCATTACTTTGAAAATCCATGTCACAATGGCTGTAGAATCCTTCCTTAAAGTCTAACTCAAGCTCCTTCCACCTAGCCTAATTGACAGCTCTTCAGTGTCCCTCTTCCCTGCTGCTCATGAGATATCTTACTGGTTAATACAAACTGCAATTGTTAGCCAAGTTGGAGCAGGCAGAGACTGAATACACTTGGACTCATGAGCTATTTCACTCTACAACTGGACTCATAAAATGCTTAATATCAGGATTATACAGTTAGGGCCAGAAATATTTGGACAGTGACACAAGTTTTGTTATTTTAGCTGTTTACAAAAACATGTTCAGAAATAAAATTATATATGTAATATGGGCTGAAAGTGCTCCAGCTGCAATATGATAGTTTCCACATCCAAATCGGAGAAAGGGTTTAGGAATCATAGCTCTGTAATGCATAGCGTCCTCTTTTTCAAGGGACCAAAAGTAATTGGACAATGGACTCTAAGGGCTGCAATTAACTCTGAAGGCGTCTCCCTCGTTAACCTGTAATCAATGAAGTAGTTAAAAGGTCAGGGGTGGATTCCAGGTGTGTGGTTTTGCATTTGGAAGCTGTTGCTGTGAGCAGACAACATGCGGTCAAAGGAACTCTCAATTGAGGTGAAGCAGAACATCCTGAGGCTGAAAAAAAAGAAAAAATCCATCAGAGAGATAGCAGACATGCTTGGAGTAGCAAAATCAACAGTTGGGTACATTCTGAGAAAAAAGTAATTGACTGGTGAGCTTGGGAACTCAAAAAGGCCTGGGCGTCCACGGATGACAACAGTGGTGGATGATCGCCGCATACTTAATTTGGTGAAGAAGAACCTGTTCACAACATCAACTGAAGTCCAGAACACTCTCAGTGAAGTAGGTGTATCTGTCTCTAAGTCAACAGTAAAGAGAAGACTCCATGACAGTAAATACAAAGGGTTCACATCTAGATGCAAACCATTCATCAATACCAAAAATAGACAGGCCAGAGTTAAATTTGCAGAAAAACACCTCAAGAAGCCAGCTCAGTTCTGGAAAAGTATTCTATGGACAGATGAGACAAAGATCAACCTGTACCAGAATGATGGGAAGAAAAAAGTTTGGAGAAGAAAGGGAACGGCACATGATCCAAGGCACCCCACATCCTCTGCAAAACATGGTGGAGGCAACGTGATGGCATGGGCATGCATGGCTTTCAATGGCACTGGGTCACTTGTGTTTATTGATGACATAAGAGCAGACAAGAGTAGCCGGATGAATTCTGAAGTGTACCGGGATATACTTTCAGCCCAGATTCAGCCAAATGCTGCAAAGTTGATTGGACGGCGCTTCATAGTAGAGATGGACAATGACCCCAAGCATACAGCCAAAGCTACCCAGGAGTTCATGTGTGCCAAAAAGTGGAACATTCTGCAATGGCCAAGTCAATCTCCAGATCTAAACCCAATTGAGCATGCATTTCACTTGCTCAAATCCAGACTTAAGACGGAAAGACCCACAAACAAGCAAGACCTGAAGGCTGCGGCTGTAAAGGCCTGGCAAAGCATTAGGAAGGAGGAAACCCAGCGTTTGGTGATGTCCATGGGTTCCAGACTTAAGGCAGTGATTGCCTCCAAAGGATTTGCAACAAAATATTGAAAATAAAAATATTTTGTTTGGGTTATGTTTATTTGTCCAATTACTTTTGACCTCCTAAAATGTGGAGTGTTTGTAAAGAAATGTGTACAATTCCTACATTTTCTATCAGATATTTTTGTTCAACCCTTCAAATTAAACGTTACAATCTGCACTTGAATTCTGTTGTAGAGGTTTCATTTCAAATCCAATGTGGTGGCATGCAGAGCCCAACTCGCGAAAATTGTGTCACTGTCCAAATATTTCTGGCCCTAACTGTATAGCCATTCTGACATGGGTTTTCAAAGTAAGTGCAGTAGCTCAATCAGGTCTAAGAAATCAATTTATTAAAGTTTGCAGTTAGTACTGTGAAATCTGGTGACAAACACACTTTGAGACACTGCTGTCAGCAGTAAGGGCAGCATGTTTGACATAGGAAGTAGGCTCACATCAATGGTTCCCCTGCAGTTTGATTACGTGGTGGAGACAATTAAAAATGACAGTCTAGGGCCTACGTCTTCCATAAGTATATGCCTATCAGGCCATATTGACATCATTGAGGGGTCCCAAACAACTAGCTGTGGAGAATTGAGAGATCTGTACCTCATGTGTTTTAATTCATATAAGATAAAAGGGTTATTTCCATCTTACTTATTGATGGCATATCACTAGGATATGTCAGTACTTAATGATTGCTGGAAGTCCAACTTCTGAGTCCCCCATGGATTCTGTGAAAATAAGGAAGTCTCCTTAACAGTTTTCTATTTAACAGTAGTGGCCCAGTCATCGAGCTGTGCAGGGACCTGCAGCCATCCTCATTCACTTAGGCAGAACTTGTGACCGGGAACAGATCTGTGCAAATGTTAACCTATAAATGAATCCTAGCACTGTGGCCCCTTCATTCTCAGGATTGGCTAGGTTTGCAAAAGTCCCAATTCCTCCCTCAATAAATGATGGCATAGCCTAGCAATATGGCATCTATTCCTGAGATGAAATCACCTATTTAAGGGGGTTGCCCAAAAAAACTCCTGACACATTTCTCCCCCTAAATTATGAGGGTTCCTGAAGGGACTGTATACTATTGCGGCCTCAATCGGTCCATAAAGTAGTTCTGGGTGCATGAGTCTGCCCTGTAAGGAAAGGATTCATTCTCCTGAGGAACCTCCATAATTTAGGGTGAGAAACGCGTTGGGAGTTTTTTTGGAACACTAACAGCTAAGTAGAGTGTTCTAACAACATATTATAGATGTGTTACCCTTTGTAAACCATCTAAAGGAATGCATGAGATATTGCTTGGAATATTGACATCATACAATCATTAGGTTCTGTAGAAGGACGTAGATCTGGGGAATTATTATGATGGAATATAGGCTGAACTGGATGGACAAATGTCTTTTTTCGGCCTTACTAACTATGTTACTATGTTACTATGCATATCTATACTGTCTTGTGGGTAATACACAGCCCATCGAGGCTGCCACATCATATGACTGAGATCTGGAGTGCTTATGATGATGTCTAACATTATTTTCTATCTTAAATAACACTGCTTTTGCATAGCTATACTGATAGATAACATATAAATATCATATTTATATTTGCCATCACTGGAGATCCTGGGTCGTATATGAATGCCTGTGGCTTTATCTTTATGTACTGTCATTTTTGGTTGATAGTGATGGTATTTTATACTGCCGCAAATCAGTGGCTCATACATGTGACATACCCTGCATACTAACCAATTTTTAGGTTCAGCGGAGATAATTCTTTATGCACATCAGCACCTTATTTATTTTTTACTACATGATCGAGGTACTTCCTCCAGCTATAATTTATGGGTAGTTGTTATGCACAATAGCACCTTATTTTGGAGGTGCTTTTTGTCTATCCATTCTCTGTAACATGATACCTACCTTGATATGTCTTCTCTGATCCTACATACGGTATATTAGGTTGAGGTGTTCCAGAGGCCAGGAGAGACATTTATGTAGGTAACTGTGATTTCTAACTTGGTAGCAGTGATTCATTTTTTGCATTATGCACTTTATACTTTGATTTTGATACAGACCATGTGACCATAGTTACATGCACGTTATTGTCTCAATATATAAGCACGATGCACTTTATTTTCATATTGCATGTAGACAGTATATATTGCTGTGCATAACTTTACAAGGTCCGTCTTTATATAGGGTTTGTTAATTTTTTTTGCTACTTTATCACTGTCACTGGCCTTTGTTTTCATTCCCAGCCCTTTTACCTGTTTTAGAAATCTCCTTTTGTTACAGATATGATAGAATTTTAATATATTTTGAATAAAAGATTGAGTTTTAGTTGTTTTGCCTATGCTTCTTTGTCCCTAATATTAATATGGGATGTTGTATATTATATATTAGCCAATGTCTTTCACTTATTTACAGAGTTATGTAGATTAAACCCTTTCTGCGATATCACTCCATATCTGCTGTCTATGTCATATATATACAGTATGTCCCTTGCAGATTTTGTAAGTTTGTCCACTGACAAAGACATGAACAGTCTATATTTTAAGGGTAGATTAATTTTAACATTGAGCGATAGAATATAAAAAATAAAATCCAGAAAATCACATTATGGGGGATATTCTTTATGGTTATGGGGGACTTTAACTACCCGGATATTAACTGGGAAACAGAAACCTGTGAAACCCATAAAGGCAACAGGTTTCTGCTAATAACCAAGAAAAATTATCTTTCACAATTGGTGCAGAATCCAACCAGAGGAGCAGCACTTTTAGACCTAATACTATCTAATAGACCTGACAGAATAACAAATCTGCAGGTGGTTGGGCATTTAGGAAATAGCGACCACGATATTGTGCAGTTTCACCTGTCTTTCACTAGGGGGACTTGTCAGGGAGTCACAAAAACATTGAACTTTAGGAAGGCAAAGTTTGAACAGCTTAGAGATGCCCTTAATCTGGTAGACTGGGACAATATCCTCAGAAATGAGAATACAGATAATAAATGGGAAATGTTTAAGAACATCCTAAATAGGCAGTGTAAGCGGTTTATACCTTGTGGGAATAAAAGGACTAGAAATAGGAAAAACCCAATGTGGCTAAACAAAGAAGTAAGACAGGCAATTAACAGTAAAAAGAAAGCATTTGCACTACTAAAGCAGGATGGCACCATTGAAGCTCTAAAAAACTATAGGGAGAAAAATACTTTATCTAAAAAACTAATTAAAGCTGCCAAAAAGGAAACAGAGAAGCACATTGCTAAGGAGAGTAAAACTAATCCCAAACTGTTCTTCAACTATATCAATAGTAAAAGAATAAAAACTGAAAATGTAGGCCCCTTAAAAAATAGTGAGGAAAGAATGGTTGTAGATGACGAGGAAAAAGCTAACATATTAAACACCTTCTTCTCCACGGTATTCACGGTGGAAAATGAAATGCTAGGTGAAATCCCAAGAAACAATGAAAACCCTATATTAAGGGTCACCAATCTAACCCAAGAAGAGGTGCGAAACCGGCTAAATAAGATTAAAATAGATAAATCTCCGGGTCCGGATGGCATACACCCACGAGTACTAAGAGAACTAAGTAATGTAATAGATAAACCATTATTTCTTATTTTTAGTGACTCTATAGCGACAGGGTCTGTTCCGCAGGACTGGCGCATAGCAAATGTGGTGCCAATATTCAAAAAGGGCTCTAAAAGTGAACCTGGAAATTATAGGCCAGTAAGTCTAACCTCTATTGTTGGTAAAATATTTGAAGGGTTTCTGAGGGATGTTATTCTGGATTATCTCAATGAGAATAACTGTTTAACTCCATATCAGCATGGGTTTATGAGAAATCGCTCCTGTCAAACCAATCTAATCAGTTTTTATGAAGAGGTAAGCTATACACTGGACCACGGTGAGTCATTGGACGTGGTATATCTCGATTTTTCCAAAGCGTTTGATACCGTGCCGCACAAGAGGTTGGTACACAAAATGAGAATGCTTGGTCTGGGGGAAAATGTGTGTAAATGGGTTAGTAACTGGCTTAGTGATAGAAAGCAGAGGGTGGTTATAAATGGTATAGTCTCTAACTGGGTCGCTGTGACCAGTGGGGTACCGCAGGGGTCAGTATTGGGACCTGTTCTCTTCAACATATTCATTAATGATCTGGTAGAAGGTTTACACAGTAAAATATCGATATTTGCAGATGATACAAAACTATGTAAAGCAGTTAATACAAGAGAAGATAGTATTCTGCTACAGATGGATCTGGATAAGTTGGAAACTTGGGCTGAAAGGTGGCAGATGAGGTTTAACAATGATAAATGTAAGGTTATACACATGGGAAGAGGGAATCAATATCACCATTACACACTGAACGGGAAACCACTGGGTAAATCTGACAGGGAGAAGGACTTGGGGATCCTAGTTAATGATAAACTTACCTGGAGCAGCCAGTGCCAGGCAGCAGCTGCCAAGGCAAACAGGATCATGGGGTGCATTAAAAGAGGTCTGGATACACATGATGAGAGCATTATACTGCCTCTGTACAAATCCCTAGTTAGACCGCACATGGAGTACTGTGTCCAGTTTTGGGCACCGGTGCTCAGGAAGGATATAATGGAACTAGAGAGAGTACAAAGGAGGGCAACAAAATTAATAAAGGGGATGGGAGAACTACAATACCCAGATAGATTAGCGAAATTAGGATTATTTAGTCTAGAAAAAAGACGACTGAGGGGCGATCTAATAACCATGTATAAGTATATAAGGGGACAATACAAATATCTCGCTGAGGATCTGTTTATACCAAGGAAGGTGACGGGCACAAGGGGGCATTCTTTGCGTCTGGAGGAGAGAAGGTTTTTCCACCAACATAGAAGAGGATTCTTTACTGTTAGGGCAGTGAGAATCTGGAATTGCTTGCCTGAGGAGGTGGTGATGGCGAACTCAGTCGAGGGGTTCAAGAGAGGCCTGGATGTCTTCCTGGAGCAGAACAATATTGTATCATACAATTATTAGGTTCTGTAGAAGGACGTAGATCTGGGGATTTATTATGATGGAATATAGGCTGAACTGGATGGACAAATGTCTTTTTTCGGCCTTACTAACTATGTTACTATGTTACTATGTTACATTGTATAAATAATAATACAGGACAACAAATTTTAGCACTAGCATCGGCAGGATGCTAGTGCTAAAATTTGTTGTCCTGTATTATTATTTATACAATGTGATTTTCTGGGTTTTATTTTATAGTGTTGGGGCCCAACGCTAAAATTTGTTGTCCTATTCTGCGAATATGTATTAGCATTTATAATTTAAATATAAATTAGCAGGAACACTGCATAAAATAACTGCAGACTTCTGAGACAGATTAGGAACAAAACATTTTATACCCTTTGTATATTCTTTATTTTAATTAACAGAAATAAAAGTTCAATTCTATGGTCTTCTAGTGAGGGTTTATTTGGGGCTCTCCCCAATTTGGAAATTTGTTAGAAAACACATTTTAGGTGCCGGACAACCCCTTAAAGAACTACCTTCAGCATAAAGGAGAACAAAGAGTCTCGAAAGTTATGATATGGCCCCACAAAGCCCCAGTCTGAGCATCGAGTCTGTCTGGGATTACATGAAGAGTCAGAAGAATTTGCACAATCCTCATCCACAGAAGATTAGTGGTTAGTTCTCCAAGATGTTTGTAACAACCTTCCTTCAGTTCATTAAAAAATTGTGTTCAAGTACAAGTGTACCTAGAAGATGATGTTCTGAAAATAAAGGGCAGTCATTAAATATTGATGTGATTTAGATTTCTTTTGCTCATTCACTTTGTAATTTGGTACTGTTTAGAAATGAACTATTGACACTTTTTTTGTAAAAAGGACTCTTTACATTGAAGCATTTTCCCACTCTTGCCTAAGATTTATGGACAGTATAATATATATATATATATATATATATATATATATATATATATATATATATACTTTCTTGCATGGGTTGCACACATGTATGCACACAAATGGTCACATTATTTCTACAGGGGCACAACAAGATTTATTAATAGGTGATAAAGATAATCTCTGCTGCCTGTGGGTCTTCTTGATTGCCTTGTTTGTGGGAAGGCTATTAGCTCTTCAGGCCCTTGGGAAATGTGGGCTACAGTGGAAGAAATCTACACTGTTAATAATTGTGTCCACAGCAAATAAAACATCTCTCTGCATTCAATCAGATAAAAAATAATTGAGAATTTTTCTAATTTTTTCCATCTGTCACTGTCTCCGACAGGAGAATATGAGTTTTAAATTCTTGAAGTATCCACTTTCAGAGCCTCACAGTCCATCATATTAGCACTTAATAATATAAATTAAATATTAGATGGCGGCATATATACACGGAGTAACAGCCTTGATGAATCTGAACCTAATGAGATGTCAGTGAATTTCATCTCCGTGCTACTGTAAGGTTCTAGCAGGAAAGCGGGATGCAGTAACGTGCGGGAGGCAGAGCAAGGGTTAACAGGTTTAATAAAAGGGGAAACACTACACACAGGGGGTAAAGGGTTAAACAGTGTAATTAGCAAAACTGAAGTATGATGGTACAAATAACAACAATAAGGTAGCAAGGGTTACAGGAAGTCCAAACACTGCAACTCCTGCTGCGTACTCTATAGCGCCGACAACTGCGGGCGCGGTGTCTTACTAATGGGGTTCAGCACACAACAATACCCCGTCTTCTGGTGAGAGTGGTCGGTCTCAGGTACCTTCCACTGTCCCTAGTCCATATACTGTAGTGGCCAACTAACAGTGAGTGCCATAGTCCTGTACGAGCCCAGCGTGGCTCTGCTAACATGCACTGGCAATGTTAGGTCACAAGTGTTTGGGCCGATATTCACTAGCACAGTCGGGATGTAAATAACGGTCATGCTCCCAGTCTCTTTCAGGTGGCATGCGCACGATACTCACAATCCTGAAGTGACTGGCACCCGGCTTTATGGTGGTCACTGGGCACACACTGCCCATCTCTCTCTGGTCCCCGCTATCGAGAGCAGGCGACAGCAGTCGCTGGTCTGTGTGGCGCTGTTGCTCACTGGATGGAGCACTCCTCTCTTTGGGTGCTGCAGCACCCATCTTGGCTCTGCTCTGCTGGCATGGCTCGGCTCCGCACGACTCTGTTCTGCACTGCTCTGCTCTACAGGCATCCTTCTAAATGGCCAGTACCCTCTGGTGGGGGAAGCATGGCGTGCTCGCTGCTGTCCGCCGCCACCAGATGGCCCTGCTTCGGCGCTTTTTCCTCTTATCCTTCCAACTCTAAGTGCCCTTTTCAGGTTCTCCCCACCCTCTTGGGTCAGCAGGAAACTCTGTCTCACTAGAGCTTCACCCAGGCTGCAGGGGAAGGTCCGCCTCCTCAATGCTTTCCCCGGGAACAGAGGATGCAGCCCTTTTAGTTCCAGACCCGGCATGCAGGTATCCGTGGTCCAGTCAAC
This sequence comes from Ranitomeya imitator, assembly GCF_032444005.1. NCBI lineage: Eukaryota > Metazoa > Chordata > Amphibia > Anura > Dendrobatidae > Ranitomeya > Ranitomeya imitator. The sequence goes on from NC_091283.1 coordinate 471,729,880, forward strand.
CTTCTTACACTACTTTGCATTAATAAACCAGATTAATAATAAATCTCGCCACTCTTAAACAAACTCATTACAACATAGATTGTGATAAATAGATATTATATTCTTAACTTCTGCGCCGTGAAAAGGATTTGTGACTGACACTTTTATGGTGCAGCCTTGTGATCGGCACTGTAAAAAGAAAATAACTAACAAGCAAGTGGGAATTTTTGGTTATGGGGAACTGAAATAGGGTCTTAAAACCATTATGGGGGCTGAGACTGGTACTCAAATGAAACTCAATTACTGGCGCTTAGGCTTCTTCTGAAAAAGAGACCAGTTACTGGCTCTGTTATGAGGTGCTGATGCTTGCGGCTGAAGTAGAGTCCAGTGACTAGCACTGTTGGTGGGCTGTAGTAATATATAGCCAGACTTCCGGTTGTACTATTATTGGACACCGAGGCTCGTACTGGCACAATGTCCTTTGGGTTTTTTTATGGCTGGAACTGTTATAGTGCAAGTCTTCAGTACTATGATCAAGTGATTAGTACCGGTACTGAGTCCATGTGATTTGTACTGTAAAGAGAAAACAACTGAGAGGCAAGCGGAAGGCACTGAAATGTGGTTGAGTTCCTAGAAGTATTATGGGGTGCTGAAGCGGTTACTAATATAAGGCCCACTGATTGGCACTTTTTCTGGGGTACTTAGACTTGCACTAAAATAAGGTTTTCTGATATAGGGCACTAAAATGGTGCCCAGTTCCTAGAACTATTATGAGGCACTAAGACTGGTACTAAAATAAGATCAAATGACTGGCACCAATAAGGGTTTTTTAAGGCTTTTATTGAATTGGGGCTCACTTACTGAGTGGGACACTGTCTGATATTAATATGGACCCATTTGGCTTCAAGTGATCATGGACACTGAAGCTTGCACTGGTGGGAAGTTTTGTGGTTAGAATCTTTCTGGAATCTGACGCTGGTACTGGTACTGTTCTGGTGTCTTTGGCACAGTTGTGATAAAGTGAACAGGACAGTTACAGGTCATGGAATTGACACTGGAAAGACAAAACTAACATGCAAGTGATTGTTTCTTTGTTGTTTTTTATTGGGCACTGAGACTGGTACTGAAGTGGTGTACAGTGATTGGCACTGCTATGCACTCTTATAGGCCACTGAGGCTGATATGGATAGGAAATTTGCAATGCTTACATTATCTTGGGGTACTGAAGCTGGTATACATTTGTGCCTGGCACTAGTGTTTGACACTGACACTACTATTGTTTCCAAGTGTGTGTATGTATGTGTTCACTCTTGCACATGAATATATGTGATGACAAAATCCTGCATACAATTCTGGACAAATGCATTTTGTAAAATATGTTGTATAGTGTATTTAACCATTTTAAATGAGCAGATTGCCATGTGTGCTGGGAGCTGTAGAGCCATAAGTCCTTGCATTGTCCTGATGAGCTGGGATACAGCATAGTGTAAGGTGCCTACCTGCCAGTTTTACATTGTTTCCACTTCATTCCCTCCATAAAATGCACTGACGCACATTCAGCTATTTTGGCTTCAAAGCAAATAATATAATTATGCTTCTAATGAAAATGATGTCAAATAGAAATTATATTCCATATGCCGGAGTCATTTTGATGGGTTTTAATTAATTAGGAAAGGTATTAAGTTAATTAGTAACTGCATATTACACAGGTGAAGAGGGACTCAGAATAAGGTTAGGGCCATGATCTGAATTTCCAGCTTTTATGTACAGCAACTCAGGTCTATAATATACTTTATAGCACTGTGGTATAATGATCTGATGATCTACATATGTTAGGGTGTGCCTATAAAACCCTATATTTATGTATTGATGTTAACTAGAGGGATTGTCCACATGGAAAATTCCATTTTATAAGGCCGGAGTCACACTACAAGTCTACAGGTGTGAGTAAAACATCGGACTGCACTCAGATGTCATCCCAGTGCAGTGAGATATACGCCAAGACAGATAATGTAGGAGATGGAGAAATTACTTTCTCCGCCTCCTCCACACCTGTGCTGCAATCCTCTCATGCGAGAGGGTTGGCAGACATCTATTTCCCCCTCCCTAGACACTTTACATAGGGATCATTGCAGTACTATTGCTAACACCTTGAGGATATGTTCTGGCGCAATTTGTGTGGCGCTGGACCTCTTTAACTTCGTCATGAAGAAAAGAGATGGTTTTGCAAAAATTAAGTCTTGTTTATTGAGGGTGAAACATATATACAAGAGGAAGCAGGAACAATGCTTGACTTTCTCTTTTGCACTATACAGAAGCACATTCATAGTGATTCCGGATGGCGGCACATTACTTGTGAAGAACGTTACATATGCATAAGAGGTTATGCTGGCGGCTTCCATCTTCCCAATACAGGGCCACACGTGTCAATGTGTTACGCTGTGCCCACTGCACACTGATCCTGTATTCTTTCACTGTGGACCTCCAGGTTTGGCTTAAACTGAGACATGCTTAAAATTCTCTTTTATAGATGCCCCAACTTGCCTGCTATGAGGAAGACTGCAGCCCCTTGAGATTGCTGTTTCTTGAATAACTTGCTCCCTTACCAGTTTTTTACTTCACACAGACCCAATGATGACAGAACTCTCTGAAGGTGTCCTTTCTCCTCCCCAGCGCACTCAACTCTAAACCCAACTCTTCAAACCAGGTACTCACACACTAGTCCCCATTACTCCTTTCCAACTCTGGGCTGGCCCACCAGTTAACCCTTTCAGCCCTAAGTAGCAAGAACTGAAAGGGAACCTGTCACCCCGAAAATCGCGGGTGAGGTAAGCCCACCGGCATCAGGGGCTTATCTACAGCATTCTGTAATGCTGTAGATAAGCCCCCGATGTCACCTGAAAAAGGAGAAAAAGACGTTAGATTATACTCACCCAGGGGCGGTCCCGCTGCTGGTCAGGTCGGATGGGCGTCTCCGGTCCGCTGCGGCGCCTCCCATCTTCTTTCCATGACGTCCTCTTCTGATCTTCAGCCACGGCTCCGGCGCAGGCGTACTTTGCTCTGGCCTCTTGAGGGCAGAGGATAGTACTGCAGTGCGCAGGCGCCGGAAAGGTCAGAGGCCCGGCGCCTGCACACTGCAATACTTTGTCTTTTTCTCCTTTTTCAGGTAACATCGGGGGCTTATCTACAGCATTACAGAATGCTGTAGAAAGCCCCTAATGCCGGTGGGCTTACCTCACCCGCGATTTTCGGGGTGACAGGTGCCCTTGAAGCCTTCAGTAGGATAAAACATGCAATAAAATACAATTCGCACTCAATAAAACAGCAGGGGTTTTCAGAAAGGGTGCTATGCCATGTTCTCCACCTTTACAAAAAATAAAATATAAGCCAGCTCACCAGTCTTCACCACAGGTGCTCAGAACTCCGCTGCCGACAAGCGTAGTATTCCATAGGAAAAAAAAAAAAAGGGGGGGTTGAGTTCCAGCTCCTTAAAATAATTCTTTTATTGATGCCTTTAAAAACATATTGTACACGGTGTACAAAGCTTTGACAAAGAACGTTTGATCGAAACGCGTCGCCGTGTCTCTGCTGTCCATCGGCACATACTGGAGGGAGAATGTACACCGTGTACAATATGTTTTTAAAGGCATCAATAAAAGAATTATTTTAAGGAGCTGGAACTCAACCCCCTTCTTTTTTTTTCTCCACCTTTACACCATTACAGGAGAAATTAAGTGTTGCACAATTCCCACTGAAATCCATTGGCGGACACAGACAGCAAAGGGCCCCTGTGCAAAAGCACTATATGGGGCCTTTGCGGTCCAAAAGCTCATAAAAATGCACAATTCTACATGATTTGAAGGTGATAGTGGCCCCCCCCCCCTTACCTCTTGGGCACCTGTGAGGCTGCACAGATTGCACCAATGATATGTCTGCCCCTGTTGAAATCTATGGGCTGTCCATGTAGCACATAGAGATGCCGAGTGCTCCAGCGTGAAGGACACTCTTTGGACGATAACACAGTGGTTTATCTGCAATGCTTGACCCTGATATTGTCGAAGGTGTAGTATATCTGACGGTGATAGCTACCCCTGCCCCATCCTTTCTCAATACTCCATAGCCCATCAACTGTAACCCATATCCCCCCAATAAAAACATGACTAGGTTTATTTCTTTGGAATGATATAGGCCACAGTAGCCTTTTATTAAACATATAACAATAAATACATTGATAAAAATACAATAACTTTTTTAAAGGCTAGAAGGAGTCCTTGGAGCCCCAAGAATCTGGTGATTGACAACCCATACCATTAACATACATAACACCAAATTTACTCCCAGCCATTCAAAACCCTGGCTCAGGAGCACCAAAACCCAAAAGAGGGTTCACTGTTCACGGTAAAAATTACAGGAGATCTGACCACCCCTACCGGAACTCCCCAACCACCATTCACCAGATACAAAAGATATTAAACTCAAAAAACAGAGGAGCCATATGCCAAAATGGATCCCCCAAACCAATTTCCACCAACTCCCAGGACTCCCCCCAGCCGCCACGGCCACAATGACCCGAAAAAATAAAACACACTTGACTCGTAACAAACAGTACCCACAACCCCCATCTGAACCCCAAAACATAGGGCGGAAGAGTGGGACTGCTCATGATCCCAAAAGAGCGGGAACTGATGAGATCCCTCCCCCAATCCCCCCATGTACCCACAGCAAAAACCTTACCCCCCCAGAATTAGCATAATTCCTCCCCCTCTCCAACCCATTGTCATGTAGGCCTCCGCCTACGCCGTGGGGGAGGGTACGGCTCGCTCCGGCCTTTCCTTGACCCTGGTATTGTCGAAGGTGTAGTATATCTGACAGTAATAGCTACCCCTACCCTTTCCTTTCTCAATACTCCGTAGCCCACCAATTATAACCCATATCCCCCCAATAAAAACACGACTAGGTTTATTTCTTTGGAATGATATAGGCCACAGTAGCCCTTTATTAAACATATAACAATAAATACATTGATAACAATACAATAACTTTTTTAAAGGCTAGAAAAAGTCCTTGGAGCCACAAGAATCTGGTGATTGTCAACCCATACCGTGAACATACATAACACCAAATTTACTACCAGCCATTCAAAACCCTGGCTCGGGAGCACCAAAACCCAAAAGAGGGTTCACTGTTCACGGTAAAAATTCCAGGAGATCCGACCACCCCTGCCGGAACTCCCCAACCACCATTCCCCCGGATCCAAAAGATATTAAACTCCAAAAACAGAGGAGCCATATGCCAAAATGGATCCCCCAAACCAATTTCCATCAACTCCCAGGACTCCCCCCAGCCGCCACAATGAGAGGCCTTTGAACACCTCAAAGACCCAAGACCCTACCACACCGAAAAACTATGGCCCGTTCAATGCCTTCCTGAATACAAAGGGCCCAAAAATCCATCTCCACCGCATTCAAATGAACTCCATCGGCCAGCCAAAAAGCCCCTTCCCCTCCTTCCAACTCGAAATGTCGCACCGCTACACCTCCATTCCTGGCCACAAACGCAGACACCGCCCTATTAACTTTTATCCGGGCCTTATTCAACTTATCCAATGACCGCATGTTCCTCCGTTTCCGCGGCATGATTTCTGACCAAACAATGGTCAAACCTGGGTATAAGACCCATAAACGCAAACAATCCTGTTTGATACCTTTTATTAGTTCCTGAAAAGGCCGGGCCCCTAAGTCGTTATCCCCAACGTGCAAAACTAAAATATTAGGAACCCTGTCCAACTTGACACTGTTATTGATCTCCTTTAGAACTCTATACCACACCATTCCCCTAAAACCAAGACATCGAATTACCGCCACTCTCCGATCAAAACCAAGTTGTCTACCCTCGTTCCGCACATCGGCACGCTGCGCTCCCCATTGAACATACGAGTGGCCAAAAATCCACACCAACAAAGGCAGGGGACCTGAAAAAAACACAAAAAAGGAGACTCAACAAATATCACAGCCACTATAAAAACCTTACTATCCCACACCTGCCCCAGAAAACACCACCGGCCCCAAATTACCGGCGCATATAGCTCCGATATCTATCTGACCACCACCTACCAATACGCCGAATTGTAAAAGCGCCAAGTCCCCCCAACGCAGCGTCCGTTGCGGCCCCAATCTTAAAAAAGTGAGGTGCGAAACAAGCCTCATCTAAGGCCAGCAACGCAATAGCCTTTCTGAAAACCACCGTAAATTGATAACGGGATAACAAGGAACAATCCATATGGCATAGCAACGACTAGGCCGAAGCCCCCAAAAATTTTGCTAGGTGATACCAACTCACCAACTCGCAATGCCCTGAATAAGGCTAGAGAAAAAGCCAAACAAAACAAATACAGCTCAAAAACCGAGAAACATAAGGCAAAACCCCGCCCAACCTTTCCAACAAGCCAAAAGAAATGGAGCATCTAGAATCCGCACATTGCGGCCGTCGCCGAAAGCCCTTAACCGCCTGTTTTACCAAAAAGATCTTGGTTAAATCCGGTTGCCCCCACAATTTAAATCCAAATGCCAAGGCTGACATGACTCGAGACATTTTGGCGTAAGACCATCCTCCCGAAGCTCCCCAACTCAACCAAGACAACAATACGCCCGCCTGCACTTGCTCGCTCAACCCACACGACTCAGCCCACAACAATTCTTCCCAATCCGTACAAATTGCTTGGTAAGCCTCCCACGTTCTGGGAGCCATTGACGACCTGATCAACGCCTCTGCGTCCCGGACACCACAAGCCAAAGTTCTGCAGGGCATTCCAACCCGACGACCTCCGCCTCCAGAGCCAACGAGCGAAAATGATCGAGCTGTAAACCAGGAAGAGAGTCCGCAATGGAATTATGAGCACCAAAAACATATGTGTGCATTCAAATTCAAACACGATAAGACCAACTGTCTCAGCACCCGCACAACCGGGGGTGAAGATGCGGACAAATTGTTTATCGCGCAAACCACCCCCATGTTGTCACAATGAAATCGAACCCGCCTGTTTCGAAAAACTTGCTGCCACAAATGCACCGCCACCAAAATGGGAAAAATTTCCAAAAGTGTGATATTCCACACCAGGCCAGAAGCAATCCAAGACGCAGGCCACGATGCCGCGCACCACTGTCTCCGAAACCCAACCCTCCAGCTGCATCCGTGAACAAATCCAACGATCTGTTATCAACCACTCCCTCAAGGAACAAAGATGGACCATTGTAGTTCTGTAAAAACCCACTCCACACTGCCAAGTCTTCCTTATGTTCAGCGGACAACCGTACAAAGTGATGAGGAGCTCGAACTACCGCTCAAACTCCCGCTGTGGCCCTGGTCAAACTCCTGGAAAAAACTCTGCCCATGGGCATAACGCGACAAGCAAAATTAAGTTTTCCTAGGAGCGATTGCAATTCCCTTAATGACAACTTCTTCAAACGACAAGCCAGCCGTACATCCTCCAGCAAACCAAGCACTTTCTCCATGGGCAACCCAAACTCCCACCGAATAGTATCAATGACGATCCCTAAAAAACATAAACACGTGCTCGGGCCCTCAGTTTTGCCATGAGCCAAAGGAACTCCAAAACGATGCACCACCAATTCAATTGCTCTCAGAATCGTTTGACAACGGTCAGACCCAGCCGGGCCGACGCACAAGAAGTCATCCAGATAGTGAATAACAGAATCGCAACCAGAAATGTCCTGAACCACCCACTCCAAGAAGGAACTAAAAGCCTCAAACAATGCACAAGCTAGAGAACACCCCATGGGCAAACACCTATCCACAAAGAAACGATCCTCTCAAAAACACCGCAAAAGCCTAACACTATTCGGATGAACTGGCAACAAATGAAAGGCCGATTCTATATCTGTCTTAGCTAGGAGAGCCCCTTTTCCACCATTTTGGACCAAGTCCACCGCTATGTCAAAAGACGCATAAACCACCGAGCAAAGAAAATTTCCCTTCCTCTTTTTTAAGGCACCACCCCCAAAGGGGAAACGACCAAATCCTCAACAGGTGGACACTCGAACGGGCCTGCCATCCGACCCAATGCAGCCTCCTTCTGCAACTTCTCAAAAACCACGTCGGCGTGTAACAAAGCCGACCGCAGATTTTTCCTAACACAAGGAACAACAAACGAAGGAGCCGGAATCACAAAACCCTCTTGAAAACCTAACAACAGCAGAACAGCTTTTTCCCTATCTGGATATCTATCTAGATAAGGGACCATCCTTTCCCACTTCACCGGCATCACCCCAATGGGTATTACAGCTTCCTGATTTCGCTTTACCCTTTTTGAAGCATTTTGCCACCCCATGAGAGGAGCTGCTACAATGGGAGCACAAGTGTTTAAACTTGCAGTTGACTCCAAATTTACACTGACCTTCGTTAAACTGCCAACAGACCCCCAATTTTTGCCCCCCTGCCTGCTCGGCGGGACTAGAGGACCCAGCAGTACCGGACTGAAAACCCTGGCAGGAACCTCCGGCCCCTCCGTGAAAGGGATGGCCAAACTTGTAATGCGCCATCACCCGTAACCATAGTCCAATGTCTTTTTGATCCCATCTAATGGCCGGCCGGACCGCTTTCCTCTGCCTAAACTGCTCGTCGTACCTGAGCCACGCCTGACCGCCATAAACCCGATAAGCCTCACCAATGGAATCCATATAACAAAACAACCCCGAGCAGTTCTCGGGAGCCTTTTCCTCAATCACACTGGCCAAGATGGCAAAAGCCTGAAGCCAGTTAGCAAACGTCTGAGGAATCAACGCTGCTTTTCCTCATCCTCCTTTTTGCCCTCCTCTTTCTTTTTATCAAAGTTAAATTTCTCCAACAGGAGCAACAAAAATATTTCGACATATTCATCCTTCGCAATCTTTTCCTTGATTTCCTTCTTAAGATGGGCCCCTAACGGACCCTCAAAACACACATAAACTTCGCCATGAGCCCTATCATCCAAATGGATCCTACACTCCTCCTTATCTGTTTGCACCGAAACTGATACTGGCTCCACAGCCACCACTGGCGCCACTACTGAACCAATGGGCCCCAGCTGCGGGCCCAACCAAGCTCACAAATGCCTCTGAGCAGCCATACCCTGCTCAAGCCTGGACAACAAATCCTGAAAGTTACCTAAAATCTTGCGGACCCCCGCTGATCCTGCGTCACCCGCCACCCTTGAAACACTAACAACCCCCTGACTGCCACCCTTGAAACACTAACAACCCCCTGACTACCACTAAGAGCAGGTGACGACAAATCTGGAAGACAAAGACCTGACATGGACATATACTCACCGGGCTGCAAGGGATCTGCGGTTCCTCTAGCCGTAGTGCTGGCATCCAGATGTCCCCAAGCTGCGGCATCCCCGACTGACCCGTCCGATCCTGGCCGACGGCGAAGCCCCAGGAGATCAGCCTGCGTGCCCTGGACCGCCATCGGCCCGGAGAATAGGGGGCCAGGACTCTGGATCCCCGTGGAAAACTGTGCCTGCATGGATGAGCCTGCAGCACACAAGCTCCTGTCAGCCTCAGTGCCTGATGACACCGGAGTCCCTCTGCTTAAAAGTCCGGGTGCAGGAAAGCACCCTGCTGCCATAGCCGAGGCCAGCCTGGGTCCATCCAGCCTCAGACCGCCCGCCCCACCATCGTCCACCACTCTTCCAGCGCTCCCAGATGCGGCCGAGGCAGGCCACGCGATCGGAACCTCACCGCTGTGGCCTCCCGCTCCCACAGGCCCCAGATGCTGACCGACACACCGAGGCTCCGCCCCCACCGCACTGCGAGGTGGAGGCCTAGTGACCGCCACTGAGCTCCGCCTGGCAGTTAGATTCCTCCCGGTGCCCGGCCTGGAGGGTCCCGGGAGGGGCTCCTGCGCCTGCGTGGGGGGCTCGAGGACCGGAATCGGGACAGATGCTCGGGGGGCCACGTCCACCGAGACTGCTGCTCCAATGGTGCCGCAGCGTCCGATGACCCCGCTCCACCAGCCATGATGTGTGCCACCTGCATTCCAGCCAGCCCTGGGGGTGTAATGCTGCCGCCACCCTGAGGTCCTCAAGGATCGCATCCACGCCAGACATGTCAGGTATTTCTGCTCACGATCCCAAAAGAGCGGGAACTGACGAGATCCCTCCCCCAATCTCCCCATGTAGCCACAGCGAAAACCTTTCCCCCTCAGAATTAGCATAATTCCTCCCCCTCTCCAACCCATTGTCATGTAGGCCTCCGCCTACGCCATGGGGGAGGGAACGGCTCACTCCGGCCTTTCCTATGGCACAAACAACACATTAAGAACTTAGAGGGGTTGTCAGTCTATATGACTACAGACTTGTGAATCCTCTGATCATGCACACTGCGTGCTGTGAGGTTTCTCCGGTGTCGGCACAAGGAGCAGTTGGTCATGTGACTGTAAGTATACGAATAGCATAATTTCAATCAATTTTGACTAGACTATATTTGACCTGGCTCAATACATTTACATTGAGTGAAATCGCACACATCTAGTCGGCTCATGACCTCATGTATGCCAATTTGAGTGATTGTAGGCTCTCATCCTTAGGCCAGACAACCCCTTTAACTCTGCTGCATCATATATTGTTTCGTGCTCTAGGGGTCTGTTTACAATGACCGACCAGCAACGTGATATAACTGCTGACCAGTAGAATGTTACCGATCCGCAGGCGTTTGACTGCCTGCTTACAAAGGCAAACCAAAGGGAATGATATGCACTGAGCGATTTTCACTAGATCTCGCAGTGTGAGTCGAGGAGACCATGCTCCATTGAGAATGAAGATCTTTTGTGCTGCACAAAAATCACTTCATATGATGAACGGGCATTTTGCTCATTCATCAGCTGATCAGCAGCCTGTTTAAATGGCACTTAAATGGTGAATCAAGTGTTTACTGAATCATGATTATTTTGTAGAGTAAGTGCACCTTAAGAACTGGAAAAATAAAACATAAAGAAGTCAATGTGGGGACAGGGCAGGGCCGGCGTCAGCACCCGGTGCTCCCAGGCAAGTGCCGGGGCCCTGGTGAGACGGGGGCCCATTCATGGTGCAGTACACTGAGGCTCCGGGGAGCTCCCGCAGGAAGGGCTGGTGTTAGGGGCAGGCAGCTGCCTAAGGCCCCCAATCCCCCAGGGACCCTCAGCTAGTGGCACATCACTCAGTCGCTATGGGACCCCTGTGAGGCAGGGGGGCCTGCCGCCAGCGCAGACTCCCCCGCCGCTACCGCATCTGCCAGTACAGTTCAAAGAAATGATGGAGGAGAGAACATCAGCTGACGCTCCCTCTCCCATCATTCCCCACTCTGCCTCTGACACTGCGGTTGCACGATGATGTCATCGCCCACTCACTGTGTGCCAGGCAGTGCAGCCGCTGAGACAGGAGCAGGGAGCAGCGCGGGCACGAGGAGAGGTGAGGAGTGTGGTTTTTTTTTACTATAACAGTGAATACTGGGCTGTGGGGCCATTCTCGGGGGGCGAGATGCGGGCTGTGCTATATGGTATGTGGGCTGTGTTATATACTACGTGGGCTGTGTTATATGCTACATGGCTGTGCTATACTATGTGGGCTGTGTTATATACTATGTGGCTGTGCTATGTGGGCTGTGCTATATACTACGTGGCTGTGCTATATACTATGTGGGCTGTGTTATATGCTTCATGGGCTGTTTTATATAATACGTGGCTGTGCTACATACTATGTAGGCTGTGTTATATACTACGTGCCTGTGCTATATACTACGTTGCTGTGCTATATACTATGTGGGCTGTGTTATATGCTATGTGGGCTGTGTTATATACTACGTGGCTGTGCTATATACTATCTGGCTGTGCTATATACTGCGTTGGCTGTGTTATATGCTACATGGGCTGTGTTATATACTATGTTTCTGTGCAATATACTATGTGGGCTGTGCTATATACTACGTGGGCTGTGTTATATACTATGTGGCTGAGTTATATACTACGTGGCTATGCTATATACTACATGGCTGTGTTATATACTACGTGGGCTGCGTGTTATACTACGTGGCTGTTCTATATACTACGTGGGCTGTGTTAAATACTACGTGGGCTGTGTTATATTCTACGTGGGCTGTGTTATATACTACATGGCTGTGCTATATACTACGTGGGCTGTGTTATATACTACGTGGGCTGTGTTCTATACTACGTGGCTGTGCTATATACTATGTGGCTGTACTATATACTATGTGGCTGTGCTATATGCTACCCATTTTGCGTTTTTTCAAATGTTCTACGTTAATACTTTCTAATGTTTACTTTAAAAAGTTTTCCATTAAAAAATTGTCATATTCAATGTATGCAGTTTTTTCTTTGCAGCAAATTCAGCTAACAATAAAATGCCTACTGGTAACTGAGGAAGAGGGAGTAGGTCACAAAAATTGGCATATAAGGGATTGGCTTATATAAAGCCCCTCTGCTGTATGGTATTGTAGAATTTACAATAGCTATCACTCATGTAAGAAGTGAAATCTGGCATTGTACTATACTGTGCATCATGAATCGTGGTATGTGTTAAAGGGGGAGGCCCACTGAGACGCTTTCGCCCGGGGCCCTCAAAAACTTGGAGCCGGCTCGAGGACAGGGCATTCTTTCTTTCGTCCTATTGCAGGCACATTTCAGAAAAAAACTGGAAAATTTGTTTTTCAATTTTGTCAGAACTATGCATTTAGATATTAGATACAAAATAATGTTCTTTTCAAGTAGTGATTACAGAGCGATAAAGAGCCTGAGAGGGACAGCAGAGTGATCTCGGTATTGTCGCTGTATAGTAATCTCATTATACTAGTAGGCAGAGGATTGTAATGACTGACAGAATGATAGCTCTATTGTTCTCTTGATATGAAGAAATAAACATGACAAAGGCAGACAGGGAAATATAGAGAGAAAGCCAATAGTGGCCTCAGAACAAACCATCAGTGAGCTGCAACAAAGCCTCCCGAATGTCAGCAGTCTCAGAGAACATCATCACTGAACCACATCCCCAGCTTTCCTACTGTCAGCAATATCAGAAGTTATTATTACTGAACTGCAACCCAGCTTTTCCAGGATTGTCAGGAGTCTCAGAAAGTACCATCACTTAAAGGGCTTATCCAGGAATGATTTATTTTTACCATGGGCCTAAAAACTAACAGAGGCAACAACTTCTACTTACTGTTCAACTTGGTACTAGCTTAAGAGCGGTCATCGATTCAGCTGCCCCACATCAACAGAGACAGAGCAGCTATTCTTTTTCCAGGCTTTTCTGGCGACAGGGCATAACTGCCAACATTATGCTCACTGACACCCAGCTCCCTACAGCCATGTAGCAGGGAGCCGGATGTCAATCAGCATGACATCGGATGTCGCCCACAGTTAACAGAGCAGACCGGAAGAGAAGCCGCTGTTTTGTTAATATGACGTCAGTGGAATTTCTGGCAGACATGATCTGTGATCACTCTGATCCGGCAGAGATCAGCATCAGGTACAACAGGCAGGAAGTTGGCTACTAATTGCCTGTTACTTCTTCGGCCCATATTGAAAAAATTTAATAACCCAATCAGTAGCGTAGCTACCGGGGGGGCAGAGAGGGCCATCGCCGCAGGCCCCGTGCTGTGAAAGGGCCCACCCGGAGTTACTCTACTGTAATTGCATTGGCGCGCTGCGCTACAGTTACATTCTGCGGCAGAGCTGGGAGAATCAATCTCCCTGCTCTGCCGCTATTGCACCACTGAGCAGGCGGGGGGGGGGGGAGTCGATGCCAGCAGTAGGCCCCCTGCCGTCATTGCAAGTTCAGCTGTATCAGCATCTAGCCGATACAGCTGACCGCGGTGATGAGGGAAGGAGCGCTGCGCTCCTTCTCCCATCATCCCCCACATCATCTGACAGCGGGCGCAATGACGTCACCGCCTGGCGCCCGCTGTCAGGAGATGAGCGGGAGCAGGAAGGAAGAGAGGTGAGTATTTATTGTGTTTTTTTATGGGGGTGCTGTCTTATATACTGGATCTGCCTTTGGGGGGGTGCTGCCTTACATACAGGATCTGCCTATGGGGGGCTGTTTTATGTACAGGATCTGCCTATGGGGGGCTGCCTAATATACAGGATCTGCCTATGCACGTCAATAGTTAACAGCTGCTAGCCAATTGGAGGCTGGCAGCTGATGTCAGCCGCAGCGAGCACGTCGCCGGCGTCTGATGTCATTGTCAGTCGCTGGCGAGTGCACTCTGCTGGAGGGAGCTTCGCCGAAGGAGCGCGGACAAGTGAGGAGAACTCGTTTTGTTTTTTTTTATTGCAAACGGCAATCCGGGGGGCCCGGGCCAGAATGCTGGACACTGGGGGCAGAGATGCTGGACACACTGGGGGCAATATGCTGGACACACTGGGGGCAGGATGCTGGACACACTGGGGGCAATATGCTGGACACACTGGGGGCAGGATGCTGGTCACACTGGGAGCAGAATGCTGGACACACTGGGGGCAATATGCTGGACACACTGGGAGCAGAATGCTGGACACACTGGGGGCAGAATGCTGGACACACTGGAGGCAATATGCTGGAGACACTGGGGGCAATATGCTGGAGACACTGGGGGCAATATGCTGGACATGCTGGGGGCAATATGCTGGACATGCTGGGGGCAATATGCTGGACACGCTGGGGGAAATATGCTGGAGAGGCTGGGGGCAATATGCTGGAGAGGCTGGGGGCAATATGCTGGAAACACTGGGGGCAATATACTGGACACACTGGGGGCAGAATGCTGGACACACTGGGGGCAATATGCTTGACACACTGGAGGCAATATGCTGGACACACTGGGGGTAGAATGCTCTACACACTGGGGCAGAATTCTGGACACACTGGGGGCAATATGCTGGAGACACTGGGAGCAATATGCTGGACACACTGGGGGCAATATGCTGGACACACAGGGGACAGGATGCTGGACACACTGGGGGCAATATGCTGGAGACACTGGGAGCAATATGCTGGACACACTGGGGGCAATATGCTGGACACACTGGGGGCAGAATGCTGGACACACTGGGGGCAATATGCTGGAGACACTGGGGGCAATATGCTGGACACACTGGGGCAATATGCTGGACATGTTGGGGGCAATATGCTGGACATGCTGGGGGCAATATGCTGGATATGCTGGGACAATATACTAGAGAGGCTGGGGGCAATATGCTGGAAACACTGGGTGCAATATACCTGACACACTGGGGGCAGAATGCTGGACACAATGGGGACAATATGCTGGACACACTGGGGGCAGGATGCTGGACACACTGGGGGCAATATGCTTGACACACTTAAGACAATATGCTGGACACACTGGGGGTAGAATGCTCTACACACTGGGGCAGAATTCTGGACACACTGGGGGCAATATGCTGGAGACACTGGGAGCAATATGCTGGACACACTGGGGGCAGAATGCTGGACACACTGGGGGCAGAATGCTGGACACACTGGGGGCAGGATGCTGGACACACTGGGGGCAGGATGCTGGACACACTGGGGGCAGAATGCTGGACACACTGGGGGAAGGATGCTGGATACACTGGGGGCAGGATGCTGGTCACACTGGGGGCAATATGCTTGACACACTGGGGGCAATATGCTGGACACACTGGGGCAGAATGCTGGACACACTGGGGGCAATATGCTGGACACACTGGGGCAGAATGCTGGACACAGTGGGGGCAATATGCTGGAGGCACTGGGGGCAATATGCTGGACACACTGGGGGCAGGATGCTGTACACACTGGGGGCAGAATGCTGCAGACACTGCGGGCAGGATGCTGGACACACTGGGGGCAGGATGCTGGAGACACTGGGGGCAATATGCTGGACACACTGGGGGCAATATGCTTGACACACTGGGGGCAGAATGCTGGACACACTGGGGGCAGAATGCTGGACACACTGGGGGCAATATGCTGGAGACAATGGGGGCAATATGCTGGACACACTGGGGCAATATGCTGGACATGCTGGGGGCAATATGCTGGACACGCTGGGGGCAATATGCTGGATATGCTGGGACAATATACTAGAGAGGCTGGGGGCAATATGCTGGAAACACTGGGTGCAATATACCTGACACACTGGGGGCAGAATGCTGGACACAATTGGGACAATATGCTGGACACACTGGGGGCAGGATGCTGGACACACTGGGGGCAGGATGCTGGACACACTGGGGGCAGAATACTGGACACACTGGGGGCAGGATGCTGGACACACTGGGGGCAGGATGCTGGTCACACTGGGGGCAATATGCTTGACACACTGGGGGCAATATGCTGGACAAACTGGGGCAGAATGCTGGACACACAGGGGGCAATATGCTGGACACACTGGGGCAGAATGCTGGACACACTGGGGGCAATATGCTGGAGACACTGGGGGCAATATGCTGGACACACTGGGGGCAGGATGCTGGAGACACTGTGGGCAATATTCTGGACACACTGGGGGCAATATGCTTGACACACTGGGGGCAGAATGCTGGACACACTGGGGGCAATATGCTGGAGACACTGCGGGCAGGATGCTGGACACACTGGGGGCAGGATGCTGGAGACACTGAGGGCAATATGCTGGACACACAGGGGGCAATATGCTTGACACACTGGGGGCAGAATGCTGGACACACTGGAGGCAATATGCTGGAGACACTGGGGGCAATATGCTGGACATGCTGGGGGAAATATGCTGGACACACTGGGGGCAATATGCTGGACACGCTGGGGGCAATATGCTGGACACGCTGGGGGCAATATGCTGTAGAGGCTGGGGGTAATATGCTGGAGAGGCTGGGGGCAATATGCTGGAAACACTGGGGGCAATATACTGGACACACTGGGGGCAGAATGCTGGACACACTGGTGGCAATATGCTGGAGACACTGGGGCAAGAATGCAGGACACACTGGGGGCAATATGCTGGAGACACTGGGGGTAGAATGCTCTACACACTGGGGCAGAATTCTGGACACACTGGGGGCAATATGCTGGACACACTGGGGGTAGAATGCTCTACACACTGGGGCAGAATTCTGGACACACTGGGGGCAATATGCTGGAGACACTGGGGGCAATATGCTGGACACACTGGGGGCAATATGCTGGACACACTGGGGGCAGAATGCTGGACACACTGGGGGCAATATGCTGGACACACTGGGGGCAATATGCTAAACATGCTGGGGGCAATATGCTGGACACACTGGGGGCAATATGCTGGAGATGCTGGGGCAATATGCTGGAGAGGCAGGGGGCAATATGATGGAAACACTGGGGGCTATATACCTGACACACTGGGGGCAGAATGCTGGACACAACGGGGAAAATATGCTGGACACACTGGGGGTAGGATGCTGGACACACTGGGGGCAGGATGCTGGACACACTGGGGGCAGGATGCTGGACACACTGGGGGAAGAATGCTGGACACACTGGGGGCAGGATGCTGGACACACTGGGGGCAGGATGCTGGACACTCTGGGGGCAATATGTTGGATACACTGGGGGCAGGATGCTGGACACACTGGGGGCAGGATGCTGGACACACTGGGGGCAGGATGCTGGACACACTGGGGGCAGGATGCTGGACACACTGGGGGCAGGATGCTGGACACACTGGGGGCAATATGTTGGATACACTGGGGGCAGGATGCTGGACACACTGGGGGCAGGATGCTGGACACACTGGGGGCAGGATGCTGGACACACTTGGGGCAATATGTTGGATACACTGGGGGCAGGATGCTGTATACACTGATGGCAGGATGCTGGACACACTGGGGCAGGATGCTGGACACACTGGGGCAGGATGCTGGACACACTGGGGGCAGGATGCTGGACACACTGGGGGCAATATGTTGGATACACTGGGGGCAGGATGCTGGACACACTGGGGGCAGGATGCTGGAGACACTGGGGGCAATATGCTGGACACACTGGTGGCAATATGCTGGACACACTGGGGGCAATATGCTGGACACACTGGGGGCAGAATGCTGGACACACTGGGGGCAATATGCTGAACATGCTGGGGGCAATATGCTGGACACACTGGGGGCAATATGCTGGAGATGCTGGGGCAATATGCTGGAGAGGCAGGGGGCAATATGATGGAAACACTGGGGGCTATATACCTGACACACTGGGGGCAGAATGCTGGACACAACGGGGAAAATATGCTGGACACACTGGGGGTAGGATGCTGGACACACTGGGGGCAGGATGCTGGACACACTGGGGGCAGAATGCTGGACACACTGGGGGCAGGATGCTGGACACTCTGGGGGCAATATGTTGGATACACTGGGGGCAGGATGCTGGAGACACTGGGGGCAGGATGCTGGACACACTGGGGGCAGGATGCTGGACACACTGGGGGCAGGATGCTGGACACACTTGGGGCAATATGTTGGATACACTGGGGGCAGGATGCTGGACACACTGATGGCAGGATGCTGGACACACTGGGGGCAATATGTTGGATACACTGGGGGCAGGATGCTGGACACACTGGGGGCAGAATGCTGGAAACACTGGAGGCAATATGCTGGAGACACTGGGGGCAGTATGCTGGACACGCTGGGGGCAATATGCTGAACATGCTGGGGGCAATATGCTGGACACACTAGGGGCAATATGCTGGAGATGCTGGGGGCAATATGCTGGAAACACTGGGGGCTATATACCTGACACACTGGGGGCAGAATGCTGGACACAATGGGGAAAATATGCTGGACACACTGGGGGTAGGATGCTGGACACACTGGGGGCAGGATGCTGGACACACTGGGGGCAATATGTTGGATACACTGGGGGCAGGATGCTGGACACACTGGGGGCAGGATGCTGGACACACTGGGGGCAGAATGCTGGACACACTGGGGGCAGGATGCTGGACACACCAGGGGCAGGATGCTGGACACACTGGGGGGCAGGATGCTGGACACACTGGGGGCAGGATGCTGGACACACTGGGGGCAATATGCTGCAGATACTGGGGCAGATTGCTGGACACACTGGGGGCAATATGCTGGACACACTGGGGAAGGATGCTGGACACATTGGGGGCAGGATGCTGGACACACTTGGGGCAGGATGCTGGAGACACTTGGGGCAGGATGCTGGACGCTGAGGGCAGAGATGTTGGACACTGGGGGCAGGATGCTGGTCGCTGGGGGCAGGATGCTGGACACACAGGGGGCAGGATGCTGGACACACCAGGGGCAGGATGCTGGACACACTAGGGGCAGGATGCTGGACACACTGGGGGCAATATGCTGAACATGCTGGGGGCAATATGCTGGACACACTGGGGGCAATATGCTGGAGATGCTGGGGCAATATGCTGGAGAGGCTGGGGGCAATATGCTGGAAACACTGGGGGCTATATACCTGACACACTGGGGGCAGAATGCTGGACACAATGGGGAAAATATGCTGGACACACTGGGGGTAGGATGCTGGAGACACTGGGGGCAATATGCTGGACACACTGGGGGCAATATGCTGGACACACTGGGGGCAGAATGCTGGACACACTGGGGGCAATATGCTGGACACACTGGGGGCAATATGCTAAACATGCTGGGGGCAATATGCTGGACACACTGGGGGCAATATGCTGGAGATGCTGGGGCAATATGCTGGAGAGGCAGGGGGCAATATGATGGAAACACTGGGGGCTATATACCTGACACACTGGGGGCAGAATGCTGGACACAACGGGGAAAATATGCTGGACACACTGGGGGTAGGATGCTGGACACACTGGGGGCAGGATGCTGGACACACTGGGGGCAGGATGCTGGACACACTGGGGGAAGAATGCTGGACACACTGGGGGCAGGATGCTGGACACTCTGGGGGCAATATATTGGATACACTGGGGGCAGGATGCTGGACACACTGGGGGCAGGATGCTGGACACACTGGGGGCAGGATGCTGGACACACTGGGGGCAGGATGCTGGACACACTGGGGGCAATATGTTGGATACACTGGGGGCAGGATGCTGGACACACTGGGGGCAGGATGCTGGACACACTTGGGGCAATATGTTGGATACACTGGGGGCAGGATGCTGGACACACTGATGGCAGGATGCTGGACACACTGGGGCAGGATGCTGGACACACTGGGGGCAGGATGCTGGACACACTGGGGGCAATATGTTGGATACACTGGGGGCAGGATGCTGGACACACTGGGGGCAGGATGCTGGAGACACTGGAGGCAATATGCTGGAGACACTGGGGGCAATATGCTGGACACACTGGTGGCAATATGCTGGACACACTGGGGGCAATATGCTGGACACACTGGGGGCAGAATGCTGGACACACTGGGGGCAATATGCTGAACACGCTGGGGGCAGGATGCTGGACACCCTGGGGGCAGGATGCTGGACACACTGGGGGCAATATGTTGGATACACTGGGGGCAGGATGCTGGACACACTGGGGGCAAGATGCTGGACACACTGGGGGCAGAATGCTGGACACACTGGGGGCAGGATGCTGGACACACTGGGGGCAATATGTTGGATACACTGGGGGCAGGATGCTGGAGACACTGGGGGCAGGATGCTGGACACACTGGGGGCAGGATGCTGGACACACTGGGGGCAGGATGCTGGACACACTTGGGGCAATATGTTGGATACACTGGGGGCAGGATGCTGGACACACTGATGGCAGGATGCTGGACACACTGGGGGCAATATGTTGGATACACTGGGGGCAGGATGCTGGACACACTGGGGGCAGAATGCTGGACACACTGGAGGCAATATGCTGGAGACACTGGGGGCAATATGCTGGACACGCTGGGGGCAATATGCTGAACATGCTGGGGGCAATATGCTGGACACACTGGGGGCAATATGCTGGAGATGCTGGGGGCAATATGCTGGAAACACTGGGGGCTATATACCTGACACACTGGGGGCAGAATGCTGGAAACAATGGGGAAAATATGCTGGACACACTGGGGGTAGGATGCTGGACACACTGGGGGCAGGATACTGGACACACTGGGGGCAATATGTTGGATACACTGGGGGCAGGATGCTGGACACACTGGGGGCAGGATGCTGGACACACTGGGGGCAGAATGCTGGACACACAGGGGGCAGGATGCTGGACACACCAGGGGCAGGATGCTGGACACACTGGGGGGCAGGATGCTGGACACACTGGGGGCAGGATGCTGGACACACTGGGGGCAATATGCTGCAGATACTGGGGCAGATTGCTGGACACACTGGGGCCAATATGCTGGACACACTGGGAAGGATGCTGGACACATTGGGGGCAGGATGCTGGACACACTTGGGGCAGGATGCTGGAGACACTTGGGGCAGGATGCTGGACGCTGAGGGCAGAGATGTTGGACACTGGGGGCAGGATGCTGGTCGCTGGGGGCAGGATGCTGGACACACAGGGGGCAGGATGCTGGACACACCAGGGGCAGGATGCTGGACACACTAGGGGCAGGATGCTGGACACACTGGGGGCAATATGCTGAACATGCTGGGGGCAATATGCTGGACACACTGGGGGCAATATGCTGGAGATGCTGGGGCAATATGCTGGAGAGGCTGGGGGCAATATGCTGGAAACACTGGGGGCTATATACCTGACACACTGGGGGCAGAATGCTGGACACAATGGGGAAAATATGCTGGACACACTGGGGGTAGGATGCTGGACACACTGGGGGCAGAATGCTGGACACACTGGGGGCAGGATGCTGGACACACTGGGGGCAATATGTTGGATACACTGGGGGCAGGATGCTGGACACACTGGGGGCAGGATGCTGGACACACTGGGGGCAGAATGCTGGACACACTGGGGGCAGGATGCTGGACACACCAGGGGCAGGATGCTGGACACACTGGGGGGCAGTATGCTGGACACACTGGGGGCAGGATGCTGGACACACTGGGGGCAATATGCTGCAGATACTGGGGCAGATTGCTGGACACACTGGGGGCAATGTGCTGGACACACTGGGGAAGGATGCTGGACACATTGGGGGCAGAGATGCTGGACATTGGGGGCAGGATGCTGGACACACTTGGGGCAGGATGCTGGAGACACTTGGGGCAGGATGCTGGACGCTGAGGGCAGAGATGTTGGACACTGGGGGCAGGATGCTGGACGCTAGGGGCAGGATGCTGGACACACAGGGGGCAGGATGCTGGACACACCAGGGGCAGGATGCTGGACACACTAGGGGCAGGATGCTGGACACACTGGGGGCAGAATGCTGGACACACTGGGGGCAATATGCTGCAGACACTGGGGCAGATTGCTGGACACCCTGGGGGCAATATGCTGGACACACTGGGGCAGGATGCTGGACACATTGGGGGCAGGATTCTGGACACACTTGGGGCAGGATGCAGGACACTGGGGCCAAAGATGCTGGACACTGGGGGCAGATATGCTGGAAGCTGGGGGCAGAGATGCCTGACACTGAGGGCAGAGATGCTGGACACTGGAGGCAGAGATGCTGGACACATTGGGGGCAGAGATGCTGGACATTGGGGGCAGAGATGCTGGACACACTGGGGGCAGGACTGGAGACATGGGCAGAATGTAGATATGGGGCATGATTGGAGACACGGGGCAGAATGAAAGACATGCACATCCTTCTTATTTCATCCTTGCAGATTTGAATCATTAAAACATTTTTTTCAGATTTGCATCAAGTCAATTCTTTTAGTATTTTTGCAAGAATTTTCACCTATTCAAATAAATGGGAAAAAACAGACGTAAAAATGCGTCATTTTTCACAGCATTTTTCCTACCAACACACTGGTTTGTACAGCAGAAAAATCTGCAGCAAATACTCAATGTGTGCACTTACCCCAACGGAATAGGGTTGAGTTACAATACCAAACACTGCCTGGAAAATAGTCACATTGTTGGCCTCATGTGCCTAGGAAAAAACAAAGACCTGAGTCCAAATTATTTTCCCTAAGGGACATGACAGACCACATACAATACATTGTAGTAGCCTATCTTTATGAGCTCATACTCACTTGCGAGAAACTCGGATGAGTCTCGCATGGCAATACCCGACACTGCACCCTGCAGTCAGGAGAGGAGCGTGCGGCTGAATGTATTGCTATGCGGCCGCACGCTCTGATCTGAGTGCCGGCAGCAGCGCCGGGTATTAACATGCGAGACTCATCCGAGTTTTTCGCAAGTGAGTATGAGCCCTTAAAATAAATCTGCTGGCAGCTTAGTGAAATTGCTGCTTCTTGCATTAGTGTACCACACTGTCTGCATCTGATCACGATACGTATAAAATCCCCAAAATGAAGTATCGCTTCATAATCCATCCACTTGACTAAACTGAGGCTCAGAAGTCAGAGCGGCTGAGATTATGCAATCTTATTATTTTGCAGTTCAGCATTGGCGCCTGTAATAAAAGTGTAAAACAGTCATCACACAGCTGGTTCTAAACAAGCACAATTTATTCATGAAATTCAGTCCAAGTCTCGGATCACATGATGCAAACGACGCCGGGAGCTTCTTAATTGTAGTTACATAATATTGAGCAAATAGGAAGGAGATTCATCAACAGCTGTGCGAACCTGGAAGATGAGAAGAAGGAGGCGGAGGGGAGAAGATGAGAATTCCCGTGCTTCTCTAGTTTTTCCAGAAAGTCCATTCTATGGGTTTGGACAATGGTCTCCCCTTATTAGTCACAGGACTCCATCCAACTAAAATGCCACCACCATCTCTCTTCTCCACCTTTAACACTGCAGCTCCCACCATTACTACCACTAGCCTTGTCCTGGAGCAAATGCCCACTATTGTTTCATGGATGATCCAGGGTGGTCCAGCACAGCTGAACCTTGGAGATGGAATTCCTATGGTCTACATGTCCATTTTTGATTTTGTAAGTGGTATTGGAGATATAATATGGTTTAATGCCTGACTTACAGTCCCTTTAGTTGTGATATAAAGTGGGTGCCAAACTGTACTGTATTGTATGCAACATATTCTGGCATGGGGCATTGAGAGAACAAGGAACATGATTAGGCTAGTGCACCCCCTAATTAAAAAGGTGAGAACTTGTTGAGAAATCCTCATAGGTTCTAGGGGAGAAAACTCAAAAACTATTGGAAGAAGCTTGAGGTAAAAAAAAAATAATAAAATGCCATCTCATCCTGTCGTAGGTAGCCAGAGGAGTAGTAGTTTTACACAGGCAGAAGGAGGTCCAAGATTAGTTTTTGCTGTTGTCTTCCTTCATAGGGCACTAGGTATAGCGATAGAGAGTTCAGCCCATGGTCTGAAATGGCCGAAATCTCCTCTGCCATATAATCAGAAGGTAGCACATTCTTTGTACACAAGTCTACTACACTTAAGTGATAAGAATGCCCCAAGGGCAGCCATACGCTCATATTGTCATTGGTTTTCAGCATTGAAATGTGGCACCCCAGGAGTTTGGGTACCACAGTAGTGCTGTCTTCCTCATGGGGAGGATAGTGCTATGTTCAGAGACAAGTGAGATTTCCTTTGGTAGGTTTACACACACACAACACCTTCCACTTCAAGGCCAGGAGGGGGAGCTCCAAGCCCTGTTTTAGGGCAGCTTCCCTGAATAAAGATCTTGGTTTGGAGGCGGAGAGAGCTCAGTTTGTAGCAGGAGTGTGTGTGCGAGGACAGACAGGAGTGGAGCACAGAGGAAAGTGAGAGCTCCAGGAGGCCACAAGCAGGCCTCTGAAGAGTAACAGCGCAAGAATCCGGGTACCAGGAGCCCGAGGCTTTTGTGGATTATAAAATACAGAGCAGAACCGGAGGGTATTGTTCTACAAGGACTTTGCCCATATTTACCTGTGGCACAGCAGCACCTAGAAGCCTGGAGTCACCGAGAACAGACCCCAGTTCACACGGCCCAAGCTGCCTGCCATACAGGTACCTGTACTAGGACAGCAGAACGATTAAAGGCCTTGTTGAGACACTTAGTGGCAGCAGGGATTTAGAGACAGAAAGCGCAGAGTGGTAGGCTCCTACCTGACTTACCCAAGGGAACTTGCTTGTCTCTGGACTGCCTGGACTTCTCTGCCTGCCCTGTGATCTGGTGCCCTGGATTGTGGATGCTGAAGTCTTCAGTAAAGGTAAAGAGACTGCAACCTTGTGTCCTCGTTCTTCTCTGCACCTCCACCATATCACTATCTACACACCGGGAGCCCTGGGGATATACTTCACCTGTGGGAAGATATACCATCTAGCTGCCATAACATCACCCCAGCGGACCCCCTAAAGCAGCATCAGTCATCCTGACCGAATACCACAGGTGGCGTCATGAACATAAACTATATCCCTTTAAAGACCTTTCCCTTTTATATGGGCGTCCTGGGCCACAGACCGGGTTGCAGCCACCATGACATCACCCTATGAAGTAACGGACCCGGTACAGAGTAACGCCTGGTCCATGGGGCGACTCAGAAACATGAACAAAACATATCATTAGTAATGCTCCATGTTCTTTCTAAATCACTCCCAATTACAGTGCCAGAGCACTCGCAATAACAGTGCCACCTAGAGCAGTCGCAATAACAGTCCCAGATAGAGCACTAGCACTAACTGCCACCTAGAGCAGTCACAATAATAATGCCACCTAGAGTACTCACAATAACAATGCCACCTAGAGCAGTCGCAATAACAGTGCCATATAGAGCACGCACAATAACAGTGTCACCTAGAGCAGTCACAATAACGGTGTCAGATAGAGCACTCGTAATAACAGTGCCACTTAGAGCAGTCACAATAATAGTGCCAGATAGAGCACTCGTAAAAACAGCGCCACCTAGAGCAATCACAAAAACAGTGCCACCTAGAGCAATCACAATAACAGTGCCATATAGAGCACTCACAATAACAGTGTCACCTAGAGCAGTCACAATAACAGTGCCAGATAGAGCACTCGTAATAACAGTGCCACTTAGAGCAGTCACCATAATAGTGCCAGATAGAGCACTCGCAAAAACAGCGCCACCTAGAGCAATCACAAAAACTGTGTTTTTGTTTGTTATTTTAATCTTTTTTACAGGTGACAATGGCTTCGGGGATCAAAGTGACAAGTGATAGTGAGAATGTAATCTATGTTATATGTACTGTATGTCTATATGTATGTATTGTATGTAATGTATGAATATATTGTATGTGGTATGTATATAGTATGTATGTAGTATGTTGTATGTATGTAGTATGTATGTTGTATGTATGTATGTAGTATGTATGTATGTAGTATGTATGTTGTATATATGTAGTATGTATGTTGTGTGTATGTATGTTGTATGGATGTTTGTAGTATGTTGTATGTATCAGACCCCTGAGAGGCCCGTACAGTCCCCCGGCAGGCCCGCCCAGACCCCCCAGGGTCCCACACAGTCACAAGGACAGAAAGGGCTTATTTTAATTCTGATATTTGTGTCCCATTGACTTGCATTCATATCAAGTATCGGTATTGGCGATATCCAATATTTTTTGGATATCAGCCGATCGAATCCGATACCAATATTTCCGAATATCAGAAGGTATCGCTCAACACTAATGTTCACTAAATGCTAAAATTGATCCATCATTATAATTCTCCAGGTCATTACGAGTTCATAGACACCAAACATGTCTAGGTTCTTTTTGATTTAGGCCGGGGACACACATGCAAGAAACACGTCCGTGTCTCGCATGTGAAGTCCAAGCTCTGTCGCCGGCACTGTGGAGCGGAGCGTGCAGCTCCATGTGTTGCTGTGCGGCCGCACGCTCCGCTCCACAGTGCCAGCGCCAGAGCTTGGATTTCACATGCGAGACACGGACGTGTTTCTCGCATGAGTGACCCCGGCCTTAGATTAAGTGATGAAAAAAATTCCAAAGTTTGTAAAAAAAAAATTGTGCCATTTTACAATACCCGTAGTGTGTCTATTTTTTGTGATCTCAGGTTGGGTGAGGGCTTTTTTTAGCGTGCCAAGCTGACATTTTTAATTATACCATCTTGGTGCAGATACGATTTTTTGATCGTCTGTTATTGAATTTTAATGCAATGTTGCGGTGACCAAAAGAACATAATTCTGGCGTTGATTTGAACTTTTAATTTTTTTAATATTTTTAAATTTTAAAAACATTTTTATTTTACTTTTTGCATGCTTCAATAGTTTCTATGGGAGACTAGAAGCTGCACTTGTCCAATCGGCTCTGCTACATACAGGCGATGACCATATCTCCTGTGCAGCAGAAATGCTCACTTGCTATGAGTGCCGACTACTGTGCACCGTTCAAAGCAATCCGGTATTGACAACCATAGAGGTCTGCTGGAGACCTCTGATTGTCATGCCAACCCATCGGTGACCCACGATCACGTGACCTTGTCAGCGATGGGCGGGATTTCCGGCGCGCTTGCTGGAAGAGCGAGATAAATGCCGCTGTCAGAGATTGACAGCGGCATTTAACTTGTTAACAGCTGCGGGTGGATCGCGATTCCACCCGCAGCTGTTAGAGGTACATGTCAGCTGCCCAAAACAGCTGAAATATGCTGGGAAAGATGTGGGCTTAGCGCCAAAGGGAGTCTGACATCGGCGTACTATTACGTCCGATGTTGGAAAGGGGTTCATGGGTATGCATCTTTGCATTCAACCCTAAATTATACATTAAGTACCGTAACTGTCTAAATAAATTCTGCTTTTTGTCTGGCATTGAGCCTCAGCTAAACAGCTAAAACCTGTATCAACATCAAGCTTACTGACTGTTTCCAGTAACAACTAGTGAAATTTGAATGCAGCTCTTGAGTATGATAGGGACAGCAACTCAAGATCAGAACATGTAAGCTCTCACGAGCAGGGTCGTCTTATTTTGCTTTAATTATTGTATTGTTAACGTTGTTACTTATGACTTTTGTGTTTGAAACTGTTAAACTGTAAAGCGCTGCGGAATATGTTGGCGCTATATAAATAAAGATTATTATTATTATTATGATTAGGGATGAGCGAACCTGAACTAGAAAGTTTGGGGTTTGTACTGGACTTCTAGTGCCCAGCACTAGAGTTTAGCGACTTTTACATTTTTCGGATCGAGTCGGGTTTCGCGAAACCCGACTTTGTCAAAAGTCGGGTCTGGTGAAATCGGCCGATTATTGCGAAAAGTTGGGGGCCGACTGAAACCCGAAACCCAATGCAAGTCAATGGGGAATCAAAGTCAGCAGTGAATGGAGGACAGGAAAACACCTACAGTGCCCATTTTAATGCCAAAAACATCAATTCTTATGACTTAAGCTTGTTAATCTTAATTTACTTTATAATAATAGTTAGGCATTGAAAACTGGGGGTCATTTGGCTAAAGTTGTGGAGGGGTAGGGCTGGCTCCAGATTTTCTTGGGCCCAGGAAACGCGGAATACATCATGACGGTGGAACAGGGAGAGGTAAGTATTTCAACTTTGCAAGTGCTGTGATCCTGAGCAAGCAGGGGGGCCCACTCGTTGGCACTGGCACAGGGCCCCTCATAGTACGGCGGTGTGTTTGATGACGGGTGGCTCCTCCCACTGGCAGAGACACTTTTGCGTACTATGAGGGGCCCTGTGCCAGTGACGTCACCAAAGAGTATGCCCCCCCACCTGATGAAGGAACCTGCATTGTCATCTGCACCTTCCTCTTTGTCCCCGTGTAAGGTGGTATAGTATGCGGGAAGGGGAACTTGACTTTCAGCAGGGTCAGATTCTGGCTGTGTAGAGTGCAAGGGGAATGTAGTGGTCTGGGTCAATGTACCAGCAGACTCATCTAGCAGTGGCTGGGCAATGGGCAGGATGAGGATGAAACACAGATGTAGGCCCAAATAATACAGTAGGCTAAATGCATTTCAAAATTGGTAACAGGACTAAACAGGCGGCATTGCTTTGTTCAGTGGAGGACAACCGTAATGAGTGGCAGACTCAGTTAGTAGGCCCAAATAATAAAGTAGGCTAAATGCAGTTCAAAATTGGTAACAGGACTAAACAGGTGGCATTGCTTTGTTCAGTGGAGGACAACTGTAATGAGTGGCAGACACAGTTAGTAGGCCGAAATAATAAAGTAGGCTAAATGCAGTTCAAAATTGGTAACAGGACTAAACAGGCGGCATTGCTTTGTTCAGTGGAGGACAACTGTAACGAGTGGCAGACACAGTTAGTAGGCCCAAACAATAAAGTAGGCTAAATGCAGTTCAAAATTGGTAACAGGACTAAACAGGCGGCATTGCTTTGTTCAGTGGAGGACATCTGTAATGAGTTGCAGACACAGTTAGTTGGCCCAAATAATAAAGTAGGCTAAATGCAGTTCAAAATTGGTAACAGGACTAAACAGGCGGCATTGCTTTGTTCAGTGGAGGACAACTATAATGAGTGGCAGACACAGTTAGTAGGCCCAAATAATAAAGTAGGCTAAATGCAGTTCAAAATAGGTAACAGGACTAAACAGGCGGCATTGCTTTGTTCAGTGGAGGACAACTGTAATGAGTGGCAGACACAGTTAGTAGGCCCAAATAATAAAGTAGGCTAAATGCAGTTCAAAATTGGTAACAGGACTAAACAGGCGGCATTGCTTTGTTCAGTGGAGGACAACTGTAATGAGTGGCAGACACAGTTAGTAGGCCCAAATAATAAAGTAGGCTAAATGCAGTTCAAAATTGGTAACAGGACTAAACAGGCGGCATAGCTAGGTACAGGGGTGGGCTCCTCTGCTGTGTAGCAGACAGTGGTAGTAGGCGCAAAGTATTAACTGGT
Source organism: Ranitomeya imitator (assembly GCF_032444005.1). Classification (NCBI taxonomy): domain Eukaryota; kingdom Metazoa; phylum Chordata; class Amphibia; order Anura; family Dendrobatidae; genus Ranitomeya; species Ranitomeya imitator. Next base: position 471,759,705 of record NC_091283.1, read on the forward strand.
CTAAATGGAGGCCATCTATCATTTCAACAAACTTGTATTGGCAGTGCCATTGAAGGATTTAACAGCACAGACTACACAGTGGTGAAGCAGGGAGAGGTAAGTATTGCAAGTGGTAGAGCATTGTTTGAGCTGGGGAGAACACTCTCTCATGGGCGGCGGTACTTGCACAGGGCCCCTCATATTACAACGGTGTGTCTGACGTTGGTTGTGCACCACCACCGTCAGAGATACTTCATTGTACTATGAGGGACCCTGTGCCAGTGCCGTCGCCCAAGAGTGGGCCCACCCACCTGTCCAGGAAAACGGCACTCACACAGGTGCTTGCGCCAGGTGGTGACCACGGCCCTGTGGGGGGAGTCAGCCCATTTAGGGAGATATAAAAATGGCCTATGGTGGACATTCAGCAGCTGCAAATGGAGGAATTGGAGAAGTCAGTAAGAGGAGGCCAAAAGCAAGACATTTTTCAGGCAAGCTACGTGTAAGCAGGGGAAGGTGGGGCAAAATAATTTGAAATCCATGATTGGTTCATTTTAGTGAAGGTTAGATCATCTGGCTTTAACAGCTGTTTTCCTACTCCCAGATAAGGGAGCCTTCAAGGCCTTGTGTAGCCAGACGATGACGCTGGCTCAACACCTCCAGCCTTAGGTGCTATTGTGCTTTTGCCACTACCACCAGATGCACCACCACAACCACCATCAGTACCAGTTGGCAACCACTGCCCACGGGCTCTTCCACCAGACGTCCTCATTTTTTGGAAAATCTAACCAAAATAACAACCGTTATATGGTACTGTAAAACAAGGTAGAAGGTGTATATAAACTTGTTGAGAATTTAAATCTCCCTTTTTTTTGGGAGACTGAACCAAAACTCAGGCCCAGTGTATATAACAACGCAATCTAAGTGGCAGAAAGTGGCTGGCTGACATACGACAAACTAACAGGACTGAAGTATATCCACTTTGTGAGAATTTAAATCTCACTTTTTTGGGGGGAGACTGAAGCAAAACTCAGGCCCTGTGCATAAAACAACACAATGTACGTGGCAGAAAGTGGCTGGCTGATATACGAGAAACTAACAGGACTGAAGTACATGCACTTTGTGAGAATTTGAATCTCCATTTTTTTGGGGAGACTGAACCAAAACTCAGGCCCAGTGTATATAACAATGCAATCTAAGTGGCAGAAAATGGCTGGCTGACATACGACAAACTAACAGGACTGAAGTATATCCACTTTGTGAGAATTTAAATCTTACATTTTTGGGGGGAGACTGAACCAAAACTCAGGCCCAGTGTATAAAACAACACAATGTAAGTGGCAGAAAGTGGCTGGAAGATATATGAAAAAATACAAGGACTGTAGTACAATTTCAATCTCCCTACAATGATCTCAGGAAAAGTATGGCAGCAATAAAAATAAAAAGGACTGCTGCACACAAAAGTGTGTACAAATAAACAAGATAAGTGTGCAGAAAGGAGCAACAGGATTTTTGCTTTTAAAAAAGCAGTTGGTTTGCACAGCAGCGAGCAAACAGCAATGCAGCTATTAGGGAGCCTTATAAGGCAGCCTATTACGCTACAGAGATGATGCACAAAAATATAGTCTCCACTGTCCCTGCAAACAAATGGTGGTGTTGGACAGTGGAAATTGCTACAGCACAAGCAGTTTGGGGGTTAATCTTCCCTCCCTAACTAAATCCCTTCTTCTGATGAAGCTGCAGCAACCTCTCCCTGTCACGGAGTTACCGCGACAGAGCAGTACCAGAAGACCACGGCGTCTGATGGCTTCTGCTTCATCGTTAAGAAGAAGCGCTTCTCCTGTGTATTAAAAGTGTTGTTTTCTTTCAGCAGGACAGGGGTTAATAGGCTTGTGGAAATTCCTGCTTTCAGCTGTGCTCAGTTAGCCACTCCTCTCTCCTATAAAAGCTAGGCCTTCTGGTCAGATCCTTGTCTGAGATAGCACTTGCTTGAAAGACCTGGAGTAGTGAGGAGCTGGTGTTTGGAGAGCTGGAGGAATTTATTGTGCGACAGTTGTATGGTTTGTACGCTTGGAAAATTCCTCATCCTTACCTGCTTTATTTACCCTCCCAGTCCTTCTCACCCTGGTGGATACCTCTGTTATTTGTGAGAGCATATTTTGTGTGAGTGGAGTTTTCTTTTTACCCGTCTTTGTTCCCCTGTTTGTCGGGTTGGTGTACAGTTGTACACAGCAGCGCCTCTCTTCCCCGGGTGGGGGAGGGGGACAGACGCAGGGCGGCAGTCAGGAGACAGGGCGAGGGCGGAGGCCCCGGCATCCTCGCCATCTGAGGTATCCCGGGGAACAGGGCGAGTTAGGGTGCCCCCTAGAGCTAGCGCCAGGAAAGGTGCCCCTGTTCCCAGTTTACTCGCCAGTCCAATCGTGACATTATCTCAGACCCTAAAGCATTTTTCTGATCCGCTATGGATCCTATTACAGTGCTGACAGCGCAGTTGCAGCAGCTCAGTCAGAAGGTGGCGGATTTACGCACGGTGGTTTCTCAGCACTCTGTTATGTCTGGTGTGGGGATCTCGCTTTCCAAACAAACCATTGTGGAGCCCAAGGTTGCGCTGTCAGACAGGTTCTCCGGAGGGCGGGACAAGTTTGTTGTGTTCCGGGAGGCCTGCAAACTTTATTTCCGGCTGCGTCCGGTATCCTCGGGTACGGAGAAGCAATGGGTGGGGATTGTTATCTCGCTCTTACAGGGGGACCCGGAAGCATGGGCATTTTCTCTTCCATCTGACTCACAGTCACTTCAGTCAGTAGAGGGCTTCTTCCAGGCTTTGGGCTTAGTGTATGATGACCCTGATCGTGTCTCCTTGGCTGAGTTGTCTCTGCGCCAACTTCAGCAAGGAAACCGTCAGGCGGAGGAATATTGCTCCGAGTTCTGGCGGGGGGGGCCACTGACACTAGATGGAATGACCCAGCCCTCCGTAGTCAGTTCTGCGAGGGTCTTTCCGTAAGGGTAAGGGATGCTTTAGCTCTCTATGAGACTCTGGATACCCTTGAGGCGGCTATGTCTCTGGCGATCCGGGTTGATCGCCGTCTTCGCCAGAGGCATAGGGAGACACCTCTGGGGGCAGGAGGTCCAAGTTTGAGCGTGACCAGTACTGATTCTACTGTGGAACCCATGCAAGTGGGTGCAATGTCCCAACTTAGCAAACTTGCTTTAATTCGACGTAAGGGGGGAGTGTGCTTTTGTTGTGGCAAGAACAGTCATTTTGTGAGCAAATGTCCTACCCGTCACTTGTTTAAACAACCGCCGGAAAACTAGAGAGCCCGGGTTGCGGGGAGGTAGGCAACTCGGGTGTACTCATAACCTCTGTGGGAAAGACTCGTTTTTTCCTTCCAGCTATGTTATATGTGGTTGAAAATAAGGTTGATGTGTCCGCCTTCTTGGACAGTGGGGCGGGGTTTAATTTGGTCGACTCAGGGTTCAACAAGGACCAAGGCCTTGTCTCACAAACCTTGTCCAGACCTATACCCATAATAGCTATTGATTCTGGTCCTCTAAGACAGGGGCACTTCACGCAGGTAGTCCATGACTTACTGCTACAGGTAGGGGCCATACACTCTGAGGTGTTAAAATGTTATGTCCTTTAGGGCCTGCCCTCACCTGTGGTACTGGGACTTCCTTGGCTCGCTCTGCACAATCCAGTAATTGATTGGCAGACACAGGAAGTGGTAAAATGGAGTACATACTGTCAAGGACACTGTTTGGGTACCCGGTTGGCAAGGGTGGATACCCAGTCTGTGCCCCATTACCTGTCAGACTTCGTGGATGTGTTTTCTGAGCAGGAGAGCCAAGAGCTTCCCCCACATCGTCCTTATGATTGTGCCATCAATCTGGTTCCTGGTGCCAAGCTGCCCAAGAGCAGACTCTATAACATCTCAGGTCCAGAAAGGCAGGCCATGAAGGACTATATTACAGAAAGTCCGGCTAAGGGCCATATCCGACCTTCCTCTTCACCCCTTGCTGCAGGGTTCTTTTTCATAAAGAAGAAGTATGGCGAGTTACGTCCTTGCCTGGATTTCTGGGAACTTAATGCTATCACGGTCCGTGATCAGTATCCACTACCTCTTATACCTGACCTTTTTAATCAAATTGTTGGGGCAAAATGGTTCTCTAAAATGGACCTCAGGGGGGCGTACAATCTCATCCGCTTTAAGGAGGGTGATGAGTGGAAGACTGCGTTCAATACGCCAGAAGGACACTACGAGAATCTAGTGATGCTTTTTGGGTTGACGAACGCGTCCGCCGTCTTCCAGCACTTTATTAATGACATCTTTAGTCACCTTGTAGGCAGGTTTGTTGTTATCTACCTGGATGACATTCTTGTGTACTCACCTGACCTTGAGTCACACCAGCAACATGTCAGACAAGTCCTACAGATACTTCGTGACAATAAATTGTATGTCAAACCTGAAAAGTGCATGTTCTCGGTGGAGGAGATCCCTTTCCTTGGATATATAATATCTGCCACCGGTTTTCGCATGGATCCGGCGAAAGTCCGGGTGGTATTGGAATGGGAACGTCCTGAGGATTTGAAGGCCTTACAAAGGTTATTGGGTTTTGCCAATTACTACCGTAAATAAAGAACTTTTCAGTAGTAGCTAAACTACTCACTGATATGTCTAAAAAAGGGACGGACTTCTCCAAGTGGTCCAGTCCTGCCAGGGAGGTATTTGACACTTTGAAAGGGTGTTTTGCTTCTGCGCTGATTCTTATTCAGCCTGATGTCACTCAGCCATTCATTGTGGAGGTGGATGTATCCGAGGTGGGAGTGGGGGCTGTATTATCGCAAGGTGCGTCTCCTGGTAAATGCCAACCATGCGCTTACTTCTCTAAAAAACTGTCGCCAGCTGAGAGAAACTATGATATTGGTAATAGGTAACTCTTAGCTATCAAATGGGCATTTGAGCAGTGGCGTCATTTTTTGGAAGGAGCGGTTCACCCTGTGACGGTGATCACTGACCATAAGAATTTGGTTTACTTGGAGTCGGCAAAACGTCTTACACCTCGTCAGGCAAGATGGGCTTTGTTCTTTACCAGATTTAACTTTTTTGTTACTTTTAGGCCGGGAAGCAAAAATGTTAAGGCAGATGCTTTGTCCCGTTGCTTTCCTGGGGAGGTGATAAGTGCAAACCGGTACCTATTCTACAAAAAGGGGTAGTAATGGCGTCCATATGCTCCAATCTTGAAAGAGAGGTTGCGGATGCTCAGGGGGACGCCCCTGCTACCTGTCCTCTTGGTAAACTATTTGTACTAGTCAATCTCAGTCTTAGAATCCTCAGTGAACATCATGATATGGTGCTGGCTGGACATCCAGGGATTAAGGCTACCGCGGATCTACTTACTCGGCGTTTTTGGTGGCCAGGTGCTTTTAAGGATGTTCAGGAGTATGTCGCCGCCTGCAATATCTGTGCGCGTTCTAAAACTTCACATACTCGTCCATCAGGAGCTCTCCTACCTTTGGAGATTCCCAGCAGACCTTGGACTCATTTATCGGTCGATTTTATTACGGATCTACCTGTGTCTGCAGGGAACACTGCAATTCTGGTGGTAGTGGACAGGTTCAGTAAAATGTCTCATTTTATTGCTTTGCCAGCTTTGCCTAATGCCAAAACTCTGGCGCAAATCTTCGTCAGGGAAATAATAAGACTGCATGGGATTCCTACAGATATTGTTTCTGATCGGGGGGTGCAGTTTATCTCCAAATTTTGGAGAGCATTTTGCACCCGTTTGGGGATCCATTTGTCTTTTTCTTCAGCGTTTCACCCTCAGTCAAACGGGCAGACTGAACGGGTTAATCAGAATTTAGAGACATATCTTAAATGTTTTGTATCTGAGAATCAGGAGGACTGGGTGACCTACTTACCGTTGGCTGAATTTGCAGTTAATAAACGCTGTCAGGAATCAACTGGTAAGTCCCCATTTTTGGGGGCATATGGGTTTCATCCGCAGTTTAGTTCGTTCAATGGTGATCGCCTTTCTGGTTTACTTCTACAATTTGGCAGGGGGTGATTAATAATTTGCAAAAGATGGGCTCCAAATATAAGAGTGTGTCTGATCAGAGACGTTTGTTGGGTCCGGACCTGAGTGTTGGTGACTTGGTGTGGCTGTCCTCAAGGAACATTAAGCTAAAGGTTCCGTCTTGAAAATTGGGTCCCAGGTTTATTGGTCCCTATAAGATCCTAGCTGTCGTCAATCCGGTAGCATTCCACCTTGCTCTGCCACCTACGTTTAAAATCCACAATGTGTTTCACCGTTCTCTTCTCAAGAAGTACGTGGCATCTGCAGGATTTTCACCTCTGCCACCTTCTCCTGTCATTGTCGATGGTAATCTGGAGTTCCAGATAGCCAAGGTCTTAGATTCTCGTCTGGTTCGTCGGTCACTTCAATACATGGTACATTGGAAGGGGTACGGTCCTGAGGAGAGGATGTGGGTTCCAGCTTCCGACGTTCATGCGACCAGACTGGTTCGGGCCTTTCATGCGGCTCACCCAGATAAACCAGGTCCTGAGGTTCCGGAGGTCCCTCATAGAAGGGGGGGTACTGTCACGGAGTTACCGCGACAGAGCAGTACCAGAAGACCACGGCGTCTGATGGCTTCTGCTTCATTGTTAAGAAGAAGCACTTCTCCTGTGTATTAAAAGTGTTGTTTTCTTTCAGCAGGACAGGGGTTAATAGGCTTGTGGAAATTCCTGCTTTCAGCTGTGCTCGGTTAGCCACTCCTCTCTCATTTAAAAGCTAGGCCTTCTGGTCAGATCCTTGTCTGAGATAGCACTTGCTTGAAAGACCTGGAGTAGTGAGGAGCTGGTGTTTGGAGAGCTGGAGGAATTTATTGTGCGACAGTTGTATGGTTTGCAAAAAGAGCTAAAAGAAGGAAGGCACTAATCGGCTTAAAGACAGACAATTCACTTTTTAAGCGTAGGATTCTATTTAGGACATATATGGCACAAGACTGAAGCAGCAACTTATCGGTGGTGCTCAACTGCAAGGTATTTGATAACAATTCACATGAAGAAAAAATGAAAGTGGCACTCACCCTGGTGTTGCTAAACAATAGTGTCCTTTATTCAGAAAAACGAATGGACAGACATGAAATGGAGAGGCGGCTGGTAGAAGTTTAGGGTGCGTGTTATGAAAGGTAATTCAGTACCACAATGGACATAGAGGTCAGCGCACATACAGTGACCTGGCAATAACCCAAAAAACAAGAACGAGCTCTGAGACGTGGGATCGCAATCCCTAATCCGCTGCAACACACTAAAGGCAGCCGTGGATTGCGCCTAACGCTCCCTATGCAACTCGGCACGGCCTGAGAAACTAGCTAGCCTGAAGATAGAAAATAAGCCTACCTTGCCTCAGAGAAATACCCCAAAGGAAAAGGCAGCCCCCACATATAATGACTGTGAGTTAAGATGAAAAGACAAACGTAGAGATGAAATAGATTTAGCAAAGTGAGGCCCAACTTTCTGAACAGAGCGAGGATAGGAAAGGTAACTTTGCGGTCAACACAAAACCCTACAAAAACCACGCAAAGGGGGCAAAAAGACCCTCCGTACCGAACTAACGGCACGGAGGTACACCCTCTGCGTCCCAGAGCTTCCAGCAAGCAGAAAAAAACAAATTGACAAGCTGGACAGAAAAAAAACAGCAAACAAATAGCAAAGAGGAACTTAGCTATGCAGAGCAGCAGGCCACAGGAACGATCCAGGAGGAAACAGGTCCAATACTAGAACATTGACTGGAGGCCAGGATCAAAGCACTAGGTGGAGTTAAATAGAGCAGCACCTAACGACTTCACCACATCACCTGAGGAAGGAAACTCAGAAGCCGCAGTACCACTTTCCTCCACCAACGGAAGCTCACAGAGAGAATCAGCCGAAGTACCACTTGTGACCACAGGAGGGAGCTCTGCCACAGAATTCACAACAGTACCCCCCCCTTGAGGAGGGGTCACCGAACCCTCACCAGAGCTCCCAGGACAACCAGGATGAGCCATATGAAAGGCACGAACAAGATCGGGAGCATGGACATCAGAGGCAAAGACCCAGGAATTATCTTCCTGAGCATAACCCTTCCACTTAACCAGATACTGGAGTTTCCGCCTTGAAACACGAGAATCCAAAATCTTCTCCACAATATACTCCAACTCCCCCTCCACCAAAACCGGGGCAGGGGGATCAACAGATGGAACCATAGGTGCCACGTATCTCCGCAACAATGACCTATGGAATACGTTATGTATGGAAAAAGAATCTGGAAGGGTCAGACGAAAAGACACAGGATTAAGAACCTCAGAAATCCTATACGGACCAATAAAACGAGGTTTAAACTTAGGAGAGGAAACCTTCATAGGAATATGACGAGAAGATAACCAAACCAAGTCCCCAACCCGAAGTCGGGGACCCACACAGCGTCTGCGATTAGCGAAACGTTGAGCCTTCTCCTGGGACAAAGTCAAATTGTCCACTACATGAGTCCAAATCTGCTGCAACCTGTCCACCACAGTATCCACAACAGGACAGTCCGAAGACTCAACCTGCCCTGAAGAGAAACGAGGATGGAACCCAGAGTTGCAGAAAAACGGTGAAACCAAGGTAGCCGAGCTGGCCCGATTATTAAGGGCGAACTCAGCCAAAGGCAAAAAGGACACCCAGTCATCCTGATCAGCAGAAACAAAGTGTCTCAGATATGTTTCCAAGGTCTGATTGGTTCGTTCGGTCTGGCCATTAGTCTGAGGATGGAAAGCCGAGGAAAAAGACAAGTCAATGCCCATCCTACCACAAAAGGCTCGCCAAAACCTCGAAACAAACTGGTAACCTCTGTCAGAAACGATATTCTCTGAAATGCCATGTAAACGAACCACATGCTGGAAAAACAATGGCACCAAATCAGAGGAGGAAGGCAATTTAGACAAGGGTACCAAATGGACCATCTTAGAGAAGCGATCACAGACCACCCAAATGACTGACATCTTTTGAGAGACGGGAAGATCTGAAATAAAATCCATAGAGATATGTGTCCAAGGCCTCTTCGGGACCGGCAAGGGCAAAAGCAACCCACTGGCACGAGAACAGCAGGGCTTAGCCCGAGCAGAAATCCCACAGGACTGCACAAAAGTACGCACATCCCGCGAGAGAGATGGCCACCAAAAGGATCTAGCCACTAACTCTCTGGTACCAAAGATTCCAGGATGACCAGCCAACACCGAACAATGAACCTCAGAGATAACTTTATTCGTCCACCTATCAGGGACAAACAGTTTCTCCGCTGGGCAACGATCAGGTTTATTAGCCTGAAATTTTTGCAGCACCCGCCGCAAATCAGGGGAGATGGCAGACACAATTACTCCCTCTTTGAGGATACCCGCCGGCTCAGATACACCCGGAGAGTCGGGCACAAAACTCCTAGACAGAGCATCCGCCTTCACATTTTTAGAGCCCGGAAGGTATGAAATCACAAAGTCAAAACGGGCAAAAAACAACGACCAACGAGCTTGTCTAGGATTCAACCGCTTGGCGGACTCGAGATAAGTCAAGTTCTTATGACCAGTCAAGACCACCACGCGATGCTTAGCTCCTTCAAGCCAATGACGCCACTCCTTGAATGCCCACTTCATGGCCAGCAACTCTCGATTGCCCACATCATGATTTCGCTCAGCCGGCGAAAACTTCCTGGAAAAGAAGGCGCATGGTTTCATCACCGAGCAATCAGAACTTCTCTGCGACAAAACAGCCCCTGCTCCAATCTCAGAAGCATCAACCTCGACCTGGAACGGAAGCGAAACATCTGGTTGACACAACACAGGAGCAGAAGAAAAACGACGCTTCAACTCTTGAAAAACTTCCACAGCAGCAGAAGACCAATTGACCACATCAGCACCTTTCTTGGTCAAATCGGTCAATGGTTTAGCAATACTAGAAAAATTGCAGATGAAGCGACGATAAAAATTAGCAAGACTTTTCAGAGATGTCGGCTGAGTCCAATTATGGATGGCTTGGACCTTAACAGGGTCCATCTCGATAGTAGAAGGGGAAAAGATGAACCCCAAAAATGAAACCTTCTGAACACCAAAGAGACACTTTGATCCCTTCACAAACAAAGAATTAGCACGCAGGACCTGAAACACCGTTCTGACCTGCTTCACATGAGACTCCCAATCATCCGAGAAGATCAATATGTCATCTAAGTACACAATCAGGAATTTATCCAGGTACTCTCGGAAGATGTCATGCATAAAGGACTGAAACACTGATGGAGCATTGGCAAGTCCGAATGGCATTACTAGATACTCAAAATGGCCCTCGGGCGTATTAAATGCAGTTCTCCACTCATCGCCTCGCTTAATACGCACAAGATTATACGCACCACGAAGATCTATCTTGGTGAACCAACTAGCCCCCTTAATCCGAGCAAACAAATCAGATAACAATGGCAAGGGGTACTGAAATTTAACCGTGATCTTATTTAGAAGGCGGTAATCTATACAAGGTCTCAGTGAACCATCCTTCTTGGCTACAAAAAGGAACCCTGCTCCTAATGGCGACGATAACGGGCGAATATGCCCCTTCTCCAAAGACTCCTTCACATAACTCCGCATAGTGGCGTGCTCAGGCACAGACAAATTAAACAGTCGACCTTTTGGGAATTTACTACCAGGAATCAAATCGATAGCACAATCACAATCCCTATGCGGAGGTAGGGTATCGGACTTGGGCTCATCAAATAAATCCCGGTAATCAGACAAGAACTCAGGAACCTCAGAAGGGGTGGATGACGAAATAGTCAGAAATGGGACATCACCATGTACCCCCTGACAACCCCAGCTGGACACAGACATGGATTTCCAATCTAATACTGGATTATGGACTTGTAGCCATGGCAACCCCAACACGACCACATCATGCAGATTATGCACACCAGAAAGCGAATAACCTCCTGATGTGCAGGAGCCATGCACATGGTCAGCTGGGTCCAGTACTGAGGCTTATTCTTGGCCAAAGGCGCAGCATCAATTCCTCTCAATGGAATAGGACACTGCAAGGGCTCCAAGAACAACCCACAATGCCTAGCATACTCCAAGTCCATCAAATTCAGAGCAGCGCCTGAGTCCACAAATGCCATGACAGAATACGATGACAAAGAGCAGATCAAGGTAACGGACAGAAGAAATTTTGGCTGTACCGTACCAATGGTGGCAGACCTAGCGAACCGCTTAGTGCGCTTAGGACAATCAGAGATAGCATGAGTGGAATCACCACAGTAGAAACACAGCCCATTCAGACGTCTGTGTTCCTGCCGTTCAACTCTGGTCAAAGTTTTATCGCACTGCATAGGCTCAGGTTTAAGCTCAGGTAATACCGCCAAATGGTGCACAGATTTACGCTCGCGCAAGCGTCGACCGATCTGAATGGCCAAAGACATTGACTCATTCAGACCAGCAGGCATAGGAAATCCCACCATGACATCCTTAAGGGCTTCAGAGAGACCTTTTCTGAAAATAGCTGCGAGCGCACCTTCATTCCACTGAGTGAGTACGGACCACTTTCTAAATTTCTGACAATATACCTCTATTTCATCCTGACCCTGACACAGAGCCAGCAAATTCTTCTCTGCCTGATCCACAGAATTAGGCTCATCGTACAGCTATCCGAGCGCCAGGAAAAACGCATCGATATTACTTAATGCAGGATCTCCTGATGCAAGAGAAAATGCCCAGTCCTGAGGGTCGCCACGCAAAAAAGAAATAATGATCCTAACTTGTTGAACTGGGTCACCAGAGGAGCGAGGTTTCAAAGCCAGAAATAGTTTACAATTATTTTTGAAACTCAGAAATTTAGTTCTATCTCCAAAAAACAAATCAGGAATAGGAATTCTCGGTTCTAACATAGAATTCTGAATCACAAAGTCTTGAATACTTTGTACTCTTGCCGTGAGCTGATCCACACATGAAGACAGACCTTTAATGTCCATTGCTACACCTGTGTCCTGAACCACCGAAATGTCTAGGGGAAAAAAAGGCAAAACACAGTACAGAGAAAAAAAAATGGTCTCAGAACTTCTTTTTTCCCTCTATTGAGAATCATTAGTACTTTGGGCCTCCAGTACTGTTATGAAAGGTAATTCAGTACCACAATGGACATAGAGGTCAGCGCACATACAGTGACCTGGCAATAACCCAAAAAACAAGAACGAGCTCTGAGACGTGGGAACTCTGTTGACCGCAATCCCTAATCCTCTCCAACACACTAAAGGCAGCCGTGGATTGCGCCTAACGCTCCCTATGCAACTCGGCACGGCCTGAGAAACTAGCTAGCCTGAAGATAGAAAATAAGCCTACCTTGCCTCAGAGAAATACCCCAAAGGAAAAGGCAGCCCCCACATATAATGACTGTGAGTTAAGATGAAAAGACAAACATAGAGATTAAATAGATTTAGCAAAGTGAGGCCCAACTTTCTGAACAGAGCGAGGATAGGAAAGGTAACTTTGCGGTCAACACAAAACCCTACAAAAACCACGCAAAGGGGGCAAAAAGACCCTCCGTACCGAACTAACGGCACGGAGGTACACCCTCTGCGTCCCAGAGCTTCCAGCAAGCAGAAAAAAACAAATTGACAAGGTGGACAGAAAAAAAACAGCAAACAAATAGCAAAGAGGAACTTAGCTATGCAGAGCAGCAGGCCACAGGAACGATCCAGGAGGAAACAGGTCCAATACTAGAACATTGACTGGAGGCCAGGATCAAAGCACTAGGTGGAGTTAAATAGAGCAGCACCTAACGACTTCACCACATCACCTGAGGAAGGAAACTCAGAAGCCGCAGTACCACTTTCCTCCACCAACGGAAGCTCACAGAGAGAATCAGCCGAAGTACCACTTGTGACCACAGGAGGGAGCTCTGCCACAGAATTCACAACAGTACCCCCCCCTTGAGGAGGGGTCACCGAACCCTCACCAGAGCTCCCAGGACAACCAGGATGAGCCATATGAAAGGCACAAACAAGATCGGGAGCATGGACATCAGAGGCAAAGACCCAGGAATTATCTTCCTGAGCATAACCCTTCCACTTAACCAGATACTGGAGTTTCCGCCTTGAAACACGAGAATCCAAAATCTTCTCCACAATATACTCCAACTCCCCCTCCACCAAAACCGGGGCAGGAGGATCAACAGATGGAACCATAGGTGCCACGTATCTCCGCAACAATGACCTATGGAATACGTTATGTATGGAAAAAGAATCTGGAAGGGTCAGACGAAAAGACACAGGATTAAGAACCTCAGAAATCCTATACGGACCAATAAAACGAGGTTTAAACTTAGGAGAGGAAACCTTCATAGGAATATGACGAGAAGATAACCAAACCAAGTCCCCAACCCGAAGTCGGGGACCCACACAGCGTCTGCGATTAGCGAAACGTTGAGCCTTCTCCTGGGACAAAGTCAAATTGTCCCCTGCATGAGTCCAAATCTGCTGCAACCTGTCCACCACAGTATCCACACCAGGACAGTCCGAAGACTCAACCTGCCCTGAAGAGAAACGAGGATGGAACCCAGAGTTGCAGAAAAACGGTGAAACCAAGGTAGCCGAGCTGGCCCGATTATTAAGGGCAAACTCAGCCAAAGGCAAAAAGGACACCCAGTCATCCTGATCAGCAGAAACAAAGCATCTCAGATATGTTTCCAAGGTCTGATTGGTTCGTTCGGTCTGGCCATTAGTCTGAGGATGGAAAGCCGAGGAAAAAGACAAGTCAATGCCCATCCTACCACAAAAGGCTCGCCAAAACCTCGAAACAAACTGGGAACCTCTGTCAGAAACGATATTCTCTGGAATGCCATGTAAACGAACCACATGCTGGAAAAACAATGGCACCAAATCAGAGGAGGAAGGCAATTTAGACAAGGGTACCAAATGGACCATCTTAGAGAAGCGATCACAGACCACCCAAATGACTGACATCTTTTGAGAGACGGGAAGATCTGAAATAAAATCCATAGAGATATGTGTCCAAGGCCTCTTCGGGACCGGCAAAGGCAAAAGCAACCCACTGGCACGAGAACAGCAGGGCTTAGCCCGAGCACAAATCCCACAGGACTGCACAAAAGTACGCACATCCCGCGAGAGAGATGGCCACCAAAAGGATCTAGCCACTAACTCTCTGGTACCAAAGATTCCAGGATGACCAGCCAACACCGAACAATGAACCTCAGAGATAACTTTATTCGTCCACCTATCAGGGACAAACAGTTTCTCCGCTGGGCAACGATCAGGTTTATTAGCCTGAAACTTCACCACATCACCTGAGGAAGGAAACTCAGAAGCCGCAGTACCACTTTCCTCCACCAACGGAAGCTCACAGAGAGAATCAGCCGAAGTACCACTTGTGACCACAGGAGGGAGCTCTGCCACAGAATTCACAACAGGTGCGGGAGGGTCCCGTAGAAGCGCACAAGCGCGAAACGGCCGTCGTCCCTTTCTTTCCTCCCGCACCCTAAGCTTCTACCAGCCGCCTCTCCATTTCATGTCTGTCCATTCGTTTTTCTGAATAAAGGACACTATTGTTCAGCAACACCAGGGTGAGTGCCACTTTCATTTTTTCTTCATGTGAGTTGTATGGTTTGTACGCTTGGAAAATTCCTCATCCTTACCTGCTTTATTTACCCTCCCCATCCTTCACAGCCTGGTGGATACCTCTGTTATTTGTGAGAGCATATTTTGTGTGAGTGGAGTTTTCTTTTTGCCTTTGTCTTTGTTCCCCTGTCGGGTTGGTGTACAGTTGTACACAGTAGCGCCTCTCTTCCCCGGGTGGGGAAGGGGGACGGATGCAGGGCGGCAGTCAGGAGACAGGGTGAGGGCGGAGTCCCCGGCATCCTCGCCATCTGAGGTATCCCGGGGAACAGGGCGAGTTAGGGTGCCCCCTAGAGCTAGGGCCAGGAAAGGTGCCCCTGGTCCCAGTTTACTCGCCAGTCCAAATGTGACACTCCCTATGCTAAGATCGGCAGAAGTAAGATGGCGGCCGGCGTTCACGCCCCTTTATAGCCCCTGTGACACAGCAGAAAGCAAGCCAATCACTGTCATGCCCTTCTCTAAATGGTGGGGACCGAGACCTATGTCATCATGCTGCCCACACTCTGAGTCCTCCTTCATTGGCTGAAAAATGGCGCTGAAAGCGTAATACGAAACACGACTCTTGCGCGCAGATCGCCGACCTCATGGCCGATCCCACACTAGGATCGGGTTGGGTTTCATGAAACCCGACTTTGCCGAAAGTCAGCGATTTTTGAATTTGTCCGATCCGTTTCGCTCAACCCTACCCAGCACTACTTAATGTATGTCCAATTTTCTGTTCAGGTCCGGAAGTCTAATAAAACTTATTTAAAGGCTGCAGCACAACCAAACAACAAGCTCTAAGCCTGTGGGCACTTCCGGCTCCATCACAACCATGGCAAGTAAAGCATAGGTGTGACTGGCCTGCGAAACACGTTATTCGGCCTGACCGTAAAAATATATATTTTTAAAAATGATATGCGATTCCCTTCATTTTTAAAACCAGCAGATGGAAAACAGCTATGAGCTGGTATTTTAGACTGGCAAGGGCCAATATCCATGCATCTTCCCAGCCTATTAATATCAGCACGCAAATGTCCGATTTGCCTTAGCTGGTTATTAAAAATAGTGGACACCCCTATGTATAATGACATGGGGTCCCCCCTATTTTTAATAACCAGATAAGGCAAAGTAGACCACTGCAGGCTGATATTAAAAGGCTGGGAAGAGCCATGGATATTGGCCCCCTACCAGCCTAAAAATAGCAACCCTCAGCTGCCCCAGAAATGTCACATCCATTAGATGCACCAATTCTGAAGCTTAGCTTCAGCTCTTCCCGCCTGGTGCGTTGGTAAGCAGGGTAATTGTTTTCTGGGTTCATGTCAGCTTTGTAACGTCAGCTGACATTAAGCCCTTAGGTTACTAATAAATAGGCGTCTATCAAACGCCCCCATTACTAACCCAGTAAGTAAAAAGAAAAAAATATGCACACAAGGGAAAAACATTTTATTTGAATACAAACTTTCCATTTAGCAATTTAAAAAATTCTCTGCAGATCCGACAACATCCAACTAGATCCCACGTAGTCCAACAATTTTCTTATGTTCGATCACGTCAGTAACGTCATCGCCTGTGAGCCATGACCGCGAGAATGAGACTGCAGAGGTTCTTCAAATTGAGGCTGTAAACCCAGGTTCAGTACACAATATTGAGTGCAGCTCTGGAGTATATGACAGGATGTAACTGAAGATAAATAATGTAATGTATTTACACAGTGAAACCACGAGGAGAGCAGTGATTTCAGCTCTGGAGTATAATACAGGATGTAACTCAGGATCAGTACAGGATAAGAAATGTAATGTATGTATACAGTGACTCCACCAGCAGAATAGTGAGTGCAGCTCTGGAGTATAATACAGGCTGTAACTCAGGATCAGTACAGGATAAGTAATGTAATGTATGTATACAGTGACTCCACCAGCAGAATAGTGAGTGCAGCTCTGGGGTATAATACAGGATGTAACTCAGGATCAGTACAGGATAAGTAATGTAATGTATGTACACAGTCACTTCACCAGCAGAATAGTGAGTGCAGCTCTGGAGTATAATACAGGATATAAGTCAGGATCAGTACAGGATAAGTAATGTAATGTATGTACACAGTGTCTTCACCAGCAGAATAGTGAGTGCAGCTCTGCAGTATAATACAGGAGGTTATCAGGATCAGTACAGGATCAGTAATGTAATGTATGTTCACAGTGACTTCACCAGCAGAATAGTGAGTGCAGCTCTGGAGTATAATACAGGATGCAACTCAGGATCAGTAGAGGATAAATAATGTAGTGCATGTACACAGTGACTGCACAAGCAGAATAGTGAGTGCAGCTCTGGAGTGTAATACAGGATATAACTCAGGATCAGTACAGGATACGTAATGTATGTACACAGTCACTCCACCAGTAGAATAGTGAGTGCAGCTCGGGGGTATAATACAGGATGTAACTCAGGATCAGTACAGGATAATTAATGTAATGTATGTACACAGTGACTGCACCAGCAGAATAGTGAGTGCAGCTCTGGAGTATAATACAGGATGTAACTCAGGATTAGTACAGGATAAGTAATGTAATGTATGTACACAGTGACTCAACCAGCAGAATAGTGACTGCAGCTCTGGAGCATAATACAGGATGTAACTCAGGATCAGTTCAGGATAAGTAATGTAATGTATGTATACAGTGACTCCACCAGCAGAATAGTGAGTGCAGCTCTGCAGTATAATACAGGATGTAACTCAGGATCAGTACAAGATAAGTAATGTAATGTATGTACACAGTGACTCCACCAGCAGAATAGTGACTGCAGCTCTGGAGCATAATACAGGATGTAACTCAGGATCAGTACAGGATAAGTAATGTAATATATGTACACAGTGACTCCACCAGCAGAATAGTGACTGCAGCTCTGGAGCATAATACAGGATGTAACTCAGGATCAGTTCAGGATAAGTAATGTAATGTATGTATACAGTGACTCCACCAGCAGAATAGTGAGTGCAGCTCTGCAGTGTAATACAGGATGTAACTCAGGATCAGTACAGGATCAGTAATGTAATGTATGTACACAGTGACTCCACCAGCAGAATAGTGAGTGCAGCTCTGGAGTGTAATACAGGATATAACTCAGGATCAGTACAGGATACGTAATGTATGTACACAGTCACTCCACCAGTAGAATAGTGAGTGCAGCTCGGGGGTATAATACAGGATGTAACTCAGGATCAGTACAGGATAATTAATGTAATGTATGTACACAGTGACTGCACCAGCAGAATAGTGAGTGCAGCTCTGGAGTATAATACCGGATGCAACTCAGGATCAGTACAGGATAAGTAATGTAATGTATGTACACAGTGACTCCACCAGCAGAATAGTGACTGCAGCTCTGGAGCATAATACAGGATGTAACTCAGGATTAGTACAGGATAAGTAATGTAATGTATGTACACAGTGACTCAACCAGCAGAATAGTGACTGCAGCTCTGGAGCATAATACAGGATGTAACTCAGGATCAGTTCAGGATAAGTAATGTAATGTATGTATACAGTGACTCCACCAGCAGAATAGTGAGTGCAGCTCTGCAGTATAATACAGGATGTAACTCAGGATCAGTACAAGATAAGTAATGTAATGTATGTACACAGTGACTCCACCAGCAGAATAGTGACTGCAGCTCTGGAGCATAATACAGGATGTAACTCAGGATCAGTACAGGATAAGTAATGTAATGTATGTACACAGTGACTCCACCAGCAGAATAGTGACTGCAGCTCTGGAGCATAATACAGGATGTAACTCAGGATCAGTTCAGGATAAGTAATGTAATGTATGTATACAGTGACTCCACCAGCAGAATAGTGAGTGCAGCTCTGCAGTGTAATACAGGATGTAACTCAGGATCAGTACAGGATCAGTAATGTAATGTATGTACACAGTGACTCCACCAGCAGAATAGTGAGTGCAGCTCTGGGGTATAATGCAGGATGTAACTCAGGATCAGTACAGGATAAGTAATGTAATGTATGTACACAGTGACTGCACCAGCAGAATAGTGAGTGCAGCTCTGGAGTATAATACAGGCTGTGACTCAGGATCAGTACAGGATAAGTAATGTAATGTATGTACACAGTGACTCCACCAGCAGAATAGTGAGTGCAGCTCTGGAGTATAATACAGGCTGTGACTCAGGATCAGTACAGGATAAGTAATGTAATGTATGTACACAGTGACTGCACCAGCAGAATAGTGAGTGCAGCTCTGGAGTATAATACAGGCTGTGACTCAGGATCAGTACAGGATAAGTAATGTAATGTATGTACACAGTGACTCCACCAGCAGAATAGTGAGCGCAGCTCTGGAGTATAATACAGGATGTAACTCGGGATCAGTACAGGATAAGTAATGTAATGTATGTACTAAGTGACTCCACCAGCAGAATAGTGAGTGCAGCTCTGGGGTATAATACAGGATGTAACTCAGGATCAGTACAGGATAAGTAATGTAATGTATATACACAGTGACTCCACCAGCAGAATAGTGAGTGCAGCTCTGGGTATAATACAGGATATAACTCAGGATCAGTACAGGATAAGTAATGTAATGTATGTACACAGTGACTGCACCAGCAGAATAGTGACTGCAGCTCTGGAGTATGATACTGGTTGTAAGTTACGATAAGTAATGTAATGTATGCACACAGTGACGCAACCAGTATAGTAGTTATTTCAGCTTTGGAGTATAAAATAGTCTCTGAACTCAGGACCATTACAGAAAGTAGTAGTGTAATATATGCACACACTGACGTGAAGTATTGCAATGTATTTTCAAAGAAGCTCAAGTAAATATGACGATTATATTTTTATAGAAACTGTAACTGTTTCTCAAATGTGGACCCATTAAGAGATCAAGTGCTTTACACGAACACTTTCCACAATCGGCATATAAAATCAAATATCTGTGGGCATCTGTACATAGCACATTTAGTTTACAGCATGGTAGGTTAAGTGGCGGGGTGACACACGCATTTTCTGTATTCTATGAAAGGACAGAAATGTTATTTCTTGGTTATGGCCGCACTTTCCAGTTACTTTGGAAATGTCAGATGATCATTTATTTTCTAATCTAAAATTACAAACAGATCTTTTTATTTTCCCTGCAGTGCTGACATTTTGAAATATTACCAAACATGCACAGAAAAAGCACAAAGAACCACTGTCGTCCCCATCAAATCTCTCAAAAGTTTCTAACTTTTATGGGAGTGAGAAATTTAAAGCGTTTTTGTAAAATATTGCTAGTCACCCTGCTTTCCCAGGCTCCTGAAAAGTAGATGTGCCTAACTCTGCAGATGCTGGTGAGCTGAATGTCTCATTAAAGTTCTTTGGCTGTACCTGCACTTGCCTTACTATGTTACTATACTAGATCATGGGAACAGATTTCTGACGGACTGGATAGATTAGGAAAACTTCGGGACAAGTGTTTTCAGAGTTGTAAAAGCAGAATATAAAACAGACAACTCCAGGTCACTGTCACATGAAATGTTCTGCAAAATGACTGTGTAAAAGGATTGAAAATGGATTGCTGGTGTATGTCCTCTTGCAAAGGCTTTTAACATGTTAGCCCCTGTCAATCCCTTTAAGGCATGGAGTGTGTGGGTTAAGGGAGCATGCATGCATCTGGAGTTGGGAAAGTAGCATGTAGGTGCCATGCCCTAGCTGTCCTGGGACTGTAGGGGTTATCTAAAATATTGTAATATATTACACTTAGGTCATCAATATGTGATCAGTGGGGGTGCGACACTACCCAATGGATCAGCTGATATCTGCTCCTGCCGAATGTAATCAATGTACGGAGCGTCATGCACCAGCTCTATCTATACATTGCTAATTGCAAACGCTACATGCCGCAGTTTATCTCCCATTCAAATGATATCGATAACATTTTCTATGGGCAGGTGCATATGGCCATATTTTCGGTCCAAGTATGATCCGACAAAACATCGTAACGGACTTGAGCCTATGTTAGTCTATGGGTCCGTACACATGTCAGGTTTTTTTAATTGGTCCAAGTTGGCCTGAAAAAAAAATGCCTAAGTTTGAGCTGATATTCGGATCATGCAAGTCAATGAGTGCGTGGAAACCATCGGAGTACAGTTCGATTTCCATAAACTGAGAGAATGGAGAAGATCAAGATTTTTTTTCTCCATCTTCTTCTCATCCGAGAGAATTAGATCACACTCTAATCAGAGTCTACTCAGGCAGCTGTGAGAGAGTGAGGCGTGATGCCAAAAGTGTGGCATGAGACTGGCGCTTGAAGTGCTGTCAGTCAAGAAGAGGAGCCATTCTTGTCCAGAGGAGAGTAGAAGCCATCCAATGATTGGACTGAGCAGTCAAAAGTCCTGAACAATAGTGTGTAGAGGAGGCGGAAAAGGACTGAAGTGTGAATGCCAACTTTCTCTCATAGAACTGTAAATAGCGTAATATTAAAAGTCTGAGCAGTATCTTGAATAACGAATTAACGACTGTTTCATGCCTGCTTACACCGTGAGAGGAGTCATCAGATAGCACCAACCTGCAGATATATTTAAGGGATGCCATTCGCTACGGCTGGTTTCACATTTGCGTTTTTTGCCGCTGCGTTTTAGCGCAAAAAAACGCATGCGTTTTTTTCCCTACACTTAACATTAAAAACGCATGCGTTTTTTTGCATGCGTTTTGATGCGTTTTTGACGACGCATGCGTCGTTTCTATGCATGCGTTTTGTTGCAGAAATGCAACATGTAGTAATTTCTAGCTGCGTTTTTTTGCAGCAAAAAAAGCATGCATTTTTTTTGCGACAAAAAAAACGTATTGCTGTCTATGTAAACGCATGCATTTTTAAGCACATGCGTTTGCATGCATTTTTAAACGCATGCGTTTTAATAGAAAAACACAAGAATACACACTGAAAAGCCAACCCCCAACCCTAATTCTAACCCTAACCATAAGGGATCCTAACCCTAACCCTAAGGGTTAGGGTTAGGGTTAGGATCCCTAGGGTTAAGGTTAGGGTTAGGATCCCTTAAGGTTAGGGTTAGGATCCCTTAGGGTTAGGGTTAGGATCCCTTAGGGTTAGGGTTAGGGTTAGGATCCCTACGGTTAGGGTTAGGGTTAGGATCCCTTAGGGTTAGGGTTAGGATCCCTTAGGGTTAGGATCCCTAGGGTTACTAGGGATCCTAATCCTAACCATTTCTGTTTATAGTGAGTTTTCTTGTTGATTTTGATGATTGGCAGCTGTCACACAGTTCTCATCATGCGTTTCAAAAACGCAAACGCAGATAAAAACGCATGTAAATGCGTCAAAACGCCGCGTTTGTATTAAAACATGCAAAAATGCATGCGTCTAAAAAACGCAGCGTTTAAACGTGTTTACATGCGTTTTTTCACCAAATGCATTTGCGTTTAAAACGCTGCCCTACAGGCATTAGTGTCATTTTTAAGTTGCACCTGGGTAATAAGAGGGTGAGGTGTACATGTCCTGCTCTTTTGGGTTTGTACTGATAGGCAAGTGTAATTTCAGATCTATTGGATATAACGCTGCTTTCACACTAACATTAAAGAGTAATTTAACTTTCTCTTTATTGAAGAATTTGTCTTCATTCCTGTAAAATAATTGAATGTAAGCAGCTTCTAATCCGGTGCATTTCCCCAGTCTGCCTACCTTCAGTTGCACTGATATCAGTGCGTGATCGTTTGGAGTACAGATGCTGGCAGTGAAAAGATCGGCACCTATGTTTCACTAGGGGTTCATTCAGACTTCAGTTTTTCTCTTACAAGTGCGATCAATGTTTTTCACAGTTATCACTCGTACCTATGATAGTCTATAGGGGCTGTTTGCATGTCCAATTTATTCCTCAGACCCAGTGGTCCATTTAAAAAAACTGAGACATTTCAAATAATTTAGATCCGAGGGTGGGATAAAAATCCACAATACAAGTCTATGAGTTCATGAAAAAATAGGACCTTGCTCTGATGACATCCAAGTGGGTTCTGATTTTCACGGATTGTCAGAAAGGAGAAAGTGGAGAAACCGTACTCCAAGCAAGTTCTGATATCAATGCTGCTGAAGACAGGCAAAAAGACCTGGAAAAACAAGGTTTGGAAGACACTCGCATACAAATTTGTACAGGAATGAAGAAAAGTCTCCTAATAAAGTGATTCATAACATTCATAGCTTTCATAACTTTCCATGCTGAACAAAATGATTAAAAACATAAGAAAACAGTAAAAACTTTAGTTTCTCCTTAGGCAAAAATGTATATTTACTTGGAAGTTTATATATAATTGCAGAGATACAAAGCCATCCCAATGTCACAAGAAACATCTCTGCTCCTCGTCGTCATTTACTCACAAACACCAATATACAGTAATAGATCCCATCCCACTCATATCCATGTCTGAGTAGGCGCCAAGGAAAAGTCACTAATCTCAGCCGTGTTCCCTAATGAAAATATGAAGACGCAGATCTACCCCTCAATGCAGGGATTGTTACAGAAGGAACACACGACATGAAGTTAATTGGAGGATGTCATCTTATTACAGGTGGCCTGGATATAAAAACTATCTAATTAGTCTTCTTATAATCAACGTAGCAAGGCCTAGATAAGCTGTAATTTCCCTGCAGCACCTCCACAGGGGAAATAAAGCATTGCACTATTGAGTCCTCCAGGAAGAGAGAATTTCTTTTTTGTTGCTTTCTCATCTAGTGATTTGAAAGAGAGGAAGGTCCTGATGATATGATGCCTCACTATTGAAAATAGCAAGTCTTCTGAATCAGACCTCTTCAAAAGGGGTTGACCAGAATAAGAAACCAATTTTCATATATACTATTAGGAAATTTTAAGCTAACAAAGGAGTGTCTTCTGTTCATGATTGTCAACTCTTGGTTATGGCATGGTGCTGTTACAAAAAGCATCTTTTTCTGTAGCATCTGTCATGTCCTGCATTAAACAGAAACCCCTTTGATAGTATAAAGGCCACTGTAATGCTTACTTTGGTTAAATGCAAAATTTGCATCATTATTTTCAGTGGGGAACTTTGAAAATAACCCCCCCACCAAAAAATAATAAAAGTAAAAGAAAAACTGTTCCAAAATCAGTGGATCAGAACAAATCGGGGGATGGACCTAGTTTACATAAAAAATCCATTGAACGGTCTCCCTTAATACATTTAATTATTGTGATATTTTCTCATAGCCAATGCTGCACTATAAACAACAGATAGCACAAATAGATCATCAGTCCGAATTAGGGAGGCACATGCATACATTAGACAGTCAGCTGATCCAGCATGTTTAGATGACGTTAGTCTAATGTCTAAGAGGGTCTTAAGATCCTCCATGCCTGTTATTAATTTTGTGGCTCTTCTTTGTACAATTACTAACTCCAGGACATCCTTTCTTAGATCTGGTGCCCAAACGTGATCTGCATATTCCTGTATATGTATATATCTGTATATGTTTATTTATGGCATGTCACATACAATAGAGGAAACTTATTAGCACTGGAGTTTCATATACTAGTCTTCAACTGCAGGAAAAAAAATGGGATAAACGTGGATTTATTCTGTACTGCTGAACAACTGAAGATCCGAGTGTGTTAAAATGAAATGTGGTTTTATGTGGGTTTTTTTAGTCTTCAATTGCAGTGAGCTGGAGTATTATGAGTCTAATCGAGCAAGATCTGTAAGCGTCTTAAATAAAAACTGGTGCGGATTGGTGCAAAATTTTTGCCAGAAATTGACCTTTCAGTCATCAGGAGGCTGACCAAACATCTTTGTGGTTTGGTCCTGATGAAGAAGTTTGGAAACCTTGAAACGCGTTGACAATAAAGCACATTCATGCTTCACCTTTATGTGCGATCGTATCTCTGAACATGGGCAGCGAGGACTCTGAATCAGCATATTTCTTATTCATTGCAACGTGTCTCCTGAGTAGTGTTGAGCATTCCGATACTGCAATATCGGGTAATGGCCGATATTCGCTGTATCAAAGTTCCGATACTGAGTTCCGATACTTTTACAATATCAAATACCGGAATCGGAAGTTCCCATAATGCAATGAGCCAGTTTTATTCTATTCAGCGAATGAGGATCCTAAGAAGTGTGGGCACATCCTGTTAGGCATGTTAGCCATATTAATTAATGGCATGGCTGTGATTGGCTGCTCAAATGATGTCATGATGTGTGGGCGGTGTGTGGGCGGAGAATGCGTGTCTGTGTGTGCAGGCGGGGTCTGTACGGGCCTCTCAGGGGTTTGTGTGGGCCTGCCGGGGTCTCTACGGGCCTCTCGCGGGTCTGCGCGGGCCTGCCAGGGGTCTGTACGGGCCTCTCGGGGGTCTGTGCAGGCCTGCCGGGGGTCTGTGCGGGCCTCTCGGGGGTCTGTGCGGGCCTGCCGGGGGTCTGTACGGGCCTCTCGGGGTCTGTGCGGGCCTGCCGGGGCCTGAACAGGCCTCTCGGGGGTCTGTGCAAGCCTGCTGGGGGTCTGTACGGGCTTCTCGGGCATCTGTGCGAGCCTGCCGGGGGTCTGTGCGGGCCTCTCAGGGGTCTTTGTGTCTGTGTGAAGGCATCGTCCGATACCTACCAGTCCACAACCGCCCCAGAAATGGCGCATCTGTAAGATGCGCCAATTCCAGCACTTAGCCCCTCTCTTCCCACTCCCGTGTAGCGGTAGGATATGGGGTAATAAGGGGTTAATGTCACCTTGCTATTATAAGGTGACATTAAGCCGGGTTAATAATGGAGAGGCGTCAATAAGACACCTATCCATTATTAATCCTACAGTAGTGAAAGAGTTAAAAAAAAATAAAGACACAGCCAGACAAAAGTATTTTAATATTCTTAATTTAACCATACTTACCATACTGCAGCTCCTGCAAAAAAAGGTAAAATAATAAACCGTATCGGGGTATCGGTCCGATCAAATCCAATCCGATATTTCCCGATATCGGAAGGTATCGCTGAACACTACTCCTGAGTGGTCCTGCAGCAGCCATTACATGCTTGACATGGACCCGTAGAAGCGCCTCCGCGCAAAACGGCCGTCGTCTGTCTCGTCACTGCACCCTCCCGCACCGCCTCCCTCTCATGCCGTAGCCTGTACTGTACCAAGTTTGGAACATTGTGCCATGCCTATTAAAGGACTTGTTCACATCTGAAGAATTGGGGTGAGTGCAGCTTTCTTTAGTTCTTTGATTCTATGTGCATTACATGCTTCTCAGTTGTGGCCATCGCACCCCTATCTGGTGAGTGTACCTATAATATTTTACATCACCTGGTTATCAGATGAAACCCTAGCTTTTTTGTCTCTCCCGTTTAATCATTTGTTTCACTTATATTTTTAAACTTTCTACGCTATTAGAATAGAGTCAATTTTAATACCCACCACCACCACCACCACCTTGTGTCTTTAAAAAAAAAACATTTACACACATATACATCAATGCTTTTAGTAGGATTTTGTTTTAAGAGAAACCTTTTACTCTCTACAAGCATTGAATGAGGATGGTCTTATCTATGGGCGCTGTGCACAAAGAGAAATCCCGGAATAAGCCTCTAATGTGACTACTGCACCGTATCAAACAAGTCATGCGTCTGGTAGCATGCCTGGAAAAGAAAACTCTGCTTAATGCAGCTGACGCTCACTGATAGTAGTAATATTCTCAGGTTATCCTCGGTAAACACTTGCTTGTTAAAACTTCCGCTGCTGGAATAAGAAAGCCACAACAGTGAGAAGACAGAAGAGACGGATATTCCTCAATACACTGCAAGTATAGACAGAACAATAAAGCCAGACAGAAGTGGCTGATAACAGGGAGTGATGGTTAGTAATGAAATCAGTGTCTCCATAACAGAACAAACCACAGTATCACCATAATGGAGCCAACCATAGCACTACCAAATTGATGCCATCAAAAGTATCTCTATAGGGATGCTATCCGAAGTACTTCCATCATGGAGCCACCCATTACACTACCAAATTGATGCCCACCACAGGATCGCCATAGGGTTTCCTTCCCTCAGTATCTCGGTGCCATTAACAGTGCCGCTATGACTTTGGTACTCACGATACCTCCATAATGGTGCCATGCCTTATACCTCTATTTTGATGATCTCCACAGTACTTTCATTATTGTGTCACCAACAGTATCTCTATAAGAGATAGCCACAGAGTCTCCCATAATGAAACGCCAACCACAGTATTCTCATACTCATACCTCCATATTGGTATCACCCAAAGAACCGTCCAAATGGTGCCACCTACGCTACCTCCATAATCGCACCATCTATCATGCCTAAATAATAGTGGCAATAGTGTTTCTTAAGAGGTTAACCACTATAAAGATTCTAGCCCTAGGGCTCTCACACCATTGCTAGACACAATACTTTCGTATGGGCCAGCCACAGTACCGCCATAATAAAAGCAGCTACAGAAATGCCATACCAGGCTTCTTCAGTGACTGCTCCTATAGACAGCTGCGATGGACAGTTATATAAATCTTTGACCACCCGATAACATGGCAAGTCCAAGGGAGATAAGTAATCAGCCAGGCATAAGCCATCAGCTGTATAATTATTTTCAACACTGTCCATAGGAGGAGAACATATATACCGTATTTTTAAGAAGACCACCAAATATTTGGTACAATTATTAGGAGTCTCCACTTATAAATGAAAAAGTCTAAATTGGGTCATGTGGCATACTCAATGGGAACCACCATCGCTCACTAGGTCTGGATCTATCAGAATCATGAAGTTTTAGAGGTAATGCCTGCACTTTGATTGGCTGCCAGGAGTCACATTGTTACCTGTATCTTGAAGACTGTTTCTATGAGAAGATGTGACTTCTGTTTTGACACATAATTTGCACAGATTAACACGATGGGGAATTAGATTGTTGCTGTTGATCAATTTAGGCCAATTAGAACGTCAGATCAGTCGCTTGTATTAATTATAGCTGCTAACAGGATTGTTGTGTTAACCCCTGAAACGTTCATCAGACCGTGCAGTCAAAAATAAATGAGATTAGAATCCAAATCGCCAATCACATCAATGTCTGCACCTTTACTCCTAATTACACTGGTTTAATGGCAGTCTGAGGGAATAGTGATACAGGTGGTGATTTCTGTTAGATGTGATGGTTGTATGGCAGTCAAACATAGAACCTGATTTCCTGACAGTATGGTGGAGGTGTATAAATGTATAGATTTATAAGAGATATTTTTGCATTTCAACTCTTCGGCTTCTCATCTTGTACAAAATGACAAACTCAGTTATGGGGAGACTGGAGACTGCTATCCCTGCATTTCCTAAGTATATGCCCTTACATTTAAGGGAACCTTTCACTAGTTTTATGCCTCGTCATAAGCTGTGCCCACCACCTATCCAATCATGTAAATGGGTTTCCTAGAACCCCTTTATACCCTCAAAGGTAACCCTGTATACCTCTGAAAAAAAGTGTTTTATTCATGTGCTGCAATGAAAATTGTGAAGTCCTGGCCGATGGGCACATCCAGATTGGGATCAGTGCCAACATGTCCCTTCAAACGCCACCTCTTTTATCTGGATGGAAGTGGATGACGTTTCTTTGTTATACCCACAGTGCTCAAAGTCTTGTGCCGCCGCAGTGAAATCAGTGACCAGCAGTGCAAAGTCATGTAATGCGCAGTCAGTGGCTCCACTATGTCATCAGCACCCTGGTGGTATAATAGGACAGAGTGAGGCAGGCCTGCGTAGGTCTTAGATTCCACTGCGCAGACGCCAAACCTAGCGCTTTGTGTGGATGAAGTAGAGACATCATTAACTTCCATCCAGACAGAAAATACAGCATTTGAAGGGACTGGGGCAGTGCTGAGTGCAATCTGGATTTGCCAAGTGGACCGAACCATGCAATTTACTTGTTAGGGAGCTGATGACGTACACGTGAAGCTGATGACTGCGTATTACATGACTTCACATTGCCGCTCTCTCATTCCACTGTGGCAGAACAAGAATTTGAGCACTGAGTGGATAACAAAGAGAGGTCATCCACTTCCATCCAGATAAAACAGGAGGTGTTTGAAGGGAACAAGATGGCGCTGATCCCAATCTCAATCTGGATTCGCTCGTTGGACCGCACCCAACAATATACATGTCAGGGAGCTTATAAAGTACCAGTGAAGCTGGTGATTGCGCATTACTTGACTTCACAGTGCTGGTATCTGATTCTACTGTGCCAGCACGAGATTTTGAGCTCTGTGTGAATTACAAAGAGACATCATGCACTTCCATCCAGATAGAAGAGACAGTGTTTGAAGTGACCGGGTGGCCTTGATCCCAATTTGGATTTGCTCATTAGACCGTACCATACAATTTAATGCAGCGCAGCATATGAATAAAAGACTTTTTCACAGGTATGCAGTACCACCTATAGGGTATAAAGGGGTTGTAGGAACCCTATTTACATGATTTTAACGATGCTGAGCATGGCTTATAAGGCAAAAATACTGGTCACAGTTTCCTGTTTAGAGTAGACCCTTATTCAGGGCGAGTTCTAAGTAGAAAAGTTGAAAATGGCTACTAAGAGTGTATTTTGCTTTCCAAGACTTAGTACATCCCTGCATTGCCTGGACAGTCGATGGATGTCAAAGGACACTATATAATGCTTCATTTTCCCAAAATGTGGGAACTTTTTTTTGTGTGTTCGACCACTAATTCCTGAGGGTGATATACATATTTTTAGAGACTCCTCTAACAAAAAAGATTTCCAGAGCAGACCTCCTTTTTTGCATTATATTCATAATAAAATGCTCTACTTTTATAGAGTTGTAATCACATTATACAATATCAAGACTCACGGGGACTTATATATGAGTAGATAATACCGTGATTACCGATGTAATCTACCAGATTTATAATAATCTGTGGTGAATCCAAATGCATGAAATGTTAAAACTAAATGGGCACCCCAAAGAGTGGAACAGGTGGCAAAAACTAAAAGTCACCATTATTCCATTGTGGGTTGTCCTGGAATGTGAGTCACTCTGTAAGTCGTAAGATCAAAAACAAAGATAAAACCCAGCGCTCTGTAATGTCATCAGTTGGGGTGTTTTTAGTAGATCATACTGTGTGGATGAATTAATCTCTTCTCCAACACCAAATTTGTCATTTTTGCATGAAGACCAAAAACAAGTCTAGATAAGACTACTGTCCCACAAAGTCATCACAACTAGATGATCAGGGAGATAACTGTTGGATAAAGGAGTGGAGATCAGGGAAGACCGCTGTCAACCACATTAGTGATGTTTAAGGAATATAGCTGTCAGTCAAATGAGTGAAGTTTGGGGGGAGAACTACAAGCTGAAGGAATTGAAATTTGAGGATACAGTTGTTGACTGACTGATTGGAGGTCAGAGAGAATATATCTTCCACAATTGAGGGGAAAGTAAAGGAGACAGATGTTGGAAAAATAAGTAGATGTCAGAAAAATAGTTTTCAACCTAATCAGTGGAGATCAGGAAAGTAGGCTGTCGACTCAAAAAGTTGAAGTCTGGGAAGACAGATGTTGGCCAAATAAGTGGATGCTGGGCTAGACATGAGTAAAGTTGGAGAGATAAGTGACTGATTGGAGAGAAATATGTGGAAGACATGGGAAATAGCTATAAATTCAACAAGCGGAGGTTGGTGGTGACAGACATTGTCCAAATGAGTGGATGTTAAAAAAGGTTGCTTTTGGTTCGATGAGTGAAGGTTGACTCAACAGGTGGAGGTCTGAAGAAATAGCTGTTGGCCAAGTGAGTGGTTGTAAGGGGAGATAGCTGTCAGCCCAATAATTGGAGGTCAGGGAAGATAGCTGTCAACACAGCAAGTTGAGACAGATGGCTCATGGGCAAATGACCAATGCTGGGGTCACTCTTATTAGGATGTAAAATCCATTTGTAGTTGATATACTGGGTTTTGTTTTGGTACAGGAAATTGCTGACTGCTACTAATTGAGGAGAACTAAACTGATGTCTACATCGGAATATGTGTGGGAATCTCCTACACAGATATTGTGGTAATGATATATGTATTGAAACCTTATGTTAATAATAACGGCTCTCGTGGTTTCTATTTATTATGGCGATATTTGGTAAGTTGTTCTGAGCACTTGATTTACTGGTTTAAATTATTTGTACTACTTTAAAGGAAGAAAAAAGTATGGGTGTTTTTTAACTTTATAAGTGATTTCATCGTGATTTCATGAAATTGCTGTTAGCCAAATTAGTGATCATCCAAATATCTCCCACAATAATCCAATCACCTAATTCTCTTGAGAGTATTTTCCACTCCTTTAAGAATCGTGATGCATATGAAAAGCAAAAAACAATTTATTTTTGTCATTATCTTATGATGCTGTGTTGGGTGCTGGATCTTCTCTAGCAGATGTTGCCACCTGTTGAATATAGATGGTTGTGACCGTGGCATAATATGTAATCAGTCTTTCAGACCTGGATTCGATTACATTTGTCTGTACAGTTTTTATTATTATTGTTATGGTAGAGTACATGCTTATTCTACATTATGGATTCTGCTGTGTGAGACACACGTAAGGTCATACCTCTCTAACAAAGCGAATGATTGGATGGGGGCATCACATATGGATATTTTAAGGAAATACCTGGATCAATTGCAGATATTGTAAAAATTAAAACATACTATAAGGTGGGCTGGTAACCTAAAGACCTTCAGAATATCTACCAGGACAAAGGTGGATACCTCTCCTGCCTCATCTGCACCTTCTGTAGCCCAAACGTCCTCTATTATTTCCTTCCATTGACTTTTAATCAATAGAGCAGAAGTCATCCTCACTCTTCAGGTCATCTTCATCCCCTTTTCACATTTCAGAACTTGAGACTACATCTTCTTTTAAGCAGTGGTATAATTTACAGGGTTTGTCATCTGAGAACAGTCAATTTTCTTTTACGAGTCCAAAACGATAAGCTTAGAACTCCAGTGATCAGCTGTAATCACAACAGCAATTTCACTGCCGTGCCACCACAGGAGAAAAGAAGTATTATACTGTTCCCACTTACATCAATGGGCTATCTCTGTATACAGACAGATATCAGGTCCTCCAGAGTGAGGAACTCTGTTTTTAGACACTCTCCTGTCTGGATAATAAGTGATGGACCCCATTCATTGACACAAAATGCCTATTTGGATGTTTATTTGGATGTTTT
This sequence comes from Ranitomeya imitator, assembly GCF_032444005.1. Lineage (NCBI taxonomy): Eukaryota > Metazoa > Chordata > Amphibia > Anura > Dendrobatidae > Ranitomeya > Ranitomeya imitator. Next base: position 471,791,569 of record NC_091283.1, read on the forward strand.
TTCTAAACTGGACAATACATTTCTCCTTTGGTGTAGATTCTGCTGCTAATTTTAGGAAGCATGCAAAAACTGGACTGTGAAATGTGCACATAATAAATAAAATATTACTTACTTGCTTTCGGGAACTGACTGTATTTTTGTTTCCTTTGCATGAGAGCTTAATGGAATTGTAGGGTTTCCCTTGGTGTTTGGAGCTCATTCTGCTCAGGTCCTGAGGGTTAGAAGGCAATGGGTTCATAAACAAGATCCGTGCTATTAAGCCATAAAGAACTGTAGCCAGGACTAGCGGTATCACATAGAAAATAGTAAAGTCCAAAAAGTAAATTGGAGTATATAAGTTTCTGGACACTCGGTAGCCACAGTTGACTTGAACTCCATCTGCGAACTTGACCTCTGTAATGTCCACAAGAAAGAACCACATGACGCAGTACATGGAGGTGAAGAGCCACACAAAGGCAATGATCTTCTTGGCTCTGGATACAGTACAGATAAACTGAGCTTTTATAGAATGGCAGATAGCTATGTATCTCTCCACTGTGAATGCTGTGATGGAGCAAGCTGAGATATTGATGCCAAGATACTGTAGATATGTAATGACGAGACAGCCAACGTAGCCATAAACCCAAGAGGCAACCACTTCTGAAATATTAGGCAGTCCCGCAGCAAGTAGAACTATTAGGTCAGCGATAGCCAAGCTGACCAGGTAACAGTTCGTTGGGGTCATCATGTGTTTAGTTCTTAGGACCACCAAAACTACCATGATATTTCCAGCTATGCCAATTCCACAGATCAGAAGAACAAGGAAGATGGTGACCACCTGAACTTCTAGGGCATTCTGGGGCATATTGCTAAGGGTCTGGTTAATCTCGGTGTCATTCATCCCATCTAGTGATAGTGTGTAATTATCCATGGTTCCGGATGCCAAATTCCTTCTCACAGATTGGTTTGAGGTTAAGAATCGTGTTAGACAAGAGCAAGAAACCTCAATCACATCTACATTTCCTATGCAAAAACAAAATCACTATATTACACACATGGCTAAGCTCCAACAGGTCTACTACTATTAATACATTAATGGAGTCGATTGTTCCCTGTTATCAGTCATTTCTTGTAGCATGCTCTGCGATAGGATACGATAGCCCACCCCCGGATCAATTCTTTGTCTCCATGAATCTCAAAAAGTATGAAAATTGTCTAGCAGGTCATTATATAATCTGATTAAAAGGTTTGTCTACTTTATGAACATTGGATGAGTGTTGTACTATACGATCTACTAGACGAACTTCTAAATATTCAATGCAAAGATCGGGAAAAGTTTGTATAACTTCTATCATCTATCTACATCTATCTAATATCTGCCTATCTGTCTATGTATCTATAGCTATCTAACCTCCATCTACCTTGTGTTGGAAATTATTGTATATACTCATTAGATAACAGTTCAGTCTCTATAATAAATTCATCACACTGTGAGACTAATTTATTAGTAAAAAAAAAAAGCAAATAGTATCTGCTTGTGTGTGTTAGTAACTGCTAAAGTATTATTACAGATACATAGCAAAGCTGATTTTGGCAAAGCTACAGTTATTCGCCATTATTTCTGGTGATAAATCACCTTTCCATAGCCCTGGAAAGCAGCACCAATAAGAACAATGACCTGACAAATTCAACTCTGCTACATCCATGAATTGTTACATTGATGAAAATAAGAGGTCTTTACCATCTCCATTTGGCTTCCGTCCTTTTTGCTGGCAGAGAGTTGAGCTCTGGAGGTGAGAGGAGGCTGGAAGTGATGATGCTCGGTGCACGTTGTCTCCAGATGCTGCTCCCGGTCTATAGTGACTGAGAACAGTTTCAGCACCACAGACAGCGACCAAAGCCCGTCCTCTAAATGGGGGGACACATGACAAGCAAAGTAATGTGCTGCCCACAAGACACAGGTTGCACCACACACATACACAGCCAACACCTCACACATATAAAGCATACACCACACACATACACAACCTACACCACACACAAACAGCCTGCAGCACACACATATAAAGCCTACACCACACACATATACAGCATACACCACACACAAACAGCCTGCAGCACACACATATAAAGCCTATACCACACACATATACAGCATACACCACACACAAACAGCCTGCAGCACACACATATAAAGCCTATACCACACACATATACAGCATACACCACACACATACACAGCCAACACCTCACACATATAAAGCATACACCACACACATACACAACCTACACCACACACAAACAGCCTGCAGCACACACATATAAAGCCTACACCACACACATATACAGCATACACCACACACAAACAGCCTGCAGCACACACATATAAAGCCTATACCACACACATATACAGCATACACCACACACATACACAGCCAACACCTCACACATATAAAGCATACACCACACACATACACAACCTACACCACACACAAACAGCCTGCAGAACACACATATAAAGCCTACACCACACACATATACAGCATACACCACACACAAACAGCCTGCAGCACACACATATAAAGCCTATACCACACACATATACAGCATACACCACACACAAACAGCCTGCAGCACACACATATAAAGCCTATACCACACACATATACAGCATACACCACACACATACACAGCCAACACCTCACACATATAAAGCATACACCACACACATACACAACCTACACCACACACAAACAGCCTGCAGCACACACATATAAAGCCTACACCACACACATATACAGCATACACCACACACAAACAGCCTGCAGCACACACATATAAAGCCTATACCACACACATATACAGCATACACCACACACAAACAGCCTGCAGCACACACATATACAGCATACAGCACACACATACACAGCCTACAGCACACACATGCACAGCCTACACCACACACATGCACAGCCTACACCACACACATATACAGCCTACACCACACACGTATACAGCATACACCACACAGAAACAGCCTGTAGAACACACATACACAGCCTACACCACACACATATGCAGCATACACCACACATACACAACCTACACCACACACAAACAGCCTGCAGCACACACATATAAAGCCTATACCACACACATATACAGCATACACCACACACAAACAGCCTGCAGCACACACATATACAGCATACAGCACACACATACACAGCCTACAGCACACACATGCACAGCCTACACCACACACATGCACAGCCTACACCACACACATATACAGCCTACACCACACACGTATACAGCATACACCACACAGAAACAGCCTGTAGAACACACATACACAGCCTACACCACACACATATGCAGCATACACCACACATACACAACCTACACCACACACAAACAGCCTGCAGCACACACATACACAGCCTACACCACACACATACACAACCTACACCACACACAAACAGCCTGCAGCACACAAATACACAGCCTACACCACACACATGCACAACCTACACCACACACATGCACAGCCTACACCACACACATATACAGCCTACACCACACACATATACAGCATACACCACACACAAACAGCCTGCAGAACACACATACACAGCCTAAACCACACACATATACAGCCTACACCATATACAGCCTACACCATATACAGCCTACACCACACATACAGCATACACCACACACATACACAACCTACACCACACACAAACAGCCTGCAGAACACACATAGCCTACACCACACACACATACAGCCTACACCACACACATATACAGCCTGCAGCCTACACCACACCCTTCCCCAACTACACCACACACAAACAGCCTGCAGCACACACATACACAGCATACACCACACACATATACAGCCTACACCACACACATATACAGCCTGCACCACACACATACACAACCTACACCACACACAAACAGCCTGCAGAACACACATACACAGCCTACACCACACACACATACAGCCTACACCAATTACACAGCCCCCTGACGAAGCCCATGCGAAACGTGTGTAGGGGTTACACTTGCGGTGGACACTGCAGCTATGGGTAAGAAAACTTAATCATATACAGTTTTTAATGGGAGCCATGGAATAAAGTAATTAGTATCACACGCTACTATATGTCACTTTGAGAATACTAGAATCCACATGGCTATCTCCACTAGTTTTATGGTAATTTGAATTATTTCTGAAGCACTGGCACTTTATTAGCTCTGATTTAATCTTGCCCTGCTGTTTTGTTTGCCTGCATGTGTTTCGCTGCACCTGGGTCCTTGTCTTAAAAAGAACTCTTGTCTTGATGTGACTATGTTATATTTTGTCTCGGTGCCTTATATGTATGAGTTAAATAAAATTATTATGATTTTACTTCTTCTTGGATATTGGTACTCCATTTCCTGTTTGTTTAAAACACATACACAGCCTACACCACACACATATACAGCATACACCACACACATACACAACCTACACCACACATACAGCATACACCACACACATACACAACCTACACCACACACAAACAGCCTGCAGAATCCACACAGCCTACACCACACACACATACAGCCTACACCACACACATATACAGCCTACACCACACACATACACAGCCTACACCACACACATACACAGCCTACACCACACACATATACAGCCTGCACCAAGCACATGCACAACCTACACCACATGGGAAGAAGGAATCAATGTCACCATTACACACTGAATGGGAAACCACTGGGTAAATCTGACAGGGAGAAGGACTTGGGGATCCTAGTTAATGATAAACTTACCTGGAGCAGCCAGTGCCAGGCAGCAGCTGCCAAGGCAAACAGGATCATGGGGTGCATTAAAAGAGGTCTGGATACACATGATGAGAGCATTATACTGCCTCTGTACAAATCCCTAGTTAGACCGCACATGGAGTACTGTGTCCAGTTTTGGGCACCGGTGCTCAGGAAGGATATAATGGAACTAGGGAGAGTACAAAGGAGGGCAACAAAATTAATAAAGGGGATAGGAGAACTACAATACCCAGATAGATTAGCGAAATTAGGATTATTTAGTCTAGAAAAAAGACGACTGAGGGGCGATCTAATAACCATGTATAAGTATATAAGGGGACAATACAAATATCTCGCTGAGGATCTGTTTATACCAAGGAAGGTGACGGGCACAAGGGGGCATTCTTTGCGTCTGGAGGAGAGAAGGTTTTTCCACCAACATAGAAGAGGATTCTTTACTGTTAGGGCAGTGAGAATCTGGAATTGCTTGCCTGAGGAGGTGGTGATGGCGAACTCAGTCGAGGGGTTCAAGAGAGGCCTGGATGTCTTCCTGGAGCAGAACAATATTGTATCATACAATTAGGTTCTGTAGAAGGACGTAGATCTGGGGATTTATTATGATGGAATATAGGCTGAACTGGATGGACAAATGTCTTTTTTTCGGCCTTACTAACTATGTTACTATGTTACTATGTTACTATGTTACCACACACAAACAGCCTGCAGAACACACATACACAGCCTACACCACACACACATACAGCCTACACCACATACACAGCCCCCTGACGAAGCCCACGCGAAACGTGTGTAGAGTTACACTTGCGGTGGACACTGCAGCTATGGGTAAGAAAACTTAATCATATACAGTTTTGAATGGGAGCCATGGAATAAAGCAATTAGTATCACACGCTACTATATGTCACTTCGACAATGCTAGAATCCACATGGCTATCTCCACTAGTTTTATGGTAATTTTAATTATTTCTGAAGCACTGGCACTTTATTAGCTCTGATTTAATCTTGCCCTGCTGTTTTGTTTGCCTGCATATGTTTCGCTGCACCTGGGTCCTTGTCTTAAAAAGAACTCTTGTCTTGATGTGACTATGTTATATTTTGTCTCGGTGCCTTATATGTATGAGTTAAATAGAATTATTATGATTTTACTCTTTCTTGGATATTGGTACTCCATTTCTTGTTTGTTTAAAACACATACACAGCCTACACCACACACATATACAGCATACACCACACACATACACAACCTACACCACACACAGTCTGCAGCACACACATACACAGCCTACAACACACACACATACAGCCTACACCACACACATATACAGCATACACCACACACATATACAGCCTACACCACACACATACACAAACTACACCACACCCAACAGCCTGCAGCACACACACACAGCCTACACCACAAACATACACAGCCTATACCACACACATATACAGCCTACACCACACATACAGCATACACCACACATACACAACCTACACCACACACAAACAGCCTGCAGAATCCACACAGCCTACACCACACACACATACAGCCTACACCACACACATATACAGCCTACACCACACACATACACAGCCTACACCACACACATATACAGCCTACACCACACACATATGCAGCCTACACCACACACATACACAGCCTACACCGCACACATACACAGCCTACACCACACACAAACAGCCTGCAGAACACACATACATAGCCTACACCACACAGATATACAGCCTACACCACACACATATAAAGCCTACACCATATACAGCCAAAACCACACATACAGCATACACCACACACATACACAACCTACACCACACACAAAGCCTGCAGAACACACATACACAGCCTACACCACTCACATATACAGCCTACACCACACACATACAGCCTACACCACACACATATATGGCCTACAGCCTACAGCACACATATACAGCATACACCACACACATACACAACCTACACCACACACAAACAGCCTGCAGAACACACATACACAGCCTACACCACACAGATATACAGCCTACACCACACATATAAAGCCTACACCATATACAGCCAAAACCACACATACAGCATACACCACACACATACACAACCTACACCACACACAAAGCCTGCAGAACACACATACACAGCCTACACCACACACATATACAGCCTACACCACACACATACAGCCTACACCACACACATATATGGCCTACAGCCTACAGCACACATATACAGCATACACCACACACATACACAACTTACACCACACACAAACAGCCTGCAGAACAAACATACACAGCCTACACCACACACATATACAGCATACACCACACACATACACAACCTACACCACACACAAACAGCCTGCAGCACAAACATACACATCCTACACCACACACATATACAGCCTAAAACCACACACATATACAGCCTACACCACACACATATACAGCATACACCACACACATAAACAACCTACACCACACACAAACAGCTTGCAGCACACACATACACAGCCTACACCACACACATATACAGCATACACCACACACATACAAAGCCTACACCACACACATACACAGCCTTCACCACACACAGAAACAGCCTGCAGCACACACATACACAGTCTATGTTAGGGGGTTACCTTCTCTGCTCCATGCCTGGAACCACTTAGCTGTGCAGCAGCATACAGCATACACCACACACATACACAACCTACACCACACACAAACAGCCTGCAGAACACACAGCCTACACTACACACACACATACAGCCTACACCATACACATATACAGCCTACAGCCTACACCACACACATACACAGCATACACCACATACATACACAACCTACACCACACACAAACAGCCTGCAGAACACACACAGCCTACACTACACACACACATACAGCCTACACCACACACATATACAGCCTACAGCCTACACCACACATATACAGCATACACCACATACATACACAACCTACACCACACACAAACAGCCTGCAGAACACACATACACAGCCTACACCACACACATATACAGCCTACACCACACACATATACAGCCTACACCACACACATACACAACCTACACCACACACAGACACATCCTACACCACACACATATACAGCCTACACCACACACATATACAGCCTACACCACACACATATACAGCATACACCACACACATGCACAACCTACACCACACACAAACAGCCTGCAGCACACACATACACAGCCTACACCACACACATATACAGCCTACACCACACACATATACAGCCTGCACCACACACATATACAGCATACACCACACACATAAACAGCCTACACCACACACATACACAGCCTACACCACACACAAATACAGCCTTCACCACACACAGAAACAGCTTGCAGCACACACATACACAGCCTATGTAAGGGGGTTACCTTCTCTGCTCCATGCCTGGAACCACTTAGCTGTGCAGCAGGTTTCCCTGGGGGCAGACTTAGAGACAGGGACAGGAAGGAAGCCAGGCTGAGAGAGGGAAAAGGCGCACGTTCCAGGGCTAGAGCAGCGTGTACTGGAGAGCAGCGTGTGCAGCAGAGAAAGCAGCTGGCGCAGCGGGGAGAGCAGCGGATACAGCAGACAGAACAGCATGCAGCTGCGCTCCGGGGAAGAGAGAGAGAGAGCCCCCGGTCGGAGGACTAAGACAGGGAGATTGTTCAGAAAGACTGCATCTTGTGAGTACGTGAAAGCAGACTCTGCAGTGACTGGAGAGGTGAGCCCTGATGCCCGTGCAGAGACAGTGGCCCATGCAGAGACAGTGACCCATGCAGAGACAGTGACCTGCGCAGAAACAGTGACCCCTAATACCCACGGTATTAGTGCAGAGCCCATGATTCCTGTTGGGAGACCCAATAGAAGACTGAGCATCGTTCTCCCGAGCACAGGGGACCCCGTTTGCGTAGCATCCCCTCTGCTCACCACAGTAACCCCTTAAACCCAAGGTTGCAGGTTCCTAGTCACTACACAGCCCACGGATAACAGAGGGACGACAAGTGCCGCTGTTTCTCGGCGCCTACGTTAGAGAAGACGACCCTACAAGCAAGTCCTCATCAGACTGATAAGTGTTTTCCCAAAAGATTCCGTTTACTACTGTTATACTGTTTGACTGTCTGGGAAATTATACTGCTTCCCATATATTTTGCACCGTTATTTTATCAGTTTATATTCTACTGTTTTCTCCCTCCGAGGAGAATATTGCCCCTGTTTATAAACCCCCCTCAACAGTTGGTCTGTCTGTTCCGTGGTGACATACTCTACCATGCACTCTATTACACTTACACCACACACATACACAACCTACACCACACACATACAGAGCCTACACAACAGACATGCACGGCCTACACCACACACATACATAGCCTACACCACACACATACACAGCTTACACCACACTCATACACAGCCTGCACCACACACGTAAATAGCCTGCAGCACACACATACACAGCATACACGACAAACATATAAAGCCTACACCAAACACATACACAACCTACACCACACACATACATAGCCGACACAATACACATGCACGGCCTGAACCACACACATACATAGCCTACACCACACACATACACAGCTTACACCACACACATGCACAGCCTCCACCACATACGTAAACAATTTAACCAAAATATTCTGGCCTAATAGAGGCACTTCCAATTCTAACAAAACCTACAACAAAAACGGAAGTAATGCCAAAGTAGAAGATTAAAACGTAAGTTTATTACATATATACGTACAATACCTAGATAAAAATAAGGGGAACAACACAAAGAGAGCCACAGAAACCACAGAGTATTGCACTCAAAGTGTTAGAAGTACATAAATTGTAAAACATACTTGTTTGATCCACTCCAACAATCACAATATTCTATTCCAAGGTAAGGGATATAAAAAATAATAAATTTTAAATTTTATTAGATAATTAAATTAATTAATAAATATAAATAAATAATACATAATATGCACCCAAACCAAAGAACAGAATATAAAGCTACACTTCAGTATGACCCAATAACTGCACAAAAAGTCTTAATAAACACAAAATAAATATTTACTTAATTAGTCCTTAGTAGACATAAAGTAAAAAATACTGCGCAAAAAGGCTAATAATAAAGTGCCAAGTGACAAAGGAAAATGTTTCAATATATAAGATGAATTCACTTCAAATATATATCCATGATATCGTAATGGTAATCAAAAAAGTGCCATATGTAAGCAGCTAACATATGGCACTTTTTTGATTACCATTTGTTTGGAGTGGATTAAACAAGTATTTTTTACAATTGATGTACTTCGAACACTTTGAGTGCAATACTCTGTGGTTTCTGTGGCTCTCTTTGTGTTGTTCCCCTTATTTTTATCTCGGTATTGTACGTATATACAGTGGGGCAAAAAAGTATTTAGTCAGTCAGCAATAGTGCAAGTTCCACCACTTAAAAAGATGAGAGGCGTCTGTAATTTACATCATAGGTAGACCTCAACTATGGGAGACAAACTGAGAAAAAATAATCCAGAAAATCACATTGTCTGTTTTTTTAACATTTTAATTGCATATTATGGTGGAAAATAAGTATTTGGTCAGAAACAAAATTTCATCTCAATACATTGTAATATATCCTTTGTTGACAATGACAGAGGTCAAACGTTTTCTGTAAGTCTTCACAAGGTTGCCACACACTGTTGTTGGCATGTTGGCCCATTCCTCCATGCAGATCTCCTCTAGAGCAGTGATGTTTTTGGCTTTTCGCTTGGCAACACGGACTTTCAACTCCCTCCAAAGGTTTTCTATAGGGTTGAGATCTGGAGACTGGCTAGGCCACTCCAGGACCTTGAAATGCTTCTTACGAAGCCACTCCTTCTTTGCCCTGGTGGTGTGCTTTGGATCATTGTCATGTTGAAAGACCCAGCCACGTTTCATCTTCAATGCCCTTGCTGATGGAAGGAGGTTTGCACTCAAAATCTCACGATACATGGCCCCATTCATTCTTTAATGTACCCGGATCAGTCGTCCTGGCCCCTTTGCAGAGAAACAGCCCCAAAGCATGATGTTTCCACCACCATGCTTTACAGTAGGTATGGTGTTTGATGGATGCAACTCAGTATTCTTTTTCCTCCAAACACGACAAGTTGTGTTTCTACCAAACAGTTCCAGTTTGGTTTCATCAGACCATAGGACATTCTCCCAAAACTCCTCTGGATCATCCAAATGCTCTCTAGCAAACTTCAGACGGGCCCGGACATGTACTGGCTTAAGCAGTGGGACACGTCTGGCACTGCAGGATCTGAGTCCATGGTGGCGTAGTGTGTTACTTATGGTAGGCCTTGTTACATTGGTCCCAGCTCTCTGCAGTTCATTCACTAGGTCCCCCCGCGTGGTTCTGGGATTTTTGCTCACCGTTCTTGTGATCATTCTGACCCCACGGGGTGGGATTTTGCGTGGAGCCCCAGATCGAGGGAGATTATCAGTGGTCTTGTATGTCTTCCATTTTCTAATTATTGCTCCCACTGTTGATTTCTTCACTCCAAGCTGGTTGGCTATTGCAGATTCAGTCTTCCCAGCCTGGTGCAGGGCTACAATTTTGTTTCTGGTGTCCTTTGACAGCTCTTTGGTCTTCACCATAGTGGAGTTTGGAGTCAGACTGTTTGAGGGTGTGCACAGGTGTCTTTTTATACTGATAACAAGTTTAAACAGGTGCCATTACTACAGGTAATGAGTGGAGGAAAGAGGAGACTCTTAAAGAAGAAGTTACAGGTCTGTGAGAGCCAGAAATCTTGATTGTTTGTTTCTGACCAAATACTTATTTTCCACCATAATATGCAAATAAAATGTTAAAAAAACAGACAATGTGATTTTCTAGATTTTTTTTTCTCAGTTTGTCTCCCATAGTTGAGGTCTACCTATGATGTAAATTACAGACGCCTCTCATCTTTTTAAGTGGTGGAACTTGCACTATTGCTGACTGACTAAATACTTTTTTGCCCCACTGTATGTAATAAACTTACGTTTTAATCTTCCACTTTGGCATTACTTCCGTTTTTGTTGTAGGTTTTGTCACATACGTAAACAGCCTGCAGCACACACATACACAACCTACGCCACATACATACATAGCTTACACCACACACATACACGCATAGTATCCTGTACTATCCTTTCCTATCTAGGTAGAAGTGGCCTCCTTTGCTTATCCCTGTTTTCTGTCTGCGTGTGTCTTTTCCTCTCCTACTCACAGTCATTATTTGTGGGGGGCTACCTATCCTTTGGGGATCTACTCTGAGGCAAGAGAGTTTTCCTATTTCCATCTTTAGGGATATTTAGTACTTAGGCTGTGTCGAGGTGTCTAAGTCTGGTTAGGCACACCCCACGGCTACTTCTAGTTGCGGTTATAGGATCAGGGTTTGCGGTCAGAAAAGTTACCACTGCTCCAGCGAAGGTCTTTTCATGCTGCTCCAAGGCCACCTGATCATAACAGTACTACTGGCCAACAATGAGATAATTGCATCTCAGAAGAAGGGAGGAAAGATCTTGAGCCATTTTTTTTTCTCCAGTCTGTTTTGTCTTCTCCTCCCTCTTAATCTCTGGGTGGCTGAAGAGCCTTGTGCTAGCATGAATGTTCAGGAATTAGTTTCTCGTATAGACCAGCTTGCTGCTAGAGTACAGGGTATTTCTGATTACATTGTTCAGACTCCTCCTTTAGAATCGAATATACCTACTCCTGATTTGTTTTTTGGTGACAGGTCCAAATTTTTGAGTTTTAAAAACAACTGTAAACTATTTTTTGCATTGAAACCTTGATCCTCCGGTGATTCCATTCAACAAGTTAAAATCATCATTTCCCTGCTGCGTGGTGATCCACAGGATTGGGCATTTTCCCTGGAATCTGGGGATCCTGCTTTGCTTAATGTAGACTCCTTCTTTCAGGTGTTAGGTGTTGTGAATTCAGCTTTTGGGCTCCCTCCGGTGGTTGTAGAGGGTAATGCAGTTGTGCCTGGACTGCAGGAGTGGACAGGTGTATCTACTAATTGCTAAACTGACTGGGGTATATAGCTTTGCTGGATCCTTTGGTCAGTGCCAGTTGTCCATTGTTCTTGAAGGATTCACTTCCCTGCTGGTCTCTCCAGTTTGCTGTGTTTTTCTACAAAGATAAGTCCTGGCTTTGTTTTTGCTGTCCACCTGCAGTGGACCTTATAGTTCTGTGCATTTTCATGTTTTTTGTCTTGTCCAGGCTGTGTCGAGGGGTCTAGGGAGTGTTAAGTACCCCCCACGGCTATTTTTAGTTGCGCTGCTAGGTTCAGGGTTTGCGGTCAGTACAGGGACCACCTTCTCCAGAGTACGTCTCATGCTGCTCCAAGGCCACCAGATCATAACAGTACAACTGGCCAACAATGAGTTAATTGCATCTCAGAAGAAGGGTAGAAAGATTTTGAGCCATTTTTTTCCTTAGCCTGTTTGGTCTGTTCCTCCCTCTTTACCTCTGGGTGGCTACGGAGTCTTGTATTAACATGAATGTTCAGGAGTTAGTTTCTCGGGTGGATCAGCTTGCTGCTAGGGTACAGGGTATTTCAGATTTCATTGTTCAGACTCCTGCCTTAGAACCTACTCCACTCCTGATTTATTCTTTGGTGACAGATCCAAATTTTTGAGTTTCAAAAATAACTGTAAACTCTTTTTTGCAATAAGACCCCGGTCTTCTGGTGATCCTATTCAGCAGGTTAAAATCATCATATCTCTGCTGCGTGGTGACCCACAGGATTGGGCATTTTCCCTGGAATCTGGCAATCCTGCTTTGCTTAATGTTGATTCGTTCTTTCAGGCATTGGGGTTGTTGTATGATGAGCCTAATTCTGTGGATCAGGCTGAGAAAATCTTGTTAGCCCTGTGTCAAGGTCAAGAAGCGGCAGAATTGTATTGCCAGAAATTTAGAAAATGGTCTGTACTGACTAAATGGAATGAGGATGCCTTGGCGGCAATTTTCAGAAAGGGTCTTTCTGAATCCGTTAAAGATGTTATGGTGGGGTTCCCCACGCCTGCTGGTCTGAGTGATTCTATGTCTCTGGCCATTCAGATTGATCGGCACTTGCGCGAGCGCAGAATTGTGCACACTGTGGCGTTGTCCTCTGAGCGGAGCCCTGAGCCTATGCAGTGTGATAGGATTTTGTCTAGAGCTGAACGTCAAACATTCAGGCGTCAGAATAGGTTGTGTTTTTACTGCGACGATTCTGCTCATGTTATTTCTGATTGCCCTAAGCGTACTAAGAGAATCGTTAGTTCTATTGCCATCAGTACTATACAACCTAAATTTCTGTTATCTGTGACCTTGATCTGCTCATTATCATCATTTTCTGTCATGGCATTTGTGGATTCAGGCGCCGCTCTGAACTTAATGGACTTAGAATTTGCCAGACGTTGTGGTTTTCCCTTGCAGCCTTTGCAGAACCCTATTCCTTTGAGGGGCATTGATGCTACACCGTTGGCTAAAAATAAACCTCAGTTTTGGACACAGCTGACCATGCGCATGGCGCCAGCCCATCAGGAAGATTGTCGTTTTCTGGTGTTGCATAATTTGCATGATGATATTGTGCTGGGTTTTCCATGGTTGCAGCTACATAATCCGGTGTTAGATTTGAAATCCATGTCTGTGACTAGTTGGGGTTGTCAGGGGGTTCATGATCAGGTTCCTTTGATGTCAATCTCCTCTTCCCCCTCTTCTGAAGTTCCTGAGTTTTTGTCTGACTTCCACGATGTATTGGATGAGCCCAAATCCAGTTCCCTTCCACCGCATAGGGACTGCGATTGTGCTATTGATTTGATTGCAGGTTGTAAGTTCCCTAAGGGCCGACTTTTCAACCTGTCTGTGCTTGAACATACCGCCATGCGGAGCTATATTAAGGAGTCTTTGGAGAAAGGGCATATTCGGCCATCTTCTTCACCGTTGGGAGCGGGGTTCTTTTTTGTTGCCAAGAAGGATGGCTCCTTGAGACCCTGTATTGATTATCGCCTCTTGAATAAGATCACGGTTAAATTTCAATACCCCTTGCCTTTGCTTACTGATTTGTTTGCTAGGATTAAGGGGTCTAGCTGGTTTACTAAGATTGACCTTCGAGGGGCATATAATCTTATTCGTATCAAGCAGGGTGACGAATGGAAAACTGCATTTAATACGCCCGAAGGCCATTTTGAATACCTTGTGATGCCATTCGGACTCTCTAATGCCCCATCTGTGTTCCAATCCTTCATGCATGATATCTTTCGGAGTTATCTTGATAAATTCATGGTTGTATATTTGGATGATATTTTGATTTTTTCCAATGATTGGGAGTCTCATGTGAAACAGGTCAGGATGGTATTTCAGATCCTCCGTAATAATGCTTTGTTTGTGAAGGGGTCAAAGTGCCTCTTTGGAGTGCAGATGGTTTCTTTTTTGGGTTTCATTTTTTCTCCCTCATTTATAGAAATGGATCCGGTTAAGGTTCAGGCCATTCATGATTGGATTCAGCCCACATCTGTGAAGAGCCTTCAGAAATTATTGGGCTTTGCTAATTTTTATCGTCGTTTCATTGCCAACTTCTCCAGTGTGGTTAAACCTCTAACCGATTTGACCAAGAAAGGCGCTGATGTGACGAATTGGTCCTCCGCGGCTGTTTCTGCCTTTCAGGAGCTTAAACGCCGATTTACTTCTGCCCCTGTGTTGCGTCAGCTGGATGTTTCTCTTCCATTTCAGGTTGAGGTTGACGCGTCTGAGATTGGGGCAGGGGCCGTTTTGTCTCAGAGGAATTCTGATGGTTCCTTGATGAAACCGTATGCCTTCTTTTCTCGGAAGTTTTCGCCTGCGGAACGCAATTATGATGTCGGCAATCGGGAGTTGTTGGCTATGAAGTGGGCATTTGAGGAGTGGCGACATTGGCTTGAGGGGGCCAAGCACCGTATTGTGGTCCTGACCAATCATAAGAATCTGATTTACCTCGAGTCTGCCAAACGGCTGAATCCTAGACAGGCTCGATGGTCCCTGTTTTTCTCCCGTTTTGATTTTGTGGTCTCGTACATTCCTGGTACTAAGAATGCTAAGGCAGATGCCCTCTCTAGGAGTTTTTTTCCTGATTCCCCTGGGGTTCTTGAGCCGGTCTTGCATTTTGAAGGAAGGGGTGATTCTTTCTGCCATCTCCCCTGATTTGCGACGGGTTCTTAAGGAATTTCAGGCTGATAAGCCTGACCGCTGTCCTGTGGGGAAACTGTTCCTGATAGATGGACTAGTAAGGTGATTTCTGAGGTTCATTGTTCTGTGTTGGCTGGCCATCCTGGGATTTTTGGTACCAGAGATTTGGTTGGTAGGTCCTTTTGGTGGCCTTCTTTGTCACGGGATGTGCCTTCTTTTGTGCAGTCCTGTGGGATTTGTGTGCGGGCTAAGCCTTGCTGTTCCCGCGCTAGTGGGTTGCTTTTGCCATTGCCGGTCCCTGAGAGACCTTGGACGCATATTTCTATGGATTTTATGTCCAATCTTCCTGTTTCCCAAAGAATGTCGGTTATCTGGGTTGTCTGTGACCGATTTTCTAAGATGGTTCATTTGGTGCCTTTGCCTAAATTGCCTTCTTCTTCTGATTTGGTTCCGTTGTTTTTTCAGCATGTGGTACGTTTGCATGGTACTCCGGAGAATATTGTGTCCGACAGAGGTTCCCAGTTTGTTTCTAGGTTTTGGCGGGCCTTTTGTGCCAAGCTGGGCATTGATTTGTCTTTTTCCTCTGTATTTCATCCTCAGACAAATGGCCAGACTGAGCGAACTAATCAGACCTTGGAGACCTATTTGAGATGCTTTGTGTCTGGTGATCAGGATGATTGGGTGGCTTTTTTGCCATTGGCCGAGTTTGCCCTTAATAATCGGGCTAGTTCGGCTACTTTGGTTTCACTTTTTTTTGTAATTTTGGTTTTCATTCTCGTTTTTCTTCTGGGCAGGTTGAGCCTTCTGACCTTCCTGGTGTGTATTCTGTGGTCGACAGGTTGCAGCAGATTTGGGCTTATGTGGTGGACAATTTGGTGCTGTCTCAGGAGGAGGCTCCGCGTTTTGCTAACCGTCGTCGGTGTGTTGGTTCCCGGCTTCGGGTTGGTGATCTGGTTTGGTTATCTTCCAGTCATGTTCCTATGAAGGTTTCTTCCCCTAAGTTTAAGCCTCGATTTATTGGTCCTTATAGGATTTCTGAGATTATTAATCCGGTGTCCTTTCGCCTGGCGCTTCCGGCCTCTTTTGCTATCCATAATGTCTTCCATAGATCTTTGTTGCGGAAATATGTGGAGCCCGTTGTTCCCTCTGTTGATCCTCCGGCCCCTGTATTGGTCGATGGGGAGTTGGAATATGTTGTTGAGAAGATTTTGGATTCCCGTTTTTCGAGGCGGAAGCTTCAGTACCTTGTCAAGTGGAAGGGTTATGGCCAGGAGGATAATTCTTGGGTTTTTGCCTCTGATGTCCATGCCGTTGATTTGGTTCATGCCTTTCATCGGGCTCATCCTGATCGGCATGGGGGCTCTGGTGAGGGTTCGGTGACCCCTCCTCAAGGGGGGGGTACTGTTGTGAATTCAGCTTTTGGGCTCCCTCCGGTGGTTGTAGAAGGTAATGCAGTTGTGCCTGGACTGCAGGAGTGGACAGGTGTATCTACTAATTGCAAAACTGACTGGGGTATATAGCTTTGCTGGATCCTTTGGTCAGTGCCAGTTGTCCATTGTTCTTGAAGGATTCACTTCCCTGCTGGTCTCTCCAGTTTGCTGTGTTTTTCTACAAAGATAAGTCCTGGCTTTGTTTTTGCTGTCCACCTGCAGTGGACCTTATAGTTCTGTGCATTTTCATGTTTTTTGTCTTGTCCAGCTTGGTCTGTGAAGGATTTTTTGCAGCCTAGCTATTTCTCTGGAGATGCAGATATACCCCCCATGTCTTTAGTCAGATGTGGTGATCCGTATTTTCTGCGGTGGATATTTTCTAGTGTTTTTATACTGACCGCATAGTACTCTGTTCTATGCTTTCTTTTTAGCCAGTATGGCCTCCTATGCTAAAATCTGATTTCATATCTGCGTATGTTATTTCCCTCTCCTCTCACAGTCAATATTTGTGGGGGGCTATCTATCCTTTGGGGATTTTCTCTGAGGCAATATAGGTTTCCTGTTTCTGTCTTTAGGGGAAGTTAGATCTGAGGCTGTGTCGAGGGGTCTAGGGAGTGTTAAGTACCCCCCACGGCTATTTTTAGTTGCGCTGCTAGGTTCAGGGTTTGAAGACACAAAAGAGAATAGTAAAACCAAAAACACTCAGTTTGAAAAAATGTTGCAGTAATCCGCAAGTGCTAGTAAAAGATGTAAAAAACAGGGTATTTGGTTGATACGTTTTTTGCAAAAAATGTATACTAAGCTGCTCTACCAATCTTCACGGTATACCCTTATCAGAGCAGTCCTAACTAATGTATGCAATCCCTATCTGATGTATTTAAAAACCTGATCATCTGTATATAACCTGTGTGAACAGGGTTCAGAGAGGAAAAATCCATGTGTGCATACAGGGTAGAACAGCTTTTGTGCAGATAGCCCAAGAGGAGTGGTGGAACTCCCCAGTCTTGTAGACACAAGAGAACAATTATGGAAACAGGAACACATGGGCTACTTGCACAGTGAACAAGTCTGTATGATCATGTTCACACACCACCAAGAAACCTGAAGACACAAAAGAGAATAGTAAAACCAAAAACACTCAGTTTGAAAAAATGTTGCAGTAATCCGCAAGTGCTAGTAAAAGATGTAAAAAACAGGGTATTTGGTTGATACGTTTTTTGCAAAAAATGTATACTAAGCTGCTCTAGCAATCTTCACGGTATACCCTTATCAGAGCAGTCCTAACTAATGTATGCAATCCCTATCTGATGTATTTAAAAACCTGATCATCTGTATATAACCTGTGTGAACAGGGTTCAGAGAGGAAAAATCCATGTGTGCATACAGGGTAGAACAGCTTTTGTGCAGATAGCCCAAGAGGAGTGGTGGAACTCCCCAGTCTTGTAGACACAAGAGAACAATTATGGAAACAGGAACACATGGGCTACTTGCACAGTGAACAAGTCTGTATGATCATGTTCACACACCACCAAGAAACCTGAAGACACAAAAGAGAATAGTAAAACCAAAAACACTCAGTTTGAAAAAATGTTGCAGTAATCCGCAGTAATCCGCAAGTGCTAGTAAAAGATGTAAAAAACAGGGTATTTGGTTGATACGTTTTTTGCAAAAAATGTATACTAAGCTGCTCTACCAATCTTCACGGTATACCCTTATCAGAGCAGTCCTAACTAATGTATGCAATCTGATGTATTTAAAAACCTTGGGCTATCTGCACAAAAGCTGTTCTACCCTGTATGCACACATGGATTTTTCCTCTCTGAACCCTGTTCACACAGGTTATATACAGATGATCAGGTTTTTAAATACATCAGATAGGGATTGCATACATTAGTTAGGACTGCTCTGATAAGGGTATACCGTGAAGATTGGTAGAGCAGCTTAGTATACATTTTTTGCAAAAAACGTATCAACCAAATACCCTGTTTTTTACATCTTTTACTAGCACTTGCGGATTACTGCAACATTTTTTCAAACTGAGTGTTTTTGGTTTTACTATTCTCTTTTGTGTCTTCAGGTTTCTTGGTGGTGTGTGAACATGATCATACAGACTTGTTCACTGTGCAAGTAGCCCATGTGTTCCTGTTTCCATAATTGTTCTCTTGTGTCTACAAGACTGGGGAGTTCCACCACTCCTCTTGGGCTATCTGCACAAAAGCTGTTCTACCCTGTATGCACACATGGATTTTTCCTCTCTGAACCCTGTTCACACAGGTTATATACAGATGATCAGGTTTTTAAATACATCAGATAGGGATTGCATACATTAGTTAGGACTGCTCTGATAAGGGTATACCGTGAAGATTGGTAGAGCAGCTTAGTATACATTTTTTGCAAAAAACTTATCAACCAAATACCCTGTTTTTTACATCTTTTACTAGCACTTGCGGATTACTGCAACATTTTTTCAAACTGAGTGTTTTTGGTTTTACTATTCTCTTTTGTGTCTTCAGGTTTCTTGGTGGTGTGTGAACATGATCATACAGACTTGTTCACTGTGCAAGTAGCCCATGTGTTCCTGTTTCCATAATTGTTCTCTTGTGTCTACAAGACTGGGGAGTTCCACCACTCCTCTTGGGCTATCTGCACAAAAGCTGTTCTACCCTGTATGCACACATGGATTTTTCCTCTCTGAACCCTGTTCACACAGGTTATATACAGATGATCAGGTTTTTAAATACATCAGATAGGGATTGCATACATTAGTTAGGACTGCTCTGATAAGGGTATACCGTGAAGATTGGTAGAGCAGCTTAGTATACATTTTTTGCAAAAAACGTATCAACCAAATACCCTGTTTTTTACATCTTTTACTAGCACTTGCGGATTACTGCAACATTTTTTCAAACTGAGTGTTTTTGGTTTTACTATTCTCTTTTGTGTCTTCAGGTTTCTTGGTGGTGTGTGAACATGATCATACAGACTTGTTCACTGTGCAAGTAGCCCATGTGTTCCTGTTTCCATATAGGTTCAGGGTTTGCGGTCAGTACAGGGACCACCTTCTCCAGAGTACGTCTCATGCTGCTCCAAGGCCACCAGATCATAACAGTTAGGATTACTGTATGATGAACCCAATTTGGTGGATCAAGCTGAGAAGACCTTGTTGGCCCTGTCTCAGGGTCAAGAGGCGGCAGAATTGTATTGTCAGAAATTCAGAAAATGGTCTGTATTGACTAAATGGAATTATGATGCTTTGGCGGCAATTTTTAGAAAGGGTCTTTCTGAATCCGTTAAAAATGTTATGGTGGGGTTTCCCACACCCTCCAATCTGAGTGATTCTATGTCTCTGGCTATTCAGATTGATCGGCGCTTTCGGCAGCGCAGAACTGTGGCGTTATCCTCAGAGCAAATTCCTGAGCCAATGCAATGTGATAGGATTCTGTCTAGAATGGAACGACAAGGTTTTTGACATCAGAATAGGTTGTGTTATTATTGTGGCGACGCTTCCCATGTCATTTCTGTCTGCCCTAAGCGGACCAAGAGGATCGCCAGTTCATTTACCATCAGTACTGTACAACCTAAATTTCTGTTATCTGTGTCCTTGATCTGTTCATTGTCATCATTTTCTGTCATGGCGTTTGTGGATTCAGGCGCCGCCTTGAACTTAATGGACTTTGAGTTTGCCAGGCGTTGTGGTTTTCCCTTGCAGCCTTTGCAGAACCCTATTCCTTTAAGGGGCATTGATGCTACACCCTTGGCTAAAAATAAGCCCCAGTTTTGGACACAGGTGACCATGCGCATGGCGCCAGCCCATCAGGAAGATTGTCGATTTCTGGTGTTGCATAATTTGCATGATGCTATCGTGCTGGGTTTTCCATGGTTGCAAGTACATAATCCTGTTTTGGATTGGAAGTCCATGTCTGTGACTAGTTGGGGTTGTCAGGGGGTTCTGTTGTGAATTCTGTTATCGAACTCCCTCCTGTGGTCATGAATGGTACTTCGGCGAGTTCTGTCCATGGACTCCCTCGGGTGGCTGTGAGTGGAGCTGCTGCTTCTGAGGTTCCTTCCACAGGTGACGTAGTTTACTCTTTTGCTGGCTGTTCTATTTAACTCCACTCAGATCGTTACTCCATGCCAGCTGTCAATGTTCCTGTACTGGTTCAGTTCGCTCTTTGATCTTTCTGGTGACCTGTCTCTTCCTGCAAGAAGCTAAGTCCCCGATTGTTATTTTCTGTTCATAGTTTTCTTGTCCAGCTTGTTTTCATGATTTTGCTTTGCTAGCTGGAAGCTCTGGGATGCAGAGTGGCACCTCCGCACCGTGAGTCAGTGCTGGGGTCTTTTTGCACACTCTGCGTGGTCTTTTGTAGTTTTTTGTGCTGACCGCACAGATACCTTTCCTATCCTCTGTCTGTTTAGTTAGTCTGGCCTCCCTTTGCTAAAACCTGTTTCATTTCTGTGTTTGTGTCTTTCATCTTAACTCACAGTTAATATTTGTGGGGGGCTGCCTTTTCCTTTGGGGAAATTTCTCTGAGGCAAGGTAGGCTTTATTTTCTTTCTCTAGGGCTAGCTAGTTCTTAGGCTGTGTCGAGGCGTCTAGGCCATGTCAGGTACGCTCCACGGCTATTTCTAGTGTGTGTGATAGGATTAGGGATTGCGGTCAGCAGAGTTCCCACTTCCCAGAGCTTGTCCTGTATCGGTTTAACCATCAGGTCATTTCGGGTGTTCCTAACCACCAGGTCATAACAGGGTTGATAATGATGTTCCTCTGATGTCTATCGCCCCTTCTCCCTCTTCTGAAATTCCGGAGTTTTTGTCTGATTTTCAGGATGTATTCGATGAGCCCAAGTCCAGTTTCCTTCCACCACACAGGGACTGCGATTGTGCTATTGACTTCATTCCAGGCTGTAAGTTTCCTCATGGCCGACTTTTCAACCTGTCTGTACCTGAACATACCGCCATGCGGAGCTATATTAAGGAGTCTTTGGAGAAAGGGCATATTCGGCCATCTTCTTCACCGTTGGGAGCGGGGTTCTTTTTTGTTGCTAAAAAAGATGGTTCCTTAAGACCCTGTATTGATTATCGCCTCTTGAATAAGATCATGGTCAAGTTTCAATATCCTTTACTTTTGCTTTCCTATTTGTTTGCTAGGATTAAGGGAGCTAGTTGGTTTACTAAGATTGAACTTCGGGGGGCTTATAATCTTGTTCGTATTAAGCAGGGTGATGAATGGAAAACTGCGTTTAACACGCCCGAGGGCCATTTTGAATACCTTGTGATGCCATTCGGACTCTCTAATGCCCAATCTGTTTTTCAGTCCTTCATGCATGATATCTTCCGGGATTATCTTGATAGATTCCTGATTGTATATTTGGACGATATTTTGATTTTTTCCGATGATTGGGAGTCTCATGTGCAGCAGGTCAGGATGGTATTTCAGATCCTTCGTGACAATGCCTTGTTTGTGAAAGGGTCTAAGTGTCTTTTTGGGGTGCAGAAGGTTTCCTTTTTGGTCTTTATTTTTTCTCTCTCGTCTATAGAGATGGATCCGGTTAAGGTTCAGGCCATTCATGATTGGATTAAGCCCACATCCGTGAAGAGCCTTCAGAAATTTTTGGGTTTTGCTAATTTTTATCGCCGTTTCATTGCTAATTTTTCCAGCGTGGTTAAACCCTTGACTGATTTGACGAAGAAGGGCGCTGATGTGATGAATTGGTCTCCTGCGGCTGTCTCTGCCTTTCAGGAACTTAAGCATTGTTTTACTTCTGCTCCTGTGTTGCGTCAACCGGATGTTTCTCTTCCGTTTCAGGTTGAGGTTGACGCTTCTGAGATTGGGGCAGGGGCTGTTTTGTCTCAGAGGGTGTTATGTTTGCTAATGACAGGTGTTATGAAGGCAATCCAGAAACACAGCGTGCTTAGCGATCAGAGCGCACACAGTGATCTGACAAATACCCAAAAATACAAGAACGAGCTCTGAGACGTGGAAACTCTGTAGACTGCACACCTGATCCTATCCTAAACACAACTAAAAGCGACTGTGGATTGCGCCTAACAACTACCTAGGCAACTCGGCACAGCCTAAGAAACTAGCTAGCCTGAAGATAGAAAAATAGGCCTGACTTGCCCCAGAGAAATTCCCCAAAGGAAAAGGCAGCCCCCCACATATAATGACTGTGAGTAAGATGAAAAGACAAAACGTAGGGATGAAATAGATTCAGCAAAGTGGGGCCCGATATTCTAGGACAGAGCGAGGACAGTAAAGCGAACTTTGCAGTCTACAAAAAACCCTAAAGCAAAACCACGCAAAGGGGGCAAATAAAACCCACCATGCCGAACTAACGGCACGGCGGTACACCCTTTGCGTCTCAGAGCTTCCAGCAAAACAAAAGACAAGCTGGACAGAAAAAAAGCAACAAAAAAGCAAAAAGCACTTAGCTATACAGAGCAGCAGGTCACAGGAACAATCAGGAGAAGCTCAGATCCAACACTGAAACATTGACAAGGAGCAAGGATAGCAGCATCAGGCGGAGTTAAGTAATGAAGCAGTTAACGAGCTCACCAGAACACCTGAGGGAGGAAGCTCAGAAGCTGCAGTACCACTTGTGACCACAGGAGTGAATTCAGCCACAGAATTCACAACAGTACCCCCCCCTTGAGGAGGGGTCACTGAACCCTCACCAGAGCCCCCAGGCCGACCAGGATGAGCCGCATGAAAGGCACGAACAAGATCGGAAGCATGAACATCAGAGGCAAAAACCCAGGAATTATCTTCCTGAGCATAACCCTTCCATTTAACCAGATACTGGAGTTTCCGTCTAGAAACACGAGAATCCAAAATCTTCTCCACAATATACTCCAATTCCCCTTCCACCAAAACCGGGGCAGGAGGCTCAACAGATGGAACCATAGGTGCCACGTATCTCCGCAATAACGACCTATGGAATACATTATGTATGGAAAAGGAGTCTGGGAGGGTCAAACGAAAAGACACAGGATTGAGAACCTCAGAAATCCTATACGGACCAATAAAACGAGGTTTAAATTTAGGAGAGGAAACTTTCATAGGAATATGACGAGAAGATAACCAAACCAGATCCCCAACACGAAGTCGGGGACCCACACGGCGTCTGCGATTAGCGAAAAGTTGAGCTTTCTCCTGGGACAAGATCAAATTGTCCACTACCTGAGTCCAGATCTGCTGCAACCTATCCACCACAGAATCCACACCAGGACAGTCCGAAGACTCAACCTGTCCTGAAGAGAAACGAGGATGGAACCCAGAATTGCAAAAAAATGGAGAAACCAAGGTAGCCGAGCTGGCCCGATTATTAAGGGCGAACTCAGCCAACAGCAAAAAGCACTTAGCTATACAGAGCAGCAGGTCACAGGAACAATCAGGAGAAGCTCAGATCCAACACTGAAACATTGACAAGGAGCAAGGATAGCAGCATCAGGCGGAGTTAAGTAATGAAGCAGTTAACGAGCTCACCAGAACACCTGAGGGAGGAAGCTCAGAAGCTGCAGTACCACTTGTGACCACAGGAGTGAATTCAGCCACAGAATTCACAACAAGAGGGATCCTGTTGGTTCCTTAATGAAACCGTGTGCCTTCTTTTCCCGTAAGTTTTTGCCTGCTGAACGCAATTATGATGTCGGCAATCTGGAGTTGTTGGCTATGAAGTGGGCGTTTGAGTAGTGGCGACATTGGCTTTAGGGAGCTAAGCACCGTATTGTGGTCTTGACCGATCATAAGAATCTGATTTACCTCGAGTGCCAAATGGTTGAATCCTAGACAGGCACGATGGTCCTTGTTTTTTTCTCGTTTTGATTTCGTGGTCTCGTACCTTCCGGGTTCTAATAATATTAAGGCTGATGCCCTCTCTAAGAGTTTTTTGCCTGATTCTCCTGAGGTCTTGGAATCAGTCGGTATTTTGAAGGAAGGGGTGGTCCTTTCTGCCGTTTCTCCTGATTTACGACGGGTTCTTCAGAAATTTCAGGCTGACAAACCTGATCGTTGTCCTGTGGGAAAGCTGTTTGTTCCTGACAGATGGACTAGTAGAGTGATTTCTGAGGTTCACTGTTCTGTGTTGGCTGGTCATCCTGGCATTTTTGGTACCAGAGACTTGGTAGGTGGCCTTCTTTATCGTGTGATGTTCGGTCTTTTGTGCAGTCCTGTGGGACTTGTGCTAGTGGGTTGCTTTTGCCATTGCCGGTCCCTGAGAGGCCCTGGACGCATATTTCTATGGATTTTATTTCCGATCTTCCTGTTTCCCAGAGGATGTCTGTTATCTGGTTTGTTTGTGACCAATTCTCTAAGATGGTTCATTTGGTGCCTTTGCCTAAATTGCCTTCTTCTTCTGATTTGGTTCCGTTGTTTTTTCAGCATGTGGTCCGTTTGCATGGTATTCCTGAGAACATTATGTCCAACAGAGGTTCCCAGTTTGTTTCTAGGTTTTGGCGGGCCTTTTGTGCTAGGCTGGGCATTGATTTGTCTTTTTCTTCTGCATTTCATCCTCAGACAAATGGCCAGACCGAGCGTACTAATCAGACTTTGGAGACTTATTTGAGATGCTTTGTGTCTGCTGATCAGGATGATTGGGTGGCTTTTTTGCCATTGGCCGAGTTTGCCCTTAATTATCGGGCTAGTTCGGCTACTTTGGTTTCGCCTTTTTTTTGTAATTTTGGTTTTCATCCTCGTTTTTCTTCTGGGCAGGTTGAGTCTTCTGACTTTCCTGGTGTGGATTCTGTGGTTGACAGGTTGCAGCAGATTTGGGCTCAGGTGGTGGACAATTTGGTGTTGTCTCAGGAGGAGGCTCAACGTTCTGCTAACCGACGTCGCTGTGTTGGTTCCCGGCTTCGGGTTGGGGATCTGGTTTGGTTATCTTCCCGTCATGTTCCTATGAAGGTTTCTTCTCCTAAGTTTAAGCCTCGGTTTATTGGTCCTTATAGGATTTCTGAGATTATTAATCCGGTGTCTTTTCGTCTGGCGCTTCCGGCCGCTTTTGCTATACATAATGTCTTCCATAGATCTTTGTTGCGGAAATATGTGGAGCCCGTTGTTCCCTCTGTTGATCCTCCGGCCCCTGTGTTGGTCGATGGGGAGTTGGAATATGTGGTTGAGAAGATTTTGGATTCTCGTTTTTCGAAGCGGAAGCTTCAGTACCTTGTCAAATGGAAGGGTTATGGCCAGGAGGATAATTTTTGGGTTTCGGCCTCTGATGTCCATGCCGCTGATTTGGTTCATGCCTTTCATCTTGCTCGTCCTGACCGGCCTGGGGGCTCTGGTGAGGGTTCGGTGACCCCTCCTCAAGGGGGGTACTGTTGTGAATTCTGCTCTTGGGCTCCCTCTGGTGGTTGTTGATGGTAATGCAGTTATTTCTGAGCAGCAGTCTTGGACAGGTGTTTCTGCTAATTGCAATTCTGACTGGGGTATTTAGCTGTGCAGGACTCGTTAGTCCTTGCCAGTAGTCAATGTTCCTTTGGAAGTGTTGGTCCTCTGCCTGGCCTCTCCTGCTTGCTGCCAATTCAGCTAAGATAAGTGTTTGCTTCATTTTTTTAGACACACTGCTGTGTGTTTATTTTCTGTGCTTATCTTGTTTCTATTTTGTTCCTGCTAGACTGTGCCTGATGTTTTTCTCAGTCTAGTTAGACTCGCTGGAGTCGCAGATATACTCTCCACATCTTTAGTTAGGTGGTGGAGTTTTTGTATTTTTCTGCTGTGGATATTTTGTAGTGTTTTATTCTGACCGCATAGTATCCTGTACTATCCTTTCCTATCTAGGTAGAAGTGTCCTCCTTTGCTTATCCCTGTTTTCTGTCTGCGTGTGTCTTTTCCTCTCCTACTCACAGTCATTATTTGTGGGGGGCTACCTATCCTTTGGGGATCTACTCTGAGGCAAGAGAGTTTTCCTATTTCCATCTTTAGGGATATTTAGTCCTTAGGCTGTGTCGAGGTGTCTAGGTCTGGTTAGGCACACCCCACGGCTACTTCTAGTTGCGGTGATAGGATCAGGGTTTGCGGTCAGTAAAGTTACCACTGCTCCAGCGAAGGTCTTTTCATGCCGCTCCAAGGCCACCTGATCATAACAACCACCATCCTTGTCCATTCTACCACCTCCATCATTGCCTCCCCACCCCCATCATTGCCCATTCCACCACATCCATCATTTCCTCCTCCCCCTCCATCCCAATTATTGCCCTCTCACCATCAGCCCCATTATTGCCCTCGCCTCTCTTCCCCGTACACACACAAAAACCATTTACGTTTCTGCACATTCACCCGCAGCGCTATGCATGCACGCACAAACACACACACACATATTGCGTAAAGTATAATGGCCATACCTAGTTACTCCTACACACGCAGCTGAGCTCCGTACACTTTGCACACACGGCTCCACTCCGTACACCTCGTACACACGTGGCTCCACTCCATACACCTCGTACACACACGGCTCCGCTTCATACACCTCATAGACACACACACACGACTCTGCTCCATACACCTTGCACACACGGCTCCACTCCGTACACCTCGTACACACCCAGCTCCTCTCCGTACACCTCATACACACACGGCTCTGCTCTGTACACCTTGTACACACACGGCTCCGCTCTCTACACCTCATAAACACACGGCTCGGCTCTGTATACCTCATACACACGGCTCCGCTCTGTACACCTCGTATACACACGGCTCCACTCTGTACACCTCTTACACACATGGCTCCACTCTGTACACCTCATACACACACGGCTCCGCTTTGTACACCTCGTACACACACTACTCCATTCCATGCATCTTGCACACATGCGGCTCCACTCCATACACCTCATAGACACACACGACTCCGCTCCATACACCTTGCACACACGGCTCCACTCCGTACACCTCGTACACACCCTGGTCCGCTCCATACAACTTGCACACACGGCTTCCACTCCATACACCTCGTACACACCCAGGTCCGCTCCATACACCTTGCACACACGGTTTCCGCTTTATACACCTCATACATACACGGCTCTGCTACATCCACACAAGCCACTCCTGACCCCACACAAAAGCTTACCCTCGTCCAGCACCATGGCAACCAGCAGAGTCCTGCACTACACGGAGGCCCTTGATCATGTGACTCCTGACTCCTCCCATCCTGAGACCTCATCACAGGTCCTGTGCGCACAGAGCAGCGGCAGCCATAGTTGTGGTGTGCGGCTCTCTGCGGTGGAGGGACTCTGCTGTGGGACAAGTGCAGTCCCACCCATGATCGTGCACGCACTGAGAGAGTGCACGCGCACCAGGGCCTGCACAGAAGATTTAAAGGGCCGTCGGCCCATTGTGTAGCTCAGAGTGCTTACTGGTCCGCCCAGTCTCTGCTGGACTGGGCCGGCCCCTAAGCACTCCGGGCCCCATCGCAGCTGCGACACGGTAGTTACGCCGCTGACACTTGGAATTTGACGCACTTTCTCTGAGCCGGCTGTCAACTTGACAGCCAGCTCAGAGAACGGGACTATCTCAGTGTAGGGGCGACAGAATGCTGCCGAGGAGGAGTCTCCTTGGACCGCCGCATCATCAGGCGGCCCGCTGGTGCCCCCCTGTCGGCTGCGCCCATGGCACATGCCCCGGCTGCCCCCCCTGAATACGCTACTGACACAGATGCATTGCTCACTAGCCCATAGGCAGAAATCAGCAAGGTCTAATCACATATGATATCCTACCATTACCTGCTTGGGACCATTCATAATTAACCTTATATAATATAAAAGATTCAGCAGAGCTGAGTTTATTTGTTATGATTTTTGGTAGTTTACATGTAAAACTCTTGCATTATCCCGGAGGTATACAGAAACTATTAAATGACAAATAACCTCTGCTATATCTGTAGATAATTTAAGGTCTTGAAGTGTTTACATCACAAAACTACCATTGAAAAATAAATTCCCCTTGTTCTGGTATACCCGATGTATCAGAGTTAAGTTTGATTGTATAAAGATAATTCTCGAAGCTAAGGTAATATAGAATACCAGGTATTCAGTGAGTTGGCCACACTATAAACCCAGCTCTGTAGTAGACAGAAAGCCATAACATATTTACACTCTATTTGTTACTATTGGGCACATGCATTATATCGGCATTGAACTGCACTTTTTGCAATGTGATGAGCAGAAATAAGAGACTACATTGAGATATATTGGGAATATGTTCACAGGAGGACCTTACTTATCTGTGTACAGTTCCGGCATAGATAATGCCGCACTACAGGGATGGTTCTATTGAGGCAAAACATATGGAGCTCTGCTGGATTCACATTTGTATATCAGCTCCGCTCTGGGATGTCATTGACTGAAAACATGTTACTCATGTAGAACGGGCACAGAATCATCTGCACCTGTAATCGCCTGACCCTCTGACACTGTAATTGCCTTATGTGGTAACTTAGTGTCACTAATTGTTTCATGGTGCTTTGTCAATGTGCGGATGTGATTTGTTCGCTGACTGTGGACACATAATTCTGCAGGAGAGTTTTCTACACAAAACTGTAGGAAATATTGAGAAATATATTTGCAAATCTGCTTAATAATAGGGAAATAAAATGGTTGCAAAAGTATATGTGCCTTCATGTCTGCGCACACATTGGTTAGCAACATATTCAAATACTCTGCATTGTTCCAACTCTGATTAATGTGCCATGTGCCTCCCCCCAAACTCTTCTTACTCTAAATCTAAATGATTCAGTCTGTGATAGCATCTGGTGATTCTTACTTCTGTATTTTAGTTTGTGGATTCAGGTCATGGATAAATAGGACATTATATGGCAATGATATGTATTAGGATGTATGCAGGCTCGGACTGGCCCATAGGGTAACAGGGGAATCCCCCGGTGGGCCCCTGTTCAGATCCCGGCCCTCAACCCCACCGTATGGGCATAATTCACTTGATTCACTCTGTACAGAAAAAAGCAGCATCTCATTATTCATTAACCAAACTATCCAGTTAATTATCATATAGAGATATAGGTAAATTTGTGAATGAGGGTAGTGTAATATTTATATGCGGGTGAAAAGTAGGCCCCCCAAAGACAATTTTAGTAGTGGGTCCTTGGCACCCCAGTCCGACACTGGATATATGTATGCCAAGAGTACACACAAACACATGGGGCACCCGTGCAAGAACAATATATGGGCCCCTTGCTGTTCAATAGCTCATTATAATGCATACTTCTTCCTGGGGCCCCTTACCTCTTGGGCCTCTGTACAGCTGCACAAGTTGCCACTGGTGTAAACATCTATAGAACATGGACTTAGGCAAATTTGACCTCACCTGCCGCCCTTCATTTTTCTTTTTGGAGGACCTACCAGATTTCGACTGAGGAAACCTATTGTTCACTCCTGTGGAGGCGCCTCTGAGAAATTCAACACTTGTAAGGATTATTTACAAATTACAGATCCTATCCTTTTTCTTTTAGTAATACTTAATGTTAAAATATTCTTATGTTCATTATAATGTTTATTAGATACATACTAAGCCTTATATTGTTAACTATTTTACTAGTATACAGAGGGAACGGAAAATATTCAGACCCCTTTAATTTTTCCACTCTTTGTTTCATTGCAGCCATTTGGTCAATTCAATAAAGTTCATTTTTTCCTCATTAATGTATACTCTGCACCCCATCTTGACTGGAAAAAAACAGAAATGTAGAAATGTTTGCAAATGTAATAAAAAATAAAAACTGAAATATCACATGGTCATAAGTATTCAGACCCTTTGCTCAGACACTCATATTTAAGCTAGATGTCCATTTCCTTATGATCCTCCTTGAGATGGTTCTACTTCATTGAAGTCTAGTTATGTTTAATTAAACTGATAGGACTTGATTTGGAAAGGCACACACTGTCTATATAAGACCTCACAGCTCACAGTGCATGTCAGACCAAATGAGAATCATTAGGTCAAAGGAACTGGCCAAGGAGCTCAGAGACAGAATAGTGGCAAGGCACATATCTGGCTAAGAATACAACAGAATTTCTGCAGTACTCAAGGTTCCTAAGAGCACAGTGGCCTCCATAATCCTTAAACGGAAGAAGTTTGGGACCACCAGAAGTCTTCCTAGACTTGGCCCTCCAGCCAAACTTAGCAATCATTGGAAAGAGCCTTGGTGAGAGAGGTAAAGAAGAACACCAAGATCACTGTGGCTGAGCTCCAGAGATACAGTAGGGAGGTGGGAGAAAGTTCCACAAAGTCAACCACTGCAGCCCTCCACCAGCTGGGCCTTTATGGCAGAGTGGCTCGATGGAAGCCTCTACTCAGTGCAAGACACATGAAAGCCCACATAGAGTATGCTAAAAAACACATGAAGGACTCCGAGACTATGAGAAATAAGATTCTCTGGTCTGATGAGATGAAGATAGACCCTTTTGGTGATAATTCTAAGTGATATGTGTGGAGATAATCAGGCACTGCTCATCACCTGCCCAATACAATCCCAACAGTGAAACATGGTGGTGGCAGCATTATGCTCTAGGAGTGTTTTTCAGTTGCAGGGACAGGATGACTGGCTGTCATTGAAGAAAACATGAATGCGGCCAAGTACAGAAATATCCTGGATGAAAACCTCTTCCAGAGTGCTCTGAACCTCAGACTTGGCCGAAGGTTCACCTTCCAACAAGACAATGACCCTAACCACGCTGCTAAAATAACAAAGTGGTGGCTTCAGAACAACTCTGTGACCATTCTTGACTGGCCCAGCCAGAGCCCTGACCGAAACCCACTTGAGCATCTCTGGAGAGACCTGAAAATGGCTGTCCACCAACGTTCACCATCCAACCTGACGGAACTGGAGAGGATCTGCAAGGAAGAATGTCAGAGGATCTCCAAATCCAGGTGTGAAAAACTTGTTTCCTCATTCCCAAGAAGACTCATGGCTGTACTAGCTCAAAAGGGTGCTTCTACTCAATACTGAGCAAAGGGTCTGATTACTTATGACAATGTGATATTCCAGTTTTTCTTTTGTAATACATTTGCAAAACTTACTACATTTCTATTTTTTTAGTCAAGATGGGGTGGAGAGTCTACTTTAATGAGAAAAAAATGAACTTTTTTGAATTTACCAAATGGCTGCAATGATGCAAAGAGTGAAAAATTTAAAGGGGTCTGAATACTTTCTGTACCCACTGTATGTATCTGTATTTTGAGTTCTCTAATATGTAATTCCCCTTTACCTTCCCCATTTTCCTTTACCTGATTTTCCCTCCTTCCCTCACCTCCCAATTAATATATTAAAAATGTAATAAAAATATATATAAAAAATAAAATTATATAAATAAAATAAAACAAATTACAGATCCTAGAGTAGGTCACTCAGTGATCTGTATCTGTTTACTGATATCTGTTCTATAAAAAAGAAATGCATAAAGAAAGTAGTCAATCCCTTTAAATATTTTCTATCTGCCATACAGAAGAGCTCTCTGTAGGTATGGTACGGACTATTTGTGATGTACCCAC
This sequence comes from Ranitomeya imitator, assembly GCF_032444005.1. NCBI lineage: Eukaryota > Metazoa > Chordata > Amphibia > Anura > Dendrobatidae > Ranitomeya > Ranitomeya imitator. The sequence continues at coordinate 471,824,559 of NC_091283.1, forward strand.
TGACCCTCAGGACTGATTGAACATATTAAATTTAAGTTCTTAGATCCTGGTACTTCTTCTGCTTCCATTTCAGATGTGTCATCAATCAGTTGCCTCACAAATAATGCTTGCTCTATGGCCACTTTGAACATTTTCAATCACTTTGTTTTTCTATTGGCACAGGCCTCGTAATGGTTATTTTCTTGCAAAAAGATTTTGGCAACTCTCTGTCAAGCAGACAAGGAACCAAAAATTTGGAAATCACTAAGACAAATCAATTGACCCTCCAGAGTTTGCGTAATGGTTATTTTCTTCCAAAAAGATCTTGGCAACTCTCTGTCAAGCAGACAAGGAACCAAAAATTTGGAAATCACTAAGACAAATCAATTGACCCTCCAGAGTTTGCGACAGTGGGTTAGCCAATTTAAAACCAGACCATTTACACCTCCATTTTTGACCACAGACATTTACATTTTTTTCATACTTGTAGTTTACATAGCAGTATAATTATTTCTCATTTAGATATTTAAACAATTTTTGCATCTCTTTTGTGATACGTAGGGATTATTTTTTATGTTCTTTTCTTACTCTCTTTTTTCATTTTTTTTACAATATCAGGTGATATCTGTGGAAAAATAAAGGAACTATATGTCTGGTTTTCATTTTTTTTTTCATGAATCCAAATGAGCACTAAAACACATTTTCAAATTTATAACACTTATTTTTAGATATCTGACCCTTTTTTTTATAACAATGATTTGGATTGACAGCTGCTATTTATTTATTTATCATTTATTTCACATATTGCGCCCTCTTCCCTCACATAAGATCTTAATAGATCACTGAGGGTCACGTTTAAATGCTTTTTTATATATCTGATTTCCCTTGTAACTGGGGCTGGTATGTAGTCTTGGTTACAGTGGAAATGCGGCCCCTTGGCTGCATAGCAGAGCTGACCAACATCTCCCTCCTTATACCCAGTTATTACATGACCACAGGGTCTGGAGGATGAAGCGCCATTAACACTTCCTATTACTGCTTACACTATGTGCTTATTTAGCACTTTATATACAGCAATAAAAGAGGCTGAGACAGTAATAAAGCATCTATGCCTTCTCAGAAGCTTGGCACTCCCACTTCTACACAATCACATGTAGCTCCTCTACAATGCAATGACATTTAGGAACATCAGTGCAGCGTAGAACATGGACCACCAGGACATTTAAGGTCTATGGGCAGTCTGGAAGTGGCAAAATATTTACTGTGTCTCCAACATAGATAATTGTACATTTATCTTCTTGTAGAGACCCTTAAAGAGCCTCCAATCTTATTAATATAAAATTATGTAAGTAAAAGAGTTTTCAATGGTTGGATTGGTCTATCAAAGGAACATTGATTAGCTCAAAAACTGACACAAATATGGGCCCCAAAAGTCAGTCAGAAGACACACCCAATTTGTAGGTTGGACAAGCAAAATTATCATCTTTGCTGTCCCAAAGGAGCCCAAGCCCAACCATGATTGTCTTATAGAGGCAGATTTTTTCAATAACTCATTAAGCTCGTGAACCACCTCTAGCAGTCAAAGAGGGTTTGGTGGTCTAAATATTGTACTGTTTGCATGTAATAATACATTTTCCATGCAGGACATATTCTTCCCAAGGAAATACCATTTGATGCCTGGGCGTTTTAGTTGCCTGACCTGCAGTGATCCTCTGGTTAATGGGGTATCTATCTTAGTCTGCACTCCCAAGTATTCTCCTATTACTGTAGCCTCCATTTTACATGTGTGTGTTGAAACTTCTGATTCTAAGATCTTATTTCTGTTGTAATCAAGTGTTGCTGGTAGCTAAAATCTGTAATAGATCTCCATTATGGGGGTTATGAAGGCATTATCTGGTTACCCAGTCACTCAAACACTATGCAAGCATTTACAAAATCACTACGCTCTCTGCTCCTTCTTCTCATGTCGGTAGCCATTATACCATTGTTCTCTTCTTTCATTATGTCCTGGGTTAAATTTCAATCCACAAAATAAAATCTAAATAATTCTTCTACTTATTTCATTAGAGCCATTCACTGTATTTTTAAATCCATTTCTTACCATTAGAGCCTTTGGATTGCAAAAAGTTTGCAGCAGCAGAAGCTGCCATTTTCATCGGGGACTAAATGAGGTTAAATAATTTGGCTAGTTAATTTCTTTAAAGAAATGAACCACATCTGTCTTCAGGCTTGTGTGAACTTGCAGCATAGCTGCACTAACTTTAAAAGAAAACTGTCAGTAGAATCAACCCTCCAAAGCCATCTATATTGCCATGTAGGTCATAGGAAGCTGAATAAAATGATACCTTGATATCTGCGATCAGATGCCTTATTCCAAAGAAATCCATGTTTTTCTTGAAAAAGAGTAGAAATGGGCGGACCCCTGGATGTTCGGTTTCAGCGGATTCAGCCGAACAATTAAAAGAAAACATCGGGTTCGGGTACCAGAACAGTACCTGGACCCCATTCACTTGAATGGGAAGCCGAACATCCAGTGTTTGCCACGCTTTCATATGCATAACAGCGTGGTACACACTGCTTCTGATCGGTGGTAAAATCATTACAGCCAGTCAGGCAGCCATGGTTCCTATGCTGTCAAATTACAGCGTGAGCCTTGAGCTGTGATTGGAGGTAAAAAATTTACTTCCGGTCACTAGTGTCGGCTGACGGAACTACTGCTTCCATCAGCCTATGCTTGCTGCCACTAATAACAGCGAGAGCAGACAGCAGCTGATGGTAGAATTCATCAGCCGGCACCTGCATACTAAATAAATAATTGGAAAAAAAATGGAATGGGTTCTTCTGTATTTTTGATTACCAGGCAGGCAAAACTGATGGCTGTGGGCTGCAACCCACCTATCAGATTTAGCAAGGTTATTTAGAATAGAGGGGCCCCCAGGCCTTTTTTTTAAATTATTTAAATAATTTTAAAAAACAGTGTGGGCTCCCCCCCTATTTTTAACACGCTAAAGCAGACATGGGGGCTGGTATTCTCAGGCAGGTAAGCGGCCATGGATATTGGCCCCTTTAGCCTAAAAATAGCAGCCTGCAGCAGACAAAAAAAATGCACATCTATTAGATGCACCAATTATGGCACTTTGTCCGGCCCTTGCGACTTGCCATGTGGTGGTGGCAAGTGGGGTTCATATTTGTGGGGTTGATGTCACCTTTGTATTGTAAGGTGACATCAAGCCCACTGGTTATTATTGGAGAGGTGTCTATAAGAGACCTATCCATGACTAATCCTACAGTTATATGGTAAATAAACACACAGCAAGTATACAGTCTTTTGTTTGAAATAAAAACAAAACACACTTTTCCTTTTTTATTTAAAAATAAACAAAGCTATACTCGGCTAATGCCCATTCCATTGAAGCTCTCGTCTCCTGTAATAAAACAAAAATAAAAGACAACCATATCCCTCACCTGTCTGACGTTCTGTCCCAAGTCTGGGTATAAATACTTTTCAACCTGGGCAGTGCCAAGATGCAACTGTCCAGGCTAAGAACCACTGAAGAATGAGCTGCTGCGAGAGCAGGATCAGTGGCCCGCAGTGACATACAGTGGGGCAAAAAAGTATTGTCAGTCAGCAATAGTGCAAGTTCCACCACTTAAAAAGATGAGAGGCGTCTGTAATTTACATCATAGGCAGACCTCAACTATGGGAGACAAACTGAGAAAAAAAAATCCAGAAAATCACATTGTCTGTTTTTTTAACATTTTATTTGCATATTATGGTTGAAAATAAGTATTTGGTCAGAAACAAAATGTCATCTCAATACTTTGTAATATATCCTTTGTTGGCAATGACAGAGGTCAAACGTTTTCTGTAAGTCTTCACAAGGTTGCCACACACTGTTGTTGGTATGTGTTAGGGCTAGCGGAACGCACCGAGTAGAAATAGATATTTATTATAAATGGTGCGTTCGCAGCCCGGGGTCCACCGTGCAGGGAGAACCTGCTGCTAGTGAATGGTGGCACCGTTTGGCGGTATAGACTAGCTCTGTTACCTCACAGAGCAGCCGCGAGAGGAAAGCACTGCGCCCTGTTAGCCTCACAGGAGCACAAGCTTACTGCCAAGCTGATAGCAGTCTGTGGTTATACAACATGCAATCTCCTCACCGGAGAAGCCGGTATTCTAGGGGCTTATTTCAGCCGGGTCCCTGAACACACTCATACAATCTCCTCACCGGAGGTGCCGGTATTCTAGGGGCTTATTTCAGCCGGGTCCCTGAACACACTTATGCATAACCACACTGGCGCAAAGCACATATGACTTGATACTAGCGCATGGCCGTGCGGCCATGCGAGCCTTAAATAGTTGCAGCATGTTTAGGACCTTACAAAGAAGGACCAATGGAGTGCTGCAGCACCTGAGCATGTGACCCTGGATCTCCACTGAGAGATCTCGCCCTGGGCATGCTCAGAGTGCAAAGCAGGATTTAGTCCTAGCAGCTACAAGGACCTTAGCTGCAGTATCTGATCATGTGACCCTCGATCTCCACTGAGAGATCTTACTCCGGGCATGCTCAGAATGTGAAAAGCAGGACTTAGCCCCAGAAGCGTCCGCTCGCTGCTGCCCAGTACTGACTTCAATGGGAGAAGCAGGAAACGCAGCAGTAACTCTTAGCACAGAGTCAGACTGAGCGAGACGCTGGGATCGACGTCTCCGCTGAGCAGGCTCCACTGCGGCAGGAGAAGAATGGGAGACCGCAGCGGAGATGGCCCGAGATTCCCCCTGTGCAGAGGCAGGAACTCGACCCCTAACAGTATGTTGGCCCATTCCTCCATGCAGATCTCCTCTAGAGCAGTGATGTTTTTGGCCTTTCGCTTGGCAACAGGGTTGAGATCTGGAGACTGGCTAGGCCACTCCAGGACCTTGAAATGCTTCTTACGAAGCCACTCCTTCGTTGCCCTGGCGGTGTGCTTTGGATCATTGTCATGTTGAAAGACCCAGCCACGTTTCATCTTCAATGCCCTTGCTGATGGAAGGAGGTTTGCACTCAAAATCTCACGATACATGGCCCCATTCATTCTTTCATGTACCCGGATCAGTCGTCCTGGCCCCTTTGCAGAGAAACAGCCCCAAAGCATGATGTTTCCACCACCATGCTTTACAGTAGGTATGGTGTTTGATGGATGCAACTCAGTATTCTTTTTCCTCCAAACACGACAAGTTGTGTTTCTACCAAACAGTTCCAGTTTGGTTTCATCAGACCATAGGACATTCTCCCAAAACTCCTCTGGATCATCCAAATGCTCTCTAGCAAACTTCAGACGGGCCCGGACATGTACTGGCTTAAGCAGTGGGACACGTCTGGCACTGCAGGATCTGAGTCCATGGTGGCGTAGTGTGTTACTTATGGTAGGCCTTGTTACATTGGTCCCAGCTCTCTGCAGTTCATTCACTAGGTCCCCCCGCGTGGTTCTGGGATTTTTGCTCACCGTTCTTGTGATCATTCTGACCCCACGGGGCGGGATTTTGAGTGGAGCCCCAGATCGAGGGAGATTATCAGTGGTCTTGTATGTCTTCCATTTTCTAATTATTGCTCCCACTGTTGATTTCTTCACTCCAAGCTGGTTGGCTATTGCAGATTCAGTCTTCCCAGCCTGGTGCAGGGCTACAATTTTGTTTCTGGTGTCCTTTGACAGCTCTTTGGTCTTCACCATAGTGGAGTTTGGAGTCAGACTGTTTGAGGGTGTGCACAGGTGTCTTTTTATACTGATAACAAGTTTAAACAGGTGCCATTACTACAGGTAATGAGTGGAGGAAAGAGGAGACTCTTAAAGAAGTTACAGGTCTGTGAGAGCCAGAAATCTTGATTGTTTGTTTCTGACCAAATACTTATTTTCCACCATAATATGCAAAAAAAATGATAAAAAAAACAGACAATGTGATTTTCTGGATTTTTTTTTCTCAGTTTGTCTCCCATAGTTGAGGTCTACCTATGATGTAAATTACAGACGCCTCTCATCTTTTTAAGTGGTGGAACTTGCACTATTGCTGACTGAATAAATACTTTTTTGCCCCACTGTAATTGAAGTTACCATCGGTCACTGAGGCTGCGTTCCCAGCTGGGCCCCTGAACTGAAGTGACCTCCAGTGAGATCAACACTAGCACAGTGAAAAAAGTCTCACGGTGCAGAGGTGAGTTCAACACAGTTCACTGGGAAAAATTTCACTGGTATTTCTTTTCTAGTTGATAAAGGATAACTTCCAAACTTGAGAGTTCCCCTTTAACCCCTTTCTGACCTCGGTCGGGATAGTATGTCCGAGGTCAGAAGCCCCGCTTTGATGCGGGCTCTGGCGGTGAGCCCGCATCACAGCCGGGACATGTCAGCTGTTTTGAACAGCTGACATGTGCCGTAATAGAATCGCGATCTGCCAGCGCCTATTATCTAGTTAAATGCCGCTGTCAAACGCAGACAGCGGCATTTAACTACCGCTTCCGGCCGGAAATGACGGCATCGCCGACCCCCGTCACATGATCGGAGGTCGGCGATGCTTTAGTATTGTAACCATAGAGGTCCTTGAGACCTCTATGGTTACTGATCCCCGGCAGCTGTGAGCTCACAGCACACCTGATTTTCTGCTACATAGCAGCGAATAGCAGATCGCTGCTATGTAGCAGAGGCGATCGTGCTGTGCCTGCTTCTAGCCTCCCATGGAGGCTATTGAAGCATGGCAAAAGTTAAAAAAAAAAATTAAAAAAATGTGAAAAAATAAAAAAAAATATAAAAGTTTAAATCACCTCCATTTTGCCCCAATCAAAATAAATCAATAAAAAAAAAATCAAATCTACACATATTTGGTATCGCCGCGTTCAGAATCGCCAGATCTATCAATTAAAAAAAAGCATTAACCTGATTGCTAAAACGGCGTAGCGAGAAAAAAATTTGAAACGCCAGAATTACGTTTTTTTGGTCGCTGCGACATTGCATTAAAATGCAATAACGGCCGATCAAAAGAATGTATCTGCACCAAAATGCTATCATTAAAAACATAATCTCGGCACACAAAAAATAAGCTCTCAACCGACCCCAGATCATGAAAAATGGAGACGCTACGAGTATCGGTAAATGGCCCAATTTTTTTTTTTTTTTTTTTAGCAAAGTTTGGAATTTTTTTTCACCACTTAGGTAAAAAATAACCTAGTTAGGTGTCTATGAACTCGTACTGACCTGGAGAATCATAATGTCAGGTCAGTTTTAGCATTTAGTGAACCTAGCAAAAAAGCCAAACAAAAAACAAGTGTGGGACTGCACACCGCACTTGGAATTTTTTTCCTGTTTTCTAGTACATGACATGCTAAAATCAATGATGTCGTTCAAAAGTACAACTCGTCCTGCAAAAAATAAGCCCTCACATGGCCAATTGACGGAAAAATAAAAAAGTTATGGCTCTGGGAAGGAGGGGAGTGAAAAACGAACACGGAAAAACGAAAAATCCCAAGGTCATGAAGGGGTTAAGGACCAACATTTTATGCTACATTTCTTGGTGTAGTTGGAAAACAACTACCTGAGGTTTTGTTTTCTTTGCTTATTTAATTTTGGAAGATGTTTACCTTTAACTGAATACAGATAATAACACTCATTTATCCTTGGCATCACAGTACTGTCAGAATGGAACTGCTCTGAATTAGCTCATAATATCCGAACATCCAGGAAAAATTGTTGAGAAAAATATCTGTAATAAAATTGCTAAAGAATTTGGAGAAATACATTGAAATAACTGCTATTGCTTATGGCTAACTATAAAGAATTCATGTACACTTATCTTGCATATTATCACAGTCCAGTCCTATCCTTAATACATATAAATCTTCAAACAATGAAGACTTTAGGACTGTAAACATTAAAGAGTTGGTGTATGATTATAAAAAGGAACTTTTTTTTTCAATTGCAACAGCGCCATCCTTGTCCAAGGGCTGAATTTGGTCTAAAAAAAATTATATAGTAAAAGTCCTCCATTGATCACCAGTTTTCGTCTAAATAGAGCTCCAAATCGCCATACATACACGGAGTATGAAATGATTAAATTCTGTCTGTCAGAGGCAATCACTAGAGGGAGCTTAAAAGCTTTCTAGATACTGTTTCTACATTCAACTCACTCATAAATGCATTGTAAAGGCAAAATTATCATTTACCTCTGCATCTATTTTGGGAATTTGAATGTGTGTATCTGGGGAACCAATATAAAGTAAAATCCAAAGCAGAACAACATTTTGGGCCTAAAAATGATGGAGATCAAAGGCTAACATTCACATTTGGGTTGGTTTGAATTTAGAGCACCCTTCCAACTTGCCACAAAATGTAAAATGAACACAGTTTCATCAGATATACTAACACAAAACACCATGGAGTACAGAAAACACCAAAAAGATAAAATAAAAACCAAAATAGTTTATTGAATCAAATACACATACAAAAAATGCTAGCCAAATAATAAGGCTGTAAACAGAAGAGGGGAGTAAGTGTAGGGAACTTGCTGGCACAGCAGGAGGAGCAACAAGTAACACTATTAGAATAGCTAAGGGTGAGAATAGTGAACCCCAATCAGCCAGGTACACATGGGGTCATAGAACCATGATCGGTAAAAGTAAATGAGCTGTAGGTAAATGCCATAGACGCTGCCTAATAGGGCAAGCCCCCAAGAACCCGCATATCCCAGAGGTTAGCTACAACTCACCTATAATGGCCGATATAGAGTATAGGTCCTCCCACTGAGACCCCTTGACGCGCGTTTCGCGTGGATGCTTCTTCAAGAAGGGGAAATGGACAGTTACATTAAATGGACACAGTTTCATCAGATATACTGTATATTGTGACAATCTGTAAATCACTTTATTTAAGGGGGATATTCGGGACTTATCTGCCTGTTGGGCATGGCGGCGTTCTTGCCCATCACCGAGCAGTCACAGACCTCTCCTGCCGGGGATTCAGAAGCCTCTACTGACTTTACATCTACAGAGCGGAGGCTTCTTTTCTGGTCTGCTCTGTCGATGGGGTGGGACTTCCGAGGTCATCCTGATTGACAGCGAGATCCCCGCCGCCTATCTGGGCAATTCAGCTGTCAGTCAGAATGAACTCGGAAGTCCTGCCCCATCCTGTCAGCAGATCAGAGATGCAAGGTAATTAAACAATCGATGTTTGCAAACATGTTGATTATCTATTGTATTAGTCCATGTTGACATGTAAACAGTGAAGAACAAACTATGCAGATTGATTGAATACTCGAACAAAGAGATTTGATCTCATCCCACCTTCCTCCTGACCTGCGATTGATGGCTTGGATGACAGCTGTAGGTATAAAATGGGAGTCCTATCCTTCTGCAGGAAGGCTTTTACAGAACAGCAGCCAGAGAACTGTTGTGAATTCCGCTCTTGGGCTCCCTCCGGTGGTTGTAAGTGGCACTTTTGTGAGTTCTGCTCTTGGGCGCCCTCCGGTGGTTTTAAGTGGAAGGGCTGCTCCTTGGATTTAGCAGTCTGCAGCTGCTTCCACTGATTGTCTATTCTGCTCGGCTATTTAGCCTGGCTCTTTCCTTCAGCTGGTGCCACTTGTCTATGGTTCCTGGTTGGATTCACATCTCTTTGGATTTCCCTGTTATCCTGACCAGTTCAGCAAAGCTAAGTCTTTGCTTGCTCTTTTCTGTCCACAGGTTGTGGACTTATCCGTTCTGTGCTTTCTATGTTTGTCCAGCTTGTCAGTATGAATTAATTCTGTGTAGCTGGAAGCTCTGGGAAGCAGATTTACCCTCCACACCTTTAGTCAGGTGTGGAGATTTTTGTAAACTCTGTGTGGATTTTTTGTAGTGTTTTATACTGACCGCACAGTATTCCATCCTGTCCTATCTATCTAGCTAGACTGGCCTCCTGTGCTCATCCTGGTTTCATTCTGTGTATGTCTTTTCCCTCTCCACTCACAGTCATTACTTGTGGGGGGCTATCTATCCTTTGGGGATTTTCTCTGAGGCAAGATAGTTTTCCTGTTTCTATCTTTAGGGGTAGTTAGTTCTCAGGCTGTGACAAGGTGCCTAGAGAGTGTCAGGAGCATCCCACGGCTACTTCTAGTGTTGTGTTGAGCTTAGGGACTGCGGTCAGTACAGGTACCACTTCCTTCAGAGCTCGTCCCATGTTGCTCCTAAACCACCAGATCATAACAGTACAAGTGGCCCAAAAATGAATTAAATGCATCTCAAAAGAAGGAAAAAATTCTGAGCCATTTTTTTTTCTGTGCTCTGTTCTGTCTTTTTTTTCCTCTTGATCTCTGGGTGGTTCAGGATTTATGCTCTGGCATGGATGTTCAGGGTTTGTTTTCTCGTGTGTATCAACTTGCTGCAAAAGTACAGAGTATCCAAATTACGTTGTCCAGACTCCGGCTTTGGAGCCTAGAATTCCTACTCCTGATTTGTTTTTGGGGACAGTTCCAAGTTTTTGAACTTTAAAAATAACTGCAAATTGTTTTTTGCTTTGAAACCCCGTTCTTCTGGTGATCCCATTCAGCAAGTTAAAATCATCATATCCTTGCTGCGTGGTGACCTTCAGGACTGGGCATTCTCCCTTGAATCAGGGGATCCGGCATTGCTGAATGTAGACGCATTTTTTCAAGCGCTCGGATTATTGTATGACGAACTTAATTCTGTGGATCATGCAGAAAAAACCCTGTTGGCCTTGTGTCAAGGTCAGGAAGCGGCAGAATTATACTGCCAGAAATTTAGGAAATGGTCTGTGCTCACTAAATGGAATGAGGATGCTCTGGCTGCTATTTTCAGAAAAGGTCTTTCTGAAGCCCTTAAAGACGTTATGGTGGGCTTCCCTACGCCTACTGGTTTGAGCGAATCTATGTCTCTAGCCATTCAGATTGATCGGCGTCTGCGCGAGCGCAAAGCTATGCACCATATGGCAGTGTCCCCTGAGCAGAGTCCTGAACCTATGCAATGTGATAGGATTTTGACTAGAACAGAACGGCAGGAATTCAGACGTCAGAATAGGCTGTGTTTTTGCTGTGGTGATTCTGCTCATGTTATTTCTGATTGCCCTAAACGTACTAGGAGGGTCGCTAAGTCTGTTACCATTAGTACTGTACAGCCTAAATTTCTTTTATCTGTGACCCTGATTTGCTCATTGTCGTCCTTTTCTGTCATGGCATTTGTGGATTCAGGCGCTGCCCTGAACTTAATGGACTTAGAATTCGCCAGGCGCTGTGGTTTTTCCTTGCAGCCTTTGCAGAGCCCTATTCCTTTGAGAGGCATTGATGCTACACTAGAAGAAGAGGGGACGGGAAGAAAAACATTAGACTCGAACAAAGACGACCCAGGAAAACATACTCAGAAGGGAGGTAAGAACATTTCTAAAACAATCCACAGTGAGGAGATTGGAACAAAACAAAATCCTCTAAACTGCATGCTCGCAAACGCCAGAAGCCTGACAAACAAGATGGAAGAACTAGAAGCAGAAATATCTACAGGTAACTTTGACATAGTGGGAATAACCGAGACATGGTTAGTAGGGTTGAGCGAAACGGGTCGAACATTTTCAAAAGTCGCCGACTTTTGGCTAAGTCGGGGTTTCATGAAACCCGATCCGACCCCTGTGCGGGGTCGGCCATGCGGTACGCGACTTTCGCGCCAAAGTCGCGTTTCAATGACGCGAAAAGCGCCATTTCTCAGCCAATGAAGGTAAACGCAGAGTGTGGGCAGCGTGATGACATAGGTCCTGGTCCCCACCATCTTAGAGAAGGGCATTGCAGTGATTGGCTTGCTGTCTGCAACGTCACAGGGGCTATAAAGAGGCGTTCCCGCCGACCGCCATCTTACTGCTGCTGATCTGAGCTTAGGGAGAGGTTGCTGCCGCTTTGTCAGAAGCAGGGATAGCGTTAGGCAGGGTCCATTAACCACAAAACCGCTTGTGCTGCAGCGATTTGCACTGTCCAACACCACCCTCGGTGTGCAGGGACAGTGGAAGTTTTTTTTTTTTTTTTTTCCCCTCAGCGCTGTAGCTCATTGGGCTGCCCTAGAAGGCTCCCTGATAGCTGCATTGCTGTGTGTACGCCGCTGTGCAAACCAACTGCTTTTTTCAAAGCACAAATCCTCTTGTTCCTTCCTTTCTGCACAGCTATCTTTTTTGTTTGTCCACACTTTTTATTTCATTTGTGCATCAGTCCACTCCTTATTGCTGCCTGCCATACCTGGCTGAGATTACTGCAGGCAGGGAGATAGTAGCTGCCTGCCATACCTGGCTGAGATTACTGCAGGCAGGGAGATAGTAATTGTAGGACATTCCCTGTTTTTTTTTTTTTTTTTTTTTGGTGGGAGATTAAGATTGGCAATTTGGCATTTCTGCTAGAGTGCCATCCCTGTGTGTGCCATCTCTCTCACATAGTGGGCCATAGAAAGCCTTTTCATTTTTCTGTATTTTTTTTTGTGGGGTGTATAAATTCTCCCTGATAAAAATACAGTGGGAGATTAATATTGGCCTTTGGGCTTGTGTGCCAGTCCTGAGTGTGCCATCTCTCTCACAAATAGTGGGCCATAGAAAGCCTATTTTATTTTTTTTTGGGTTTTATAAATTCTCCCTGAAAAAAAGGGAGATTAATATTGGCCTCTGGGCTTCTGTGCCAGTCCTGAGCGTGCCATCTGTGCCAGTCCTGAGCGTCCCATCTCTCTCACAAATAGTGGGCCATAGAAAGCCTATTTAATTTTTTTTTTGGTTTTATAAATTTTCCCTGAAAAAAGGGAGATTAATATTGGCCTCTGGGCTTGTGTGCCAGTTGTGAGCGTGCCATCTGTGCCAGTCCTGAGCGTGCCATCTCTCTCACAAATAGTGGGCCATAGAAAGCCTATTTAATTTTTTTTTTGGTTTTATAAATTTTCCCTGAAAAAAGGGAGATTAATATTGGCCTCTGGGCTTGTATGCCAGTTGTGAGCGTGCCATCTGTGCCAGTCCTGAGCGTGCCATCTCTCTCACAAATAGTGGGCCATAGAAAGCCTATTTAATTTTTTTTTTGGTTTTATAAATTTTCCCTGAAAAAAGGGAGATTAATATTGGCCTCTGGGCTTGTGTGCCAGTTGTGAGCGTGCCATCTGTGCCAGTCCTGAGCGTGCCATCTCTCTCACAAATAGTGGGCCATAGAAAGCCTATTTAAATATTTTTTTGGTTTTATAAATTCTCCCAGAAAAAAAGGGAGATTAATATTGGCCTCTGGGCTTGTGTGCCAGTTGTGAGCGTGCCATCTGTGCCAGTCCTGAGCGTGCCATCTCTCTCACAAATAGTGGGCCATAGAAAGCCTATTTAATTTTTTTTTTGGTTTTATAAATTTTCCCTGAAAAAAGGGAGATTAATATTGGCCTCTGGGCTTGTGTGCCAGTTGTGAGCGTGCCATCTGTGCCAGTCCTGAGCGTGCCATCTCTCTCACAAATAGTGGGCCATAGAAAGCCTATTTAAATATTTTTTTGGTTTTATAAATTCTCCCAGAAAAAAAGGGAGATTAATATTGGCCTCTGGGCTTCTGTGCCAGTCCTGAGCGTGCCATCTGTGCCAGTCCTGAGCGTCCCATCTCTCTCACAAATAGTGGGCCATAGAAAGCCTATTTAATTTTTTTTTTGGTTTTATAAATTTTCCCTGAAAAAAGGGAGATTAACCCCTTCAAGACCCAGCCTATTTTGACCTTAAAGACCTTGCCGTTTTTTGCAATTCTGACCAGTGTCCCTTTATGAGGTAATAACTCAGGAACGCTTCAACGGATCCTAGCGGTTCTGAGATTGTTTTTTCGTGACATATTGGGCTTCATGTTAGTGGTAAATTTAGGTCAATAAATTCTGCATTTATTTGTGATAAACACGGAAATTTGGCGAAAATTTTGAAAATTTCGCAATTTTCACATTTTGAATTTTTATTCTGTTAAACCAGAGAGATATGTGACACAAAATAGTTAATAAATAACATTTCCCACATGTTTACTTTACATCAGCACAATTTTGGAAACAAAATTTTTTTTTGTTACGAAGTTATAAGGGTTAAAATTCGACCAGCGATTTGTCATTTTTACAACGAAATTTACAAAACCATTTTTTTTAGGGACCACCTCACATTTGAAGTCAGTTTGAGGGGTCTATATGGCTGAAAATACCCAAAAGTGACACCATTCTAAAAACTGCACCCCTCAAGGTACTCAAAACCACATTCAAGAAGTTTATTAACCCTTCAGGTGCTTCACAGCAGCAGAAGCAACATGGAAGGAAAAAATGAACATTTAACTTTTTAGTCACAAAAATTATCTTTTAGCAACAATTTTTTTATTTTCCCAATGGTAAAAGGAGAAACTGAACCACGAACGTTGTTGTCCAATTTGTCCTGAGTACGCTGATACCTCATATGTGGGGGTAAACCACTGTTTTGGCGCACGGCAGGGCTTGGAAGGGAAGGAGCGCCATTTGACTTTTTGAATCAAAAATTGGCTCCACTCTTTAGCGGACACCATGTCACGTTTGGAGAGCCCCCGTGTGCCTAAAAATTGGAGCTCCCCCACAAGTGACCCCATTTTGGAAACTAGACGCCCCAAGGAACTTATCTAGATGCATAGTGAGCACTTTGAACCCCCAGGTGCTTCACAAATTGATCCGTAAAAATGAAAAAGTACTTTTTTTTCACAAAAAAATTCTTTTAGCCTCAATTTTTTAATTTTCACATGGGCAATAGGATAAAATGGATCCTAAAATGTGTTGGGCAATTTCTCCTGAGTACACCAATACCTCACATGTGGAGGTAAACCACTGTTTGGGCACATGGTAAGGCTCGGAAGGGAAGGAGCGCCATTTGACTTTTTGAATGAAAAATTATTTCCATCGTTAGCGGACACCATGTCGCGTTTGGAGAGCTCCTGTGTGCCTAAACATTGGCGCTCCCCCACAAGTGACCCCATTTTGGAAACTAGACCCCCCAAGGAACTAATTTAGATGCCTAGTGAGCACTTTAAACCCTCAGGTGCTTCACAAATTGATCTGTAAAAATGAAAAAGTAATTTTTTTTCACAAAAAAATTCTTTTCGCCTCAATTTTCTCATTTTCACATGGGCAGTAGGATAAAATGGATCATAAAATTTGTTGGGCAATTTCTCCCGAGTACGCCGATACCTCATATGTGGGGGTAAACCACTGTTTGGGCACTCGGCAGGGCTCGGAAGAGAAGGCGTGCCATTTGACTTTTTGAATGGAAAATTAGCTCCAATTGTTAGCGGACACCATGTCGCGTTTGGAGAGCCCCTGTGTGCCTAAACATTGGAGCTCCCCCACAAGTGACCCCATTTTGGAAACTAGACCCCCCAAGGAACTTATCTAGATGCATATTGAGCACTTTAAACCCCCAGGTGCTTCACAGAAGTTTATAACGCAGAGCCATGAAAATAAAAAATAATTTTTCTTTCCTCAAAAATGATTTTTTAGCCTGGAATTTCCTATTTTGCCAAGGATAATAGGAGAAATTGGACCCCAAATATTGTTGTCCAGTTTGTCCTGAGTACGCTGATACCCCATATGTGGGGGTAAACCACTGTTTGGGCGCACGGCAGGGCTCGGAAGGGATGGCACGCCATTTGGCTTTTTAAATGGAAAATTAGCTCCAATCATTAGCGGACACCATGTCACGTTTGGAGAGCCCCTGTGTGCCTAAACATTGGAGATCCCCCAGAAATGACACCATTTTAGAAACTAGACCCCCAAAGGAACTAATCTAGATGTGTGGTGAGGACTTTGAACCCCCAAGTGCTTCACAGAAGTTTATAACGCAGAGCCATGAAAAAAAAAAAAAAAATTATTTTCTCAAAAATGATCTTTTAGCCTGCAATTTTTTATTTTCCCAAGGGTAACAGGAGAAATTTGACCCCAAAAGTTGTTGTCCAGTTTCTCCTGAGTACGCTGATACCCCATATGTGGGGGTAAATCACTGTTTGGGCACATGCCGGGGCTCGGAAGTGAAGTAGTGACGTTTTGAAATGCAGACTTTGATGGAATGCTCTGTGGGCGTCACGTTGCGTTTGCAGAGCCCCTGATGTGGCTTAACAGTAGAAACCCCCCACAAGTGACCCCATTTTGGAAACTAGACCCCCAAAGGAACTTATCTAGATGTGTGGTGAGCACTTTGAACCCCCAAGTGCTTCATAGAAGTTTATAATGCAGAGCCGTGAAAATAATAAATACGTTTTCTTTCCTCAAAAATAATTATTTAGCCCAGAATTTTTTAATTTTCCCAAGGGTAACAGGAGAAATTTGACCCCAATATTTGTTGTCCAGTTTCTCCTGAGTACGGTGATACCCCATATGTGGGGGTAAACTACTGTTTGGGCACATGCCGGGGCTTGGAATTGAAGTAGTGACGTTTTGAAATGCAGACTTTGATGGAATGCTCTGCGGGCGTCACGTTGCGTTTGCAGAGCCACTGATGTGCCTAAACAGTAGAAACCCCCCACAAGTGACCCCATTTTGGAAACTAGACCCTGAAAGGAACTTATCTAGATGTGTGGTGAGCACTTTGAACCCCCAAGTGCTTCATAGAAGTTTATAATGCAGAGCCGTGAAAATAATAAATACGTTTTCTTTCCTCAAAAATAATTATTTAGCCCAGAATTTTTTATTTTCCCAAGGGTTACAGGAGAAATTGGACCCCAAAAGTTGTTGTCCAGTTTCTCCTGAGTACGCTGATACCCCATATGTGGGGGTAAACCACTGTTTGGGCACACGTCGGGGCTCAGAAGGGAAGTAGTGACTTTTGAAATGCAGACTTTGATGGAATGGTCTGCGGGTGTCACGTTGCGTTTGCAGAGCCCCTGGTGTGCCTAAACAGTAGAAACCCCCCACAAGTGACCCCATTTTAGAAACTAGACCCCCCAAGGAACTTATCTAGATATGTGGTGAGCACTTTGAACCCCCAAGTGCTTCACAGACGTTTACAACGCAGAGCCGTGAAAATAAAAAATCATTTTTCTTTCCTCAAAAATTATGTTTTAGCAAGCATTTTTTTAGATTCACAAGGGTAACAGGAGAAATTGGACCCCAGTAATTGTTGCGCAGTTTGTCCTGAGTATGCTGGTACCCCATATGTGGGGGTAAACCACTGTTTGGGCACACGTCAGGGCTCGGAAGTGAGGGAGCACCATTTGACTTTTTGAATACGAGATTGGCTGGAATCAATGGTGGCGCCATGTTGCGTTTGGAGACCCCTGATGTGCCTAAACAGTGGTAACCCCTCAATTCTACCTCCAACACTAACCCCAACACACCCCTAACCCTAATCCCAACTGTAGCCATAATCCTAATCACAACCCTAACCCCAACACACCCCTAACCACAACACTAACCCCAACACACCCCTAACCCTAACCACAACCCTAATTCCAACCCTAACCCTAAGGCTATGTGCCCACGTTGCGGATTCGTGTGAGATATTTCCGCACCATTTTTGAAAAATCTGCGGGTAAAAGGCACTGTGTTTTACCTGCGGATTTTCCGCGGATTTCCAGTGTTTTTTGTGCGGATTTCACCTGCGGATTCCTATTGAGGAACAGGTGTAAAACGCTGCGGAATCCGCACAAAGAATTGACATGCTGCGGAAAATACAACGCAGCGTTTCCGCGTGGTATTTTCTGCACCATGGGCACAGCGGATTTGGTTTTTCATATGTTTACATGGTACTGTAAACCTGATGGAACACTGCTGCGAATCCGCAGCCAAATCCGCACCGTGTGCACATAGCCTAATTCTAAAGGTATGTGCACACGCTGCGGAAAACGCTGCGGATCCGCAGCAGTTTCCCATGAGTGTACAGTTCAATGTAAACCTATGGGAAACAAAAATCGCTGTACACATGCTGCGGAAAAACTGCACGGAAACGCAGCGGTTTACATTCCGCAGCATGTCACTTCTTTGTGCGGATTCCGCAGCGGTTTTACAACTGCTCCAATAGAAAATCGCAATTGTAAAACCGCAGTGAAATGCGCAGAAAAAAACGCGGTAAATCCGCCATAAATCCGCAGCGGTTTAGCACTGCGGATTTATCAAATCCGCAGCGGAAAAATCCGCAGAGGACCAGAATACGTGTGCACATTCCTAACCCTAACCCTAGCCCTAACCCTAGCCCTAACCCTACCCCTAACCCTACCCCTAACCCTACCCCTACCCCTAACCCTACCCCTAACCCTACCCCTAACCCTACCCCTAACCCTACCCCTACCCCTAACCCTAACCCTACCCCTAACCCTAACCCTATTCTAACAGTGGAAAAAAAAAAAATTCTTTATTTTTTTATTGTCCCTACCTATGGGGGTGACAAAGGGGGGGGGGGTCATTTATTATTTTTTTTATTTTGATCACTGAGATAGATTATATCTCAGTGATCAAAATGCACTTTGGAACGAATCTGCCGGCCGGCAGATTCGGCGGGCGCACTGCGCATGCGCCCGCCATTTTGGAAGATGGCGGCGCCCGGGAGAAGACGGACGGGACCACGGCTGGATCGGTAAGTATGATAGGGTGGGGGGGGACCACGGGGGGGGGGGATCGGAGCACGGGGGGGGGAATCGGAGCGCGGGAGGGGTGGAACGGAGCGCGGGGGGCGTGGAACGGAGCACGGGGGGGCTGGAATGGAGCACGGGGGGGTGGAACGGAGCACGGGGGGGGGTGGATCGGAGTGCAGGGGGGGTGATTGGAGCACGGGGGGGTGATTGGAGCACGGGGGGAGCGGGCACGAGCACGGGGGGGAGCGGAGCACTGGACGGAGGGGAGCCGGAGCAGTGTACCGGCCAGATCGGGGGGGTGGGGGGGCGATCGGAGGGGTGGGGTGGGGGCACACTAGTATTTCCAGCCATGGCCGATGATATTTCAGCATCGGCCATGGCTGGATTGTAATATTTCACCCGTTATAATGGGTGAAATATTACAAATCGCTCTGATTGGCAGTTTCACTTTCAACAGCCAATCAGAGCGATCGTAGCCACGAGGGGGTGAAGCCACCCCCCCTGGGCTAAACTACCACTCCCCCTGTCCCTGCAGATCGGGTGAAATGGGAGTTAACCCTTTCACCCGGTCTGCAGGGACGCGATCTTTCCATGACGCCGCATAGGCGTCATGGGTCGGAATGGCACCGACTTTCATGACGCCTACGTGGCGTCATGGGTCGGGAAGGGGTTAATATTGGCCTCTGGGCTTGTGTGCCAGTTGTGAGCGTGCCATCTGTGCCAGTCCTGAGCGTGCCATCTCTCTCACAAATAGTGGGCCATAGAAAGCCTATTTAATTTTTTTTTTGGTTTTATAAATTTTCCCTGAAAAAAGGGAGATTAATATTGGCCTCTGGGCTTGTGTGCCAGTTGTGAGCGTGCCATCTGTGCCAGTCCTGAGCGTGCCATCTCTCTCACAAATAGTGGGCCATAGAAAGCCTATTTAAATATTTTTTTGGTTTTATAAATTCTCCCAGAAAAAAAGGGAGATTAATATTGGCCTCTGGGCTTCTGTGCCAGTCCTGAGCGTGCCATCTGTGCCAGTCCTGAGCGTCCCATCTCTCTCACAAATAGTGGGCCATAGAAAGCCTATTTTTTTTTTGGGGGGGGTTTTAGAAATTCTCCCTGGAAAAAAAAAGGGAGATTAATATTGCCCTTTGGGCTTGTGTGCCAGTACTAAGCGTTCCATCTCTCTCTCTCTCTCTTAGTCAGTGGGCCATAGAACGCCTATTTTTGGTTTTATTTGTTTTCTAAATTCTCCCTGAAAAAATCATTTTATTTTATTTGGTTTCTAAATTCTTCCTGATAAAATCATATTTTTTTTATTTTTTTTTTTTCTAAAGTCTCCCTGAAAAAAAAAAAAAAAAAAAAAAACAGTGGGAGATTAATATTGGCCTTTCTGCTTGTGTGCCAGTCTTGACTCCTGGGTGTGCCATCTCTCTCTCTCTCTCTCTCTCTCTCTCTCTCCAATTGTGGTCCATAGAAAGCCTATATTTTTTTTCCTTGATTTGGGTTCCAAAATCTACCAGAGAAAATAACTCCATCAATCATTGGTAGAAAAATATTGGCCTCTGGGCTTGTGTGCCACTCCTGATTCCTGTGTGCGTCATCTCTCAGTCAGTGGGCCATAGAACGCCTATTTTTGGTTTTATTTGTTTTCTAAATTCTCCCTGAAAAAATCATTTTATTTTATTTGGTTTCTAAATTCTTCCTGATAAAATCATATTTTTTTTATTATTTTTTTTTCTAAAGTCTCCCTGAAAAAAAAAAAAAAAAAAAAAAACAGTGGGAGATTAATATTGGCCTTTCTGCTTGTGTGCCAGTCTTGACTCCTGGGTGTGCCATCTCTCTCTCTCTCTCTCTCTCTCTCTCTCTCCAATTGTGGTCCATAGAAAGCCTATATTTTTTTTCCTTGATTTGGGTTCCAAAATCTACCAGAGAAAATAACTCCATCAATCATTGGTAGAAAAATATTGGCCTCTGGGCTTGTGTGCCACTCCTGATTCCTGTGTGCGTCATCTCTCAGTCAGTGGGCCATAGAACGCCTATTTTTGGTTTTATTTGTTTTCTAAATTCTCCCTGAAAAAATCATTTTATTTTATTTGGTTTCTAAATTCTTCCTGATAAAATCATATTTTTTTTATTATTTTTTTTTCTAAAGTCTCCCTGAAAAAAAAAAAAAAAAAAAAAAAACAGTGGGAGATTAATATTGGCCTTTCTGCTTGTGTGCCAGTCTTGACTCCTGGGTGTGCCATCTCTCTCTCTCTCTCTCTCTCTCTCTCTCCAATTGTGGTCCATAGAAAGCCTATATTTTTTTTCCTTGATTTGGGTTCCAAAATCTACCAGAGAAAATAACTCCATCAATCATTGGTAGAAAAATATTGGCCTCTGGGCTTGTGTGCCACTCCTGATTCCTGTGTGCGTCATCTCTCAGTCAGTGGGCCATAGAACGCCTATTTTTGGTTTTATTTGTTTTCTAAATTCTCCCTGAAAAAATCATTTTATTTTATTTGGTTTCTAAATTCTTCCTGATAAAATCATATTTTTTTTATTTTTTTTTTTTCTAAAGTCTCCCTGAAAAAAAAAAAAAAAAAAAAAAAACAGTGGGAGATTAATATTGGCCTTTCTGCTTGTGTGCCAGTCTTGACTCCTGGGTGTGCCATCTCTCTCTCTCTCTCTCTCTCTCTCCAATTGTGGTCCATAGAAAGCCTATATTTTTTTTCCTTGATTTGGGTTCCAAAATCTACCAGAGAAAATAACTCCATCAATCATTGGTAGAAAAATATTGGCCTCTGGGCTTGTGTGCCACTCCTGATTCCTGTGTGCGTCATCTCTCACTCAGTGGCCCATAGAAAGCATATAGTTTGTTACATTTGTTTTCTAAATTCTCCCTGCAAAAATCAATTTTTTTTTTTGGGGGGGGTTTCTAAAGTGTTCCTGAAAAAAATAAAAATAAAAAACAAATAATAGTGTGACATTAATATTAACATTTGTGCTTCAGTGACAGTCCTGTGTGTGGGGCATCTCTCTAATTTGCAGCCACCAAAAAAAGAGTGTGTAACATTGTGCCTGATTTTCGCGGTGGTCTCACCAACCTGTAAAGGGGTAGCTAAATCATACTGAAGTTATAGCTCACCGTGTAAGTTGTGTGACTGCAACAAATAACGTTAGTTTGGTTACGTTTTTAAAACAATGAGGAAGTCTAGTGGAAGAGGTCGTGGCCGGGGGCGTTCATTGTCAGCTGGTAATGAGGGTAGTGGTAGTGGTGGAGCATCAGGTGGTCGTGGGGAAAAAAATATTGCACCTAAGTCTGGAGCTGTGGAGCCAGGTTCGTCGTCCGGCTACACAAGGCCTCGAACGCTCCCTTTTCTGGGATTAGGAAAACCGCTTTTAAAGCCGGAGCAGCAAGAGCAAGTTTTGGCTTATCTTGCTGACTCAGCCTCTAGCTCTTTTGCCTCCTCTCGTGAAACTGGTAAAAGTAAAAGCAGCGCGTCGTTAGTGGATGTTCACGGTCAGGGACAAGTCACTTCCTTGTCCTCTTCAGCAAAAACAACAACAGAGAAGAATGCAGCAGGCGACACAACGGGTTACTCCATGGAGCTCTTTACACATACCGTCCCTGGCTTAGAAAGTGAAGCAGTTAACAGTCCATGCCCATTACAAATTGAATCTGACATGGAGTGCACTGACGCACAGCCACAGCCAGACTACTATGCTGGTCCTTTGACTCAGACCACAACATTGCCCTCGCAGGGTGCTGATCAAGAATCAGACCCTGATGAGACTATGTTGCCCCATCACGAACGCTATACCACCGAACGACACGGTGACACAGACGAAGTTGCGCAGGAGGTACAAGAAGAGTTATTAGATGACCCAGTTCTTGACCCCGATTGGCAGCCATTGGGGGAACAGGGTGCAGGCGGCAGCAGTTCTGAAGCAGAGGAGGAGGAGGGGCCGCAGCAGGCATCAACATCGCCACAGGTTCCATCTGCCGGGCCCGTATCTTGCCCAAAACGCGTGGCAAAGCCAAAACCTGGTGGAGGACAGCGTGGCCATCCGGTTAAAGCTCAGTCTGCAATGCCTGAAAAGGTATCCGATGCTAGAAAGAGTGCAGTCTGGCATTTTTTTAAACAACATCCAATTGATCAGCGCAAAGTCATCTGTCAAAAATGTTCTACTTCCTTAAGCAGAGGTCAGAATCTGAAAAGTCTCAATACTAGTTGCATGCATAGACATTTAACCACCATGCATTTGAAAGCTTGGACTAACTACCAAACGTCCCTTAAGGTTGTTGCACCCTCGGCCAATGAAGCTAGTCATCAACGCAACATCCCTTCCGGCAGTGTAGGACCACCATTTAGCGCACCACCTGCTGTATCTGTGCAGGTATCTTTGCCAGGCCAAAGCAGTCAGGGTCAGGGAATCACCAGTTTCGTAGTAGGAAACACTGCATCTAGGGCACCGGCGGCAACAATACCATCTCCCACCGTCTCTCAGTCTGCCATGTCCACCGGCACCCCCGCTAGTTCCACGATCTCCATCTCTCCAGTCCAGCTCACCCTACATGAGACTATGGTTAGAAAAAGGAAGTACTTAGCCTCGCATCCGCGTACACAGGGTTTGAACGCCCACATAGCTAGACTAATCTCGTTAGAGATGATGCCCTACCGGTTAGTTGAAAGCGAAGCTTTCAAAGACCTGATGGACTACGCTGTACCACGCTACGAGCTACCCAGTCGACACTTTTTTTCCAGAAAAGCCATCCCAGCCCTCCACCAGCATGTTAAAGAGCGCATCGTCCATGCACTCAGGCAATCTGTGAGCACAAAGGTGCACCTGACAACAGATGCATGGACCAGTAGGCATGGCCAGGGACGTTACGTGTCCATCACGGCACACTGGGTAAATGTGGTGGATTCAGGGTCCACAGGGGACAGCAAGTTTGGGACAGTTCTGCCTAGCCCACGGTCTAGTAAACAGTTGTCTGTAGCCGTTCGCACCCCCTCCTCCTCCTCCTCCTCCTCGTCCTCCTGCAGAAGCAAGAGCTCGTCCACAGACCGCAGTCGCACAAACACTCCATCCGCACCTGCCACTGTTGCACACCAGGTCTCCCATTATGGGGCAGCTACTGGCATACGTCAGCAGGCTGTATTGGCTATGAAGTGTTTGGGCGACAATAGACACACCGCGGAAGTTCTGTCCGAGTTCTTGCAGCAAGAAACGCAGTCGTGGCTGGGCACTGTAGATCTTGAGGCAGGCAAGGTAGTGAGTGATAACGGAAGGAATTTCATGGCTGCCATCTCCCTTTCCCAACTGAAACACATTCCTTGCCTGGCTCACACCTTAAACCTGGTGGTGCAGTGCTTCCTGAAAAGTTATCCGGGGTTATCCGACCTGCTCCTCAAAGTGCGTGGACTTTGCGCACATATCCGCCGTTCGCCTGTACACTCCAGCCGTATGCAGACCTATCAGCGTTCTTTGAACCTTCCCCAGCATCGCCTAATCATAGACGTTGCAACAAGGTGGAACTCAACACTGCACATGCTTCAGAGACTGTGCGAACAGAGGCGGGCTGTTATGTTTTTGTGGGAGGATACACATACACGGGCAGGCAGTAGGATGGCAGACATGGAGTTGTCAGGTGTGCAGTGGTCGAAGATTCAAGACATGTGTCAAGTCCTTCAGTGTTTTGAGGAATGCACACGGCTGGTTAGTGCAGACAACGCCATAATAAGCATGAGCATCCCCCTAATGCGTCTGCTGATGCAAAGTTTGACGCACATAAAGGATCAGGCGTCTGCACCAGAGGAAGAGGAAAGCCTTGATGACAGTCAGCGATTGTCTGGTCAGGGCAGTGTACATGACGAGGTACCGGGCGAAGAGGAGGTGGAGGATGAGGAGGATGATGGGGATGAGTATATTTTTAATGAGGAAGCTTTCCCGGGGGCACGGGAAATTGGTGGCGTGGCAAGGCCGGGTTCTGGTTTTTTGAGGGACACAAGTGACGTAGATTTGCCTGCAACTGCCCCTCAACCAAGCACAACCGCAGATTTGACAATGGGAACTTTGGCCCACATGGCGGATTATGCCTTGCGTATCCTCAAAAGGGACACACGCATTACAAAAATGATGAACGATGACGATTACTGGTTGGCCTGCCTCCTTGATCCTCGCTATAAAGGCAAATTGCAAAATATTATGCCACATGAGAACTTGGAACTAATATTAGCAACAAAACAATCAACTCTTGTTGACCGTTTGCTTCTGGCATTCCCTGCACACAGCGCCCGTGATCGTTCTCACACGAGCTCCAGGGGCCAGCAGACCAGAGGTGTTAGAGGGGCAGAAATCAGAAGTGGCGTTGGCCAGAGGGGTTTTCTGACCAGGTTGTGGAGTGATTTTTCTATGACCGCAGACAGGACAGGTACTGCAGCATCAATTCAAAGTGACAGGAGACAACATTTGTCCAGTATGGTTACAAACTATTTTTCATCCCTTATCGACGTTCTCCCTCAACCGTCATTCCCATTTGATTACTGGGCATCCAAATTAGACACCTGGCCAGAATTGGCAGAATATGCATTGCAGGAGCTTGCTTGCCCGGCAGCTAGTGTCCTATCAGAAAGAGTATTCAGTGCTGCAGGTTCAATACTAACAGAAAAAAGGACTCGTCTGGCTACCCAAAATGTAGATGATCTAACCTTCATTAAAATGAACCACAACTGGATTTCAAAATCTTTTGCCCCACCCTGCCCGGCTGACACCTAGCTTTCCTATGAAAAGGTCTTGCCTGTGGACTATTCTGAATGACTTTTCCAATCTCGTAATTTTCTTCACCTGATTGTCCAGCATACGACATGTTTCCACCTCACGAAATGGCCAAACTCCCCACACGGGGTCGTGCTATCGCCACTTTGCGCTTGGACCCTTGAGAGTGCTGTTTGTCTGAAGAGGTGGGTGTGGCCGCTTTTGGTCGACGGCACTGCCACTGGGTCCCTCATAGTACAATAAAGTGTCTCTGGCGGTGGTGGTGCGCACCCAACGTCAGACTCACCGTTGTAATATGAGGGGCCCTGTGCCTGTACCGCCGGCCACAAGCCAGTTCCCCCCCCCAGCTCAAACAGTGCTCTACCACTAGCAAAATTATCTCTCACAGCTTCACCAATGTGTAGTCTAGGCGCTGACATCCTTCAATGCCTGGCACTGACAATACCATTGTTTTGACATTTTTGTTATGTTAGGCCTTCGATGCCTGTCTGCGGTCACTCCTTCCACTAGACTTCCACTGACCAGACCACTGCTGCCCGTGTACCCCTGGAACCAATTTAAAATTGCCTACAGCCATGTGTTAATATTTTAGGCCTTCGATGCCTGTCTGTGGTCACTCCTTCCACTAGGCCTCCACTGACCACACCACTGCTGCCCGTGTACCCCTGGAACCAATTTAAAATTGCCTACAGCCATGTGTGATTATTTTAGGCCTTCGATGCCTGTCTGCGGTCACTCCTTCCACTAGGCCTCCACTGACCACACCACTGCTGCCCGTGTAACCCTGGAACCAATTTAAAATTGCCTACAGCCAGCCCAATTTTTTTATTTTAGGCCTTCGATGCCTGTCTGCGGTCCATTCTTTCAACTACTACTACACTGACCAGGGCACTGCTGCCCAAGTACCCCTGGAACCAATTTAAAATTGCCTACAGCCATGTGTTAATATTTTAGGCCTTCGATGCCTGTCTGTGGTCACTCCTTCCACTAGGCCTCCACTGACCACACCACTGCTGCCCGTGTACCCCTGGAACCAATTTAAAATTGCCTACAGCCATGTGTGATTATTTTAGGCCTTCGATGCCTGTCTGCGGTCACTCCTTCCACTAGGCCTCCACTGACCACACCACTGCTGCCCGTGTAACCCTGGAACCAATTTAAAATTGCCTACAGCCATGTGTTATTATTTTAGGCCTTCGATGCCTGTCTGCGGTCACTCCTTCCACTAGGCCTCCACTGACCACACCACTGCTGCCCGTGTACCCCTGGAACCAATTTAAAATTGCCTACAGCCAGCCCAATTTTTTTATTTTAGGCCTTCGATGCCTGTCTGCGGTCCATTCTTTCAACTACTACTACACTGACCAGGGCACTGCTGCCCAAGTACCCCTGGAACCAATTTAAAATTGCCTACAGCCATGTGTTAATATTTTAGGCCTTCGATGCCTGTCTGTGGTCACTCCTTCCACTAGGCCTCCACTGACCACACCACTGCTGCCCGTGTACCCCTGGAACCAATTTAAAATTGCCTACAGCCATGTGTGATTATTTTAGGCCTTCGATGCCTGTCTGCGGTCACTCCTTCCACTAGGCCTCCACTGACCACACCACTGCTGCCCGTGTACCCCTGGAACCAATTTAAAATTGCCTACAGCCATGTGTGATTATTTTAGGCCTTCGATGCCTGTCTGCGGTCACTCCTTCCACTAGGCCTCCACTGACCAGACCACTGCTGCCTGTGTACCCCTGGAACCAATTTAAAATTGCCTACAGCCATGTGTTAATATTTTAGGCCTTCGATGCCTGTCTGTGGTCACTCCTTCCACTAGGCCTCCACTGACCACACCACTGCTGCCCGTGTACCCCTGGAACCAATTTAAAATTGCCTACAGCCATGTGTGATTATTTTAGGCCTTCGATGCCTGTCTGCGGTCACTCCTTCCACTAGGCCTCCACTGACCACACCACTGCTGCCCGTGTAACCCTGGAACCAATTTAAAATTGCCTACAGCCATGTGTTATTATTTTAGGCCTTCGATGCCTGTCTGTGGTCACTCCTTCCACTAGGCCTCCACTGACCACACCACTGCTGCCCGTGTACCCCTGGAACCAATTTAAAATTGCCTACAGCCATGTGTGATTATTTTAGGCCTTCGATGCCTGTCTGCGGTCACTCCTTCCACTAGGCCTCCACTGACCACACCACTGCTGCCCGTGTAACCCTGGAACCAATTTAAAATTGCCTACAGCCATGTGTTATTATTTTAGGCCTTCGATGCCTGTCTGCGGTCACTCCTTCCACTAGGCCTCCACTGACCACACCACTGCTGCCCGTGTACCCCTGGAACCAATTTAAAATTGCCTACAGCCAGCCCAATTTTTTTATTTTAGGCCTTCGATGCCTGTCTGCGGTCCATTCTTTCAACTACTACTACACTGACCAGGGCACTGCTGCCCAAGTACCCCTGGAACCAATTTAAAATTGCCTACAGCCATGTGTTAATATTTTAGGCCTTCGATGCCTGTCTGTGGTCACTCCTTCCACTAGGCCTCCACTGACCACACCACTGCTGCCCGTGTACCCCTGGAACCAATTTAAAATTGCCTACAGCCATGTGTGATTATTTTAGGCCTTCGATGCCTGTCTGCGGTCACTCCTTCCACTAGGCCTCCACTGACCACACCACTGCTGCCCGTGTAACCCTGGAACCAATTTAAAATTGCCTACAGCCATGTGTTATTATTTTAGGCCTTCGATGCCTGTCTGCGGTCACTCCTTCCACTAGGCCTCCACTGACCACACCACTGCTGCCCGTGTACCCCTGGAACCAATTTAAAATTGCCTACAGCCAGCCCAATTTTTTTATTTTAGGCCTTCGATGCCTGTCTGCGGTCCATTCTTTCAACTACTACTACACTGACCAGGGCACTGCTGCCCAAGTACCCCTGGAACCAATTTAAAATTGCCTACAGCCATGTGTTAATATTTTAGGCCTTCGATGCCTGTCTGTGGTCACTCCTTCCACTAGGCCTCCACTGACCACACCACTGCTGCCCGTGTACCCCTGGAACCAATTTAAAATTGCCTACAGCCATGTGTGATTATTTTAGGCCTTCGATGCCTGTCTGCGGTCACTCCTTCCACTAGGCCTCCACTGACCTGTCTACTGCGGCCCGTGTACCCCTTGAACCAACCTAATAAAATATTTAAAAAATTAATTTGATTATAAAAAATAAGATCGTGTTGAGATCTCAAATGCAGACATTTTAACAATCAAAACAAACACACAACAAATATCTGGAACTGTACTACAAAGGTCCAACAGCTACAATTTCTTTCTCCTGCAAGAAGTTAACTGAAAGTTTTTTGGAGTTGTTAACACAGATATGGCATCCACCGAGTGTTGTCCTGTCGCGTCTCCTTTAAATTATTTCCAATAAGATGTTAAACTATTAATTTAATAAAATCAATAATTAAAAAAATAATTGAGTAAGTCAAAAGCACATTGCAAATAAACATTAATTACAAATCAAGAAGCATGGCGCGTCCGAGGGTGAGTAGATACCGAATAAGAATATAATCACCCTCGGGCGCGCAATGCTTATTTACAACAGCCTTCCTTCCTAAGAATCAGCCCTTCCGTGGTGTAGAGAGAGGTTGTTGTTACACTCCAAGGTGTTCCCCAGGTTGCCTTTCCTGAGCTTCGATCTTCCGGCTCTCGTTTAGTAGCTGTTGGAAACTACGCTGCATTAGGCCTACTAATTGTGTATGGGTGAAACAGTGGCGCATCTGCGGTCCCTCCTTCCACTAGGCCTCCACTGACCTGTCTACTGCGGCCCGTGTACCCCTTGAACCAACCTAATAAAATATTTAAAAAATTAATTTGATTATAAAAAATAAGATCGTGTTGAGATCTCAAATGCAGACATTTTAACAATCAAAACAAACACACAACAAATATCTGGAACTGTACTACAAAGGTCCAACAGCTACAATTTCTTTCTCCTGCAAGAAGTTAACTGAAAGTTTTTTGGAGTTGTTAACACAGATATGGCATCCACCGAGTGTTGTCCTGTCGCGTCTCCTTTAAATTATTTCCAATAAGATGTTAAACTATTAATTTAATAAAATCAATAATTAAAAAAATAATTGAGTAAGTCAAAAGCACATTGCAAATAAACATTAATTACAAATCAAGAAGCATGGCGCGTCCGAGGGTGAGTAGATACCGAATAAGAATATAATCACCCTCGGGCGCGCAATGCTTATTTACAACAGCCTTCCTTCCTAAGAATCAGCCCTTCCGTGGTGTAGAGAGAGGTTGTTGTTACACTCCAAGGTGTTCCCCAGGTTGCCTTTCCTGAGCTTCGATCTTCCGGCTCTCGTTTAGTAGCTGTTGGAAACTACGCTGCATTAGGCCTACTAATTGTGTATGGGTGAAACAGTGGCGCATCTGCGGTCCCTCCTTCCACTAGGCCTCCACTGACCTGTCTACTGCGGCCCGTGTACCCCTTGAACCAACCTAATAAAATATTTAAAAAATTAATTTGATTATAAAAAATAAGATCGTGTTGAGATCTCAAATGCAGACATTTTAACAATCAAAACAAACACACAACAAATATCTGGAACTGTACTACAAAGGTCCAACAGCTACAATTTCTTTCTCCTGCAAGAAGTTAACTGAAAGTTTTTTGGAGTTGTTAACACAGATATGGCATCCACCGAGTGTTGTCCTGTCGCGTCTCCTTTAAATTATTTCCAATAAGATGTTAAACTATTAATTTAATAAAATCAATAATTAAAAAAATAATTGAGTAAGTCAAAAGCACATTGCAAATAAACATTAATTACAAATCAAGAAGCATGGCGCGTCCGAGGGTGAGTAGATACCGAATAAGAATATAATCACCCTCGGACGCGCAATGCTTATTTACAACAGCCTTCCTTCCTAAGAATCAGCCCTTCCGTGGTGTAGAGAGAGGTTGTTGTTACACTCCAAGGTGTTCCCCAGGTTGCCTTTCCTGAGCTTCGATCTTCATGCTCTCGTTTAGTAGGTGTCGGAAAGTAGGCTGCATTAGGCCTAAAAAATGGGGAATGGGGTGGAGAGAGATGGTGTGTTACACTCCAAGGTGTTCTCCAGGTTTCCTCGCCATTGCTTCGATCTTCCGACTCTCGTTTAGTAGTTGTAGAAAACTACACTGCATTAGGCCTACAAAATGGGTATCGGGTGGAGAGAGATGGTGTGTTACACTCCAAGGTGTTCCCCAGGTTTCCTTGCCATTGCTTCGGTCTTCCGACTCTCGTTTAGTAGTTGTAGAAAAGTACACAGCATTAGGCCTACAAAATGGGTATGGGGTGGAGAGAGATGGTGTGTTACACTCCAAGGTGTTCCCCAGGTTGCCTTTCCTGAGCTTCTATCTTCAGGCTCTCATTAAATTGTGGTTAAATGGAACAACTGCATTTGGCGTACTAGTTGGTTTGGGGCCTACTATCGGTGTCTGCCACTCCTTGCTGTTCTCCTGGTTTCCTGTCCTGAAATTCCATTTTCAGCCTCTCGTTAAGTAGTTGTTAATGTTAGACTGCATTTGGCCTACTAGTTGGGTTGGGGCCTACTATCGGTGTCTGCCACTCCTTGCTGTTCTCCTCCACTGAACAAAGCTGTGCCGCCTGTTTACTACGGTTGCCAATTTTGAACTGCATTTCGACTACTTACTGATTTGGCCCTACTCTCTGTGTCAGCCTCTCATTCCAGTTGTCCTCCACTGCAATGCCCCCTGGTTATTCCTGTGTTACCAATTTTGAACTGCATTTAGCCCACTTTATTCTTTGGGCCTATATCTGTGTTTCCACTTCATCGTGCCCATTGCCCAGCCAGTGATAGATGAGTCTGCTGGTACATTGACCCATAACGCAACATTCCCCGTGCACGCTACACAACAACATTGTGACCCTGCTGAAAGTCAGGTTGCTCTTCCCGCATACCATACCACCTTACACGGGGACAAAGAGGAAGGTGCAGATGAAAGTGCAGGTTCCTTCATCAGGTGGGGGGAGGAATACTAGTTGGCGACGTCACTGGCACAGGGCCTCTCATAGTACGCAAAAGTGTTGCTGCCGGTGGGAGGCGCCCCCGCCGTGCAAACACACCGCTGTACTTTGAGGGGCCCTGTGCCAGTGCCAATGCCAACGAGTGGGCCCCCCCTGCTTGCTCAGGATCACAGCACTTGCAAAGTTGAAATACTTACCTCTCCCTGCTCCACTGCCGTGACGTGGTCCAGATTTACTGGGCCCACTAATTACTTGAACCAGCCCTACCCCCCACAACTTTAGCCAAATGACCCCCAATTTCAAATGCCTTCCAATTATTTTAAGGTAAATTACGCTTGACAAGCTTCATTAAGAAGAATGGATGGTTTTGACATTAAAATGGGCACTCTAGGTGTTTTCCTGGCCCCCACTCACTGCCGACTATGCTGCCCCATTGACTTGCATTGGGTTTCGTGTTTCGGTCGATCCCGACTTTACGTCATAATCGGCCGATTTCACTCGACCCGACTTTGGACATAGTCGGGTTTCGCAAAACCCGGCTCGACTCTAAAAAGGTCAAGGTCGCTCAACTCTAATGGTTAGATGAAAGCTATGACTGGGCAGTTAACTTACAGGGTTACAGTCTGTTTAGAAAGGATCGTAAAAATCGGAGAGGAGGAGGGGTTTGTCTCTATGTAAAGTCTTGTCTAAAGTCCACTTTAAGGGAGGATATTAGCGAAGGGAATGAGGATGTCGAGTCCATATGGGTTGAAATTCATGGAGGGAAAAATGGTAACAAAATTCTCATTGGGGTCTGTTACAAACCCCCAAATATAACAGAAAGCATGGAAAGTCTACTTCTAAAGCAGATAAATGAAGCTGCAACCCATAATGAGGTCCTGGTTATGGGGGACTTTAACTACCCGGATATTAACTGGGAAACAGAAACCTGTGAAACCCATAAAGGCAACAGGTTTCTGCTAATAACCAAGAAAAATTATCTTTCACAATTGGTGCAGAATCCAACCAGAGGAGCAGCACTTTTAGACCTAATACTATCTAATAGACCTGACAGAATAACAAATCTGCAGGTGGTTGGGCATTTAGGAAATAGCGACCACAATATTGTGCAGTTTCACCTGTCTTTCACTAGGGGGACTTGTCAGGGAGTCACAAAAACATTGAACTTTAGGAAAGCAAAGTTTGAACAGCTTAGAGATGCCCTTAATCTGGTAGACTGGGACAATATCCTCAGAAATGAGAATACAGATAATAAATAAGAAATGTTTAAGAACATCCTAAATAGGCAGTGTAAGCGGTTTATACCTTGTGGGAATAAAAGGACTAGAAATAGGAAAAACCCAATGTGGCTAAACAAAGAAGTAAGACAGGCAATTAACAGTAAAAAGAAAGCATTTGCACTACTAAAGCAGGATGGCACCATTGAAGCTCTAAAAAACTATAGGGAGAAAAATACTTTATCTAAAAAACTAATTAAAGCTGCCAAAAAGGAAACAGAGAAGCACATTGCTAAGGAGAGTAAAACTAATCCCAAACTGTTCTTCAACTATATCAATAGTAAAAGAATAAAAACTGAAAATGTAGGCCCCTTAAAAAATAGTGAGGAAAGAATGGTTGTAGATGACGAGGGAAAAGCTAACATATTAAACACCTTCTTCTCCACGGTATTCACGGTGGAAAATGAAATGCTAGGTGAAATCCCAAGAAACAATGAAAACCCTATATTAAGAGTCACCAATCTAACCCAAGAAGAGGTGCGAAACCGGCTAAATAAGATTAAAATAGATAAATCTCCGGGTCCGGATGGCATACACCCACGAGTACTAAGAGAACTAAGTAATGTAATAGATAAACCATTATTTCTTATTTTTAGTGACTCTATAGCGACAGGGTCTGTTCCGCAGGACTGGCGCATAGCAAATGTGGTGCCAATATTCAAAAAGGGCTCTAAAAGTGAACCTGGAAATTATAGGCCAGTAAGTCTAACCTCTATTGTTGGTAAAATATTTGAAGGGTTTCTGAGGGATGTTATTCTGGATTATCTCAATGAGAATAACTGTTTAACTCCATATCAGCATGGGTTTATGAGAAATCGCTCCTGTCAAACCAATCTAATCAGTTTTTATGAAGAGGTAAGCTATAGACTGGACCACGGTGAGTCATTGGACGTGGTATATCTCGATTTTTCCAAAGCGTTTGATACCGTGCCGCACAAGAGGTTGGTACACAAAATGAGAATGCTTGGTCTGGGGGAAAATGTGTGTAAATGGGTTAGTAACTGGCTTAGTGATAGAAAGCAGAGGGTGGTTATAAATGGTATAGTCTCTAACTGGGTCGCTGTGACCAGTGGGGTACCGCAGGGGTCAGTATTGGGACCTGTTCTCTTCAACATATTCATTAATGATCTGGTAGAAGGTTTACACAGTAAAATATCGATATTTGCAGATGATACAAAACTATGTAAAGCAGTTAATACAAGAGAAGATAGTATTCTGCTACAGATGGATCTGGATAAGTTGGAAACTTGGGCTGAAAGGTGGCAGATGAGGTTTAACAATGATAAATGTAAGGTTATACACATGGGAAGAGGGAATCAATATCACCATTACACACTGAACGGGAAACCACTGGGTAAATCTGACAGGGAGAAGGACTTGGGGATCCTAGTTAATGATAAACTTACCTGGAGCAGCCAGTGCCAGGCAGCAGCTGCCAAGGCAAACAGGATCATGGGGTGCATTAAAAGAGGTCTGGATACACATGATGAGAGCATTATACTGCCTCTGTACAAATCCCTAGTTAGACCGCACATGGAGTACTGTGTCCAGTTTTGGGCACCGGTGCTCAGGAAGGATATAATGGAACTAGAGAGAGTACAAAGGAGGGCAACGAAATTAATAAAGGGGATAGGAGAACTACAATACCCAGATAGATTAGCGAAATTAGGATTATTTAGTCTAGAAAAAAGACGACTGAGGGGCGATCTAATAACCATGTATAAGTATATAAGGGGACAATACAAATATCTCGCTGAGGATCTGTTTATACCAAGGAAGGTGACGGGCACAAGGGGGCATTCTTTGCGTCTGGAGGAGAGAAGGTTTTTCCACCAACATAGAAGAGGATTCTTTACTGTTAGGGCAGTGAGAATCTGGAA
The DNA here is from genome assembly GCF_032444005.1 of Ranitomeya imitator. Lineage (NCBI taxonomy): Eukaryota > Metazoa > Chordata > Amphibia > Anura > Dendrobatidae > Ranitomeya > Ranitomeya imitator. The sequence goes on from NC_091283.1 coordinate 471,859,041, forward strand.
TTGCTTGCCTGAGGAGGTGGTGATGGCGAACTCAGTCGAGGGGTTCAAGAGAGGCCTGGATGTCTTCCTGGAGCAGAACAATATTGTATCATACAATTATTAGGTTCTGTAGAAGGACGTAGATCTGGGGATTTATTATGATGGAATATAGGCTGAACTGGATGGACAAATGTCTTTTTTCGGCCTTACTAACTATGTTACTATGTTACTATGTTACACCATTGGCCAAGGATAAACCTCAGTACTGGACGCAGATGACCATGTACATGGCTCCTGCACATCAGGAAAATTGCCGTTTTCTGGTGTTGCATAACCTGCATGATGTTGTTGTACTGGGTTTTCCATGGTTACAGGAACATAATCCGGTGCTGGATTGGAAAACTATGTCTGTGACTAGTTGGGGTTGTCAAGGGGTACATAGTGATGTTCCTTTGATGTCAATTTCCTCTTCCCCCTCTTCTGAGGTCCCTGAGTTTTTGTCGGATTTCCAGGATGTATTTGATGAGCCCAAGTCCAGTTCCCTTCCTCCACATAGGGACTGTTATTGTGCTATTAACTTGATTCCTGGTTGTAAGTTCCCTAAGGGCCGACTTTTCAATCTGTCTGTGCCAGAGCACGCCGCCATGCGGAGCTATGTTAAGGAATCTTTAGAGAAAGGGCATATTCGGCCGTCTTTGTCACCATTGGGAGCGGGTTTCTTTTTTGTTGCTAAGAAGGATGGCTCCTTGAGACCCTGTATTGATTATCGTCTTCTTAATAAGATCACGGTCAAATTCCAATACCCCTTGCCTTTGCTTTCTGATTTGTTTGCTCAGATTAAGGGGGCTAGTTGGTTTACTAAGATTGACCTCCGAGGGGCATATAATCTTGTTCGTATTAAACAGGGTGACGAATGGAAAACTGCATTTAATACGCCCGAAGGCCATTTTGAATACCTTGTGATGCCATTCGGGCTCTCTAATGCTCCATCTGTGTTCCAATCCTTCATGCATGATATTTTCCGCAATTATCTTGATAAATTCATGGTTGTATATTTGGATGATATTTTGATTTTTTCCGATGATTGGGAGTCTCATGTGAAGCAGGTCAGGATGGTGTTCCAGATCCTTCGTGATAATGCTTTATTTGTGAAGGGGTCTAAGTGCCTATTCGAAGTTCAGAAGGTCTCTTTTTTGGGTTTTATTTTTTCTCCCTCGTCTATGGAACAGGATCCTGTTAAGGTCCAAGCTATTCATGACTGGATTCAACCCACATCTGTGAAGAGCCTTCAAAAATATTTGGGCTTTGCTAATTTCTATCGCCGTTTCATTGCCAACTTTTCCAGTGTGGTTAAGCCCCTTACTGATTTGACGAAGAAAGGCGCTGATGTGATGAATTGGTCCTCTGCGGCTGTTGAGGCCTTTCGGGAGCTTAAACGCCAATTTACTTCTGCCCCTGTGTTGCGTCAGCCGGATGTTTCTCCTCCTTTTCAGGTTGAGGTTGACGCTTCTGAGATTGGGGCAGGGGCCGTTTTGTCTCAGAGGGATTCTGATGGTTCTTTGATGAAACCGTGTGCTTTTTTTCCAGAAAGTTTTCGCCTGCGGAACGCAATTATGATGTCGGCAATCGGGAGTTGTTGGCTATGAAGTGGGCGTTTGAGGAGTGGTGACATTGGCTTGAGGGAGCTAAGCACCGCGTTGTGGTCTTGACTGATCATAAGAATCTGATTTACCTCGAGTCGGCCAAGCGGCTGAATCCTAGACAGGCTCGATGATCCCTGTTTTTCTCCCGATTTGATTTTGTGGTCTCGTATCTTCCGGGATCTAAGAATTTTAAGGCTGATGCCCTCTCTAGGAGTTTTTCACCTGATTCTCCTGGAGTCCTTGAGCCGGTTGGCATTCTTAAGGAAGGGGTGATTCTTTCTGCCATCTCCCCTGATTTGTGGCGGGTGCTTCGGGAATTTCAGGCTGATAGGCCTGACCGCTGTCCAGTGGGGAAGCTGTTTGTTCCTGATGGATGGACAAGTAAGGTGATTTCTGAGGTTCATTGTTCAGTGTTGGCTGGTCATCCTGGGATTTTTGGTACCAGAGATTTGGTTGCTAGGTCCTTTTGGTGGCCTTCCTTGTCGCGCGATGTGCGTGCTTTTGTGCAGTCCTGTGGGACTTGCGCCCGGGCCAAGCCTTGCTGTTCCCGCGCTAGTGGGTTGCTTTTGCCATTGCCGGTCCCTGAGAGGCCCTGGACGCATATTTCCATGGATTTTATTTCGGATCTTCCTGTTTCCCAAAAGATGTCTGTTATCTGGGTTGTTTGTGACCGGTTCTCTAAAATGGTCCATCTGGTACCTTTGCCTAAGTTGCCTTCCTCCTCAGATTTGGTTCCATTGTTTTTTCAGCATGTGGTTCGTTTGCATGGCATTCCGGAGAATATTGTGTCTGACAGAGGTTCTCAGTTTGTCTCTAGGTTTTGGCGGGCCTTTTGTGCTAGGATGGGCATTGATTTGTCTTTTTCTTCGGCGTTTCATCCTCAGACTAATGGCCAAACGGAGTGAACTAATCAGACCTTGGAGACCTATTTGAGATGCTTTGTGTCTGCTGATCAGGATGATTGGGTGGCTTTCTTGCCGTTGGCCGAGTTTGCCCTTAATAATCGGGCTAGTTTGGCTACTTTGGTTTCACCTTTCTTTTGTAATTTTGGTTTTCATCCTCGTTTTTCTTCTGGGCAGGTTGAGCCTTCTGATTGTCCTGGTGTGGATTCTGTGGTGGACAGGCTGCAGCAGATTTGGACTCATGTGGTGGACAATTTGACGTTGTCTCAGGAAAGGGCTCAACGTTTTGCTAACCGCCGTCGGTGTGTTGGTCCCCGGCTTCGTGTGGGGGATTTGGTTTGGTTGTCTTCTCGTCATGTTCCTATGAAGGTTTCTTCCCCTAAGTTTAAGCCTCAGTTTATTGGTCCTTATAAGATTTCTGAAATTATCAATCCAATGTCTTTTCGTTTGGCTCTTCCAGCCTCTTTTGCCATTCATAATGTTTTCCATAGATCTTTGTTGCGGAGATATGTGGTGCCCGTTGTTCCCTCAGTTGATCCTCCTGCCCCGGTGTTGGTTGAGGGAGAGTTGGAATATGAGGTTGAGAAAATTTTGGATTCTCGTTTTTCGAGGCGGAGGCTTCAGTATCTTGTCAAGTGGAAGGGTTATGGCCAGGAGGATAATTCTTGGGTTGTTGCCTCCGATATCCATGCCACCGATTTGGTTCGTGCTTTTCACTTGGCTCGTCCTGATCGGCCTGGGGGCTCTGGCGAGGGTTCGGTGACCCCTCCTCAAGGGGGGGGTACTGTTGTGAATTCCGCTCTTGGGCTCCCTCCGGTGGTTTTAAGTGGCGCTTTTGTGAGTTCTGCTCTTGGGCTCCCTCCGGAGGTTTTAAGTGGAAGGGCTGCTCCTTGGATTTAGCAGTCTGCAGCTGCTTCCACTGATTGTCTATTCTGCTCGGCTATTTAGCCTGGCTCTTTCCTTCAGCTGGTGCCACTTGTCTATGGTTCCTGGTTGGATGCACATCTCTTTGGATTTCCCTGTTATCCTGACCAGTTCAGCAAAGCTAAGTCTTTGCTTGCTCTTTTCTGTCCACAGGTTGTGGACTTATCCGTTCTGTGCTTTCTATGTTTGTCCAGCTTGTCAGTATGAATTAATTCTGTGTAGCTAGAAGCTCTGGGAAGCAGATTTACCCTCCACACCTTTAGTCAGGTGTGGAGATTTTTGTAAACTCTGTGTGGATTTTTTGTAGTGTTTTATACTGACCGCACAGTATTCCATCCTGTCCTATCTAGCTAGACTGGCCTCCTGTGCTCATCCTGGTTTCATTCTGTGTATGTCTTTTCCCTCTCCACTCACAGTCATTACTTGTGGGGGGCTATCTATCCTTTGGGGATTTTCTCTGAGGCAAGATAGTTTTCCTGTTTCTATCTTTAGGGGTAGTTAGTTCTCAGGCTGTGACGAGGTGCCTAGAGAGTGTCAGGAGCATCCCACGGCTACTTCTAGTGTTGTGTTGAGCTTAGGGACTGCTGTCAGTACAGGTACCACTTCCTTCAGAGCTCATCCCATGTTGCTCCTAAACCACCAGATCATAACAGAGAACCATGGCTCGAACCAGAGGAATACCGATCTGAGACTTTACATGACAGTATCAAAGGCAACATAACTACAACCAGAGGAATACAGATTTCAGATACTCTACAGGATGCCAGCTTAAGGGACTACAGCCCCAGCTGGAGGAATACAGATCTGCTCCATTGACCATCACTGAACCCATGGAGACTTTGGAAAAGCCAGGATGTGACAATCAGGTCTCCTGGCCACATGTAGACGTTTGGAGAAGCCAGGTTGGGGCAAACAGGTCACCTGGCCAGTGGCCACATACATTAATGGACTGCCAGCTTACTAACAGCTCTCAGCTTACTAGCAGGTAGCTTGCTGCTACCTCTCTGTGGGTACACGCCAAAAGCGGGTTGCCATTGGCTGGGGCAGTTGGCCCTGAAGTAGAAAAGTCACAGCTGATGTAATCCCGGTGAGCCAGTAGAGGGGTCAGATTCTGTAATTTGCAGCATCTTGTGTACTTCTTAGGACTGTGCTATGTGTTATTGTATGTTGGTGATAGAGTTTTATATTTCTAAGTAAAGCAAATGTTTTACAATTTGTATATGTATATATATATATATATATATATATATATATATATATATATATACATATATATATATATATATATATATATATATATAGAAGAAAAAAAAAAAAACAAATCAAAAATTTTTTTTCATAAAACTTACAGTTAAAATGGAGATTCTTAGCGCATAAATTGGCCAATTCATGTGTGCCCATCAACCGCGGCAAGGTGATCTCCCCCTGATGGGTCCTACTCTACTGTATATGCCACTCTTGGGCCACCAGCCTACGACTCTGGACAAACATGTCACTCTGGGCTAAGCCTACAATTTATGGGCAGGTAGAGTTAATCACTGCCACCTGCTAGGTCAATGGGGGGAGTGCAAGACAAGTCTGGATGTTGCCACATCCATACAAATAGAAGAAAAAAAACCAAATCAGCACTCCCAATATAAACACGTGCAAGCTGCAAACTGCAACAAATAGATACAAAAATATCACAGCAGCGCATGTACATGAATCAGCCATGTGAAAACACAGACAAATATACATTTCTCCAAAATATTTTTTTCATAAAAATTTTCTCAAAAAATTTTTTTTCATAAAACTTACAGTTAAAATGGAGATTCTTAGCGCATAAATTGGCCAATTCATGTGTGCCCATCAACCGCGGCAAGGTGATCTCCCCCTGATGGGTCCTACTCTACTGTATATGCCACTCTTGGGCCACCAGCCTACGACTCTGGACAAACATGTCACTCTGGGCTAAGCCTACAATTTATGGGCAGGTAGAGTTAATCACTGCCACCTGCTAGGTCAATGGGGGGAGTGCAAGACAAGTCTGGATGTTGCCACATCCATACAAATAGAAGAAAAAAAACCAAATCAGCACTCCCAATATAAACACGTGCAAGCTGCAAACTGCAACAAATAGATACAAAAATATCACAGCAGCGCATGTACATGAATCAGCCATGTGAAAACACAGACAAATATACATTTCTCCAAAATATTTTTTTCATAAAAATTTTCTCAAAAAATTTTTTTTCATAAAACTTACAGTTAAAATGGAGATTCTTAGCGCATAAATTGGCCAATTCATGTGTGCCCATCAACCGCGGCAAGGTGATCTCCCCCTGATGGGTCCTACTCTACTGTATATGCCACATATATATATATATATTTATGCAAAGTTCAAAGGATATAACCTCCCATAAAGGGAAGCAAAATTTTATACCTGTGTAACCTGATCAAGGGCACTTCAAAAATGTTTTGCAATAGCTCTAACCTGTTATTGTTGTTTTTGCTTTCCCAGTCCGGAAGTACTGGATTTAACAGCAGGGGGGGGGGGGAGTGTAGTACCCCAGGTAATCGGTTGTTACAGTGGCATTGCTTTCCTTATGGGGAGAGTGATGTCATGCTTGGAAGCGAGGAAGGATCCCTTCATCAGGCTACCAGCACATGCAACACTGTTCTGACTCCAGGCCAGAAGGGGGAGCTTTGAACCCAGTTTCAGGGAAGCTTCCCTAGATAATATATAATCTGGCCTTGGGGAGGAGTTAGTCAGTCTGTCGGAGGGAGAAACAGAGAGAGGGGTGGATTATCTGAGGGAGGAAAGTTGGGCCGTGCAGCCAGGTGAGGTGCTGCAGCTCCTGGAAGGAATGAGAACAGAGCAGTCTGTAGGAGACTGAAAGGGGAAGAGAAGTGCAGGAGAGTAAATAGCTGGAGGGAAGCTGCGACTGAGCTTCCGCCACGCTGAAGCACAGAATTCTGGTAGCCGGAAGACCGAGGTTGTGGGATAACTCTATTACCCATGGCAGAAACCGGGGGACAGGAGATTGCAGGTCGCCTGTCCATCATTAAAACCAAAAGGCACAGTAACAGATAGAGCCTGAAGTCATCCTGAGAGACCCTGTAAAAAGGCATGAGTTACCTGCCATGCGGGTAGTGTCCTACCAGCAAGGGGGACAGAGAAAATGTGATGACCTTGTGTGAGGCATAAGGCAGCAAGGGACTACAACACAGTGCAGAAAGTAAGGCTCCAAACCCTGTTGTGAATTCAGCTTTTGGGCTCTCTCCGGTGGTTGTAGAGGGTAATGCAGTTGTGCCTGGACTGCAGGATTGGACAGGTGTATCTACTAATTGCAAAACTGACTGGGGTATATAGCCTTGCAGGACTCTTTAGTCCCTGCCAGTTGTCCATTGTTTATGGAGGATTCACATCCCTTCTGGTCTCTCCTGTTCGCTGTGCTTTTCTTCAAAGATAAGTCCTGGCGTTGTTTTTGCTGTCCACCTGCTGTGGACCTTATAGTTCTGTGCATATTCATGTTTATGTCTTGTCCAGCTTTGTTTATGAAGGATTTTTTGCAGCCAAGCTGTGTCTCTGGAGATGCAGCTATACCCCCATGTCTTTAGTCAGATGTGGTGATTCGTATTTTCTGTGGAGGATATTTTCTAGTGTTTTTGTACTGACCGCATAGTACTCTGTTCTATTCTTTCTTTTTAGCTAGTATGGCCTCCTATGCTAAAATCTGATTTCATATCTGCGTATGTTATTTCCCTCTCCTCTCAAAGTCAATATTTGTGGGGGGCTATCTATCCTTTGGGGATTTTCTCTGAGGCAAGATAGGTTTCATGTTTCTGTCTTTAGGGGAAGTTAGATCTTAGGCTGTGCCGAGGGGTCTAGTGAGTGTTAGGTACCCCCCACGGCTACTTCTAGTTGCGCTGCTAGGTTCAGGGTTTGCGGTCAGTAAAGGGACCACCTTCTCCAGAGTCCGTCTCATGCTGCTCCTAGGCCACCAGATCATAACAGTACAACTGGCCAACAATGAGTTAATTGCATCTCAGAAGAAGGGAGGGAAGCTTTTGAGCCATTTTTTTTCCTTAGCCTGTTTGGTATTATCCTCCCTCTTTATCTCTGGGTGGCTACGGAATCTAGTATTAACATGAATGTTCAGGAGTTAGTTTCTCGGGTGGATCAGCTTGCTGCTAGGGTACAGGGTATTTCAGATTTTATTGTTCAGACTCCTGCCTTAGAACCTAAGATTCCCACTCCTGATTTATTATTTGGTGACAGATCCAAATTTTTGAGTTTCAAAAATAACTGTAAACTGTTTTTTGCATTAAGATCCCGGTCTTCTGGTGATCCTATTCAGCAGGTTAAAATCATCATATCTCTGCTGCGTGGTGACCCACAGGATTGGGCATTTTCCCTGGAAACTGGCAATCCTGCTTTGCTTAATGTTGATTCGTTCTTTCAGGTATTGGGGTTGTTGTATGATGAGCCTAATTCTGTGGATCAGACTGAGAAAATCTTGTTGGCCCTGTGTAAAGGTCAAGAAGCGGCAGAATCGTATTGCCAGAAATTTAGAAAATGGTCTGTACTAACTAAATGGAATAAGGATGCCTTGGCGGCAATTTTCAGAAAGGGTCTTTCTGAATACGTTAAAGATGTTATGGTGGGGTTCCCCACGCCTGCTGGTCTGAATGATTCTATGTCTCTGGCCATTCAGATTGATCGGCCCTTGCGCGAGCGCAGAGTTGTGCACACTGTGGCTTTATCCTCTGAGCGGAGCCCTGAGCCTATGCAGTGTGATAGGATTTTGTCTAGAGCTGAACATCAAACATTCAGGCGTCAGAATGGGTTGTGTTTTTACTGCGGCGATTCTGCTCATGTTATCTCTGGTTGCCCTAAGCGTACAAAGAGAATCGCTAGCTCTGTTGCCATCAGTACTATACAACCTAAATTTCTGTTATCTGTGACCTTGATCTGCTCATTATCATCATTTTCTGTCATGGCATTTGTGGATTCAGGCGCCGCTCTGAACTTAATGGACTTAGAATTTGCCAGACGTTGTGGTTTTCCCTTGCAGCCTTTGCAGAACCCTATTCCTCTGAGGGGCATTGATGCTACACCGTTGGCTAAAAATAAACCTCAGTTTTGGACACAGCTGACCATGCGCATAGCGCCAGCCCATCAGGAAGATTGTCGTTTTCTGGTGTTGCATAATTTGCATGATGATATTGTGCTGGGTTTTCCATTGTTGCAGCTACATAATCCAGTGTTAGATTGGAAATCCATGTCTGTGACTAGTTGGGGTTGTCAGGGGGTTCATGATCAGGTTCCTTTGATGTCAATTTCCTCTTCCCCCTCTTCTGAAATTCCTGAGTTTTTGTCAGACTTCCAGGATGTATTCGATGAGCCCAAATCCAGTTCCCTTCCACCGCATAGGGACTGTGATTGTGCTATTGACTTGATTCCAGGTTGTAAGTTCCCTAAGGGCCGACTTTTCAACCTGTCTGCGCCAGAACATACCGCCATGCGGAGCTATATTAAGGAGTCTTTGGAGAAGGGGCATATTCGGCCATCTTCTTCACCGTTGGGAGCGGGGTTCTTTTTTGTTGCCAAGAAGGATGGCTCCTTGAGACCCTGTATTGATTGTCGCCTCTTGAATAAGATCACGGTCAAATTTCAATACCCCTTGCCTTTGCTTACTGATTTGTTTGCTAGGATTAAGGGGGCTAGCTGGTTTACTAAGATTGACCTTAGAGGGGCATATTATCTTGTTCGTATTAAGCAGGGTGACGAATGGAAAACTGCATTTAATATGCCCGAAGGCCATTTTGAATACCTTGTGATGCCATTCGGACTCTCTAATGCCCCATCTGTGTTCCAATCCTTCATGCATGATATCTTTCGGAGTTATCTTGATAAATTCATGGTTGTATATTTGGATGATATTTTGATTTTTTCCAATGATTGGGAGTCTCATGTGAAACAGGTCAGGATGGTATTTCAGATCCTCCGTAATAATGCTTTATTTGTGAAGGGGTCAAAGTGCCTCTTTGGAGTGCAGCAGGTTTCTTTTTTGGGTTTCATTTTTTCTCCCTCATCTATAGAAATGGATCCGGTTAAGGTTCAGGCCATTCATGATTGGATTCAGCCCACATCTGTCAAGAGCCTTCAGAAATTCTTGGGCTTTGCTAATTTTTATCGTCGTTTCATTGCCAACTTCTCCAGTGTGGTTAAACCTCTGACCGATTTGACTAAGAAAGGCGCTGATGGGACGAATTGGTCCTCCGCGGCTGTTTCTGCCTTTCAGGAGCTTAAACGCCGATTTACTTCTGCCCCTGTGTTGCGTCAGCCAGATGTTTCTCTTCCATTTCAGGATGAGGTTGACACGTCTGAGATTGGGGCAGGGGCCGTTTTGTCTCAGAGGAATTCTGATGGTTCCTTGATGAAACCGTGTGCCTTCTTTTCTCGGAAGTTTTCGCCTGCGGAACGCAATTATGATGTCGGCAATCGGGAGTTGTTGGCTATGAAGTGGGCATTTGAGGAGTGGCGACATTAGCTTGAGGGGGCCAAGCACCGTATTGTGGTCTTGACCGATCATAAGAATCTGATTTACCTCGAGTCTGCCAAACGGCTCAATCCTAGACAGGCTCGATGGTCCCTGTTTTTCTCCCGTTTTGATTTTGTGGTCTCGTACATTCCTGGTACTAAGAATGTTAAGGCGGATGCCCTCTCTAGGAGTTTTTTTCCTGATTCCCCTGGGGTTCTTGAGCCGGTCGGCATTTTGAAGGAAGGGGTGGTTCTTTCTGCCATCTCCCCTGATTTGCGACGGGTTCATCAGGAATTTCAGGCTAATAAACCTGACCGCTGTCCTGTGGGGAAACTGTTTGTTTCTGATAGATGGACTAGTAAAGTGATTTCTGAGGTTCATTGTTCTGTGTTGGCTGGCCATCCTGGGATTTTTGGTACCAGAGATTTGGTTGGTAGGTCCTTTTGGTGGTCTTCTTTGTCGCGGGATGTGCGTTCTTTTGTGCAGTCCTGTGGGACTTGTGCGCGGGCCAAGCCTTGCTGTTCCCGCGCTAGTGGGTTGCTTTTGCCATTACCGGTCCTCGAGAGGCCCTGGACACATATTTCTATGGATTTTATTTCCGATCTTCCTGTTTCCCAAAGAATGTCGGTTATCTGGGTTGCCTGTGACCGATTTTCTAAGATGGTTCATTTGGTGCCTTTGCCTAAATTGCCTTCTTCTTCTGATTTGGTTCCGTTGTTTTTTCAGCATGTGGTACGTTTGCATGGTATTCCGGAGAATATTGTGTCCGACAGAGGTTCCCAACTTGTTTCCAGGTTTTGGCGGGCCTTTTGTGCCAAGCTGGGCATTGATTTGTCTTTTTCTTCTGCATTTCATCCTCAGACAAATGGCCAGACTGAGCGAACTAATCAGACCTTGGAGACCTATTTGAGATGCTTTGTGTCTGCTGATCAGGATGATTGGGTGGCTTTTTTGCCATTAGCCGAGTTTGCCCTTAATAATCGGGCTAGTTCGGCTATTTTGGTTTCGCCTATATTTTGTAATTTTGGTTTTCATCCTCGTTTTTCTTCTGGGCAGGTTGAGCCTTCTGACCTTCCTGGTGTGGATTCTGTGGTCGACAGGTTGCAGCAGATTTGGGCTCATGTGGTGGACAATTTGGTGTTGTCTCAGGAGGAGGCTCAACGTTTTGCTAACCGTCGTCGGTGTGTTGGTTCCCAGCTTCGGGTTGGGGATCTGGTTTGGTTATCTTCCCGTCATGTTCCTATGAAGGTTTCTTCCCCTAAGTTTAAGCCTCGATTTATTGGTCCTTATAGGATTTCTGAGATTATTAATCCGGTGTCCTTTCGCCTGGCGCTTCCGGCCTCTTTTGCTATTCATAATGTCTTCCATAGATCTTTGTTGCGGAAATATATGGAGCCCGTTGTTCCCTCTGTTGATCCTCCGGCCCCTGTGTTGGTCGATGGGGAGTTGAAATATGTGGTTGAGATTTTGGATTCTCGTTTTTTGAGGCCGAAGCTTCAGTACCTTGTCAAATGGAAGGGTTATGGCCAGGAGGATAATGCTTGGGTTTCTGCCTCTGATGTCCATGCCGCTGATTTGGTTCGTACCTTTCATCAGGCTCATCCTGATCGGCCCTGGGGCTCTGGTGAGGGTTCGGTGACCCCTCCTCAAGGGGGGGTACTGTTGTGAATTCAGCTTTTGGGCTCCCTCAGGTGGTTGTAGAGGGTAATGCATATGTGCCTGGACTGCAGGATTGGACAGGTGTATCTACTAATTGCAAAACTGACTGGGGTATATAGCCTTGCAGGACTCTTTAGTCCCTGCCAGTTGTCCATTGTTTATGGAGGATTCACATCCCTTCTGGTCTCTCCTGTTCGCTGTGCTTTTCTTCAAAGATAAGTCCTGGCTTTGTTTTTGCTGTCCACCTGCTGTGGACCTTATAGTTCTGTGCATATTCATGTTTTTGTCTTGTCCAGCTTTGTCTATGAAGGATTTTTTGCAGCCAAGCTGTGTCTCTGGAGATGCAGATATACCCCCCATGTCTTTAGTCAGATGTGGTGATTCGTATTTTCTGTGGTGGATATTTTCTAGTGTTTTTGTACTGACCGCATAGTACTCTGTTCTATTCTTTCCTTTTAGCTAGTATGGCCTCCTATGCTAAAATCTGATTTCATATCTGCGTATGTTATTTCCCTCTCCTCTCAAAGTCAATATTTGTGGGGGGCTATCTATCCTTTGGGGATTTTCTCTGAGGCAAGATAGGTTTCATGTTTCTGTCTTTAGGGGAAGTTAGATCTTAGGCTGTGCCGAGGGGTCTAGGGAGTGTTAGGTACCCCCCACGGCTACTTCTAGCTGCGCTGCTAGGTTCAGGGTTTGCGGTCAGTAAAGGGACCACCTTCTCCAGAGTCCGTCTCATGCTGCTCCTAGGCCACCAGATCATAACACAACCCCATCTGGTTAGGAAAATTCCTGAGTCGCTTCCAAGCCAGCCGGACCGTAATAGTCCCTGCGATCAGGTGCCCTGGACTGTGGCTGCCTTACACCAGTAAAAAGGTAAAGAGACTGCAGCCTTGTGTCCTCTAGTTCTTTCTGGCACTACACCATCTTTATCTACTACACCAGGAGCCCTGGGGACCCAGCTTCACCTGTGGGAACCAATACCATTCCTGCTGCTATACCATTATCCCAGTGGACCCCTATAAGCAGCGTCGGTCATCCCTGACCGAATACCACAGGTGGCGTCATGAACAAACTTTATTCTTTATTCAATAGCCCCTTTTACTTGGACGCCCATGGCCACAGACCGAATTGCTGCCACCATGACCACCCCTTTAACAATGATCGGACCCGATACCGAGTATCCCCTAGGCCTTGGCGGGCACTCTAATTTGGCGTGACGAACACGATGGACCGACCCAGCAAACTGGGTCCTGTGTGCCTAAGAGACTGTGCTCTTTTGAGAGACTGTTGAACTGTAATTGCCGCCAAAACTGATGCCATTATAGCACCATGTGGCGTACAGGAGGAGAAGGGCATGTTGTCGTGGGTGGAGCCTAAAGAAACTGAACGAGAGCCATGGCCGCCCCTCACCAATACTACTATGTGAGAGAAGCATGCCCATCAAAGAGTGAAGTCCGCCTCCTGGTCTGGGATGGCGGGAAGAAAAGGAACCCCCCACAAAGAAAGGTGTTGTGAATTCTGTTGTCGGGCTCCCTCCTGTGGTCATGAATGGTACTTCGGCTGGTTCTGTCCATGGACTTCCTCTGGTGGGTGTTTCTGAGTTTCCTTCCACAGGTGACGAGGTTAATTCGTTAGCTGCTGCTCTATTTAACTCCACTTAGATCTTTGCTCCATGCCACCTGTCAATGTTCCAGTATTGGTTTAGTTCACTCCTGGATTGTACTTGTGACCTGTCTTCCCAACAGAAGCTAAGTTCCAGCTTGTATTTCTTTGGTTTGCTATTTTTCTGTCCAGCTTGCAGTTTTTATTGTTGTCTTGCTTGCTGGTAGCTCTGGGACGCAGAGGGAGCGCCTCCGCACCGTGAGTCGGTGCGGAGGGTCTTTTTGCGCCCTCTGCGTGGTCTTTTTGTAGGTTTTTGTGCTGATCGCAAAGTAACCTTTCCTATCCTCGGTCTGTTCAGTAAGTCGGGCCTCACTTTGCTAAATCTATTTCATCTCTGTGTTTGTATTTTCATCTTACTCACAGTCATTATATGTGGGGGGCTGCCTTTTCCTTTGGGGAATTTCTCTGAGGCAAGGTAGGCTTTATTTTTCTATCTTCAGGGCTAGCTAGTTTCATAGGCTGTGCCGAGTTGCATAGGGAGCGTTAGGCGCAATCCACGGCTATTTCTAATGTGTTTGATAGGATTAGGGATTGCGGTCAGCAGAGATCCCACGTCCCAGAGCTCATCCTTTTTTTTTATCAGTAACTATCAGGTCTTTCCGTGTGCTCTTAACCACCAGGTCCATTATTGTCCTGACCACCAGGTCATAACAGACAGGCATGGTAGAGTGAAACCGCGAGAACCAGACTGAGGAGGAAGTACCGCAAAGCAGCATGGCAGAGGGAGGTGAGCGAGCACCGGAGTGTGGGGTGGAGCAGGAGGACTCCACCAGCCAGGACCCGCAAGAACTGTACCAGCTACTGACGTTGTATCAGGACCTCCTGCAGAAAGAAGTGGAGGAGCTTACCTCGCAGCTCGTGCAGAGGCAGCTGAAGGCTGTTGCTGGGTGGAAAGAGGCTTTACTCGGAAACCTTACCGGGCGACCGCAAGCAACCTTGTCCGGCCCGGAGAAAGAAAGAAGATCTGGTACTCTAGGAGAAAAGGTAAGGGTTGTGACCCTGACCCCGGCGGCGGAAAGGCCAATGGCTAGGCCCAAGTCACCCCCACCACTGTACACACCGGACCAGGGTTTTGGGTCCCTCGTTGAAATGTCACCATACGCTGAGGGTACCACGGCATCAAGTCCCACTGCAACCCCTCCATCAGATGACACCCTGGTGGGCCCCCTACTGACCCCGCCGACGCCGAAGCCCAGAGGAGAAGATCGTCGACTGTACTGGGACCGGGGGTCAACAGCTTGGGTCAGAAGACAACCCCGCTAGTTCCAACCAGTGGGCCCCGGGTTAACTATACTGAACACGTGGTGTTTGAAGAGGAACCCACGGAGGAGGACATAATAACGCTCTAAGGGGAAATCCTCATTATAACATGGCGGGGGCATTGTAGACAGCAGGAGGAGCAGGAGAGACAGCAATCCTTAGCCCAGCAGGCAGCATATGAAGAACGGAATATGTAGGCCAAAGCCCAGACCCCTAATACTGGACTAAAACCATTTGAGTCACCTGTTGTGAAATTTGCAGAAAGTTTTTCCCGGTCAGAAAGTAGCAGCCAGCAGGAGCTACCCTGGAAGAGGAAATAGAGGAATAACCCATTGTTACTGAAAGTTCAAAATGACTGTTAAATAGTGTTGAGCATTCCGATACCGCAAGTATCGGGTATCGGCTGATATTTGCGGTATCGGAATTCTAATGTTTTGCAATTTATATACAGTATATAGTTATGCAACGTTCAAAGGTAATAACCTTCCAAAAAGGGAAGCAAAATTTTATACCTGTTTAACCTGTTCAAGTGCACTTCAAAAATGTTTTGCAATATCTTTAATCTTTTATTGTTGTTTTTGTTTTCTCAGTCCGGGAGTACTGAATTTAACGGGGGGAAATGTAACACACCGGTTGTTACAGTGAGATTGCTTTCCTCATGGGGAGAGTGATGTCATGCTTGGAAGCGAGGAAGGATCCCTTTATCAGGTAACTAGCACATGCAACACTGTTCTGACTCCAGGCGAGAAAGGGAAGCTCTGAACCCAGTTTCAGGGGAGCTTCCCTGGATAATATATATATTCTGCCTAGGGGAGGAGTTAGTCAGTCTGTTGGAGGGAGAGACAGAGAGAGGAGTGGATAGTCTGAGAGAGGAAATCTGGGGCTGTGCAGCCACGTGAGGTGCTGCAGCTCCTGGAAGGAAAGAGAACAGAGCAGTCTGTAGGAGACTGAAGGGGAAGAGAAGCGCAGGAGAGTAAAGAGCTGGAGAGAAGCTGCGACTGAGATTCCACGCTGAAGCTCAGAATTCTGGTAGCCGGAAGACCAAGGTTGTGGGAGTAACTCTATGCCCCATGGCAGAAACTGGCAGACAAGAGATTGCAGGTCCCCTGTCCACCATTAACACCTGAAGGCACAGTAACAGATAGAGCCTGGAGTCATCTTGAGAGACCCTGTAAAAAGGCTCGAGTTTCCTGCCATGCAGGCAGTGTCCTACCAGCAAGAGGGACATAGAGAAAATGTGAGGACCTTGCGTGAGGACTAAGGCAGCAAGGGACTGCAACACAGTACAGAAGGGAAGGCTTCCAACCCCATCTGTTTAGGGGGGATTCCTGAGTCGCTCCCAAGTCAGCCGGACCGTAGCAGTACCTGTGATCTGGTGCCCTGGACTGTGGCTGCCTTACACCAGTAAAAAGGTAAAGAGACTGCAACCTTGTGTCCTCTAGTTCTTTCTGGCACTGCAAAATCTTTATTATTATTATTTATTATTATAGCGCCATTTATTCCATGGTGCTTTACATATGAGGAGTGGGTATACATAATAAAAACAGGTACAATAATCTTAAACAATACAAGTTGCAACTGGTACAGGAGAAGAGAGGACCCTGCCCGCGAGGGCTCACAATCTACAAGGGATGGGTGAGGATACAGTAGGTGAGGATAGAGCTGGTTGTGCAGTGGTTTGGTCGATCGGTGGTTACTGCAAGTTGTAGGCTTGCCTGAAGAGGTAGGTCTTCGGGTTCTTTTTGAAGGTTTCGATGGTAGGTGAGCGTCTAATATGTTGTGGTAGAGAGTTCCAGAGTAGGGGTGCTGCGCGAGAGAGATATCTTGTATGCGATTGTGGGAAGAGTATATAAGAGGGGAGTAGAGAAGGAGATCTTGTGAGGATCGGAGGTTGCATGCGGGAAAGTACCGGGAGACGAGGTCACAGATGTATGGAGGAGACATGGAGGAGATCGGGAGCCCGGGGGACCCAACTTCCCCTGTGGGAAGCCATACCATCCCTGCTGCCATAACATCACCCCAGTGGACCTCTTTAAGCAGCGTCCGTCATCCCTGACTGAATACCACAGGCGGCATCACGAACAAACTTTATTCTTTATTCAATTACCTCCTTTTACTTGGACACCCAGGGCCATGGACCGGATCGCTGCTACCATGACCACCCCTTTAACGATGACTGGACCTGGTACCGAGTATCCACTAGGCCCTGGCGGGTGCCCCAGTAACCTCCCTCCGGCTCTAGATGACACACCTGGACCGGGATGTTTATAACCCCCAACTTGCTGCTAGGAGTTGCAGTTGATATTTCTATTTCCAAACCCCTGTTGCGGCTTGGAGCTATTACAGTTGGCTATCTTCCTCCTTGGTGTTGCTGCAGGATATCTGTGTTTCTCTCTGAGTCTACTCAAGCTAAGTGTTCCCCCTTGTTTTCCTATCCCATCTGCCTTTAGCAGTAGTTTGGATTGACTAGCGTCCATCCTGTCCTTCCCTGTGCAGGGTCAGGCAGGGATTAGGTTTTCTTCTCGGCGATAGGTACATAACCTATATAGGGCACACAGAGTGATGTTAGATCTGTCTAGGGGTCTCCACTCCCCCCTTCCCTAGTGTTTGGTTGCCTTTCCCTTATCCTTTCAGTTAGTCTCCCTTCACTGTGCTTGACAATATCTTTATGGATTTTACAATTTTTCTTTACAGCAGTCATGATGTCGGATCAAACTGGAAGGTCATTGTCAGAACAAAATTGTAAGGCAGTTGGGTAGTCCGAAATACAAGGCAATATAAGGAACTTATAACAGGAAATTTTAAATCCAAGGCTTAGCAAAGCAGCAGGGCATGAAACAAACTATAGCTGGCAGCCTGCAGCAAGCTGGTAGGAGTTTAAATAGGATGTGACGCTACTTCAGGCTCACAGCAGAGTACTGATTACAACTAATAACCAGCACTCTGCAATCAGATGTGGATTCCCTGGCTGGCTGACACCATGAGTTACAGCCACACTAATGTAAAACAGGACCATGCCTGCAACTCCAGTGCAATCCGCTTTGCATCCTCAACAGGAGAAGGGTCAGACAGAAATGCATCAAGTTTCATATTTTGTGTAGAGGATGATGTAGCTTTCTATCATAAAATCCATCCAAAGGCAACACAAGATGATCCTTGCTGCAGATGGTGCCCTATTAGGAATGAGTAAATCTTTTCAATATGTGGAGCAGTGATTATTTTAGGCTCTCTGAGGAGTGCTGCTTTTTGTAGAAATGGGGCTAAATCTTCTAAACAAATGGTAGCCAACCATATTGAACAGTAGAGACTGGCATGGTATTATGTCATTCAGAAAACCTATACAAAAGCTAAAAACTTAGATCTCAAAATCTTTGCTTTGTTGTTTTGTTTTTACACCTACAGATGAGTGGGACTCACATTTATGGCTTTGGGTAATGTGACATGTCATACTAATTAAAGTACAAATAAGGTACACTACAAGAAATGGCTGAGCACTCGTATTGCTGCTTTTTTAGAGGAAGGTAACAATTACTAGTGAAACAGCGCACAAGATCAAAGGCCCAGATATCTAACAACCCATTACCTGAATCAACAACCCTCTTGAGAGAAAGCACAACTATGAATTAAAGCAAAGTGATATCAATAAGTCAGAGGAAAGGTTGTCATGGCATTTGGATTATAAAAATAAGTCAGATTGTAGTCATCAAAGAAAACCTAACTGAAGTTCAATATTATCATATGATCTTCGTCAGATGGTGAAGATCATCTTTCTTTCTATGTATGTATTCTTAATATGGGACAACCTCTTCCATGTCTTAAAGATGGTTTTAATCCCTTCTCAGTCCTACACATTTCTTAAGTAGATTTAATTACTACCTGTCTATGATCAAGGCTTTTGGTACATCATAGATCAACAAATTTTGAGTTTGATTCAGAAGGAAAAAAGCATAATTTCATAATATTCTGTCATGGTATGTCCATGCTAACTAAATTCAAGAAAAGGTAAGTGTGGACACTACATATCTTCACTTAAGAGAGTCACTTGAGAGGATAGCAAGGTGGGGAATATTTAGCCTTGTTGCGAAGCAGTGCTACCAATGTATCTAAACCAGTTGCTTAGGGAGAAAAGTATAGCTAAGAGCCTAGCCATAGTAGCATAGTAGTCAATACAGGTCAAGAGTTACAAAAAAAATTAAGGCAGACGAGATGTTCACATACTAGAGTCAAAGCCAGAAACTTGAACGCTCCAGGGCCCAGTACAAAATGTTCAATTTGAGCCCCCAACTATGATATGCTACAGTATTTATAATGCAGGTATCTTCTTATGTGACAGAGAAGCCTTTTGCCAAGGTGTGACTGCTACCACTCTTCCCATTACAGCTTAGGTTCCAGTTAGGGAAAAAGGAACACAAGTAAATTTAAAAGGCATAAGTAAATCCAGGCAGTTGATTTACGAACATGGGAGCAGGCAGGAACTTGAGACTTGGAGCACATGAACGCTCAGTAAGACAAGACATGGAAGTTATTAAGGTGAAGGAGCACAGGAGCAACAAGGTACCCAGAAAATGGAAAGGACTTTGGGCAATAACACAAGAACAACAGGGTAACCAGAAGAGAGCAAAGACTCAGAAACAAGAGTGGTAAATACTAATAGCAGAGAAGGGGGAAAATACTCAGGACAAGCGGCACAGGAGAGGTCAGGAACTCAGTGTCACAATATATATAGCGACTCAATGGGAGTTCGGTCAGCTGATGGCGCAACATACACACAACTGGATGGAAATTAGAAGGGAATAGGGAAATGGGGGATGGTCACCACCTGAGCTCAAACCTGAGCCTATCCCTGCACTCCCCTCACGCCTTAAGTGGGTCCTTCATCCCACCGCATTCAGGAACCTTGTCCCTCGCTGTCACCTAGCACTGCCCTGGCTAGTATACTGGCCGGCAAGGGGCTCTAGCCTCACCACTGCAGATAGTATCACACATGGGACAGTGACAAACACAAAAGGGACAAGGAGAAAACACCACACTTAGCTTCCAGGCTCCGCTGCCAAGCTCCACACCGTAGATGACACAGAAGCTGGACTCCAAACTCCAGAAAAAGCAGACACCAGAGAGCTCCCACTGCAAGGCTGGTCTCCATAGAGAAACTCTATCACCAACAGTCAGCTGATGCACCAGGTTACCATTTAAAAGATAGTGGGAGTGGTCACCATGCACATCAGCTGACCCAGCAACTCTGCAACTGCAGTAGATTGCCAGGAGGGAAAAACTGACATTAACCCCCGCTGGTTCTGAAAGGAAAAAAGCTACATTTAAAACAGAGTGAAACCAGAGCTGCCACAAATCCAAAAATGGATTGTGACACTCAGGACTAAGGGTTAGGGCAATGAGTCAGCACTCAGCTGTTTCCTTGCTTTCCTAAAAGGATGGGATGCAAGGGAATAACCAAGAGCATAGGAAAAATTAGAGACTTAGGACCAGGAGCACTTGAGAGGACCATGAATTTGCATCAGGAGCAGAAGAGAGTGTATTGACTCAGAACCACAGAACAAGCAAAAAATGAGGATCAGCAGCATAGAACATGACAGTGTGAACTGTATTATTTAAAGAACAGGGTTCTATTAAAGTCTGAGCTTAGCGACACGTATGAGGAAGAGTATCAATGAACAAACTAAAAAGATTTCTGAGAACCTTGGAAGAAGAGTTTGTGATTAGGCTGCAAAAGGTTACAAAACCATCTCTAAAGAGAACCACAGTCAGACAGACTAATGGAGGAAATTCAAGACTATTATTACATGCCCTCCCCATAATTGGTTGCATAACTAGGATCACTGTGATAGAAAGGTGTATAAAAGTTTGCAAGGCCACAAAGTAACCCAAGGTAACATCTAAGCATATAAAGGCTTCTGTCATATTAGTTAATATTAATGTTCATGAGGCCACAATCAAAAGGACACTGAACAACAATGGTGTGCATCGAAGGACTCTATGGACTGTATGTAGAAAGCCATTTCTCTCCACAAAGAATATTACTGCTAGACTGTGGTTTTCTAAAAACTGCCTGGAGTATTGGAACAATGCTTTGTGCACAGACGGGACCATAATAGAATTTTTTAGCTTAGATGTAACGTGCTATGTTTGGAGAAAAGGCACCACTCTATTACAGGATGAAAATCTTATAACATCTATGAAACACTAGATGGTGGCCCGATTCTAATGCAATGGGTACTCTAGAATATGTATTTATGTATGTATATAACAGTCACATAGTATATAGCACAGGCCACGTAGAATATAGGAGCCATGTAGTATATAGCAGACAAATACTACGTGGCCTGTGCTATATACTATGTGGCTGCTATGTACATACGTATTGTAGAATACCCGATGCGTTAATACAGGCCACGAAATATATAACACAGCCACGTACTATATAACACAGCCCACGCAGTATATAGCAGCCACGCAGTATATAACACAGGCGACGTATATAACACAGGCCACGCAGTATATAACACTGGCCATGTAATATATAGCACAGCCCATGCAGTATATAACAGCCACGTAGTATATAACACTGCCCACGCAGTGGCCATGTAGTATATAACACGCAGTATAGAACATAGCCCACGTAGTATATAGCACAGCCACGTAGTATATAACACTGCCCAGGTAGTATATAACACTGCCCAGGTAGTATATAACACTGCCTATGTAGTATATAGCAGCCATGCCGTATCTAACACAGCCCACGTAGTATACAGCAATGTGGGCACCATATTCCTGTTAAAAAAGTAATTAAAACAAAAAATAGCTATATACTCACCCCTGGGATCCAGTGAAGCCCCGGCGATACGCGCACAGCTGCCGCCATCTTCCGTTTACAGGATGCCTTGCAAAATTAACCAGATGACTTAGCGATCTCTCGAGACCGCTAAGTCTTCTGGGAAATTTCGCAATGCATTGCCGGGAATGGAAGATGGCGGCAGGCGCATGCGGCTCGGCGGACTACGGAGGGTGAGAATAGCAGGTTTTTTGTTTTTTTATTATTTTTAACATTACATTTTTTTACTATTGATGCCGCATAGGCAGCATCAATAGTAAAAAGTTGGGGACACACAGGGTTAATAGCAGCGGTTACGGAGTGCGTTACCTGCAGCATAACGCGGTCCATTACCACCGGCATTAACCCTGTGTGAGCGGTGACTGGAGGGGAGTATGTGGGCGCCGGGCAGTGACTGCGCGGAGTAAGTAGCGGCCATTTTCTTCCGGACTGTGCTCATCGCTGATTGGTCGTGGCTGTTTTGCCGCGACCAATCAGCGACTTGGATTTCCATGACAGACAGAGGCCGCGACCAATGAATATCCATGACAGACAGACAGAAGCACAGACGGAAGTGACCCTTAGACAATTATATAGTAGATGGTGGTAGTAATATCATGATTAAAATCTGTTTTGATGCATTTTGGCCAGGATGGGTTGGCATTATTAGGCTGCCGTCACACTAGCAGTATTTGGTCAGTATTTTACATCAGTATTTGTAGCCAAAACCAGGAGTGGAACAAATAGAGGAAAAGTATAATAGAAACATATGCACCACCTCTGCATTTATCTCCCACTCCTGGTTTTGGCTTACAAATACTGATGTAAAATACTGACCAAATACTGATAGTGTGATGGCAGCCTTAATGTAATGAGATAATTAATTTTTTTATCAGAAAATTCTAAAGCTAAATTTCAGGACACCTGTCCAAGACGTGAATTTCAAAAGAATGTGAGTCATTCATCAAGACAATGACCCAAAGTACACAAGTCGTTGTACAAGAAAAAGGATAAAGAAGAATAAAGTGTGTTATAGGAAAAAAAAAATTGTAGTCAGCTCATCTGTCTTGCATTGTTTCCCTATGTTCAAAAACAATGTCCTCCTCCAAGATGCCACCCCCCCCCCCCCCCGCATCTGCGCAGTAGCAGCTCTAGGAGATCGCCGACAGTTACTATTGCAGGCGGCACCATCTTGGTGGAGGACTTTTTTTTTCTTCTCCAGCAAAATGGCGCCGTTGGTGACTGCACAAAAGCAGCTATCGGATCTCTATACAAACCGATAGCTGCTACTGCACAGGAGCGGCCGGCGCCATTTTCAAAATGACTTTTTTTTATCTCGCTCAAGTAAATCTGCAAAAGGGAATAAGTGCAAAGTAACCATGCGATTATGCTCCGATGCAGGTGCCACGGCGGTTTTTTTTAAATTCAGTATGCGATGGTATTCATTATGCAAACTAGGGGGCGGGTCTCTCAGGGATCAGTGACCTGTCAGCAGTCTGCATTCTGAATATATAATTAGGGCACCTCATACATGAACCCCGCCTTAGGGCACGGGCATATCATTAACACAAAACTGAAAATATAGATTAAGAAACAGCCACAAGACAGATTTCATCAACCAAGGTATCACTTTATTCAGCAGAACAGCGCTGACCTGACACTGTGTGTAGATTACTATGCACAACCCTGCTGACAGATTACCTTTAATAAATAAATGACAAAGTCTAATATCGTTGTCTCGGGTGGGTGATTTAGTTCTCTTTTTCTACTTTTAGAACGTGTGTGAAATTCTTATACAGTATAGCCTTAGGTCAAAATATATGTAGAAATATGGGAAATTCTGAAGGGTTCACAAACTTTCAAGCACTACTATAAGTCTTGATTGTATTTTGCTGTGCATTGTTTTGCTTCTTTTTTCCAATCAATGACATCCTTTGGGGAGATTTAAGGTGGGACCACCCTAATGAGTACATGTTTTAACTATTTTACACACAGTACAGCTCCTTTTTTTTATCCATAGTAGATGTAAATGAATTTTTCTCTTGTATAGTAGCATTTCATCTCAGCTATTTATATATCACATTTGTACAAATGTTTTATGAAGAGATTTGAATATTTTTTGTTAAGTGCATAGAAACAATGGCCTTCCTATGTCATGTCGTGTTACCCAGGAAGGCTTCAATCCGGCACATCAAAAAGCTTTTTTGCGAAAATGATAAATAGGAGAGCATTTACAATGAGAGAAATTAAGGGAAACAGCAAAATAAAATCGATAAAATGAAGTTGTATAATGAGGACAATTTCCAGCAAAGGAGCTCATGAATATGGGAATATAATGGTAGCATTTTTTGCGCAGAGCCATGATAAAGGTTTATGGGGCCACTACTATATGAGTGGAAAAAAAACCTTGCCATATTCAATTAAATGGCATACTTATGATTCACTTCTTCTAGAGGAAGATGTGAGACGACCAACTAAAGCTGTTTGGCAGCACATGGAGGTTGTGCAGTTCCCTATTACACAGTACCCTCCATGCAAAACGTTGGACGCTGCACAATTAGGTTTCCAAGGTTGTTCAGGAGGAATTAATAAAAATTCAGCTTTGACTACACAATGTCACACTGATTCTAGCAAAATGCTGCTCCTTCTACTCCTGAACAACCCTTTAATATGATACATTATAAGGCCTCCATTAGAAGAAGAACTGTTACCCCTTTTGGTCTGACATCGTGATACTTTGCCATGATTGTATGGATGTTGGTGGCACAGACAGATCAAAAACCCTAGATAAAGATGCTGCTGAGAATCGTGTATTTTGCTTTTACAGCCTTTGTGCCTTCAAAATGTACAAGTGTTTTATGAGTGATGTACTTCATGAGATCTCAAGATACATCCAGGTTGCAATCTTAACAATGTCAGGGAATTATTGCTGCCAGAAGATGAAGAATGATTGAACCTGTAATATACCTTATAAAAAGGTGGATGAACACAGACATCAGATGTATTTGTAACCTTTAAATGTTTACGTGTTCCTTTTGGTGGATTAACTTTAGAGACTGAGAAACTGCTTGGTTATTCATTTGCTCATGACTGCACATAATATGTATTGCTTGAATTGTGCAAGGTAGCAAGTTCCAGTGCCTAGGGCGGCAAAAAGAGAGTGGCAGCATCACACACACAGACAAAAAGAACATGGTTAGCAGTCTGAGTAAAAGGAAGGTGGGACAAGAAGAACAGTGTTTAAGCGAGGGGGAGCCATGGGGAGAAGTCTGTGTGAGAGAGGCATTGGGACATCTTGTGCCAGGGAGGGAATGATGGGGATGGGGCGCAGTGTTTATTAGAGAAGAGTGAGATAGTGAGCACTGTGAGAGGGGAGTAACTATTGGCAGAAATCTGTGTGAGGTGTGTGAGAACAGAGGTTATCGGGCAGCAACCTGTGTAATAGGGGGCATAAGGTGCTATCTGTGTGCATGTGGGAGTCATATTGGACAGTCTTGAAAACAATGGGGCATAGGCAGGGCCAGACTGGCCATCGGGCAGAGTCAAAACAAAAGAAAGTCAAAACCACACCCTTTTCTTTATAGATAGAAGGTCTCAGCCGACACAAGGGCGCACGTCCAAAACCAGGAAGCCCATCCCAGACAGTACCAAGATCACAAAGAACAAAAAGACAGTGCCACAATGGATGGTGAAAAAATAAGAGCTCACATTTATTCGGCCTCCTGTAGCGACGTTTCGGTCAACAGACCTTTATCAAGCACAGTATACAATGTTCTAACCACCATTATATACACATAACCCCTCCCACTAATTAACATAGCACCAATAGGGTGTCAATACAAAAGTGAAAAAAAACACATAATATCCTTAACACACATACAAAAATATTAAAAACAGTCCCATAGAGTCATTACCACAAAGACACTTCACATACTAGGCAGTTAAGAAGCTCTGATTGCTCTTATGAGTAAATCATATCATTTTAGAGCTCCCATCCCTTAAATTGTAAACAAAGCGATACCACCAATCAATACACAGCATTACAGTCCCCATGGCGATAACCACCCCCACAGATATGCCCTTTTAGTGCACAAGCCAATCACGGTAGTAGCTACACCCCAACCCAAAGCACACACCAGTGTCCATATCCACTCGCAATGTCCAGACCTTATCAAACATTGATAGGCGAGATCGATGTAGCTGTGAATCGTGACATCCTCCATGTGTGTAGTTGAATCAATCCTCTGGTGAGCACAGGGCCGTATTTAGAGTTTCTGCTGCCCTAGGCACATTTAGTGCTGCCTCCCCCTTTGGTGAGTATGACACTATCGGCAGTGACTTTGGCAAAAGTCGCCTTTTGCAGCAGATCCGACAGTTTTTCCGCATCTGCCGCGTAATGGATCACTTACGGCAACACTGCGTTCGGTCTCATTCATTCCCTATGGGACTTACAGACATGTGCGGCACTTGCGGTTTTGCCGCCATCCGGCAAATGAGGTACTTGCAGCAATGAGAAAAAACACTGCTAGCAGTGTTTTATGTATCATCGTAAGTGCAAAACCACAATTGCTGCACATGTTCGCAAGTAGCCATCACTACCTGTCCCTGCACCTTGCTAGCTCATCCCTATCCAACCCTCCCTGACCTATAACTACACTATAAAGCTTCAGAAAAGCAATTTATTAACTGACATATTCCTATGATAATGAGGGCTCTAGGCTACGGCGTAGACTGGGACGGGCAGTCTCCGGGTCTCCATCCTCTCTGTGCACATCCTCAGTCCCTGCCTCACTGCCTGTGCACAGACCTCCCTCTACCAGACCCGGTAATCACTGCTCGCAGTAGCATACCGGCATAGGTGTATCTAGGGTTTCTGGCACCCGGGGAAAGAATTCATTTTGGTGCCCCCCCTCCGCCAAGGACATATGTGATTTGCACACTCAGTCATGTGCCCACGAGCACCTCTCCCTAATGCTCTCAATGTTCAGTGAAAAACTAAGAGAAGCAGAAGAGAAGCTCGTTGTCGCAGGACCATAAGAGTATGTGTCCACGTTCAAGATTGCATCAGGATTTGGTCAGGATTTTTCATCAGTATTTGTAAGCCAAAACCAGGAGTGGAACAGTTAGAGGAAAAGTATAATAGAAACATATGCACCACTTCTGCATTTATCACCCACTCCTGGTTTTGGCTTACAAATACTGATGATGTAAATACTGATGAAAAATCCTGAACAAATCCTGATGCAATCCTGAACGTGGACACATACTCTAAGTCTGAAAATCGCATATGAGTGACGTGTCCATGTGACGACTACTGGAACTTGCAGAGCTGAATCCTGACATCGCAGCTTCTGAATTCTCACAATGCGTGCACTGCACTTTTAGGATTCTCCCTTGCCGGTGGACGGTCATGTCAGCACAAGTATGTGATTTGTATACTTCTGACCACATTCCGACTAGATGTGCCCGGCCTCGCTCAGTTCATTTTCATTGACGTAGGTCACGCATGTCTAGTCAGCATGTGATCGCATTAATGTAAATCCCCAGCATGAGAGAATCCTGACAGCGTGCAGTGTGCACTGTGAGAATTCAGAAGTCTGCAGTCACAAAGAATGACTGCAGACTCATCACAAACCTGGACATCCCCTTTAAAGGGACTCTGTCACAAGATTGCCTTGTGCAGGTATGTACTACGGAGGACAGAGAATGAGCTTCAATCCAATATTGCAGCCAGCATGCAGCCAGCGGGTAAGGAAAGGGTGAATCAAACACCCAAAAACCCCGCCTCCATGGCTGAAAATTGTTCCCTCCAAATTCAGGTGACAGTGTCCCTTTAAATCTCCTAACATATATAAAAACATGAGAGTTAGCATCACAAATAACATTTACATCCAGGTACCTGATAGATGACGTCGCCTCTGGAGCCGTTCTCCTTTTCTTCATCTTGTCCAGATCCCATGATGAGTTTTTTCTCATCCACAGCCGTCTCTGCAGACTTCCATCTTCGCCGCTCTTTTGCAGAAAGTCTCCACATGACGCCCTTAAAGATACAATTGTCATTATAATGCTCCCAAATAAAAAATTGCTACTCACTATATTGTCTGCACAAAATATGACCCCCACACTGTCCCTCTTATGGTACATACTCTTCACACTGACCACTAATTTCTATACCGGTCCCCTCTTCACACTGTCCTCTCACACTGTGTCCCCCTTATAGCGCCCAGTATTTATACTCCATATTTATACTCCATCCTCCCACTCTGCGTTCATGCCTCCCCCATCCTCCCACCCTGCGTTCATGGCTCCCCCATCCTTCTCCCCTGCGTGCATGGCTCCCCCATCCTCCCACTCTGCGTTCATGGCTCCCCCATCCTTCTCCCCTGCGTTCATGGCTCCCCCATCCTTCTCCCCTGCGTGCATGGCTCCCCCATCCTTCTCCCCTGCGTGCATGGCTCCCCCATCCTCCCACCCTGCGTTCATGGCTCCCCCATCCTTCTCCCCTGCGTTCATGGCTCCCCCATCCTTCTCCCCTGCGTGCATGGCTCCCCCATCCTCCTACTCTGCGTTCTTGGCTCCCCCATCCTTCTCCCCTGCGTTCATGGCTCCCCCATCCTTCTCCCCTGCGTGCATGGCTCCCCCATCCCTCTCCCCTGCGTGCATGGCTCACCCCATCCTCCCACCCTGCATTCATGGCTCCCCCATCCTTCTCCCCTGCGTTCATGGCTCCCCCATCCTTCTCCCCTGCGTGCATGGCTCCCCATCCTTCTCCCCTGCGTGCATGGCTCCCCCATCCTTCTCCCCTGCGTGCATGGCTCCCCATCCTTCTCCCCTGCGTGCATGGCTCCCCATCTTTCTCCCTTGTGTGCATGGCACCCCATCCTTCTCCCCTGTGTGCATGGCTCCCCATCCTTCTCCCTTGTGTGCATGGCACCCCATCCTTCTCCCCTGTGTGCATGGCTCCCCATCCTTCTCCCCTGTGTGCACGGCTCCCCATCCTTCTCCCCTGTGTGCACGGCTCCCCATCCTTCTCCCCTGTGTGCACGGCTCCCCATCCTTCTCCCTTGTGTGCACGGCTTCCCATCCTTCTCCCTTGTGTGCACGGCTCCCCATCCTTCTCCCCTGTGTGCACGGCTTCCCATCCTTCTCCCTTGTGTGCACGGCTCCCCATCCTTCTCCCTTGTGTGCATGGCACCCCATCCTTCTCCCTTGTGTGCATGGCTCCCCATCCTTCTCCCCTGTGTGCATGGCTCCCCATCCTTCTCCCCTGTGTGCATGGCTCCCCATCCTTCTCCCCTGTGTGCACGGCTCCCCATCCTTCTCCCCTGTGTGCACGCTCCCCATCCTTCTCCCTTGTGTGCATGGCTCCCCATCCTCCCTTGTGTGCATTGCTCCCCATCCTTCTCCCTTGTGTGCATGACTCCCCATCCTTCTCCCTTGTGTGCACGGCTCCCCATCCTTCTTCCCTGTGTGCACGGCTCCCCACTTTTTTTCCCTGTCATACTTACCTCTCACCGCACAGCACATAACTTCCTGGCATCTCTGCAGCGTCTTCCTTCCTGTCTTCAGCGGTCACATGGTAGCGCTAATTAAGGTGAGATGAATATGCGCATATTCATCACCCTTAATGATCGGTACAATGTGACCGCTGAAGACAGGATGGCGCTAAGACGCAGTTGCAGCCACCGCTGGAGGAAGGTGAGTATTACGTCTTCAGGGAGGGGGGCGGGAAGGAGGGAGGGAGGGGGGGCGGGAAGGAGGGAGGGAGGAGGGGAGGCGGAAACTTGACCCCGGAGTTTTATAAAAAAAAAAATTAAAAAAAAAAATTAAAAAAAAACCTAGCTCAAGGGCGCCCCCCCGCATCCCACCGCCCTAGGCACGTGCCCTCAAGTGCCTAGTGGCAAATACGGCCCTGCCCATCCTCCCACCTTGCATTCATGGCTACCCCATCCTTCTCCCCTGCGTTCATGGCTCCCCCATCCTTCTCCCCTGCGTGCATGGCTCCCCCATCCTCCTACTCTGCATTCATGGCTCCCCCATCCTTCTCCCCTGCGTTCATGGCTCCCCCATCCTTCTCCCCTGCGTGCATGGCTCCCCCATCCTTCTCCCCTGCGTGCATGGCTCCCCCATCCTCCCACCCTGCGTTCATGGCTCCCCCATCCTTCTCCCCTGCGTTCATGGCTCCCCCATCCTTCTCCCCTGTGTGCATGGCTCCCCATCCTTCTCCCCTGCGTGCATGGCTCCCCCATCCTTCACCCCTGCGTGCATGGCTCCCCATCCTTCTCCCCTGCGTACATGGCTCCCCCATCCTCCCCTGTGTGCATGGCTCCCCATC
Source organism: Ranitomeya imitator (assembly GCF_032444005.1). Classification (NCBI taxonomy): domain Eukaryota; kingdom Metazoa; phylum Chordata; class Amphibia; order Anura; family Dendrobatidae; genus Ranitomeya; species Ranitomeya imitator. Next base: position 471,888,758 of record NC_091283.1, read on the forward strand.
TTTCTCCCTTGTGTGCATGGCTCCCCATCCTTCTCCCCTGTGTGCACGGCTCCCCATCCTTCTCACTTGTGTGCACGGCTTCCCATCCTTCTCCCCTGTGTGCATGGCTTCCCATCCTTCTCCCTTGTGTGCACGGCTCCCCATCCTTCTCCCTTGTGTGCATGGCACCCCATCCTTCTCCCTTGTGTGCATGGCTCCCCATCCTTCTCCCCTGTGTGCATGGCTCCCCATCCTTCTCCCCTGTGTGCATGGCTCCCCATCCTTCTCCCCTGTGTGCACGGCTCCCCATCCTTCTCCCCTGTGTGCACGCTCCCCATCCTTCTCCCTTGTGTGCATGGCTCCCCATCCTCCCTTGTGTGCATTGCTCCCCATCCTTCTCCCTTGTGTGCATGACTCCCCATCCTTCTCCCTTGTGTGCACGGCTCCCCATCCTTCTCCCTTTTGTGCACGGCTCCCCATCCTTCTCCCCTGTGTGCACGGCTCCCCATCCTTCTCCCTTGTGTGCACAGCACCCCATCCTTCTCCCTTGTGTGCATGGCTCCCCATCCTTCTCCCTTGTGTGCATGGCTCCCCATCCTCCCTTGTGTGCATTGCTCCCCATCCTTCTCCCTTGTGTGCATGACTCCCCATCCTTCTCCCTTGTGTGCACGGCTCCCCATCCTTCTTCCCTGTGTGCACGGCTCCCCACTTTTTTTCCCTGTCATACTTACCTCTCACCGCACAGCACATAACTTCCTGGCATCTCTGCAGCGTCTTCCTTCCTGTCTTCAGCGGTCACATGGTAGCGCTAATTAAGGTGAGATGAATATGCGCATATTCATCACCCTTAATGATCGGTACAATGTGACCGCTGAAGACAGGATGGCGCTAAGACGCAGTTGCAGCCACCGCTGGAGGAAGGTGAGTATTACGTCTTCAGGGAGGGGGGCGGGAAGGAGGGAGGGAGGGGGGGCGGGAAGGAGGGAGGGAGGAGGGGAGGCGGAAACTTGACCCCGGAGTTTTATAAAAAAAAAATAAAAAAAAAAAATTAAAAAAAAACCTAGCTCAAGGGCGCCCCCCTGCATCCCACCGCCCTAGGCACGTGCCCTCAAGTGCCTAGTGGCAAATACGGCCCTGCCCATCCTCCCACCTTGCGTTCATGGCTACCCCATCCTTCTCCCCTGCGTTCATGGCTCCCCCATCCTTCTCCCCTGCGTGCATGGCTCCCCCATCCTCCTACTCTGCATTCATGGCTCCCCCATCCTTCTCCCCTGCGTTCATGGCTCCCCCATCCTTCTCCCCTGCGTGCATGGCTCCCCCATCCTTCTCCCCTGCGTGCATGGCTCCCCCATCCTCCCACCCTGCGTTCATGGCTCCCCCATCCTTCTCCCCTGCGTTCATGGCTCCCCCATCCTTCTCCCCTGTGTGCATGGCTCCCCATCCTTCTCCCCTGCGTGCATGGCTCCCCCATCCTTCACCCCTGCGTGCATGGCTCCCCATCCTTCTCCCCTGCGTACATGGCTCCCCCATCCTCCCCTGTGTGCATGGCTCCCCATCTTTCTCCCTTGTGTGCATGGCTCCCCATCCTTCTCCCCTGTGTGCACGGCTCCCCATCCTTCTCCCCTGCGTGCCCTGCCCATCCTCCCACCTTGCGTTCATGGCTACCCCATCCTTCTCCCCTGCGTTCATGGCTCTCCCATCCTTCTCCCCTGCGTGCATGGCTCCCCCATCCTTCTCCCCTGCGTGCATGGCTCCCCTATCCTCCCACCCTGCGTTCATGGCTCCCCCATCCTTCTCCCCTGCGTTCATGGCTCCCCCATCCTTCTCCCCTGTGTGCATGGCTCCCCATCCTTCTCCCCTGCGTGCATGGCTCCCCCATCCTTCACCCCTGCGTGCATGGCTCCCCATCCTTCTCCCCTGCGTACATGGTTCCCCCATCCTCCCCTGTGTGCATGGCTCCCCATCTTTCTCCCTTGTGTGCATGGCTCCCCATCCTTCTCCCCTGTGTGCACGGCTCCCCATCCTTCTCACTTGTGTGCACGGCTTCCCATCCTTCTCCCCTGTGTGCATGGCTTCCCATCCTTCTCCCTTGTGTGCACGGCTCCCCATCCTTCTCCCTTGTGTGCATGGCACCCCATCCTTCTCCCTTGTGTGCATGGCTCCCCATCCTTCTCCCCTGTGTGCATGGCTCCCCATCCTTCTCCCCTGTGTGCATGGCTCCCCATCCTTCTCCCCTGTGTGCACGGCTCCCCATCCTTCTCCCCTGTGTGCACGCTCCCCATCCTTCTCCCTTGTGTGCATGGCTCCCCATCCTCCCTTGTGTGCATTGCTCCCCATCCTTCTCCCTTGTGTGCATGACTCCCCATCCTTCTCCCTTGTGTGCACGGCTCCCCATCCTTCTCCCTTTTGTGCACGGCTCCCCATCCTTCTCCCCTGTGTGCACGGCTCCCCATCCTTCTCCCTTGTGTGCACGGCTCCCCATCCTTCTCCCTTGTGTGCACAGCACCCCATCCTTCTCCCTTGTGTGCATGGCTCCCCATCCTTCTCCCCTGTGTGCACGGCTCCCCATCCTTCTCCCTTGTGTGCACGGCTCCCCATCCTTCTCCCTTGTGTGCATGGCTCCCCAATCTTCTCCCTTGTGTGCACGGCTCCCCATCCTTCTCCTCTGTGTGCACGGCTCCCCACTTTTTTTCCCTGTCATACTTACCTCTCACCGCGCAGCACAGAACTTCCTGGCATCTTTGCAGCGTCTTCCTTCCTGGTTTCAGCGGTCACATGGTAGCGCTAATTAAGGTGAGATGAATATGCGCATATTCATCACTCTTAATGATCGGTACCATGTGACCGCTGAAGACAGGACGGCGCTGAGACGCAGTTGCAGCCACCGCTGGAGGAAGGTGAGTATTACGTCTTCAGGGAGGGGGGCGGGAAGGAGGGAGGGAGGAGGGGGGGGCGGAAACTTGACCCCGGAGTTTTATAAAAAAAAAAAAAAAATAAGAAAAAACCTAGCTCAAGGGCGCCCCCCCCGCATCCCGCCGCCCTAGGCACGTGCCCTCAAGTGCCTAGTGGCAAATACGGCCCTGGGTGAGCACACAGCTAGCCAAACATGTCCAAGTTAATCCCGGCTTGCGCTTCTCCGGTGAAAGTATTGCACATCTCATCCAAAGTCCTTCCCAGTCAGCGGTGTCTAAGTACCGAAAGGCACTCGCTGCGCATGTCCCAATCCAAAGGCTCCCTCTGGTCTGCCAAACCGCGCACACCTCCTGGAGTCGCAACAGCGAACCCATTTTCTTCACATCACTTTTTCAGCGGTGCAGCTACTGGCTCAAGAATGTGCTAAGGGTACATAAAATCCAAAATATTATACATATGGAAAATCTTAATTCCCAAAAGGGGAAAACCATATATGCTGCCATAAATGTGGATCGATTATCAAGACAACCTACATATCCATATACAGTTATACTACGTGTAATTTGTGTAATCAGTTCGTTCCACACAATAAATGTAAATGCAACATCAGACCCAACTGGAGCATAGCAGAGTAAATAATGAATGATCATTAGGTCAAAAAGAGTCTCAAGGAGACATAAACTGACCATGTACCCGTCTCCCATACTGATAGCTGCCCAGCCTCAAGCTGCTTAACATTCACGATCCGACACAGGCATAAGCATTCTACAAATTAGACATTCCCGTTGGGTCTGCTGCAAACAACACTCAACCACAAAAGACAATCAGTCACAGAGTAAATATAATAACAGATTTTGTAGGTATATATATATTTATGCTGTCATAAATGTGGATCGATTATCAAGACAACTTACATATCCATATATACACCATGTTCCAAATTATTATGCAAATTACATTTTTCTCTGATTTTCCTAAATGGTTAGTGCAAATGACAATCAGTCTAATAAAAGTCATCACCAGTTAGATTATACATCGAATCTTATTGAAGAAACCTCCCAATGATAACAGTATAATCTCCAAAATGAATAAAACTCCAAATGCACTGTCCCAAATTATTAGGCACAGTAGAATTTCTATACATTTGATATGTTTTAAAGAACTGAAAATGCTCATTTGTGGAATTTGCAGCATTAGGAGGTCACATTCACTGAACAAAAAAAGCTATTTAACTCCAAAACCTCTTAACAGGCCAAGTTACATGTTAACATAGGACCCCTTCTTTGATATCACCTTCACAATTCTTGCATCCATTGAACGTCCTCATTATGCCTTTATCTGCTTGAACTCTGTTTGTGCTCTGTTTCAGCCACAAATCTCTTCACAGTATTATGATCACTCTTAAGTTTTCATGAAATATCATATTTTTTCATACCTTGTCCAAGGCATTGCACTATTTAACGCTTTTCAGCAGCAGAGAGATCCTTTTTATTTCCCTTATTGCTTGAAACCTTTGGCCTACTTAATAATGTGGAACATCATTTTTAAGTAGTTTTCCTTTAACTAGAATCACCTGGAAAAATAATTATCACGTGTTTAAGATAGATTTCAGTGATCAATTGAGCCCTGTGACACAATACCATCCACGAGTTTATTTGAAAAACAAAACAATTAAATCTTTATGACACTTAAATGCAATTTGCATAATAATTTGGAACACGGTGTAGTTATACTACGTATAATTTGTGTAATCAGTTTGTTCAACACAATAAATGCATGTACATGCAAACAAAAATGCATGTACATGCAAAAAAACAAACATGTGCAACATCAGACACAATCGGAACATAGCAAAATAAATAATGAATATTATGAATGATCATTAGGTCAAAAAAAAAAAAAGGAAGGCATAAAGAGACATAAACTGACCATATACCCGTCTCTTATACTGATACCTGCCCACTCACAAGCTGCTTAGCATTTGCAATCCGACACGGAGATAAGCATTCTACAAGTTAGACGTTCCCGTTGGGTCTGATGTAAACACCAAAACCACAAAAGACAATCAGTCACAGATTGGATATAATAACAGATTTGTAGGTATATAGAAAAAAACATCAGCTAAGGGGCACTTCCCACCTAAGTTACAGAGGGCAAAACAGATTCTCTTATGGGACAAGGTAAGTATATAATAGAAAGTTAAAAACAATACACTGATGAAGAGCTATATTAGAACCACAGATTACTAGAGAAAACAATTCTGCTGATATTCAATATTCATCCCCTTTGGATAAAGGGTATCAAGTTCAAAAATCCATTTCAATTCCTTCTTCTTCAAAAGGGAGATACAATCACCCATCCCCCCCCACCTCCCGTCTCAAGGTCGGCACGCCATTTATTACTCTAAATCTCAACTGATTTATTGAATGACCCATACTCAGAAAATGTCTAGGCACGGGGAGTTCACTCAGTCCAGTCTTAATGGTACTTTTATGTTTACTAATTCTCGCTTTGATACCTCCTACGTATCTCATAATTCTTCCCCGTATGTGGATGACAGAAAGAGGAACCCTTAATCATGTTATTACAACAAGCACATCCCAAGCAAGGGGAATTACCCAATCTTGGGCGGCTAAAGGTAGAGTGCAAATCTTTTTTCGTACTTCCTATATCCGATACTACCAATTGGTCTTTCAGATTCCTATTCCGTCTATAGGAGAACAATGGAGGCTGTTGAAATTCCACAATATCAGTATGACCCCTACCCAAGAGTGGCCAATGTCTACGTATAATATTAGAGACCTGCTTACTCATTCCATTATAGGTGGTAACAAATGGTATCCTTTTCTGGGATTGCACAGCCATCTTTGGGACCAAGAGTTCATCCCAACTTCTGCTCAAGGCACGTTCTCTAAATTTATCAAGTTCAACCTTTGGGTATCCCCTACAAAGAAACTTTTTACACATTTCATCAAGTCTCTTATCAAGTCATCAAGTCTCTTATCAATATGTGTCTCACACTAAACAATTCTTCTCACTCTTAATAGCTGACTCCATGGTAGGGGATTCCACCATCCTCCGCGGATGTTCACTAGAAAAGTGTAGAATGTTATTTCTATCCGTACCTTTCACAAATAGATCCGTGTGTAACTTCCCCCACTCTTATACACACATGTTTTGTTTTTTGTTCTTTGTGGCCATCAGCAGTTCTGGCAAATGCCAGAAGGGCCGGTGGCAGTCGTGGGCCGCTTGCCAGCGCCGACTCCCCCCAACTCACCCCCCGCCGACTCCCCCCTGCCAGCGCTGCCGCATTCAACTATACCAGCATCTATGATGCCGCTCCAGTTGAATGCAATGATGGAGGAGAGAGCATCTGCTGATGCTCCCTCTTGCATCATTCCCCGTTCTGCCTGGTGCTGGCACTGTGGGTGCGCGATGATGTCATATCATCGCGCACCTGCTGTGTGACCGGGCAGACTGCAGCTGCTGAGACCGGAGCCAGGAGCAGCGCGGGCACGAGGAGAGGTGAGTGTTTTTTTTTTTTTTTTTAATATATCACTGAGTGATAACTGGATTGTGGGGCTATTGGGGGGGCTGCGTTACATTCTATGGGGGCTGTGCTGTATTACATTCTATAGGGGCTGTGCTGTATTGCATTCTATGGGGCTGTGCTGCATTACATTTTATGGGGGTTGTGCTGCATTACATTCTATTATACTTTGTATAATACTATATGGATGACTGAGGAGTGTATTATACTATATGGAGGACTGAGGAGTGTACTATATTATATGGAAGACGGAGGTGCACATTATAATATATGGAGGACTATGGGGTGTATTATACTAAACAAGCAAAATGCTGCCTATTCATCGAGTGATTGGATTGTTTATGTGGGAACAGAAATCCTTGTTCTCAGCAGCACATCGACGGTGTAAACTGTAGATGTGCTGCTGATAACATGATATTGTATGGGGACAGATTGATCTAATTGTGATTGCTCTGCTCCCTTCATTCTTTCTCAGTTGGTGTAAAGAGGCCGGGAAACAAGAGAACGACTTCACTATTGTCGATCGCACTCGTTTAGCGGCCTAAGATCAGTGCATGTAAATACAGCAGAAATGCTTTGCAGGGAGACCAGGCAAGGATGATGACAGTTGTGGTTAGCACCTGGCGCCTGGGAATAGCGCTAACTCTACTGCTTTTCCCAGCCGCCAGAGCATTTAATTCTGGTATCTGTAATGATTTTTAGGGTTGATGTCAGCTGCTATCAATCCCTGGTGTAAGTAATGGAGAGGTGTCTATCAGACACCCCCACTACTAGCTCAGACCTAGCGAGACCCAGCGACTCTGAAGACCGGTGATGGTAATAACAATACCGCTCTTCACAGTCGCCGAGCTCAGCGCAAGACATCGAATATCTGAAGAGCGGTGACGTTACTGATGTCACCGCCCTTCAGAGTCACCAGGTCTCGTGCTGCTCAGCGGAACCAAAAGTGGCTGTAGGGAAATGTTTATGGAGCATCAGAATGAGGTTCCACAATCCCTTAATTATCTACGAGATTCTGTTATGTAGGGAAAGTAGCGGCTTTTCTTGGTACTGCAACTAAAATCAATAAATAGGACCGAGTTGAAATGCTGGATACAGCTGTAATTATATGTTATATAATCGTGTTACACTCCCCTTACTTCTTGTAACCTACAAGTGTACAAAGATATTATACAGTCACCATGTGACAAGTGGGCCTGTGTAACTTCAAATGCCAGGGCTGAATTTTAGTCAAAGTCCGGCCCTGGGCATAGGTGTAAACAGGTGATTTTTTACAGTGCATTTCGTAACCATAAACACTGGTCCCCACAAAAGGATAGTGCAGTGATGGATACAAACAATATAACTCAAGTAAATTTCACTTGACTTAAGACATGTTAGCATAACTTGCATTTCTCAAAGATATCACAAACTTGCGGGTTACTAGATAAAGGAACAGAGTTTGGTGGTTATGTACTGCATCAGCAATGTTACACAGCTTAGCATTGAAGGTATGTGTAACGGGGTCTACTGTGCTGTAGTACCTCTTTCAGCACCCCCCGTGTTTCAGGAGGTCCACTCTGCTTTTGCTGGATTCTGAAAGAAAGGACGCTGGCTAGAATTTCTTGATTACATGGGAGCATATAAAAGCTGACTGCTACTCCAGATATTTCCAGTGTAAAAGAACTCACTTTATTTACAACACACAGACTATATAACACAGATACACAGGGCAGGCCAATAGAAAAAACAGGCCAGACATACATTACAATAGCCGCAGGGGGCCGGAGCCTGCTGGTATTTACTGTGGGAATTACAAAGGTGGGGGAGGTCAGAAGGAGAATATCTTGTCCCCTCTGCCCAGGGATGCAGCCTGTGGACTGATGCGTTTCACATGGAACCTATTATACATAATATATATAGCATAACATATTCTTGGTGCTGGGGGTTCTGTAACACGGCTCCCCTTTTCAGCGACGCGATCGGCATACACAGTCTGATCCTTAACGGATCAGTTTGGGGATGACCGAAGTTTATGGGGTTGGTACAAGTTCCGTTTGTCGACTTAGTCCATCAGCATTACCGTTTTGTTTGCTCGGTGTGTAGTGGATGGTGAAGTCCTGAGGTTGTAGGGCTAAACTTCACCGCAGTTATTAGGCATTGTCTCCGTAGATCCGATTAAGCCAGACTAGGGGATTATGGTCCGTTAGGAGGGAATACTGTCGTCCATACAAATATGGTTGTAACTTTTTGAGTGCCCATACTATTGCCAGGCACTCCTTCTCGATGGCCGCATAGCTCACTTCACGGGGCAGTAGTTTCCGACTCAGGTAAGCTACCGGGTGTTCTTTGCCGTCCGGCCCGACTTGGCTTAGTACTGCCCCCAATCCAAACATAGAAGCATCTGTGTGAACAAGGAAACGTTTAGTTGGATCGGGTGCGGCCAATACAGGGGTATTGGTGAGGGCGTCCTTTAGCTGGCAGAAGGCTTCCTCACACTCTGGGGTCCAGGTTACCTGGCGGGGTTGGTTCTTACGGGTCAGATCAGTGAGGGGCTTGGCCACGCTGCTGTAATTGGGAACGAATTTCCTGTAATACCCCGCTGTCCCTAGAAACGCCATGACCTGGGTTTTAGTGCGTGGGGTGGGCCATTTGGCTATGGCCTCAATCTTGGCTGGTTCTGGTCTCTGTTTCCCACTTCCCACCCAATGCCCTAATTACTGAACCTCTGCTTTGCCCACGTGTCACTTGTTTGGGTTCCGGGTGATTCCGGCCTTGTGGATCCTGTCTAATACTGTCTCTAGGTGATTTAGATGCTCTTCCCATGTCGCGCTGTAGGTGACGATGTCATCCAGGTAGGCATACGCATAGTCCTGGAGACCATCCAGAAGCCGGTCAGCCAGCCTCTGGAAGGTCGCCGGGGCAGTCTTCATCCCGAATGGCATAACTCGTAACTGGAATAAGCCAAATGGGGTGACAAATGCCAACTTGGGAATAGCATCAGGACTAAGGGGAATCTGCCAGTAGCCTTTGCATAGATCAATGGTGGTCAAATACTTTGCTCCTGCCAGCCGGTCTAACAACTCATCCACACGCGGCATGGGATACGCATCCATCACTGTTTTCTCATTGAGCTTACGATAGTCTACACTAAACCGTGTAGTCCCATCCTTCTTGGGCACTAACACTACGGGGGATGCCCAGGGACTATCAGACTCTTCAATGACCCCTAAATGCAACATCTCTTGTATCTCTTGTCGCATCCCTTCCCGTACAGACTCAGAGATGCAGAAGGGGGGTTGTCGCAGGGGGGTCTTATCCTGGGTCTCAACCTTGTGTTGTGCCAGGTGAGTGTACCCGGGTTTCCCCGAAAACATCCTCTGTCGCTGCCTCAACAACTCCTCTGCCTGCTGTCTCTCCCGGGGACCTAAGTCTTCACCCCAGTGTACCTGGTCCCATGTTTTAGACTGAGTCCTCTCCCCTAAGACATCAGGCAAGGGAAGTCCGGCTAAATCCTCTGCTTCAAGTGCACAGATGGCCACTACCTCTTCAGGGCGCTCCCGATAGGGCTTCAGCATATTCAAGTGGAACATGCGGATAACCCTGGGGTCATCACAATCGGCGACATTATAGGTGGTGTCGGCTATTTTCCCCACTACCTGGTAGGGCCCCTGCCATGCAGCTTGGAACTTATTCTGCCTAGTGGGCTCTAACACCAGGACCTTCTGCCCTATTTCCAAGGTGCGCTCTCTGGCCCTCCGATCGTACCATACGCGCTGGCGCCGCTGGGCCACCTGCATGTTCCCACGTACAGCCTGGGTCAGCTCCTGTAGGCGGTCCTGGAATTCCAGCACATAGGGTACAATAGGAACCCCTTCTATGATGCCCTCCCCTTCCCAGTGTTCTAGCACTAAGTCTAGGGGTCCCCTTACCCGTCTCCCGTATACCAGTTCGAATGGGGAGAACCCTGTGGATTCTTGGGGCACCTCTCGATAGGCAAACAGGAGGTGAGGCAAGAATTTCTCCCAGTCCCTGTAGGTCCTGGTAAAAGTCCCAATGAGTTGTTTTAACGTCCCGTTAAAGCGTTCACACAACCCATTGGTTTGCGGGTGGTACGGGGCGCTTCTAATGGACTTTACGCCGCACAGCTTCCACAGTTGGTTGGTCAACTCTGCTGTAAACTGGGTACCCTGGTCTGAGATAATCTCCCGGGGAAATCCAACCCGTGAGAAAACCTGGAGCAGGGCAGTCGCCACTGTCTCTGCCAGTATGTTAGGTAACGCAACTGTCTCTGGATACCGTGTGGCATAATCTACCACTGTCAATATATACCTTTTCACTGACGGACTGGGTTTGGCTAACGGCCCTATCAGATCAACTGCTACTCGGCTAAATGGTTCCTCCACAATGGGGAGGGGGCATAATTTGGCCTTGCATCGATCTCCCCTCTTGCCAATGTGCTGGCAACTGTCACAGGTCTGGCAGTATTGATGAACATCATAGGTTACCCCCGGCCAAAAGAAGTTTTGTGTCAGACGATGCCTGGTGCGACTGACACCGAAGTGCCCAGCCAAGGGTATGTCATGAGAGATTCGCAGTAACTCCTGCCTATACTTCTTGGGAACTACCAGCTGTCGTTTTATAGTGGGGCTCGTCCCTGTGTGATGCTGCTCTGTGATCCGGTAGGAGTCCCTGCTTCCATATAAACTGTTCCCCTTCCAGTACCCCTGTCCCCTCCTGTGCCTTCCCACGATATCCCTCCAATGAAGGATCCTTAAGTAACTCCCTCTTAAATTCATCTGGGGTGGCCCAAGAAATGTGTCTGGCTATGGGAATACGTGTAGGGCTGGGATATCTTACCTGGGCCTCCTCTGAGTGTGATTCTGCCTCCGCAGCTCGAGCTTGTCTCCGGGTGGTCACAGGATATGTTTCAGCCAGAGGGGCAACCGAGAAAACATGGGCCCCAAGTCATTTCCCAGCAAAACGTCTGCAGGCAAATCCTCCATCAATCCGACCTCAACAAGGCCATCCCCAACTCCCCAGTTCAGGTGAATCCTGGCAGTGGGCAGTCGATGTATGGCTCCCCCTGCTACACGGACTGCCACTGTCCGGTCCGTCTTCTCTTGGTCCCGGACGAGATGAGGCTTCACAAGGGTCAAAGTTGTTCCGGAATCTCTTAGTCCCTGCATGCGTTTCCCATTAACCCACACGACCTGTCAATGCTGTTGTCGATTATCTGCCCGGGCTGCCTGCACAGGGTCTACTTCATGCAGCACTTCCTCCATGTCTTCCACCCCTTGGTTAGTTGTAGCCCCCAATGCCGAGTCAGCTTCGACTTGGTAGCAGTGTACAGCGGCCCGGCGGAAGGTAGCTGTTCCCACCTTTGGCCACTGGGTATGCTGATTCCGGTTGGGACATTGTCTTTGCAGGTGGCCCAGCTGACGGCAGGTGTGGCATCGCGCCCCAGGGGAACTGTGGTAGGCTGGGTTTCTAGCTGGTCCCCTTACAATCTTCGGTGGTTTGGGGACCTCCAGGTCCATGGGCGGACCCCTAGTGACTATATTTGATCCGGACAACTGAGGCCTCCTGGCGTCATGATGTTCATCGGCCAGACGAGCGGCTTCCTCAAGAGTCATTGGCCGCCTGTCCTGAAGCCATTCCTGTGTCTTGGGGTTTAGTCCATTAAAGAATCGTTCTAACAAGAAGAGCTGGAGGACGTCCTCCTTAGTGGTTGCTTGGCTCCCTTGTACCCACTGTAGCAGTGACCGCCGTAATTTACAGGCCCATTCAGCGTGGGTATCGGTTACTCGTTTTATAAGTCCGCGGAACTTTTGGCGGTATGCCTCTGGTGTCAGCGCATACCGGGCCAAGATCACTTCTTTGATCTGCTCATAGTCCATACAGTCCTCATCAGGTACCATGCGATAGGCATCCGCTGCCCGGCCTGTCAGCTTGCTGGCCAGAATTTGAACCCGTTCCTCCGGCTTCACTTGATGAAGGGCACACTGCCGCTCAAAGTCCTGCAGAAAGCCATCAATGTCTTCCTCTGCCTCCCCCAACTGTCGGAAGGCATTATACTGGATCTTTTTGTGGCTTACTGTTGAAGATACCTGGGCGGAGGCCAGAGCTCCCCTTGCTCGCTGACTCTCCTCTCTCCGGTCTGCCATCACCATCTTGACTAGCTCCACTTTGGTCCGCTCTGCCATCTCCATCTTGGCTAGCTCTATCCTGGTCCGCTCGGCCATCTCTTAATTCAGATCAGTACGCACATCAGCCATCACCTCTCGTATGATCTCTACTGCAGGGTTTGGGCCATAGAACGCCAGTCTGTTCTTTACCTCCCTCTGGAATTCAGTCTCCTCCACGTTCACATTGGGGGGCGCTGCACTGTCGTGTTCCATGATGGCTGCTATCAAATCCGCTTTTGTTTTGTTGCTGGCGATTAACCCTCGGGCTTCCACCAGATCTTTTAGTGTAGTCCTCTTTAACTTCTGGTAGTTGTCTTCCATTCATTCCTTTCCTCCTGTAGAAGGGGTATCACATCCCGCTGTCTGCCACCAGTGTAACGGGGTCTACTGTGCTGTAGTATCTCTTTTAGCACCCCCATAACCCCCCCCCCCGTGTTTCAGGAGGTCCACTCTGCTTTTGCTGGATTCTAAATGAAGGACGCTGGCTAGAATTTCTTGATTACATGGGAGCATATAAAAGCTGACTGCTACTCCAAGTATTTCCAGTCTAAAAGAACTCACTTTATTTACAACACACAGAATATATAACACAGATACACAGGGCAGGCCAATAGAAAAAACAGGCCAGACATACATTACAATAGCCGCAGGGGGCCGGAGCCTGCTGGTATTTACTGTGGGAATTACAAAGGTGGGGGAGTTCAGAAGGAGAATATCTTGTCCCCTCTGCCCAGGGATGCAGCCTGTGGACTAATGCATTTCACATGGAACCTATTATACATAATATATATATAGCATAACATATTCTTGGTGCTGGGTGTTCTGTAACAGTATGTGCACACGTTCAGGAATTTTTGCGCTTTTTGTGCTCTTTTTGCAATAAAAACGCTATAAAAAACGCATACATATGCATCCTATCATTTAGAATGCATTCTGCATTTTCCGCAAAAAAAACGCATTGTGGGAAAATAAGCATCATGCTCATTATTTTGCAGATTTTATGCGGATTTCCCATTATATTATGGCATTTGGAGTGTCTGGGAAAAAGCGCAAAAAATCCACACAAAAATGCGCAAAAAACGCGTCAAAAACGCATAAAAATTGCATGCAGATTTCTGGCAGAAATGTCTGGGTTTTGTCAGGAAATTTCTGCTAGAAATACTGACATGTGCACATACCCTTACAGTCGCATGTAAAATACTGGGCACCCCTGGTCAATATTACTGTTACTGTGAACAGTTAAGCAATTTGAAGATGGAGTGATCTCTAAAAGGCCTAAGGTTAAAGATCACACATTTCCTTTGTATTTCAGGCAAATATATATATATATATATATATATATATATATATATATATATATTTGGATCTTAACTAGTGATGAGCGAACATGCTCGCCACAACTCGGTACTCGTCCGAGTATCACTGTGCTCGGTGTACTTGGCGAGCACCGGGTATTTCCAGGATTATTCGGTGGGAGCTCGGGTCCCCTCCTTTTAGTTTTGGCGCTTTTAGAGCGCGAATCAGCATGCAGGCATTGCCTGCCATGCACTGTAATACCGCAGCCGTCTTTGTTGTGGTTTTACAGTGATTGGCTGGCCGCACAGCATCATCAAGTCTATAAGAGACCAGACGTCTCCCTGCTCAGCGTAATTTGCTCCGGGCTCAGCTAGTGTAGGGAGAGCTGCTGCTGAGATAGGTTCAGATTCGTTCTTTTGTTAGTTAGTGTGGGTCTGCTATTGTTCAATCCACAAATCTTGATAAACCAACAGTACTTTTTAGGGCTAGATCATTGTGCTAGGTAGGCAGGGAAGTCTGTGTGCACATATCCACATTACTGCAAGGCATGCAGACACTGTATGTGAGTCTATAGATCTCCCTGCATACATCAAAAGGCTCCATTACTGTCTGCTGCTGCGTATTTTATATATACCTAGCTGCAGGTATCCGTGGCCAGGATTTTTTTTTGTGGCACCTTATACCTGCTAATTTTAGTACAGAGCAATTCAGAGACCCATTTTTTCAACACTTATTTGGTTGGTCACACTGCAGTCTACAGCCAGGTAATTTTAACGCAAGAGCGTTAAAATCTAACAATTTAAAACGGTTGTTTTTGTCCCAGGCATCAGATGTGAGTGCATTAAATACAAATCTCAAGGCAGGGTATACATAACAAATGGATCAGAATGCAACAAAATATAAAAAAATATATATGCTACAAAATCATGCCTAATCTGTATCCCAGAATCACGGACAACTCGGAGATTTACAAGCAAAGAAAAAGGAAAAAACAGACCGAATTCATGCCCAAATGAATTAATAAATATTTATTTAAAGGGTAGGATACACCATGTGGTAGGGGGGAAAAGAAACCAAAAGAAAAGAACTAATACCAGGTGTTCTGTCTCCGCCATCTAATATTGTTACCCTGATTATCTGTTTGCGTAATTGCAGGTTTCTCAGTATGGATATTCATATCTTTATTTGTTTTTACTGCTTTGGCTCCCTCTAGCGGTCAGAGTTATGTTGACAGTTCAATCTTCTGTGTTTGTATTATCCATGTCTGATTCTCCTCTTCCTTTGCAATGCATTATGGTAGCTCAGCCTCCATTTCCCTCCATTTTTTTCTTTCACTTTCTTCAGTCTGCCTTCAAGGAAAGACGCTTCACTTCATCCCCCTTGCGATTGCATTGCCGGTATGTCTTTATGCTTTCCGTAGATATTTCTGCTCCATATTAGCCTAGCCTAGCCAGTTGTACTCCCAGTTTAGTCACTAGCTTTCTAAATGTTATGCATAATGTATATCATGTGCATTATGTATCTGTTCTATACCATGCACTGATTCTATGTATATCATTGTTCACAGTTTCACCGCATCACTATACCACTACGTTTAATAAAGCACAGACTCAACCACAGTCTCCTTATTGGACCCCGGTATAGCGGTTTAGCTGACTGTATAGCTACGTATGAGCCTGCCTCAGCTAGTGAGGACAGAACACCAGGAGACAGAAAAATATTTAAACAAAATATTAAAGTGGCTGCATAATATGGACACAAACCGCCAGTGTTGGTAAATAATTGAACAAATAAATATATATATATATGATACCAACAATAGAAATGTATATATATATATATATAAATAAATAAATAAAATATACACGCAGTTAGAAAAACATATATATATAGAAAGAAACCTTGTAAGTTAAAGTGCCTGTGCAACCATAATATATATTGAGGTAGTGCCACCTGAAGTATGCTCTAAAGGTAAAGTGCGTGTAGTAATTGCACTTAGCACAGGCGTATATGTATAGATGTGCAACAAGGAGTGCAAGTGCACAGCCACTGTGAGTAAAAAGATAATCAATACAGGTAAATGCTCCGAGGTACTAATAGATATACTGATAGATACTGAGAATAATCCTTCAATGCGATAATGATATAATGACCAGAGCCGCAAATACCTGTAAAGGGGGTCGTCTCCTGGATGTGCCTATCCCAGACGCACGTTTCGGCGTCAGCCTTCGTCAGGGGGTGGCATCATCCAGAGGAGAGGAAGCATTTAAGGAGGGAGCAGCCAATGATCAGAGGGAACGAGTGTGGAGTGACGCGCACAACCATTGAATGTAACCATGGCGACATCCGCCGCCAGCCCATGTGATCCCCGCTGTCGCGTTCAGATGACGCAGCCTCGAGGGACATGAAGCCGGCAGACGGAGTTACCAGGAAACAACGGAAGTGCGCATACCACCCGGCCCGCCGTCATTGGTGGATAGAGGACATGTGACTGAAAGGTCCTATAAGGCAAAGGAAATGTACGGATAAGGCAGGTCCTGGTGTTCTGATAATGCAAAGGAATGAACGTGCGGGAATGTGGTAATGGACAACGGGCTATAAATAAATGAAAATAGAGACGAATATGAGGGAAATGAAATAAGGGGGCAAACAAAGAAAGAAAAAGGAGATGGCAGTAAATTAATAAAAAATAGGAGATTTGTAAATGAGATAGAAAACCAAATAGATAAAAAATAAAAATAAATGAAGGAGAATGAATAATGATAATAAAAATAAAAATAAGTAAAATGAAAAAGAAAAAAATATAAATAAAAATAAAATCTACTGAAAAATAATACATAACTGAATGATTAGTAATAACATAATGATATCAATGGGGGGAAAGAAAAAATGTACTGGGGACCAGTAAGGTGCTAGATTGAGGGTGTGAAGTAAATGAGTGCAAGATGTATGGAACACTGTGCGATATATAGAAACGTATATATATAAGAAAATAAAAAAGTAAAAAAGTGGTAAAAATTAGTGGAAAAAATAATGGTAAGTTATACATAACTAATCCATGAATGATAAGTGAGGTGAAAATGGAATTGAAATATATATATATATATATATATATATATATATATATATATATACACACACATATATATAGAGAGAGCAAGACTGCGAATCAGTGTAAGTACAAAATATGTGCTGATGCAGTGAAAAATACACAATATATAAGAAACAAATTGCAGTGTATACAAAAAAATATATATGTGTGAAAAAACAACCAAGCACAGGAAATTAAGAATGACAATGAGAAGGGAAATACAAAATAAGCAATCACAAAAAAGGAAAATAAATAAAATGATAAATAATTAGTGTGGTCCATCATTCTTTCCTTTTGATCTCAGGAGAAGAGGGTCTTTCATCAGATATCTTCTTGAGTGGTGGAAGAAGGAAATTGACGGGAGATAGAAGATTACTGCCGTGACTCCGGTGTAAAATATATCTCCAACACGAAAAAGCGTCATCAGTGAACCAAGTAACAACTAAAGAGAAACAAATGGTGTAAGTATAATGTAATATACCCCTTTAACCATAGGACATACCTAAAAAACGTAGAAATATAAAAGGACAAAGTGCTCTCTAAAAACAAGATAAAAACAACACTTTAATAATATAAATAGATAAAATGCTATAAAATTATATTTAAAGAGGTGAAACACATAGTATCTAACTGGGATGACTAGGTGGAAAAGGATAATCATAAAAATGGAACAAAGCTGATATTTTCATTAAGACCTCAGGGTTGTATTGTATCTAGTGACCAGATCCATCTAGACTCCATTTGTGCCAGTTTTTGGCTAATATTGCCTCCGAGGATAGATGGGATAATTCTGTCAATACCTCTGACCTTTAAACATGATGGATCACAATTGTGAAACTGTTTAAAGTGTTTTGGAATGATTTTTAAGATGGAAATATCATTTTCATTCTGTGCGGCAGTAATGCCATTCACATGTTCGCGTACACGCACTTTAAATTGGCGAGTGGTGAGGCCAACATAGATTTTCGGGCAAGGACAAGTAGCGTAATATTTTATATTTCTACGTTTTTTAGGTATGTCCTATGGTTAAAGGGGTATAGTGCATTATACTTACACCATTTGTTTCTCTTTAGTTGTTACTTGGTTCACTGATGACGCTTTTTCGTGTTGGAGATATATTTTACACCGGAGTCACGGCAGTAATCTTCTATCTCCCGTCAATTTCCTTCTTCCACCACTCAAGAAGATATCTGATAAAAGACCCTCTTCTCCTGAGATCAAAAGGAAAGAATGATGGACCACATTAATTATTTATCATTTTATTTATTTTCCTTTTTTGTGATTGCTTATTTTGTATTTCCCTATTTTTTCACACATATATATTTTTTTGTATACCCTGCAATTTGTTTCTTATATATTGTGTATTTTTCACTGCATCAGCACATATTTTGTACTTACACTGATTCGCAGTCTTGCTCTCTCTATATATATGTGTGTGTATATATATATATATATATATATATATATATATATATATATATTTCAATTCCATTTTCACCTCACTTGTCATTCATGGATTAGTTATATATAACTTACCATTATTTTTTCCACTTATTTTTTCCACTTTTTTACTTTTTTATTTTTATATATATATATATATATATATATATATATATATATATATATATATATATATACGTTTCTATATATCGCACAGTGTTCCATACATCTTGCACTTATTTACTTCACACCCTCAATCTAGCACCTTACTGGTCCCCAGTACATTTTTTCTTTCCCCCCATTGATATCATTATGTTATTACTAATCATTCAGTTATGCATTATTTTTCAGTAGATTTTATTTTTATTTATATTTTTTCTTTTTCATTTTACTTATTTTTATTTTTATTATCATTAATCATTCTCCTTCATTTATTTTTATTTTTTATCTATTTGGTTTTCTATCTCATTTACACATCTCCTATTTTTTATTCATTTACTGCCTTCTCCTTTTCCTTTCTTTGTTTGCCCCCTTATTTCATTTCCCTCATATTCGTCTCTATTTTCATTTATTTATAGCCCGTTGTCCATTACCACATTCCCGCACGTTCATTCCTTTGCATTATCAGCACACCAGGACCTGCCTTATCCATACATTTCCTTTGCCTTATAGGACCTTTCGGTCACATGTCCTCTATCCACCAATGACGGCGGGCCGGGTGGTACGCGCACTTCCGTTGTTTTCCTGGTAACTCCGTCTGCCGGCTTCATGTCCCTCGAGGCTGCGTCATCTGAACACGACAGCGGGGATCACATGGGCTGGCGGCGGATGTCGCCATGGTTACATTCAATGGTTGTGCGCATCGCTCCACACTCATTCCCTCTGATCATTGGCTGCTCCCTCCTTAAATACTTCCTCTCCTCTGGATGATGCCACCCCCTGACGAAGGCTGACGCCGAAACGCGCGTCGGGGATAGGCACATCCAGGAGACGACCCCCTTTACAGGTATTTGCGGCTCTGGTCATTATATCATTATCGCAATGAAGGATTATTCTCAGCATCTATCAGTATATCTATTAGTACCTCGGAGCATTTACCTGTATTGATTATCTTTTTACTCACAGTGGCTGTGCACTTGCACTCCTTGTTGCACATCTATACATATACGCCTGTGCTAAGTGCAATTACTACACGCACTTTACCTTTAGAGCATACTTCAGGTGGCACTACCTCAATATATATTATGGTTGCACAGGCACTTTAACTTACAAGGTTTCTTTCTATATATATATACGGTATGTTTTTCTAACCGCGTGTATATTTTATTTATTTATTTATATATATATACATTTCTATTGTTGGTATCATATACAGTTAGGGCCAGAAATATTTGGACAGTGACACAATTTTCGCGAGTTGGGCTCTGCATGCCACCACATTGGATTTGAAATGAAACCTCTACAACAGAATTCATGTGCAGATTGTAACGTTTAATTTGAAGGGTTGAACAAAAATATCTGATAGAAAATGTAGGAATTGTACACATTTCTTTACAAACACTCCACATTTTAGGAGGTCAAAAGTAATTGGACAAATAAACATAACCCAAACAAAATATTTTTATTTTCAATATTTTGTTGCAAATCCTTTGGAGGCAATCACTGCCTTAAGTCTGGAACCCATGGACATCACCAAACGCTGGGTTTCCTCCTTCTTAATGCTTTGCCAGGCCTTTACAGCCGCAGCCTTCAGGTCTTGCTTGTTTGTGGGTCTTTCCGTCTTAAGTCTGGATTTGAGCAAGTGAAATGCATGCTCAATTGGGTTTAGATCTGGAGATTGACTTGGCCATTGCAGAATGTGCCACTTTTTGGCACTCATGAACTCCTGGGTAGCTTTGGCTGTATGCTTGGGGTCATTGTCCATCTGTACTATGAAGCGCCGTCCAATCAACTATGCAGCATTTGGCTGAATCTGGGCTGAAAGTATATCCCGGTACACTTCAGAATTCATCCGGCTACTCTTGTCTGCTCTTATGTCATCAATAAACACAAGTGACCCAGTGCCATTGAAAGCCATGCATGCCCATGCCATCACGTTGCCTCCACCATGTTTTACAGAGGATGTGGTGTGCCTTGGATCATGTGCCGTTCCCTTTCTTCTCCAAACTTTTTTCTTCCCATCATTCTGGTACAGGTTGATCTTTGTCTCATCTGTCCATAGAATACTTTTCCAGAACTGAGCTGGCTTCTTGAGGTGTTTTTCTGCAAATTTAACTCTGGCCTGTCTATTTTTGGTATTGATGAATGGTTTGCATCTAGATGTGAACCCTTTGTATTTACTGTCATGGAGTCTTCTCTTTACTGTTGACTTAGAGACAGATACACCTACTTCACTGAGAGTGTTCTGGACTTCAGTTGATGTTGTGAACGGGTTCTTCTTCACCAAATTAAGTATGCGGCGATCATCCACCACTGTTGTCATCCGTGGACGCCCAGGCCTTTTTGAGTTCCCAAGCTCACCAGTCAATTCCTTTTTTAAACTAGGCGTTAAACTAGAAGAAGAGGGGACGGGAAGAAAAACATTAGACTCGAACAAAGACGACCCAGGAAAACATACTCAGAAGGGAGGTAAGAACATTTCTAAAACAATCCACAGTGAGGAGATTGGAACAAAACAAAATCCTCTAAACTGCATGCTCGCAAACGCCAGAAGCCTGACAAACAAGATGGAAGAACTAGAAGCAGAAATATCTACAGGTAACTTTGACATAGTGGGAATAACCGAGACATGGTTAGATGAAAGCTATGACTGGGCAGTTAACTTACAGGGTTACAGTCTGTTTAGAAAGGATCGTAAAAATTGGAGAGGAGGAGGGGTTTGTCTCTATGTAAAGTCTTGTCTAAAGTCCACTTTAAGGGAGGATATTAGCGAAGGGAATGAGGATGTCGAGTCCATATGGGTTGAAATTCATGGAGGGAAAAATGGTAACAAAATTCTCATTGGGGTCTGTTACAAACCCCCAAATATAACAGAAAGCATGGAAAGTCTACTTCTAGAGCAGATAGATGAAGCTGCAACCCATAATGAGGTCCTGGTTATGGGGGACTTTAACTACCCGGATATTAACTGGGAAACAGAAACCTGTGAAACCCATAAAGGCAACAGGTTTCTGCTAATAACCAAGAAAAATTATCTTTCACAATTGGTGCAGAATCCAACCAGAGGAGCAGCACTTTTAGACCTAATACTATCTAATAGACCTGACAGAATAACAAATCTGCAGGTGGTTGGGCATTTAGGAAATAGCGACCACAATATTGTGCAGTTTCACCTGTCTTTCACTAGGGGCACTTGTCAGGGAGTCACAAAAACATTGAACTTTAGGAAGGCAAAGTTTGAACAGCTTAGAGATGCCCTTAATCTGGTAGACTGGGACAATATCCTCAGAAATAAGAATACAGATAATAAATGGGAAATGTTTAAGAACATCCTAAATAGGCAGTGTAAGCGGTTTATACCTTGTGGGAATAAAAGGACTAGAAATAGGAAAAACCCAATGTGGCTAAACAAAGAAGTAAGACAGGCAATTAACAGTAAAAAGAAAGCATTTGCACTACTAAAGCAGGATGGCACCATTGAAGCTCTAAAAAACTATAGGGAGAAAAATACTTTATCTAAAAAACTAATTAAAGCTGCCAAAAAGGAAACAGAAGCACATTGCTAAGGAGAGTAAAACTAATCCCAAACTGTTCTTCAACTATATCAATAGTAAAAGAATAAAAACTGAAAATGTAGGCCCCTTAAAAAATAGTGAGGAAAGAATGGTTGTAGATGACGAGGAAAAAGCTAACATATTAAACACCTTCTTCTCCACGGTATTCACGGTGGAAAATGAAATGCTAGGTGAAATCCCAAGAAACAATGAAAACCCTATATTAAGGGTCACCAATCTAACCCAAGAAGAGGTGCGAAACCGGCTAAATAAGATTAAAATAGATAAATCTCCGGGTCCGGATGGCATACACCCACGAGTACTAAGAGAACTAAGTAATGTAATAGATAAACCATTATTTCTTATTTTTAGTGACTCTATAGCGACAGGGTCTGTTCCGCAGGACTGGCGCATAGCAAATGTGGTGCCAATATTCAAAAAGGGCTCTAAAAGTGAACCTGGAAATTATAGGCCAGTAAGTCTAACCTCTATTGTTGGTAAAATATTTGAAGGGTTTCTGAGGGATGTTATTCTGGATTATCTCAATGAGAATAACTGTTTAACTCCATATCAGCATGGGTTTATGAGAAATCGCTCCTGTCAAACCAATCTAATCAGTTTTTATGAAGAGGTAAGCTATAGACTGGACCACGGTGAGTCATTGGACGTGGTATATCTCGATTTTTCCAAAGCGTTTGATACCGTGCCGCACAAGAGGTTGGTACACAAAATGAGAATGCTTGGTCTGGGGGAAAATGTGTGTAAATGGGTTAGTAACTGGCTTAGTGATAGAAAGCAGAGGGTGGTTATAAATGGTATAGTCTCTAACTGGGTCGCTGTGACCAGTGGGGTACCGCAGGGGTCAGTATTGGGACCTGTTCTCTTCAACATATTCATTAATGATCTGGTAGAAGGTTTACACAGTAAAATATCGATATTTGCAGATGATACAAAACTATGTAAAGCAGTTAATACAAGAGAAGATAGTATTCTGCTACAGATGGATCTGGATAAGTTGGAAACTTGGGCTGAAAGGTGGCAGATGAGGTTTAACAATGATAAATGTAAGGTTATACACATGGGAAGAGGGAATCAATATCACCATTACACACTGAACGGGAAACCACTGGGTAAATCTGACAGGGAGAAGGACTTGGGGATCCTAGTTAATGATAAACTTACCTGGAGCAGCCAGTGCCAGGCAGCAGCTGCCAAGGCAAACAGGATCATGGGGTGCATTAAAAGAGGTCTGGATACACATGATGAGAGCATTATACTGCCTCTGTACAAATCCCTAGTTAGACCGCACATGGAGTACTGTGTCCAGTTTTGGGCACCGGTGCTCAGGAAGGATATAATGGAACTAGAGAGAGTACAAAGGAGGGCAACAAAATTAATAAAGGGGATGGGAGAACTACAATACCCAGATAGATTAGCGAAATTAGGATTATTTAGTCTAGAAAAAAGACGACTGAGGGGCGATCTAATAACCATGTATAAGTATATAAGGGGACAATACAAATATCTCGCTGAGGATCTGTTTATACCAAGGAAGGTGACGGGCACAAGGGGGCATTCTTTGCGTCTGGAGGAGAGAAGGTTTTTCCACCAACATAGAAGAGGATTCTTTACTGTTAGGGCAGTGAGAATCTGGAATTGCTTGCCTGAGGAGGTGGTGATGGCGAACTCAGTCGAGGGGTTCAAGAGAGGCCTGGATGTCTTCCTGGAGCAGAACAATATTGTATCATACAATTATTAGGTTCTGTAGAAGGACGTAGATCTGGGTATTTATTATGATGGAATATAGGCTGAACTGGATGGACAAATGTCTTTTTTCGGCCTTACTAACTATGTTACTATGTTACTATGTTTTTTCTCAGAATGTACCCAACTGTTGATTTTGCTACTCCAAGCATGTCTGCTATCTCTCTGATGGATTTTTTCTTTTTTTTCAGCCTCAGGATGTTCTGCTTCACCTCAATTGAGAGTTCCTTTGACCGCATGTTGTCTGCTCACAGCAACAGCTTCCAAATGCAAAACCACACACCTGGAATCCACCCCTGACCTTTTAACTACTTCATTGATTACAGGTTAACGAGGGAGACGCCTTCAGAGTTAATTGCAGCCCTTAGAGTCCATTGTCCAATTACTTTTGGTCCCTTGAAAAAGAGGACGCTATGCATTACAGAGCTATGATTCCTAAACCCTTTCTCCGATTTGGATGTGGAAACTATCATATTGCAGCTGGGAGTGTGCACTTTCAGCCCATATTATATATATAATTGTATTTCTGAACATGTTTTTGTAAACAGCTAAAATAACAAAACTTGTGTCACTGTCCAAATATTTCTGGCCCTAACTGTATATATTTATTTGTTCAATTATTTACCAACACTGGCGGTTTGTGTCCATATTATGCAGCTACTTTTATACTTTGTTTAAATATTTTTCCGTCTCCTGGTATTAGTGCTTTTCTTTTGGTTTCTTTTCCCCCCCTACCACACGGTGTATCCTACCCTTTAAATAAATATTTATTAATTCATTTGGGCATGAGTTCGGTCTGTTTTTTCCTTTTTCCTTATCAGATGTGAGTGCGCATAAAATTCTGGCCTTTTTTTTGGTACTATAGTTTTTTTTCGAGTGTCTTACAACATTTTGGGACATTTTGGTGACCAATAAATCTTTAGCTGCCAAAAAAATATTTAACACAGTTCTTATATTTAGCACTGTGATTTGTACACCACAAGCATCGCATATCATTGCGCTAAATATTGTACAATTTTAGCACTCCAAATTTTTTATTTTAGTGTCATAGCTTACTTATTGACACAATTTTGGTGGTTCCCAAAAAATCAAGGCCACATTTTGATCATACTGTTATCTCCGTCAGATGCGCAGTGTATCTGTGGTGTCCAAATCCTCGCTTTGCAGGCATACATTGCATTTTTTGGTCTGTTACCCTAGCTGTATACAGAATTTTGTGGTTTAAATTTTTTTACAAAATACAGGCCACATATTGAAACAGACTGTTATCTTAGTCAGACGCCTGGTCTATCTGTGGTCCGCAAATCTTGGCTTTTCAGGCATACATTCCAATTTTTGGTCTGCTACCCTTGGTATATACAGTATTTGGTAGTTTTTAAAATTGTAAAAAATATAGACCACATATTGAAACAGTCTGTTATCTCTGCCACACATCTGGTCTATCTGTGGTCTCCAAATCCTTGCTTTTCAGGCATATATTCCAGTTTATGGTCTGCTACCCTTGGTGTATACAGTATTTTGTTGTTTTTAAAAATTTAAATAATACAGGCCACGTATTGAAACAGTCTGCTATCTCAGCCACACATCTGGTCTATCTGTGGTCTGCAAATCTTAGCATTTCAGGCATGCATTCCAGTTTTTGGTCTGCTACCCTTGGTGTATACAGTATTTTGTTGTTCTTAAAATTATAGAAAATACAGGCCACATATTGAAACAGTCTGTTATCTCCGTCCAATGCCCGTTCTATGTGTGGTCTAAAAATTGTTTTTCATGCATACCTTCCAATTTTTGGTCTGTCTAATACCCTATGTCTATACACTACTTTGGTAAAAAAAATATATATATATATATATATATATATATAAATATATATATATATTACAGTGTGGTAGTTCCGTGACACGCCTCATCTATCTGTGGGCTACAAAGTATGCTTTTGAGGCTTCTTTTCTCCTTTTTTTGTGATGTGTTACCTTAGCTCTAAACACTATTTAGCAGTAAAAAATAAATATACAGGCCACATATTGAAGAGTATGGTATCTCAGTCAAACACCAGATGTATTTGTGGCCTACAAACTGTGGCATTTCATGGCTACATTCCACTGTATTTGCTGTCTTTGACCTGATTTCTATACACTATTTTTGGGGCCAAAATAAAAACACAGGCCACATATTTTACAGTTTGGTATCTCCGAAACACACCTCATGTATCTTTGGTCTACAAAGTGTGCTTTTAAGGCCTCCATTCACCTTGTTTTGCTGCGTGTTACCCTAGTTCTAAACAGTAAACACTATTTTGGGCTAAAAAAAATTTATTTTTTAAAAAGGAACCCCCATGGGGAAATGTTTGTCAGCCCATACACTTAGTGTATGGGCATTTCAAGTATAGGAGACCTGCTTCTTTAAATTGTGATTTTTTTTTTATGAGGCGTTCCTCCATGTCTCATCATCCACCGCCACTTGAACATGAGGGTTAATGTGTTCCATGCTGCTAGAGCAAGTCCATTTTTTGGCAAGGGTGTCCATGATCCCCATAAAATATTTTTAAAAAGTGTACTCCCTGTCACGGGGTCCTTCTCTGGTACCACACAATCAACAGAGCCAGCAAAGAGTGAACAATCCCAAGACCTTTACTTAGGCAAAAATACGAAAGGTTCAGTAACAGGATAAAAGTCCAACAATCCAGTAGAGGATAGCATAGTCCATATACTCTTCTTTCTCTCTGAGATGCTGTGAACACATCATCATTCCACACAGGACTGATCTGTGTCTCACCTCCCTGATATTTTAAGTCTCCATCCTCATTCACAGGTCAGGAGGGGGAAGGTCTCAGGGGCTCATTGCTTCAACAAGCTAGTTCAACATGTCATTAGCATATTAGCAAACAATACAGTGCTGTGGGGGCTGATATCAGATGTCAGCAACAGCCATTCATCAATTAGCAAGTAACTCCTACAAGAAAACACCATGAAAATAAAAATAGAAATATACACAAATATGATACCCACATAGCATATCACACATCACAACCTCTCCCCCCTCATAATAAGTGAGCACGCTATGAGGTCTACACAGACCTCTGGCTTGCTCACTTTAGTCCACATTGATCAATAGTTTATAGTTCCTAGTACAATGGCAGGGGTTGCAATAATCATGAGTACTTGTCCATAAATTCCCGGGTCCTGGCTTTATGGGCATACCAGGATTTTTGACAGGACTGGGCCGTTCGCTGATGTTCATTTGCCAAGGTAGCTAGCTGGGTGAGACAGTCTCTGAACTCTAGAACGTAGGAAATGATGGGCATTCTGGTATCTGCGATATCTCCCTCCAATTGTTCTTTCCGAAGAGTGAGAGGGCCACAGACCTTCTGCTCCCACAAAATGACTTTGTAACTCCCCAATGTCATTTCCAAGGAGGATATCTGCAGGAAGTTCTCCCATAACTCCAATCCAACACAGTTTTTTCTCCAAAACCATAATCCAAACATGCCAAAGCTTGCTGTATATATTTGCAGACACCCCCTGCCAGGACAATGGGAATTCCCGGGCCCTGGTGATTTGCCTGGGGTCGAACTACATGGGGGTCAGCGATAGTCAGGAATGCCCCCGTGTCTCTAAATCCCGACACTTTGTATCCATCGATTAAAACATCCTGCAGGTGGCAATGCCGTTGCTCTGTATTTCTGATGGACAAAGGCCAGAGTCCGTACACTCCAGGAGGGGTATATATGGTGCCGTGGTCAGTGGTCCACTCTGGTGGGAGTGGTGGTAGCTCTTCCTCAGGCAGGATGGAGTGCACAAGATGCACTGGATGAGGTGGGGCTGCGTGGGGCTCCCTCCGAATCCTTGAGGGCCAGCCAGACTGCAAATGTCCAGGTTGCCCACACCCATAACATCTCCTCTCTGTGATACCCCCAGGTCGTGGTCAGAACTGTTGGGACCCAGGATTGTGAGGCGTGATTGTCATCAGCTTGTGACTAGGTGGAAGGGCAGATATTATCGGAGGGGGGACTGGGTGCCGGAGAAGGCCAAGATTCATTGTCCAGAAGCCTCCTCCATTGCGGTCGGATAGTAAGGGCTTCATCGGCCAGGGCTGCAGCTATATCCACGGTGCATGGCATGCGCTCCCGGACCCATTCCCATACCTCTGCGGGGCACTTGGCAAGAAATTGTTCTATAAGGAACACCTGTATAACATCTTCCACAGTAAAGGCGTTTTCTGCTTCCAGCCATCTCCGACATGCCTGGGACATCTTATGTGCATACATCCTAAACGATCCCCTCGTAGTGCATGGGAGGTCTCGGAACTTGGCCCTATATGAGTCTGGGGTGATAGCATGGTAATCCAGGATAGTCTGCTTTACAATGTTATAATCCCGATTGTGCTGTGAGTCAATGGTTCGGTAAGCCTCCGCAAGGCTACCGTTCAGGAGTCCCACTAACAAACGCATCCAGCCAGAGTGGGGCACCTCCATCACAGCACACTGCTGCTCAAAGTCCTTGAAGAATCCCTCCACATCTCCGGAAGCCTCATTAAATGGCTTAAACTCTCTCAGGGTGATCCATACAGGCTCTCGGATCATTGGGTTTACATTAACATTGTGTTCGTCCCTCTTTCAAGCTCCATTGCTTCTTGTCTCTGCTGTGCCCGGCGATCAGTCTCCTCCTTGTACTCCTGAGAGATGCATGGGCCCAGAACCACCATCTCATCTTTGTACCACAAAGGTGGAGGTGGCCAGGCTCCATTAAGGCCTCTTTAGTCAGTCCCTGATAGTTCAGGCCCAGGTTTCTGGCTCTCTCCTGTAAACTGGATACAGTCCAATTTCTGTACTCACTCTGTGGGTGGTTCGCCATTAGGTTACGCTCTGTTGATCCCACTGCTTGCCACCAGTTGTCACGGGGTCCTTCTTCCGTACCACACAATCAACAGAGCCAACGAAGAGTGAACAATCCCAAGACCTTTATTTAGGCAAAAATACGAAAGGTCCATATACGATCCACCACACAAAGGATAAAATAGTCCAGAACACGAATGCAGTTCAGTAACAGGATAAAAGTCGAACAATCCAGCAGACAGAGGATAGCATAGTCCATATACTCTTCTTCCTCGCTGAAATGCTGTGAACGCATCATCGTTCCACACAGGACTGATCTGTGTCTCACCTCCCTGGTATTTTAAGTCTCCCTCCTCATTGACAGGTCAGGAGGGGGAAGGTCTCAGGGGCTCATTGTTTCAACAAGCTAGGTCAACATGTCAATAGCAAATTAGCAAACAATACAGTGCTGTGGGGGCTGATATCAGATGTCAGCAACTGCCATTCATCAATTAGCAAATAACTCCTTCTACAAGAGAACACCATGAAAATAACTAAAATAGAAATATACACAAAAATGATACCCACATAGCATATCACACCATCACCCCCCCCCCCCCCCCCCCATAGGGAAATGTTTGTCAGACCATGCACTTAGTGTATGGGCATTACAAGTCTAGGAGTCCCGCTCCATTGCAATGGGCCCTTCTCCATGTTTCTTCCAAGGGGGGATTGGGGTGCGTGCAAATTTGGGTCAAGGCGGCCCTTGCATTCAATGCATAAGGAAACACTATGGCAGGACCAACTTAAGAATGTGAAGTCGATTTTCCTGTGGCCATCCAGTACCTGGGTTCAAAGGCTGATTGGGGTGCATATGACTTGGTAGCAGGGCAGGTCTTGCAGTCAATACATAAGAAAACAGTATGGGATTACAAAATTAATAATGTAAAGTGGATTTTCCTGTGGCTGTCCAGTACCTGGGTTCAAAGGATTCTTGGGGTGCATATGACTTGATAGCAGGGCAGGCCCTGCATTCAATGCAACATTTTTCAGGAAGCCCTCCTGTACCTCTCGTGAAAGGGGTATTGGGGTGCGTTGTAATTCTTGGCAGCCCAGCCACTCACTGCATAGGCAATAACAGCATAGGAGACCCACTGTTTAATAATGGCCCTTTAAGAATAATAATGCCTTCTGATGCCCTTCTAAAAATAGGCTTTGTGACTTTAAGAGTCTCTCCTTCATAAATGAAACAAGATGTGTCTCATTATGTGTCATACACCACATGGCCAGCTAGGGTTGTTAAATGTTACAATGACATTTCCCAGTGAATGCATTTGTATTGGTTGAAAGCAATGCTAAAGTTGAAAAACGCATCAAAAACGCTGCGTGTGAACATAGCACAAGTGGCAGAGGCACATGCACATTTTGGATTAGGGTAAATTAGTTTGCCATTTATACAAGTAATTAGCCTAGAAAGGATGTACCTTAACATGTTTCCCAGCAAAATCCACTTTGGTTACATTTTTGTATGTTTTTGGATGCACCTGTAAAAATGGCGTGAAACTCTGACAACATTGCTTACATCTGTGACCTAGGAGTCACAAATGCTTCCAGGGACGATCCCCATGATGTTCCGGTGTCATTTCAGCAATATTTCCATCATTTTTTGACGTTTTTAGACCTTAAAAGGACCCCCGGTGGGATCACGGTAAAAATACTCGGGTTTCCCATAGACTTACATTGGGCTCGTTGCTCAGGTCGAGTATCCGAGTACTCCAATTTGCTCAACCCGAACAACGAGTAGCTGAGCATTTTAGTGCTTGCTCATCACTAATCTTAATCCTGAGTATTTGCTTTAAAAGCAATCCCGAGAACACCGTTTTCTGCTTCATTTGCTTGAGAAAGGCTCATTTAGAGCCGACACATCGCCCAGACATGTGGGTTGAATAAATCCTGCACATTTTTCACTAAGGATATGGAGTGCTGCCTTCATTTTTGAACTTGTGTATATTTGGAGCATAACAACACCGGTGTCATTTTTCTACGAAGTTCATACGCCGATATATGTGGGATGATGTTTTTTCGTATACTCAAGAAAGAGGAGTGCATTACATAGCTCTGCCTACCCAATGAGGTCATCCAGGGGGGGGGGAGACCCTTAGTTTTGAGCAAAGGTATTAAATTCAGAGGCCCAGACAAGGGGTGTCTTTTGTCAGGGGATTCAGCTATGACAGGCTGTGCAATCTGACCTGAAGATTTTGGGGAAGGTTCCCTCCTCCAGCCACCACATGGCGTACCATTGAATGATATGGAAGAACTGTAAGTTGATTCTCATCATTAATCCCTTTTTATTTGTAATTGTCTGTACATGCGATACTTGTCTTCTTTTATAATATCTTTTTACCCTTTTGTAAACACTGCCTACCTTTTGGAGTAAAATACATAAAATTACTAGGTTTGTTTCTCCTTGCTCTATAATGTACTGTCACGTCCTCTGAAGTGAATTATGCTACTAATTGGGTTGGCTCTGGACCTGTTATTAATTAACAAATCGGAGTTGGTAGCAGCGGATTTGTCCTGCGCTTTTTTAAAACCTGGTAGCGACGGATGGCATTGAATTATTGTTCCCGCCTGAGTGGGAGTAGTAATATCACCCTCGCTGTAGTGTGCCCATTAGCCAGTACATAGTAAGGCAGCCTTTCTGGCAACTAATTATCCTAGGTGCAGTACCCTGTCTGATCTGAGGGTAAGGGGGGCGCCAGAGAGCTGAAAGTTCCAAACCAGAACTGGAAAGTGGGATATGGATAAATCCCCTTCAGAAAAGAATCGAGGCAACCAAACAACCCCAGTTCATGACATATTGGTGTCAGCGGGTGGGATGATAAAGTTATCCTTCCTGTGATTTGTGACACCTGGCATGGCACATGAGTTACTGATGCCGAGGATTGCTGGCCCTAATTCTATCAGGGATTCCCCCACCTCCTACACTAGTTCCTGCATCCCCAACTTCTCTTCCTCTTAATCTCCAAAGTGCTAACTCAAAGCATGTCGTCCACAACAGCAGGAAGCTGGAAGCTCTGCAGCACTGTGTTAGGGTTGGCGGAACGCACCAAATATATAATTTATTAAATGGAATTGGTGCGTTCGCAACCCGGGATCCACCGTGCAGGAAAGCACCTGCTGCTAAATAATGGCGGCTCTATATGGCGCTATATACCAACTCTGTTAGCTTCACAGAGTAACCGCGAGAGGAAAGCTCTGTGCCCTGTTAGACTTTCACAGAGGCACAGGCCAACTACCCAGATGTGAGCAGTGAGTGGTCATGCATGCATACAAAACTCCTCGCCGGAGATGCCAGCATTCTAGGGGCTTATTTCAGCCGGGTCCCTGAACACACTTAAACCCAATCTCCTCGCCGGAGGTGCCAGCATTCTAGGGGCTTATTTCAGCCGAGTCCCTGAACACATTCAAACACATGACCACATTGGCACAAAGCATATAGCATAAGACGATACTAGCGCATGGCCGTGCGGTCATGCGCAGTTTATATAGTTGCAGCACAGGAAGCTGCTACTGAAGTTTTTGCCCTTTCAGGACCTTCCAGAAGGACCAATGGAAAGTGCTGCAGTACCTGAGCATGTTTTGCCCTTTCAGGACCTTCCAGAAGGACCAATGGAATGTACTGCAGCACCTGAGCATGTGACCGAACATGTGGCCCTCGACCTCCAATGGGAGACCCTGCCCTGGGCATGCTCAGTGTGAGTAAACAAGGACTTAGTCCCAGAGAGGCTCGCTCACCGCAGATCAGTGCAGGGTGCCATAGGAAAGCCAGAAAAGGCAGTAGTGACCCTATGCACCGAATCAGCCCCAGCGAGACGCTGGGAGCGACGTCTCCGCTGAGCAGAGCCCACTGCGGCCGATACCGAATGGGAGACCGCAGCAGACACGGATCGAGATTCCCCCTGTGCAGCAGAGGAAATTCGACTCCTAACATTACCCCCCCTCCTAGGGCCCCCCCCGCCTCCTTGAGCCTCACTACGCTCAAAAGCTGCGATAAGCAGCGGAGCCCGAATGTGCTCCACAGGCTCCCAGGTTCTATCCTCTGGGCCGTGACCCTTCTAGTCCACCAGATAAAATTTCTTGCCACGTACCACCTTGCACTCCACAATAGCATTCACCTCAAACTCATCCGTGGATGAACCCGATGTCCCAGCAGATGCCTCGGAAAACCGGGACAAATGAACGGGCTTTAAGAGGGAAACGTGGAAAGTATCGGTGATACCAAGGCGTGGAGGAATAGCCAAACGGTAGACCACAGGGTTGACCTGTTCCAGAACCTTAAACGGGCCAATGTAGCGAGGAGCAAACTTAGTGGTCTCAACTCGCAGCCTGATGTTACGGGCGGAGAGCCACACTAAGTCGCCAGGAGCAAAGACCGGAGCGGGGCGCCGGTGTGTATCAGCCGAAACCCTCATTCTCTCCTTGGAGGCCCGGATGGCATCCTGTGTGTGGTCCCAGATGTCACGTGCCTCCATCGCCCAGTCTGCCACCCTAGAATCGGTGGATGACACGGGCATGGGCACAGGGACACGCGGATGCTGGCCATAATTAAGGAGAAAAGGAGTTTGACCAGTGGAATCGGCTACGGCGTTGTTCAGGGCAAATTCCGCCCAAGGTAGCAAAGATGCCCAGTCATCCTGCCTAGCAGAGACGAAATGTCGCAAATATGTCACCAGAGTCTGGTTGGTTCTCTCCACCAACCCATTCGTCTCGGGATGGTATGCAGAGGAGAGGTTTAACTCTATGCTGAGTAAACGGCAGAGCTCTCTCCAAAACCAAGATGCGAACTGGGGACCCCCATCACTGACAATCTTATCAGGCATACCATGCAAACGGAAAACGTGTTTAATGAACAACACCGCCAAGGCCCGTGCTGAGGGTAACTGAGGAAGCGGCACCAAATGCACCATCTTGGAGAAATGGTCGGTGACAACCCAAATAATGGAGCAGCCACGCGACTTGGGTAGACCCACCACAAAGTCCATCCCGACCATCTCCCAGGGCCTGTCTGCCACCGGTAGAGGGTAAAGCAACCCAGCAGGCCGTTGCCGAGGAGACCGATTCTGGGCGCAAGAAACGCATGCCTGAATATAGTCCTTGACATCTCGGGCCATATGCGGCCACCAGTATGTTCTCGCCAGAAGCTCAGATGTCCTCTTGGTCCCAAAAGGCCCACCCACTCTGGAGGAGTGAGCCCAAGAGAGAACCTCCGGTCACAAGTTAGCTGGTACGAAAGTCTTGCCCGGGGGCACAGACTCTAGCGAAACCGGAGCTACAGTTCTCAGGCTCTCAGAAGGGACAATAAGCCGAGGCTCCTCCTCCTCCTCCGATGACACCACGGAGCGGGAGAGAGTGTCAGCACGAACGTTCTTCTCCCCGGAGAGGAAATGGAGAGTAAAATGGAACCGGGAGAAGAACAGGGACCATCTAGCCTGGCGAGAATTCAGCCGCTGGGCCGTTTGCAGATACACCAAGTTCTTGTGGTCAGTGAAGACTTGGAAGGGAAAGCGATCTCCCTCCAAGAGATGTCTCCACTCCGAAAAAGCCAACTTCATGGCCAGCAACTCCCTGTCCCCGATGGAATAATTCCTCTCTGCTGGTGTGAAGGTCTTGGAGAAGAAGAAGCAAGGATGCTTCCGACCTTGAGCATCCTTTTGGAAAAGGTCTGCTCCAGCACCAACGGATGAAGCATCCAACTCCAAGATAAATGGCTTATCAACATCAGGGCGATATAGGATGGGAGCGCTAGCGAAGTGTGACTTGATCGAGAGAAAGGCTTTGGAGACCTCCTCTGACCACAACTTGGGATTTGCTCCCTTTTTGGTGAGGGCAACCAAGGGAGCTACCAAAGTTGAGAAGTGTGGAATGAACTGGCGATAGTAATTAATGAACCCCATAAAGTGCTGCACCGCTTTAAGAGAATGGGGCTCCTGCCAGTCCATTACAGCCTGTAGCTTGGCAGGATCCATAGCCAAACCCTGGGCAGAGATGATATAACCAAGGAAAGGCAAGGACTCCTGCTCAAACACACACTTCTCCAACTTGGCGTAGAGGGAGTTTGCCCGTAAGAAGTCGAAGACTTTGCGAACATCTCTCCGATGGGAGTCAATATCTGGAGAGAAGATGAGAATATCATCCAGATAGACTACGACCGAGGTGGTGAGCATATCCCGGAAGATGTCATTCACAAAGTCTTGGAAAATGGCTGGGGCATTACAGAGCCCGAAGGGCATCACCAGATATTCATAGTGCCCATCCCTGGTGTTAAAAGCCTTATTCCATTCATCCCCCTCACGGATGCGAATCAAGTTGTAAGCACCCCGCAAATCTAACTTTGTAAATACCCTCGCTCCCCGTAGCCTATCAAACAGCTCAGATATCAGGGGTAGTGGGTACTTGTTCTTAACGGTGATGGCGTTAAGACCCCTGTAGTCTATGCATGGACGTAAGTCTCCAGTCTTCTTCTGTACGAAGAAGAACCCTGCCCCTGCCGGTGACACTGACTTCCTAATGAATCCTCTTGCCAGATTCTCCTGGATGTACTGGGACATTGCCTCCGTCTCCGGGAGAGATAACGGATAGACTCGACCCCGGGGAGGCTCAGCACCAGGCAAGAGGTCAATAGGGCAGTCATAGGGGCGGTGAGGCGGAAGGGTCTCCGCAGCTCTTTTGGAGAACACGTCTGCATAGGGCCAATAGTGCTTGGGGAGAGAGGAAAGATCTGCGGGTACCTGTGTAGTAGCAACCTGAACGCACTCCCTCAGACATCTACCCTCGCAAGATTTACTCCAACCCAAAATTCTCCCAGAGGACCACTCAATATGAGGAGAATGGTAGCGAAGCCATGGTATCCCCAACAGGACCTCATCAATTCCCTCAGGAATGACTAATAGGGAGATTATCTCCTGATGTGATGGAGACACAGATAGCGTGAAAGGAATGGTTTGGTGGGTAATCTGTGAAGGTAGTGTTGACCCATTTACCACTCGAACGGTTACCGGCTTGGCGAGCATCACCAAGGGTATTGCGTGACGCTGGGCAAAAGCGGAAGACATAAAGTTACCCTCTGCCCCAGAATCCACGCATAGCTCGACCATAAGAGTGGATGGGCCTATGGTAATTGTCCCCTTGAAGGACAACTTTGAGGCAAACGTCGCCGTGTCTAGTGTACCTCCTCCAACTGCCACTAGACGCTGACATTTCCCCGACCGCTGAGGACCCTTGGAGGCAAGGTGTCCTGACTGCTGGCAAACATGACGGACCTTATGTGCACGGGCAGACTGAGACTTGGATCCCGCTCGTGTCACCTCTAAGGCCTCATGTGACTCGGATGCCTGGACTGGAGATTCCAAAGGTTTGGCGAAGGTGGGAGCCAGCCGAAACCTCTGCCTACACTGGGCTCGCTCCAACCTCCGCTCGTTAAAACGGAGGTCAATACGAGTAGATACGGCTATGAGCTCCTCCAGTGTGGCGGGAATCTCCCTAGTGGCCAAAGCGTCCTTCACATGGTCAGCCAGCCCCCTCCAAAATACGGGAATGAGGGTTTTATCTGGCCATTCCAACTTAGACGCTAATGTCCGGAAGTGAACAGCAAAATGGCTGACCATGGTTGAACCCTGAGTCAAAGCCAGCAGTTGGAGCGCTGTATCATGGGTGACTTGAGGTCCTAAAAAGACCTGTTTCAGAGTGTCCAGAAACCTAGGAACACTCCGCACCACATGATCGTTGCGCTCCCACAGCGGCGTAGCCCACTCCAACGCTCTGTCCGACAGGAGAGAGATTATGAATCCCACCTTTGCCTGCTCAGTAGGGAAACGTGCAGCCAGAAGCTCGAGGTGTATACCACATTGGCTCACGAAACCCCTACAGGACTTACTGTCCCCAGAGTATCTCTCAGGCAAAGGAAGGTGAGATAGGGTCGGAACAGAGGTGGCAGTGGGTAAAGCTGCTGCAGCCACGCTAGCAGCCTGAACAGCTAGTGCGGTAACATCCACCGCCGAGGTTGCACGCTCAAGAGACGCCAACCGGCCCTCCAGCAGCTGGATGTACCCCTGCAATCGCTGTTCATCCGCCATTACTTAGCCAGATCCTGGCGCTAGTATACTGTTAGGGTTGGCGGAACGCACCAAATATATAATTTATTAAATGGAATTGGTGCGTTCGCAACCCGGGATCCACCGTGCAGGAAAGCACCTGCTGCTAAATAATGGCGGCTCTATATGGCGGTATATACCAACTCTGTTAGCTTCACAGAGTAACCGCGAGAGGAAAGCTCTGTGCCCTGTTAGACTTTCACAGAGGCACAGGCCAACTACCCAGATGTGAGCAGTGAGTGGTCATGCATGCATACAAAACTCCTCGCCGGAGATGCCAGCATTCTAGGGGCTTATTTCAGCCGGGTCCCTGAACACACTTAAACACAATCTCCTCGCCGGAGGTGCCAGCATTCTAGGGGCTTATTTCAGCCGGGTCCCTGAACACATTCAAACACATGAACACATTGGCGCAAAGCATATAGCATAAGACGATACTAGCGCATGGCCGTGCGGTCATGCGCAGTTTATATAGTTGCAGCACAGGAAGCTGCTACTGAAGTTTTTGCCCTTTCAGGACCTTCCAGAAGGACCAATGGAAAGTGCTGCAGTACCTGAGCATGTTTTGCCCTTTCAGGACCTTCCAGAAGGACCAATGGAATGTACTGCAGCACCTGAGCATGTGACCGAACATGTGGCCCTCGACCTCCAATGGGAGACCCTGCCCTGGGCATGCTCAGTGTGAGTAAACAAGGACTTAGTCCCAGAGAGGCTCGCTCGCCGCAGATCAGTGCAGGGTACCATTGGAAAGCCAGAAAAGGCAGTAGTGACCCTATGCACCGAATCAGCCCCAGCGAGACGCTGGGAGCGACGTCTCCGCTGAGCAGAGCCCACTGCAGGAGATACCGAATGGGAGACCGCAGCAGACACGGATCGAGATTCCTCCTGTGCAGCAGAGGAAACTCGACTCCTAACACACTGTCTCAGCGAAACTAATTTGTCTAGGAGACAAACCGCACACTACGGCGTAGTTATTTGAAGGAATAACAGAGCAGAGAGATGTGTGGCTTTTGCCATTGTATCTACAACCAGCCATGGTCATGTGTGACAATCGGCATAACCTAGTGGCAGCTGTGAAGCTTGGCAAGCTCACACATGTACCATGCTTGGCTTCCAAGGTCAACTTAGTAGTTCAGTGGTTTCTGAAAACTTATCAAGATTTGCCACACCTTCTGGTTAAGGTAATCCACATCAGTCTCATCTCATTTTCTCAGTGCAGATTGGGTAATAATAAGGAGGTGAAGACTGAAGAAGAGGAGGAGATAAAGGAGCTGGCTGGGAGCAAAAGAGGATGGCACCCACACAAGCTTCGCCCCCATCCCTCCTACGTGGATTAGCTGAAGAGGGAATGAAGAGGAAGAGATAGTGGAGATGGAGAGTAGTCATCTTGGTGGAGACAAGGAAGTGTTGGCTGTAGATACTTTGGCACATATTACAGGCTTTATGTACTGCTGCCTTTTCAATAACCCTCAGGTTATAACCCTCAGGTTACAGAGAGGTCTTCTAAAATGACCATTGTGGAAAATATGTTGAAAAAATTCCCATGAGACAACGCTTGCGACAAGAGGAAAGCTTCTGTGCCCATCTAAGGAGGAGGGGCAAGGGAGACAAACATCAGGTATAGCAGAGGCAGGGGTACACTGTCAAAGGTCTGGGCCAATTTAAAGATACCCCCTTCCAGCGTCCACAGCTTGATAACTGGATTTTTTGACAAGGAGGCAAAAAGTTTTTAAAGATGGTCAAGTAATACACTTAGTGCACAGCCTTTATGAGTCAAGGAGTGCAATTACATTACAATTTGAACCAAATGTGTATAAGGCCCTCCTTTATGTCTAGTACAGGATGTATCTGAGTCATCACTAATTTCAGCACATCTTGTTTCCTTCATAAATTACACTGAAATTTCCAATTTTTTAATAAAAAATTCAATTTTTGTTTACAGTATTTTCTGGCGTATAAGACAACTGGGCGTATAAGACGACCCCCAACTTTTCCATATAAAATATGGAATTTGGGATATGCCCGTCGTATAAGACGGGGGTTATCTTATACGCCCAATCATCTTATACGGCGTGTGGTTCCCAGGGTCTGGAGGAGAGGAGACTCTCCTTCAGGCCCTGGGATCCATATTCATGTAAAAAATAAAGAATAAAATAAAAAACATGGATATACTCACCCTCGGACGGGCCCTGGATCACAGCACTGCAAGTGTCTCCCTCTGTTCCTTAGAATGCGGTGAGTGAAGGACCTTCAATGATGTCGCAGTCACATGTGACCGTGACGTCATCGAAGGTCCTTCACTCACCTGACCGCTCATGTGACCATGACGTCATCGAAGATCCTTCACTCACCGCATTCTTAGGAACGGAGGGAGATGCTAGCAGCGCTGTGAGCCAGGGGCCGTCCGAGGGTGAGTATATCCATGTTTTTTTATTTTATTCTTTATTTTTTACATGAATATGGATCCCAGGGCCTGAAGGAGAGTCTCCTCTCCTCCAGACCCTGGGAACCACACGCCGAAATGCAGGATCGCTCCCTGCACACGCCGTACCCGGCGTATAAGATGACCCCCGACTTTTGGGACAATTTTTAGGGATCAAAAAGTCATCTTATACGCCGGGAAATACGGTACTTAAATTATACACTGCTCAAAAAAATAAAGGGAACACTTAAACAACATAATATAACTCCAAGTAAATCAAACCTCTGTGAAATCAAACTATCCAGTTAGGAAGCAACACTGTTTGACAATCAATTTCACATACTGTTGCGCAAATAGAATAGACAACAGATAGAAATTATTGGCAATTATCAAGACACTCAATAATGGAGTGGTTCTGCAGGTGGGGACCACAGACCACATCTCAGTACCAATGCTTTCTGGCTGATGTTTTTTTCACTTTTGAATGTTGATTGTGCTTTCACACTCATGGCAGCATGAGACAGACTCTACAACCCAAACAAGTGGCTCAGGTAGTGCAGTTCATCCAGGATGGCACATCAATGCGAGCTGTGGCAAGAAGGTTTGCTGTGTCTGTCAGCGTAGTGTCCAGAGGCTGGAAATGCTACCAGGAGAAAGGAGAGTACACCAGGAAACGTCATGGAGGCCGTAAGAGGGCAACCCAGCAGCAGGACCGCCAGCTCAGCCTTTCAGCATGACCGGTTTGGCAGTGGGTCAGTAATGGTGTGGGGTGGCACTTCTTTGGAGGGCCGCACAGCCCTTCATGTGTTCACCAACATTTTCACTGCCCCCCATACCTCTTTGTATGGTCTGCCAGAAAAATGATCGGATTTCCCATTGACTCCCATTATACTCGTAACTCAAAATGAACACTCAAGCATTACAAATTGCTCGGTTTTGAGTAACTAGCATCCGAGCATTTTAGTGCTTGCTCATCTCTATTAATTACATTTTGAACTGAGAAAAGGACAACTTGAAATGCTTTGCTATCTATTTATAGCCTTCTCCTGCGTTGTGGGCCTCCTCCATTTTCATTTTCAGAGTGCTAGCCAGCTTCTTAGAAGAACTCATGGCTGCTGTTTTTGGCAAAAGTTTAGAGGAGGCTGGTTTTTTTTTACAGCTGGGAAATCTGCATCGCCTGAACTTTCCTAATGATGATAGTGAACAAGCTATTGCCCTAACAGACAAATTAAGGTCTGAGACCTTGGTCAAGGTTATTGGAGAACAAAAATCTCCTTGACAATGACAATATATATACAGTATATACATTTTCCTAATATACATCTAACTTTAGGCCTTTTTTTAGATCATTTCATCTTCAACTTAACTGTTCACAATAGCAGTTTTTTGACCAGATCTGTACACATGAAGTCAATGCTGAGGCACGGACCCATCAGGACAGTGTCTCAGGCCATGGCAGGGCTCCTTCTTGAGGGCCATAGCTGCATGTAAGAGAGTTGAACATGGTTCTGCCATTCTGTTGCAAATGCTATAGACTGCAGCCATCTTAACTAGAGAGGCTATGCATGAGGTACCAGGGTCTGGGCCAGCATTTACAGCTATTAATTTAAGATTAAATTAAGATGAGGTGGGTGAGGGACCAGTGTAGGCCTGCAGTGCTGGGAGACACAAAGTAGCAATTTTGATTAATTAAAAAAAAAAGTGTACAAATCTCACAAGGTAATTAAGAAAGGTTTAGCAAAAAAGGGAGATAAAACATAACTTTTAATCAACCATTTAAAGGTTCCAAGACACAACAAACAATAAAAATTAGCACCCTAAAAAGGCCCGTTAAACAAATTATCAGGCTACGATAAGGCACCAATCATCCACAATTGACTACCAATACCAGTATCACTGGAATATAGTAAACATAGAAAACAAGGCAAACACTGAAGGCTGTTATAAGATTGTACAGTCATAATATCAAATATGATCATATAATATAATTAGCCAATGCATGGAAAGGTGTGGGACACACTATTGCTGATAAGCTAAACCACTAAAAAATAGTGCCATAGTCCTGAGGAAGGACTTTACCGAAAAGCGTCGGGGTGGGCTGGAGCTGGCGTGATTCCCCATCTAATAGTGATATATTCACATACTTATTTTCTGTATCTATACACGTCTGAGGTTTGCTACCTTTTATTATTTATAGCATGGTCTTGATACAATTATTAGACATTGTTATAGGTCTATATTGTTATATGAAGAAGTTTGGGCACCCCTATTAATCTTAAGCTTAATGTTTTATAAAAATTAGTTTTTTTGCAACAGCTATTTCAGTTTCATATATCTAATGAATGTTGCTGGAAATGGCACACATAGGGTCTTGTGGGTGACACTGTTTTAGGTTGTGAGCATTTCACCACATCTATTCTACACGTCTTTCTTTGGCTTTCAAAAATCTTAGGTGTTATGGATCAATTGTCTGACCCTTGACTCATGGAGTTCATCTCTCACACGTAAGTAAATATGATCCCATGGCACATGATGAATGGTTTTGTACAATGCCCTTTCATCAGATATCTTCTATCTCATGTAATTTGACCCCAATTGTGTCCTCTAACTCCACATGCAATTGCTTTAAGTTATCTTATTCCCATCAAATGAGTCAATTTTCTCCTGTCATCCCCTTTAGATGAACTACACGTTTTAGCATCTGAACTTCCCGCATGATAGATTAATATCATCATTAACTCAGCAGGTTAATATCTTATAATGTTGCCTCAATGTCCAAACAATGTTATATCTACCTATTGCAGCTTTAGACTTGTTTGGATTAGATATCATTTAAAGAATGGCTTTAGTAGTGGCACTTCCCAAAACTCAAGAAAAACCTACAGAACAAGGAAGCCAATGCCAAATTTCTAAATAGATTAATAGTATATCTTTATTAAATAATCATATTAAAAAAAAAAATTCACTGATATACCCCCCAAGAAGAAGCTAAATTGAAACGTGCGTCGGGGTGCAGGCCCTGCCTATACAGGTTATGTATTGATTCATATTTATCTTACTTTACTATACAGTTATATGAAAAAGTTTGGGCACCCCTATTAATCTTAAACTTAATGTTTTATAAAAATTTGTTTCATATATCTAATAACTGTTGGACACAGTAATGTTTCTGCCTTCAAATGAAGTTTATTGTACTAACAGAAAATGTGCAATCTGCATTCAAACAAAATTTGACAGGTGCATAAGTATGGGCACCCTTATCATTTTCTTGTTTTAAATACTCCTACCTACTTTTTACTGACTTACTAAAGCACTTTTTTTGGTTTTCTAACCTCATTGAGCTTTGAACTTCATAGCCAGGTGTATGCAATCATGAGAAAAGCTACTTAAAGTGGCCACTTGCAAGTTGTTCTCCTGTTTGAATCTCCTCTGAAGAGTGGCATCATGGGCTCCTCAAAACAACTGTATAATGATCTGAAAACAAAGATTATTCAACATAGTTGTTCAGGGGAGGGATACAAAAAGCTGTCAATTTCCACTGTGAGGAACATGGAACAACACAGGTACAGTTCTTGCTAAGGCCAGAAGTTGCAGGCCAAGAAAAACATCAGAAAGGCAGAGAAGAAGAATGGTGAGATCAGTCAAGGACAATCCTCAGACCACCTCCAGAGAGCTGCAGCATCAACTTGCTGCAGATGGTGTCACTGTGCAGCGGTCAACTATACAACGCATTTTGCACAAGGAGAAGCTGTATGGGAGAGTGATGCGAAAAAAGCCGTTTCTACAAGCACGCCACAAACAGAGTTGGCTGAGGTATGCAAAAGCACATTTGGAGAAGCCAATTTCTTTTTGGAAGAAGGTCCGGTGGACTGATGAAAGGCGTTATGCATGGCGGCCAAAAAACACAGCATTCCAAGAAAAACACTTGCTAGTAGGGTTGAGCGACTTTAAGTTTTTTAGGGTTGAGTCGGGTTTCGTGAAACCCGACTATCTCAAAAGTCGAGTCGAGTGGAATCGGCCGATTATTGCGAAAAGTCAGGGATCGACCGAAACACGAAACCCAAAGCAAGTCAATGGGGGAGCATAGTCGGCAGTGAGTGGAGGCCAGGAAAACACCTACAGTGCCCATTTTAATGGCAAAAAGATCCATTCTTGTTACTGAAGCTTGTCAATCTTAATTTACCTTATAATAATAGTAAGGCATTGGAAATTGGGGGTCATTTGGCTAAAGTTGTGGGGGGTAGGGCTGGTTCAAGTATTTAGTGGGCCCTGGAAATCTGGAACACGTCACGGCAGTGGAGCAGGGAGAGGTAAGTATTTAAACTTTGCAAGTGCTGTGATCCTGAGCAAGCAGGGGGGGCCCACTCGTTGGCATTGGCACAGGGCCCCTCAAAGTACGGCGGTGTGTTTGCACGGCGGGGGCGCCTCCCACCGGCAGCGGCACTTTTGCGTACTATGAGGGGCCCTGTGCCAGTGACGTCGCCAACGTGTATTCCCCCCCACCTGATGAAGGAACCTGCACTTTCATCTGCACCTTACGCTTTGTCCCCGTGTAAGGTGGTATGGTATGCGGCAAGGGGACCCTGACTTTCAGCAGGGTCACATTCTGGCTGTGTAGCGTGCACGGGGAATGTAGCGTTCTGGGTCAATGTACCAGCAGACTCATCTATTACTGGCTGGGCAATGGGCAGGATGAGGAGGAAACACAGATATAGGCCCAAATAATAAAGTGGGCTAAATGCAGTTCAAAATTGGTAACAGGACTAACCAGGGGGCATTGCTTTATTCAGTGGAGTACAACTGTAATGAGAGGCTGACACAGTGAGTAGGCCCAAATCAGTAAGTAGGCTAAATGCAGTTCAAAATTGGTAACAGAAGTAAACAGGCAGCACTGGTTTGTTCAGTGTAGGAGAACATCAAAGAGCGGCAGACACCCTTAGTAGGGCCAACAAAACAAGTAGGCCAAATGCAGTGTTATATTAAAAACAATTTAACGAGAGCCTGAAGATAGAAGCTAGGGAAAGGCAGCCTGGAGAACACCTTGGAGCGTAAGACACCGTTTGTAGAACCCAGACCCAACTTGTAGGCCTAATGCAGTGTTGTTTCAACAACTACTTAACGAGAGCTTCAAAGATAGAAGCTAGGGAGAGGCAACCTGGAGAACACCTTGGAGTGGCAGACACCGTCCCTACAACCCAGACCCAACTTTTAGGCCAAATGCAGTGTTGTTTCAACAACTACTTAACAAGAG
Source organism: Ranitomeya imitator (assembly GCF_032444005.1). Taxonomy (NCBI): domain Eukaryota; kingdom Metazoa; phylum Chordata; class Amphibia; order Anura; family Dendrobatidae; genus Ranitomeya; species Ranitomeya imitator. Next base: position 471,933,310 of record NC_091283.1, read on the forward strand.
CTTGAAGATAGAAGCTAGGGAGAGGCAACCTGGAGAACACCTTGGAGCGGCAGATACCGTCTCTACAACCCAGACCCAACTTGTAGGCCTAATGCAGTGTTGTTTCAACAACTACTTAACGAGAGCCTGAAAATGGAATTTCAGGACAGGAAACCTGGAGAACAGCACGGAGCGGCATACACCGTTAGTAGGCCCCAACCAAACTAGTAGCCCCACTGCAGTTGTTTGATTAAAAAACTATTTAACAAGAGCCTGAAGATTGAAGCTCAGGAAAGGCAACCAGGAGAACACCTTGGAGCGGCAGACACTGTTAGTAGGCCCCAACCAAACTAGTAGCCCCACTGCAGTTGTTTGATTAAAAAACTATTTAACAAGAGCCTGAAGATTGAAGCTCAGGAAAGGCAACCAGGAGAACACCTTGGAGCGGCAGACATTGTTAGTAGGCCCCAACCAAACTAGTAGCCCCACTGCAGTTGTTCGATTAAAAAACTATTTAACAAGAGCCTGAAGATTGAAGCTCAGGAAAGGCAACCAGGAGAACACCTTGGAGCGGCAGACACCGTCTCTACAACTCAGACCCAACTTGTAGGCCTAATTGTTATGATACGGTGGTCTAGGAGCAACATGGAACGAGCTCTGAAGGAAGTGGTAACTGTACTGACCGCAGTCCCTAAGCTCAACACAACAATAGAAGTAGCCGTGGAATGCTCCAAACTCTCCCTAGGCATCTCGTCACAGCCTAAGATCTAACCACTCCTAAAGAAAGAAGCAGGAAAGCTATCTTGCCTCAGAGAAATCCCCAAAGGATAGATTAGCCCCCCACAAATAACTGTGAGTGGAGAGGGAAAAGACATACACAGAATGAAACCAGGATGAGCACAGGAGGCCAGTCTAGCTAAATAGATAGGACAGGATGGAATACTGTGCGGTCAGTATAAAACACTACAAAAATCCACGCAGAGTTTACAAAAAAATCTCCACACCTGACTAAAGGTGTGGAGGGCAAATCTGCCTCCCAGAGCTTCCAGCAAGACAGAATTAATTCACACTGATAAGCTGGACAAACAAAGAAAGCACAGAATGGATAAGTCCACAATCTGTGGACAGAAAAGAGCAAGCAAAAACTTAGCTTTGCTGAACTGGTCAGGATAACAGGGAACTCCAAAGAGATGCGAATCCAACCAGGAACCATTTACAAGTGGCACTGCCTGAAGAAAGAGCCAGGCCTAAATAGCCGAGCAGAAGAGACGATAAGTGGAGGCAGCTGATGACAGCTAACTCCAAGGAGCAGCCATATCACTAGAAACCACAAGAGGGAGCCCAAGAGCAGAACTCACAAAAGTGCCACTTACAACCACCGGAGGGAGCCCAAGAGCAGAATTCACAACACCTAATGCAGTGTTGTTTCAACAACTACTTAACAAGAGCTTCAAGATAGAAGCGAGGGAGAGGCAACAGAGAGAATACCTTGGAGCGGAAGACTCAGTTTGTAGACCACAATGAAACTTGCGGCCCCAATGCAGTGTTATAATTCTGACAAGCTGAAAATCAGCCTTTTTTTTTAAAGGAGGAGGACAGCTGTATTAAGTGGTGCAGACAGACACTGCTAGTAGGCCTTACACCACAAAGTAGGCTCACTGCAGGATGAAAAAAAGTTACATGGTTACACGGTCGGCATTGGTGTGCTCAGCGGAGGACAAATGGAAGGAGGGACCGCAGACAGACTTAGCAGGCCTAAAATTTTAAAAAATAGGCTCAGAGCAGTTTGAATTATCTTGCAGGGGTACACAGGCAGCATTGGTGTGGTCAGTGGAGGACGATTGGAAGGAGTGTCTGACACAGTTAGTACTCCCAAAAAATAAATAGATGTTAATGTCTCGCAAAACAACAAAACCAAATGAAATAAGGGTGGCATACTTAGGTAGAGGGGTGGGCTCCTCTGCTGAGTTTCAGACATAGTAATTTGGCACTAAGTATTTACTGGTGTCAATATAGTACACTGACCCTGACTATTTTAACTAGCATCATACATGTCAACAAATTGGTATTGTCAGTGCCAGGCATTGAAGGATGTCAGCGCATAGACTAAACATTGGTGGAGCTGTGAGAGATAATTTTGCAAGTGGTAGAACAGTGTTTGAGCTGGGGGGGAAAAACTCTCTTGTGGCCGGCAGTACAGGCCCAGGGCCCCTCATGTTACAACGGTGTGTCTGACGTTGGTTGCGCGCCACCACCGCCAGAGACATGTTATTGTACTATGAGGGACCCAGTGGCAGTGCCGTCGACCAAAAATGGGCACACCCACCTCTTCAGACAAACGGCACTCTCACGGGTGCTTGCGCCAAGTGGCGAGACCACGGCCCCGTGGGGGGAGTTAGCCCATTTAGGGAGGTGTAAACATGTCGTATGCTGGACAAACAGCTGCTGCAAATTAAGAGATTGGAACAGTCAGTAAGACCAGTCCACAAGCGAGACCTTTTTATAGGAGAGCTAGGTGTCAGCCGGGAAAGGTGGGGCAAAATAATTTGAAATCCATGAGTGGTTCATTTTAATGAAGGTTAGATCATCAACATTTTGGGTAGCCAGACGAGTCCTTTTTCGGTCAATATTGAACCAGCAGCACTGAATACTCTTTCTGATAGCACACTAGCTGCTGGGCAAGCAAGCTCCTGCAATGCATATTCTGCCAATTCAGGCCAGGTGTCTATTTTGGATGCCGAGTAATCAAATGGGAATGACGGTTGAGGGAGAACATCGATAAGGATGAAAAATAGTTAGTAACCATACTGGACAATTGTTGTCTCCTGTCACTTTGAATTGATGCTGCAGTACCTGTCCTGTCTGCGGTCATTGCGAAATCACTCCACAACCTGGTCAGAAAACCCCTCTGTCCAACGCCACTTCTGATTTGTGCACCTCTAACACCTCTGCCCTGTTGCCCCCTACAGCTCATGTGAGAACCATCACCAGCGCTGTGTGCTGGGAATGCCTGAATCAAACGGTCTACCAGAGTTGCTTGTTTGCTTGCTAATATTTGTTCGAGGTTCTCATGTGGCATGATATTTTGCAATTTACCTTTATAGCGAGGATCAAGGAGGAAGGCCAACCAGTAATCATCATCGGTCATCATTTTAATAATGCGTGGCTCCCTTTTGATGATACGTAAGGCATAATCCGCCATGTGAGCCAAAGTTCCAGTTGTCAAATCTGCTGTTGTGCTGGGTTGAGGGGCAGTTTCAGGCAAATCTACGTCACTTGTCTCCCTCAAAAAACCTGAACCCAGCCTTGCAACGCCACCAGTTTCTATTGGCCCCGGAGAAGCTTCCTTATTCAAAAAATACTCATCCCCATCATCCTCCTCGTCCTCCTCCTCTTCGCCCGCTACCTCATCCTGTAGATTGCCCTGACCAGACAATGGCTGACTGTCATCAAGGCTATCCTCTTCCTCGACTGCAGACACCTGCTCCTTTATGTGCGTCAAACTTTGCATCAGCAGAAGCATTAGGGGGATGCTCATGCTTATTATGGCGTTGTCTGCACTAACCAGCCGTGTGCATTCCTCAAAACACTGAAGGACTTGACACAGGTCTTGTACTTTCGACCACTGCACACCTGACAACTCCATGTCTGCCATCCAACTGCCTGCCCGTGTATGTGTATCCTCCCACAAATACATAGCAGCACACCTCTGTTCACACAGTCTTTGAAGCATGTGCAGTGTGGAGTTCCACCTTGTTGCAACGTCGATGATTAGGCGATGCTGTGGAAGGTTCAAAGACCGCTGATGGTTCTGCATACGGCTGGAGTGCACGGGCGAACGGCGGATATGCGAGCAAAGTCTGCGCACTTTGAGGAGCAGGTCAGGTAACCCCGGATAACTTTTCAGGAAGCATTGCACCACCAGGTTTAAGGTGTGAGCCAGGCAAGGAATGTGTTTCAGTTGTGAAAGGGCTATGGCAGCCATAATATTCCTTCCGTTATCACTCAGTACCTTGCCTGCCTCAAGATGTACAGTGCCCAGCCATGACTGAGTTTCTTTCTGCAAGAACTCGGACAGAACTTCCGCGGTGTGTCTGTTGTCGCCCAAACACTTCATTGCCAATACAGCCTGCTGACGCTGGCCACTAGCTGTCCCATAATGGGACACCTCGAGTGCAACATGGGCAGCTGCGGATGGAGTGGTTGTGCGACTGCGGTCTGTGGACGAGCTCTCGCTTCTGCAGGAGGACGAGGAGGAGGAGGAGGGGGGGGCGGCAAACGCCTACAGCCAACTGTTTCCTAGACCGTGGGCTAGGCAGAACTGTCCCAATATTGCTGTCCCCTGTGGACCCTGCATCCACCACATTAACCCAGTGTGCCGTGATGGACACGTAACATCCCTGGCCATGCCTACTGGTCCATGCATCTGTTGTCAGGTGCACCTTTGTACTCACAGATTGCCTGAGTGCATGGACGATGCGGTCTTTTACATGCTGGTGGAGGGCTGGGATGGCATTCTCGAAAAGAAGTGTCGACTGGGTAGCTCGCAGCGTGGTACAGCGTAGTCATCAGGGCTTTGAAAGCTTCGCTTTCAACTAACCGGTAGGGTATCATCTCTAATGAGATTAGTCTAGCAATGTGGGTGTTCAAACCCTGTATACGCGGATGCGAGGATGAGTACTTCCTTTTCCTAACGAGAGTCTCATGTAGGGTGAGCTGGACTGGAGAACTGCAGATCGTGGAACTAGTGGGGGTGCCGGTGGACATGGCAGACTGAGAGAGGGTTGGAGATGGTATTCTTGCTGGTGCCCTACATGCAGTGTTACCTACTATGAAACTGGTGATTCCCTGACTGCTTTGGCCTGGCGATGAAACCTGCACATTTACTGCAGGTGGTGCGGGAAATGGTGGGCTTACAGTGAGGGAAGGGATGTAGCGTTGCTGACTAGCTTCATTGGCCGAGGGTGCTACAACCTTAAGGGACGTTTGGTAGTTAGTCCAGGCTTGCAAATGCATGGTGGTTAAATGTCTATGCATGCAACTTGTATTTAGACTTTTAAGATTCTGACCTCTGCTTAAGGTAGTTGAACATTTTTGACAGATGACTTCACGCTGATCATTTGGATGTTGTTTAAAAAAATACCAGACTGCACTCTTTCTACTATTGGATATCTTTTCAGGCATTGCAGACTGAGCTTCTGTAACCGGATGGCCACGCTGTCCTACAACTGGTTTTGGTTTTGCCACGCGTTTCTGGCCAGATACGGGCCTGGCAGATGGAACCTGTTGCGATATTGATGCCTGCTGCGGCTCCTCCTCCGCTTCAGAGCTACTGCCGCCTGCACCCTGTTCCCCCAATGGCTGCCAATCGGGGTCAACAACTGGGTCATCTATGACCTCCTCTTCTATCTCGTGTGCAACTTCGTCTGTGTCACCGTGTAAGCCGGTGGTATAGCGTTCGTGACGGGGCACCATAGTCTTATCAGGGACTGATTCTGGATCAGTACACTGCGAGGGCAATGTTCTGGTCTGAGTCAAAGGAACAGCATAGTAATCTGGCTGTGGCTGTGCATCTGTACACTCCATGTCCGATTCAACTTGTAATGGGCATGGCCTGTTAACTGTTTCACTTTCTAACCCAGGAACGGTATGTGTAAAGAGCTCCATGGAGTAACCCGTTGTGTCGCCTGATGCATCCTTCTCTGTTGTTCTTGGTGAAGAAGACAAGGAAGTGACTTGTCCCTGACCGTGAACATCCACTAACGACGCGCTGCTTTTACATTTAGCAGTTTCAGAAGAGGAGGCGAAAGAGCTAGAGGCTGAGTCAGCAAGGAAAGCCAAAACTTGTTCTTGCTGCTCCGGCTTTAAAAGCGGTTTTCCTACTCCCAGAAAAGGGAGCGTTCGAGGCCTTGTGTAGCCAGACGACGAACCTGGCTCAACAACTCGAGACTTAGGTGCTATATTGCTTTTCCCACGACCACCTGATGCTCCACCACCACTACCATCATTACCAGCTGGCAATGACCGCCCACGGCCACGACCTCTTCCACCAGACTTCCTCATTGTTTGAAAAACGTAACCAAACTAATGGTATTTGTTACTGTAAAACCAGTTACAAGGTGAACTCAAACTTCTGTTGGATTTATATATCCCTTTATAGGTGTGTGAGACTGCAGGGAAAATCAGGCCCAATGTATAACAATACACAGCATCAGTGGAATATGTTCTGTGGCACAAAATTAGAGACAGATGCCACACACAGCACTGGCAATGAGGCAGAATTGCCAATCTTAATCTCCCACTATTTTTTTTTTTCAGGGAAAATTTAAAAGAAATCTGGCCCAGTATTACACACTAGGTTTAATGTGGCACAAAATTTGAGACAGGTGGCACACACAGGAGTGGCACTGAAGCAGAAATGCCAATCTTAATCTCCCACTACTTTTTTTTTTCAGGGAGAATTGAAAAGAAATCTGGCCCAGTATTACACACTAGGTTTAATGTTGCACAAAATTTGAGACAGGTGGCACACACAAGACTGGCACTGAAGCAGAAATGCCAATCTTAATCTCCCACTGTTTTTTTTTTTCAGGGAGAATTTAAAAGAAATCTGGCCCAGTATTACACACTAGGTTTAATGTGGCACAAAATGTGAGACAGGTGGCACACACAGGAGTGGCACTGAAGCAGAAATGCCAATCTTAATCTCCCACTACTTTTTTTTTTTCAGGGAGAATTTAAAATAAATCGGGCCCAGTATTACACACTAGGTTTAATGTGGCACAAAATTTGAGACATGTGGCACACACAGGAGTGGCACTGAAGCAGAAATGCCAATCTTAATCTCCCACTATTTTTTTTTTCAAGGAGAATTGAAAAGAAATCTGGCCCAGTATTACACACTAGGTTTAATGTGGCACAAAATTTGAGACAGGTGGCACACACAAGACTGGCACTGGAGCAGAAATGCCAATCTTAATCTCCCACTGTTTTTTTTTTTTTTCAGGGAGATTTTAAAAGAAATCTGGCCCAGTATTACACACTAGGTTTAATGTGGCACAAAATTAGAGACAGATGCCACAGCACTGGCACTGAGGCAAAATTGCCAAACTTAATCTCCCACTATTTTTTTTTTATTTATGGGAGAATTGGCAAGAAATCAGGCCCACTGTTAGACTGTATGTTTTCTGTGCCAGAAAATGAGACACAGATGCCACACACAGGACTGCCACTTATACAGGTTTGCCAATTTTAATCTGCACCCTTTTTTTTTTCTTCAGGGAGACTAGTGAATAAATCTGGGCCACTGTATTAGAGTATATTTTCTGTGGCAGAAAGTGGCTTGAAGAGATATAACGAAACAAAAAAAAAGGAACTGTCTTACAATTACTATCTCCCTGCAGTAATCTCAGCAAAGTATGGCAGGCAGCAATAACAAGGAGTGAACTGCTGCACAAAAAAGTCAAAAGTGTGGACAAACAAACAAGAAAGCTGTGCAGAAAGGAAGGAGCAACAGGATTTGTGCTTTGAAAAAAGCAGTTGGTTTGCACAGCGGTGTAGAAACAGCAATGCAACTATCAGGGAGCCTTCTAGGGCAGCCCAATGAGCTACAGCGCTGAGGAAAAAAAATGTAGCCTCCACTGTCCCTGCAAACAAAAGGTGGTGTTGTACAGTGGAAATCGCTACAGCACAAGCGGTTTGGGGGTTAATGTACCCTGCCTAACGCTATCCCTGCTTCTGACGAAGCGGCAGCAACCTCTCCCTATGCTCAGATCAACAGCAGTAAGATGACGGTCGGCGGGAATGCCTCTTTATAGCCCCTGTGACGCCGCAGAAAGCAAGACAATCACTGCAATGCCCTTCTCTAAGATGGTGGGGACTGAGACCTATGTCATCACTCTGCCCACACTCTGCATCTACCTTCATTGGCTGAGAAATGGCACTTTTTGCGTCATTGAAACGCGACTTTGGCGCAAAAGTCGCGTACCGCATGGCCAACCCCACACAGGGATCGGGTTGGGTTTCATGAAACCTGACTTTACCAAAAGTCAGCGACTTATGAAAATGACCGACCCGTTTCGCTCAACCCTACTTGCTACCCATAGTAAAATTTGGTGGAGGTTCCATCATGCTTTGATCTTTCAGCAAGACAATGATCCAAAACACCGCTCCAAATCTACTCAGACATTCATGCAGAGGAACAATTACACTGTTCTGGAGAGGCCATCCCAGTCCCCAGACCTGAATATCATTGAACATCTGTGGGATCATTTGAAGAGGGTTGTCCATGCTCGGCGTCCATCAAACTTAACTGAACTGGAATTGTTTTGTAAAGAGGAATGGTCAAAAATACCTTCATCCAGGATCCAGGAACTCATTAAAAGCTACAGGAAGCGACTAGAGGGTGTTATTTTTGCAAAAGGAGGATCTACTAAATATTAATGTCACTTTTCTGGTGGGGTGCCCATACTTATGCACCTGTCAAATTTTGTTTGAATGCAGATTGCACATTTTCTGTTAGTACAATAAACCTCATTTCAAGGCAGAAACATTACTGTGTCCAACAGTTATTAGATATCTGAAACTGAAATAGCTGTTGCAAAAAAAAACAATTTTTAGAAAACATTAAGCCTAAGATTAATAGGGGTGCCCAAACTTATTCATATAACTGTATAACTAACGTAATCAAGGGAGGTGCAGTAACCAGTAGTAAGGGTAATCAAATGAAAAAGAGAGAAAGAAAAGCACTTCTATAAGATATGCACACTACACCTAAAGAATACAATAAAAATGAACTTTCAAGTTCATTATTATTGTTTTCTTTAGGTGTAGTGTGCATCTCTTAGGCTACGTTCACATTAGCGTTGCGCGCCGGTGCGTCGGCGACGCAACGCTCGACGCACAAAAAACGCGCACAAAAACGCTGCGTTTTGCGACGCGTGCGTCGTTTTTTGACGAAAATCGGACGCACGAAAAATGCAACTTGTTGCATTTTCTTGCGTCCGACGCTAGCGTCGGAAACGACGCACGTGTCGAAAAACGCAACCAAAAAAACGCACGCGTCCCCTATGTTAAACATAGGGGCGCGTCGCCGCTGCGTCGCCGACGCAACAGCGATGCACATTAGCGGAACGCTAATGTGAACGTAGCCTTACTGTAGTGCTTTTTTTTCTTCTTTTTCAACAGGCTTCCAATGAGCCCAAGTGAACACACCCCTACCAATCAGAGTGATTGAAATGACACATATTCAATTTTCATTGGTGATACCAGTGGAACGCAGGTGAACCACACAATACCTCTGGTGTGCAGGTTCATATAAAAGATTCCGTGGTACACAATTGCTTGTGTTACATCTGGCATCCATTTACCTTAGGTATGCACGATAGACCATGTCAAACGACCCTGGGTACAGCAAGGTAAACACCCTGCCCACCATCCACGTAATGGCCAGTATGTCAGAACTCCTTACGCATGCGTAGATCGTGCCCCAGTGGAATGCACATAATACATCCAGTGCGCTCATTCAATCATTTCCGGAGTCCTATATCGTTGGATGCCTATGAACCCAAAGAGCCAATCTGCGCACATCAGTTTCGGCGTGCATGTATCCATAGTGACCAAAGGTAGACAACATGACAGAAATACCATTGATTCTTCTGTCTCATATGTCCCAAATATGCAGCATGCCACAAGAAAGGAAGCAACATTGATGGAACAAATTACTGTGCAATACCATTACACAGTTGCACAGAAAGAGTTTGGACTAGTTTTACTATTTACCACATAAATAGAGGTCAAATGGTTAAAACCAAGGGTTAAGGACAAAAAAGGGGGAGCATAAGGGGGAAAGGAGGGATTACGTTTGGGGAAGAGAGCAGCAGCACCCACAGAAGGCCAATACGGGAGGTTGAATATAAATAGGTTCTATGCTAGCATTACCCTAGGCTGTCACCTCGCAATTTCATTAACCCTACCTAACAGCGGAGGTTAGCACCCTAAGATCTGCGAATTGGCGCTCCTGCTCCTACAGAAAGCAGCTAAAAGTAAATGGCTCACTCAAACCACCCTGGGGGGTGGATCGCAGGTGATAGCTTAATCTTTCCTCAAGAAATAGCTTTGTGAGTGAGCACCATCACATGATATTCATACTAATATTTATCTGGGATCACCACCATGCATGTAAAACAACCATAGACACCATAAAGAAGAAAACAGGTACATGCATATAGTTGTAGGATCACCACACAACACGAAAACAGGCGCACTAGTGTGCATGACCCGGGAATTATATTTCCGGTGCAGATCGGCCGTACGCATTTAACGTTGGTTTGTACGACATCTGCGTTCATACACCACGAGAAGTGAATACGCCTGCGCAGTAAGTGCAATCGGGCATTTGTATAGAGTGTTCCCAAGGTAACGGCGCCCTGCACAGGCGCAGTAGTGTGCATGACCCGGGAACTATACTTCCGGTGCAGATCGTGAGCCCTCAGCCGGCTGCTGCCAGGATCTCTCAGCTGAGAGTTATATATAATCTAAGGTACTTATAAATAGACATAACCACTGAATTTCAGTCATTACCACCTTGAGAAAGACACAGGGTGTGTCGGAACGCGTGGGTCCTGTTACTTTGCCCGGACTTATGCCTTATATCTAGGACAACAAGGACAGTAGTGGACCATGAGACGGTATAGGGTGAAGTATAACCAGCATTCTAGCTAGGCATTGTTTGATCGGTCTGTCATTTCTGGACTTTGGGGAGTACTTTGTTGGATATCTGTTTTCCTGGGTGGTTTATAATACCAACTTTATACATGCATAGCATGCTGAGGAGGTTTGTGAGGTCCATTGGGGCATGAGATTTTGCCACCATACATTCCTTTTGTTATTACAATATACATGTTATGTTTTGAGATACGTCTCTGCAGGTAACACCTAGGACTTTTGTCTCCCCTATTGATCACCCTAGTCCACATTGTATAATCTATATGCATGTACAATCAGGTGCATTGCTTGATTAGAAATATACTACTGGTTCTTTTGATATAGAATGGTATTTATTAGTCGGGTTTTGTTTGCATTTTCAAATATTTTCATATATTCATGTATTAGATAACTGCAATATTTTGGATCAAACAGTTTTTTGTCCTATGTGGAACAAGTTTTAAATGTTTTTAAGTGAAGTGTGTATTGTCTGTGTTTTTGTGGTGTCTAATAAAATTGGTATATTTTTTAAAATTATTTTTCGTGTTGTGTGGTGATCCTACAACTATATGCATGTACCTGTTTTCTTCTTTATGGTGTCTATGGTTGTTTTACATGCATGGTGGTGATCCCAGATAAATATTAGTATGAATATCATGTGATGGTGCCCACTCACAAAGCTATTTCTTGGTTAAAGTGTTTGGCCCCCATAAAGGGTTTTTCTTCGTAGTGGAGGCACATCGGATAGAGGCATTTTTTATGGATTTAAAGGCAAGGGAGGCGGCCTGGCAGCTGCAGATGAAGGACATCTTTAGCCCAGCTGAGGGCATGATTTGTACAGGTGGTGGTAATAATAATGATGATGGGTTTCAAAGGTTGTCCATGGAGCTCATTGACCTACATAAGAGATTAACCAAAGTGTGGTGGAACATTACTAGCTTGGTTGAATACAAGAAACTGGGTCTGGTACCCCGTGGACTTAGAGTCCAGATTTTCCCAGCTTGGGAGGTGGACCAGGAATTTAAAGCCACATGGGAACACGGTCTACAAAAATGCTCCTATATCCTAATTGACATGCTGATCGAACAAGATAATATAGTATTGGCTAAAATCCGAGAGGATATTAAAAAGAAGGAGGGAGAATTGAGTAGATTTGACCCTAGAATACAGGTAGAACCATTCAAAATCCACCTAAAAGAATTAATAGATAAATTTGAGCGTGATATAATCAGAGGGAAGAAAAACAAATTCCAGCGGGATAGATTGGACTTGGAAAAACAGAGAATGTATAGGTGGTCACACCAGGGCAATAGGAGAAGATATGATACAGGAGCAAAGACAGATGAGAGAGGGGAGGGAGGTGAAAACAACAGTGGGTTAGGCCCAAATATTAGCAGCGATTTTTTATCAACGGACACAAGCGACCGCGAAAGCGGTGCAGAAGGGGGCGTAGAAAACCCAAAAAACCGCAACAAGAAAACACGCAATTACAGGGTTTGGTCTCCGAGTACGAAGCGAGAGACATGCTTCGGCAGTCGGAAAAATTATTAAATCCTGCCATGGGCCGTCCTACTGGAAAGCACTCTGAAGTGGAGTCTGGTAATGCAGATAACAAATTGCGTATCATCAATTTGTCAACTTATCAACTTTCACAAGTAGAGACAGGTCTCTTGGAAAAGGGTTTATCTTTCTCACCTATGATGGGTTTGGATAAATTTGAATTAACCAAAGACCTGTACCTGTTTTGTAGACAACTAATGTTTAAGATCTTATATCATCAGCCTTCACTTATTGATGAGTTACCAGATCAGGACAGACAGACATTTAGAGACCTGTTGGACCTACTGACGGAGAATGAAAGTGTACAGGGTAGGAAGAGGTTTGGGGGTAGATTACCATCTCAGGCAACCCCAAAATTCTCACTTTGTCCAGCTATCCAGGTATTTTTTGAAACTACATGCCAAGATATAAAAAGATTAAAACTGGATAAAAATAGTCAAAATAATCTAACCAAAGAAGAAAGAGTAGCATTATCCAATTTGAAAAATAATGATACACTGGAAATAAAGGAGGCGGACAAAGGAGGGAACATAGTGTTGTGGCCTAAGGAGATGTACTGCCAGGAAGCCAGGCGCCAACTGGAGAATACACAACACTATGTGAAATTGCCATCGGACCCCACGTCCATTTTCCAAACACAACTTGAGAGACTATTGGGGAGAGCTTTCTCCTGTGGTATAATAAATAAAAGGGAACGGGATTTTCTAACCACAGCCCACCCGGTGACTCCGACCTTCTACATGGTACCTAAAGTACATAAGTCCATCAGTGCACCCCCAGGTAGACCTATCATCTCGGGACTGGGGGGTCTATATGAAAAACCATGTTCATATGTGGATTATTTTTTACAGCCTTTGGTAAAGACCCTGGATTCTCATATAAGGGATTCGTCACACCTCATAGAACTGTGCGCAACTTTGGTGATACCTGATAATGCAATCCTGGTGACTCTAGACGTGGAGGCGCTGTACACGAATATTGAACATAAGCAAGGTATGATCACAACCTCCTATTTTTTGGATAAACACTCTACCGGAGAAAGGGGGCACGATGTATTTATTCTGGAGTTACTCCGTTTCATACTAGAAAAGAACTATTTCGTATTCGACAGGACTTGCTATAAACAAGTCTCTGGTACGGCCATGGGGGCCAAGTGCGCTCCCTCATACGCCAACCTATTTATGGGTTGGTGGGAGGAGACCCACGTACAGAAACTCCGGAATTATTCCATCCATGTAGCAAAATGGTTACGTTTCATAGACGACATCCTGATGATCTGGTCCGGTACATCCGATGACCTAGGGGCCTTTATAGAGGAGCTTAACAACAACTGCTGGAACATTAAGTTGACATCATTTTTTTCTACTGTTTCAGTTGATTTTCTGGATCTAAAGGTATCGGTGGACCAGAATCGTATCGTAACCACCTTATTCCGCAAACAGACAGCAACCAACAATATGCTGCACTTTCAAAGTTTCCATCCGGCACATTTGAGAAAGGGCATCCCAAAAGGACAGTTCCTCAGAATAAGGAGGAACTGTACCCGCACAGAAGATTTTCGCGTGGAATCCCGCCAGCTGACCCATCGGTTCCGTGAACATGGATATCCTAGAAAAATCATCTCGGGAGCTTTTGAATTTTCAAGGACTATGACCAGGGAGGAGGCCCTTAGACCCAGGGTAAGAACTGAACAAAATAAAATCAACTTGATTACTAAATATAATAATCAATGGAATGACATCTATGGGATTCTAAAAGCCAACTGGGGGATCTTAAAAAGTGAGCCAAAACTGAGACCATTCATTGGAGATAGACCCAAGATGGTAGCAAGGAGGGCAAGGAATCTGAAGGATCAGTTGACCAATAGCCACTTCAGGCGCCCCACTACCAAAATTAAAACTGGCCACTCTTTTAAGGGTTCCTTTCCCTGTGGTAGCTGCTCCATTTGTCCACGGATGATTGCAAGCAGGGGGTTGACGGCCCATAATGTATTGGCGCGGGTGCAGTCAAGGGCGTACTTCAATTGCCGTTCACGGAATTTGGTTTACGCCCTGATATGCGGCTGCGATAAGGTATATGTAGGCCAGACCACGCAGGAACTTCGGCGTAGGACCCAGCAGCATCTATCCAATATAACCACTGCCAGGATGGATAAATCAAGGGGTAAGATGATTACATCAGTGGCTAAACATTTTTTGGAGGTGCATGCTGGGTCGGGAGACTCTCTAAGGGTCATGGGCCTGGAACAGGTCCATGTCAGTATTAGAGGGGGGGACCCAGTAGAGGACCTACTCCGCCGTGAGGCGAGATGGATCTATGAACTGGAGAGCTTGGTACCACAAGGTCTCAATGAGGAGTTGTTGTACTCAGGCTTTTACAGGAAGAAATGATCGGTTTCATTAGGGGAGTTGGGAGTCATATCACAAGATATGACTGTAATATGTCATATGTATTTTATCTTTTCCCCCTTTTCCCTGTTTCCTTCCTCTTTTTTCTGGTGTTTATATATATATTTGTTTGTTTCTCTCCCCTCTAGCTCAACTACAATTTTGCATTGTAGGGGATGAAAGGAGGATTTACCATCACTTCAAATCATTGACTCCTGGAAGAAAACACAATTGAATGACTAATGGGTTTTTGGACTCTACAATTATTATCCCCATTTTTGTAACATTGGGATTATACTCATGTTATATATACTTTTTTTTTTTTTTTTTTTTTTGTATATGTCACATGATGGGGGATCTATTAAGCATTTGTTTATAGATGTTTAAATGAATGAACCAGTATGTGCTCGTCGCCATGCTGGATGTTTTCTTTGATAATATCTATACTTCCCTCTGGAACAAGAGTTTATTGACACACAGCTAAATGCTATATTCTCCACTATAGCGTAAGCTCAAAGATTACTGTGATTTTATTCATCTGATGCACGTAGCCATGAGATCGTATTGGGTTAATCCACTATGACTGCGCAGGCGCATTGAAGGTGAAAGAGTTTTCTAATTATATACACTGTCTACGTGGGTGTTTACAATACTTGCGCCTATGGGGAACCATGATGGCCGCGCATGCGCATTTTAACAATATTGGTAGAGGGTACCCTATTTAGGTAGCTCGTACTATGAACGTAATACCACATTAGGTGATTGCATGTACTATAAGCCATGGGGCTGAGGTTGCCCATGTACCAGCTGATAAATGATACGTGTACCGATACAATAGCACACGAAAGTTGAATGGAAAGGCAACAATAGCCGTACGCATTGTACGTTGGTTTGTACGACATTTGCGCTTATACACCACGAGAAGTGAATACGCCTGCGCAGTAAGTGCAATCGGGCATTTGTATAGAGTGTTCCTAAGGTAACGGCGCCCTGCACAGGCGCACTAGTGTGCATGACCCGGGAATTATATTTCCGGTGCAGATCGGCCGTACGCATTTAACGTTGGTTTGTACGACATCTGCGTTCATACACCACGAGAAGTGAATACGCCTGCGCAGTAAGTGCAATCGGGCATTTGTATAGAGTGTTCCCAAGGTAACGGCGCCCTGCACAGGCGCAGTAGTGTGCATGACCCGGGAACTATACTTCCGGTGCAGATCGTGAGCCCTCAGCCGGCTGCTGCCAGGATCTCTCAGCTGAGAGTTATATATAATCTAAGGTACTTATAAATAGACATAACCACTGAATTTCAGTCATTACCACCTTGAGAAAGACACAGGGTGTGTCGGAACGCGTGGGTCCTGTTACTTTGCCCGGACTTATGCCTTATATCTAGGACAACAAGGACAGTAGTGGACCATGAGACGGTATAGGGTGAAGTATAACCAGCATTCTAGCTAGGCATTGTTTGATCGGTCTGTCATTTCTGGACTTTGGGGAGTACTTTGTTGGATATCTGTTTTCCTGGGTGGTTTATAATACCAACTTTATACATGCATAGCATGCTGAGGAGGTTTGTGAGGTCCATTGGGGCATGAGATTTTGCCACCATACATTCCTTTTGTTATTACAATATACATGTTATGTTTTGAGATACGTCTCTGCAGGTAACACCTAGGACTTTTGTCTCCCCTATTGATCACCCTAGTCCACATTGTATAATCTATATGCATGTACAATCAGGTGCATTGCTTGATTAGAAATATACTACTGGTTCTTTTGATATAGAATGGTATTTATTAGTCGGGTTTTGTTGGCATTTTCAAATATTTTCATATATTCATGTATTAGATAACTGCAATATTTTGGATCAAACAGTTTTTTGTCCTATGTGGAACAAGTTTTAAATGTTTTTAAGTGAAGTGTGTATTGTCTGTGTTTTTGTGGTGTCTAATAAAATTGGTATATTTTTTTAAATTATTTTTCGTGTTGTGTGGTGGTGATCCTACAACTATATGCATGTACCTGTTTTCTTCTTTATGGTGTCTATAGCTTAATCTTTCCTCACGCTGCAAGACTGACATATCCCAATCCCCGTCGCGTGCGGGTTTTTCCACCTTCTCAATTCCCACTTTATCAAGCAACCTTTTCCTCATATACTGAATTGATGTGTCCAGCTATTGGTGTGTCTCTTTTTGACTATAGGCATTCCCCTATACTTCTCCTGAACTCCAGGATGGTCTTCCCGACATAGATCATACCACAAATACATGAGGCCCTGAGAAGGATGCCTTCACTCCTACAATTAATGAAGAATTTGACATCATATTTTTTCCCCATGATCATGTCACAAAAAGTTTTACCAACTTCCACATTCTTACATGCCACACATCCGCTGCATCTACAGTAGCCAGATATTCCAGATGGTAACCTTGTGGTGCGGTGGGGTGAAATGAAATGGCTATGCACTAGCCGATCTTTCAGTGATCTGCCCCTCGAGTATGTGATCAATAATAATGAGGCAGCAGAGTTACTCTGGACTCCGTCTTGCGTCTGATCAGTGTTGTCCTTCCTGTAATGCAACTGCAAGGCTGTTGCACGCAACCTCCACCAGGGGGCGCAGGTAAGGGGAAAAAGGTAGCACTTACCGTGTAGCACCATAGTTCTGGGGCAGAGCGCCACTAGGAGGAGCAGAGTAGTCAGACAGGCCGGTCAGCAACAAACAGGAAAAGAAAGTACCAGAGGTCACAGCAATGCACGTGGTCAGAGATATGCCAGAAATCGTAACCAGACGGGAGTGCGGGATCCTTTACGTGAGACAGAAGACGTAGTTGGGGTATGAGCCAAAGAGTCAAAGCCAGACGGGAAATATAGTAACAGAGGAAAGGTTAACCCCACCACAACCAGGCCAGGAAAAGAAAAGCAAGAAGCAAACCCCGACCTGGATCATGACACTTCCTTTAAGAGGTGCACAAAGCTATGGTGGACTGCGTTTTTATGCACACCTAAAAAGACGGACACTGCCGGATCACAAGTCCTTTGGCGTTCACAGTGCCTCCATCTGCCTCATTATAGGGAATCTTTTGCTGGCAGTTCTGTCTGAATCACGCATTTCAGAGATGTTCATGAAACTCCAGTGTAAGCGATTAGCGCAGAGCACACGATACATATTCCTTACTGCGATCTTTGGGAGGCAGAATGAACAAATCCACAGCAGGTGAAAAATTAGTTTTATTTATTTTTTATTTATTTTTTACACTGTTCCCAGCTGGGACTCTTCCTTGTAGCAGGCAGGTGCCGCCTGTGGTGGTGTGGAACTTCTGTTTTCTATGCCTCTGCATAAGCCCCTTGGCCATTCTTCTCTATTGCATAAGGGAGGCTTGATAAAGACCAGGATCAGGGTCGAAACGTTACCGCATTCTTGTGCTACTTATCCTTTTCTGTGGTGTACTGTAAATAAATTTGAGCACAATTTTGAAAAAGAAAAGAACCTTTTTGAGTACGGCTGTTACTTTTTTCTTTGCTAGTGGGCTAACGTACAAAATCAGCAAGGAATCAAATAATTACCGTATTTTTCGGACTATAAGATGCACTTTTATGATTCCAAAATTAGGTGGAAAATGGGGGTGCGCCTTATAACCCAAATACTGTTCTTAATGAGGGGTCAATGCTGCAAGCCCAGAGATAGGGGTGTTGCGGTGGTGGTGGGGTGGCCCTGCGGTGTGCGGTGGTGGAGCGGCAGCAAGCGGTGGTCCTGCACTGGTGGTACAGCGGCGAGCAGTGGTGGTACAGCGGCGAGAAGTGGTGATACGGCTGTGAGCGGTAGCCCTGCAGCGGCAGCATGTTGTGGCCGCCATTCTTCTTCTGGGGTCCGGCGTCCGGCTTCTGGCTTCTAACTTGACAGAGGGGCAGATGAAGTAAAGGTGCGATATCCATCCGTGACTTCCTCTATGCGATGTCTCTGGGAAAACGGCCGTGGATGCAGAACAGGCGCAGATGGAAATCTCAGCACCAAGATCTCCATCTGCGCATGCGCCGCCCCGGCAGCCATTTTCCCGGAGTCCACCGCATAGTAAACAGTGCGGGGGCTCTAGGCTTTCACAAAATATCAACAGAGCCCCCGCACCACAGGACACCCGCAGCGTCACTCTTACCTCCTCCAGCAGTGACCCTGGGATTCTGATCCACTGCGGCCTGCACCACCGAACACCAGCAGCGACCCTGGGACCCCGCTTCACCGCAGCCACCACCCCTGGTAAGCAATAATACATCTGGATTGTAAAAAACTCCACTATTATATAAAAAAAAGTTTTTTTTCCAATTTTTCTCCTCAAAATTTGAGGAGCGTCTTATAATCTGGTGTGTCTTATAAACTGCAAAATACAGTATTTCCTTCACTGTATACATATCTTGAAGAATATTTCCTTGGCAAACTATTTGTAAATTACATACAGAATTGTTCTATGCAAAAGCTCATGTTAAAATAGCATTGCAATCGGATTGCATTCACATTGCAATCTACTATATAAAGCTGACTGTGTGTGTGTGTATGTGTGTATGTCCGGGATTGGCATCTGCACCGTCGCAGCTACAGCCACAAAATTTTGCACAGTCACACGTCTGGACCCCGAGAGCGTCATAGGCTATATTGTGAGGCGAAATTTTAACCCCGCGCGTTCCAATTCACCAAACAATTTTGCCCCTATCTACATAATGGGGAAAAAAGTGAAAGGAAAAGTGTTGGAGGCGTCGCAGCTACAGAAACAAAATTTTGCACAGTCACACGTCTGGACCCTGTGAGCGTCATAGGCTACGTTGTGAGGTGAAATTTTAACCCCGCGCGTTCCAATTCACCAAACAATTTTGCCCCTATCTACATAATGGGGAAAAAGTGAAAGGAAAAGTGTTGGAAGCGTCGCAGCTACAGCAACAAAATTTTGCACAGTCACACGTCTGGACTCCGAGAGCGTCGTAGGCTATGTTGTGAGGTGAAATTTTAACCCCGCGCTTTCCAATTCACCAAACAATTTTTCCCCTATCTACATAATGGGAAAAAATGAAAGGAAAAGTGTAGGAGGCAAATTGACAGCTGCCAGATGTGAACAAGGGGGACTTAAAGAATGAGAGCGATGGCGCCAAAGAGTATATACCGTACAGTTGCTAAGGTGGGGCCTCGACATGGGATACTCACCACACACGGGGATATGAACACACACAAAATGCGCCACACACTACCACGTGCTTGAACACATATTACCCTCAGCACACATTTCACCACAAATACACCAACCTCGCCACATAAAAGTCAAAACACAAAAGTCGCCACTCAAAACTCGCCACGCGCAGAACTCGCCACATGCAAAAACTAGGCTCTTGCAAAACTCGCCACAAGTGCAAAATTCTCCTCATGAAAAACTCGCCACACGCAAAACTTGCACACGCGGAAAAATTGCCACATGCACAAAAGTTGCAACACATGCAAAAGTTGCCTCACACAAAACTTGCACATACTCAAAAGGCACCACACATAATACTCGCAACGCGCAAAACTCGCCATGCGCAAAACTTGCTGCACACAACTTGCTACACTAACCTGTCACATGTAACTCGACACACAAAAAGTTGCTACACGCATGTTGCTACACAAAACTCATCTCACAAAAGTCGCTACATGCTTGTCGCCACACGCAACTCAACACACACAACTTGACAAACGAAACTCGCCCTAAAACACACACAAGTCTGGTATTATCCTTCAAAAATAAAAATCTGATTAATAAGCAGACAAACTACAACAATTGCACCATATAGGAAATACATACATAGTAACATAGTAACATAGTTAGTAAGGCCGAAAAAAGACATTTGTCCATCCAGTTCAGCCTATATTCCATCATAATAAATACCCAGATCTACGTCCTTCTACAGAACCTAATAATTGTATGATACAATATTGTTCTGCTCCAGGAAGACATCCAGGCCTCTCTTGAACCCCTCGACTGAGTTCGCCATCACCACCTCCTCAGGCAAAGAATTCCAGATTCTCACTGCCCTAACAGTAAAGAATCCTCTTCTATGTTGGTGGAAAAACCTTCTCTCCTCCAGACGCAAAGAATGCCCCCTTGTGCCCGTCACCTTCCTTGGTATAAACAGATCCTCAGCGAGATATTTGTATTGTCCCCTTATATACTTATACATGGTTATTAGATCGCCCCTCAGTCGTCTTTTTTCTAGACTAAATAATCCTAATTTCGCTAATCTATCTGGGTATTGTAGTTCTCCCATCCCCTTTATTAATTTTGTTGCCCTCCTTTGTACTCTCTCTAGTTCCATTATATCCTTCCTGAGCACCGGTGCCCAAAACTGGACACAGTACTCCATGTGCGGTCTAACTAGGGATTTGTACAGAGGCAGTATAATGCTCTCATCATGTGTATCCAGACCTCTTTTAATGCACCCCATGATCCTGTTTGCCTTGGCAGCTGCTGCCTGGCACTGGCTGCTCCAGGTAAGTTTATCATTAACTAGGATCCCCAAGTCCTTCTCCCTGTCAGATTTACCCAGTGGTTTCCCATTCAGTGTGTAATGGTGACATTGATTCCTTCTTCCCATGTGTATAACCTTACATTTATCATTGTTAAACCTCATCTGCCACCTTTCAGCCCAAGTTTCCAACTTATCCAGATCCATCTGTAGCAGAATACTATCTTCTCTTGTATTAACTGCTTTACATAGTTTTGTATCATCTGCAAATATCGATATTTTACTGTGTAAACCTTCTACCAGATCATTAATGAATATGTTGAAGAGAACAGGTCCCAATACTGACCCCTGCGGTACCCCACTGGTCACCGCGACCCAGTTAGAGACTATACCATTTATAACCACCCTCTGCTTTCTATCACTAAGCCAGTTACTAACCCATTTACACACATTTTCCCCCAGACCAAGCATTCTCATTTTGTGTACCAACCTCTTGTGCGGCACGGTATCAAACGCTTTGGAAAAATCGAGATATACCACGTCCAATGACTCACCGTGGTCCAGCCTATAGCTTACCTCTTCATAAAAACTGATTAGATTGGTTTGACAGGAGCGATTTCTCATAAACCCATGCTGATATGGAGTTAAACAGTTATTCTCATTGAGATAATCCAGAATAACATCCCTCAGAAACCCTTCAAATATTTTACCAACAATAGAGGTTAGACTTACTGGCCTATAATTTCCAGGTTCACTTTTAGAGCCCTTTTTGAATATTGGCACCACATTTGCTATGCGCCAGTCCTGCGGAACAGACCCTGTCGCTATAGAGTCACTAAAAATAAGAAATAATGGTTTATCTATTACATTACTTAGTTCCCTTAGTACTCGTGGGTGTATGCCATCCGGACCCGGAGATTTATCTATTTTAATCTTATTTAGCCGGTTTCGCACCTCTTCTTGGGTTAGATTGGTGACCCTTAATATAGGGTTTTCATTGTTTCTTGGGATTTCACCTAGAATTTCATTTTCCACCGTGAATACCGTGGAGAAGAAGGTGTTTAATATGTTAGCTTTTTCCTCGTCATCTACAACCATTCTTTCCTCACTATTTTTTAAGGGGCCTACATTTTCAGTTTTTATTCTTTTACTATTGATATAGTTGAAGAACAGTTTGGGATTAGTTTTACTCTCCTTAGCAATGTGCTTCTCTGTTTCCTTTTTGGCAGCTTTAATTAGTTTTTTAGATAAAGTATTTTTCTCCCTATAGTTTTTTAGAGCTTCAATGGTGCCATCCTGCTTTAGTAGTGCAAATGCTTTCTTTTTACTGTTAATTGCCTGTCTTACTTCTTTGTTTAGCCACATTGGGTTTTTCCTATTTCTAGTCCTTTTATTCCCACAAGGTATAAACCGCTTACACTGCCTATTTAGGATGTTCTTAAACATTTCCCATTTATTATCTGTATTCTTATTTCTGAGGATATTGTCCCAGTCTACCAGATTAAGGGCATCTCTAAGCTGGTCAAACTTTGCCTTCCTAAAGTTCAATGTTTTTGTGACTCCCTGACAAGTCCCCCTAGTGAAAGACAGGTGAAACGGCACAATATTGTGGTCGCTATTTCCTAGATGCCCGACCACCTGCAGATTTGTTATTCTGTCAGGTCTATTAGATAGTATTAGGTCTAAAAGTGCTGCTCCTCTGGTTGGATTCTGCACCAATTGTGAAAGATAATTTTTCTTGGTTATTAGCAGAAACCTGTTGCCTTTATGGGTTTCACAGGTTTCTGTTTCCCAGTTAATATCCGGGTAGTTAAAGTCCCCCATAACCAGGACCTCATTATGGCATACGGCAGCTGTCAGTCACATGACCTGTCTATTATGTGTATGTGTGAGCTAATATATACTGCCAGGGGGAGGGCTTCCTGTTGGCTGGGGATTTATCAGGCTGCCAATTTATCTTACAAATACTGAGGTAAAAATACTGAGCAAATAGCGTGTGAACGAGGTCTAATACAGGAGGAGATGACACACAGGTATATACTATATACAGGGGAGATGACACACAGATATATACTATATACAGGAGAGATGACACACAGGTATATACTATATAGAGGAGGAGATGACATATAGGTACATATATATACAGGAGGAGATGACATACAGGTATATACTATATACAGGAGGAGATGACATACAGGTATATGCTATATATAGAAGATGACATGCAGGTATATACTATATGCAGGAGGAGATGACACTCTGATATATACTGTATACAGGGGAGATGACACACAGGTATATACTATATACAGGAGGAGATGACATACAGGTATATGCTATATATAGAAGATGACATGCAGGTATATACTATATGCAGGAGGAGATGACACTCAGATATATACTATATACAGGGGAGATGACACACAGGTATATACTATATACAGGAGGAGATGACATATAGGTATATACTATATATAGAAGGAGATGACATTCAGGTATATACTATATATAGGGGAGATGACACACAGCAGGTATATACTATATACAGGGGAGATGACATACAGGTATATACTATATACAGGAGATGACATACAGATGTATACTATATATAAGGGAGATGACAAACATGTATATACTGAGGTGATGAGGTGAAAATGAGAGGTGTGAGGTGAAAATGAAAAGGTGTGAGTGCAAAATGAGAGAAGTGAGGAAAAATAGTGGAGTGATCAGAAAATGACAGATGTGAGGTTGAAATGACAAGTGTTAGGGGGGAATGAGAGGAGTGAGGGAGAAAATGAGAGGTGTGAGGGAGAAAATGAGAGATGTGAGGGGGAAAATGAAAGATGTGATTGGGAAAATGAGAGGCGTGATGGGAAAATAAGAGAAGTGAGGTGCTATAACTAACCACAGATATTTACTATGCCCAGGCAACGCTGGGCTCTTCAGCTAGTCTAATATAAATTGGATACTAGGTGTTAAAAATTGGATTGTACTCGCATAAAAAACGCATGACACTTGCATGAAACTCGTCCAACTTTTTAGGAAAAAAATTGGACCAATTTTAAAATCGCAAGTGTATCTCCAACCTTAAGATTGTTTACAGGTGTGTTTCAATGCTACAGCATGCGCCCGTCCCTTTACAGGCAGGGAAGCATCTGGCAAAATTTACTCTTGTACCATGAATCTAACAGAGTGGCAACTCAGTACTCAGCACTATTTCTAACCCTAAGAATACGGGCATCATGTTGTAGATAGAGTAGCAAGAAGGTGCTCATGTGTCAGGTGCTTCTATGAGGTCCAAGTCCATGGTGTATTGGTGTTGAGGTAACACTCAAGCTTTCTTCATCTGTCCCCTAACGTCAACCAGAAACCAGAGAGGGGATCATTATTCTCTTCATTCCTGACAGTTGCGCGCCCTCACCTCTTCCTCCTCCTCCTCCTCCTCCATTTATTCCTCGGGTGCTGCACCTTCACTAATAGTTTGTCTGATACCTTGAGCCCCCCTCGATCACTGTAATCTACCCTGACATGTCACCCGCCTGTGTGATGACTGTCCAGAACTTAGAGATGGTGTTAATATCCCTTCCACATCCTCCTCTGCTTTCACCTTTTCCTCTTAGACAAACACGTCCTCTGGCACACAACTGAAAAAAGTTCAGTTGTGTGCTAGATTTTGCTGGGAGAGGAGCATATATCTGACTTCTGTGTCTGATGTAATTTTTCTATGCATGCACCTGGCTCATATTTATTAGGTCAGGAACAGGTAATCACTAAATGTCTCACCTTAAGAGATCACACCAACAATGCTATGTGGACTTGAGTATTGGGACACCTACACATTACACCTACAGAAGCTTTTTATAACTTCCTATTCTAAATGCCTAGGCATTAATAAAAACAACTTTTACTTTTTTGTGAAGGCTTTCTACAATATTTTGGAATGTATCTGTAGGATATTTTTTTCCTTTCACCAAGAAGAGTATTTGTGAGCTCACACATTGGTGTTAGACAAGAGCACGTCTCACATTCTCCATTTAAGTTAACCTCAAAGGTGTTTGATGGGATTGAGTTCTTGACCAGTCAAGATTTTTACATATCAAACTGCTCCAATCCCCCAATCATGCCTTTATGGACCTTGCTTTTCCCATTCTCCATTTAAGTTAACCTCAAAGGTGTTTGATGGGATTGAGTTCTTGACCAGTCAAGAAAGGCCGTACTGGGGGGCCCACGGCACTTAAGGGGAGGCCGCCATGATGGGGTTATGTGGGACATGGGGAGCTGGAGCAGTTTAGAGGGGGTACAGAGGCAAGGGTTAACCGGAATTTGTGGGGTGGCTTAAGGGGCATTTTTTGAATGAAGGGGGTGGAACTATGGGACTGCGGGGAGGGGGCACATAAAAAGGGGCACGCTCCTCATGCAGGCATCCATTTTAGGTGCCTGCGTGACAAGTGAGGAATCTCCCGCCCACCCTCCCTTTTTTGATGAGGGTAATGGGGGGGGGGAAGTCGCCCACGAGGTTTCGGATTCTGTTTTAAGAGGCGTTTAAATGTATTTATTTTGTTCTGTGAATGCTGTTAGGTTATTCTCACGGCAGTTTGGCGGGGGTGGAGGTCCTCGAAGTCGGTGGAAATGGTAAATGGTGGTTCAATGGGGGGGATCTTGAGAGGTCCTGGACCCCCCATAAGAGAATTTAACAAGGCGCGGTACGGTTATCCCGCATGAGGTGGATTTATGGGCCCCTGGCATGGGGGTGGGTTCGGTGGACCAGGATTGATTGTTAGCTATCCCTGAGCTGGTGCTTTACGGCTGCGGGACTCATCCTGGGCTGAACATTGTGGAATTTTGGGATGCTGAGTTTTATAACTTTGGGGCTTCGAGGACCGTCCCTCCTATTCTGGGTTGTTATAAAAGTTATGTTATCTTTTATTTAATAAAATGGCTGCTGTGGCCAATTAAATCCAACATATGTCTCAGTCTGTTTTGTGTATGATAGAAGTTTATTCTTTAGATGGTTATGGGGCCTGTTTAAGGGGATTGGGGGAATTTTTTCCAGGTCACGGAACTCATGTATACCCTATGTCAAGATTTTTACATATCAAACTCCTCCAATCTCCCAATCATGCCTTTATGGACCTTGCTTTTTATGTTGCTTCACAGTCATGGGGACCAGAAAGGGCCTTCCTCAATCCACAGAACACATTTCTACTGATCCATTGTCCAGAATTTCTGTTATTTAAACGACTACATCCGACACTTGGCATTGTGCAGATGTTAATGTTGGAGGAGACATGGATTCTGCAGTTATGGAGTCAGCAGAGTGTGTAATTTTTTGCAGTATGCCACTTTGTGGCTGGGTTACAGTAATTGTGGTTCTTAAATGCTTCCACTTTCAATTGCAACTGCTCACAGCTGATTGTAGTCTGCAGACCTCCCAACTGTCCTGGATCCAGCAGGACAGTCCTGATTTTGAGAGTCTGCCCCGCTGTCACAGCCGGGATCTTACTTTTCCCACATTGCACTGACTGTGATCCATTATTCATTCATCGACTGGTTGCTAAGAGACGTTGGGAGACTTCCTCTGCAGCTTTTCTTTGTACAACATCTGGATGGCTGCTCTGTGATGTGGTCACAGGAGGGGAGGATTCAGGGAGTCACATGATCAGGGGTCTCCGTGTATGCAGGACTCTGCTGTGCTGGTTGTCATGGTGCTGGATGAGGGTAAGTTTATGTGTTGGGTCAGGAGGGTTTTACAGTGTGGATGTAGCAAAGCCGTGTGTACAAGGTGTACAGAGTGGAGCTGCGTGTGTACAAGGTGTACAGAGAGGAGCCACGTGTGTATGAGGTGTACGGAGCGGAGCCGTGTGTGTATGAGGTGGATGGATTAGAGTGGCGTGTGTATGAGGTGTACGGAGAGGAGCCATGTGTGTCTGAGGTGTAGGGAGTGGAGTCGCATGTGTACGAGGTGTACGGAGGGAAGCTGCGTCTGTACGAGGTGTATGGAGTGGAGCCGCATATATACGAGGTGTACGGAGCAGAGCCGAGTGTGCATGAGGTGTACGGATCAGAGCTGGATGAGGTGTACGGATCAGAGCTGCAGATGTACGAGGTGAACAGTGCGGAGCTGTGTGTGTACGAGATGTACGGAGCTGAGCCGCATGTGTACGAGGTGTACAGAGCAGAGCCATGTGTGTACGGAGCGGAGTCCCGTGTGCATAACTCCCAACCATCCTGGATTCAGCGGAGCAGTCCCAATTTTGAGACTCTGTCACGCTGTCCTGGCCAGGATCCTCCTTTTCCCGCATGGCCTCAGACCAAATGTACCGTCACTTTAAACTGCTTGTTTGTACAAGTATACTAAGCCTGCTGTGTGAAGTGCTGAGTTAATGAGAGTATTAAGCTAACATTAGCCTACATGCCCCTACTTTTGTGTTCTCCTGAGCAAACACATGCAGACTGGCAGCCTGAGAAGAAGTTGGAGTGGTGAAAGGCCCAGCGGAAAATGTCTGCTTCATAGAATGCAAGCAAGTAGGGGTGAGTAACATTTGACAGTTGGTGTGCTACTCCAGGGAACAAGAGAACTAGTTAGGGCTGAAGTGGAATTTGTTAAAACTTCCAGTCTGTGCAGCAATTGGTTTACTTTTGTTATAGGTGAAGGAGACCGGCCCACCTGCATTACTTTGAGAGATCAACGAATGTGAACTATGTCACTGACTAACATGATATAAAGTGTCTCCATGATTTGTGGCACAGAAGGTTCGCATGTGCTCCCTCCTTCGCCTCCTAAACATAGCAAATTTTATGAATCAGGGCCTAAGAGCAATATGAATGTTGCTGGAAATGGCACACATAGGGTCTTGTGGGTGATACTGTTTTAGGTTGTGAGCATTTCACCACATCTATTCTACACGTCTTTCTTTGGCTTTCAAAAATCTTAGGCGTTATGGATTAATTGTCTGACCCTTGACTCATGGAGTTCATCTCTCACATGTAAGTAAATATGATCCCATGGCACATGATGAATGGTTTTGTACAATGCCCTTTCATCATATATCTTCTATCTCATGTCATTTGACCCCAATTGTGTCCTCTAACCCCACATGCAATTGCTTTAAGTTAGCTTATTCCCATCAAATGAGTCCATTTACTCCTGTCATCCCCTATAATTGAACTACACGTTTTAGCATCTGAACTTCCCGCATGATAGATTAACATCATCATTGACTCAGCAAGTGAATATCTTATAATGTTGCCTCAATGTCCAACCAATGTTATATCCACCTATTGCAGTTTTAGACTTGTTTGGGTTAGATATCATATAAAGAATGGCTTTAGTAGTGGCACTTCCCAAATCTCAAGAAAAACCTACAGAACAAGGAAGCCAATGCCAAATTTCCAAATAGATTAACCCTTTCACATGCGCCGTACTATTACTGCACATGCCGTGTCACCCCCTTTGATGTGGGCTCTGGCGGTGAGCCCACATCAAAGTCATGACATGTCAGCTGTTTTGTACAGCTGACATGGGCGCAATAGCGGCGGGTGAAATCGCTATTCACCCGCCGCTATTAACCTGTTAAATGCCGCTGTCAAACGCAGACAGCGGCATTTAAGTGGTGTTTCCGGGCGGGCGGCCGGAAATTATGACATCACCGACCCCCGTCACATGATCGGGGGTCGGCGATGCATCAGGATGATAACCATAGAGGTCCTTGAGACCTCTATGGTTACTGATGCCGGCCTGCTGTGAGCGCCCCCCTGTGGTCGGCGCTCACAGCACACCTGCATTTCAGCTACATAGCAGCGATCTGATGATCGCTGCTATGTAGCAGAGCCGATCAGGCTATGTCAGCTTCTAGCCTCCCATGGAGGCTATTGAAGCATGGCACAAGTAAAAAAAAAATGTTTTTAAAAATATGAAAAAAATATAAAAGTTTAAATCACCCCACTTTCGCCCCATCCTAAATAAAACAATAAAAAAAAACACGTATTTGGTATCGCCGCGTTCAGAATCGCCTGATCTATCAATAAAAAAAGCATTAATCTGATCGCTAAACAGCGTAGCGAGAAAAAAATCCAAAACGCCAGAATTACGTTTTTTTGGTCGCCGCGACATTGCATTAAAATGCAATAACAGGCGATCAAAAGAACGTATCTGCACTGAAATGGTATCATTAAAAATGTCAACTCGGCACGCAAAAAATAAGCCCTCACCCGACCCCAGATCACGAAAAATGGAGACGCTTCGGGTATCGGAAAATGGCCCTTTTTTTTTTTTTTTTTTTTTTTAAGCAAAGTTTTGAATTTTTTTTCACCACTTGGATAAAATATAACCTAGACATGTTAGATGTCTATGAACTCGTAATGACTTAGAGAATCACAATGGCAGGTTAGTTTTAGCATTTAATAAACCTAGCAAAAAAGCCAAACAAAAAACAAGTGTGGGATTGCACTTTTTTTGCAATTTCACCGCACTTGGAATTTTTTTCCCGTTTTCTAGTAAAAGACATGGTAAAACCAATGATTTCGTTCAAAAGTACAACTCGTCCCGCAAATAAGCCCTCAAATGACCATATTGACGGAAAAATAAAAAAGTTATGGCTCTGGGAAGGAGGGAAGTGAAAAACAAATATGCAAAAACGAAAAAGGGCCGCGACTTGAAGGGGTTAATAGTATATCTTTATTAAATAATCATATTAATTAAAAAAAAAATTTTTTCACTGATATACCTTCCAAGAAGAAGCTAACGCGAAACGCACGTCGGGGTGCAGGCACCGCCCATACAGGTTATGTATTGATTCATATTTATCTTACTTTACTATAGTTTATGTATAGGTGCATGTTAATGGGACACCTACTATAGATTGCATTTATTCCCCTGATATTCCTGATACTATTTGATAATGTTACATCTTGTTGCACTATGATATAAGCCAGGGACATAAAAACGCACTTGCACTTTGCAATTATACGAATTACTTGGCACTAAGCTCTTGTTCAAAATTATCCCTAAATGGCTGCATATGCATTGGGCATTTTACTTTGATTGAGAAACCAAGGCTATATTTTTAGCGGATGAAATATATATTTATACTGCATACTTTTATCAAAAGGATTAAGAATAGGAGTTATTGAGTCTTTTGTTCGGATTTATATGGCAGTATAACTGGTGATTTGACTGACAAAATTAAAATCATATGAATATTGAATGATTATCTAAAGGATTCTGAACATACATGCTCTCTATGTTTACCTGTATATGGCGGTACTATTTTGCATTGTATCTCCGTTTGTAAAAAATTTAAAAAACATTTCTTTTTAATATGATTATTTAATAAAGATATACTATTAATCTATTTGGAAATTTGGCATTGGCTTCCTTTTTCTGTAGGTTTGTTTGGGTTAGATCTATAGATTCACTTGAACATAATTTATAACTAGATGGAGGCCCGATGCTATCGCATCGGGAGGGTGGTAATATCACGATGGCGGCAGGCTTTGCAGCGTTGAGAATCTCTCCCCCCATGTGCTCACCCACCTATCCACTCTCTCTTTCTCCATGTGCTGACTTCTCCCATCTGTGCTCTCTTATTTGACCTGTCTACCCCATGTGCTATCCCCCTTGTCTCATTTGCCTTTTGTTGTCTTTGATGTTGTGCCTTTGCTTCTTTCCTTTCTTTGTCATTGGTGTACTTTTTAGGAGGAGCCATGTTGGCGTTAATATTTGCTTTTTAAAAGGGTTTTCCCGTGATTTAACCCCTTCATGACCCAGCCTATTTTGACCTTAAAGACCTTGCCGTTTTTTGCAATTCTGACCAGTGTCCCTTTATGAGGTAATAACTCAGGAACGCTTCAACGGATCCTAGCGGTTCTGAGAATGTTTTTTCGAGACATATTGGGCTTCATGTTAGTGGTAAATTTAGGTCAATAAATTCTGCGTTTATTTGTGATAAAAATGGAAATTTGGCGAAAATTTTGAAAATTTCGCAATTTTCACATTTTGAATTTTTATTCTGTTAAACCAGAGAGTTATGTGACACAAAATAGTTAATAAATAACATTTCCCACATGTATACTTTACATCAGCACAATTTTGGAAACAAAATTTTTTTTTGCTAGGAAGTTATAAGGGTTAAAATTTGACCAGCGATTTCTCATTTTTACAACGAAATTTACAAAACCATTTTTTTTAGGGACCACCTCACATTTGAAGTCAGTTTGAGGGGTCTATATGGCTGAAAATACCCAAAAGTGACACCATTCTAAAAACTGCACCCCTCAAAGTACTCAAAACCACATTCAAGAAGTTTATTAACCCTTCAGGTGCTTCACAGCAGCAGAAGCAACATGGAAGGAAAAAATGAACATTTAACTTTTTAGTCACAAAAATTATATTTTAGCAACAATTTTTTTATTTTCCCAATGGTAAAAGGAGAAACTGAACCACGAAAGTTGTTGTCCAATTTGTCCTGAGTACGCTGATACCTCATATGTGGGGGTAAACCACTGTTTGGGCGCACGGCAGGGCTTGGAAGGGAAGGAGCGCCATTTGACTTTTTGAATGAAAAATTGGCTCCACTCTTTAGCGGACACCATGTCACGTTTGGAGAGCCCCCGTGTGCCTAAAAAAAATTGGAGCTCCCCCACAAGTGACCCCATTTTGGAAACTAGATGCCCCAAGGAACTTATCTAGATGCATAGTGAGCACTTTGAACCCCCAGGTGCTTCACAAATTGATCCGTAAAAATGAAAAAGTACTATTTTTTCACAAAAAATTTCTTTTAGCCTCAATTTTTTCATTTTCACATGGGCAACAGGATAAAATGGATCCTAAAATGTGTTGGACAATTTCTCCTGAGTACACCGATACCTCACATGGGGGGGTAAACCACTGTTTGGGCACATGGTAAGGCTCGGAAGGGAAGGAGTGCCATTTGACTTTTTGAATGAAAAATTATCTCCATCGTTAGCGGACACCATGTCGCGTTTGGAGAGCCCCTGTGTGCCTAAACATTGGCGCTCCCCCACAAGTGACCCCATTTTGGAAACGAGACCCCCCAAGGAACTTATCTAGATGCCTAGTGAGCACTTTAAACCCTCAGGTGCTTCACAAATTGATCTGTAAAAATGAAAAAGTACTTTTTTTTCACAAAAAAATTCTTTTCGCCTCAATTTTTTCATTTTCACATGGGCAATAGGATAAAATGGATCATAAAATTTGTTGGGCAATTTCTCCCGAGTACGCCGATACCTCATATGTGGGGGTAAACCACTGTTTGGGTACACGGCAGGGCTCGGAAGGGAAGGCGCGCCATTTGACTTTTTGAATGGAAAATTAGCTCCAATTGTTAGCGGACACCATGTCGCGTTTGGAGAGCCCCTGTGTGCCTAAACATTGGAGCTCCCCCACAAGTGACCCCATTTTGGAAACTAGACCCCCCAAGGAACTTATCTAGATGCATATTGAGCACTTTAAACCCCCAGGTGCTTCACAGAAGTTTATAACGCAGAGCCATGAAAATAAAAAATAATTTTTCTTTCCTCAAAAATGATTGTTTAGCCTGGAATTTCCTATTTTGCCAAGGGTAATAGGAGAAATTGGACCCCAAATGTTGTTGTCCAGTTTGTCCTGAGTACGCTGATACCCCATATGTGGGGGTAAACCACTGTTTGGGCGCACGGCAGGGCTCGGAAGGGAAGGCACGCCATTTGGCTTTTTAAATGGAAAATTAGCTCCAATCATTAGCGGACACCATGTCACGTTTGGAGAGCCCCTGTGAGCCTAAACATTGGAGATCCCCCAGAAATGACCCCATTTTGGAAACTTTACCCCCAAAGGAACTAATCTAGATGTGTGGTGAGGACTTTGAACCCCCAAGTGCTTCACAGAAGTTTATTACGCAGAGCCATGAAAATAAAAAATAAAAAATTATTTTCTCAAAAATGATTTTTAGCCTGCAATTTTTTATTTTCCCAAGGGTAACAGGAGAAATTTGACCCCAAAAGTTGTTGTCCAGTTTCTCCTGAGTACGCTGATACCCCATATGTGGGGGTAAACCACTGTTTGGGCACATGCCGGGGCTCGGAAGTGAAGTAGTGACGTTTTGAAATGCAGACTTTGATGGAATGCTCTGTGGGCGTCACGTTGCGTTTGCAGAGCCCCTGATGTGGCTAAACAGTAGAAACCCCCCACAAGTGACCCCATTTTGGAAACTAGACCCCGAAAGGAACTTATCTAGATGTGTGGTGAGCACTTTGAACCCCCAAGTGCTTCACAGAAGTTTATAATGCAGAGCCGTGAAAATAATAAATACGTTTTCTTTCCTCAAAAATAATTATTTAGCCCAGAATTTTTTAATTTTCCCAAGGGTAACAGGAGAAATTTGACCCCAATATTTGTTGTCCAGTTTCTCCTGAGTACGGTGATACCCCATATGTGGGGGTGAACTACTGTTTGGGCACATGCCGGGGCTCGGAATTGAAGTAGTGACGTTTTGAAATGCAGACTTTGATGGAATGCTCTGCGGGCGTCATGTTGCGTTTGCAGAGCCCCTGATGTGGCTAAACAGTAGAAACCCCCCACAAGTGACCCCATTTTGGAAACTAGACCCCGAAAGGAACTTATCTAGATGTGTGGTGAGCACTTTGAACCCCCAAGTGCTTCACAGAAGTTTATAATGCAGAGCCGTGAAAATAATAAATACGTTTTCTTTCCTCAAAAATAATTATTTAGCCCAGAATTTTTTAATTTTCCCAAGGGTAACAGGAGAAATTTGACCCCAATATTTGTTGTCCAGTTTCTCCTGAGTACGGTGATACCCCATATGTGGGGGTGAACTACTGTTTGGGCACATGCCGGGGCTCGGAATTGAAGTAGTGACGTTTTGAAATGCAGACTTTGATGGAATGCTCTGCGGGCGTCATGTTGCGTTTGCAGAGCCCCTGATGTGGCTAAACAGTAGAAACCCCCCACAAGTGACCCCATTTTGGAAACTAGACCCCGAAAGGAACTTATCTAGATGTGTGGTGAGCACTTTGAACCCCCAAGTGCTTCATAGAAGTTTATAATGCAGAGCTGTGAAAATAATAAATACGTTTTCTTTCCTCAAAAAAAATTATTTAGCCCAGAATTTTTTATATTCCCAAGGGTTACAGGAGAAATTAAACCCCAAAAGTTGTTGTCCAGTTTCTCCTGAGTACGCTGATACCCCATATGTGGGGGTAAACCACTGTTTGGGCACACGTCGGGGCTCAGAAGGGAAGTAGTGACTTATGAAATGCAGACTTTGATGGAAAGGTCTGCGGGCGTCACGTTGCGTTTGCAGAGCCCCTGGTGTGCCTAAACAGTAGAAACCCCCCACAAGTGACCCCATTTTAGAAACTAGACCCCCAAGGAACTTATCTAGATATATGGTGAGCACTTTGAACCCCCAAGTGCTTCACAGACGTTTACAACGCAGAGCCGTGAAAATAAAAAAATCATTTTTCTTTCCTCAAAAATGATGTTTTAGCAAGCATTTTTTTATTTTCACGAGGGTAACAGGAGAAATTGGACCCCAGTAATTGTTGCGCAGTTTATCCTGAGTATGCTGGTACCCCATATGTGGGGGTAAACCACTGTTTGGGTACACGTCGGGGCTCGGAATTGAGGGAGAACCATTTGACTTTTTGAATACGAGATTGGCTGGAATCAATGGTGGCGCCATGTTGCGTTTGGAGACCCCTGATGTGCCTAAACAGTGGTAACCCCTCAATTCTAACTCCAACACACCCCTAACCCTTATCCCAACTGTAGCCGTAACCCTAATCACAACCCATAACCCCAACACACCCCTAACCACAACCCTAACCCCAACACACCCCTAACCCTAACCACAACCCTAATTCCAACCCTAACCCTAAGGCTATGTGCCCACGTTGCGGATTCGTGTGAGATTTTTCAGCATCATTTTTGAAAAATCCGCGGGTAAAAGGCACTTCGTTTTACCTGCGGATTTACCGCGGATTTCCAGTGTTTTTTGTGCGGATTTCACCTGCGGATTCCTATTGAGGAACAGGTGTAAAACGCTGCGGAATCCGCGGAATTGACATGCTGAGGAAAATACAACGCAGCGTTTCAGCGCGGTATTTTCCGCACCATGGGCACAGCGGATTTGGTTTTCCATAGGTTTACATGGTACTGTAAACCTGATGGAACACTGCTGCGGATCCGTAGCCAAATCCGCACCGTGTGCACATAGCCTAATTCTAAAGGTATGTGCACACGCTGCGGAAAATGTTGCGGATCCGCAGCAGTTTCCCATGAGTTTACAGTTCAATGTAAACCTATGGGAAACAAAAATCGCTGTACACATTCCGCAGCATGTCACCTCTTTCTGCGGATTCCGCAGCGGTTTTACAACTTGTCAAATAGAAAATCGCAGTTGTAAAACCGCAGTGAAATGCGCAGAAAAAACGCGGTAAATCCGCCATAAATCCGCAGTGGTTTAGCACTGCGGATTTATTAAATCCGCAGCGGAAAAATCCGCAGAGGACCAGAATACATGTGCACATACCGAAACCCTAACCCTAGCCCTAACCCTAACCCTAGCCCTAACCCTAGCCCTAACCCTACCCCTACCCCTAACTCTACCCCTAACCCTAACCCTACCCTTAACCCTACCCCTAACCCTAGCCCTAACCCTAACCCTAGCCCTAACCCTAACCCTATTTAACATTAGTGGAAAAAAAAATCTTTATTTTTTTATTGTCCCTACCTATGGGGGTGACAAAGGGGGGGGTCATTTATTATTTTTTTTTATTTTGATCACTGAGATATAATCTATCTCAGTGATCAAAATGCACTTTGGAACGAATCTGCCGGCCGGCAGATTCGGCGGGCGCACTGCGCATGCGCCCGCCATTTTGGAAGATGGCGGTGCCCAGGGAGAAGACGGACGGACCCCGGCAGGATCGGTAAGTATGATGGGGGGGATCGGAGCATGGGGGGGTGGATCGGAGCGTGGGAGGGGTGGAACGGAGCACGGGGGGGTGGAACGGAGCACTGGGGGGGTGGAACGGAGCACGGGGGTGGAACGGAGCACGGGGGGGTGGATCGGAGTGCAGGGGGGGTGATAGGAGCACGGGGAGGGTGATTGGAGCACAGGGGGAGCGGACATGAGCACGGGGGGAGCGGAGCACAGGACGGAGGGGAGCCGGAGCAGTGTACCGGACAGATCGGAGGGCTGGGGGGGCGATCGGTGTGGTAGGGTGGGGGCACATTAGTATTTCCAGCCATGGCCGATGATATTGCAGCATCGGCCATGGCTGGATTGTAATATTTCACCAGTTATAATAGGTGAAATATTACAAATCGCTCTGATTGGCAGTTTCACTTTCAACAGCCAATCAGAGCGATCGTAGCCACGGGGGGGTGAAGCCACCCCCCCTGGGCTAAACTACCACTCCCCCTGTCCCTGCATATCGGGTGAAATGGGAGTTAACCCTTTCACCCGATCTGCAGGGACGCGATCTTTCCATGATGCCACATAGGCGTCATGGGTCGGACTGGCACCGACTTTCATGACGCCTACGTGGCGTCATGGGTCGGGAAGGGGTTAAAGTTTATTTAAAAAATTGTCTGTCTCTGATCGTGTACAGAACATACCACAGCTCCTAGGCAGGGGAGAGAGCAAAAGACAATACTGACATTGTTGAGCGATACCTTATGATATTTGAAAGTATCGGTATCGTATGGGATCGGCCGATATCCAAAAAATATCGGATATCACCGATACCGATACCCGATACCAATGCAAGTCAATGGGACACAAATATCGGAAGTGATCCTGGATGGTTCCCAGGGTCTGAAGGAGAGGAAACTCTCCTTCAGGCCCTGGGACCCTGGCTGTCACCGCTGAAAGCGTCTGCCTCCGTTCCTAAGAATGCAGAGAGTGAAGGACCTTCGATGACGTTGCGGTTGCTTAGTTGCGAGGGTGATCAAGTCAGGCTGCCAGGCATCGGGTGACAACATTAAGGGGGCACTTTTTCTCACTTCTCGTGCACGCCAACCGTCATCTTTCCAATAGCGGTTGAACGTGACTATGTCACCCTTTTGTGCCTCGTAGGCAGCACAGTCGGTTTCCACGGGAGATGATCTTTCGTGGTCAATGGCGGGGGCCCCGATGGATTGCTCTATCTCTTGTATATACCCCGTCCCTGTCTGGTGGGGAGAGACCACCACTACCCCCATCGCACCTGAAGCGCAGGGGACAGGTCAGATGCGGGGCGGCGAGCGACCGCCGGGATCAGCCCGGTCTCGGGGGTGCCGGTATCCTTCATACCTGTACTGGCCACGGTCCCCCCCGGCACCGAGCCGCTTCGCCGTCCGAGATGCGGAAACCGTTAACGGCACAGACGATGGCTCTGCCTGGGTGTTCTCTCGGGATAGGGTGGATCTCGTCGCCCGAGGTGCCGTAAAGCCGTTGTGCTGCGACAGTCGATGCAGCTGTTCCACCCATAGCTGCACGAAGACGATCTCCTCTAGCGGTGGCATGTCCGAACAGTCTTCCGATGACGACTTGAGGCCGCAAGCAGGCAAGTCACTCTCTCCCAGGTCCCCGCCGTTAGCCATCTCTGCTCCGGGATCTTCGCTCACTCTAGCATGTGGCTCCTCCATTTTCTGGGGTTTCGGCTCCTGCATTTCTGAGCTCGTCATCCTGCAGCCGTAGTCGGAGAGGGCGGTCGCTACTTTTGGTGCCGCTTTCGCGGTCTCCTCCCATGGCACGCCCTCCTTCTTCTACAGCGCTCCTCGTGGCGCGGTAATGGCGGCGATTTTGGCGGGAATCTTTGGCGGTAAATGGCAATACACAGTCTTTTAGCAATTCACAGTTTCAATACGATTCTGACACAGTTCCTAGGCGCACATGACCCGAATTCTCAGGCTTAAGTAGATCCCGTTCGTGATGCCAAGATTTGGAGCGCCCCCACGTAAGGGCAATGGGGTACTCGGTACCGGGTCCTTCAGTTCCCTCAGCTGGGATGTCACGGTGGCCCGACCCGGACTGTGGCCCTATGAGGGGCGCCCAATAAAAGGGGTAGAGTTTGTAGATAACGGTAATGTTCGTGACGCCACCTGTGGTATTCGGTCAGAGTGACCGACGGTGCTTAGGGGTCCGCTGGGGTGATGGAATGGCAGCTAGATGGTATACCTTCCCACAGGTGAAGTATATCCCCAGGGCTTCCCAGAAGAGTAGATTGTGATGGTGGATGGTGCAAGGCATGGTGAATAACGAGGACACAATGGGTGCAGTCTCTTTGCCTTTACTGAAGGCTTCAGCATGCCCAGTCCAGGGTGCCGGATGACAGGGTAGGCAGAGTCCGGCCGGTCTGATGGCAATTCCAGAGTCCCCTTATCCATGTGGAAATCAGTAGCCTTCCCCTTGCGCACAGTAACGTAGTAGGTCCCTACGTGCATTAGCTCCCATAGGGTCCTCACTCTTGTTACTCTTTTCTCTGTCCCCCAGATGGATAGGACAAACCCGTATGATGGTGGTGGCCTGAGGCTATTTTATAGGGACCCTAGCGTTGCCCCTCCTCCACATTGCCACCTTGTCTGCTTAGGTTCTTAGGTCGAGCAGCCAACTTGGAATCGACTGTCCTGCTGGTCTCTGAAGTAAAGCGTACAGTCTATTACTCCCTCGGTGTTCCGGCTACCGGATATGCGCTCAGTGGGAGGCAGCCTGCTCCTAGCTGGTCTCCCACTGGTGTTTTACTCCTGTTGCTACGACTTCTGTGCTCACTCACTATGGCACACTTCCTTTCTTGTCCTTTCTTAGGAGGCTGCCGCATTGGTTGCAGGCGCAGCTCCGTATCCTTCTTTCCCTTCCAGGGCCGAGCCCAGTCTGCTCCTCTCCTCTTCCTGGCTCCTTCCAACTGCTCTCTCTTCCTAACCAAACCCCCAGTTTTACCCAAGTGTGAGGAGTGGCCTAATAGATAGAACCTTTTGCTCCCCCTGGTGGCCTGCGTGTGAAGTGTGTGTGTGGCTGTGATACCTGGCAGGGTGAACTCCTTTGGTGCCATCAGACTTAACATCGCTCCCCCTGGTGGAAGAACGACATTACTGCAATGACCAGGACAAACCAGGGATTCAAGCTTCAGGAGGCTAATTTGCATATTCCAGGTGCCTTCTGGGAGAAGCGAAGTCTCCCTAAGCTAGAAGATCGTTGGGTACAGCCGGGACCAGCTGCTTCGAAAGCATCACCAAACCAGGGATTCAAGCTTCAGGAGGCTAATTTGCATATTCCAGGTGCCTTCTGGGAGAAGCGAAGTCTCCCTAAGCTAGAAGATCGTTGGGTACAGCCGGGACCAGCTGCTTCGAAAGCATCACCAAACCAGGGATTCAAGCTTCAGCAGGCTAATTTGCATATTCCAGGTGCCTTCTGGGAGAAGCGAAGTCTCCCTAAGCTAGAAGATCGTTGGGTACAGCCGGGACCAGCTGCTTCGAAAGCATCACCAAACCAGGGATTCAAGCTTCAGGAGGCTAATTTGCATATTCCAGGTGCCTTCTGGGAGAAGCGAAGTCTCCCTAACCTAGAAGATCGTTGGGTACAGCCGGGACCAGCTGCTTCGAAAGCATCACCAAACCAGGGATTCAAGCTTCAGGAGGCTAATTTGCATATTCCAGGTGCCTTCTGGGAGAAGCGAAGTCTCCCTAAGCTAGAAGATCGTTGGGTACAGCCGGGACCAGCTGCTTCGAAAGCATCACCAAACCAGGGATTCAAGCTTCAGGAGGCTAATTTGCATATTCCAGGTGCCTTCTGGGAGAAGCGAAGTCTCCCTAAGCTAGAAGATCGTTGGGTACAGCCGGGACCAGCTGCTTCGAAAGCATCACCAAACCAGGGATTCAAGCATCAGGAGGCTAATTTGCATATTCCAGGTGCCTTCTGGGAGAAGCGAAGTCTCCCTAAGCTAGAAGATCGTTGGGTACAGCCGGGACCAGCTGCTTCGAAAGCATCACCAAACCAGGGATTCAAGCTTCAGGAGGCTAATTTGCATATTTCAGGTGCCTTCTGGGAGAAGCGAAGTCTCCCTAAGCTAGAAGATCGTTGGGTACAGCCGGGACCAGCTGCTTCGAAAGCATCACCAAACCAGGGATTCAAGCTTCAGGAGGCTAATTTGCATATTCCAGGTGCCTTCTGGGAGAAGCGAAGTCTCCCTAAGCTAGAAGATCGTTGGGTACAGCCGAGACCAGCTGCTTCGAAAGCATCACCAAACCAGGGATTCAAGCTTCAGGAAGCTAATTTGCATATTCCAGGTGCCTTCTGGGAGAAGCGAAGTCTCCCTAAGCTAGAAGATCGTTGGGTACAGCCGGGACCAGCTGCTTCGAAAGCATCACCAAACCAGGGATTCAAGCTTCAGGAGGCTAATTTGCATATTCCAGGTGCCTTCTGGGAGAAGCGAAGTCTCCCTAAGCTAGAAGATCGTTGGGTACAGCCGGGACCAGCTGCTTCGAAAGCATCACCAAACCGCGCGCCGAATTTTTGCCTGTAGGACATTATTGCAAGAGAGCTTGGCTGAGTAGATTACACAAGAAGGAAAACACACAGCAAGTCAGCAGGATCTAGGAGCAACATGGCAGATGTGACAACCTACATGGTGAGCTGCAGCATGTGCTACATGTTCACAGATCGACCAGAAGAAGAATCCAATTTCACCTGTCAGAAGTGTAGACTAGTGGCCCTTTTAGAAGAAAAGGTGCGGGGTCTGGAAGAAAGAATAGCAACTTTGAAACTCATCAAAGAGAATGAAGACTTTCTAGACAGAACAGAAGCATCTCTACTGGTCACAGAAGGTGCAAAAAGTGTCAGAGAACCTCCAAAAGCAGATGAGTGGAAGCATGTGACCAAAAGAAGCAAGAAGACCATGGAGAAATCACCAACCACACAACTGAAGAACCGATATCAAATCTTTGTAGAGGATGAAGATGGCACACCTAAGAATGAAGCAATACCAGCAAGCAAAAAAGAAAAGGGCACACAGCAACAAGTGACAGCAAAAAGTACAGCCAAGAAGCAACGAAGAGTGGTGGTGGTGGGAGACTCACTACTGAGAGGCACCGAAGCAGCCATCTGCAGACCGGACATAACTGCAAGAGAAGTATGCTGCCTTCCAGGTGCGATGATCAAGGATGTGACCGATAGGATACCAAAGCTCTTCAGCTCCAAGGACGTCCACCCATTTCTTCTGATACATGTTGGCACCAATGACACGGCAAGGAAGGACCTACCGACAATCTGCAAGGACTTTGAAGAGTTGGGGAAGAAAGTAAAGGAGCTGGATGCACAGGTAGTTTTTTCTTCTATCCTTCCAGTAGACGGGCATGGCACCAGGAGATGGAACAGGATCCTTGATGCAAACAACTGGCTAAGACGATGGTGCAGACAACAAGGATTTGGATTCCTGGACCACGGTGTGAATTACTGGTATGATGGACTCCTCGCCAGAGACGGACTACACCTCAACAAACCTGGGAAACACACATTCGCCAGAAGACTCGCTACACTCATCAGGAGGGCGTTAAACTAGAAGAAGAGGGGACGGGAAGAAAAACATTAGACTCGAACAAAGACGACCCAGGAAAACATACTCAGAAGGGAGGTAAGAACATTTCTAAAACAATCCACAGTGAGGAGATTGGAACAAAACAAAATCCTCTAAACTGCATGCTCGCAAACGCCAGAAGCCTGACAAACAAGATGGAAGAACTAGAAGCAGAAATATCTACAGGTAACTTTGACATAGTGGGAATAACCGAGACATGGTTAGATGAAAGCTATGACTGGGCAGTTAACTTACAGGGTTACAGTCTGTTTAGAAAGGATCGTAAAAATCGGAGAGGAGGAGGGGTTTGTCTCTATGTAAAGTCTTGTCTAAAGTCCACTTTAAGGGAGGATATTAGCGAAGGAAATGAGGATGTCGAGTCCATATGGGTCGAAATTCATGGAGGGAAAAATGGTAACAAAATTCTCATTGGGGTCTGTTACAAACCCCCAAATATAACAGAAACCATGGAAAGTCTACTTCTAAAGCAGATAGATGCAGCTGCAACCCATAATGAGGTCCTGGTTATGGGGGACTTTAACTACCCGGAGATTAACTGGGAAACAGAAACCTGTGAAACCCATAAAGGCAACAGGTTTCTGCTAATAACCAAGAAAAATTATCTTTCACAATTGGTGCAGAATCCAACCAGAGGAGCAGCACTTTTAGACCTAATACTATCTAATAGACCTGACAGAATAACAAATCTGCAGGTGGTTGGGCATTTAGGAAATAGCGACCACAATATTGTGCAGTTTCACCTGTCTTTCACTAGGGGGACTTGTCAGGGAGTCACAAAAACATTGAACTTTAGGAAGGCAAAGTTTGAACAGCTTAGAGATGCCCTTAATCTGGTAGACTGGGACAATATCCTCAGAAATGAGAATACAGATAATAAATGGGAAATGTTTAAGAACATCCTAAATAGGCAGTGTAAGCGGTTTATACCTTGTGGGAATAAAAGGACTAGAAATAGGAAAAACCCAATGTGGCTAAACAAAGAAGTAAGACAGGCAATTAACAGTAAAAAGAAAGCATTTGCACTACTAAAGCAGGATGGCACCATTGAAGCTCTAAAAAACTATAGGGAGAAAAATACTTTATCTAAAAAACTAATTAAAGCTGCCAAAAAGGAAACAGAGAAGCACATTGCTAAGGCGAGTAAAACTAATCCCAAACTGTTCTTCAACTATATCAATAGTAAAAGAATAAAAACTGAAAATGTAGGCCCCTTAAAAAATAGTGAGGAAAGAATGGTTGTAGATGACGAGGAAAAAGCTAACATATTAAACACCTTCTTCTCCACGGTATTCACGGTGGAAAATGAAATGCTAGGTGAAATCCCAAGAAACAATGAAAACCCTATATTAAGGGTCACCAATCTAACCCAAGAAGAGGTGCGAAACCGGCTAAATAAGATTAAAATAGATAAATCTCCGGGTCCGGATGGCATACACCCACGAGTACTAAGAGAACTAAGTAATGTAATAGATAAACCATTAATTCTTATTTTTAGGGACTCTATAGCGACGGGGTCTGTTCCGCAGGACTGGCGCATAGCAAATGTGGTGCCAATATTCAAAAAGGGCTCTAAAAGTGAACCTGGAAATTATAGGCCAGTAAGTCTAACCTCTATTGTTGGTAAAATATTTGAAGGGTTTCTGAGGGATGTTATTCTGGATTATCTCAATGAGAATAACTGTTTAACTCCATATCAGCATGGGTTTATGAGAAATCGCTCCTGTCAAACCAATCTAATCAGTTTTTATGAAGAGGTAAGCTATAGGCTGGACCACGGTGAGTCATTGGACGTGGTATATCTCGATTTTTCCAAAGCGTTTGATACCGTGCCGCACAAGAGGTTGGTACACAAAATGAGAATGCTTGGTCTGGGGGAAAATGTGTGTAAATGGGTTAGTAACTGGCTTAGTGATAGAAAGCAGAGGGTGGTTATAAATGGTATAGTCTCTAACTGGGTCGCTGTGACCAGTGGGGTACCGCAGGGGTCAGTATTGGGACCTGTTCTCTTCAACATATTCATTAATGATCTGGTAGAAGGTTTACACAGTAAAATATCGATATTTGCAGATGATACAAAACTATGTAAAGCAGTTAATACAAGAGAAGATAGTATTCTGCTACAGATGGATCTGGATAAGTTGGAAACTTGGGCTGAAAGGTGGCAGATGAGGTTTAACAATGATAAATGTAAGGTTATACACATGGGAAGAGGGAATCAATATCACCATTACACACTGAACGGGAAACCACTGGGTAAATCTGACAGGGAGAAGGACTTGGGGATCCTAGTTAATGATAAACTTACCTGGAGCAGCCAGTGCCAGGCAGCAGCTGCCAAGGCAAACAGGATCATGGGGTGCATTAAAAGAGGTCTGGATACACATGATGAGAGCATTATACTGCCTCTGTACAAATCCCTAGTTAGACCGCACATGGAGTACTGTGTCCAGTTTTGGGCACCGGTGCTCAGGAAGGATATAATGGAACTAGAGAGAGTACAAAGGAGGACAACAAAATTAATAAAGGGGATGGGAGAACTACAATACCCAGATAGATTAGCGAAATTAGGATTATTTAGTCTAGAAAAAAGACGACTGAGGGGCGATCTAATAACCATGTATAAGTATATAAGGGGACAATACAAATATCTCGCTGAGGATCTGTTTATACCAAGGAAGGTGACGGGCACAAGGGGGCATTCTTTGCGTCTGGAGGAGAGAAGGTTTTTCCACCAACATAGAAGAGGATTCTTTACTGTTAGGGCAGTGAGAATCTGGAATTGCTTGCCTGAGGAGGTGGTGATGGCGAACTCAGTCGAGGGGTTCAAGAGAGGCCTGGATGTCTTCCTGGAGCAGAACAGTGTTGTATCGTGCAATTATTGGGTTCTGTAGAAGGACGTAGATCTGGGTATTTATTATGATGGAATATAGGCTGAACTGGATGGACAAATGTCTTTTTTCGGCCTTACTAACTATGTTACTATGTTACTATGACTCTGGGGCGCTGCATCAGTATTGTCTTTTGCTTCCTCCCCTGCCCAGGAGATGTCGTATGCTCCGTAACCGGTCAGATACAGACAATTTTTAAAATGAACTTTCATTCTTGGGAAAACCCCTTTAATGTGACCGACTTCCTCTGCCTGTAGCCACGTTGCGCATCAGTCGCTGGGATCAGCCGAATGATTCACTGTGCCTGCAGTAAATCAAACCACTACCACCTTTGTGCAGACAGCGGCAATCACATAAAAACTGTGCATGCGCTCCTCC
The DNA here is from genome assembly GCF_032444005.1 of Ranitomeya imitator. NCBI lineage: Eukaryota > Metazoa > Chordata > Amphibia > Anura > Dendrobatidae > Ranitomeya > Ranitomeya imitator. The sequence goes on from NC_091283.1 coordinate 471,978,290, forward strand.
TGTACAAAGATGTCGGCGGTAAGTGAACCATTCAGTTGATCCCGGCGGCGGTGTGTTCATGATGGTCTTCCGCTGGTAGTACCACGCAAGAGGCTGCTTATGGCATATATAGTGTGTGTGTGTGTGTGTGGTGCTTACGGCATAAGCAGAATGTGTGTGTTGTGCGTATGGCATATACACTGTGTGTGTGTGTTAGGGGTTGAGTTCCCGCCTCTGCACAGGGGGAATCTCGGGCCATCTCCGCTGCGGTCTCCCATTCTTCTCCTGCCGCAGTGGAGCCTGCTCAGCAGAGACATCAGTCCCAGCGTCTCGCTCAGTCTGACTCTGTACAAAGAGTTACTGCTGCTTTTCCTGCTTCTGCCATTGAAGTCAGTGCTGGGCAGCGGCGAGCAGACGCTTCTGGGACTAAGTCCTGCTTTTCTCGTTCTGAGCATTCCCAAAGTAAGATCTCTCAGTGGAGATCAAGGGTCACATGTTCAGATACTGCAGCTAAAGCCATTGGTCCTTCAGGAAGGTCCTGTAGGTGCTCAGGCTCTGTGGCAGCCTCTCATTGGTCCTTCTAGGAAGGTCCTGTACGTGCTGCAACTATTTAAGGCTCGCATGGCCACACGGCCATGCGCTAGTATCTTTCTATGTTATATGCTTTGCGCCAGTGTGGTCATGTAAGTTTGTGTTCAGGGACCCGGCTGAAATAAGCCCCTAGAATGCAGGCACCTCCGGCGAGGAGATTGTGTGTGTATGTATTCAGGGACCTGGCTGAAATAAACCCCTAGAATGCTGGCACCTCCGGCGAGGAGTTTTGTGTGCATGCATGACCACTGACTGCTCTCAGTTGGGTTGTTAGCCTGTGCCTCTGTGAAGTCTAACAGGGTGCAGTGCCTTGCTTTCACGGCTACTCTGTGAAGTAACAGAGTTAGTTCATACCGCCATATAGTTCCGCCGTTTGCTAGCAGCAGGTTCTCCTGCACGGTGGACCCCGGGCTGCGAACGCATCAATTACAATAAAACATCTATATTTACTCGGTGCGTTCCGCTAGCCCTAACAGAGTGTTGCGACTAAGTTCCGCTGCTGGTACCACGCAAGAGGCTGGTACCACCAGCAGTTTCCATATTGAGACACCCATCACTTGGGTGTCCCAATATGGCTGTCGGTCAGCTTCCACTGCTTGGAATTCTGGGATCCGGACACATCTGGACGGAACAGGATGTGAAGACATTACAAGGTAATCATTAAATAGGATATATATTTGCAAAATAATATATATTATGGTGGATCGATTCGCTCGGTGGCTCAAAGTGGTAGACTCAGGAACACTGTCTCTTAAAATTTCTCACTGGTTTTTTTAGGTTAAACATAAACCAGGGTTAGCAAAATAAATATGGTCTTTCTGGCCTAACAGGAAAACAAAGCAAAAGCACAAATGGCACAGTCCGTGTTGCTGCAGGTATCTGCCCGTTCAGGAAAACAAACATAAAAAAGGGTCAACTTTCCTTATCCTCAAACACAGCTCTGGTGCTGGCATTTCCAGGAACACCCAACCCTCAATGAGTCAGAAGGCTGTGTATTTATCCTCTGCATTCCACCCAGGGGTAGAGATATGGTGACCAACCTTCCACTCACTCTTCAGCTGTCCACTAAACCTAGCTCTGGCCGATTAACCCCTCTCAACACTTAATTTGCTGGAGCATTTTTCTCTTTAATGTTCAGGCCTCCCATTAAAGTGAATGGGGTCCAGGTACGGTCCGAGTACTGTTCTGGTAACAGAACATTTTCAACCCATCAGACCTGAACCGTTAAGAGTCTAGGAGTACCAATACAAGACAATTTGAACAGAATGTGTATAAGATGCTCCTTTTGGTCTAATACAGGGTGTATCTGAGTCTCTCATTATTGGAAGTACTTGTTTCCTTCATAAATTAAAATAAAATTTCCTATTTTTTAATAAAAAAATAAATTTTGATTTACTTAAATTATCATTTTTTTTAATTCTTTTTAAATTGTGCCTTATATAGTCATTATACAGGAAAAAATGTTTCTTCATTTTTTCCCAGTAAAATGCAATTTCTCGTCGAGTGGAGTAAAAGTATGACACCATTGTTCTCAGCAGCAATCTGAGAGTCAGAGATGCCTCCAGGAGTCTTCCTCATTATTTTTTCCTTTCATACAGCACTTTTCCCATCCATTTTCACTGCCCTCACACGTCTTTGTAGCGTCTGCCTGAAAACAGCTTGGATTTCCCATTGACTCCCATTATACTCGTTGCTCAAAACGAGCATTCGAGTATTAGGCTAGGTTCACATTGCGTTCAGTGTCTCCGTTTAACGGACTACGTTACACCGCGGCATAACGCGGTGTAACGTAGTCCGTTAATGGCGCCATCGAATGCAATGTCGGACGCATCGCTAGCACACGCCCACAATGGGCGTGCGCTAGCGATGCGTCCGACATTAAGTAACGAACCCGAGACGCGGGCTGCAGCGTTTCCGGGTCCGTCACCGCTAGCGCAGATGGAGCTAGCAGATGCTCCATCTGCGCTAGCGCTGTGCAAAGTCGGCCACCCACCAAGGACAGATTGTTGTTGCCTCTGGGCAGCTTGGCACACACAAGCCTGCGCAATGACCGCTGAGTTGCCCATATTGTTACCGGTGCAGACTACTGGATGGCCACCCTTCTAGATCCCCTTCTAGAGCTTGCGAGCAGGGCCCTCACTCCTCTTGGTATCTGTTTTGAACTCTGATGTAATGTCTATTGTCTGTACAAATCTCCTCTATAATTGTAAAGTGATGCGGAATATGTTGGTGCTATATAAATAAAATTATTGTTATTATCCCTGCTACAAGGACAACATACCATCATTACTTCCGTCACTGTAATGGCATTGAAAATGAGTGAATACAAGCACACGCATTAGAGAAATTACAGATTGCTTAACCACAGTGGGGGCTCAGTGGAAGAACAAGGCAGATGAGGAAGTCTCCGTTACAGCTTGGGCACCACCACTACCTTGGAAGGCAGAGTTATCATGGCCGAAATGTGGCAAAACTTCTTGAGTACGCTACAACATCCGGCATCACCATTTTATACAGTCCACATCAGCAGAAGCCAGCTATACAACAACATGGTGGAAGAGTACCTGTCCACACGTTTCCAAGTATTAACTGATGAGTAGTGTTGAGCGATACCGTCCGATACTTGAAAGTATCGGTATCGGATAGTATCGGCCGATACCCGAAAAATATCGGATATCGCCGATACCGATATCCGATACCAATACAAGTCAATGGGACATCAAGTATCGGAATGTATCCTCATGGATCCCAGGGTCTGAAGGAGAGGAAACTCTCCTTCAGGCCCTGGGATCCATATTAAAGTGTAAAATAAAGAATTAAAATAAAAAATATTGTTATATTCACCTCTCCGGCGGCCCCTGGACATCAGCGGGAGGATCCGGCGTCCGGCACGGCTTCTTTCTTCAAAATGCGCGCCTTTAGGACCTGTGGAATGACGTCCCGGCTTCTGATTGGTCGCGTGCCGCCCATGTGACCGCCACGCGACCAATCAGAAGCCGCGACGTCATTCCTCAGGTCCTAAAAGGCGCTCATTCTAGGACTTTAGCTGAGGAATGACGTCGCGGCTTCTGATTGGTCGCGTGGCGGTCACATGGGCGGCACGCGACCAATCAGAAGCCGGGACGTCATACCACAGGTCCTAAAGGCGCGCATTTTGAAGAAAGAAGCCGTGCCGGACGCCGGTTCCTCGCGCAGATGTCCAGGGGCCGCCGGAGAGGTGAATATAACAATATTTTTTATTTTAATTCTTTATTTTACACTTCCGATACCGATACCCGATATCACAAAAATATCGGATCTCGGTATCGGAATTCCGATACCGCAAGTATCGGCCGATACCCGATACTTGCGGTATCGGAATGCTCAACACTACTGATGAGTCTACCCCATTTAACCTATGGGTGTTCAAATTGGACACATGGCCTTAGCTTGCCTTTTATGCCTTGGAGATGCTGGCATTCCCTGCAGCAAGTGTACTGTAGAAATGTGTTTAGCAAGGCAGGGGGGTATGATCACAGACAGGTGCATATGCCTGTCCACATCCAATGTAAGGAAGTTAACATTCCTTAAAATTAACCACCAGGCATGGATCCTACAGGAGTTGTCATACCTTTATATGACTAGACAACTTTACAAGCCACACCCAGCCTGTCTTTAACTCTGTTTGCCATTCGTATCATTTACATGCCTCCTCCCTAAAAAAAAAAATTAAAAATTGTGCTGGATACCTCTTCTTCCACCTCTTACACCTACACAGCAACATCAATCTCCTCCAGTTGGACCTCCACCCCAAGGTTGTAACTTAGCTTGTTAGTTTATCTTTGGTTCATTCCATGCTCTTTTAACTCACCCAAAAAAACAAAAAATATATACACAGTGTTGGATTACTCGTCCTTTGCATCTTCCACCTACACCGTCATGTTCTCCTCTTCCTCCTCTTGGACCTACACCTCCTGGTTCTAGATTGCTAGTTTTAATTTAGCTAATTCTAGATTCTTTTAAGTCATTTCAGTAAAAAAAAAAATTTGAAAACAGGAAAAAAAAAATAAAATAAATAAAAACAGTGTTGAAAAAAGAAACAGCACTCACCATTGCTTCTGAAAAAAGGTTAATGTCCTTTATTTCATGTGGAGGGACAATCCTTTAATATGCAGGGGGAGCAGGGAAGTGAAGGAGGACAAGCCGTTTCGCACCTGTCCCAGAGCAATTTGTCAAAAAATGTGTTCTTTTTGGGGGGGAGAGGGGGGGGAATTCTGTGAGTTTAAGTCATTTAATTGTCCAAATTTGCTTGCAAGGCAATTTGAGAAAGTAAAGGTGCCAGTGAGAGGGGGCAATTTTGACAAAATTATTCTGCAAAGGGAAGCAAGATGGGTATTTCGTTTGGATACTTGCTATCCCCGGGATCTTAATGAGCAGTTGAATTATAGATGCTTCTTATAGGATCCATGGAGATCTGACCCCTGGTGCCCAACGATTTTACCTCTCATCTTGCTCGCTCATATTATCTCCTTCAACTCCCCTCCCCCAAAAAACACTACACTCCCCACATCCACCTTTTTGCCTCCTCCCTCTTTCCCTCTTTCCTTGGTCATATTCTTCCCTTCCCCCTCCGTTTTTTCCCCGCTACTCCCTCCTCTCCATTCCAATGATCCCCTCCTTGGATTGTTACTTAATGAGGACCAGGTAAGGGATTTGTTTTGAGAAACTGCACTTGCCCCCAACCTTTGGATGAATAGAATGTGTATATTTTGGGATGATATTAGCAGCATGTATCAGGAATTTTTTTTTACTGAGAATGATCAATGGCTGATCTTGACCATGCATCATGTGACCTAGCCTTCCCCAAGGGTATCTTATAGTTTAAAGTGTAGTCCCCTAATTTGGAATGGAACTTTAGTGAAGGCCCAAGGGTGGTTTGCACGTTAATGACCGGGCCAGTTTTTACAATTCTGACTACTGTCCCTTTATGAGATTATAACTCTGGAACGCTTCAACGGATCCTGATGATTCTGACACTGTTTTCTTGTGACATATTGAACATCATGATAGTTGTAAAATTTCTTTGATAAGACTTGCGTTTATTTGTGAAAAAAATGGAAATTTGGTGAAAATTTTGAAATTTTCGCAATTTTTCAACTTTTAATTTTTATGCCCTTAAATCACAGAGATATGTCACACAAAATACTTAATAAGCAACATTTCTCACATGTCTACTTTTCTTCAGCACAATTTTGGAACCAAAATGTTTTTTTGTTAGGGAGTTATAAAGGTTAAAAGTTGACCAGTAATTTCTCATTTTTACATCTTTTTTTTAGGGACCACATCTCATTTGAAGTCATTTTGAGGGGTCTATGTGATAGAAAATAACCAAATGTGACACCATTCTAAAAACTGAACCCCTCAAAGTGCTCAAAACCAGATTCAAGAAGTTTATTAACCCTTAACTTGTTTCACAGGAATTTTTGGAATGTTTAAATAAAAATGAACATTTAACTTTTTTTCACACAAAATTTACTTCAGCTCCAATTTGTTTTATTTTACCAAGGGTAACAGGAAAAAACTGACATCAAACGTTGTTGTACAATTTGTCTTGAGTACGCCGATACCCCATATGTGGGGGTAAACCACTGTTTGGGCGCATGGCAGAGCTCGGAAGCGAAGGAGCGATATTTGACTTTTCAATGCAAAATTGACTGGAATTGAGATGGGACACCATGTTGCGTTTGGAGAGCCCCTGATGTGCCTAAACATTGAAACCCCCCACAAGTGACACCATTTTGGAAAGTAGACCCCTAAGGAACTTATCTAGATGTGTGGTGAGGTGAGCACTTTAACCCACCAAGTGCTTCACAGAAGTTTATAATGCAGAGCCGTAAAAATAAAAAATCAGATTTTTTCACAAAAATTATTTTTTGCCCCCAATTTTTTTATTTTCCCAGGGTGAATAGAAGAAATTGGACCATACAAGTTGTTGTGCAATTTGTCCTGAGTACAATGATACCCCATATGTGGGGGTAAACCATTGTTTGTGCATATGGCAGAGCTCGGAAGGGAAGGAGCTCCATTTGGAATGCAGACTTAGATGGCATGGTCTGCAGGCATCACATTGCGTTTTCAGAGCCCCTAATCTACCTAAACAGTAGAAACCCTCACAAGTGACCCCATATTAGAAGCTAGACCCCCCAAGAAACTTATCTAGATGTGTTGTGAGAACTTTGATCCCCAAGTGTTTCACTACAGTTTATAACGCAGAGCCATGAAAATAAAAAATCATTTTTTTTCACAAAAATTATTTTTTTGCCCCCAGTATTGTATTTTCCCAAGGGTAACAGGAGAGATTGGACCCTAAACGTTGTTGTCCAATTTGTCCTGAGTATGCTGATAACCCATAAGTGGCGGGAACCACCAACTGGGTGCATAGCAGAGCTCGGAAGGGAAGGAGCACCATTTGGAATGCAGACTTAGATGGATTGGTCTGCAGGCGTCACGTTGCATTTGCAGAGCCCCTGATGAAACTAAACAGTAGAAACCCTCCACAAGTGACACCATATTGGAAACTAGACCCCCAAGGAACTTATCTAGATGTGTTGTGTGAACTTTGAACCCCTAAGTGTTTCACTACAGTTTATAACAGAGCCGTGAAAATAAAAAATCATTTTTTTCCCACAAAAATGTTTTTTTGCCCCCCAATTTTTATTTTCCCAAGGGTAACAAGAGAAATTGGACCCCAAAAGTTGTTGTTCAATTTGTCCTGAGTATGCTGATACCCCATATGTTGGGGTAAACCTCTGTTTAAGCGCACGGGAGAGCTCGGAAGGAAAGGAGCACTGTTTAACTTTTTCAACGCAAAATTAGCTGGAATTGACATCGTACGCTATGTCGCGTTTGGAGAGCCCCTGATGTGCCTAAACAGTGGAAACCCCCAATTCTAACTGAAACCCTAACCCTAGCCCCAACCGTAACCCTAGCCCCAACCCTAACCCTAGCCCCAACCCCATCCCTAACCCTAGCCCTAACCCTACATCTAACCCTAATACTAACCCTAGTCCTAATCCTAACCCTAGCCATAATCCTAACCCTAGCCCTAGCCCTAGCCCTAACCCTAATGGGAAAATGGAAATAAATACATTTTTTTATTTTTATTATTTTTCCTAATTTCCTAATTATTTTTAACTAAGGGTGTGATGAAAGGGGGTTTGATTTACTATTTATAGCGTTTTTAGTGGATTTTTATGATTGACAGCCGTCACACACTAAAGGCCACTTTTTATTGCTAAAAATAGTTTTTGCGTCTCCACATTTTGAGAGCTATAATTTTTCCATATTTTGGTCCACAGAGTCATGTGAGGTCTTGTTTTTGCGGGACGAATTGATGCTTTTATTGGTAACATTTTCAGGCACGTGACATTTTTTGATCGCTTTATATTCCGATTTTTGTGAAGCAGAATGACCAAAAACCAGCTATTCATGAACTTCTTTTGGGGGGGGGCGCTCATACTGTACCACGTTTGATAAAATTGATAAAGCAATTTTATTCTTCAGGTCAGTACGATTACAGCGATACCTCATTTACATCTTTTTTATGTTTTGGAACTTTTATACGATAAAAACTATTTCATAGAAAAAATAATTATTTTTGCATCGCATTATTCTGAGGACTATAACTTTTTTATTTTTTGCTGATGATGCTGCATGGCGGCTCGTTTTTTTGCGGGACAAGGTGACGTTTCAGTGGTACCATGGTTATTTATATCCGTCTTTTTGATCGCGTGTGATTCCACTTTTTGTTCGGCGGTATGATAATAAAGCGTTGTTTTGTGCCTCGGGTTTTTTTTTTTTACCGCGTTCACTGAAGAGGTTAGCTAGCAGGACAGTTTTATTAGTGGGGTCGTTACGGACGCGGCGATACTAAATGTATGTACTTTTAATGTTTTTCTTTATTATTTAGATAAAGAAATGTATTTATGGGAACAATAATTTTTTTTATTTTACATATGTGAATATTTTTTTTTTAGGGGGGGCATCATGTTATAGGGTCAGATCGCTGATCTGACACTGCTGTGCATTGTGTCAGATCAGCGATCTGACATGCAGCGCTGCAGGCTTACCAGCGCTTGCTCTGAGCAGGTGCTGGTAAGCCACCTCCCTGCAGGACTCGAATGTAGCCCCACGGCGATTTTGGATCCGGGGCCTGCAGGGAGGAGATGCTCGCTACAAGGTGAGCACATCGCCTTGTACCGAGGGTCTCAGGGAAGCACGCAGGGAGCCCCCTCCCTGCACGATGCTTCCCTGTACCGCCGGAACGCTGCAATCATGTTTGATCGCAGTGTTTCGGGGTTATTGTGCCAGGGGCGGTCCGTGACCACTGCTGGCACATAGTGCCGAATGTCAGCTGTGATAGTCAGCTGACACCCAGCCGCAATCGGCCGCGCTCCCCCCGTGAGCGCAGCCGATTGCATATGACGTACTATTTTACTATTCTGTTGGTGGTCATACGGGCCCACCCCACCTCGACAGGATAGTACATCATATGGGATTAAGGGGTTAAAGGGAACTGTCACCCCCCAGGGCCTATTAAAGTAAAAGATCCACCTTCATCAGCACTAAGTCTGCATTCTGTGAAGATGGCTCTTATGCTTATTATCCCTAGGAACGCTGAAATAATGAGTTTTATAAATTTCCCGCCATACCCCTAGTGAGTCAGGGAGGTATGTTTTCTCCCCCTGACTCAACCGCCTAGCAGATGTATTCACACTGCGGGGCTGAGAATCTGGGAGGATCTCCGTGCCTGTCCCCATCTCCCTCAGCCTCTTTCCTCCACGGAATACGTCAGAAGCGTCACAGTGAGCTGGGAGATGGGAGACAGGCGCATAGATGCTCACTGCGCAGGCGCCAGATTTCCAGCCCCGCAGTCTGAATACATCATAACACATTGCGGATTGGGATCTGGGGCCTCCGCTACACGCAGGCGCAATATCCTTACATCACCTGATGTAAGTTCCCGTGCATGTTCACTGTGCATGCCCGAGAACTGATTGCAGAGCGCAGGCGTCGGTGACATCATGTGAAGGAGAGGAGGCGGCGCCCTGAGGCAGAGGGGGATGAAGGACGGCTGCGAGGCGGTTGAGTCAGGGGAAGAAAGTATACCTCCCTGATCCAACAGAGGTATGGCGGGAAATTTATAAAACTCATTATTTCAGCGTTCCTAGGGATAATAAACATAAGAGCCACCTTCACAGAATGCAGCCTTAGTGCTGCTGAAGGTGGCTCTTTTACTTTAATAGGGCCCACTTATGCCATCGACTCAGACAGGGTCCATAACACAGATGGTCACACCCAGATAATAATATACCTGCCACTGCAGGGTTTTTGCTCCCTATAAATGAGAAGGGAGATAATCTATATCCTGCTTTACATACGATTTGGTAATTCCCCTGATGAATCCCCATTATTGGGGAGGAAACGCGTAGGGAAAATATAACTATAGAGTGATGGTGGGAACCCCATAGCAGTATACATTAGGGGACTGTCCTTGTAAGGACAGGAGCAATATAGGGGCACGACAGGGAAGAATAGAAATATCCCTTTCAATTTTCTAAGCCAAACCCATTTGGATGATATTTCCTGCTCCTGTCCAGACCGCATCTCCTATGGGAAGAAGTGGTTTGGTGAGTTCAAACCAATCTTTTTAATTGAGCACTGTTTATGCACGAGCACTTTATTTGTATTGGTTATGTCTGTGTTGTTGTTGGTTTGGAGGAATACTTTTAACTTTGGTAAATCAAAGTTAGATTTTATTGAAATGGGACTCTCATAGCTATATCCTCTATTGGCACCATGAAGGTAGATGAATAGGGGTTAGACAAACCACCGAAGCTGATTTCAGAGGTGAAAATGGCCAGAAATATTGTTATTACTCTTATACACACACACAGCACATCTCAGATTGATATGTTGCTTGAAGGTATAACATTTCAAAAATTATTATGGAGCCATTTTTGCATGGACTTTCAAAGTAAGTACACCAGCTTCATTAGGCTGTGCAACAGTTCTTTTGGAAGAACAAAACATGCATGCATTTCACAGACAGTCCATTTATTTAAATGAGAACATTATAATTCTATATTTTTGCTGTAGATACATGAAACAGATCTGACAAAATCTCCCCTTATTACTGGTGGTCACCATTTTATGTACATCATTTAGTCAGCATTTTTTCAGGAGGCTCTTCTAACAAAGTGGTGTTTTTGAAAGTGGACAATCCCTTGAAGTAAAGTACAGCCAGCAAACTTATTGCTGTCCTCTATATTAATTGGCAATTGGAGGCATGGGGCCTCAGTCTTCACAGACTAACAAGGCATGCCGGGAGCCGTAGTTTGACAACAGATATAGAGGCACAGGTTGGATATCACTTTTCTATAATGACACCTTTGCCTTACGGCTTACGTTATCTAATTATTCACAGTTTTAGGCTTGGGTTGTACTGTGTGAATCACTCCTTGCGTCAGTCTTCTGCCAGCCTCTTAATAAGCCAATTATTTGTTTTACATGTATATCATGGCTATGTGATGATCCACGAACGCTGATTAATTACATCAATATGTGAAAGACTTTTTATGCCAGTGTCCCGGATTGTGTCTGAATATGGCAGGGGAGAGACCGGGCAGGAACAGATGGTGTTGTGTTCAGATAAAATTGAACAACACTCGTAAATCTCTTGTTGATTGCGTGTGACGGTCTCCGAAGACTTGACTCTGTATAGACTATAGAAAGGCTGTTACTTTAATTAGACTCGCTAAATCTAAAATTAAAAAGTAATCCAGGAAAAGCAAATGGAAATGATGCCTCTAAGCCTAGAGGAGAAGTACCAGGATTTTACACAGGTTGCTGCACCCCTCTAGTTTCTGACCCTGGCCGCTTTTGGTTTGCATTGCAACCAGTATGGACTGATGACATCACCATAGATGATAATTATTAATGTTTCCTTGCCAGACATCTTGTTGCTGTTTAATCTCAGAGCAGCATAAAGTAGGGGCAGAGAACTTAATTTCAACGATGTGTTACTTTCTCACCACCTTGCTGTACAATGAGAGTTTTATCAGTAGGAGTTTATCACTACAGGACTAGGTGTCTGGTGCCAGGCAGTCCAGATTATCTGTGTAGCCCCACCCCCACCACTGACTGGCAGCCAGTCATGATGTGGGCGGGGTTATGCACAACTCATAATTCTGAGCACTGCTATATCTACACCAGAGAAAACCTGGATTTTATCAAAACCTCTTCAAGCAGCTCAGTAAGTGACACATCGCTGGAATCAGGCTGCCGTCACACTAGCAGTATTTGGTCAGTATTTTAGATCAGTATTTGTAAGCCAAAACCAGGAGTGGGTGATAAATGCAGAGGTGGTGCATATGTTTCTATACTTTTCCTCTATTTGTTCCACTCCTGGTTTTGGCTTACAAATACTGATGTAAAATACTGACCAAATACTGCTAGTGTGACGGCAGCCTCAGACTGTCAGCCCCTACATCATGCTACTATCAGATTCCATAGCAAAAACCTGCTGACAGTTTCCCTTTAGACCACTTCAAGGCTGTAACTTGGGATTCTGTCCAGGCTAAGAGTGAAGAATATGTAGGTCTTTTAAATCCCAAACTTTGGTAAGTTAGTTTCAAACCTTTGCAACAATAGATTTTCACTATTTCAGGGGGCCGTCATTTGCCACCTAACAATTCATCCATTTGGCAGTTTAGATAGGTCATCTGAATGGTCTCCTCAACAGCAATTACTTAGAAACAGGAAAAATATGTTTTTGGGAGACAGGTTCATGGATCATTTTTTTAACCCTTAGATTGGCACTTTGGAAAGCTAGTGAATATAATGGCACCCACTATGTCAGCTTTCCTAGAGCAGCATACAAAAAAAAAATATCCAATTGAAACAATAGTAGCTTGGAAATTTCCTGAGGCATCAATCATCCTTAGCAGTGGCCTTCACTGCCACAGCTGCCTGACTCGGGATAAATAAGCCATCTATGAGGACCGAATAGAAAACAGTCTCTGCTTTTTAGTCCTACTTTATACTTGACTTGACCTTTCACATCTGGTTGTAAAATCCATTTTCGCTGACAATGCAATCAATAATTTCTATTTTCTTTATCATGTTACAGATTCTGGAGGACACGATAAGAAAAAAGAAAGACCATTGTAGAATCAAAAACTCGGAAACATGGAACTATGGGGTTCATTTAGGCTCCGAGCACAGTCTATGGGCCACTTTCCATGCAGCACTGCACATTCCCTCAGAACTGATCTCAGCCCCATTGCATAATTTCTTTCTTGACAGCAATGATCTGCTGAGGCTTGTCTGGTAATCTTGAGCTCTCCTGCATATCAGTCCCTCAGAGTTGGGCACTAGTCTCCCCACCAACTCTGTGGGGGAAATCTACAGGAATTGCCATAATGATTCTCTGCGACGTGGTTACAGTTGTGTGAAAAAGTGTTTGCCCCCTTCCTGATTTCCTGTTCTTTTTCATGTTTGTCCGACTTAAATGTTTCAGATCTATGATGTTGCTTCCACCCGGAATGCTCCATTCTCTGTCAACTGTGCTGCAGACTGGTCTTTAGAGCCCATGTCTGGGGTCCAGTGGGTTGCAGTATATACAATAGGCAGTCTAGGCTGCTCTGTACTGGTGCTCGCCATGATGACTGCCCATACATATTCATGCCAGGTGGGCATATGATCACCTGGCTGCTTGGTTTCATGTTAGAGGACTGTGATTAAAAGGGGAGAAGCCAATATAAGGGACCATCGAGAGGATGTTATGTGAGGGATCTTGTTATGGTTTGAGACACCCATTAGTTCCACTTTTGTTGGGGGACTAAGTAACAGAAAATTATTAACATAATACATAGGGGTTGTATAGGATTAGAGAAACCTGGCTGCTTTCTTCTTCTATAAAAAAGCACCTCATCTCTCCATGGGCTGCGGCAAGTACTGAACCTCAGCTCCACTAAAGTGACCACGGTTGATTTAGTCCAGGCTTGGCATGGTCCTGTGAAACTAGAACTAGTGACGTAACCTTTCTACATTCCTAGACCAGCACTGAGTGTACAGCACTCACGATCTCTGACCTTTGTCATATGTGCACACAATAAGACTTCATTTACAGGGGAAGAAAAGAAAACTATGAGCTTGTTAATGACAGGAGCTGTACCTATCGGGAACGCGAAAATGAATCATGCAAAGGTTGTAATATGATTGATTCTCATTTCTTAGGAGGTGTTAGAGCCTGAACATTCTCTTCAGCAGAGGAAAAATAAAACACGAAGCAATTTTCTTCAAAATGCAACAATTTCAAGATACAGTAGTAGGGCTGGCGTGGATTGTGGGAATTGTATGTATGGGATTATGGAAGTATTACAGCACTGTGCAGCCATTGTATATAGGAAATAGATTGGAGGATGAATCTTAGAAAAAAAAATAAAATTGCTGTGTTAACAGTGAATCTAGTATCTGACAAAATAGTGTATAAAGCAGAATGCAGTTCCCCGTTAGTAAAAGTTATAATAGCACCAAGATAAATTGTGCCTTCACCACCCAGACAAAGAGAGGCATATTGAGGCTATGTATTGTCCAGATAAACAGAGAGTTCAGTGCTCAGATAAATAATGAAAGTAGTGCTGAACTATAAGGGGTGCAGACCTAAGTAAGGTATATTAATACAGCAGCACATATAAAGGAATGAGATTGCCATGGAGAATTTGCATGAAATAGGATTGATGGAGCCCAGAAACTGTAACTTGATAGTTGGATGGCAGGCCAGGATCTATACTAAGTGGATATCCATTTAAAATATGAGAGTCATAATTTCAGAGTTGTGACAAAGTGGCAAACGTAACGCATTGTCTTACATCACTGGGCAGTTGCGGTAACACTTTCAAATTGATGGATGATGCTATCCATGCCATGTTTCCTATCTATATTCTGTACCGTTACCCTCCAAATAGAGACAGGGCAACCCTGTTATTTTATGGAAATCATATACTGTATTGTTTTGTCCATTTTTAACATCTTTGTATACACTGCCTACTTTTTGGCAAACACCATCTACTATATAACTGTCTAAGGGTCACTTCCGCCTGTCTGTCTGTCCCGGATATTCATTGGCCGCGGCCTCTGTCTGTGATGGAAATCCAAGTCGCTGATTGGTCTCGCCAGCTGCCTGTCATGGCTGCCATGACCAATCAGGGACGGCCACAGTCCGATTAGTCCCTCCCTACTCCCTGCAGTCAGTGCCCGCTCCATACTCCCCTCCAGTCACCGCTCACACAGGGTTAATGCCAGCGGTAACGGACCGTGTTATGCCGCGGGTAACTCACTCCGTTACCGCCGCTATTAACCCTGTGTGACCAAGTTTTTACTTCTGATGCTGCCTATGCAGCATCAATAGTAAAAAGATCTAATGTTAAAAATAATGTAAAAAAAAAACTAAAAAACCTGCTATTCTCACCTTCCGTAGTACGACGATACGCTCCCGCCTGCCGCCAGCTTCCGGTCCCAGAGATGCATTACGAAATTACCCAGAAGACTTAGCGGTCTCGCGAGACCGCTAAGTGATCTGGGTAATTTCGCAATGCATCCTGGGAATGCAAGATGGTGGCAACCGCGGGCATTGCTAGAGGTTCGCTGGATCTACTCTGGATCCCGCCGGTGAGTATATAACTATTTTTTATTTTAATTATTTTTTTAACAGGGATATGGTGCCCACACTGCTAAATACTACGTGGCCTGTGTTAGATACCGCGTGGCTGCTATATACTAACATACTACGTGGCTGGGCAATATACTACATGACTGGGCAGGATAATACATGTCTGTGCTGTATACTACGTGGCTCTGTGCTGTATACTACGTCGCTGTGCAATATACTACGTGGCTGGGCAATATACTACGTGGCTGGGCAATATACTACGTGACTGGGCAATATACTACATGGCTGGGCAATATACTACGTGACTGGGCAATATACTACATGGCTGGGCAATACACTACGTGGCTGGGCAATATACTATGTGGCTGAGCAATATACTACATGACTGGGCAATATACTACGTGGCTGGGTGATATACTACGTGGCTGGGCAATATACTACGTGGCTGGGCAATATACTACGCGACTGGGCAATATACTATGTGTCTGTGCTGTATACTACGTGGCTCTGGGCTGTATACTACATCACTGGGCAATATACTACGTGGCTGGGCAATATACTACGTGACTGGGCAATATACTACGTGGCTGGGCAATATACTACGTGGACATGCATATTCTAGAATACCCGATGCGTTAGAATCGGGCCACCATCTAGTCTGTCTGTTTGTCTGTCTGTCATGGAAATCCCAAGTCGTTGATTGGTCACGGCCAGCCGGCCGCGACCAATCAGCGACGGGCACAGTCCGTCCGCTCCCTACTCCCCTGCAGTCAGTGCCCCCTCCATACTCCCCTCCCAGTCAGCGCCCGCCACCCACATAGCGTTTTAGCAGTCTGTTAAACCGACTGCATTACACCACGGCATAACATGGTGTAACGCAGTCTGTTGACGCTGCTATTAACACTGTGTGGCAAACTTTTTACTATTGATGCTGCCTATGCAGCATCAATAGTAAAAAGATATAATGTTAAAAATAATGAAAAATAAATGGTACTATTCTCACCTTCCGCCGTCCACTGATGCGCGCGAGCGGTGAGGCTGCCACCAGCTTCCGTTCCCAGAGATGCATTGCGAAATTACCCAGATGACTTAGCGGAAAGGAAGCTGGCGGCAGCCTCACACGCATCGGGACAACTTCGGTGGACGCCGAGGGTGAGTAGATAACTATTTTTTACTAGATGGTGGCCCGATTCTAATGCATTGGGTATTCTAGAATATGCATGTCCACATAGTATATTGCCCAGCCACATAGTATCTTGCCCAGTCACGTAGTATATTGCCCAGCCACATAGTATATTACCCAGCCACGTAGTATATTGCCCAGCGACGTAGTATACAGCACAGAGCCACATAGCATACAGCACAGACACGTAGTATACTGCCCAGTCACGTAGT
The DNA here is from genome assembly GCF_032444005.1 of Ranitomeya imitator. NCBI lineage: Eukaryota > Metazoa > Chordata > Amphibia > Anura > Dendrobatidae > Ranitomeya > Ranitomeya imitator. The sequence continues at coordinate 471,994,968 of NC_091283.1, forward strand.
ATATTGCTCAGTCACGTAGTATATTGCCCAGCCACGTAGTATATTAGTATATAACAGACAGGGGGTATCTAACAAAGCCCACACAGTATTTAGCAGTGTGGGCACCATATCCTTGTTAAAAAAAAATAATTAAAATAAAAAATAGTTATATACTCACCCAGCAGGATGCAGCGCAGATCCAGCGAACCTCTGGCGATGACCGCGGTTGCCGCCATCTTGCGTTCCCAGGATGCATTGCAAAATTACCCAGATCACTTAGTGGTCTCGCGAGACCACTAAGTCTTCTGGGTAATTTCGCAATGCATCTCTGGGACCGTAAGCTGGCGGCAGGCAGGAGCGCATCGTCATATTACGGAAGGTGAGAATAGCAGGTTTTTTTTTGTTTTTTATTATTTTTAACATTTGATCTTTTTAATATTGATGCTGCATAGGCAGCATCAGTAGTAAAAACTTGGTCACACAGGGTTAATAGCGGCGGTAACGGAGTGAGTTACCCGCGGCATAACACGATCCGTTACCGCTGGCATTAACCCTGTGTGAGCAATGACTGGAGGGGAGTATGGATCGGGCACTGACTGCGGGGAGTATGGAGCGGGCGCCGGGCACTGACTGCGGGGAGTATGGAGCCGGCGCCAGGCACTGACTGCAGGGAGTATGGAGCGGGCGCCGGGCACTGACTGCGGGGAGTATGGAGCGGGCGCCGGGCACTGACTGCAGGGGAGTAGGGCGGGACTAATCGAACTGTGGCCGTCGCTGATTGATCGCAGCAGCCATGACAGGCAGCTGGCGAGACCAATCAGCGACTTGGATTTCCATCACAGACAGAGGCCGTGACCAATGAATATCCGGGACAGACAGACAGACGGAAGTGCCCCTTAGACAATTATATAGTAGATTTTAATTCTTTTTTTTAACAGAGATATGGTGCCCACACTGCTGTATACTATGTGGGCTGTGTTATATACTGCATAACTGATATATACTACGTGGGCAGTGTTATATACTGTGTGAGCTGTGCTGTTTACTGCGTGGGCTATGTTATATACTATGTGGCTGCTATATACTACGTGGCTGCTATATACCACGTGGCTGTGCTATACACTGTGTGGCTGCAATATACTATGTAGCTGCTACATACTACGTGACTGCTATACACTACGTGGCTCTGGCTGTCTGTGTTATATAGTACGTGGGCTGTGTTATATACTACGTGGCTGTGTTATATACTACATGGCTGTGCAATATACTACATGGCTGTGCTATATACTACGGGCTGTGCTATATACTACATGGCTACTATATACTACGTGGCTGTGCTATATACTATGTGGCTGCTATATACTATGTGGTTGTGCTATATACTACGTGGCTGTGTATACTACGTGGCTGCTATATACTATGTGGCTGTGCTATATATTACATGGCTGTGCTATATACTACGTGGCTGTGCTATATACTATAAGCTGTTCTATATACTACGTGGCTGCTATATACTACATGGCTGTGCTATATACTACATACTACGTGGCTGTGCTATATACTACATACTACGTGGCTGTGCTATATACTACGTGGCTGTGTTATATACTACGTGGCTGTACTATATCCTGCACTCCGAACCGCCGACATCCAGTGCCCCGAACCCCCGACATTCTGTGACCAATCAGCAACAGACGCACTCCAGCCACGAATTGACGCAGGATTTAAACCACGCTTCGCTGATTGGTCGCACCTGGCTTAAACACCGCTTCAGTGATTGGACTTGCACGTCCGGCTGCGACCAATCAGTGATATTGGCACGGTATTTAAACACCGCTTCGGTTATTAGTCGTGCCCGGCTGGCCGTGACCAATCAGCGATATTGGTGTGGGATTTAAACACCGCTTCAGTGATCGGTAGCTTACGGCCAGCCGCGACCAATCAGTGATATTGGCGAGGTATTTAAACACTGCTTAGGTCATTGGTCGTGCCCGGCCGGCCGCGACCAATCAGCAACAGGCGCAGTCCGGCCGCGAATTGGCGCCAGATTTGAACCACGTTTCACTGATCGGCCAGCCGAGCACGACCAATCAGCGATATTGGCATGAAATTTAACCCCCACTCACAGCGCGACGTATATACAAACATACATATTCTAGAATACCCGATGCGTTAGAATCGGGCCACCATCTAGTATACATATATATTCCATGCGATAAAATCAGATGTGTATATACTGTACGCTCACTGTGAGGTCCCCAATAATTACAATCTGGCTTCCGGTCACACCACTACACTGAAACTTCCCTAACTAAGGTCACCAATGACCTATTAACCACCAAGAGCAAGCGACACTACTCTGTCCTCCTCCTCCTGGACCTGTCCTCTGTCTTTGACACAGTGGACCATTATCTATTACTACAGACCCTCTCATCCTTTGGCATCACAGACTAGGCCCTATCCTGTATCTTGTCATACCTAACAGACCAGACATTCAGCGTCTCCCACTCACACACCACCTCCTCACCTCGCCCCATATTTGTCGGAGTCCAACAACGTTCAGTCCTAGGGCCACTGCTCTTCTCCATTTACACCTTTGGCCTGGGACAGCTCATAGAATTTCACGGCTTTCAGTATCACCTCTATGCTGATGACACACAGATCTACATCTCTGGACCAGATATCACCAGCCTACTAACCAGAATCCCTCAATGTCTGTCCGCTATTTTGTCCTTCTCCACTAGATTTTTAAAACTTTACATGGCCAAAACAGTATTCATCATCTTTCCCCCATCTCACGTGACCCCCCCCCCCCAATGAACCTATCCATTACAGTAAAAGGCTGCCCGCTCTCCCCAGTCCCACAAGCTTGCTGCCTCGGGGTAATCCTTAACACTGATCTCTCCTTCAAACCACATATCCAAGCCCTTTCCACTTCCTGCTGACTTCAACTCAAAAATGTTTCATGGATCCGTGCATTCCTCAGCCAAGAATCTGCAAAAATCCTAGTCCATGCCCTCTTCATCTCCCGCCTCAACTACTGCAATCTCCTGCTCTGTGGCCTCCCCTCAAACACTCTTGTGCCCCTCCAATCTATTCTAAACTCTGCTGCCCGACTAATCCACCTGTCCCCCCGCTATTCCTCGGCCTCTCCCCTCTGTCAATCCCTGCACTGGCTTCCCATTACCCAGAGACAAAGCCATCCACAACCTGTCTCCTCCATACATCTGTGACCTCGTCTCCCGGTACTTACGTGCACACAACCTCCGATCCTCACAAGACCTCCATCTCTACTCCCCTCTTATCTCCTCTTCCCACAATCGCATACAAGATTTCTCTCACACATCACCCCTACTCTGGAACGCTCTACCACAATATATCAGACTCTCGCCTACCATCAAAACCTTCAAAAAGAACCGGAAGACCTACCTCTTCCGACAAGCCTACAACTTGCAGTAATCACCGATCGACCAAACCGCGGCACGACCAGCTCTACCTTCACCTATTGTATCCTCACCCATCCCTTGTAGATTGTGAGCCCTTGCGGGCAGGGTCCCCTCTCCTACTGTACCAGTCGTGACTTGTATTGTTTAAGATCATTGTGCTTGTTTTTATTATGTGCACCCCTCCTCACATGTAAAGCATCATGGAATAAATGGCGCTATAATAATAAATAATAATAATAATTGACCTAGTAGTGGAAACAGCTATGGCCTCTTTCATCACTCATCAGTCAATTGCATAATCTTGACGATTGGGTGGGCCGATGGTGTTCTCCTGACATATTGAAGCCAGCCGAGAGTTCAGTGTCATTCACTATAGGTTCATTGACAAAGGCTATAGCTGGGCTTTGTAGAGGAGTTTTCTGGACCTTTGTGGGCAGGCAGGACAATAACAGAGTGACAGGGCCCTTAGATAACATGTTCTGGATTTAAAAGACCAAGCTTTATGTGTGGGGACTGCGTTAAGCAAGTGACAATAACAGATTGTGGTATGAGACTCTGTGAGATAATATTGTATTAATCTTACCTCGTAAAAGGACCAGAAGCCTGAACAGGGAAGGTAATTGCCTTATTTATGATGTGTTTAGTCAGTTTTGATTTGTTTTGTATCGTCCAAGTAAAATCCCTAATACAAGAGTTGAAACTATCAACCATAATGTGCCTGTTATGGTGAGAGTGAGTGAGACACAGTGTGTTTCCTCTTTCCAGTTGTGTTCATTTTAATTTATTTACTCAAATTGTCTTCTTTATTTGAGGTTAAATATATATTTATACCGTGTAAGCCAGTAGATAGTAAAATATAAAAATTTGGGTGTCCTTATAGGTTGATATCGTTTAATGGATAGATGAAAAGATGGTAATAAAGTGCGAGCCTGGGTAGTCTCGAAACCTCGCTATTTATTACCATCTTTTCAGTTAGCCATTAAAATGTATGAACCACTGAGGACTCTCAAATTGTATTTTTTTTATTTGAGGTAAGTAATTGAACTGTCCACATTACAAACTAATAAAAATGAGATGTTTGTAAGCAAAAATGAGAATTCCCATATAAGACTCTTCCATACATGCTCTCAAGATGACTTCTTAGAATCTATATTTAAACACAGTGAATATCAGAATGAGCCAGACATGTTCTGCTAGGTTCAGTCTCGGGTCATTGTGTTATGTATATAGCAGTATTATGCGGTTCACTATAAATGCGTTCTACTTCTAGTATCCATCATTCTATCGGTAAGTATAAAAGTACATCAGCTTAATGGCCAACAATGTGGAAAGTATGCTAATAAGTGAGGTTACCAAAAGGTAAGGTTCTTTATGATTTACTATGCTTCTAGATGTGCAGAACAATGAGCATACCCTCTTTGTAAGTTAATGTCCACCTTTGTCTAGCTTTCAATGCAATGAAATAAATTCCGTGGAGATAAACCATATAATTGCTTATGGGGTCCTTCGTAAGAGGAAATCAAACCCCAACTTTTTTGCTGCTAGGTATCTCTGACAATTTATTTACCTTAGAGGAATCAATAACTTTCCTCCCTACTTGTATTAAAGGGGCAAAAATGTAAAGCATTCTTGTTATTTTCAGATCTCGTCTTCAAAAATGATGACTCAAGATGGGAATACTCTATTAACTATGAAACCTGGAATTTACCAGTTACCACAGAATCAGTCACTTTATGTGGGTAAAGTCTACATTGTTAACCTCTGGAACTCCCAGAAAAAAAGGAGATCTGGGTTTGGCTGGTTGGCAACTCTAGGTAGCTGAGAAGAGGAGATGGGACCTGCATGTGGCTTTTCTGAAAAGTAAAGCCCCTCATACACATTAGACTAGAGGTCTCAAACTGCATTCCTCAAGGGCCGCAAACAGGTCATGTTATCAGGATTTCCTTGTATTGCACAGGTGATAATTTACTCACCTACACACATAATGATTACAGCACCTTGTGCAACCCTGAAAACATGCATGGTTTGCGGCCCTCGAGGAATGCAGTTTGAGACCCCTGCATTAGACTAATGTTGTCTGAACCAGTCGTAGTCACCCCAGCGAGCACTCCTGCATATGGAACAGATGGCCAATATAGCTGCCAGCAATCTAATGTGTATGGTAGGTTTAACCCCTTAATGCCGCATGACAGGTATAGTACATTATGAGCAAGTATCAGTTCCCAAATTATGATGTACTATAACCGCCATGTCATTAAGCTGTCACTGTGAGGAAAAAATCTGACTGACTGATCGCAACATGTGAGTGCTGGGAAGTGCTGAATTATCAGCACTTCAAAAGACGATCACCAGAGGGAGCTCGGTTCAGCTGATAGCCAAGCTTCTGCAGTAACAGATAGGGCTGGTGCCCACATCGCCCCTGGCTGATTAACCATCCAGATGTCACGATCGATTAGAACGATATAACCGGGAGCCGATGGTTGTCGTGGCTCCCGGAGTGGAGGTCAAAAAATGACCTCTTGGTGTACCAGGTAAGGTAGCCTGTTAGACCCAGCCATAGGCAAGGTGTAACAGGTGATCTGTCTGGAATATCACAGCTCCCATGCATTACATTACATGTGTATTGCGATACATGAGACCAGTGAACAGAGTTACAAAAGTTAGTCATATAGAAAATTATTTTAAATAACCCCCTACAAAAGAAAGAGCAAAAAATATTACACCAATAAAAACGTATATTTATGTAAAAACAAAAATAAACAAAAAAATTGCACATACTCAGAATTGCAGGTTCCAGAATGACCTGATCTAAAAAAAATACCTGTCCCACTAGTTAAGCCCTACAGTGAACACTGCCAAAAAAGTGGCAAAAAACAATGGTTTTTCATCATACTACTGGAAAAAAATCGGAATAAAATTTGATCAACCAGACAAATATAAATACAAATTTATATAGCTGAAAATGTCATCTTGTCCCGCAAAAGTACAAGCCGCCATACAGTTCCATCAGTGGAAAAATAAGTTATTGCTTCCAGAATATAGCAATACAAAAACAATATTTCTTCTATAAAATTGACTTCATTGTATAGAAGGGACAACAAAAAAATATATAAATGGGGTGTTAGGAGTCGAGTTTCCTCTGCTGTTACTGCTGTCGCTGTTCAGGCTGCAAGTGTGGCTGCAGCTACCTTGTCCACTGCCGCCTCTGTACCGACGCTATCTCGCCTCCCGCTACCAGAGAAATTTTCTGGTGACAGTAAGTCCTGTAGGGGTTTCGTGAGTCAGTGCTCAATACATCTCGAGCTTCTGGCCTCTTGTTTCCCTACAGAGCGGGTTAAGGTGGGCTTTATCGTATCTTTACTGTCGGACAGGGCGTTGCAGTGGGCTACGCCGCTGTGGGAGCGTGGCGATCATGTGGAGCAGAGTGCTCCGTTATTCCTGAGCACTCTGAAACAGGTCTTTTTAGGACCTCAAGTCACCCATGATACTGCGCTCCAACTGCTGGCATTAACTCAGGGTGAGTCCTTGGTCAGTCATTTTGCCGTCCGCTTCCGCACTCTAGCATCTGAGCTGGAGTGGTCGGATAAACCTCTTATTCCTATATTTTGGAGGGGGCTGGCTGACCACGTTAAGGACGCCCTGGCCACTAGGGAGATTCCCGCCACACTGGAAGAATTAATAACAGTGTCTACTCGTATTGACCTCCGTTTTCACGAGCGGAGGTTAGAGCGAGCCCAGTGTAGGCAGAGGTTTCGTCTGGCTCCCACCTTCGCCAAACCTTTGGAATCTCCAGTCCAGGCTCCTGAGTCCCATGAACCTAAGGTAGTGTCTCGAGCGGGATCTAAATCCCGGACCGCTCGTGCACTCCAGGTTTGCCATGTTTGCCAACAGTCAGGACATCTTGCCACCAGATGTCACCAGCGGTCGAGGAAACGTCAGCGTCTAGTGGTAGTAGGTGGAGGTGCACTAGACACGGCAACGTTTGCCTCCAAATTGTCCTTTAAGGGGACAATAACTTTTGTCTCATCCTCCCACTCGGTAGAGCTCTGCGTGGATTCTGGGGCGGAAGGCAATTTCATGTCTTCTGCCTTCGCCCAGCGTCACGCAATACCCCTGGTTATGCTATCTCAACCAGTAACGGTACGAGTGGTGAATAGGTCGACACTCCCCGCACAGATAACACATCAGACCATCCCTTTTACTCTGTCCATGTCACCATCCCATCAGGAGATTATATCTCTGCTCATCATTCCCGAGGGGATTGATGAGGTCCTGTTGGGGATACCTTGGTTACGGTTCCACTCTCCTCACATCGAGTGGTCCTCAGGCAGAATTCTGGGATGGGGTGAATCATGTGGGGGTAGGTGTTACCGAGAGTGTGTTTAGGTTGCTACTACTGAGGTACCCGCAGATCTTTCCTCTCTCCCCAAGCAATACTGGTCTTATGCAGACGTGTTCTCCAAAAAGGCGGCGGAGACCCTTCCGCCCCATCGCCCTTATGACTGTCCTATCGATCTCTTGCCTGGTGCAGAGCCTCCCCGGGGTCGAGTTTATCCATTATATCCTGGAGACGGAGGCCATGTCTCAGTACATTCAAGAGAATCTGGCATGAGGATTCATCAGGAAGTCAGTGTCACCTGCCGTTAAGAACAAGTATCCTTTGCCCTTGATATCCGAGCTCTTTGATAGGCTTCGGGGAGCTAGAGTGTTTACTAAATTAGATCTGCGGGGTGCTTACAACCTGATTCGCATCCGTGAGGGGGACGAATGGAAAACGGCGTTTAACACCAGAGATGGGCATTATGAGTATCTGGTGATGCCCTTCGGGCTCTGTAATGCCCCAGCCGTTTTCCAAGACTTTGTCAACGACATCTTCCGGGATATGCTTTCCACCTCGGTTGTAGTCTATCTGGATGATATTTTCATCTTTTCTCCAGATATTGACTCCCACCGGAGAGATGTTGGCAGAGTCTTCGACCTCTTACGGGCAAACTCTCTCTATGCAAAGTTGGAGAAGTGTATGTTTGAGCAGGAGTCTTTACCGTTCCTGGGCTATGTCATCTCCGCCCAGGGATTGGCTATGGATCCTGCCAAACTACAGGCTGTGATGGACTGGCAAGAGCCCCATTCTCTTAAGGCGGTGCAGCGCTTTATGGGGTTCATTAATTATTACCGCCAGTTCATTCCCCACTTCTCAACTCTGGTAGCTCCCTTGGTGGCCCTCACCAAGAAGGGAGCGAATCCCAAATTGTGGTCGGAAGAGGTCTCCAAGGCCTTCACTTCTGTTAAGTCTCATTTTGCTAGCGCTCCCATCTTACATCGCCCCGATGTGGATAAGCCATTCCTAATGGAGGTGGATGCCTCATCCGTTGGTGCTGGAGCAGTCCTCTATCAAAAGGACGCTCAAGGTCGGAAGCATCCATGCTTCTTCTTCTCTAAGACCTTCACATCAGCGGAGAGAAATTACTCCATCGGGGATAGGGAGTTGCTAGCAATGAAGTTGGCCTTTTCAGAGTGGAGACATCTTCTGGAAGGTGCACGGTTTTCCTTCCAGGTTTTCACGGACCACAAAAATTTGGTGTATTTACACACAGCCCAGCGGCTGAATTCTCGTCAGGCCAGATGGTCCTTATTTTTCTCCCGGTTCCATTTTACTCTGCATTATCTCGCCGGGAAGAAGAATATTCGTGCCGACGCTCTCTCTCGCTCCCTTATGTCAGCTGAGGAGGAGGAAGAGGAGCCTCGGCTTATTGTCCCTTCTGAGAGCCTGAGAACCATCGCGCCGGTTTCGCTAGAGTCTGTACCTCCGGGCAAGACTTTTGTGCCCATTAATTTGCGACCGGAGGTTCTCTCTTGGGCTCATTCGTCCAGGGTGGGTGGACACTTTGGGACAAAAAGGACATCTGAGCTACTGGCGAGGACGTACTGGTGGCCGCATATGGTCCGGGATGTCAGGGATTATATTCTGGCGTGTGTCTCCTGCGCCAAAAATAAATCTCCGCGTCAAAGGCCAGCTGGGTTGCTCTGTCACTTGCCGGTGGCAGATAGACCCTGGGAGATGGTCGGGATGGACTTTGTCGTGGGTTTACCCAAGTCTCGCGGCTGTATCATCATTTGGGTCATCACCGATCATTTCTCAAAAATGGTGCATTTGGTGCCGCTACCACGGTTACCTTCTGCACGGGTCTTGGCAGCGTTGTTCATTAAACACATCTTCCGCCTACATGGTATGCCTGACAAAATTGTCAGTGACCGGGGTCCCCAGTTTGCATCTCGGTTCTGGAGAGAGCTTTGTCGTCGTCTCAGTATCGAGTTGAATCTCTCTTCCGCTTATCATCCCGAGACGAATGGGTTGGTAGAGAGGGCCAACCAGACCTTGGTCACATACCTGCGACATTTTGTTTCAGCCAGGCAGGATGACTGGGCATCCTTGCTATCATGGGCAGAGTTTGCGCTGAACGCTGTAGCTGACTCCACTAGACAAACCCCATTCCTTCTCAACTATGGTCAGCATCCACGGGTACCTGTGCCTATGCCCGTGTCTTCCGCAGACTCCAGGGTGGCAGACTGGGCTGTGGAGGCACGGGATATTTGGGACCGCACTCAGGATGCCATTCGGGCCTCTAAGGAGAGAATGAGGTCCTCCGCCGATGCTCATCGGCGCCCCGCTCCGACCTTTGCTCCTGGCGACTTGGTGTGGCTCTCCGCCCGTAACATCAGGCTGCGAGTTGAGTCCACTAAGTTTGCTCCTCGCTACTTGGGCCCCTTCAAGGTCCTCGAACAGGTTAATCCTGTGGTCTACCGTCTGGCCCTTCCTCCACGCCTTGGTATCACCGACACCTTTCATGTGTCCCTCCTTAAGCCCGTATACATGTCCCGGTTTTCTGAGTCATCTGCCGAGACATCGGGTTCGTCTACGGACGATTTCGAGGTGAACGCTATCTTGGGGTGCAAGGTGGTACGTGGCAAAAAAAATTTTTTGGTGGACTGGAAGGGTTACGGTCCTGAGGATAGGTCCTGGGAGCCTGCTGAGCACATTCGGGCTCCGCAGCTTATTGCTGCCTTCGAACGTAGCGAGGCCCAAGGAGGGGGGGGTAATGTTAGGAGTCGAGTTTCCTCTGCTGCACAGGGGGAATCTCGATCCGTGTCTGCTGCGGTCTCCCATTCTGCTTCGGCCGCAGTGGGCTCTGCTCAGCGGAGGCGTCGCTCCCAGCGTCTTGCTGGGACTGATTCTGTGCAAAGGGTTACTGCTGCCTTTTCTGGCTCTCCTGTTGTACCCTGCACTGATCTGCGGCGAGCGGGCTTCTCTGGGACTGAGTCCTTATTTGCACACACTGAGCATGCCCAGGGCAAGATCTCCCGTTGGAGATCGAGGGTCACATGCTCAGGTACTGCAGCACATCCCATTGGTCCTTTTGGCAGGTCCTGAAAGGGCAAAACTTCTGTAGCTGTTTCCTGTGCTGCAGCTATATAAACTGCGCATGACCGCACGGCATGCGCCAGTATTGTCTTGATATTATGTGTGTGTGTAGATGGATGTATGTCGATGGATGAAAGCTCCTAAGTATCCCTCCCTAGAGTTGTTGACTGCTCGCGGATGATGGTAGCTATCTAGCGCCCGACTAGCCATCTGCACGTAACACACATCACAGCATCCTGTTGCTGTACCCGCCAGTACGGCACCGTGCGCTTCCTCTGCGCTTTCCTTACCCAAGGCTGGGTGGTTAGTGGCGTCCGTCAGTGCGGCACCGCACGCACTCTCGTGCCTATAGATTCTATTTTATAAGTTTCCTTACACACCCAGTTGCGGTGTTGTGCCAGCAAGTGTCTAATCGGACTTCAATCATGTGTAGGGGTTGAGTTCGCTGACTTCTTGCTCGCGCTCTATGTGCGGTACTGCGGTCCTGTGACGCAACAGGATCGCTTCCTTCACGCAGAGTGAAGTTAACCCATGTGTGTATACTTAGTACCGCCATATAGTCCGTCTTACTAGCAGCAGGGTCTTTTACCTGCACGGTGGACCTCGGACTGCGAACGCACCTAGTTTCATATCATCTATACTTGGTGCGTTCCGCCGGTCGCTAACATGGGGTATCGAAGTAATCGTACTGACCATAAGAATAAAGCTGTCTGATCAATTTTACCACAAGGTGAATGGCAAAAATAAATCTCTGAGTTGGTGGTATTTGTTCATTCTACCTCCCAAAACATCGCAACAGAAAGCGTTCAAAAAATATTTTGCGCCCAAAAATGGTACCAATAAAAACGTCAACTTGTCCCGCAAAAAATAAGCCCTCTCATGACTCTGTCGGCAGAAATATAGAAAAATTCTAGCTTGCAAAATATGGCAAGGCATCACATACAAGGGTAAACTTAAATATCAAGCATACAAATATTTACTCACATATATCAGAGAAATGCATTGGGGAGTGGAGGACAGGGGAACAACCAAAGTAAGAGGAGGAACAGGAATTATCACACTTACAAACCACGCAACAGTCACAGATAACTCCTCCAAAATTCCTTTACACTTGAAAAAAGGCTCGGGTTGCCTACCATGCGGGTACTGTCTTAGGACAGGGAAAAAGCGGACCTTGTGTGGAGCCATAGGCAGCAAGGGACTCGCCTTACAGCGCAAGAAGGAACGCTCACAACCTCACCTGAAAGGGGGATCCTTAATCGCTTCCAGGCCGACCGAACCTCACCACCACCTGTCACCGGTACCCTGGACTGTGGCTGTGAATCATCAGTAAACAGGTAAAGAGACTGCAACCTTGTGTCATCTGATTATTTTTGGCACCACACTATCCCTGCCAAATACACAGGGAGCCCTGAGGACCCAGCTTCACCTGTGGGAAGCCATACTATTCTTGATGCAGTGCCATCACTCCCCAGAGGACCCCTTTAAGCAGCGTCGGTCACCTCTGACCGAATACTACAGGTGGCATCACGAATAGTAATGAGCGAATATACTCGTTACGCGAGATTTCCCAAGCACACTCGGGTGCCTCAGAATATTTTTTAGTGCTCGGAAATTTAGTTTTTATTGCCACAGCTGAATGATTTACATCTGTTAGCCAGCAACCAGGCAACCCCCACATGTACTTAAATGTAAATCATTCAGCTGCGGCAATAAAAACTAAATTTCTGAGCACTAAAAAATACTCGGAGGACACGCGAGTGTGCTCGGGAAATCTCGAGTAACAAGTATATTCGTTTATCACTAATCACGAACATTCTTGTTTCAAACAACCCCTATTAAGACCTTTCCCTTTAACTTGGACGCCCAGGGCCACGGACCGGGTTGCTGCCACCATGACTTCCCCTTTAATGACCACCGGACTTGGTGCCAACTAACCCCTAGACCCAGGCGGGCTCTCCAGTTGCAATCATCATTACACCTGTAGATAAATTCCTAAAGGAGTGTAATTTCTAAACTGGGGTCAATTGAGGGAGGTTTCGGCTAATTTTTTTGTTATTTTACTCATTTTGAAAGTTCTAGTAATTCCACAGCGCTTTACATACAGTACAAACATTGTCCCCATTGGGGCTCACAATCTAGATTCCCTATCAGTATGTTTTTTGAGTGTGGGATGAAACCGTAGTAACTGGAGGAAACCCATGCAAGTACGGGAAGGACAAACAAACTCTTTGCAGATGTTGTTCTTGGTGGGATTTGAACCAAGATCCCCAGCGCTGCAAGGCTGCAGTGCTAACACTGAGCCACCGTGCTGCCCATACTCTTCTGGTACTTATAAATCAACCATAAAGAAAAACGATCAAAAGAACACCCAAACAAAATAATATATGAAAAAAATACAAAATGCTTGAATAAATATTCCAGGATATCTGGCAAGGAAAGGGGAATGGATAAAAACCAAATTGCGCATGTGGAGAAAACGCAGGGGGTACACACAGGTGGGTAGAGTATGGGAAGCATTGGATAAACTTCTTATTATGTATATTACTACACGTGTAGGTTCAAATGCCTAATATAACCTCCCAGACCTAACCTGCACAAGTTTATACAACAAAGATTCAATCATAGACATATCAGTATATATTACCGCCACAGTATCAAATTACATAATTACCTGAGCAGGCTGTTTAATCGAACCCATGGTGTGTACCCACCCCAACACGCATTTTGGCGTGATGGCCTTTTTCAAGGGGTGATGGGAAAGGGGACATGCCGGTATAAAAAGAACTCATCCACCAATGGCCACCAACTACATGCTGTTAGAGCTAGCGGAACGCACCGAGTAAATATAGATGTTTTATTGTTATTGATGTGTTCGCAGCCCAGGGTCCACCGTGCAGGAGAACCTGCTGCTAGCAAACGGCGGCACTATATGGTGGTATGAACTAGCTCTGTTAATACACAGAGTAGCCGTGAAAGCAAAGCACTGCGCCCTGTTAGACTTCACAGAGGCACAGGCTAACTACACAACTGAGAGCAGTCAGTGGTCATGCATGCACACAAAACTCCTCGCCAGTGGTGCCAGCATTCTAGGGGCTTATTTCAGCCAAGTCCCTGAATACATAATAATAATAAGAATTTTATTTATATAGCGCCAACATATTCCGCAGCGCTTTACAAATTATAGAGGGGACTTATACAGACAATAGACATTACAGCATAACAGAAATCACAGTTCAAAATATATACCAAGAGGAATGAGGGCCCTGCTCGCAAGCTTACAAACTATGAGGAAAAGGGGAGACACGAGAGGTGGATGGTAACAATTGCTTTTGTTGTTCGGACCAGCCATAGTGTAAGGCTCGGGTGTTCATGTAAAGCTGCATGAACCAGTTAACTGCCTAAGTATGTAGCAGTACAGACACAGGGGGCTATTAACTGCATAAAGTGTATGAGAACATGTTGCGAGGAACCTGATTATGTTTTTTTTTTTTTGTTTTTTTGAATGGGCCACACAGGGATAGTTAGGTTAATGCGTTGAGGCGGTAGGCCAATCTGCACAAATGAGTTTTTAGGGCACGCTTAAAACTGTGGGGATTGGGGATTAATCGTATTAACCTAGGTAGTGCATTCCAAAGAATCGGCGCAGCACGTGTAAAGTCTTGGAGACGGGAATGGGAGGTTCTGATTATTGAGGATGCTAACCTGAGGTCATTAGTGGAGCGGAGGGCACGGGTAGGGTGGTAGACTGAGACCAGAGAGGAGATGTAGGGTGGTGCTGAGCCATGGAGTGCTTTGTGGATGAGGGTAGTAGTTTTGTACTGGATTCTTCAGTGGATGGGTAACCAGTGTAATGACTAGCACAAGGTAGAGGCATCGGTGTAACGGTACAAACACAATCTCCTCGCCAGAGGTGCCAGCATTTCAGGGGCTTATTTCAGCCGGGTCCCTGAACACAATCTTACATGACCACATTGGCGCAAAGCACATAACTTAGAAAAATACTAGCGCATGGCCGTGCAGCCATGCAGCCATGCGAGCCTTAAATAGCTGCAGCACGTACAGGACCTTCCTAGAAGTACCAATGAGAAGCTGCCACAGAGCCTGAGCATCTACAGGACCTTCCTGAAGGACCAATGGATTTAGCTGCAGTATCTGAACATGTGACCCTCGATCTCCACTGAGAGATCTTATTCTGGGCATGCTCAGAACGAGAAAAGCAGGACTTAGTCCCAGAAGCGTCTGATTGCCACTGCCCAGCACTGGCTTCAATGGCAGAAGCAGGAAAAGCAGCAGTAACTCTTTGTACAGAGTCAGACTGAGCGAGACGCTGGGACTGACGTCTCCGCCGAGCAGGTTCCACTGCGGCAGGAGAAGAATGGGAGACCGCAGCAGAGAAGGCACGAGATTCCCCCTGTGCAGAGACCAGAACTCGACCCCTAACACATGCTCACATGATTTTCTGCTCCAATAGAATTGCAAATAACCTTATACATTCATTACGGAGTTTTCCCCGCTGTCCTACAATCACAAGCCATTGCCAGGGTCATCTGATGTCTTCCATTGCGTCACATGCAGCGCCGAGTCCGCCTCTAATGACGCATGTGTTTCCACATACTCCCCTCTCATCACTTTCCGCTGCTCTCCTCCAAACTCCTCAGCGTCACCATCTTTTGGCTCTTTGCACTGTGAAAATTCAGGCAGAGGGTGCACAGAAGTGACGTCATAGCGCCCTCTGACCTGAACGTCACAGGAGATGCAGAAGACACCGCAGCGGCGGAGCGGGGAGAGGAAAGTATGATTAGTAGTAATTTACATGAACTGGAGGCTTTTTGCCAAGAAGAGTGGGCAGCTTTACCATCTAAAAAAATAAAGATCCTTATCCATAACTACCACAAAAGACTTCAAGCTGTCATTGATGTTAGAGGGTTAAATACACAGTATTAGGAAATGGGATATGTGAACTTTTGATCAGGGTCATTTGGATGTTTTGGGTTGTCATTATGATTTAAAAAGAGAAAACACAGTAGTTTGACAATAAATGGCTTCACCCAACCACTAACCATGAGTGGAGAAAAAGTTTTGGTGTTATCATTCATATTCTCTGAAAAAAGGCCAAGAAAGCAAAAATTCCGCCAGGGTATGTAAACATTTGAGCACAACTGTAGCTATCTAATTTAAGGGCATAGAAAATCAAAGTTTGAAAATTACAAAATGTTCAATTTTCATAAATAAAACAAAGTGACATCAACCAAAATTTACCACTAACATGAAGTACAACATGTCATGAGAAAACATTCTCATAATCACTGGGATTCATTTAAGCGTTCCAGAGTTATTCCTCATAAAGTGACTAATGTCAGATTTTAAAAATGAGGTTCGGTCATTAACATACAAAGTGGCTCTGCCCATAACTCTTTAATGGAGTCATTGGCTCAGCTGTTCCCAACAGACTTCAATGAAAAAGGCCACATGCATACATGGCTACTATTCCTTTATCTAGCTTTGATAGGGGTAAGGATGGGTCTGGTTTATGTAGCTGGGCTTGGACCCTCCCACCATTTGTTTTGCATAGCAGTCAAAACCAACTTTATTCCACCCTGAATTTTGGTATTCCATTGGGATAGGACATTATAACATTTTCAGTCATTCCTGTTTAGGCTATTAGATCAATATTCAATTTTCAGTTGTTTTAATCTAAGATATTGCGGCTCAAAGGTCAGAGCCAGAATTTGTACCTAATTATGGTAAATCACTGAAAGGTCACTAATTAATGTGATTAATAGGTGTTGATGAACATCTGTCACTACTGTTTAAATGGGTTGTCAAGACAGAGGAAAATAGGACGTGAGATGTTTTTCCAAAACAGCTTCTCCCTCTCACCGTCTATTATTCTATCTTATAACATCAAGGTCCTTCACAAACAATTAGTCATCCACCATGTTGCCTTGAAGATCAATTTAATCTGGTTGAGCTGACACTTGTTTTTTTAACTTGTATGGGACCAATAATTACAATGTAATCCAATCATCCGGAATGCTCAGTATGTTTCTCTTCCAAATGGTCGATCGTCACCCTGATCATCAATGGGATGAAAAATTGAAGCCCAATTAGGATGATAATATATGCACTCTCGCATTACAAATGTTCCCATAAACATTTGTAAACCCCAGACACCAGTGTAATATTTACCACTCATGGAGGCTTTGTATAAACCAAAGCTCTTCATTATAGTTGGTTTAAAGGTCATTACAGCCAAACAATTAAAGGCATAATAAATATTATCAACCAGTCTCTTGCAGGATGTGGAACATAAATGATTATTTAATGTGTCCTTGAGTAACCTTGACTGCTGTTAGATATCAGAGGAGAAATCTATTTCCAGGAATCCTGCTGTGGCCACATGGACCAAAGTACTGTTAACATCAAACTGTTTGACCGTATTGATTCTAGGTTTCTTTAGATGTTTTGTCAAACATAACTTCATGTTCTTAAAGAGCACGCAAGTATATTGACCAAAGTAATAGAAAATGAAGACTCTTCAGAGTGAGTGATTCTAACACCAGGTGACCACCAAAGATAATCGAACTATAGTGGCTGTAAATATCTTCTATTTAGATGAAGTGGTTACAGAAAATCATAATATTTCCTATTTTATCTATTACATGCACAGGTACAGATAGACCTGCTCAGGCTATATATATATATATATATATATATATATATATATATATATATATATATATATATATACAGTGGGGCAAAAAAGTATTTAGTCAGTCAGCAATAGTGCAAGTTCCACCACTTAAAAAGATGAGAGGCGTCTGTAATTTACATCATAGGTAGACCTCAACTATGGGAGACAAACTGAGAAAGAAAAATCCAGAAAATCACATTGTCTGTTTTTTTAACATTTTATTTGCATATTATGGTGGAAAATAAGTATTTGGTCAGAAACAAAATTTCATCTCAATACTTTGTAATATATCCTTTGTTGGCAATGACAGAGGTCAAACGTTTTCTGTAAGTCTTCACAAGGTTGCCACACACTGTTGTTGGTATGTTGGCCCATTCCTCCATGCAGATCTCCTCTAGAGCAGTGATGTTTTTGGCTTTTCGCTTGGCAACACGGACTTTCAACTCCCTCCAAAGGTTTTCTATAGGGTTGAGATCTGGAGACTGGCTAGGCCACTCCAGGACCTTGAAATGCTTCTTACGAAGCCACTCCTTCATTGCCCTGGCGGTGTGCTTTGGATCATTGTCATGTTGAAAGACCCAGCCACGTTTCATCTTCAATGCCCTTGCTGATGGAAGGAGGTTTGCACTCAAAATCTCACGATACATGGCCCCATTCATTCTTTCATGTACCCGGATCAGTCGTCCTGGCCCCTTTGCAGAGAAACAGCCCCAAAGCATGATGTTTCCACCACCATGCTTTACAGTAGGTATGGTGTTTGATGGATGCAACTCAGTATTCTTTTTCCTCCAAACACGACAAGTTGTGTTTCTACCAAACAGTTCCAGTTTGGTTTCATCAGACCATAGGACATTCTCCCAAAACTCCTCTGGATCATCCAAATGCTCTCTAGCAAACTTCAGACGGGCCCGGACATGTACTGGCTTAAGCAGTGGGACACGTCTGGCACTGCAGGATCTGAGTCCATGGTGGCGTAGTGTGTTACTTATGGTAGGCCTTGTTACATTGGTCCCAGCTCTCTGCAGTTCATTCACTAGGTCCCCCCGCGTGGTTCTGGGATTTTTGCTCACCGTTCTTGTGATCAATCTGACCCCACGGGGTGGGATTTTGCGTGGAGCCCCAGATCGAGGGAGATTATCAGTGGTCTTGTATGTCTTCCATTTTCTAATTATTGCTCCCACTGTTGATTTCTTCACTCCAAGCTGGTTGGCTATTGCAGATTCAGTCTTCCCAGCCTGGTGCAGGGCTACAATTTTGTTTCTGGTGTCCTTTGACAGCTCTGTGGTCTTCACCATAGTGGAGTTTGGAGTCAGACTGTTTGAGGGTGTGCACAGGTGTCTTTTTATACTGATAACAAGTTTAAACAGGTGCCATTACTACAGGTAATGAGTGGAGGAAAGAGGAGACTCTTAAAGAAGAAGTTACAGGTCTGTGAGAGCCAGAAATCTTGATTGTTTGTTTCTGACCAAATACTTATTTTCCACCATAATATGCAAAAAAAATGATTAAAAAACAGACAATGTGATTTTCTGGATTTTTTTTTCTCAGTTTGTCTCCCATAGTTGAGGTCTACCTATGATGTAAATTACAGACGCCTCTCATCTTTTTAAGTGGTGCAACTTGCACTATTGCTGACTGACTAAATACTTTTTTGCCCCACTATATATATACGTTGCTGAAAAATTAAGGGGAGCACTTAAACAATAGAATATACCTCCAAATAAAACAAACTTCTGTGAAATCAAACTGTCCACTTAGGAAGTGACACTGTTTGACAATCAATTTCACATGCTGTTGCACAAATGGAATAGACAACAGATGGAAATTATTGGCAATTATCAAGACACACTCAATAAAGGAGTTGTTCTGCAGGTAGTGACCACAGACCACATCTCAGTACCAATGCTTTCTGGCTGATGTTTTGGTCACTTTTGATTGTTGGTTGTACTTTCACACTCGTGGTAGCATAAGACTCTACAGGATTCTACATAGGACTCTACAGCCCACACAAGTGGCTCAGGTAGTGCAGCTCATCCAGGATGGCAAATCAATGCGAGCTGTGGCAAGAAGGTTTGCTGTGTCTGTCAGCGTAGTGTCCAGGGGCTAGAGGCGCCACCAGGAGACAGGCCAGTACACCAGGAGACGTGGAGGGGGCCGTAGGAGGGCAACAACCCAGCAGCAGGACCGCTACCTCAGCCTTTGTGCAAGGAGGAACAGGAGGAGCACTGCCAGAGCCCTGCAAAATTACCTCCAGGAGTCCACAAATGTGAGTGTGTCTGCACAAACGGTTAGAAAGCAACTCCATGAGGATGGTCTCAGTGCCCGACGTCCACAGATGGGGGTTGTGCTGGTGTGGTTGGCCCTGAGATCCTCCTAATGCAGGATAATGCCAGACCTCATGTGGCTGGAGTGTGTCAGTAGTTCCTGCAAGATGAAGGCATTGAAGCTATGGACTGTCCTGCCCGTTTCCCAGACCTGAATCCGATTGAACACATCTGGGACATCATGTCTCGCACCATCCACCAACGTCACGTTGCACCACAGACCAGTCCAGGTCTGGGAGGAGATCCCTCAGGAGACCATCTACCGCCTCATCAGGAGCATGCCCAGGCATTGTAGGGAGGTTATACAGGTGCGTGGAGGCCACACTACTGAGCATCATTTCCTTGTCTTGAGGCATTTTCACTGAAGTTGGAAATTCATTTTCCACTTTGATTTGGAGTATCATTCCAACTCCAGACCTCCGTGGGATATAAGTTGTAATTTACGTTGATCGTTTTTAAGTTTTATTGTTCTAAACACATTCCACTATGTAATGAATAAAGAGTTACAACTGGAATGTTTCATTCAGTGTTATCTAGGATGTGGGATTTTAGTGTTCCCTTTATTTTTTGAGTAGTGTATATATGCAGGATGGGCCATTTATATGGATACACCTACATAAAATGGGAATGGTTGGCGATATCAACATTCTGTTTGAGGCACATTAGTATATGTGAGAGGGTAAACTTTTCAAGATGGGTGGTGATTTTGGCGGCCATTTTGAAGTTGGCCATTTTGGATCCAACTTTATTTTTTTCAATGGGAAGAGGGTCATGTGACACATCAAACTGATTGAGAGTTTCACAAGAAAAAGAATGGTGTGCTTGGTTTTAACGTAACTTTATTATTTCATGAGTTATTTACAAGTTTATGACCACTTATAAAATGTGTTGAAAGTGCTGCCCATTGTGTTGGATTGTCAGTGCAACCCTCTTCTCCCACTCTTGACACACTGATAGCAACACCGCAGAAAAAATGCTTCACAGGCTTCCAGTATCCGTTGTTTCAGATGCTGCACATCTCGTATCTTCACAGCATAGACAACTGAATTCAGATGACCCCAAAGATAAAAGTGTAAGGGGGTCAGATCGGGAGATCTTGATGTCCATTCAACTGGCCCACGACGACTAATCCACTTTCCAGAAAACTGTTCATGTAGGAATGCTTGTACCTGACACCCATGATGTGGGGGTGCACCACCTGCTTTGCGCATCCTGGGGGACACATAGCGACCCTCGCATATAACACAGGTCACTGCCTCACAATATACAGTATATATACAGTAGTAAGTTCAAAAAAGCAAAAAAGAAAAAATAGGGCTTGCACATCTTTAGTATTAAATTAATGTACAGGTGCACAGATACACTATGTGGCCAATATATGATGGATGGTTTGGCCCCCTCCAGGTCCCAGCACCCTTTTCACGCATCTTTCCCACACAAGGTTTCAATTGCAAGCAACGCCTGGTTTCCTTTTCACTTCCCATTCAGATGAGACCTGGTTTGGCACATGGACAGGTAGGTCATTAGTGATTAGGGACTATCCACACACCTCACCTCTGCGCACGGTATTCTGAAGTCGCACCATCTCCAGCAGCTTCCTGTCCTGCACAGCTGTGGCGCTGAATGATGATGTTATTTAGCCGCTGCTGTGTGAGACAGGAAGTACGGGGGGCAGGAAGCAGGACAGATCCCTGCAGCTCCGCTCTTGCCACTTTCTCTCTCCGGCAGCGGAGCTGCAGGGATTGCTGACTGCTTGCCGCACATGAGGGTAATCAGGCAGGGGGCCCCCCCAGAGCCTCGGGGTCGGATAAGCTGGCCAGATTGCCCTCATTATTAGCCACCCTGCAGGGGCCCTCCAGAGCCTCCAGGCCCTGGTGCAGCCACATCGGTTGAACAGGCGGTATGCCCGCCCATGCATTAGTCGCAGTGTGCTGACACACCATGTATGTATATGTTAAAATAAGAAGTTGACTTGTTTTTCGGGGGATTCCAGACAAATAGTAAAATTTGTCTGTACCTCTCTCAATTTGATCAGAAACAAAATGGCCATGAACTGGAAACGTTAGCCTACCCTTGAGCCTATCATATAATGAGACAACACCACCAAAATTAGTTGGGGGGTGTCTGACATTTTCATAATGTCTATGACCAGCTTTAAGGTCCCTATATACAGTACTGTGCAAAAGTTTTAGGCTGGTGTGGCAAAAAAAAGTGCAGCAAAGTAAACTGCTTTAACCCCTTTACCCCCAAGGGTGGTTTGCACGTTATGGACCGGGCCAATTTTTACAATTCTGACCACTGTCCCTTTATGAGGTTATAACTCTGGAACGCTTCAACGGATCCTGGTTATTCTGACACTGTTTTCTCGAGACATATTGTACTTCATGACATTGGTAAAATTTCTTTGATATTACCTGCGTTTATTTGTGAAAAAAATGGAAATTTGGTGAAAATTTAGAAAATTTTGCAATTTTCCAACTTTGAATTTTTATGCAATCAAATCACAGAGATATGTCACACAAAATACTTAATAAGCAATATTTCCCACATGTCTACTTTACATCAGCACAATTTTGGAACCAAAATTTTTTTTTGTTAGGGAGTTATAAGGGTTAAAAGTTGACCAGCAATTTCTCATTTTTCCAACACCATTTTATTTTAGGGACCACATCTCATTTGAAGTCATTTTGAGGGGTCTATATGATAGAAAATACCCAAGTGTGACACCATACTAAAAACTGCACCCCTCAAGGTGCTCAAAACCACATTCAAGAAGTTTATTAACCCTTCAGGTGTTTCACAGGAATTTTTGGAATGTTTAAATAAAAATTAACATTTAACTTTTTTTCACAAAAAATTTACTTTAGCTTCAATTTGTTTTATTTTACCAAGGGTAACAGGAGAAAATGGACCCCAAACGTTGTTGTACAATTTGTCCTGAGTACGCCGATACCCTATATGTGGAGGTAAACCACTGTTTGGGTGCATGAAAGAGCTCGGAAGGGAAGGAGCGCCGTTTGACTTTTCAATGCAAAATTGACAGGAATTGAGATGGGAGGCCATGTTGCGTTTGGAGAGCCACTGATGTGCCTAAACATTGAAACCCCCCACAAGTGACACCATTTTGGAAAGTAGACCCCCTAAGGAACTTATCTAGAGGTGTGGTGAGCACTCTGACCCACCAAGTGCTTCACAGAAGTTTATAATGGAGAACCGTAAAAATAAAAAAACATTTATTTTCACAAAAATTATCTTTTCACCCCCAATTTTTTATTTTCCCAATGGTAAGAGAAGAAATTGGACCCCAAAAGTTGTTGTACAATTTGTCCTGAGTACGCTGATACCCCATATGTGGGGGTAAATCACTGTTTGGGCGCATGGGAGAGCTCGGAAAGGAAGGAGCGCCGTTTGACTTTTCAATGAACAATGAAACCCCCCACAAGTGACACCATTTTGGAAAGTAGACCCACTAAGGAACTTATCTAGATGTGTGGTGAGCACTTTGACCCACCAAGGGCTTCACAGAAGTTTATAATGCAGAGCCGTAAAAATAAAACAATACATTTTTCCCACAAAAATTATTTTTTAGCCCCAAGTTTTGTATTTTTCCGAAGGTAAGAGGAGAAATTGGACCCCAAAAGTTGTTGTCCAATTTGTCCTGAGTGCGCTGATACCCCATATGTGGGGGGGGGAACCACCATTTGGCCGCATGGGAGGGCTCGGAAGGGAAGGAGCACCAATTGGAATGCAGACTTAGATGGAATGGTCTGCAGGCGTCACAGAGCCCCTAATGTACCTAAACAGTAGAAACCCCCCACAAGTGACCGACCCCATATTGGAAACTAGACCCCCCAAGGAACTTATCTAGAAGTGTTGTGAGAACTTTGAGCCCCCAAGTGTTTCACTACAGTTTATAACGCAGAGCCGTGAAAATAAAAAATCTTTTTTTTTCCCCACAAAAATTATTTTTTAGCCCCCAGTTTTGTATTTTCCCAAGGGTAACAGGAGAAATTGGACCCCAAATGTTGTTGTCCAATGTGTCCTGAGTACACTGATACCCCATATGTTGGGATAAACTCCTGTTTGGGCACACGGGAGAGCTCGGAAGGGAAGGAGCACTGTTTTACTTTTTCAACACAGAATTGGCTGGAATTGAGATCGGACGCCATGTCGTGTTTGGAGAGCCCCTGATGTGCCTAAACAGTGGAAATCCCCCAATTATAACTTAAACCCTAATCCAAACACACCTCTAACCCTAATCTCAATGGTAACCCCAACCACAATTCTAACCCAGACACACCCCTAACCCTAATCCCAACCCTATTCCCAACCGTAAATGTAATTCAAACCCTAACCCTAACTTTAGCCCAAGCCCTAACTGTAGTGTTGTGAATTCTGCTCTTGGGTTCCCTCCAGTGGTTGTAGGTGGGAATGCAGTTGTCTCTGAGTCACAGACCTGGCCAGGTGTATCGGATGATTACAATTCTGACTGGGATATTTAAGTGTGCAGGATCATTTAGCCCTTGCCAGTAGTCAATGTTCCTTGTGAAGTGTTGGATCACTTTCTGGCTTCTCCTGCTCGCTGCCAAATTCAGCAAAGATAAGTGTTTGGTTTTTGTTTCTGTAGCACACTGCTGTGTGCTTGTTTCAGTTTTATTCCTGCTCTGATTGTAGGATTCACTGGAGTTGCAGATTTATGCTCCTACATCTTTTAGTAAGATGTAGGAAGTTTTTGTATATTCTGCTGTGGATGTTTTGAAGGGTTTTAATACTGACCGCACAGAACTCTGTCCTATCCTGTCCTATCTAGCTAGAGTGGCCTCCTGTGCTAAGTCCTGTTTTTCTGCCTGTGTATGTTTTTTCCTCTCCGACTCACCGCCAATATTTGTGGGGGGCTGTCTATCCTTTGGGGATTTTTTCTGAGGCAAGATAGTATTCCTATTTCCATCTTTAGGGGTATTTAGTCCTCCGGCAGTGACGAGGTGTCTAGGTGTGTTAGGTACACTCCACGGCTACTTCTAGTTGCGGTGTTAATTTCAGGA
The DNA here is from genome assembly GCF_032444005.1 of Ranitomeya imitator. Classification (NCBI taxonomy): domain Eukaryota; kingdom Metazoa; phylum Chordata; class Amphibia; order Anura; family Dendrobatidae; genus Ranitomeya; species Ranitomeya imitator. The sequence goes on from NC_091283.1 coordinate 472,019,876, forward strand.
TTGCGGTCAGTATAGTGGCCACTTTCTCCAGTGAAAGTTCTCATGCAGCTCCAAGGTCACCGGATCATAACACTGTAGCCTTAACCCTAGCCCCAACCCTAACCCTAGGCCTAACCCTAGCCCTAACCCTAGCCCTAACCCTAGCCCTCACCCTAACCCTAGCCCTAACCCAAACCCTAACCCTAGCCCTAACCCTAATGGGAAAATGGAAATAAATACATTTTTTTTAATTTTTTAATTTTTCCCTAACTAAGCGGGGGTTGAAGGGGGGTTTGATTTACTTTTATAGCAGGTTTTTTAGCGGATTTTTATGACTGGCACCCGTCACACACTGAAAGACGCTTTTTATTGCAAAAAATATTTTTTGCGTTACCACATTTTGAGAGCTATTATTTTTCCATATTTGAGTCCACAGAGTCATTTGAGGTCTTGTTTTTTACAGGACGAGTTGACATTTTTATTGGTAACATTTTCGGGCACGTGACATTTTTTGATCGCTTTTTATTACGTTTTTTGTGAGGCAGAATGACCAAAAACCAGCTATTCATGAATTTCTTTTGGGGGAGGCGTTTGTACCATTCCGCGTTTGGTAAAATTGATAAAGCAGTTTTATTCTTTGGGCGCTTTTATACGATAAAAACTATTTTATAGAAAAAATAGTTATTTTTTGCATCGCTTTATTCTGAGGACAATAACTTTTTTATTTTTTTGCTGATGATGCTGTATAGTGGCTCGTTTTTTGCGGGACAAGGTGACGCTTTCAGCGGTACCATGGTTATTTATATCTGTCTTTTTGATCGCGTGTTATTCCACTTTTTGTTTGGCGGTATGATAATAAAGCATTGTTTTTTGCCTCGTTTTTTTTTCTTACGGTGTTTACTGAAGGGGTTAACTAGTGGGACAGTTTTATAGGTTGGGTCGTTACAGATGCGGCGATACTAAATATGTGTACTTTTATTTTTTATTTTTTAATTTAGATAACTAAATGTATTTATGGGAATAATATTTTTTTTTTCTTTATTTAGGAATTTTTTTTTTTTTTTTACACATGTGGAAATTTTTTTTTTACTTTGTCCCAGGGGGGACATCACAGATCACTGATCTGACAGTTTGCACAGCACTCTGTCAGATCACCGATCTGTCTGAGAGCACTGCAGGCTTACCAAGCGCCTGCTCTGAGCAGGCACTTGGTAAGCCACCTCCCTCCCTGCAGGACCCGGATGCCGCGGCCATCTTGGATCCGGGCCTGCTACAGGGAGGGAGGTAAGGAGACTCTCGCAGCAACGTGATCACATCGCATTGCTGCGGTGGTCCCAGGGAAGTCCGCAGGGAGCCCCCTCCCTGCGCGATGCTTCCCTATACCGCCGGCCGATCATGTTTGATCGCGGTGTGCCGGGGGTTAATGTGCCGGGGGCGGTCCGTGACCGCTCCTGGCACATAGCGCCGGATGTCAGCTGCGCGGCCGATCGCCCTGGACGTACTATTCAGTCCTTGGGAATTTAGGCCCACCCCACATGGACGGAATAGTACGTCCAATGACAGAAAGGGGTTAAAAAATACTAGTGTTAGTTTGAATTTCATTAAAGGGAACCTGTCACCCCGAAAATCCGGGGTGAGGTAAGCCCACCAGCATCAGGGGCTTATCTGCAGCATTCTGTAATGCTGTAGATAAGCCCCCGATGTAACCTGAAAAGGGAGAAAAAGACGTTAGATTATACTCACCCAGGGGCGGTCCCGCTGCTAGTCAGGTCGGATGGGCGTCTCCGGTCCGCTGCGGCGCCTCCTATCTTCTTTCCATGACGTCCTCTTCTGATCTTCAGCCACGGCTCCGGCGCAGGCGTACTTTGCTCTGCCCTCTTGAGGGCAGAGGATAGTACTGCAGTGCGCAGGCGCCGGAAAGGTCAGAGGCCCGGCGCCTGCGCACTGCAGTACTTTGTCTGCCCTCAACAGGGCAGAGCAAATTACGCCTGCGCCGGAGCCGTGGCTGAAGATCAGAAGAGGACGTCTTGTAATGAAGATGGGAGGCGCCGCAGCGGACCGGAGACGCCCATCCGACCTGACCAGCAGCGGGACCGCCCCTGGGTGAGTATAATATAACGTCTTTTTCTCCCTTTTCAGGTTACATCGGGAGCTTATCTACAGCATTACAGAATGCTATAGATAAGCCCCTGATGCCGGTGGGCTTACCTCACCCCGGATTTTCGGGGTGACAGGTTCCCTCCTTCATGACATGAGCAGTACATGTACTGCTCAAATCGTGTCTCCCCCTTTGATGTGGGCTCCGGCGGTGAGCCCACATCAAAGTCGCGACATGTCAGCTGTTTTGTACAGCTGACATGTGCGCGCAATAGCGGCGGGTGAAATCGCTATTCACCCACCGCTATTAACCTGTTAAATGCCGCTGTCAAACACAGACAGCGGCATTTAACTACCGCATCCGGCCGGGCGGCCGGATATGACGTCATCGCCGACCCCCGTCACATGATCGGGGGTCGGCGATGCATCAGGAAGGTAACCATAGAGGTCCTTGAGACCTCTATGGTTACTGATCACCGGTGGCTGTGAGCGCCCCCCTGTGGTCGGCGCTCACAGCACACCTCCATTTCTGCAACATAGCAGCGATCTGATGATCGCTGCTATGTAGCAGAGCCGATCAAGTGGTGCCAGCTTCTAGCCTCCCGTGGAGGCTATTGAAGCATGGCACAAGTAAAAAAAAAATGTTTTTAAAAATATGAAAAAAATATAAAAAATATAAAAGTTTAAATCACCCCCCTTTCGCCCCATCCTAAATAAAACAATAAAAAAAAAAACCAAACCTACACGTATTTGGTATCGCCGTGTTCAGAATTGCCCGATCTATCAACTAAAAAAAAGCATTAACCTGATCGCTAAACGGCGTAGCGAGAAAAAAATCAGAAACGCCAGAATTACGTTTTTTGGTCGCCGCGACATTGCATTAAAATGCAATAACGGGCGAGCAAAAGAACGTATCTGTGCAAAAATGGTATCATTAAAAACATCAGCTTGGCACGCAAAAAATAAGCCCTCACCCGACCCCAGATCACGAAAAATGGAGACGCTACGGGTATCGGAAAATGGCACTTTTTTTTTTTTTTTTTTTTTTTTTTTTTAGCAAAGTTTGGAATTTTTTTTCACCACTTAGATAAAAAATAACCTAGTCATGTTTGGTGTCTATGAACTCGTAATGACCTAGAGAATCATAATGGAAGGTCAGTTTTAGCATTTAGTGAACCTAGCAAAAAAGCCAAGCAAAAAACAAGTGTGGGATTGCACTTTGTTTGCAATTTCACCGCACTTGGAATTTTTTTCCCGTTTTCTAGTAAAAGACATGGTAAAACCAATGGTGTCTTTCAAAAGTACAACTTGTCCCGCAAAAAATAAGCCCTCACATGACCATATTGACGGAAAAATAAAAAAGTTATGGCTCAGGGAAGGAGGGGAGCGAAAAACGAAAACGCAAAAATGAAAAAGGGCCGCGACTTGAAGGGGTTAAATAATAAAAATAAAGTAAAGGAACAAAAAGAGAAATCTAAATCAAATCAATATTTGGTGTGACCACACTTTGCCTTTATAACAGCATCAGTTCTTCTACAGTAGGTACTCTTGTAGGTGTTTAAACTTTTTGAAGGAACTCTGCAGGACGGCAATTATTAGGTTCTGTAGAAGGACGTAGATCTGGGGATTTATTATGATGGAATATAGGCTGAACTGGATGGACAAATGTCTTTTTTCGGCCTTACTAACTATGTTACTATGTTGTTGCAGACATCTTGAATCACTAACCACAGATCTTCTGTGGATGTCACTTGAGGAATTCCTTCCGTCTCTTCATGTAATTCCATATTGACTCAATGCTGCTGAGATCAGGGCTCTGTGGGGGCCATATTATCACCTTGAGGACTCATCGTTCTTCTATATATTGAAGATTATTCTTATTGGCATTGGCTGTAGGTTTGGGCCATTGTCCCGCTCCAGAATAAATTTGGAGTCAAGCAGATACATCTCTGATTGCATTGGATTATCGAAAAATATCTGTCATATCATGGTCTGTGTTTACACTGAAAGGAAGTCATCACTTTTCAAAGTAACAGCAGGATTGCTGGGACTTATGATGGTCAGATATCTTCAGCAGTGTTTCAATGCTTAACTGCTTTGAATGATGATGATTTCCTTCCAGTGAAAACACAGGCACTAGATCCAGTTAAGTACCAGTACCACTTTAGCGTTAAATGGAGTCTGTCAGCCCAAACTGACACCATATATACTAAACACACAGCCTAGTAGTTGCACCTTTTATATTCTAATCGCTAACTGCAGAAATGTACATTTTATCCAAGATGCTAAGTAGAGCGCATTGTGCACTGTCCTGCCAATAATTTTGCATGATTGATGATTGAGGACACACAGCCTCTTGGCCATGATCAAGGTGCACAAAGCACTCTAATTAGCACTTTTGTTAACCTTCAGATTCTGCAGAACAGTGGAAGTGATTAGAACATAAAAGGTGCGACTTTTATAGGGACTTTTCCCTTACATATCTAAGGGGCGAATTCAATATGGATTTTACACCAGATTTGTGGTGTAATACACTTTAATATGTAGAATCTTTGATGATTAGGGTTCCAGAGAGCTGTCCCGGCCGGTGGCAGCTACTCTGAGTACCGAAGTCCAATAGGGGACGGAGATACACCGTCTCAGGCCGGCAGCGCCGTGATGTGCGGTCGGTGTAAGCGGCGCGTCTAGGACCTGCGTGACGTAGTGAATCAGGTGACCGTCCCACGTGACTACGGAGTTCAGTACGGATCTAAGATACACTGACCCCTAGAGGATTGAACTGTGGAGTTGAATTGTTCGGCTTTCATTAACATAATTGGATCGCGGAAGCTATAAAAAGGACCCTGAAGAAAGGGAAGGACCAGCCCTGAGGAAGAAAACAGTTGTTTTCGAAAAACGCGTCAGTTTGTTCTGGTCCTTACCACGATCCGTACTGAACTCCGTAGTCACGTGGGACGGTCACCTGATTCTCTACGTCACGCAGGTCCTAGACGCGCTGCTTACACCGACCGCACATCATGGCGCTGCCGGCCTGAGACGGTGTATCTCCGTCCCCTCTTGGACTTCGGTACTCGGAGTAGCTGCCACCGGCCGGGACAGCTCTCCGGAACCCTAATCATCAAAGATTCTATCTTAAGTATCCAGCGTTCCTGAAGACTCCCAAACAGGACGACAGGTGACTTATCTGGATTTTTGTAGGTACTGACCTCTATTTTGTCTAGTTCACTGCTCTTACAAATACTAGTGGCTAACCATAGCCTTGCGTGCAGTGAGGGTACAAGTACGTATTTGGTTTTGTGACACGTTTCACTATTTGATTATGCTGACTGTGGAAGGCAGCAATATTTATACACACTAGTTCTTATATTGTGTAATTGGCTCAAAGATACATATTGGGTTTTACCAGCGCGATTTTTTCCTATATTTTACTTGATTTTGTACAATTGTGTGGTGATTGTTTAATTCTGCTGCAGGTAACTTTATACCCCATACCACCAGCGCCGCTTTTATTTTATATATAGACACTTTAATAGGTGACAATATTTTTGTGCAACGTGTAAGTTGCACAAAAATATTGCGACTTTTCGTATTTTTGTGCTAGTCCCGGCCAGCTATGCCAATATGGGCATAGCATAAAAGGGATGGAGTGCAGCGTCAACCACCCATAAAATTAATTAAGTTATCCCATTTTAGTGGAGCTTACTCCAAAAATGTCCCTGACTGGAGTACATTTCTGGTGGCGATGCACGTCAATTAAGAGCATCATAATACATCAAGCCTATTCATTAAAAATGACATGCGCATCACCAGTCTTGAGTAATCAGCACCTATGGGCTGTCAGACTCCCTTTATAAAATATTTTAGGTTATACACTAAATATCAACACAATACGAAATGCTTGACTTTTTATCGTCACAATGAGTTGGGTCGCCATCGGTCTTTTGATGTGCCTACAAGGTGACAGGCGACCTTTTCATTATAGAAGAATGAGTGGGGCAAACCTGTAATAAATAAAAACATATTTAGTTTTCACCTTTTAAATTGCCTGTCAAGTCACTGATTTGCTCCTGTACTTGGTTACTTTACGTGGGAATGTGAGACATTTTGCTCTGTGTGTAATAGAATAGCAGCAGTTAAAGATTTACACACAGACTTTTTCAAAGGGTCTTGTAAAATTGCAGCAGAACACATAACATTTATTTTGATGTATTAAAAAAACTATACCTTATTTATAACTTCTGCTTTCTCTTTTTCTAATAGATACTTTTTCAAATATCTAAATTCTAAAGAACAGACCGCTACAGCAAAGACCCCAATTATGTACCCCAGGAATCCTATTCCTTTCTGGTCTCCATTATCCATGTACCAATGTCCCTGCATTTTTTTTTAACACAAGCATGTCTGGAGGTATGACTTTCTATAACTATAGGGACCCTGCACTTCTACTTACGGCACCCTGAGGAGTCAAAAAGTCTATGAATAATCAAGGACCACTTTCCCAACAAAACTTGCAGTGATCTCTGGGCAAGAGGCAACAGGGCTGCCATCTCCTCTCTGGGCTGGGCTTCTTGGCACTGCCTTACAGTAGCATCACCTTCACCCTTTTGCTAATTTCAAAACTTCTCTTTTGTTAAATAGGACTATTCAACAAAATTTTCCATGTTCATCTTGACACAAGTTAATAAGCGGCTGCAGAGTAGAATAAGAATTATTATTATTTTTTTTTTATTTCACCTCTTCATTGCCAGAGATATCAGCAATCAAAGTATTTGGCACCTAATGTGTTCATTTTCGCTAAGTACAAGTAGGCATTATCAGTTAGTTTCACTGGCAGGGTGTACTTCTACCCGCTGTATGACATTACCCAATCATAGGCAAGCAGCATCACACAGGAAAAAGAAGAACACATCCCCCAACAGCTTATAACCAGTTTTTCAGTACGTGAGAGCCCTGGTCTCCTGGTCTAACCTTGTGCATGATTAGAAGTAGATGACTAGTGAATAAAGGTACCTTCACACATAACGATATCGTTAACGATATCGTTGCAACGTCACGCTTTTTGTGACGTAGCGAGGATCCCGCTAACGATCTCGTTATGTGTGACAGCGACCAACGATCAGGCCCCTGCTGGGAGATCGTTGGTCGTTGGGGAATGATCAGGACCTTTTTTGGTCGCTGATCACCCGCTGTCATTGCTGCATCGGCGTGTGTGACGCCGATCCAGCGATGTGTTCACTTGTAACCAGGGTAAATATCGGGTTACTAAGCGCAGGGCCGCGCTTAGTAACCCGATATTTACCCTGGTTACCATTGTAAAAGTAAAAATAAAAACAGTACATACTCACATTCCGATGTCTGTCACGTCCCCCGGCGTCAGCTTCCCTGCACTGACTGTCAGCGCCGGCCGTAAAGCAGAGCACAGCAGTGACGTCACCGCTGTGCTCTGGCTCTGCTTTACGGCCGGCGCTGACACAGTCAGTGCGGGAAGCTGACGCCGGGTGACGTGACAGACATCGGAATGTGAGTATGTAGAGTTTTTTTTTTTTTTTTTACTTTTATAATGGTAACCAGGGTAAATATCGGGTTACTAAGCGCAGCCCTGCACTTAGTAACCCGATGTTTACCCTGGTTACCCGGGGACTTCGGCATCGTTGAAGACAGTTTCAACGATGACGAAGTCGTTCCCCTGATCGTTGGTCGCTGGAGAGAGCTGTCTGTGTGACAGCTCCCCAGCGACCACACAACGACTTACCAACGATCAAGGCCAGGTCGTATCGCTGGTCGTGATCGTTGGCAAGTCGTTTAGTGTAACAGTACCTTAACAACTTTCAGATAAGGTCACAGTAGTCAGTGTGGGGGAGGGACAGCATGGAAGAGTTTAGTTTCATCACATTACAAACCCTTCTAGCAGCTCTCCTTCTCTCATAGCACATCAATTCCTCTGCCCTTCCGTCTACAACGGTTATCTGGAGTCAATGTGTCAATAATGATACATGTTTCTGTTGTGCTCAGGAAAATGTATAATCAATCCGAGAAGATCAGGGCAAGCCATCATTACTTCTCACACAGGAGTAGCCTGTTCAGAGCTATTGTGGGATGTGTTCTTTTTCGCCTGTATGTTGCTGCCTGCTTATAATTTTGAAACCTCATACAGGTGGAAGAAGTACACAAAACTCTCTGATTACACCCAATTGGACTTAACACAAATTAACTCACTAGTTGTTCTATTCTACTCTGCAGCCACTATTAGATTTTCACTCCAGAAACTACAGCACAGTGTTATATTTATAACACTTCCTGAAGAAGCGGTGTGAAACGCGCGTCGGGGCAGAGGGACGCCGAGGTTGATCCCCATCAGGCTGACTATACAGGTACACTTCTTACTATATGGATGCTTTGTCTGTTTATGGAATACATAGCTCACTAGATATATCAGAGGATTAGCATGTTGCTACCCAGATAGATGTATATCTATAACCAGATTGGCTAGTGTACCCTTTATAGCTTATTGGTTCATAACATAGCACTACACCCTTGTCATAAATAGATACTTTTTAATGTACTAGTCAGTCGACTGTTTCTGGATCACCTATGGCAGAGATGTCCCTTGTTTTGTGGTTCTAGTACCCTGTTCTATTATTATTTGTTGTTGTCTTTTAGACCAATTAATAAACTTGTTTTTATATTGTACCCTGGTGAGATCAGTTTTTTATGTTATGGTCACACCCCCAGTGATATAGTATATTGTCTAGGTACAATGTTTCCCACTTAGTTGGGACATTTGTAGCAATTATTCTGAGCAAATTTTTGTGAATATACAGTGTTATATTTAGTATATTGTTGTATTATCCCAAGTTACTGATTGTATTATTATTCAGAGCTACATTTATAATTCTGCTACCTTCAGAGCTAAAATATATTTGCATTTCTTGCTATTATAATGTTCATGCAGTTTATTTTGCAATCACGGAAGTAAATTCTTTACAGCTGACACTCTACAATCGTGTTGTATAGCAATAATAATAATACAACAACCTGCCCTTTACTGTATGATAACACTGATGATATTTTCAATAGAAAAATTTTTCATGCATTTGCAGTGGAATAAATAAAATCTAAGGCTGAGCCTCAGATTTGTAGTTGAATTTCCGCAGGTACATGCATTGAATATGGTTAATCTGCGTGTATCTACCCACTGTTTGCGGCTACATGAATGGCATTGTGGATTACCCATTTACGACAATGTGGAGGGGTTTGTGAGAATTGAAAGGTGTGGAGGAAAACTTGCTAAAAAAATATATATACTGTAATTGCAATATGGGGTCAAATTAAGTTAAAGTCTCTTAACACTTTAAATCTGTCCATCAGTATTGTATTCTCCAGTTATGAACCCTTTGTTCTTCATACATTTTATACACACACACATATACTGTATTTTAAGTCTTCAAAACAGAAATAAATGGGTTAACAGTCACTATTAGAAGTCAATGCAATGCCTTTACAGCCCAATTCCACTGGGGAATTATGGTTGTGATTCATTGTTTGGTGTTGATGGAACAAATATTTTATGTATACAGGCCTTTAGGTTTGTCATGCAATACAGCAAATAAGAAGTGAATATTGCTAGTCCAGAGACAGCAAGTGAAGAGAAGCACAAAACCGACAAAATGTCTACCTCTTGGGTAGTAACAGTTCTACATTTCTACATATTGCGGGTATAATTCAGATTATATAATAAAAAGTTGTGAAATGTAATATAATGTTGTTTTGAAAACTGGAGAAAAACATTCATTTAAAAGAACGAGTTGAAATCCTGCGTCTTTGCTTTTGGCTATGACAAACAAGAGCAGCAGTTAGAGGAAATGTTTCTGTATCTTGTCTCATAGGCTCCCCTGGGTAAGGTAATTCCAGACACACAATAGTCTAAGACTGCGGTTGGTCTGATGTTCTACATGAGGCTGAACAATTCTGCCTTTGTAGGAATCATTATTTCCGCCTTGTGGTCCACCCTACCAAGGAATTAAAATTGAATGCATAGCTTTGATTCGTGTTTGAGGAACCTTTTTAAGGTTGGATCCTGCAGTTTGTTATCATTCAGATGCTGAGTTCGAAATCACCTCCGTGCATTGTGATGGAGGCTCAAAGGAAAATTGAAATAAGGACACTTTTTATGCTTCTAGAACTTATCCATTGTTACAAGATTATTAAGTAGCATATAGGAAAAAAAAGTGGGGTATATGGATCAATGGTGGCCAGAGGCATAAAAAGACATGTCTAGAAGGCCAACTCAAGGCCATATCAAGTATATATGGTAGATGAGGTCATACAAAAATCAGTGCCATATAATGGCAAAATATGGGCAGTGGAATATGCCAATGATGTGTTAAAGGGATTCTGACAGCTGATATTTGCTGTCCTATCCACTGGCAGCATGTATCAGATATTGGCTGTATGATTTCAGCCATGTATATTTGATTCTAGAATGGTGCAAAATTTCAGAGAAAAACATTCTTCAAAAAACTCCGGATATTAAGTCGCACAAGAGACTAGTCAGACAAGTGGGTCCCCAAAGGCTTCTTCCTGCCTGCTGCCAATAACTCACAGGTCTGTCCTTACATAAGCAGACATAGAGAGATCCGTTAGTAAAAGGAAGATGGTGGGGACCCGGCTGTCTGACTAGTGTCATGTGCCGCAGCATTTCAGAGTCAAACATACCTGGCTGAAATCATACATCCAGTGTCTGATACATGCTGCCCATAGATTGGTCAGGATGTATCAGCTGTCAGGTTTCCATGCATATTAGACTAATATTGTCAGAACCGTCAATATCGATGTGTTTGGCTGACAATCTACTCTCTATGAAACCAAGGAAAGCTGATTGTTGAGCAAGGTAAGGATCCGACATGTCCAATTTACTATACCACCTTAAACGGGCAAAGAGGAAGGTGCAGATGAAAGTGCAGGTTCCTTCATCAGGTAGGGGGGCATACTCGTTGGCAACGTCACTGGCACAGGGCCCCTCATAGTACGCAAAAGTGTCTCTGCCGGTGAGAGACGCCCCTGCCGTCAAATACACCGCTATACTTTGAGGGGCCCTGTGCCAGTGCCAATGCATGCGAGTTGGCTCCCCCTGCTTGCTCAGGATCACAGCACTTGCAAAGTTTAAATACTTACCTCTCCCTACTCCACCGCCGTGATGTAGTCCGCGTCTCCTGAGCCCACGAAAAAACTTGAACCAGACCTACCCCCCCACAACTGTAGCCAAATTACCCCCAATTTTCAATGACTAACTATTATTATAAGGTAAATTAAGGTTGACAAGCTTAAGTAACAAGAATTGATGTTTTTGACATTTAAATGGGTACTGTAGGTGTTTTCCTGTCCTCCACTCACTGCCGACTTTGATTCCCCATTGACTTACATTGGGTTTCGTGTTTCGGTCGATCCGCGACTTTTCGCAGTAATCAGCCGATTTCCCCCAACCTGACTTTTGACAAAGTCAGGTTTCGCGAAACCCGACTCGATCCAAAAAAAGGAAAAGTCGCTGAACTCTACTGCTGATGTCTCTAAACCTAGCTCCTATCTGTCTGTCTTTATTTTGGACATACTGTAGATAATATGGACACTTTAGGTTTTTTTCCACTTGATTGCATATATTTTGCTCTGAAATTTTTCCAATGTATCACTGTGTGACAGGCTTTGTGCAGTCATCATCATTATATGTGATAGCAGATTGTCTTTATCCTGTAAAGAACTTTAGTGGTAAAGTTCATATAATTTCATGAAACAGGCAGTTCTGGTGACTGAGATGGTAACTGCCTTCAGAGAATATACAATTGAAACTAGAAGTCTACATACACTATGTATAAAGACTAGTGTTGAGCGATACCTTCCGATATTCAAAGGTATCGGTATCGGATGGTATCGGCCGATATCCAAAAAATATCGGATATCACCGATACCGATATCCGATACCAATGCAAGTCAATGGGACACAAATATCGGAAGGTATCCTGGATGGTTCCCAGGGTCTGAAGGAGAGGAAACTCTCCTTCAGGCCCTGGGATCCATATTCATGTAAAAAATAAAGAATAAAAATAAAAAATATGGATATTCTCACCCCTCCCAAGGACCCTGGCTGTCACCGCTGCGAGCGTCTGCCTCCGTCCCTGAGAATGCAGTGAGTGAATGGTCAGGAGGAATGAGCACAAATTCAAACCAACTATTGTGAGAAGCTTGTGGAGGGATGTCCAAAACGTTTGACCAAAGTCATTCAGTTTAAGGGCAAAATACTAATGAAATGTATGTAAACTTTTGACTTTGCAGGAAGTAATAAAAATGTCTTAAAACACTCTCTCTCTCGTTATTCTGGCATTTAGCAAATATTAATAATTATGGTAATCCTAATTGACCTAAAACAGGAAAGGTTTATTTTGATTTCAAGTCAGATATTGAGAAAAACATGCATATGTGTCTTTTTATATAGTGTATGTAAACTTCTGATTTCAACTGTAGACCCATGTAATTCCAAGGAGATTATCCTGATATCACCTAACTAGTAAAGTGTACCATGAATTTTCAGATAAAAAGGAACCATTAAACAGGGTTATCAAAATCAGGAATGCTAAGCCTATCCAGGGGCGGACACAGACAGCTTGGGGCCCCTGTGCAGGAAATGTGTGTGGGCCCCCCTCCTTTTAAGGCGACAAACCTATATCTACTATATAATTGTCTAAGGGTCACTTCTGTCTCTCTGTCTGTCCTTCTGTCTGTCACGGTTATTCATTCGCTGATTGGTCTCGCCAGCTGCCTGTCATGGCTGCCGGGACCAATCGGCGACGGCACAGTTCGGAAATAAATGGCCGCGTTTACTCCCCGCAGTCAGTGCCTGTCGCCCGCATACTCCCCTCCGGTCACCGCTAAAACAGAGTTTATGCTGGCGGTAACGGACCGCGTTATGCCGCGGGTAACGCAGTCCGTTACTGCCGCTATTCACCCTGTGTGTCCCCAACTTTTTACTATTGACGCTTTTTACTATGCGGCATCAATAGTAAAAAATGTAATGTTAAAAATAATTAAAAAAAATAAACCTGCTATACTAACCCTCTGTAGTCCGCTGAGCCGCTCCCACCGGCCGCCATCTTCCGCTGCAGTTTCCGGTGGCAAAGATGGTATGGCAGAAGGACCTGCCATGACGTCATGGTCATGTGACCGCGACGTCATCACAGGCCCTGCGCGCCTGCGCTAGAAAGACCTGCCATGACGTCACGGTCATGTGACCGCGACGTCATCACAGGTCCTGCGCCCATACCAACGCTGGGACCGGAAGCTGCCGTGGACTACAAGGGGCCTTCGGAAAGGTGAGTATATGTTTATTTTTTATTTTTTCACCTGTGACAAACCTAGCTGGGCAATATACTACGTAGCTGGGCAATATACTACGTGACTGGCCAATATACTACGTGACTGGCCAATATACTACGTGGCTCTGTGCTGTATACTATGTCACTCTGCAATATACTACGTTACTGGCCAATATAATATGTGGCTCTGTGCTGTATACTACGTCACTGGGCAACATACTACGTAACTGGGCAATATACTACGTAACTGGCCAATATACTACGTGGCTGGGAAATATACTACGTGGCTGAGCAATATACTACGTGGCTGGGCAATATACTACGTCGCTGTGCGATATACTACGTGGCTGGGCAATATACTACGTCGCTGTGCGATATACTATGTGACTGGGCAATATACTACGTCACTGGGCTACATACTACGTAACTGGGCAATATACTACGTAACTGGCCAATATACTACGTGGCTGGGAAATATACTACGTGGCTGAGCAATATACTATGTGACTGGGCAATATACTACGTCGCTGGGCTACATACTACGTAACTGGGCAATATACTACGTAACTGGCCAATATACTATGTGGCTGGGAAATATACTATGTGGCTGAGCAATATACTACGTGACTGGGCAATTTACTACGTGACTGGGCAATATACTACGTGGCTGGGCAATATACTATGTGGCTGGGCAATATACTACGTGGCAGGGCAATATACTACGTGGCTCTGTGCTGTATACTACGTGACTGGGCAATATAGTACGTTACTGGCCAATATAATATGTGGCTCTGTTCTGTATACTACATCGCTGTGCGATATACTACGTCACTGGGCAACATACTACGTAACTGGGCAATATACTACGTGGCTGAGCAATATACTACGTCACTGGGCAATATACTATGTGGCTCTGTGCTGTATACTACGTGACTGGGCAATATACTACGTTACTGGCCAATATAATATGTGGCTCTGTGCTGTACACTACATCGCTGTGCGATATACTACGTCACTGGGCAACATACTACGTAACTGGGCAATATACTACGTGGCTGAGCAATATACTACGTCACTGGGCAATATACTATGTGGCTCTGTGCTGTATACTACGTGACTGGGCAATATACTACGTTACTGGCCAATATAATATGTGGCTCTGTGCTGTATACTACATCGCTGTGCGATATACTACGTCACTGGGCAACATACTACGTAGCTGGGCAATATACTACGTGACTGGGCAATATACTATGTGGCTGGGAAATATACTATGTGGCTGAGCAATATACTACGTGACTGGGCAATTTACTACGTGACTGGGCAATATACTACGTGGCTGGGCAATATACTATGTGGCTGGGCAATATACTACGTGGCAGGGCAATATACTACGTGGCTCTGTGCTGTATACTACGTGACTGGGCAATATAGTACGTTACTGGCCAATATAATATGTGGCTCTGTTCTGTATACTACATCGCTGTGCGATATACTACGTCACTGGGCAACATACTACGTAACTGGGCAATATACTACGTGGCTGAGCAATATACTACGTCACTGGGCAATATACTATGTGGCTCTGTGCTGTATACTACGTCACTGGGCTACATACTACGTAACTGGGCAATATACTACGTAACTGGCCAATATACTACGTGGCTGGGAAATATACTACGTGGCTGAGCAATATACTATGTGACTGGGCAATATACTACGTCGCTGTGCGATATACTACGTCACTGGGCAACATACTACGTAACTGGGCAATATACTACGTAACTGGCCAATATACTATGTGGCTGGGAAATATACTATGTGGCTGAGCAATATACTACGTGACTGGGCAATTTACTACGTGACTGGGCAATATACTACGTGGCTGGGCAATATACTATGTGGCTGGGCAATATACTACGTGGCAGGGCAATATACTACGTGGCTCTGTGCTGTATACTACGTGACTGGGCAATATAGTACGTTACTGGCCAATATAATATGTGGCTCTGTTCTGTATACTACATCGCTGTGCGATATACTACGTCACTGGGCAACATACTACGTATCTGGGCAATATACTACGTGGCTGAGCAATATACTACGTCACTGGGCAATATACTATGTGGCTCTGTGCTGTATACTACGTGACTGGGCAATATACTACGTTACTGGCCAATATAATATGTGGCTCTGTGCTGTACACTACATCGCTGTGCGATATACTACGTCACTGGGCAACATACTACGTAACTGGGCAATATACTACGTGGCTGAGCAATATACTACGTCACTGGGCAATATACTATGTGGCTCTGTGCTGTATACTACGTGACTGGGCAATATACTACGTTACTGGCCAATATAATATGTGGCTCTGTGCTGTATACTACATCGCTGTGCGATATACTACGTCACTGGGCAACATACTACGTAGCTGGGCAATATACTACGTGACTGGGCAATATACTACATGGCTGGGCAATATACTACGTCACTGGCCAATATACTACGTGGCTGTGCAATGTACTACGTGGCTGCGCAATATACTACGAGGACATACATATTCTAGAATACCCGATGCGTTAGAATCGGGCCACCATCTAGTACTCTTATATGTGTCTATGTATTGTACCTGTGTGTTTGATGCAACAGATACAGTATATGTGAATAAAGTCTTCACTGGGGGATGGGCTCAGGGGTCAGTCCCAGCCTGGATTTGTTACAGCAGTGATGACTGGAGTGTGGGTCCCATCAAAGAATAGACCCAGTGATTTAGTGACTGTGCTCCTGAGCTCTCTGGTTGGTGCTGTCTGTGGATGAGAATCCTGCACTGACCAGACAACACAAAGCTCCGGGGGTCACAGTCAGTAAATCACTGCTTCTAGTCTCTAACTGCAGCCCCTGCCTCCTCTCTTTACTCTGCTAAACAACCCATCACATTAGGACCATTCTTTACCTTCTGTTTAGGGGGTGATTGAGGTCCTGCACACAGCTGCAGCTTCGTTCCAGCCATGAGTGTGCAGACGCCGTTCTGCACAGGCTGGAAGTGTGTGCAGTCAGTGCAGGGAGAAGGTGCCAGACAGGACGGGGAGGAGGAGCAGCTGTGAAGAAGACAGGAGATGTCTCACCTCTGCGCATGGTATCCTATCATGAAGCTGCACGCCGGCAGCTTCCTGTCTCGCACAGCTGCGGCACCGAATGATGATGTCATGCAGCTGCTGCTGTGTGAGACAGGAAGCGCGGGCAGGAAGCATCCATTCCCTGCAGCTCCACTCCGCTGCCATTTTCTCTTGGAGACAGCGGAGCTGCAGGGATTGCTCCCTGCCCGCCGCACAAGAGGGCAATCTGGCCAGGGGCCCACGGAGCCGGATAACCTGTCCTGATTGCCCTCATTATTAGCCGCCCTGCAGGGGCCCCCCGGAGCCTCCGGGCCCCGGTGCAGTCGCACCGGTTGAACCGGCGGTATGTCCGCCTATGAGCCTATCAGTACAATTTTTATTTATGAGACCCATTTCCAAAAATTATTTTTAGCCCCAAATACATGTATTTAAATAAACAAAATATTAAACATCATTTAATGTCCCCTTTTATCTATTTTTCTCACTTCACTTCTCCAAGCAGCTATAAAAACTTATATTTGCTGCTTAGTTTAGTCAGTATAACTTCTCTGGCATAAGCAAAAAAATGTCTCTCAGCTGCACTAAATGTCCGTTACTGGCAGATTGTCACATAAGATAATATCACATTCTGAACAGAAATGAGAGCAAATAGGCAGACTAGTTCTAGGATAAAAACTGTCTAGGGGCATTGTACTGAGACTTCAAGGTTTTCTTATTTTGAACTCCTTAATGACATACCGTATTTACTTAGATGATGTTCTTGGGCTTTGAGCATTTTGGGGGGCATTTGTGTAATATGGCTAATATGGCCCATTGGGTCTAATTCCTTAAAGAGGACATTTTAGCTACACTATATTCCCTTTGAAATAACAATTCTTGATAACTTTTTTCTGAGGACTTTCTTTTTTTTTCATCCTTCTCTTATACCTCACTGGAAAAGTCTGAAAAAAATGTCAACTGGGTGTTACCTTTTCTATTGACAGGTGTGTGGACAGTGGGACCTGGTTACAACCATTTATTAGGAAGAGTAACAGAGGAACATCCTAACATGGAGTTCTAAGTTAAAATGCTTCATAATTATTTAATTAGGCATACATGTATTTAATTTAATTTGGAAAGTTAACAGGTCCTCCTTAATATAAGAGTCTCCTAATTGAGATCTCTTTCATTACCTACAACCGGGATCCAAGAAGTATCGCTTCTCCTTGCAGAGAGTGACATGATAAGCATGTCGAGGTGAGGAGACTTAAAGCTGCAATGCTCCTCTGGGAAATATGCAAATTGTCTCTTCAGAGAGGAAGAGGACTAGAACTCTAGTGCCACCTATTGGAAATAGCAATCCTAACAGTCAATGTCGACCCTTTAATGAGCCTTGTCACATGACTTAGGATAATAGCCAAACCAGAATCTCAATTTGCAGACACTGTGTTTCGGGGTACTGCCCTTCGTCAGTGCAAAGTGGAGATATGGCTTGGCTGATTGAGAGGCGTCTGACTGGGATCCAAGAAGTATCGTTTCTCCTTGCGGAGAGTGACATGATAAGCATGTCGAGGTGAGGAGACTTAAAGCCACAATGCTCCCCTGGGAAATATGCAAATTGTCTCTTCAGAGAGAAAGAGGACTAGAACTCTAGTGCCACTTATCCTTCAGACTTCTTGTAAAGGATGCAGCTGTTATAGGTAGCAATCTGAATGAGGTAGATTGCTACCTTTTTTATTCCAGACCCTGATCTTTCACTTCATCAAGTTTGGTTGAAGCACTTGTCTGACAGGTCAATGCCACCCATAAATGTATTATAATCTGTTACACTGAATCGTTTCTATTTGTGCCTGGTGGCGCACCTGTCTCTGACCATGACAGTGCTGTCCACATGTGTAACAAGGTGGCACGGAGTGGTAGTCCTGGGCGAATTCACTAAGCAACAGTCAGTGAGCACCCTGGCACCTTGTACATGAAAAGATGAGTAAAGTCCCTTGTACTGCATGTGCAGCGTGAACCACAGCACACTCACAGGCTCTTTCAGATTCCCCTCAGCTGCTGCCATGTCGGCTCTGCATTCATGAGCTCTGCAAATCACTTCAGAGATGAGGTCTTTTTTCAACAGCTTAACTTTTCTAGACAGCAGCGTATTCATCACATAGGCAGCACAGATACATCTTTTTAACTGCATTCTTCACACAGACAGCACAAGTTAAACACAGAGGCATCTTCTTATCTTTCCCTGCCATCCGGGCAGACTCGATTCTGTCATCTCTGTCTATATCCTTGCAGCCTCTGTCTCACTCTTGGTCAATCTCTTACCCACTATTGTACAATCCCTGTCCCTCTTCTGGGCAATCTCTGCCCCACTTGTGCTCCAGGCCCACCAGCTTCCTACCAGTCCCAGTTCTGGTTCCAATTGGGAAAGGTGCCAGGATCGCCATCTCAGCTCCTCCTTCCCCGGTCTTAGACCCCGGATCCTCTTCGGGGGGGCTTCTATTCTTGCTGGTGACCACCTGTATGACTCTCGGCCTGGGGCTCCTTCCTTCCGTAGCAGCTCTATCCCCATGGCAGTCCAACTGTTCATTCTCACTGCTGCATCTTGCCCTAGGGCTAGCTGCCCAGGTGTCTGAAAGAACCAGGAAGTAGCTGTCCTATATCCCCCTGCTCTTTGCTGCTCTGCTGTGTGACTCCCATCTGCTTAACCCTTATGTTGCCTGTATCTAACTAACACTTCTATCTATTCTATGCTCTATCTCTACTGTGCCCCCTCTGTTCTAATCCCCCTATGGTCCTGCACTACTTGCTAATCGATCCCTAAGCTAAAGCATATTACATCACGTTACACTACATGAAAAATGCATTACAGTGCACACAATAACAAAACATTAGTAAAACATGAGGGTGCCGCATGTGACACAGGTGAACAGCATTAAGGGGAGAGAAGATACATGACGGTCCCCGCCATCTCCTTACACATGCAGAATGGTGATAATGTAAATGTCTTTCCTTTCATTCCACTTCACTGCAAGAAGTTGGTCACTTGCCAGTGAGGATGACCACCCCTTCTCAAAATGCCTGAACACCAACTGTGAGGGAAAACCTACTTGTTTTTTCCTGACTGTCCAACAGGCCCCTGTATTTGCAGCATGGAGACATTTGTGTAGGGGAGATACTTGTGTAGAAATGGCATCATGAGCTCTCAGACAGTTTACCAGGGATGCCAATTGTCTGGGGCAGTTTGGAGAGTTTATTTGGGGGTTCCTACCTTCATAAATGAGAAAGGTGCACATGTGCCCTGATGTGATCTTGCACATTTTATATAATTTGACACAGTATTTAGCTAGCTTAAAGGGGAGTGAATTGGCGCAATGATAGACGGGCCTTGAGACCCATAAGGGACTTTTCAACGGCAGCATTTTGTTCAGGGGTATATCAACTTAAAAAGAATTCTTTAGGAGGGAAATTAGGGGTCTCAATTTATTTAGGCAATCATAATTGGGGTCATTTCTTGGGGGGGGGTTGGGAGATATCACTAAAATGAAAGACTCATTTGGGTTTTATAGTGAGTCATGGACATGATAGCTGCAAATACAGGAGGAAAGGAGAGTGTTTTTTTTTTATTAAATCCATATTGACGGTAATTCTCAATTTTTTTTCCATTTCAGGGTCACTTGTGGGGATCCATAAATGGGAATGGAGGGATCTGGGACTTTGGGAAATGTATTGTTGGGCATAGAAATTTGTTTGGTTGGTAATTAATCCCTGGACTTCTTGGGTTCCAAAAATTTGGAAAAAATCAAAAGGAGGTAAAACTAGTGATATCTACTTTTATACCAGGGGCTGCTAAAAAATGGTCGGGATGCCACAATGATTGGGGAACTGCGGAATTTGGTCCTCCCTCAGAAATTTTAGCAGTAACAACTGATTCCGCTACCATCGGGCTGTGGGATCCTGTGGAGGAGTTGTTACTGGCTGAATACAGTTCCACTTCAGAAGCTGATTCTGTATCTGTCCTGCGGCAGCAAAGCAGTGTATACGCCATTATGTTATTTTATTTTATGCCTGCCTAAAAAAAGCTAAATTTAGATTAACATTAGTAGACCTAAACCTAATCTAACACTAGCAATATACCTATAGCTGAAATTTTGGAGATTTTCCTACTCTGTGGGGTGCTTATTTAGACTTATTTCGCTAAGTCATCTGGGTAATTTCGCAATACATCCTGGGAACGGAAGATGACGACAGCCGCGCGCGTATCGCCGGAGCTTCGGTGGATCCCAGGTGGTGAGTATAGAACTATTTTTTATTTTAATTATTTTTTAACAGGGATATGGTGCCCACACTGCTGTATACTACGTGGGCTGTGTTAGATACCGCGTGGCTGCTATATACTACATAGGCAGTGTTATATACTATGTGGGCTGTGTGATATACTCCGTGGGCTGTGCAATATATTACGTGGCCACTGTTATATACTGCGTGTTATATACTACGTGGCTGCTATATATTACGTGGGCTGTGCTATATATTATGTGGCCACTGTTATATACTGCGTGGGCAGTGTTATACACTACGTGGCTGCTATATACTGCGTGGGCTGTGCTATATATTACGTGGCCAGTGTTATATACTGCGTGGCTGCTATATACTGCATGGGCTGTGTTATATAGTACGTCGCTGTGTTATATACTGCGTGGCCACTGTTATATATTGCGTGGCCTGTATTAACGCATCAGGTATTCTACAATATGTACAGTTAGGGCCAGAAATATTTGGACAGTGACACAATTTTCGCGAGTTGGGCTCTGCATGCCACCACATTGGATTTGAAATGAAACCTCTACAACAGAATTCAAGTGCAGATTGTAACGTTTAATTTGAAGGGTTGAACAAAAATATCTGATAGAAAATGTAGGAATTGTATACATTTCTTTACAAACACTCCACATTTTAGGAGGTCAAAAGTAATTGGACAAATAAACATAACCCAAACAAAATATTTTTAGTTTCAATATTTTGTTGCAAATCCTTTGGAGGCAATCACTGCCTTAAGTCTGGAACCCATGGACATCACCAAACGCTGGGTTTCCTCCTTCTTAATGCTTTGCCAGGCCTTTACAGCCGCAGCCTTCAGGTCTTGCTTGTTTGTGGGTCTTTCCGTCTTAAGTCTGGATTTGAGCAAGTGAAATGCATGCTCAATTGGGTTTAGATCTGGAGATTGAC
The DNA here is from genome assembly GCF_032444005.1 of Ranitomeya imitator. Lineage (NCBI taxonomy): Eukaryota > Metazoa > Chordata > Amphibia > Anura > Dendrobatidae > Ranitomeya > Ranitomeya imitator. The sequence goes on from NC_091283.1 coordinate 472,041,642, forward strand.
TTGGCCATTGCAGAATGTTCCACTTTTTGGCACTCATGAACTCCTGGGTAGCTTTGGATGTATGCTTGGGGTCATTGTCCATCTGTACTATGAAGCGCCGTCCAATCAACTTTGCAGCATTTGGCTGAATCTGGGCTGAAAGTATATCCCGGTACACTTCAGAATTCATCCGGCTACTCATGTCTGCTCTTATGTCATCAATAAACACAAGTGACCCAGTGCCATTGAAAGCCATGCATGCCCATGCCATCACGTTGCCTCCACCATGTTTTACAGAGGATGTGGTGTGCCTTGGATCATGTGCCGTTCCCTTTCTTCTCCAAACTTTTTTCTTCCCATCATTCTGGTACAGGTTGATCTTTGTCTCATCTGTCCATAGAATACTTTTCCAGAACTGAGCTGGCTTCTTGAGGTGTTTTTCTGCAAATTTAACTCTGGCCTGTCTATTTTTGGTATTGATGAATGGTTTGCATCTAGATGTGAACCCTTTGTATTTACTGTCATGGAGTCTTCTCTTTACTGTTGACTTAGAGACAGATACACCTACTTCACTGAGAGTGTTCTGGACTTCAGTTGATGTTGTGAACGGGTTCTTCTTCACCAAATTAAGTATGCAGCGATCATCCACCACTGTTGTCATCCGTGGACGCCCAGGCCTTTTTGAGTTCCCAAGCTCACCAGTCAATTCCTTTTTCTCAGAATGTACCCAACTGTTGATTTTGCTACTCCAAGCATGTCTGCTATCTCTCTGATGGATTTTTTTTTTTTTCAGCCTCAGGATGTTCTGCTTCACCTCAATTGAGAGTTCCTTTGACCGCATGTTGTCTGCTCACAGCAACAGCTTCCAAATGCAAAACCACACACCTGGAATCCACCCCTGACCTTTTAACTACTTCATTGATTACAGGTTAACGAGGGAGACGACTTCAGAGTTAATTGCAGCCCTTAGAGTCCATTGTCCAATTACTTTTGGTCCCTTGAAAAAGAGGACGCTATGCATTACAGAGCTATGATTCCTAAACCCTTTCTCCGATTTGGATGTGGAAACTATCATATTGCAGCTGGGAGTGTGCACTTTCAGCCCATATTATATATATAATTGTATTTCTGAACATGTTTTTGTAAACAGCTAAAATAACAAAACTTGTGTCACTGTCCAAATATTTCTGGCCCTAACTGTATGTATATAGCAGCCACATAGTATATAGCACTGGCCACGTAGTATTTGTCTGCTATATACTACATGGCTCCTATATACTACATGGCCTGTTTTATATACTATATGGCTGCTATATACATACATAAATACATATTCTAGAATACCCAATGCATTAGAATTGGGCCACCATCTAGTAACGCAAAAAATGTTGGTATTTTTTATTTGACTTGTTTTTCCATGTATTTTTGGTTTTCTTTTGAGAGGCATGTTTTTTTTTTTACATAATTAATGTTCTGTTTGATCTTCTGCTTTACTAATTTGAATAGTAATCTTTTATTCTCAGTCACTGGGTACAGATAATGTAGGCCCCATTACATAATAATTGCTTTCTTGGTGTCTTTAAGCTGACTAATTATCTAATTAGATGAATGGTTAGCTCATCAGTGAATGCCAGCTTTAATAAAAATGCCAAAAATTAGGGTTGAAGATCACTTCTGTCATAATTGAATGCCAGCTAGAATAGTAGTGCCAACTAACTCAATGAGACGGGCACCTGTGCTAGGAAACAAGTTTATTATTTTTTTTACTTATTCCTGTTTTCAATTAAACATAGGGGCCACGCTAATTCCATTCAACATGAAAAACAGATGTAGCAAAGGATTCTTATACACAGAGAAGTGATGTAAATAGGTACAGTTTTAATGTATTGTGATGAAACACTGGGTGAATGCCAGTTAATTCTGACAACCTAAATGTAGTAAGTGGTGCAGTAGCTAATGCTGACAGACATATGTACAATGTCAGTCAGTTGCTCATGTCATGATCATACAGCCGGAAAATAACAGGGATGATGTTGAAAAAGTTTATTGTACTGTGATGGTTCTCAATAACATGTGTTGCTTATTCATAAATGAACACCTACTGTAGATGTCCGTGCAAATCAGTGCATGCACAGACCGCAATCCATGGACTGGTTGTGGATCTCCCGAACCAAATGTGACATCCTCATTAAAATACATGAAGTTGTCATTATCCGGTTGGGAGACCTACGGGCAATCTGCGGAAGCTTGGACTGATTTACACAGATATCTGAATGAACCCTAACAGACATTCAAAGGAGACTTAACCCCTTAACAACCGCCGACACGCCTTTTAACGGTGGTAGTCCAGGGTACTTAAACCACAGCGCCGTTAATTAATGGTGCTGTGGAAAAAGTGTATAGCACCCCACAGAATCGAATTTTCTCTGGGGTCTCAGCTGCCGGGGGTAGCTGAGTCCCCAGAGAACATGATTCGGGTTGGTTTTTACCGACCCCGGTGTTGCAATTGCCATTATTAGCCGTATAACGGTGACCGAAAAAATAATGAAATTCACACTTTGCCTTTTAATTTCTCTCTCCTCTGATGTGATCGCAACAACTTTTGGGGTCCAATTTCTCCTGTTACCCTTGAGAAAATAAAAAATTGGGGGCTAAAAATCATTTTTGTGGAAAAAAATGATTTTTTTTATTTTCACAGCTCTGCGTTAAAAACTTCTGTGAAGCACTTGGGGGTTCAAAGTGCTCACCACACATCTACATAAGTTCCTTCCTTGGGGGGTCTAGTTTCCAAAATGGTGTCACTTGTGGGGGGGAGGTTCTACTGTTTTGGTACATCAGGGGCTCTGCAAATGCAGACCATTCTATCAGTCTGCATTCCAAAACGGTGCTCCTTCCCTTCCGATTTCTGCCATGCACCCAAACAGTGGTCCAACCCCACATATGGGGTATCAGCATACTCATAACAAATTGAGAAATAACTTTTTTGGTCCAATTTTTCCTGTTACCCTTGTAAAAGTAAAAATTTTGTGGTGAAAAGATCATTTTTGAGGAACAAATATGATTTTTTATTTTCACGGCTCTACGTTATAAACTTCTGCGAAGCACTTGGGGGTTCAAAGTGCTCACCACACATCTAGATAAGTTCTTTAAGGGGTCTAGTTCCCAAAATGGTATCACTTGTGGGGGGTTTCTACTGGTTAGGCACATCAGGGGCTCTCTAAACACAACATGGCGTCCGATCTCAATTCCAGCCAATTCTGCATTGAAAAAAGTCAAACGGCACTAATACTCTTCCAAGCTCTGCCACGCGCCCAACAGTAGTATACCCCCACATATGGGGTATTGGCGTTTTCAGGAGAAATTGCACAACAAATTTTGTGGTTCAGCTTCTCTTTTTACACTTGTGAAAATAAAAAAAAATTGTTCTGATGTAAAATGTTTGTAAAAAAAAAAAAAGTTAATGTTAAGTTTTTCCATCCACATTGCTTCAGCTCCTGTGAAGCACGTAAAGCGTTAAAAAACTTCTTGAATGTGGTTTTGAGCACCTTGAGGGGTGCAGCTTTTAGAATGGTGTCACTTTTGGGTATTTTCTGTCATGTACACCCCTCAAAGTGACTTTAAATGTGAGATGGTCCCTAAAAAAATGGTTTTGTAAATTTTGTTGTAAAAATGGGAAATCACTGGTCAACTTTTAACCCTTATAACTTCCTAACAAAAAAAAATTTGTTTCCAAAATTGTACTGATGTAAAGTAGACATGTGGGAAATGTTATTTATTAACTATTTTGTATCATGTCTCTGATTTAAGGGCATAAAAATTAAAATTGCAAAATTTTAAAATTGTCTCCATATTTCCATTTTTTTCATAAATAAACGCAAGTAATATTGAAGAAATTTTACAGCTATCATAAAGTACAATATGTCATGAAAAACAGTCTCAGAATCAGAGGGATCCGTTAAAACGTTCCAGAGTTATAATCTCATAAAATGACAGTGGTCAGAATGGTAAAAATTGGCCTGGTCATTAAGCTACAAATTGGCTCTGTCAATAAGGGGTTAATCATTGATACTTATTGCAAACAATTATGTAAATCCACCTGCATTCTTCAGAAGTCTGTTCAATCCCTCCACTTTTAGGCAAGGAGGCATCATCTCAATCACTCAATAACACATTTTATTGGGGTCATCCCTGCTGTAGATTACAGCTTTCAGCAGAATCATTCAGAGTGCTCCTCTTTGTACTGCTGTGGTAAATTCACTGACTTGATTTTTAATAGAATAGCTGTTGTTAATCTTTTATAGCTTTTTACTTGAAAGTTCTGTTTGCAATGGTGCTTAGTATATTTAGCACATCATATATGCCAGTGACGACACAGCATTTTATCTTAATTATCCAGACATCTATATTCAGTTAGCCAGGAGTCATTGACTGTTATCTATATGTTGACTTTTGAATTTATGCGTTTGTTCTTCAGTTGGTCAAGAACCACACAGTGTGATCACATGAGTCTTAAATGTTGATTTTTGATATTTCTAATGTTTGCCTCTTATATCATCTTCTACAACTTATTGTCTGCTATCTCTGCAAGACAGTGATACTGTGGCATTGAACAATGGATGTTTGGTTAATATGTTGAATGACCATTAGTGTGGGTCCTGTGGCTTGTTGACTTGCGAAACAGAGGAGTAAAAACTGTGCAAATTGATTAAATAGTCAAACAATGCGAGTTAACCTCATCACATCTTTTTCTTGACCTCTGGATGCTGGTTTGAAGGCCAACAATTGTGAACTATATAAGTGGGATATGCATCTAACTATATAGATCCAGACAGCCAAGAGATCCAGACAGCCAAAGAACCAGAGACTCTTTAAAAGACAGCAGCCAAAACATCATGGCTCCAGCCTAAGGGAGACAGATTTGACATTCTACAGTATGTCAGCTTAGTAGACCACGACCCTGGCTGAAAGAATACAGATCTGTTCCATTAACAATCAATGAACCATGGATATGTTTGGGGTAGTCAAGATTTTTTACCCATCGGTCGCCTGAGCCCCATGGGTACATTTTGGGAAAGCCAGTATTGGAACCCATCGGTCACCTGGCTCCATGAAGATGTTCAGAGAAGCCAAGATGTGACCCTTCGATCACCTGGCCTTGTACCTTAATGGACTGTGAGCTTCCAAAGCTTGTCTTTACCTCCTCTCTGTGCATGCCACAGGTGGGGGTAGTCGGCGCTGGAAGCTCTGAAGTCACAGCTGCTCTTATCTCGGTGAGTCAGCGGAAGGGTGAGACTCTGTAATTTTGCACCATCTTAGGTATTTTGCTGGGACTGTTCTATGTGTTATTTGCCTGTATTGTGATTCACTAAAGTATTGCCACACTGTTTTACCCTCACCCTGTGTTGTCCGAGTATTATTATGCCCACAGTAAAAGGAGCGCAGGTGTTCGGTGGGATGATCCCTGGTCCATGAGATTTTGGCTAGCGGACTAGGGTACCTCCTGACCCCCGTGTCTTGACAATTCCATTCACAGGGTTGTAACAATCGTGGTTGCAGAGACTGTGACCGGTGTCAGTCTCGCTGACACCAGCACCTATTTCAGCTAGATGTACAACCGAGGACATGAATTCAGCTGAAATGTATTGTGGCACAGAGATCAGCTGGTCAACGTACTGCTACATGCCACTGGCAAATTAGAGGCCGACAGCTGACATCAGTGTACCATTCAAAGGCAACGCACAGCAATGATGCCATGAGTTGCCCATAGCAGACACACCGTAGTCAGCTGCAGGCTCTTGCACTGGCTACAGAAGCGGATGCAGCACTTTTTGGGAGAAGAGGAAGGTAAGAAAAACTTTTTTTATGTGATAGATGACAGCAGCAGAACTTTATTACAGGATGGCTCAGGAAGGGCGGTATTATTACTGGACTGAGAATGGGGGCATTGTACCAAGATAGGGGACATTATACCAGAAAGGAGCCTGGGATAGGGGGCATTATACTTGGAAAGGGCCCAGGATGTGACACATATATTTCTGGAAGGGGGGGCATTATTCCAGGAAAAGACTTAGGATGGGGGGAATTAGTACTGGAAGGGGCCTAGGATGAGGGATATATATTACTGGACATGGCATGATAGAAACATTACACCAGAATGAGGGGACAATATTACTGGAAGGGACCTAGGATGAGAGACATTATATCAGGAATGGGCTATAATAGAGACATCATTACAAGAAGGGGCTCGTGATGGAGGACATTATAGCAGGAAGGTGGCCAGTATGTTGGATATTCTTACTTGAACGGGCCCAGAGTGGGGAACATTCTAACTGGAAGGGGCACAGAATGTTTTACATTATTACTGCAAGGAGCCCAGGATGGGGGACATTATTACTGGAATAGGCTCAGGATGTTGGACATTATTACTTGAAGGGGACTAGGATGGTGAACATTAATACAGTATGGGGAAATTAGTACATTACCGTAGGGTGACATGTATGTTTTTATAGGATTAGCAGAATAAAACTAGGAGGAAAAAGACAGCACAATAGGGTTTTATCCAAGGAAGATGTGGGTGTTTAAATAAGGTTCCCGTATATACTCGAGTATAAGCCGAAATTTTTGGGCTGAAAGTGCCTCTCTCGGCTTATACTTGAGTCACGGTCGGCGGCAGGGTCGGCGGGTGAGGGGGAGAGGGCGCTGAGGCATACTTACCTGCTGCCGGGGCTCCTGGCGCTGTCCCTGCAGTCCCACAGTCTCCGGGTGCCGCAGCTCTTCCCCTGTTCAGCGGTCACGTGGGACCGCTCATTAAAGTAATGAATATGGACTCCACTCCCATAGGGGTGGAGCCGCATATTCATTTCTCTAATGAGCGGTAACAGTGACCGCTGATAGAGGAAGAGGCTGCGGCACCGAAGACCAGCTGTCCGGGAGAAGGAGCGGGACGCCGGGAGCAGGTAAGTATTACATATTCACCTGTCCGCGTTCCACACGCCGGGCGCCGCTCTGTCTTCGGGTCTTCTTGCACTGACTGTTCAGGTCAGAGGGCGCGATGACGTACTAGTGTGCGCGCCGCCCTCTGCCTGAACAGTCAGTGCGGAGAGACGCCGAGACGGGACGCTGAGGATCTGCAAGCAGCAAGAGGTAAGTATGGCATTTTTTCTTATTGCAGCAGCAGCAGCAGCAATGGCACAGCTTTCTATGGTACATCTATGGGGCAATAATGAACGGTGCACAGCACTATATGGCACAGCTATGGGGCAATAATGAACGGTGCAGAGCACTATATGGCACAGCTTTCTATGGTACATCTATGGGGCAATAATGAACGGTGCAGAGCACTATATGGCACATCTATGGGGCAATAATGAACAGTGCAGAGCACTATATGGCACAGCTTTCTATGGTACATCTATGGGGCAATAATGAACGGTGCAGAGCACTATATGGCACATCTATAGGGCAATAATGAACGGTGCAGAGCACTATATGGCACAGCTTTCTTTCGTACATCTATGGGGCAATAATGAACGGTGCAGAGCACTATATGGCACAGCTTTCTATGGTACATTTATGGGGCAATAATCAACGGTGCAGAGCTCTATATGGCACAGCTTTCTATGGTTCATCTATGGGGCAATAATGAACGGTGCAGAGCACTATATGGCACAGCTTTCTATGGTACATCTATGGGGCAATAATCAACGGTGCAGAGCATTATATATGGCACATATTTATATGGAGCATCTATGGGGCCATACTGAATGGTGCAGAGCATTATATATGGCACAGCTTTATGTGGAGCATCTATGGGGCCATAATGAACGGTGCAGAGCATTATATGTGGCACAGCTTTATATGGAGCATCTATGGGGTCATAATGAACGGTATGGAGCATCTATTTTTATTTTTGAAATTCACCGGTAGCTGCTGCATTTTCCACCCTAGGCTTATACTCGAGTCAATAAGTTTTCCCAGTCTTTTGTGGCAAAATTAGGGGAGTCGGCTTATACTCGGGTCGGCTTATACTCGAGTATATTCGGTATACTAACCTGATTTAGTTGTGTATACACAAAATTTCAATCACTTATACATCCAACTGCTGCAGGTCCAATGGGTCATCAGACTGGGAAAACACAGATATGGAGGATTTGCAGATAATCTGTGCTTCTGGTAACCCATATAACAAATCCAAATCCAGATAAAAAGTATATGAGTTTTTTCTTTATTCAGTCAATGCGTTTCAAAGTACTATAGACTTCTTCATCAGGATAAGAAAAAGGAACCTGTATGTCTTTATAGGATTTAGAATGCTACAAGGGCCCATACATTTCACCAAAATGCAGATGGGGGTTCAGATCCAAATTTTGCACCAGAGCCCATCGGACTCCAATTAAACCACTGGCCATTTACATTCTTTTTCGAGGTGATCTTATTTGTTAACAGCACAATATAATGCGGTTTGCAATCCATATATTTTTCACAGTTTTTACAGTTACGTAAATAAGGCAGCACACTGCAGCGCTAGAACATACAAACTTGAAAAACGAAATTTGAACTGCATTACTGCACTAGAAATATGAAAAATGAGAGCTTTTAGCGCATAAAAATGGCCAATTTTATGTGTACCTGGTAGCCTCTTTACTGCATCTCTCTTATACCAGGTCCTACGCTTGCCTTACCTCGCTGAGAATAAACGTCTCCATCTGAATGGGTACATGTGAAAACCTCTTACTAGACTAAAATTCTCTCTCTATGTGGAGGGGTATTGGACCTGCTGTAATTAAAACACCTGAAGCTAGGAGGCGGAGTGCACGATCAGAAGGCTAGAGAATACATTTCAAAAACCTGACCTGCACATCCAAACATAGACTGAGTGTGAACAGGTGCTGAACCCAGAGTCGCCAACTCGTATATAGTTAAGTAAATAAGGCAGCACACTGCAGCGCTAGAACATACAAAAAAAGTTTTTACAGTTACGTCCATATATATTTGGACAGAGACAACATTTTTCTAATTTTGGTTATAGACAATAATACAATGAATTTTAACCCCTTTCTGACCTCGGACGGGATAGTACGTCCGAGGTCAGATCCCCTGCTTTGATGCAGGGCTCCGCGGTGAGCCCGCACCAAAGCCGGGACATGTCAGCTGTTTTGCGATCTGCCCGCACCTATTAACTAGTTAAATGCCGCTGTCAAACGCAGACAGCGGCATTTAACTACCGCTTCCGGCCGGGGTCAGCGATGCGTCTCCATTGTAACCATAGAGGTCCTTGAGACCTCTATGGTTACTGATCGCCGGTGGCTGTGAGCGCCACCCTGTGGTCGGCGCTCACAGCACACCTCCATTTCTGCTACATAGCAGCGATCAGCAGATCGCTGCTATGTAGCAGAGGCGATCGAGTTGTGCCTGCTTCTAGCCTCCCATGGAGGCTATTGAAGCATGGCAAAAGTAAAAAAAAAAGTTGAAAAAAATGTTAAAAAAATATAAAAGTTTAAATCACCCCCCTTTCGCCCCAATCAAAATAAATCAATTAAAAAAATATAAAATCAACGCATATTTGGTATCGCCGCGCTCAGAATCGCCCGATCTATCAACTAAAAAAAAGCATTAACCTGATCGCTAAACAACGTAGCGGGAAAAAAATTCGAAATGCCAGAATTACGGTTTTTTTAAAAAAAATGCAATAACGGGCGATCAAAAGAACGTATCTGCACCGAAATGCTATCATTAAAAACGTCATCTCGGCACGCCAAAAATAAGCCCTCAACCGACCCCAGATCATGAAAAATGGAGACGCTACGGGTATCGGAAAATGGCGCAATTTTTTTCTTTTTTTTTAGCAAAGTTTGGAATTTGTTTTCACCACTTAGGTAAAAAATAACCTAGTCATGTTTGGTGTCTATGAACTCGTAATGACCTGGAGAATCATAATGTCAGGTCATTTTAAGCATTTAGTGAACCTAGCAAAAAAGCCAAACAAAAAACAAGTGTGGGACTGCACTTTTTTTGCAATTTCACCGCACTTGGAATTCTTTTCCCGTTTTCTAGTACACGACATTGTAAAACCAATGATGTCGTTCAAAAGTACAACTCGTCCCGCAAAAAATAAGCCCTCACATGGCCAAATTGACGGAAAAATAAAAAAAACGAACACGGAAAAACAAAAAAATCCCAAGGTCATGAAGGGGTTAAACAAAACAATTCAGATGTAGTTGAAGTTCAGGCTTTCAGCTTTCATTTGAGGGTATCCACATTAAAATTGGATGAAGGGTTTAGGAGTTTCAGCTCCTTAACATGTGCCACCCTGTTTTTAAAGGGACCAAAAGTAATTGGACAATAGACTCCAAGGCTATTTCATGGACTGGTGTGGGCAATCCCTTTATTATGTCATTCTCTATTAAGCAGATAAAAGGCCTGGAGTTGATTTGAGGTGTGGTGCTTGAATTTGGAAGGTTTTGCTGTGAAGTAAACACACGGTCAAGGGAGATCTCCATACAGGTGAAACAAGCCATCCTTAAGCTGCGAATACAGAAAAAAACCCTCCGAGAAATTGCTACAATATTAGGAGTGGCAAAATATACTGTTTGGTACATACTGAGAAAGAAAGAAAGCACTGGTGAACTCATCAATGCAAAAAGACCTGGGCCCCCAAGGAAGACAGCAGTGGTGGATAGGGTTGAGCGAAACAGATCGGACAAATTCAAAAATCGCCGACTTTCGGCAAAGTCGAGTTTTGTGAAACCCAACTCGATCCTAGTGTGGGATCGGCCGTGAGGTCGGCGATCTGCGCGCAAAAGTCGCGTTTCGTATGACGCTTTCAGCGCCATTTTTCAGCCAATGAAGGAGGACGCAGAGTGTGGGCAGCGTGATGACAAAGGTCTCGGTCGCCACCATCTTAGAGAAGGGCATGACAGTGATTGGCTTGCTTTCTGCGGCGTCACAGGGGCTATAAAGGGGCGTGCACGCCGGCCGCCATCTTACTTCTGCCGATGTTAGCATAGGGAGAGGTTGCTGCAGCTTCATCAGAAGAAGGGATATAGTTAGGGAGGGAAGATTAACACCCAAACCCCTTGTGCTGTAGCGATTTCCACTGTCCAACACCACTATTTTTTTGCAGGGTTATCTTGTTTATTTGTCCACACTTTTGTATGCAGCAGTCCTTTTTATTGCTGCCATACTTTTCCTGAGATCATTGTAGGGAGATTGAAATTGTACTACAGTCCTTGTATTTTTTCATATATCTTCCAGCCACTTTCTGACACTTACATTGTGTTGTTTTATGCACTGGGCCTGAGTTTTGGTTCAGTCTCCCCCAAAAATGTGAGATTCAAATTCTCACAAAGTGGATATACTTCAGTCCTGTTAGTTTGTAGTATATCAGCCAGCCACTTTCTGCCACTTACATTGTGTTTTTTATGCACAGGGCCTGAGGTTTGGTTCAGTCCCCCCCCCCCCAAAAAAAAAGCGAGATTTAAATTCTCAACAAGTTTATATACACCATCTACCTTGTTTTACAGTACCATATAACGATTGTTATTTTGGTTAGATTTTCCAAAAAATGAGGAAGTCTGGTGGAAGAGCCCATGGGCGGTGGTTGCCAGCTGGTACTGATGGTGGTGGTGGTGCATCTAGTGGTAGTTGCAAAAGCACAATAGCACCTAAGGCTGGATGTGTTGAGCAAGCGTCATCATCTGGCTACACAAGGCCTCGAAGTCTCCCTAATCTGGGAGTAGGAAAACAGCTTTTAAAGCCGGAGCAGCAGGAAAAAGTTTTGGCTTTCCTTGCTGAGTCAGCCTCTAGCTCTGACCGAAAAAAGGACACGTCTGGCTACCCAGAATGTTGATGATCTAACCTTCATTAAAATGAACCAATCATGGATTTCAAATTATTTTGCCCCACCTTCCCCTGCTGACACTTAGCTTGCCGGAAAAATGTCTTGCTTTTGGCCTCCTCTTACTGACTTCTCCAATTCCTCCATTTGCAGCTGCTGAATGTCCAACATAGGCCATTTTAATACCTCCCTAAATGGGCTGACTCCCCCCACAGGGCCGTGGTCACCACCTGGCGCAAGCACCCGTGCGAGTGCCGTTTGCCTGGACAGGTGGGTGCGTCCACTCTTGGGCAACGGCACTGGCACAGGGTCCCTCATAGTACAATGAAGTGTTTCTGATGGTGGTGGTGCACAACCAACGTCAGACACACCGTCGTAATATATGGGCCCTGTGCCAGAACCGTCGCCCACAAGAGAGTGTTCCCACCCAGCTCGGACAGTGCTCTACCACTTGCAATACTTACCTCTCCCTGCTCCTCCACTGTGTAGTCTGTGCTGTTAAATCCTTCAATGGCACTGCCAATACAAATTTGTTGAAATGATAGATGATAGTTAAAATATACAGGGGCCCTGGCCTCTATTTAGACCAGTTAATAATTTGCGCCTACTACCACTGTCTGCTACCCAGCAGAGGAGCTCACCCCTGTACCTAGCTATACCGCCCGTTTAGTCCTGTTATCAATTTTTTAAACTGCATTTAGCCTACTTTAATATTTGGGGCTATTAACTGTGTCTGCCACTCATTACAGTTATCCTCCACTGAACAAAGCAATGCCGCCTGTTTAGTCCTGTTACCAATTTTGAACTGCATTTAGCCTACTTTAATATTTGGGACTATTAACTGTGTCTGCCACTCATTACAGTTGTTCTCCACTGAACAAAGCAATGCCGCCCATTTAGTCCTGTTACCAATTTTGAACTGCATTTAGCCTACTTTAGTATTTGGGCCTACTAACTGTGTCTGCCACTCATTACAGTTGTCCTCCACTGAACAAAGCAATGCCGCCTGTTTAGTCCTGGTACCAATTTTCAACTGCATTTAGCCTACTTTATTATTTGGGCCTACAGTCATGGCCAAAAGTATTAACACCCCTGAAATTCTGTCAGATAATACTCAGTTTCTTCCTGAAAATGATTGCAATCACAAATTCTTTGGTATTATTATCTTCATTTAATTTGTCTAAAATGAAAAAACACAAAAATAATTGTCCTAAAGCCAAATTGGATATCATTCCACACCAAACATAAAAAAGGGGGTGGACAAAAGTATTGGCACCGTTCAAAAAATCCTGTGATGCTTCCCTAATTAGTGTAATTAACAGCACCTGTAACTTACCTGTGGCACCTAACAGGTGTTGGCAATAACTAAATCACACTTGCAGCCAGTTGACATGAATTAAAGTTGACTCAACCGCTGTCCTGTGTCCTTGTGTGCACCACATTGAGCATGGAGAAAAGAAAGAAGACCAAAGAACTGTCTGAGGACTTGAGAAACCAAATTGTGAGGAAGCATGAGCAATCTCAAGGCTACAAGTCCATCTCCAAAGACCTGAATGTTCCTGTGTCTACCGTGCGCAGTGTCATCAAGAAGTTTAAAGCCCATGGCACTGTGGCTAACCTCCCTAGATGTGGACGGAAAAGAAAAATTGACAAGAGATTTCAACGCAAGATTGTTCGGATGTTGGATAAAGAACCTCGACTAACATCCAAACAAGTTCAAGCTGCCCTGCAGTCCGAGGGTACAACAGTGTCAACCCGTACTATCAGTTATCGTCTGAATGAAAAGGGACTGTAGGAGACCCAGGAAGACCCCACTTCTTACCCCGAGACATAAAAAAGCCAGGCTGGAGTTTGTCAAAACTTACCTGAAAAAGCCTAAAAGTTTTGGAAGAATGTTCTCTGGTCAGATGAGACAAAAGTAGAGCTTTTTGGGCAAAGGCATCAACATAGAGTTTAGAGGAGAAAAAAGAGGCATTCAAAAAAAAGAACACGGTCCCTACAGTCAAACATGGCGGAGGTTCCCTGATGTTTTGGGGTTGCTTTGCTGCCTCTGGCACTGGACTGCTTGACCGTGTGCATGGCATTATGAAGTCTGAAGACTACCAACAAATTTTGCAGCATAATGTAGGGCCCAGTGTGAGAAAGCTTGGTCTCCCTCAGAGGTCATGGGTCTTCCAGCAGGACAATGACCCAAAACACACTTCAAAAAGCACTAGAAAATGGTTTGAGAGAAAGCACTGGAGACTTCTAAGGTGGCCAGCAATGAGTCCAGACCTGAATCCCATAGAACACCTGTGGAGAGATCTAAAAATGGCAGTTTGGAGAAAGCGCCCTTCAAATATCAGGGACCTGGAGCAGTTTGCCAAAGAAGAATGGTCCAAAATTCCAGCAGAGCATTGTAAGAAGCTCATTGATGGTTACCAGAAGCGGTTGGTCGCAGTTATTTTGGCTAAAGGTTGTGCAACCAAGTATTAGGCTGAGGGTGCCAATACTTTTGTCTGGCCCATTTTGGAGTTTTGTGTGAAATGATCAATGTTTTGTTTTTTGCTTCATTCTCTTTTGTGTTTTTTAATTTAAGACAAATTAAATGAAGATAATAATACCAAAGAATTTGTGATTGCAATCATTTTCAGGAAGAAGCTGAGTATTATCTGACAGAACTGCATGGGTGTGAATACTTTTGGCCATGACTGTATATCTGTGTTTCCTCCTCATCCTGCCCATTGCCAAGCCACTGCTAGATGAGTCTACTCATACATTGACCCAGACCACTACATTCCCCTTGCACTCTACACAGCCAGAATCTGACCCTGCTGAAAGTCAGGTTCCCCTTCCCACATACTATACCACCTTACACGGGGACAAAGAGGAAGGTGTAGATGAAAGTGCAGGTTCCTTCATCAGGTGGGGGGGCATAATCGTTGGCGACATCACTGGCACAGGGCCCCTCATAGTATACAAAAGTGTCTCTGCCAGTGGGAGGCGCCACCCGCCATCAAACACACCGCCATACTATGAGGGGCCCTGTGCCAGTGCCAACGAGTGGGCCCCCCCTGCTTGCTCAGGATCACAGCACTTGCAAAGTTGAAATACTGACCTCTCCCTGCTCCACCGCTGTGACGTATTCTGCGTTTTCTGGGCCCACGAAAATCTTGAGCCAGCCCTACCCCACCACAACTTTAGCCAAATGACCCCCATTTTTCAATGCCTAACTATTATTATAAAGTAAATTAAGATTAACAAGCTTAAGAAATAAGAATTGATGTTTTTGGCATTAAAATGGGCACTGTAGGTGTTTTCCTGGCCTCCACTCACTGCCAACTTTGATTCCCCATTGACTTGCATTGGGTTTCGTGTTTCATTCGGCCCCCGACTTTTCACAATTATCGGCCGATTTCACTCGACCCAACTTTTGACAAAGTTGGGTTTCGCGAAACCTGACTCGATCCGAAAAAAGTAAAAGTCGCTCAACTCTAGTGGTGGATGATCGCAGAATTATCTCCATGGTGAAGAGAAACCCCTTCACAACAGCGAACCAAGTGAATAACCCTCTCCAGGAGGTAGGCGTATCAATATCCAAATCTACCATAATGAGAAGACTGCATGAAAGTAAATACAGAGGGTTCACTGCACGGTACAAGCCACTCATAAGCATCAAGAATATAAAGGCTAGACTGGACTATGCTAAGAAACATCTTAAAAAGCCAGCACAGTTCTGGGAGAACATTCTTTGGACAGATGAAACAAGATCAACCTCTACCAGAATGATGGAAAGAGAAAAGTATGGCGAAGGCGTGGTACAGCTCATGATCCAAAGCATACCACATCATCTGTAAAACATGGCGGAGGCAGTGTGATGGCTTGGGCAAGCATGGCTGCCAGTGGCACTGGGTCACTAGTGTTTATTGATGATGTGACACAGGACAGAAGCAGCCGAATGAATTCTGAGGTATTCAGGGCCATACTGTGTGCTCAGATCCAGCCAAATGCAGCCAAACTGATTGGTTGTCGTTTCATACTACAGATGGACAATGACCCAAAACATAAAGCCAAAGCAACCCAGGAGTTTATTAAAGCAAAGAAGTGGAATATTCTTGAATGGCCAAGTCAGTCACGTGATCTCAACCCAACTGAGCATGCATTTCACTTGTTAAAGACTAAACTTCAGACAGAAAGGCCCACAAACAGCAACAGAAAACCACAACAGTGAAGGCCTGGCAGAGCATCAAAAAGGAGGAAACACAGCGTCTGGTGATGACCAAGACTTCAGGCAGTCATTGCCAACAAAGGGTTTTCAACCAAGTACTTAAAATTATTGAATCTGTCCAATTACTTTTGGTCCCTTTAAAGACAGGGTGGCACATGTTAAGGAGCTGAAACTTCTAAACCCTTCATCCAATTTTAATGTGGATACCCTCAAATAAAAGCTGAAAGTCTGAACTTCAACTGCATCTGAATTGTTTTGTGGTAATATCTATAACCAAAATTAGAAAAATGTTATCTCTGTCCAAATATATATGAACATAACTGTAAATGGATTTTAAGAAAACAACATTTTCAGTGTATCTTTTTTTAATTATATCAATTTATAGCACTTGCACTTTTTCATTATTAATGCAACTGCATTTCATGGTGATTTAACTATTTAACTATGTATAATAAGACTTTTTTCCTTACTGTAACACGTCCTCTGCATTTCAATGTTTTATTATGGTTATGATACAATAAAGATTATATAAAAATGTTAATAGTCTCCTTTCATTATAGGATCATGTTTATATTTGGAGTTACTATTTATTTCTATAGCTTTTGGACTCTATTTAGGTTGAATTCATGCATTATCAGACAGAGACTATGGACAGTTGTTGCAGCCTGCCATCTGCCACTGCTGGATTTCCAGGCAATTTTCTTGTGAATACAAGGCTATTTTTGTTGCATGGTGTAATATCTAGATTTCTGAACTATTGGATGCTAGATTGATGGAATCAAAGCATCTCTATTTCAAGCTATAAAATTCTCTATCAAAGGACACTAAACCTGTTCTGTATCCTCAAAACAGGTTTTCAAGGATGTAATAAATACTATAGAGTCTTCCTCTAAAGCAGCTCTCAAATCCATTTCAGAAAGGAGAATTATCTTTTAGTACTTCCAATTTTCAGCACACTTCTTCATTCGCAAGTCTTTTTTTTCTTTCAAAATGAATATGCCATACATAATTCTGACTGTGTCCCTCTCATGAAACACTGATATTGATTTCCATTAAGCAGAGCACATAAAAAAACCCTGCACTTGGTTAATAACTAAACCTCTAATGGAACATCTATCACGTTGGATAAAACAGACCTGATTGTCAGGGTCCACAAACATATTCAATCTTCCCCTTATGTGTTCTTTCATCAAAATTCACAAGGTCACATCCATATGCTGCAAAGTCAACTATGCTAGCAATGTCTTAGGTGTTTTATTGTATAGCCATGGTCTAGATGGACACACCATGTGGCTGGAGAATTATCTGAATGTAATGTGAGGTATCCTGGCAGTATGGATTTTCACTTAACATAACTTTAGTAAATGTGTTTTGATTTCTTAAGAAAGGACTTGTCCATTTGAAGACAGTATCTGGCAGTTTACATGTAAACTGGATCCACGTAAAAAGTTTAGTATTTTATAAATAAACTAGATGGTGGCCCGATTCTAATGCATCGGGTATTCTAGAATATGCATGTCCACGTAGTATATTGCCCAGCCACGTAGTATATTGCCCAGCCACTTAGTATATTGCCCAGCCATGTAGTTTATTGCCCAGTCACGTAGTATATTGCCCAGACATGTAGTATATTGCCCAGTCACATAGTATATTGCCCAGTCACGTAGTATATTGCCCAGTCACGTAGTATATTGCTGAGTCACGTAGTATATTGCCCAGCCACGTAGTATATTGCCCAGCCACGTAGTATGTTGCCCAGCCACGTAGTATATTGCCCAGCCATGTAGTATATTGCCCAGACACGTAGTATATTGCCCAGCCACGTAGTATATTGCCCAGCCACGTAGTATATTGCCCAGCCATGTAGTATATTGCCCATCCACATAGTATGTTGCCCAGCCACGTAGTATATTGCCCAGCTACGTAGTATATTGCCCAGTCATGTAGTATATTGTCCAGTCAAGTAGTATATTGCCCAGTCACGTAGTATATTGCTCAGCTACGTAGTATATTGCCCAGCCACGTAGTATGTTGCTCAGCCACGTAGTATATTGCCCAGTCATGTAGTACATTGCCCAGCCACGTAGTATATTGCACAGCGACAGAGTATACAGCACAGAGCCATGTAGTATACAGACTTAAAATAAAAAATCTACTATATAATTGTCTAAGGCTATGTTCACACCTTGCGTCGGGTCCCTGCGGGTTCTCCCGCAGCGGATTTGATAAATCTGCAGGGCAAAACAACTGCGGTTCTCCCTGCAGATTTATCGCGGTTTGTTCCGCGTTTTCCGCTGCGGGTTTCCGCCTATACTATTGATGCTGCATATGCAGCAATATGCAGCATCAATAGTAATGTTAAAAATAATAAAAATTGGTTATACTCACCCTCTGATGTCCGGATCTCCTGGGCGCTGCACCCGGCGGTCCGGTTCCTAAGATGCTGTGGGAGAAGGACCCTTCGTGACATCACGGTCATGTGACCGCGACGTCACCGCAGGTCCTGGTCGCACAGCAACTCTGACCGGACGGCCGCGTGCAGCGCCCAGGAGCTCCGGACATCAGAGGGTGAGTATAACCAGATTTTTTATTTTTTAACCCCAAATATGGTTCCCAGGGCCTGGAGGAGAGTCTCCTCTCCTCCACCCCGGGTACCACCCGCACATTATCCGCTTACTTCCCGCAACGTGGGCACAGCCCCATGCGGGAAGTAAGCGGTTCAATGTATTCCTATGGGTGCAGAATCGCAGCGATTCTGCACAAAGAAGTGACATGCTGCGGGTTGTAAACCGCTGCGTTCCCGCGCGGTTTTTCCCGCAGCATGTGCACAGCGGTTTGCGGTTTCCATAGGGTTTACATGTTACTGTAAACGCTATGGAAACTGCTGCGGACCCGCAGCATCAAAATCGCGGCGGTTCCGCGGTAAAAACCGCTAAGTGTGAATATAGCCTAAGGGTCACTTCCGTCTGTCTGTCTGTCACAGATGTTCATTGGTCGCGGCCTCTGTCTGTCATGGAAATCCAAGTCGCTGATTGGTCGTGGCAAAACAGCCACGACCAATCAGCGACGAGCACAGTCCGGTGAAAAAATGTCCGCTCCTTACTCCCTGCAGTCACTGCCCGGCGCCCGCTCCATACTCCCCTCCAGTGACCGCTCACACAGGGTTAATGCCGGCGGTAACGGACCGCGTTATGCCGCGGGTAATGCACTCTGTTACCGCTGCTATTAACCCTGTGTGTCCCCAACTTTTTACTATTGAGGCTGCCTATGCGGCATCAATAGTAAAAAGATCTAATATTAAAAATAATTAAAAAAAGCAAAAAATCATTATATACTCACCTTTCGCCGCCTTTCCCGCTCATCGCGATGCTCCGGTAACCGCTCTGGTGGCAAGGATGGTACGCGACAAGGACCTGCCATGACGTCACGGTCATGTGACCGCGATGTCATCACGCTTCCTGCGCTCATACCAACCCTGGGACCGGAAGCTGCCGAGTGCACCGAACACAGGCGACATGACTACAAGGGCTCCCTCGGAAGGAGAGTATATGTTTATTTTTTATTTTTTAACCTGTGACATACTTGGCTGGGCAATATACTACATAGCTGGCCAATATACTACGTGACTGGCCAATATACTACGTGGCTGGGCAATATACTACGTGGCTCTGTGCTGTATACTACGTCACTGGGCAATATACTACGTAACTGGGCAATATACTACGTGACTGGGCGATATACTACGTGGCTGGGTAATATACTACGTTGCTGGGCAATATACTATGTGGCTGGGCATTATACTACGTAACTGGGCAATATACTACGTGGCTGGGCAATATACTACGTGACTGGGCAATATACTACGTGCCTGGGCAATATACTATGTGGCTGGGCAATATACTACGTGGATGGGCAATATACTACATAGCTGGGCAATATACTATGTGACTGGCCAATATACTACGTGGCTGGGCAATATACTACATGGCTGGGCAATATACTACGTGGCTGGGCAATATACTACATAGCTGGGCAATATACTACGTGACTGGCCAATATACTATGTGGCTGGGCAATATACTATGTGGCTCTGTGCTGTATACTATGTCACTGGGCAATATACTACATAACTGGGCAATATACTACGTGACTGGGCGATATACTATGTGGCTGGGTAATATACTACGTGGCTGGGCAATATACTACGTGGCTGGGCAATATACTACGTAACTGGGCAATATACTACGTGGCTGGGCAATATACTACGTGACTGGGCAATATACTACGTAGCTGGGCAATATACTGCATAACTGGGCAATATACCAAGTGGCTGGGCAATATACTATGTCACTGGGCAATATAATACGTAACTGGGCAATATACTATGTGGGTGGGCAATATACTACTTGGCTGGGCAATATACTATGTAACTGGGCAATATACTATGTGGCTGGGCAATATACTACGTGGCTGGGCAATATACTACGTCACTGGGAAATATACTACGTGACTGGGCAATATACTACGTAACTGGGCAATATACTTCGTGACTGGCCAATATACTACGTCGCTGGGCAATATACTATGTAGCTGGGCAATAAAGTATGTGACTGTGCAATATACTACGTGGCTGGGCACTATACTATGTGACTGGGCAATATACTACGTGACTGGGCAATATACTACGTGACTGGCCAATATACTACGTCGCTGGGCAATATAATACGTAGCTGGGCAATATAGTACGTGACTGGGCAATATACTACGTGGCTGGGCAATATGCTATGTCGCTGGGCAATATACTACGTGACTGGGCAATATACTATGTGACTGGGCAATATACTACGTGGCTGGGCAATATACTACGTGACTGGGCAATATACTACATCGCTGGGCAATATACTACGTAGCTGTGCAATATAGTACGTGACTGGGCAATATACTACGTGACTGGGCAATATACTACATGGACATGCATATCCTAGAATACCCAGTGCGTTAGAATCGGGCCACCATCTAGTAAACATATACTCACCCTCCATTGAAGTCCTGGCCCTGTGTGCGGTGCACGCGGCAGCTTCCGGTCCCAGGGTTGGTATGTGGCAGGACATGTGATGACGTCGCGGTCACATGACCGTGACATCATGGCAGGTCCTTGTCGCATTCCATCCTTGCCACCGGAACCTGCCGCTTGCATGGAGCGGTTACCGGAGCACCGCGAGGAGCGGGAAAGGCGCCGGAATGTGAGTATATGATGATTTTTTATTTTTTAAATTATTTTTAACATTAGATCTTTTTACTATTGAGGCTGCATAGGGTTAGTAAAAATGTTGGTCACACAGGGTTAATAGCAGCGTTAATGGCGTGCGTTACACCGCAGCATAACGCGGTCCATTAGTGCTGCCATTAACCCTGTGTGAGCACTGACTGTAGGGGTGTACGGAGCGGGCACTGACTGCGGGGAGGAAGGAGCGACCATGATGAGCCATGAGCCGGACTGCGCCCATCGCTGATTGGTCGTTACAATGGTCGTGGGCGTTTTGCCACGACCAATCAGCGACTTGGATTCCGTGACAGAAGGACAGACAGACAGACAGAAAGACGGAAGTGACCCTTAGACAATTATATAGTAAATGGCACTACTTACACATGTAGTGATCCTGTGTTACATACTGTAATACACTTCAGAGCTGCGCTCACTATTCTGCTAGAGTAGCCACTGTTTACATACATTATTTATCCTGTACTAATCCTGAGTTACACCCTGTAGATCTTTTATTATAAAACTAAAAAACATAATAATAATAACAACAGAAACAAAACAGAAATATAAACCAGAAAAATTATCAGTATAATGAACACTGGTCCAGCTGCTCATTCTCTCCTCTCACACATATTATACATACAGTATATACTGTACAGCAGAATAACTAATATTAAGTACTTACACCTTCTGGTCTGGTCAACAAACAAAAATAATAACAAACAAATAAAATAAACAATAGCAAACAAAAACTATATACATAAACTTTTTTATTATTTATTTTAAAAAAAAAATTTTAGTTTTAATTTTTTTTTATTTTTAAATAAAATAACTACAAGCTATACAAATATATACAATACTAAGCTAACCACCACCCCACACTCAAGCCCACCATTCCCAACCCCTGAGAGCTGGTCCTGCGTCTCATGCCTCAGTCCATGTCCAACGTCCATAGGCAAGATCAGGCAGTGCCAGTTTTTCACCCAAACACCCCAGTGTCCCATAGTCACACAAGATAAACCCCCCTTTTTCTACCACCCAACCGAACACCTACACCCAAATCTATATCCCTATATACAATAAATACAGCAGCATACACTACAATAATCACAAATCACAAAGCCCAAGTTCGGCGCTTGCAGCCCTACATCACTGTATATCGATCAAACTAAACAAAAATCTACAGTGTCAGCTGCAGCCCACCACCTGGAAAGGAGATGACCAGACTAGGGCACACTAAAAGAAAAGCCCATCCAGAGGAGAGCGGCCCTACGTGTGCCCAGTCTCCCATACTCCAGAGAGTGCACCTTCACTAGGTCACTGAGTATGGTCCAAAACACATCGTCCACTGGGAGGATTTTGCGTTGCGTTGATACTAAGCACTGTGCGTTCCACATGTGATACCTAATCACTGCGCTAACTAGAAATAAGGTGCAGCGGTCCTGACCACCAAGGTCTCCGAATGCTCCACAGGCCCATTCTGCATAAGAGAGACGAGCCAGCCGAGGCCAGCTAATGGAGGTGCCCACCCTGTTTGTACACCTCTGTGTTGAAGGGACAATGAAGCAGGAAGTGGTCCATGCTTTCCAGCATGGTATCACAATGCTCCCGAGGACAGTTCCTGTCCTCAGAGCTCCTACACTTCAGATTGTCCCTCACGCACAGTTTGCCATGGAAGCAGAGCCAAGCCAAGTCCCAAAACTTTGAGGGGGATCCTGATAGAATTCAAAAGATGCAAACCCATCCCAAGATCCTGACTTGGGCAATTCCTGAGCGCCAGAGGCCTTTGGAATTGGGTCAACAGAACACTATTGTCAAGGAGTTTCCTTGGCAGAGTCCTGATCTCCCACATTCCCAGACCCCACCGATGAATTACCTTCAGAAACAAAGTAGCGTAAGTCTGAAGATGTTCATGCGGTGTGTGAAGATCCTCCACTTGCCCTCCTGTCTCGCATTCCTGGAGTTCCTCTACAGCAAAATACCCACGGAGGAGCCCTGTCTTTCCAGAGGTTTGCAATATTGATCTTAATGAAGGTATTCACAAGGAATACCACAGGGTTGACCATACCAAACCCTCATAGTCTCCTTGTACGGTAAGTAACCTCCCTCTTGACCAGGTTCAGTCTAATCACCCATAACAGTTGGAAGAACAAACTGTAGACCCGAGTCCAGAGAGACTCCTGTTGTGAATTCTGTTGTCGGGCTCCCTCCTGTGGTCATGAATGGTACTTCGGCTGGTTCTGTCCATGGACTTCCTCTGGTGGGTGTTTCTGAGTGTCACAGGTGACGAGGTTAATTCGTTAGCTTCTGCTCTATTTAACTCCACTTAGATCTTTGCTCCATGCCACCTGTCAATGTTCCAGTATTGGTCTGTTCACTCCTGGATCGTTCTTGTGACCTGTCTTCCCATCAGAAGCTAAGTTCCAGCTTGTATTTCTTTGGTTTGCTATTTTTCTGTCCAGCTTGCTATTTAATTTGTTGTCTTGCTTGCTGGAAGCTCTGGGACGCAGAGGGAGCGCCTCCGCACTGTGAGACGGTGCGGAGGGTCTTTTTGCGCCCTCTGCGTGGTCATTTTGTAGGTTTTTGTGCTGACCGCAAAGTAACCTTTCCTATCCTCGGTCTGTTCAGTAAGTCGGGCCTCACTTTGCTAAATCTATTTCATCTCTGTGTTTGTATTTTCATCTTTACTCACAGTCATTATATGTGGGGGGCTGCCTTTTCCTTTGGGGAATTTCTCTGAGGCAAGGTAGGCTTTATTTTTCTATCTTCAGGGCTAGCTAGTTTCTTAGGCTGTGCCGAGTTGCATAGGGAGCGTTAGGCGCAATCCACGGCTATTTCTAGTGTGTTTGATAGGTTTAGGGATTGCGGTCAGCAGAGTTCCCACGTCCCAGAGCTCGTCCTTATTATCAGTAACTATCAGGTCATTCCGTGTGCTCTAACCACCAGGTCCATTATTGTCCTGGCCACCAGGTCATAACAGACTCCGCGAAGATGCACACACTGCCCAGATAAATCAGTAAAGGGAGCAGGTAAGTTTTGATTAGGTTTACCCTTTCCCTTAGGGTCAAAGACCACCCCTTCTGAATGGTGATCTCTAGCCTGATGTCCCAATATTGTTTGGGGTAATTCCCCTGGCCAAATTTGATGCCAAGGGCTTTTGCAGAGACTTTGGGTCCTGGAAATGTGTCCAGGAGATCAAAGCCTGGATTTCCTTCTCCCAGCCAGAGACTCACACTTTTCCCGGTTGATCTTGCACCTGGATGCCTCGGAGTAGCGATCTACCTCTGACATCATCCACCCTTGCCTCCTCGTGAACGTGAACAGAAACAGTGACATCATCAGCATAAACCACCACCCTCAGAGTGGCTTCCGGTGCTGCCCGGTCCATCTCGATCCCGGCCAATGGTCCATGATCCACCCTCCTAAGAAGTGGCTCAATCGCAAACACATACAGCATCGGGCTGACGGGACAACGGTTGTGAATTCTGTGGCCAAGCTCCCTCCTGTGGTCGTGAGTGGTACTGCGGCTGGTTCTGTCTATAAGCTTCCTTTGGTGGATGAGAGTGGTACTGCGGCTTCTGAGTTTCCTTCCTCAGGTGATGAGGTTAAGTCGTTAGGTGCTGCTCTATTTAACTCCACCTGGTGCTTTGATCCTGGCCTCCAGTCAATGTTCTAGTATTGGTCTTGCTTCCTCCTGGATCGTTCCTGTGGCCTCTCTATCCTGCATAAGCTAAGTTCTGCTTGTGTTATTTTTGTTTGCTATATTTTCTGTCCAGCTTGCTATATTGGTTTTTCTTGCTTGCTGGAAGCTCTGAGACGCAGAGGGAGCACCTCCGTACCGTTAGTCGGTGCGGAGGGTCTTTTTGCCCCTCTGCGTGGTTGTTTGTAGGTTTTTGTGTTGACCGCAAAGCTATCTTTCCTATCCTCGGTCTATTCAGTAAGTCGGGCCTCACTTTGCTAAATCTATTTCATCTCTGTGTTTGTATTTCATCTTTACTCACAGTCATTATATGTGGGGGGCTGCCTTTTCCTTTGGGGAATTTCTCTGAGGCAAGGTAGGCTTTTTTTTCTATCTTCAGGGCTAGTTAGTTTCTCAGGCTGTGCCGAGTTGCATAGGGAGCGTTAGGCGCAATCCACGGCTACCTCTAGTGTGGTGTGTTAGGATTAGGGATTGCGGTCAGCAGAGTTTCCATGTCTCAGAGCTCGTCCTATGTTTTTGGTAAATGTCAGGTCACCGTGTGTGCTGTGAACTTCAAGGTCCATTGTTGTTCTGAATTACCTGTTCATAACAGTACTGGAGGAGGCCCAAAGTACTAATGCTTCTCAATAGAGGGAAAAGAGAAGTTCTGAGACCATTTTTTTTTCTTTGCACTGTGTTCTGTCTTTCTTTTCCCCTTTACATCAGGGTGGTTCAGAACACAGGTGTGGACATGGACATTCAGGGTCTGTCCTCTTTGATGGATAATCTCACTATAAGAGTACAGAACATTCAAGATTTAGTGGTTCAGAATCCTATGTTAGAACCTAAAATTCCTATTCCTGAGTTATTTTCTGGAGATAGAGCTAAGTTTTTGAATTTTAAAGATAATTGTAAACTGTTTCTGGCTTTGAAACCTCGCTCCTCTGGTGACCCAGTTCAACAAGTTAAAATCATTATTTCTTTATTACGTGGCGACCCTCAAGACTGGGCATTTTCCCTTGCGCCAGGAGATCCTGCATTATGTAATATTGATGCGTTTTTTCTGGCGCTCGGATTGCTGTACGACGAACCTAATTCAGTGGATCAGGCAGAGAAAAATTTGCTGGCTCTGTGTCAGGGTCAGGATGAGATAGAGATTTATTGTCAGAAGTTTAGAAAGTGGTCCGTGCTCACTTAATGGAATGAATGTGCCCTGGCAGCTATTTTCAGAAAGGGTCTCTCTGAAGCCCTTAAGGATGTCATGGTGGGATTTCCTATGCCTGCTGGTCTGAATGAGTCTATGTCTTTGGCCATTCAGATCGGTCAACGCTTGCGCGAGTGTAAATCTGTGCACCATTTGGCGGTATTATCTGAGCATAAACCTGAGCCTATGCAGTGCGATAGGACTTTGACCAGAGCTGAAAGGCAAGAACACAGACGTCAGAATGGGCTGTGTTTCTACTGTGGTGATTCCACTCATGCTATCTCCGATTGTCCTAAGCGCACTAAGCGGTTCGCTAGGTCTGCCACCATTGGTACGGTACAGTCGAAATTTCTTTTGTCCGTTACTTTGATCTGCTCTTTGTCTTCCTATTCTGTCATGGCATTTGTGGATTCAGGCGCTGCCCTGAATTTGATGGACTTGGAGTATGCTAGGCGCTGTGGGTTTGTCTTGGAGCCCTTGCAGTGTCCTATTCCATTGAGAAGAATTGATGCTACGCCTTTGGCCAAGAATAAGCCTCAGTATTGGACCCAGCTGACCATGTGCATGGCTCCTGCGCACCAGGAGGATATTCGCTTTCTGGTGTTGCATAATCTGCATGATGTGGTCGTGTTGGGGTTGCCATGGCTACAAGTCCATAACCCTGTATTAGATTGGAAATCAATGTCTGTGTCCAGCTGGGAATGTCAGGGGGTACTGTTATGTAGGCAATCCAGTGACACAGTGTGCCAGCAATCAGAGCCCATACAGTGATTTGATAATAACCCAAAAACAATAGAACGAGCTCTGAGACGTGGAATCTCTGTAGACCGCAATACCTGAACCTATCCTAAACACAACTAAAGGCAGCTGTGGATTGCGCCTGTCACTACCTATGCAACTCGGCACAGCCTGAGGAGCTGACTAGCCTGAAGATAGAAAAACAAGCCTGACTTGCCTCAGAGAAATACCCCAAAGGAAAAGGCAGCCCCCCCATATAATGACTGTTAGCAAGATGAAAAGACAAACGTAGGGATGAAATAGATTCAGCAAAGTGAGGCCCGATATTCTAGATAGAGCGAGGATAGCAAAGAGAACTTTGCAGTCTACAAAAAACCCTAAAGCAAAAAACCACGCAAAGGGGGCAAAAGACCCACCGTGCCGAACTAACGGCATGGCGGTGCACCCTTTGCGTCTCAGAGCTTCCAGCAAAAACGAATAGACAAGCTGGACAGAAAAAGTAGCAACAAAAGCAAAAAAAACACTTATCTAAGCAGAGCAGCAGGCCACAGGAAAGATCCAGAAGCTCAAGTCCAACACTGGAACATTGACAAGGAGCAAGGAAGACAGAATCAGGTGGAGTTAAATAACAAAGCAGCCAACGAGCTCACCAGAACACCTGAGGGAGGAAGCTCAGAAGCTGCAGTACCACTTGTGACCACAGGAGTGAATTCAGCCACAGAATTCACAACAGTACCCCCCCTTGAGGAGGGGTCACCGAACCCTCACCAGAGCCCCCAGGCCGACCAGGATGAGCCACATGAAAGGCACGAACAAGATCTGGAGCATGGACATCAGAGGCAAAAACCCAGGAATTATCTTCCTGAGCATAACCCTTCCATTTAACGAGATACTGGAGTTTCCGTCTAGAAACACGAGAATCCAAAATTTTCTCCACAATATACTCCAATTCCCCCTCCACCAAAACCGGGGCAGGAGGTTCAACAGATGGAACCATAGGTGCCACATATCTCCGCAACAACGACCTATGGAATACATTATGTATGGAAAAGGAGTCTGGGAGGGTCAGACGAAAAGACACAGGATTGAGAATCTCAGAAATCCTATACGGACCAATAAAACGAGGTTTAAATTTAGGAGAGGAAACCTTCATAGGAATATGACGAGAAGATAACCAAACCAGATCCCCAACACGAAGTCGGGGACCCACACGGCGTCTGCGATTAGCGAAAAGTTGAGCCTTCTCCTGGGACAAGGCCAAATTGTCCACTACCTGAGTCCAGATCTGCTGCAACCTGTCCACCACAGAATCCACACCAGGACAATCCGAAGACTCAACCTGTCCTGAAGAGAAACGAGGATGGAACCCAGAATTGCAGAAAAATGGAGAGACCAAGGTAGCCGAGCTGGCCCGATTATTAAGGGCGAACTCAGCCAATGGCAAAAAGGACACCCAATCATCCTGGTCTGCAGAAACAAAACATCTCAGATATGTCTCCAAGGTCTGATTGGTTCGTTCGGTCTGGCCATTAGTCTGAGGATGGAAAGCCGAGGAAAAAGACAGGTCAATGCCCATCCTGCCACAAAAGGCTCGCCAAAACCTCGAAATAAACTGGGAACCTCTGTCAGAAACAATATTCTCAGGAATGCCATGCAAACGAACCACATGCTGGAAGAACAAAGGCACCAAATCAGAGGAGGAGGGCAATTTAACCAAGGGCACCAGATGGACCATTTTAGAAAAGCGATCACAGACCACCCAAATGACTGACATCTTTTGAGAAACGGGAAGGTCAGAAATGAAATCCATCGAAATATGTGTCCAAGGCCTCTTTGGGACCGGCAAGGGCAAAAGAAACCCACTGGCACGTGAACAGCAGGGCTTAGCCCAAGCACAAATCCCACAGGACTGCACAAAAGTACGTACATCCCGTGACAGAGATGGCCACCAGAAGGATCTAGCCACTAACTCTCTGGTACCAAATATTCCAGGATGACCAGCCAACACCGAACAATGAAGTTCAGAGATAACTTTAGTAGTCCACCTATCAGGGACGAACAGTTTCTCCGCCGGACAACGATCAGGTTTATTCGCCTGAAATTTTTGCAACACTCGCCGCAAATCAGGGGAGATGGCAGACACAATGACTCCTTCCTTGAGGATACTCGCCGGCTCAGATGAACCCGGAGAGTCGGGCACAAAACTCCTAGACAGAGCATCCGCCTTCACATTTTTAGAGCCCGGAAGGTACGAAATCACAAAATCGAAGCGGGCAAAAAATAACGACCAACGGGCCTGTCTAGGATTCAAGCGCTTGGCAGACTCGAGATAAGTAAGGTTCTTATGATCAGTCAATACCACCACGCGATGCTTAGCTCCTTCAAGCCAATGACGCCATTCCTCGAATGCCCACTTCATGGCCAGCAACTCTCGGTTGCCCACATCATAATTACGCTCAGCAGCCGAAAACTTCCTGGAAAAGAAAGCACATGGTTTCAACACTGAGCAACCAGAACCTCTCTGTGACAAAACCGCCCCTGCTCCAATCTCAGAAGCATCAACCTCGACCTGGAACGGAAGAGAAACATCTGGTTGACACAACACAGGGGCAGAACAAAAACGATGCTTCAACTCCTGAAAAGCTTCCACCGCAGCAGAAGACCAATTAACCAAATCAGCACCCTTCTTGGTCAAATCGGTCAATGGTTTGGCAATGCTAGAAAAATTACAGATGAAGCGACGATAAAAATTAGCAAAGCCCAGGAATTTTTGCAGACTTTTCAGAGATGTCGGCTGAGTCCAATCCTGGATGGCTTGGACCTTAACCGGATCCATCTCGATAGTAGAAGGGGAAAAGATGAACCCCAAAAATGAAACTTTCTGCACACCGAAGAGACACTTTGATCCCTTCACAAACAAAGAATTAGCACGCAGGACCTGGAAAACCATTCTGACCTGCTTCACATGAGAGTCCCAATCATCTGAGAAGATCAAAATGTCATCCAAGTAAACAATCAGGAATTTATCCAGATACTCACGGAAGATGTCATGCATAAAAGACTGAAACACAGATGGAGCATTGGCAAGTCCGAACGGCATCACTAGATACTCAAAATGACCCTCGGGCGTATTAAATGCAGTTTTCCATTCATCTCCTTGCCTGATTCTCACCAGATTATACGCACCACGAAGATCTATCTTAGTGAACCAAGTAGCCCCCTTAATCCGAGCAAACAAGTCAGATAACAATGGCAAGGGATACTGAAATTTAACAGTGATCTTATTAAGAAGGCGGTAATCAATACATGGTCTCAGCGAACCATCCTTCTTGGCTACAAAAAAGAACCCTGCTCCCAGTGGTGATGACGATGGGCGAATATGTCCCTTCTCCAGGGATTCCTTCACATAACTGCGCATAGCGGAGTGTTCAGGCACAGATAAATTAAATAATCGACCTTTAGGGAATTTACTACCAGGAATCAAATTGATAGCACAATCACAATCCCTATGCGGAGGTAGGGCATCGGACTTGGGCTCTTCAAATACATCCTGATAATCAGACAAGAACTCTGGGACCTCAGAAGGAGTGGATGACGAAATAGACAAAAATGGAACATCACCATGTACCCCCTGACAACCCCAGCTGGATACCGACATAGAGTTCCAATCCAATACTGGATTATGGGTTTGCAGCCATGGCAACCCCAACACGACCACATCATGCAGATTATGTAGCACCAGAAAGCGAATAACTTCCTTATGTGCAGGAGCCATGCACATGGTCAGCTGGGTCCAGTACTGAGGTTTATTCTTGGCCAAAGGTGTAGCATCAATTCCTCTCAACGGAATAGGACACCGCAAAGGCTCCAAGAAAAACCCACAACGTTTAGCATAATCCAAATCCATCAGATTAAGGGCAGCGCCTGAATCCACAAACGCCATGACAGAATACGATGACAAAGAGCATATCAAGGTAATGGACAGAAGGAATTTGGATTGTACAGTACCAATGACGGCGGACCTATCGAACCGCTTAGTGCGCTTAGGACAATCAGAAATAGCATGAGTGGAATCACCACAGTAGAAACACAGACCATTCAGACGTCTGTGTTCTTGCCGTTCAACTCTGGTCATAGTCCTATCGCACTGCATAGGCTCAGGTTTAATCTTAGACAATACCGCCAAATGGTGCACAGATTTACGCTCGCGCAAGCGTCGACCGATCTGAATGGCCAAAGACATAGACTCATTCAAACCAGCAGGCATAGGAAAACCCACCATGACATCCTTAAGAGCCTCAGAGAGACCCTTTCTGAACAAAGCTGCCAGCGCAGATTCATTCCACAGAGTGAGTACAGACCACTTCCTTAATTTCTGACAATATACTTCTATATCATCCTGACCCTGGCACAAAGCCAGCAAATTTTTCTCAGCCTGATCCACTGAATTAGGCTCATCGTAAAGCAATCCGAGCGCCAGGAAAAACGCATTTACATTACTCAATGCAGGGTCTCCTGGCGCAAGAGAAAATGCCCAGTCCTGAGGGTCGCCACGCAAAAAAGAAATAATAATCAAAACCTGTTGAATAGGATTACCAGAAGAATGAGGTTTCAAGGCCAGAAATAGCTTACAATTATTTTTGAAATTAAGAAACTTAGTTCTATCACCAAAAAACAAATCAGGAATAGGAATTCTTGGTTCTAACATAGATTTCTGATCAATAGTATTTTGAATCCTTTGTACATTTGTAACGAGATTATCCATTGAAGAGCACAGACCCTGAATATCCATGTCCACACCTGTGTCCTGAAACACCCAAAAGTCTAGGGGAAAAAAAAGACTGAACACAGAGCTGAGAAAAAAAAATGATGTCAGAACTTCTTTTTTCCCTCTATTGAGAATCATTAGGTAGGCTCCTTGTACTGTTATGTAGGCAATCCAGTGACACAGTGTGCCAGCAATCAGAGCCCATACAGTGATTTGATAATAACCCAAAAACAATAGAACGAGCTCTGAGACGTGGAATCTCTGTAGACCGCAATACCTGAACCTATCCTAAACACAACTAAAGGCAGCTGTGGATTGCGCCTGTCACTACCTATGCAACTCGGCACAGCCTGAGGAGCTGACTAGACTGAAGATAGAAAAACAAGCCTGACTTGCCTCAGAGAAATACCCCAAAGGAAAAGGCAGCCCCCCACATATAATGACTGTTAGCAAGATGAAAAGACAAACGTAGGGATGAAATAGATTCAGCAAAGTGAGGCCCGATATTCTAGATAGAGCGAGGATAGCAAAGAGAACTTTGCAGTCTACAAAAAACCCTAAAGCAAAAAACCACGCAAAGGGGGCAAAAGACCCACCGTGCCGAACTAACGGCACGGCGGTGCACCCTTTGCGTCTCAGAGCTTCCAGCAAAAACGAATAGACAAGCTGGACAGAAAAAGTAGCAACAAAAGCAAAAAAAAACACTTATCTAAGCAGAGCAGCAGGCCACAGGAAAGATCCAGAAGCTCAGGTCCAACACTGGAACATTGACAAGGAGCAAGGAAGACAGAATCAGGTGGAGTTAAATAACAAAGCAGCCAACGAGCTCACCAGAACACCTGAGGGAGGAAGCTCAGAAGCTGCAGTACCACTTGTGACCACAGGAGTGAATTCAGCCACAGAATTCACAACAGGGTACATGGTGATGTTCCATTTCTGTCTATCTCATCATCCACCCCTTCTGAGGTCCCAGAGTTCTTGTCTGATTACCGGGATGTATTCGATGAGCCCAAGTCCAATGCCCTACCTCCGCATAGGGATTGTGATTGTGCTATCGATTTGATTCCTGGTAGTAAGTTTCCTAAGGGTCGACTGTTTAATTTATCTGTACCTGAGCACGCCGCTATGCGGAGTTACGTGAAGGAGTCTTTGGAGAAGGGTCATATTCGCCCGTCATCGTCGCCATTGGGAGCGGGTTTCTTTTTTGTGGCCAAGAAGGATGGTTCGCTGAGACCTTGTATTGATTACCGCCTTCTAAATAAAATTACGGTCAAATTTCAGTACCCCTTGCCGCTGCTGTCTGATTTGTTTGCTCGGATTAAGGGGGCTAGTTGGTTCACCAAGATAGATCTTCGTGGTGCGTATAATCTTGTGCGTATCAAACGGGGCGATGAATGGAAAACAGCATTTAATACGCCCGAAGGCCATTTTGAGTACCTGGTTATGCCATTTGGACTTTCTAATGCTCCATCAGTGTTTCAGTCCTTTATGCATGACATCTTCCGAGAGTACCTGGATAAATTCCTGATTGTATACTTGGATGATATTTTGGTCTTCTCGGATGATTGGGAGTCTCATGTGAAGCAGGTCAGAATGGTGTTCCAGGTCCTGCGTGCTAATTCTTTGTTTGTGAAAGGGTCAAAGTGTCTCTTTGGTGTTCAGAAGATTTCATTTTTGGGGTTCATTTTTTCTCCTTCTACTATCGAGATGGACCCTGTTAAAGTTCTGGCCATTTATGATTGGACTCAGCCAACATCTCTGAAGAGTCTGCAGAAGTTCCTGGGCTTTGCTAATTTTTATCGTCGCTTCATCGCTAATTTTTCTAGTATTGCTAAACCGTTGACTGATTTAACCAAGAAGGGTGCTGATGTGGTCAATTCGTCTTCTGCTGCTGTGGAAGCTTTTCAGGAGTTGAAGCGTCGTTTTTCTTCTGCCCCTGTATTGTGCCAACCAGATGTTTCGCTTCCGTTCCAGGTCGAGGTTGATGCTTCCGAAATTGGAGCAGGGGCTGTTTTGTCGCAGAGAAGTTCTGATTGCTCGGTGATGAAACCATGCGCCTTCTTTTCCAGGAAACTCTCTGCCCCACTGTGCAAGGTCTTAAGCCAATCAACAATTCCCTTCTGCAGGCCTTATCTCAGAAGGATGGACCAGAATTACTTGTGATTAACCCGATAAAACGCTTTTGCCTGGTCCAGTGACAGCATGTACCCCTTCCAGTGAACAGCCCTACCCTGCTCCACTGCCTCTCGGACACAGAATGCAGCACTAAATGTGCTGCGGCCTGGAACAGAGCAATGCTGGGTCTCCGAAAGGAGTCGGTGTGCAAATTTCACCAGCCGATTAAACAGCACCTTTGCCAGAACCTTCCTTTCTGCATTGAGAAGCGCTATGGATCACCAATTCTCAATGCAAGATGGGTCCTTACCCTTTGAGAAGATGATCAGGGCAGACCTCCTCATTGACTTCGGCAGAGTGCTGAAGGAAAGACACTCATTGAATACCTCAGTCAAGAGGGAAACCAAAGCATCCTTATAGGTCTCATAGAATTCAGATGTTAAGCCATCTGGACCAGGCGATTTTTGGAGGGCAAGCCCTTCAATTGCCAACTCTTCCTCTTCCCTGATCATTTCTGTCAAAACGTAAAGGACGGGGTCTACCCCTGGTTCGGGGATGGCTTCAGCCAGGAAAGCCGACATCTCATCCCAATCAGGATCCCTCTTCCCTAAGAGGTGCAAGTAGAAGGATCTGACAACCTCCAGGATCCATGATCTGGATTGCCTCAGGGACCCTGTAGTGTCAACCAGTCCTATAACTACGTTACTATTCACTGACATATTGCAGTTTCTGTAAGGGTCGGGTGAGCTGTACTTCCCATAATCCCTCTCAAAAACCAAAGATGCATGTCTATCGTACTGACACCTCATAAGCAAAGATTTCACTCTGAAGATCTCCTCGCGGCTACCTCCAGTTGAGACAAGATGCTCGAGTTTCCTCCTCAGACCCTGATACAGGCGGTACCTGACTCCTGAGGCTCAAGAGCTGGAAGAAGAATCTCACCACCTTTTCCTTGAACATCTCCCACCACTCTGACTTACTACTACAAAGATCCAGTAAGGGTACCTGGCTCTGAAGAAAATCCTCACAGGACTGTCTTATCTCCGCTTCTTCCAATAGAGACGAATTGAGCCTCCAAAAGCCTCTTCCCATCCGGAAGGTCTTTGTAACACTCACAGAAAACAAAATTAAACAGGGTCGGAGAACTCCACCTCAACAACAGACACTGCTGAAGAGACAGCTTCCTCCTTTAAATAAAACCTATCTATCCTGGACCTATAGTTACCTCTTTACCTCTATGATAGGTGAACCTCTCGTGGCCTGGTGTGTGCCGAATGTGGACATCCACCAGGTGAGCCTCACTGGCTATACTATTAAGGGGGACGCTATCATAAGTCAGCTTGTCTCTGGAACCTCCTCTATCTCAGGTCCTCGTGACAGTATTGAAGTCCCCTCCAAAGTCAACCTGCCGACTTGCAAAAAGGTAGGGCTTGATCCTCATAAACAGACACCTTCAGTCCCACTTAGATTGGGGACCATAGATGTTAATGAGCCGGAGCTCTTGTCCCTTCATGAGGACATCTAAGATCAGGCACTTCCCCATTTCTAACTCAATAACCCATCGGCATTCCACCGGTGCGCTAAAAAGGATCGCCACTCCGCTATACAGCTCGGCCACAAGAGACCAACAGGAGGACTCGAGTCTCCGCTCCCTCTTAGCTTTAAATAGGTCTGCCATGTTTGGCAGCCTGGTTTATTGCAAAAAGAAAATGTCAGCTTTAACCTGGCTGAGAAAATCAAAGACCGCAAATCTAGCTGTATTTGATTTTATGCTGGCGACATTAATGGACGCCAGTATCAATGGAGTGGGAACCGCTATCATTGGTGGTTGAGTTAGATGGCTTTCTTCTTCCCCCTCCCCTTATCCTCTGCCTCAGAGAAGGAATCATTTCCCCTCTTTAATGACATAGAGGCATCCATTCCCACATGTTTTTTTCTTTTTATTGTCCTCGTCTCCGGACTATTGATATGGAAATTTGGGTTGGATAAATCTATCCCGTGTGTGCTGTGGCTGTTCCCAATAAGATTGAGTATTTTGAGCGCTCAAGAATGAAACTGTACACGATTGTGACAGGAATGCATTCCATCAATACTGACCCTTTATTTCCTGATACATAGTTTTATAATTGCATATAGAAAGGAGTGGTTAAGGGTGGTTTGTTAATTAACATATTGTCTAGCTCCTCTGTTATTGGTTATCTGAATATATATGGAATATTGTGATTAATGCACATATGACTGCTGATTAAGCAACTAAAATGAAGTTCTCTGCATCTGGGACAAAGTTGAGACATCTCATCAGCACTTAATACATCTGGAGTTCTTCTGCTTTTCGGGTGGAAAACACCGAACAGTCTGTCTGGCTTATATCAGTTTATGTCAGCCATTTTAAGCAATTGATTATAGTGTATATAGATATATTTGCGTTTATATGAGTATATATGATTATAGAGGAGTATACATGCAAGTGAGATCTACATGATATAAATATTTCTATCACAAGCCCCCCTTAGATATCACTTGCCCTAAACCTAGCCTCCTGTCCCAAAGCGCTGCAACTCTTTTGTGCTGCCGGCGAACTGACGCAAGCATAGTGCCTACGCCCTACACCGTACAGACTTTTCGCAAATGGGCGATCAGGAGATCTGTCCCTAATGGGGGTTCGTTGCAGTCAGTCTCTTAGTCAATAGCATGTGTAGTGTATTCTTTATCAGGTAGGTCATCTATTCGGTCAGGCAGGGCATCCACAACATCGTTCTGGCTTGGGTGTCAACTTCTGGTAGGGGAGCGTTCATGCGATGCGTGGATCCAAGTGGGTCTTCCCTCCAGCTTCACAGAGGTTGGTGTCATCAGCGGCACTTGGACAGGACCATCAGATCTGGGATCGAGTGGTGTTCTCCTTACAAACTTTTTTCACCAACACCCAGTCTCCTGGCTTCAAGGAGTGCGTACCGGACACTGAATCTGGATCTGGCAATGAAGAAAAAACTTGAGAATGGATGTTAGCAAGTTTCTTGGTGAGTTCAGTTACATAAGCAGACAAAGTATCATATTGCATAGTCAGCTGCTGAGGGAAAGAATACCCCTAACCTGGGACTAGACCCAAACAAAATTTCATATGGTGACAGCCTTTCTAGGCCTCTGGGAGTGTGCCTTACACTAAGTAGTGTGATTGGGAGTGTCTCATGCCATGGTTTGCGTGTCTCTTGGGCAACTTTCAACATCCTGTTCTTAAGAGTCCCATTCAGTCTATCCATTTTCTCGCTACTCTGGGGATTGTAAGAAGTGTGTAGGCCTAAATCTGACCCTACTGCTGACCAGATCTCCCGTGTGAAATTTGCTGTGAATGCGGGTCCCTAGTCACTGCCTATCACTTCTGGGACCCCATATCTGCGTATCTCATCTCTGAGGGTAGTCTCTTTGCAGTAGTCTTTGCTGACTGGTTCCTCACTGGGAAAAACTTCTGGCCATCCTGAGAACACGTCCAAGACCACAAGGGCATATTCAAAACCTCCACTTGGCGGCATCTGGATGTGGTCTATCTGGATCCTCTGGAAGGGGTACAGCAGGCTGGCAAGATGATGTGTGGGAACTTTCTTCATTCTTCCAGGGTTGCATTTGCCGCAGGTCAGACAGCTGCTAGTGAACTTGGCTGTTAAGGTACCGTCACACAGTGCAATTTTGATCGCTATGACGGCACGATTTGTGACGTTCGAGCGATATAGGTACGATATCGCAGTGTGTGACACGCTCCTGCGATCAGGGACCCCGCTGTGAATCGTACGTCGTAGCACATCGTTTGAAACTTTCTTTCGTCGTCCAGTGTCCCGCTGTGGCGGCATGATCGCATGGTGTGACAAAGGTGTGCACGATATTGTATACGATGTAAAGGGCGGAGGAGCTGGCTACGTAGGAGCGCTGAATTCTCCACCTCCCGTGTGCTGATTGGGCGGTACAATACTGTGCGCTCATTCGACAAAGGACTTTTGTTCCCAGCGGATAAAACCGGAGCTCTCGAGCGCGCTATTCATTTCTCTCTGTAGCACGTGCTGTGAACAGAACTCCTAAATTCGCTGGATTCCCTGGACTTTTAACTACTAGACTTTTACCGCAAAAGGTATGTATAACGCTACAGCGTAGCATATGTTGCGCTTCAACGGGGATAAACGCTGGAGTGTGGTTGATTGTTCCTTTGAGTAGGGTAGGCCTGAGAACCTCAGGTACACAGCTGTTGCGTGGCCCAATTAATTAATCATTTTACAGATCGAGATGGTTGACTGCCCCATTTAATACCAGTAGTAACATATATAGTTATTAGATCAATGGTCAGAACATTGTTTTGTAAGCACGTGTATTTATTGTACGTTTGTTTTCTTTTTAGGAACTATGCTCACTTCCGATGAGAGTTCTGTTGTTGCTGCTGCCCTGGTGTTTGAGGCAGCACGTCTCCAAGAGGAGAGACGTCCTAAACGAAAACGTCGCATGTGGACCCGGAGCTGGCTGCAGAAAAGATCCACAATGTCACACATGGGTCTCATAAGAGAGTTACGTGACAATAACCCTCAAGATTTCCGAAACTACCTTCGGATGTCCGAGGAATCCTTCAAAATAATACTGTCTGCTGTTACGCCACTCATACAAAGGTGTGATACGCCGATGCGTGCAGCCGTGCCCGTGGAGGAAAGGTTGGCGGTGACACTGCGCTTCCTGGCAACAGGAAGGTCTCTTCAGGATTTGCAGTTTTCCGCAGCTGTTTCCAGACCTTTCCTGAGCGTTGTGATTCCGGAGACATGCGAGGCCATTGTGCAGAGCTTAAGGCATTATATGGAGGTACTACTATATTTTTTTGGCTGCTGTGTTATGTCGATATATTATACTAGCTATTGAACCCGTTCTACGCCCTGATGGCGAGCATTTCTATAGGTATGTGTTCTACATCCTATCATGTGCTGCTCCCATCCTGCGCCCCCATTCTGACATGTGCTGCTGTGATCCTGCGCCTCCATTCTGACATGTGCTGCTACCAT
The DNA here is from genome assembly GCF_032444005.1 of Ranitomeya imitator. Classification (NCBI taxonomy): domain Eukaryota; kingdom Metazoa; phylum Chordata; class Amphibia; order Anura; family Dendrobatidae; genus Ranitomeya; species Ranitomeya imitator. The sequence continues at coordinate 472,080,458 of NC_091283.1, forward strand.
TTTGCGGCTCCATTCTGATATGTGCTGCTCCAACCCTGCGCCACCCTTTTTTATTTGCTGCTCCCAACGTAATTTTATTGATTATATTATTTAGATATATTGTTTAGCACCCCCTCTGAGTCACCGAAGCCATCTGAAAAAATGGCTGCCTGCATACTCTGGGTTGTTGACTTTGTTATACTAATCCATACTGCGCCTCAATCACTGTAGGATGTCCACATGAGAGTGTATGTGCATAATATATTTGACCTAATTTGTACATGTTTCCTTCTCATCTTGCAGTTTCCCAAGACGGCGGATGACTGGAAGAGGATTGCTTCCGATTTTGATGAGCTGTGGCAGTTTCCAAACTGCGGTGGTGCATTAGATGGAAAGCATGTGCGCATCACGCAACCAGCCAACTCTGGATCCTTTTTTTTCAACTACAAAGGATATTTCAGTGTGATCCTCATGGCCCTTGTCAATGCAAACTATGAGTTTGTCGATGTGGATGTTGGCATGAATGGTCGAGTCTCCGACGGTGGTGTTTTTGAACACACTTCATTTGGGGAAAGCTTGAGGAACAATGAACTGCTGTTGCCACTAAATGAAGACACAAAAGCAAACCTAAATTTTGTCTTCATCGCTGATGAAGCTTTCCCTCTTCATCCACATTTGCTGAAGCCATTTGCACAGAGAACACTCACACCGGAGCGCAGAATCTTTAATTACCGGTTGTCGAGGGCCCGTCGTGTGGTTGAAAATGCCTTTGGGATTATGGCAAATCGGTTTAGAGTGTTCCACACAGCTATCAACTTGAAGCTGCCGTCTATAGACTTTGTGGTTTTGGCATGCTGTGTGCTCCATAATTTCCTGAGACGTCATGATACGAGCTCCTATTCTCCTCCTTCGTTTATTGATGCAGTGGACGCAAGAACCAGAGATATTGTGCCCGGGGAATGGCGTACACAACCTGATAATTTTACAGCTCTTCAAGCTCTTGGATCTGGCAGACAGGCAGACGATGCAAGGGACTGTCGCGAAAAATACTGTCAGTAATTTAATGGTTCTGGAGCTGTACCCTGGCAGGATCGCGCCGTATAAAAAAAATTTTTTTTTTGCTTTGCTGTCATATAAACCTCTCTAAATAACTTTAAATGTGATGCCTATAAAATAGTGCTGTTAACCCTTATAGCTTGGTAAACATTAAAGAAATAATGCGAAGATTTTTGGTTTTTTTGGAACACTTTCTTGGTTTTAAATTATTTTACAACAAAATATAACATAACCCCCCCCCCCAAAAAAAAAATTATCTCCGGCCCAAGAGGTGTCGCAGCGTTACGCCCTGCTGCTCCACTTGACTCTGGAGGAGCGCTGCTGTCTGCTGCAGGAGCGCTGCTGTCCGCTCCAGTCGCAATTGTCTCGCCAGGAGCTCTCTTACGGTGGGCGGTTCTGTGGATAGAAGAGGTTGGAGAACCAACGTTGATTCCACTGAAAATACATCTCGACCTCTGGGGCAGGACCAAATTTTCTGTGTTGTAAATTTCTATTTGGTCTGGCACCACAGGGCGATGTAAATTTTATTAAATTTTACAGTTTTAGTTGTCTATGGTGACATCCAGCAGAAAACCACTCGCATTATCTTGATACTTACGGAGAAGGGACGCCGGTTCCTCATTGCCAGAACCAGAGCTGCTAATGTCCCATCCCAGCGATCTGGCCTCTGCTGCAGCAGCTAAAAGGAAATTATAACAGATCTGGTTAACTATGGAACACGCCGTTGGGAAGCGCTCGCTGTTTTGGTCACTTACGTATGTTAGCTTCTGGGGAGAATGCCGCCGACCCGGGGGAGGAAGAGGAGTGTCGAAAGGGAGGTGTTGAGGGTGGTGTAGGGGTGCGAGGCCGTCTGCTTTCTGGTGGTGGCGTGGTAGGCCGCTGGGTCATTACTGCGTCTGTAATGTATTCAAATATTTCCGCTACCCTCTTATGTCCCGTATGCAGTTGGAAAACTGTAATCTATGATTGTTAACTTACGTGACGTCACGGACTGTGGGCTCCCGCTGGTGGTGGATGCTGTGGTGCTGCTGGCAATGGCAGGTACCTGTTGCCGCCGCTGTCTCTCTACACAGAAAGTTAACAAACGCAATCTTTAAAAACACATGTAGAGTGCTGCAGATCAAAGCTAACAATATACTGAAACATAAAATTTATATCACACTTCACAGGGGTGCGAGGGTGCATGGTCGCAACAGATGGTGGAGGCGTGGTAGGCCGCTGGGTCATTACTGCGTCTGTAATGTCTTCAAATATTTCAGCTACCCTGTTATGTCCCGTGTGATGTTAAAAAAAAAAGCAATAAATGATTGTGAACTTACGTGATGTCCCGGACTGTGGGCTCCCACTGGTGCCTGAAGATGGGGTACTGGTGGCAATGGTGGGTCTGACTTGCCGCCGCTGTCTCTCTACACCTAAAGTAAAGAATCACAATGTTTACACACAAATGTTGAGTGCTGCAGATCAAAGCTTACAATATACTCAAACATAAAATCGAGATCACACTTTACAGGGGTGCGATACTCAGACATGTATGTGGGCTCTGGTGTTCAATGGTCTTCCTGTCTTTGGAAAACGTATTATTTCATCAGTAGGCCAACCTCCTCCGTTAATATTTATGGGAAATTGAGAAAGTAAAAATTATGGACATCTTAATAATTTAAAGATGGTGGTTGAGATTAGGGAACCCGACAAGTTTTCTCACGGACAACGCATATTCTGCTTGGAAAATAACTAAATTTTAACAAAACGGGGCATGTGTTTTAATGCATTTGAGGTCACGTTGGCAACCATGAGCGCAAGCCTCCCTCCCAAACCCCCCCCCCCCTCCTGACAGCATGCATCTCCCAATTCCCCCATACTAGTACTTGCCTCGCCTTGCCTCCGCACGCAACTCAGCAAACATTTGTGGCGTTTTATAGCGGAGGTCAGCCCATTTTTTACGCAGCTGAAGCTGACTGCGGCAGACGCCAAACCTCCTCTCCATCATTCTTGTTATGTGGCCAAGCACTTCTCGCTTGTGGATGTGTGGGTGGGCAGGGCGGCTCTCCAGACCTTCGTAATCCATGGCATCCATCTGAGTAATAAAAAAAAGGATTTCTGGCTGCCCCAGAGGAGCAGAACGCATTCTCGCCGCCATTTTAGATGGAATGACCCTGAACAGCAACGCCCAGAGGAGGAGCAGCGCTCCGCCGTCCTGCCGCGCGATTGGCATCGCAATAGCGTTGCCGTTTATGAACAGCGTCACATTTGTGACGACTGAGCGTTACGAAAGGAACGCACATAGTAAATGCCGTTCGAAGGATCGTTATATAACGCCGGATCGGCACGTAATGTACGCTCGTGGTCTATGACGGCGTGATGACGTACAGCGTTCCTGCGTGCCTGCCCTAGCTTGTTTTTGTCCCCTGACATCGTGATAATGGCTGCCAGTCGCCGTGGTCCACCTATGGGCATCCCAGAGCTCAAGTTCCTTATTGGAACAATGGATAGGATGCAGTATGAAACCACAGGGATGGTGCTGCACCGCAACCAGCACAAGGAGGAAGTTGTCCGTGTGGTGTCTGAGGGCCTCAGGAAGCGGTTTGGGATAACTCGCAGCAAGGCCCAGATAGTGAAAAAATGGGGCGATCTCAAGTCCAAAAGTCCAGAGCGCCTGCAGGAGCTTCGCCAGGAGATTCGCAGAGGTTAGTACTCAGGTACCCAAAAGTATGTGGCACAGCTATGGGGCAGTTTGAACGTTGCAGAGCCACTATGTGCCACAGCTATGGGACAGTTTGAACGTTGCAGAGCCCCTATGTGCCACAGCTATGGGACAGTATGAATGTTGCAGATCCACTATGTGCCACACCTATGGGACAGTTTGAACGTTGCAGAGCCACTATGTGCCACAGCTATGGGACAGTATGAACGTTGCAGAGCCACTATGTGCCACACCTATGGGACAGTTTCAACGTTGCAGTGCCACAGCTATGGGACAGTTTGAATGTTGCAGAGCCACTATGTGCCACAGCTATGGGACAGTTTGAACGTTGCAGAGCCCCTATGTGCCACAGCTATGGGACAGTATGAATGTTGCAGATCCACTATGTGCCACACCTATGGGACAGTTGGAACGTTGCAGAGCCACTATGTGCCACAGCTATGGGACAGTATGAACGTTGCAGAGCCACTATGTGCCACAGCTATGGGACAGTATGAATGTTGCAGAGCCACTATGTGCCACACCTATGGGACAGTTTGAACGTTGTAGAGCCACTATGTGCCACAGCTATGGGACAGTATGAACGTTGCAGAGCCACTATGTGCCACACCTATGGGACAGTTTCAACGTTGCAGTGCCACAGCTATGGGACAGTTTGAATGTTGCAGAGCCACTATGTGCCACAGCTATGGGACAGTATGAACGTTGCAGAGCCACTATGTGCCACAGCTATGGGACAGTATGAATGTTGCAGAGCCACTATGTGCCACACCTATGGGACAGTTTGAACGTTGCAGAGCCACTATGTGCCACAGCTATGGGACAGTATGAACGTTGCAGAGCCACTATGTGCCACACCTATGGGACAGTTTCAACGTTGCAGAGCCACTATGTGCCACAGTTATGGGACAGTTTCAACGTTGCAGAGCCCCTATGTCCAACAGCTATGGGACAGTTTGAACGTTGCAGAGCCACTATGTCCAACAGCTATGGGACAGTATGAACGGTGAAAAGTACTATGTGGCACAGCTAACTGCTGACCGAACTTTTTTTTTCCTTCACAGAGGCAAAGAGACAGCGCCGCCGTAGACACGAGGCATCACACACCGCCTCTGAAGTCCCTGAGCCCTCCGGGTCAAAGACAACTGATCCTAGTAGGTTCCCACAATAATGTGATTTGGATTTGGTTGCAGGTCCCCTCCTCCCCACACCCCCGGCAGCCAGTGTTGCCATATATGCTAACAGACCTTTTTTTTTTTTTCCTTCACAGAGGCAAAGACACAGCGCCGCCGTAGCGACGAGGCTTCTCACACCGCCTCTGAAGTCCCTGAGCCCTCCGGGTCAAAGACAACTGATCCTAGTAGGTTCCCACAATAATGTGATTTGGATTTGGTTGCAGGTCCCCTCCTCCCCACACCCCCGGCAGCCAGTGTTGCCATATATGCTAACAGACCTTTTTTTTTTTTTCCTTCACAGAGGCAAAGACACAGCACCACCGCCGCCACGAGGCATCCCGCACAGCCTCTTCTACATCTGTGCCCTCCGTGTCTACTCCTCCAGATCCTAGTAGGTTCCCACAATTATGTGATTTGGATTCAGTTGCAGGTCCCCTCTTCCCCCCCACCCCCTCCCCCGGCAGCCAGTGTTGCCATATATGCTGACAGACCTTTTTTTTTTTGGTTCCCTTCACAGAGGCAAAGAGACAGCGCCGCCGTAGCGACGAGGCTTCTCACACCGCCTCTGAAGTCCCAGAGCCCTCCGGGTCAAAGACAACTGATCCTAGTAGGTTCCCACAATAATGTGATTTGGATTTGGTTGCAGGTCCCCTCCTCCCCACACCCCCGGCAGCCAGTGTTGCCATATATGCTAACAGACCTTTTTTTTTTTTTTCCTTCACAGAGGCAAAGACACAGCGCCGCCGTAGCGACGAGGCTTCTCACACCGCCTCTGAAGTCCCAGAGCCCTCCGGGTCAAAGACAACTGATCCTAGTAGGTTCCCACAATAATGTGATTTGGATTTGGTTGCAGGTCCCCTCCTCCCCACACCCCCGGCAGCCAGTGTTGCCATATATGCTAACAGACCTTTTTTTTTTTTTTCCTTCACAGAGGCAAAGACACAGCGCCGCCGTAGCGACGAGGCTTCTCACACCGCCTCTGAAGTCCCTGAGCCCTCCGGGTCAAAGACAACTGATCCTAGTAGGTTCCCACAATAATGTGATTTGGATTTGGTTGCAGGTCCCCTCCTCCCCACACCCCCGGCAGCCAGTGTTGCCATATATGCTAACAGACCTTTTTTTTTTTTTTCCTTCACAGAGGCAAAGACACAGCGCCGCCGTAGCGACGAGGCTTCTCACACCGCCTCTGAAGTCCCTGAGCCCTCCGGGTCAAAGACAACTGATCCTAGTAGGTTCCCACAATAATGTGATTTGGATTTGGTTGCAGGTCCCCTCCTCCCCCCCCCGGCAGCCAGTGTTGCCATATATGCTGACAGACCTTTTTTTTTTTTTTTTCCCTTCACAGAGGCAAAGACACAGCACCACCGCCGCCACGAGGCATCCCGCAAAGCCTCTTCTACATCTGTGCCCTCCGGTTCTACTCCTCCAGATCCTAGTAGGTTCCCACAATTATGTGATTTGGATTCAGTTGCAGGTCCCCTCTTCCCCCCCCACCCCCTCCCCCGGCAGCCAGTGTTGCCATATATGCTGACAGACCTTTTTTTTGTTTTGTTCCCTTCACAGAGGCAAAGAGACAGCGCCGCCGCCGACAGCAGAAGGCATTCGACACAGACTCAGATCCCGAAGTGCCCTCCGTGCCTCAACATCCTAGTAGGTTCCCACAATAAAGTTATTTTGATTTTGTTGCAGGCCCACTCTTTCACCCCCAACCCAAACACCCCCCCCAAGTCAGTTTTGCCCTTATATGCTGACTGTTATTTTTTTTTTTCCTTCACAGAAGCAAAGACACATCGGGAGACTACTGTGTTATTAATGTTATGTTTTTTGACCCACAGCTGTCGTCACTGTGAACAAGGAGGATCTTGAAGCCGGCATAGAAAAGCTAATCCACACTATGGCGCGTATTCAGGAGCAGCACAATGTGGCAATGGAGGAGCTGCAGAAGCTGCGGGACATGTGCCAGCAGTTGTAGGCGGGCCAATAAGACAGTTTTGGTTGTTACAATAAAAATATTTAGTTTAACTATCATTCCATTTTTTTTGTATTAGTTTACTGTACATGAATTTGTTACGTTAATTTGTGCCCTCATACAGTGCTGTGATCGAGACACACCAATCAAAAAGTAGTGATAGAATTTCTAATAAAAGCTTTTATTTGAAACATTATTTTAACAAGACAATAAAATAAAAAGGAATGTAAAAGAAGTTAGGAAATCACAAATTATGATACGACGATTGTTCCGGCTGAAAACTTTGGTGCCTGATGGGCGAAGCCATATGTGACGGTATTGGCGTGTAGGAGTTATTAGGGGGTGGCTGGCCGAAGTGGGAAACGTGAGCATTGTGTCGCATCGATGTCTGACACTGTGACCAACCATTGTAATTTGATGGCTCTGTCCGCTGTATTGGCCGGGAAGAGACCAAACAAGTGTTCTTGTCCAAATCCCCATCTGTACCCCTGTTTACTGCTTCCATAATCAGACGCTCTGCTAGTATTCTTTGGTTGTCGTCCATTTTGGCCAGTTTGTCAACCACATAGTGTCCAAACCCCTGCAACGCAGGGCTAACATTTCTTGTCAACACCTTCTTAGCAAGGCTCAATAGTTCATGTGAGGCGTCTGAGGTGGCTTTCCGTTTTCTTTGACCTTGCCTCGATTGAGTCCTGGCAGGTGCAGCCTCCACTAAATCTGTTGTCGTGCAGTCCAGTGAACAGTCCAGTGTACTCTCCTGCGCACTGTCATCCTGGGGGGGAAAAAAAAAACAAGTTATGAACCCGGCAACAAAAAGTTGTACCACCATAACCGCATCCAAACTATATATTCGTAGTAGGTAAAAAAAAGATTATAATATATTTTAAGCTTAGTAATATTCTTTAACCCTCCCTTTTATTTAATACTTTGAACTACACTGTTCTGACTGCTAGGGGAACCTGACGAAAATTTAATAGTCTAAATAGTCTCAACAAGAGTACATCGGCAGCTTGAAGCGATACTATTTTCTATATTGCTTAGATGGTATGGTTTAGATATATCGCCATTTCATACATATTAAGTTCCCCATATAATACTTGACTGCGACAGGGTTACTTATGTGTATATGTTTTTGTAACAACTTCAAACTGATGTGATAATCAGAAGTATAAAACATAAAATGCAGAGAAAAATTATGTAATTATAGGACACATTGGTGAACTTTCGTCCAAAGAGCTACTTACTTGTTGCCCTTGTGACTCCTGCTCGGCGTGGTTCTCCGAAACAATTTGTTCAACAGGTGCCAAGTTGCGAAGACACGTGGAAGTCCGTGGCACCTCTTGGTCCCTCAGAAAATTAAGATGTTCAAAATACCAAAGTTTTGGCACATAAACATCTTCAGTGGAAGCTCCGGACCTTGTAGTCTGAAGAACCTTGTTCAGCTCCTTCCTCCACACCGTGCGGAGCGCCTGGATTTTCTTTTTAATAACTGCTTCGTTTGCTGCCTCTTCGGGTGCATGACAATTGTAAAGCTCAATGAGCTTTAAGTAACCCTCCCTCCTCTTTTCCCTGTTACAATACTCAGGAGATTTGATTTTCCAGAGGCAGGGAAAAGACTGATAAATTTCGATGAAATCCCTGATGAACTCCACACGATTTGACATCTGAAAAATAAGTATAAAAAAAAATTACATGGTTGACAAAGAGTCCTTTAAACAATACTTTTGCCAGTGTGCCAAACGCTTAACAACAGCAGCCACACAAAGCGCTCATGCCTACCATCGCTTCTTCCATCTGCCACGCCATAGGCCACCATAACCCAAAACAGTGTACCGCCCGCTTCCCTACAGCAGCCACACAAAGCGCTCATGGTGACCATACATTGTACCATCTGCCACGCTGTAGCTCACCAGACACAACCGGTCATAACCAGTCACAACAGCGTACCATCCGCATCGCTTCAGCGGCGGAACGAAGCGGTCATGCCGACCAAACTGCGTTCCATCTACCACGCTGTAGCCCACCAGTCACGACCAGTCACAACCAGTCACAACAGCGTACCATCCGCATCGCTACTTCCATCTGCCACGCCATAGGCCACTACCGCCCGCTTCCCCACAGCAGCCACACAAAGCGCTCATGGTGACCATACATTGTACCATCTGCCACGCTGTAGCTCACCAGACACAACCGGTCATAACCAGTCACAACAGCGTACCATCCGCATCGCTTCAGCGGCGGAACGAAGCGGTCATGCCGACCAAACTGCGTCCCATCTACCACGCTGTAGCCCACCAGTCACGACCAGTCACAACAGCGTACCATCCGCATCGCTACTTCCATCTGCCACGCCATAGGCCACTACCGCCCGCTTCCCCACAGCAGCCACACAAAGCGCTCATGGTGACCATACATTGTACCATCTGCCACGCTATAGCTCACCAGACACAACCGGTCATAACCAGTCACAACAGCGTACCATCCGCATCGCTTCAGCGGCGGAACGAAGCGGTCATGCCGACCAAACTGCGTTCCATCTACCACGCTGTAGCCCACCAGTCACGACCAGTCACAACAGCGTACCATCTGCCACATTGTAGCCCTCCAGTCACAACAGTGTACCATCCGCTTCGCTTCAGCGGTGGAACGAAGCACTCATGCCGTCCATACAGCGTTCCATCCACCACGCCCAAGCGGTTTACATACCTCGAAGCAGCGGTGCAAAGCGTGGTATATTCAGCGAAGTACAAAATTCCAATGTCCAGGTCCACCAAGTGTCCAAGTACGAAGTGAAGAAAGGAAATTTTGAAAGCAGTGAGGTGGCATTGGGAACAATAGCGCTCAGGTGACAAATTTTCCAACCAATTGTGTGCACAGAACCTTTGGCCTATCAGCACACTAGCTAGTAGCACAACACGCCCCCAGTGAACAACGTCACGCACAGATTATGCAAAATTTGCTCTGAATCGTCGTGTGTGACACGACCGTACGACTGTCCCATACGACTTCTACATCGCAAATACGTCATGAATTTATCGCTTCAGCGCCGTGCATCGTGTAGTGTGACCGCAGTCTACGATGTTTGAAATGATAATTAAGTGACGATGCAACGTCACAAATCGTGCCGTCCTAGCGATCAAAATTGCACTGTGTGACGGTACCCTTAGGGTGGAGATCCCTGGAGCGAACCAGTAAGCACCAATCAGATCATTCATCTGTGTCTTTGATCTGTGTGTGGGCCCATGTGCCCACTGGACCACCATAGGATACATGCTTCGGGATAAACAGGGATTGTAGTCCATTGCGTATACCCTTCCTTCTTCATGTGTTGCTCCCTTCCGCATCCAGCATTCCTTCTTTTCCTTTTTGGGGCTTGCTCTTGCAGCTTTTTGAGCAGATCCCAGGACGTTATCTGGTCAGGTTTCTTGTCTTCAGTCGTCATGTAGTAGCCGTTCGGCTCTGCGACCTCTCCCACTTCTCCATTTTGCCTTCCTTTGGCTGCTTCTTTGGCTGCTATATCCGCCATGTTGTTACCCTATGCCTCTACTGTGTTCAATTTTCCATGGGCTTTGACTTTTAGTACTGCCACCATTTTTGGAAGTTGGAGTGCATGCAGCAGGTCCTTGATGGCTCCATGATGCTTCACGGTTGTTCCGCTTGCTGTGATGAAGTCTCTTGCAGTCCAGACGGGTCCAGAGTCGTGTGCTATGCCATGTGAGTACCTTGAATTGGTGTATATGTTCGCAGTTTTGCCTCCTGCTATCTGGCAGGCCTTCGTCAGCGCTATCAGTTCTGCTTCCTGAGCTGACAAATTAGGCGGCAGGCTACTGGACCACAGGATCTCTTGATTGCTGGTCACTGCACATCCCGTGTGGAATCTTCCTTCATCATCTGCAAATCTGGAGCCATCCATGTAGAGGATCAACTCTGGTTTGGTCAGTGGCTCTTCTGCTACCTTAGGTAGTCCTGCTGTTTCCTGTTGCATGATGCTGAAGCAATCATGGTCATCCATCCGGAGCAAATCCAGATCCCTACGGAAGGTATCATGCAGATTTTAATCAGAATTTTTATCTGAAGGTCCATATCTGTATCCCCCCTTGGGAGTGGGAGTAGAGTGGACGGGTTGAGGACTGTGCATATGGAGATTTCGGGCAGGAGTAGAGAGCACTGGAAGCGAAGATGCCTGGCGGTGGAGAGATGTTTTGGCTGGGTTTGGTTGAGGATTGCTGAGATGTCATGCAGGAGGGGGCTTCCCTTGCAACAGGATCCAAGCAAGCTGAAAATTAGCCCAAATATCTCGGCTTTCCCCCCTTAAGCTGCGTCAGGACTCCAGTAGCAAGGCCTTCTTTTTTCATCAGGTAAAGACGGAATGGCTTCTCATAGTCAGGTAAGCCTAGTGCTGGCGCTGAGACTACAGAGTCTTTTAACTTCTTGAACGAGCTGAAGGCTGCATCTGTCAGGAGGAACGGGGTTATGTTGATACAGTCATACAGAGGCTGCATTAGGACTGAAGCATCAGGGATCCAGGCTCTGTAATACGAAACTAGACCAAGGAAGGCCTGTAGTGCCCTTGGAGTTGTTGGAGGAACCGTCTTCTCCACTGTGGTCTTCCGGTTATCTGTCAGATGTTTCATCTGGTGAGCAATACAGTGTCTCTGGAACGTAACTCGCTTCAGACACCTCTCAACTTTGTTCTTTGAGACATTGCAGTGCTGCTCCACTAGGTAGAGTAGGAGAGACAAGGAATGGGCTTTACACGTGCACAAAGGAGTAGATTGTCCACATATTGTAGCAGGGTTACTTCTGCATGTTCTGTGACCCAGTTGGTGAGGACTGTGGACTTTATTTTGGTGACCTGTGAAGGGCTGTTCTGGGCCCGCTGTGGCATCACTGTCCATGTGTGGTGTCCCCCCTGGTGCGTTAAGGCAAACAGGTACGGGTCATCCGGATGAAGGGGAACACTGGAGAAAGCATTAGCCAGGTCGGTCACTGTGAACACTTTTGCTGTGGAAGGCACATTTGGGAGCAGAGTGTGTGGATTCAACACAATTGGAGTTTCAAACACCGTGGCGTCATTCACAGCTCTCAGGTCATGTACCATTTTGAACTTGGCTGGCTCTCCTTTTACAGTCTTTTTTCTTGACCGGGAAAAGCGGGGTATTGCAAGGCGATGATTCCTATTTCCAGGTAGACCTTCAGTTGGTCAGAGGCAGCTTGACTCTAGGCCTGGCCTGGGCCTTATGATTTTACGGGGTACCTGGCTTGCTTACCCCTGTCCCATGGACGGGGTACTTCACTGTTTTCTGTACTTCTTCCTTGACCTGTTTTTCTGGACCAACTCTTGGGTTGCATGGGTGCTCTGCACTGGTTCCGGAAATGGCCAACTTGCCATAGATGTAACACTTGACACTTCCTCTGTCTTTGTAGGGTGGTTGCGCTTCCAGGTCAGTGGTCAACATGAGAGGGGCTGTCTTCTGCACTCCTGATTGGGACTCAATCCCTTTGGCTACTGTGGACAACGGCATGATGGACACTGTAGCGGCAGCGGGGTCCGGCCTGCTGATTGAAGCTGCGGTGGTAAGATGGGGCCTGCTGGTGCGTCCTTGGCGAGGCTCGGGGGTGCCATGAGACCGGTGGCTGCATCCAACCCAAGGTCTTGGGGCATTACAGGGGTTGTGGCCGCATCTGCCATTACTTCTTCCCCCTGCTTTGACATAGCTTCTCCCCTTTGCTAACCTTATTGAGGTTGGTGTCTCCTCTCCGGAGTCTGCAGCGGTTCTTCCGGCGTGTCGTTCGGCACTTTGCATCATCATCACTTCTGGCTCCCCTTCCGGCGTTCTCAGCAGCACTGCACCCGTTTCCTTCTTCGCGCTCTTTGTGGTGCTATAATGGCAGCAGTTTTGGTGACAATTGACAATAAACAGTCTCCTAGGTGCACATAACCCGTTTTGCTGGGTCAGTCCACTGCTATTGACCTGTTCTCGGGTCTAGCCACTATCAGTGGTTTCCTGATTGGCTGTCTCAGTCCATGCACAAAGGCCTGTGCCAACATTTGCGTGTGTATCTGGTCATGAATGGTGAAGCCCAAGTCTTGGAATACTTGCATTACTCTGCCATGAAACTTCTCCACAGACTCTGTCTTGTCTTGGCTCATGTCATGTAAGCTGAGGGCTTGTCCTGCCAATCTGCCTTTGGCTCACACTCTGAGCTGTTCAATTAGCTGTGGCCCTGACTCCCAAGCGTGTACATCTAATTCTGCTGGAAGTTTGAATTGTTCCTTCATGATTGGCCAGAGTGCATCACCTGTTTTTCAGTTCCATTTATGGCCCAGAGATCATTCCAGGTGGGTATATATGTTCGCTAGTTCTGCTACATTCTTCAGTAAAATGGCATGGGATGCATCCCTGGGTCTGGAAGATTGTCACCTGACTTGAAGTGCACATAGTGTAATGGTGGTGCCTCTACCTGCCCCTGCATTCTTGGTGCCTGTGGGCTTCTTTTCCTAGTATTGGGCAGCATGTATGATGTTCCCTCTTCATCTTCATCAGAGGAATAGATGTGATAGCGTGTGCTGGGGTCATACACTGGCTGATTTTGGACTTAGAAGTTGCCTTTATATGTGAGTATGTCACCCCCCTTGCTGAAGCATAGGCTTATAGTTCTATGTTGGTGTGAATGTAGGCAGCTCTGACCGGTGCTGAAGTCGCACATTATCAGCAGATGATGATGATGATGATGTCAGTCCTCCCCCCTGCACCCAGGGCTGAGCTGTCTGCCGCCTACTGCAGCTTAGTGGGTGCCTTCTACCGGGGGATCTCCACCTTCCTCCCCTGATACCATGACTGTCAAAGGCTGGGCTGTATTGGGAACATAGAATGTGCCTTGTGCTGTGAGCACCGGATACAGAGACGCCACACTGCCTGGATTTGGCACCTGCCCGACAGGCGGCAAGGCAGGAGAAGGAGAGTGTGAAACAGGAAGAGATACGTGGTGCAGAGGAGAAGAAGGAGGTAGAGATATGAGGTGCGCAGAAGGCAGGACGTGCGGAGGTGAAGAGGAGAGCTGATAGAGCAAAAGATGGGTGGTTTAGTAAAGGGGGAGAGAGAGAGGGAGGCAAGGGGTGTGGTGAAAGAGGAGGATGTGTGGAGTGTGATGTAGAAGGAGGGAGGAGAGCAGAGGGAGGGAGAGAGAGGGAGGCAAAGGGTGTGGTGAAAGAGAAGGAGGAGGTGTGGAGTGTGATGTAGAAGGAGGGAGGAGAAGATGGGAGGTGTGGAGGAGAGAGAGGAGGAGGAGAGGCGTGGAGATGGGTGTGGAAAAGGAGGAGTAGATGTGTAGAGGAGATAGAGAGGGAGAGGAAAAGAGAGTGAGAGAGGAGAAGGAGGAGAGAAATAGTGACAGAGAAAAAGGAGGATAGCGAGGAGAAAGATGGAGGAGAAAGACAAAAAACAAAAAACAAAAAAACAAAAAAAAAAAAGAAAATTCCTTCTTCTTTCATGGCAGATGCAGCCTGAGACTGCATGGTCAGAGCAACAGCGCCATCTCCATGTACAAAGGTTGGGCCGGGCGCACCACATACTGTGCAAAAACTCCCTATACCATGGAATCTATTGAGAGCATGGGGAGGCGCTGATGGCTTAATACCTTTCCCCATTTTATATACATAAAAATCACTTCCTGGTTTGCTCACATATCTCTCTGTACCACCTAAATGATGTAAGCTCTGCTGCTACTGTATACCATGTATCAGCATTGAGCAATGTAACATCAGCTAACTTCCCTTATTTTCCTTTCTACGTCATGCCATTCTGCAGCTTGAATTCTGCCATTCTTATGAATTTCACATACTTTATACCCTCTAAAATTCTTCACATACTTAACACCTTCGTGCTCTGCTACTATCTGGTTGGCCGTTTTCTCATCAGTAAAAGACCCTCCTGTTGCTTGGCCACCTTATTCCCCATGGCAAAAACCAAAATGAAAAACAAACAAAAAAAAAAGAAAAAAACAGCAAAAACTTCTAAAAATGAGTATATAAAAACTCCAAAAAAAACAGAAAACAATCAATAACCTGGTACACGATCAAAAGCTCAGGATCTTTACAGAAAAGGAAAAAAGAACCCCTTTTAAACAAAAAGTGAAGAGGCAGAAAAGAAAAGAAACTTTGAAAAACTTTTTTAAAAAAACTTTAGCAACTTCAAAATGCAACAAAAAACAGAAAATTAAATTAAATTAAAACGGCCCCCTTTTTTTCTGTACTCTGCGCTCAAATGCAGTCAGAGACACACTTCCCCTTTTTATCAGCAGCTGCTGTTTTACCAAAAATCACGTATGTCAGATAAAAAATGATAGATATAATTTAGTTTCACCTCTTCAA
This sequence comes from Ranitomeya imitator, assembly GCF_032444005.1. NCBI lineage: Eukaryota > Metazoa > Chordata > Amphibia > Anura > Dendrobatidae > Ranitomeya > Ranitomeya imitator. The sequence goes on from NC_091283.1 coordinate 472,095,712, forward strand.
ATAAATGTTATACCATAGCCATAAATACGCAAAAATAGGAAACTTAGAAAAAGGAAAAAAAAAACATATGACTGTGTGATTTACAATGGATATATCTCTGCTTGCGGCGTGGAAAAGGAAAAAAAAAAGAGGCAGAGAAAAAAAACTTCTCTATACAATTATATGCTCTTAAAGCAGCAACATGTGACTCGAACCAAACAGATACAGACGTCCGAGAGATGCCCATTTAATTCTGTGACACGTGCAGGTTGTGCTGGGAACAGACTACTGCCAATCGCACTGGGCACACCTGTGCCCGGGCCACCTGAGTGAGAAACACAGCAGGTGGGAATTCTACCACCCCGGTCCGTCATCCTAACTGGATAGCCGGCACTACGGGAATCTGCAGTAGCACTCTAAGTTATGACTACCCAAGCCTGGAGCCTGGGACCACCTGCCCTGGGACTACCTGTCCCTCCTATGCACGGGAATCCTGCAATAACTTATCGAGCGATTTGACCTCATGCGGTCTGTTACCCAGCAACCACAAACAGTCACTGTTCCTTGCTTCTCCCGGATGTTACACAAACACAGAACACATATACGGCACACAGCAGACACCTTGATCCCAGGGTTTTGGGTACAGGCTTTGGACTTACACTACCTGGGAATGCGGTGGTGACCACACCTGTCCGCCAAGAGGTATAGACCCGGACTGGGCACAGGGGACTTTCAGGTAAGATGATAACATTTTCTTACCCTACTTATGGAGCAGCGCAGTCTCCGTCCCGTGAACCAAGGCCGTAGCCAATACCTCCGTCTCTCCGGTCAGCAGGGTCCCGTGTGTTTCGTCCATGCCGCGCAGTTGGGGGCCATTTGATATGGAAATTTGGGTTGGATAAATCTATCCCGTGTGTGCTGTGGCCATTCCCAATAAGATTGAGTATTTTGAGCGCTCAAGAATGAAATTGTACACGATTGTGACAGGAAAGCATTCCATCAATACTAACCCTTTATTTCCTGATACATAGTTTTATAATTGCATATAGAAAGGAGTGGTTAGGGGTGGTTTGTTAATTAACATATTGTCTAGCTCCTCTGTTATTGGTTATCTGAATATATATGGAATATTGTGATTAATGCACATATGACTGCTGATTAAGCAACTAAAATGAAGTTCTCTGCATCTGGGACAAAGTTGAGACATCTCATCAGTACTTAATACATCTGGAGTTCTTCTGCTTTTCGGGTGGAAAACACCGAACAGTCTTTCTGGCTTATATCAGTTTATGTCAGCCATTTTAAGCAATTGATTATAGTGTATATAGATATATTTGTGTTTATATGAGTATATATGATTATAGAGGAGTATACATGCAAGTGAGATCTACATGATATAAATATTTCTATCACACTATGAGCCAGTCCCTCCCTCCATGGACCTTACATTCCCAGAAGAAGGAGACTCGGCACCACCTGTAAGCCCCGCCAAAGCCGGAACCTTACACTCAGCTTCCTCCTCAGAGGAAGAGATGCTCTCAAGGGCTTGGAACTGCTTAGTAAGACCAACCAGAGGGGAGTCAGTTTTTCCTTCCTCAGGTACTTTGATCAGAGCGGGAGAAGATGCTTTATCTCCCTTCTTTCTCTTCTTTTTGGTGCCGAGCTTCTGCTTGTCCTCTATCCACTGCCTGTTATCCTCTTCCATACTTTCATACTGGGAGGATTTGGAGGCAGTGGCGCTTTCCTCCCTGTGGATCTTCCTGACCTTCTTATCCAACTCATCATCCCTCGGGGCCTCAGCAGTAAGACTGGCATCCACGACAGGGGCGCCCCAGCTTGCCAAGCTCTCTATCCTGTCTGCACTTATCTAGACACCTCAGCTGGGCAGGCGTCTTTTTATTGCTTTTCCTCCTTGGCCCCTCAGCTCCCTCACCCCTGCTAGTCCCTTCCCCAGTAGAATCAGCCTCACGGCTTTCTCCAACCGGGGTCACGATTGCATTAGCAAAGGAGTGAGGACAATGGCTGAATGGGTGACCTAACTCAGGTGGCACCTAATCTCCACACAAGATGCAGAAAGATGGCCAATATCCACACACAATGCACATTTCTGCACAGTGCAGTTTGCACTGAAGTGTGTGGGGTCGCCGCACCTGTGACAGAGCTTCGGTTGCCCTTGGTAGAAGACCAGGATATGATCCCTACCCAGGAAGGCAGATGATGGAATGTGGGCAACCGTACCACCTGAACGCTTAAGTTTTACATAAACGTCCAGGCCACTGACCAGATACCAAACTCGTCATGGTTTTTCTTTGGCATCACCACCTCTCAGTATAGGCCAAGCTACATCATGATGTCATAACAAGAAAGTGACTCGTCACAAGTCATCACAGTCACTTTCTTGACTTCGTTTTGGCGAGACACCGCCTGACTGGCAAAGTCTCACCAGCCGAGCTCATTTTTTTCCAACTGACAATTTGACCAGAAGAGCTCAAGCCCCTCTGGCCAAACAAAGCTGACATCATACTCAGGTGTGGAAAAGGGTTGTATGAAGGCATAGATGTCAATCGCTTTGAAGCCCATCCTCAGCTGGAGCTCTACAACCTTAGAACTTGGAGGACATGCATCACTGCCCCTCCACGGGAAAACAGACCTCATTCCTATGCACACTACCTGGCCCAGCTGTTAGGAAGGACCATACTGCATCCCCCCCTTTTTGCTTTCAGAAGGCCCCGAGGCCATGCCTCTCTATCCAGAAGGGTAGAACAACCTCTCGACTCTCTACCATTAGTGATCTCTCCCCCTTCTTTAGAGCCTCCAGGAGACGTCGCTGCAACATGCCGTCCCCAGATGTAACAAAAATAGCACACCCTCATAGAAATAAATAAGATCCCTTCATATATTATATAGATAAACCAATGGAGAACCCATGAAGACACTGGATCAATGATAAAAACACCAAACACTTTATTAGAACAAATCTATAAAAAATACATATAAGACAGTATAACAAACTGGTGAGATATGATATACCATAGATACAGGGTCATAGCAGAAGCACAAGACTGATCCGACTCCCTTGCATAATAACTTATATAGAATAGCTACCACAGATGTGTGGGTATCATGTAAACAGACAGGCTCATAAATAGTACTGGAAGTGCGGCTAACCTGCAATATATATGCAGTATATATATGAACAATTCCACATCAGATAACAAAATCACATGGAGATAACGATATAGCAGTCACACATACCTGTAGACATAATGGAGCCCAAAAGAAGGGAGCCGTACAGACTAGGCACACCTCGACGCGCGTTTCGCTGCAACGGCAGCTTCGTCAGGAGGTACAGAGGCCTGTCTGCTGAAGCCCTTATATATATAGTCCCCCTCATGTGTGGATGTAAAACACCTGTGACGCGGCGCATCGGCGTCATGATGCGGCATCACCGCGGGGACGGCGCTCAGTGTGCACGCCATCCGGTCACGTGCTCCGGTCACGTGACCGGGCACGTAACCAGGACGACTGAGCATCACAAGAGGCACCTCCCCACAGCAGCGCCGCAGCTCGTGCGCGCCGTGCGCACTATGACACTTGTAACCCGGCGCATCGGTGCCATGATGCGGCCACACCGCGGGGACGGCGTTCAGTGTGCACGCCGCCCGGTCACGTGCTCCGGTCACGAGACCGGGCACGCAACCAGGACGATGGGACACCACCAAAGACACCTCCCCACAGCGGCGCCGCAGTGCATGCGCACCGTGCGCACCCAAGTGTAAACAGAAAAATGGGATATAACAGTGCTCCCATAATAGATAACCTAACCAGAGTAGAATACCCATCCGTAACCCCCCATACCCATACAAAGGATCTAGCTAGCCATGGCGGCAGGTAAGTAAACGGGGCCACAACTGGCCGTACACAATCCAAACAGATAATATATAAATAAATTAACAAATCTAAGCCCTGCCAGTAGACTAGACCTGAATATCCGACACAGTGGCACATGATGTACAGAATCCAAGAGTATACACAACTGTTATGGTGATACAGCGGTGATAGAACAGTAATGAGAATAAGAGGTGCTAAAATCATGAATAATTTCTCTGTTCTCTGCTTGACATGCCACTAGTGTTCCCAGGAAATCGCCGTGTCCTCCGTACATCCAAGAGACAATCTATTATAGAGGTGGGCATCGAAACAGGATCCGAAGATGTTGTTACTAACTGTAGCTAGAATGGGGGTAAAAAGAAAAAGGGTAAATATATAATACAGAGTGGCGTCCTAAGACTCCATCAGCCGTAAGACTATTAAATACGCCATCATGGGCCAACAGGTAGAATAAGGAGGACATAAGACTAAAGGGAACAGAAGGAAACCTAAAGGATAAGCAATAAAACCAAAGTAGTATATGAGCACAAGGACAACAGACAAACAACAATGAATAAAATTCGCGCTAGTCCAAGAAAGATTTAAAGCTAATATATTCGTTAAGCCCATTGGGGGCCATCGTGTCCAGATCCACCGTCCATCTAGTTTCCTTTTTTAAAAGCTCTTTTTTATAGTTACCACCTCTGATACCTAGCTGCACCCGATCGATCCCTCTAACTTTAAATGTTCTGGGATTACTATTATGGTGTTGCCTGAAATGCCTAGGTATCGTTTTTAATGTATCTATATCCACTGCCATGGCCGCATTCTTGATGTCTCGTACGTGCTCCAACACCCGCACACGTAGCTCCCGCGTGGTCATGCCGATGTATATCAGATTGCACTCGCATTTGGCATAATATACCACATTATCTGTTCTGCAATTAATAAAGTGGGTAATAGAAAAACTTCTATTCCCACTACTATTGGCAAATGTGGAAGTTCTCTCCAGAAAACGGCATGCAGAACAGCTACCACATTGAAACGATCCCCACCTAGGGCCAGTTCTCTCAGTAAAGTATGTTCTCTGGGGTGCAACATAGTGGCTCTTTGTCAGTATATCTTTTAAATTTATAGACCTACGCCAGGTTACAGATGGATAGGTCGAAATGTGTGGTGCCACATCCTCATCTGCCAAGAGCACAGGCCAATATTTACGTAAGGTACTCGATAGCCCCTTCCATTCGGAATTGAAGGAGGTAATAAAGCGGACCAGTGAGTTCTCTTTACCTTCCATTGGAGTCTTATGTCTGGATTGGGCCAGGAGTGCGTCACGTGACGCAAACTTGGCCCTCCTATAACCTGCACGGATCACCTTGCGGTTGTATCCTCTTTGTTGCAAATTCCTCTTGAGGACCATGGCCTGTTGTTCAAATGTATGGTCATCAGAACAGATACGTCTGATACGTAGGAACTGGCTGATGGGTACTGATCTAAAGGTTTGAGGATGATGCGAAGACGTGGCATGTAATAAAGCATTGGTGGCAGTGGACTTACGGAAGACATCAGTGGAAATGAATCCCCCGCCATCCCTCACAAGAGACACATCCAGGAATTCCACTTCCTTTTTACTATATTTCCACGTTAGATTGATGTTCAGATGATTATCATTCAACCTGTTCAGAAAGGAAATGAGAGAAGCCTCAGAACCTTGCCAGATAAAGAGTACATCATCTATATAGCGAGACCATGAGACCACGGCGTCAATACCCTCTGTATTTTGGACAATCTCACGTTCCCACAGCCCCAGGAAAAGATTAGCGTATGAGGGCGCACAAGTCGCCCCCATCGCAGTTCCCTGGAGCTGTAGGAAGTAACGGTCTTTAAAAACAAAAAAGTTATGAGTGAGGGAAAAATAAAGCAAGTCCAAAATAAAACTGCAAAGTCGTTCATTGGTATGGGCAATAGTAAGAAAAAATCTAGACGCCGCGATCCCATGGTCATGCCATATAGATGTGTAAAGTGACTCAACGTCACAGGTCACTAGATACATATTATCTTCAAGCTGTATACCATTGAGGCGATTCAAGATGTCTGTTGTGTCGCCTATAAAGGACGGCAGGGTCTCCACACACTGCTGGAGATAAAAATCAATATACCTACAGATCTTTTCAGTGAGGCTCCCTATGCCTGACACTATAGGTCGACCGGGCGGGTTGGTAGTATTCTTGTGGACTTTTGGTGTAAGGTAAAATGTAGGTACTATGGGAAATTCCACCATAAGTCCCTCCATCATTTTGGTGGAAATGACACCAGTATCTCTAGCCAACCTGAGTATGGATTCTAATTCCATTTTGTAGCATTCAAGTGGGTTATTTGTTAGTCGTCTGTAGCACTGGGCTACATTTAATTGTTTGAATGCCTCCCGTTCATACATATCTGTTGGCCAGATCACAACATTACCCCCCTTGTCAGCAGGTTTTATGACTATATCTTTCATATTTTTCAGTTCTTTGATAGCTCTATTTTGCACTGCTGACAGATTGTAATTTGTGGGTTTTGTTGAAATATTGGCTATATCTTTTTTTACTAATTTCACAAAAATGTCAACGTTAGGGCATATCCCACTAGGGGGGAAAAGTTGTGATCGGCCATGCAGGTACGTGGGGACACTTACTTGACTCTGTGTCTCCTGTTCAGCTAGAAGATCCTCAAGATCGGACAGGCTTAACGAATATATTAGCTTTAAATCTTTCTTGGACTAGCGCGAATTTTATTCATTGTTGTTTGTCTGTTGTCCTTGTGCTCATATACTACTTTGGTTTTATTGCTTATCCTTTAGGTTTCCTTCTGTTCCCTTTAGTCTTATGTCCTCCTTATTCTACCTGTTGGCCCATGATGGCGTATTTAATAGTCTTACGGCTGATGGAGTCTTAGGACGCCACTCTGTATTATATATTTACCCTTTTTCTTTTTACCCCCATTCTAGCTACAGTTAGTAACAACATCTTCGGATCCTGTTTCGATGCCCACCTCTATAATAGATTGTCTCTTGGATGTACGGAGGACACGGCGATTTCCTGGGAACACTAGTGGCATGTCAAGCAGAGAACAGAGAAATTATTCATGATTTTAGCACCTCTTATTCTCATTACTGTTCTATCACCGCTGTATCACCATAACAGTTGTGTATACTCTTGGATTCTGTACATCATGTGCCACTGTGTCGGATATTCAGGTCTAGTCTACTGGCAGGGCTTAGATTTGTTAATTTATTTATATATTATCTGTTTGGATTGTGTACGGCCAGTTGTGGCCCCGTTTACTTACCTGCCGCCATGGCTAGCTAGATCCTTTGTATGGGTATGGGGGGTTACGGATGGGTATTCTACTCTGGTTAGGCTATCTATTATGGGAGCACTGTTATATCCCATTTTTCTGTTTACACTTGGGTGCGCACGGTGCGCATGCGCTGCGGCGCCGCTGTGGGGAGGTGTCTTTGGTGGTGTCCCGTCGTCCTGGTTGCGTGCCCAGTCTCGTGACCGGAGCACGTGACCGGGCGGCGTGCACACTGAACGCCGTCCCCGCGGTGTGGCCGCATCATGGCACCGATGCGCCGGGTTACAAGTGTCATAGTGCGCACGGCGCGCATGCGCTGCGGCGCTGCTGTGGGGAGGTGCCTCTTGTGATGCTCAGTCGTCCTGGTTACGTGCCCGGTCACGTGACCGGAGCACGTGACCGGATGGCGTGCACACTGAGCGCCGTCCCCGCGGTGATGCCGCATCATGACGCCGATGCGCCGCGTCACAGGTGTTTTACATCCACACATGAGGGGGACTATATATATAAGGGCTTCAGCAGACAGGCCTCTGTACCTCCTGACGAAGCTGCCGTTGCAGCGAAACGCGCGTCGAGGTGTGCCTAGTCTGTACGGCTCCCTTCTTTTGGGCTCCATTATGTCTACAGGTATGTGTGACTGCTATATCGTTATCTCCATGTGATTTTGTTATCTGATGTGGAATTGTTCATATATATACTGCATATATATTGCAGGTTAGCCGCACTTCCAGTACTATTTATGAGCCTGTCTGTTTACATGATACCCACACATCTGTGGTAGCTATTCTATATAAGTTATTATGCAAGGGAGTCGGATCAGTCTTGTGCTTCTGCTATGACCCTGTATCTATGGTATATCATATCTCACCAGTTTGTTATACTGTCTTATATGTATTTTTTATAGATTTGTTCTAATAAAGTGTTTGGTGTTTTTATCATTGATCCAGTGTCTTCATGGGTTCTCCATTGGTTTAACATGCCGTCCCCAGAGCCTGGAGACAAGGAGGAAGCCATATTTCCCCCAGAGGTGACAGTGGCATAACTCCTGATGGGTGCTGCCACCACAGGGGGGCAACTGGACCAGTGACCATATCAACTCCAACAGTATCACTATTTCACTAACCCCCCACCCTCCACCACACCAGCAACCACACCAGAAGACAAAGAATTTTCCTCATTCATACCCACCACCACATTCACTCGTGCTGGACCAATGACAACAGGGGGTGACATTTGACCTCTGCATCATCAGACCCAAGGGGCTCAGTATCCTCCACAGAACTAAAAGCAACCTCACCCCTGGTCTTATGTGTGCCCTCCTCCTCATCAGTTGATATTTTCTGCTGCTACACTGTTGCTACCTGGCGCCTATGATTTTTTGCTGCTGTGAGGCACCATTGATCCTTTATATCAGGATCTTACTGACCAGCGGTGCCAACACAGAACAGGACTCTGGGAGGACCGGAACTCCCAGCCGCAGCAACAACCTCACACTGCCACAGATTCTCAACTAAGTGATCAGCGGCAACAACATTCAGGGGCATCGAGGCTACGGGAGCTGACCCCTGACAGTGGGCCACTCCCCCTCCCACTGAGGAGCGCACCACAGTATCATGGCCTGACGGTTCGCCCTTCACCGGGCCATTCTCACTGTGCAGCCTCTAGGTTGGTGCACCTCCTGCTACGTCCCCGCTACTACAAGTAAAGATGGAGCTCTGTGCCTCACTACCATGCTCTGTACTCTACCCGCACCGTTGCACCGGATCCACAGCAGAACCTGGGCTGGGCTGGGAAACGGGGCTTATACATAGAGCTGACCCTGCAGCTGACTCAGGGGGTACAAGGAGGGGGGGCATACACATAGCTTACCGCTTCCTGCAGCTTTGGCTTGATGATCTTCTTTGCCTTAGTCTTCTGGCCCCCAGGTGACTCCTCTGGTAAATCATCCCCAAGATGGAAATTCTGAAGGCACACTGGGGACTCCAGGAGCTTAATCTCTGCCATTAGCGCCCCTCCCTGGCTGCTGTTGTCACTGTCATCCCCAGAGCCAGCAGAACTGTGCCCAGATGCCAATGTCACCTGTCCTGCAGAGAGCTTACTGCACATGGCCTGCAGGTGACTTTGCAGGCCGCCAGAAGGGGCTTCCTGCTGGTCTTCATCCTCCTCATCATCATCATCATCCACCTGGCTCTCAAACTGCAGCCCCATCTGCTTTTGCTTTCTGGTATCAGCCATAACTCTGAATCGGTCTTCATTCGGTAGTATTTCTTTAAATGGTACCCTTTTTTCTCTAATAAAAGCTTTCCTCACTTCAAGCTCATGAATTTCAAGCTTAAGCCTCTTTACCTCTGCCTGGAGATGATTCTTCTGGAGTCACTGTATGCATACATTACATTACTTATCTTGTAATTATCCTGACTTAAATTTACTATTATACTCCAGAGCTGCACTCACTATTCTGCTGGTGGAGTCACTGTGTATATACATTACTTATACATGTACTAATCCTGAGTTACGAACGGTAATACACTTCAGAGCTGCGCTCACTGTTATGTTGATGCAGTCACTGTGTACACATTACATTATTTATCCTGTACTGATCATGAATTACATCCTGTTTTATACTCCAGAGCTGCCCTCACTAATCTGGTGGTGGAGTCACTGTGTTCTTACATTACATGTACTGATCCTGAGTTACAGTACATCCTATCTTATCCTCAAGAGTCACATTCACTATTCTGCAGATGAAGTCACTGTGTACATACTGTCATACAGCATTCACAATTCTGTAGGTTTCAAAATTAACATCTCTTATTTGATGGGTCACTAACTGTATAGAAGCTAGTCTGGTGATTTGTATTCTAGTGTGAACCATGCTGCAAGGGTTGATTGGTAATATACGGTAATATAAGAAATAGGAACAGTCCCACTGTATTATGGGAGTTCACCTAAGCTTTCATGGTTGTGACTTACAACAAATTTGTTGAATGTTTTCAATAGAAATCAGAAATCATGTTGGTTGTTTGTGATTTACCAGAGCTTTTCTGATAATTATTAGGCTTGGCAAGTTGAAGTGCTTCGTTTGTACTTTTCGTATAGCGCTACAATTCTTGGGTATACGGAAATGGTAATATAAAACATGAATGTTTCTAACAGGGATCAAAGAACACATGAGGTGGAATAGAAAAAGCATTGCACTGACTGCTGGCCGTAAAGTGAAAGCAGAGCACAGCCACAGCGGTGAGTCACCACTGTGTGACTCACCGCTGTGCTGTGCTTTCACTTTCACTTTACGGCCAGCAGTCAGTGCAGGAACCAGACGGCAAGGGACAGACAGCTGAATGTAAGTATGTACTGTTTGTTTTTTTACGCTGGTAACCAGGGTAAACATCGGGTTACTAAGCGCGGCCCTGCGCTTAGTTACCCGATGTTTACCCTGGTTACCGGGGACCTCGGGATCGTTGGTCGCTGGAGAGCTGTCTGTGTGACAGCTCTCCAGCGACCAAACAGCGACGCTGCAGCGATCCGGATCGTTGTCGGTATCGCTGCAGCGTCGCTAAGTGTGACGGTACCTTAAGGTATGAAAATTAGTGTTGAGCATTCCGATACCGCAAGTATCGGGTATCGGCCGATATTTGCGGTATCGGAATTCCGATCCCGAGTTCCGATATTTTTTCGATATCGGGAATCGGGATCGGGATGAATATTTATGTGTAAAATAAAGAATAAAAATAAAAAATATGAATATACTCACCCTCGGATGCGCCCTGGTTGTAACCGCTGCAACCGGCAGTCTCCGTTCCTAAGAATGAGCGAGTGAAGGACCTGTGATGACGTCGCGGCTTGTGATTGGTCGCGTGAGTGGTCACATGAGTGGTCACGTGACCAATCACAAGCCGCGACGTCATCGAAGGTCCTTCACCCGCTCATTCTTAGGAACGGGGGCTGCCGGTTACACTGCTAAGGTCCAGGGTCCATATTTTTTATTTTTATTCTTTATTTTTTACATGAATATGGATCCCAGGGCCTGAAGGAGAGTCTCCTCTCCTTCAGACCCTGGGAACCATTCCAGGATACATTCCGATATTTGTGTCCCATTGACTTGTATTGGTATCGGGTATCGGTATCGGCGATATCCGATATTTTTCAGATATCGGCCGATACAATCCGATACTGATACTTTCAAATATCGGAAAGTATCGCTCAACACTAATGACAATACATTATATCTAATTGCAACATTAACACCAAATTGAACATAATGTAGCAAGCTCACAAATCAAACGCATAGGCGAGAATACAGATATTACAGCGAGGTCTACACAAAGTGGAGCCTCTAAAAACAAACATTATAGTGACTTAAAGCTACTGCATGCTGTGTTGGATTCTCCTATGGCTTTACCTACTAAATCGATTCATCCTCTGATGAAGCTGGGTAAAACGTGCAGTGGGGTACAGAGCTACATACATAACATGGCTCTATATCATTGCCATTTAAGTTTACTTTCGATACTTTTTTAATTGATGTATATATACTTGAGAATTTACTTCAATAAACATGGTTACACTGTTTATATACTGTTTATACCTGATGCCCCTGCCAGAGGGCAAGTGGGAAGAGCCTGAATTGGCGCATCTAATGGATGTGCCATTTTTGGGTGTCTGCAGGCTGATATTTTCAGTCTGGGGAGGTGCCAATATCCATAGCCCCTTACCAGCCTGAGAATACCAGCCCCTGGCTGTCAACTTTAGTGGACGTTTGTCTGGCAAACTGTTGGCCGAACATGAAGTAGAGACCACTTTTTCACACTCGTCGAGTGTATATGTAACAAAAATGCAGCATGCCCTACTTTCTGGACTAGCACATTAACCCCTTACTGACCGGGCCGAATTTTTTAAATCTGACCAGTGTCAATTTATGTGGTAACTAGATTGTGGCCCGATTGTGGATGCGATTCTAACGCATTGGGTATTCTAGAATATGCATGTCCCCGTAGTATATGGACAATGATGATTCCAGAATTCGTGGCAGACTGTGCCCGTCACTGATTGGTCGAGGCAACCTTTATGACATCATCGTCGCCATGGCAACCATTATGACATCTATGTTGATACTGTGCCCGTCGCTGATTGGTCGAGGCAAATTCGCGGCAGACTGTGCCCGTTGCTGATTGGTCGAGGCCGCCACCAATCAGAGACGCGGGATTTCCAGGACAGACAGACAGAAAAACCCTTAGACAATTATATATATAGATAACTCTGGAGCACTTCAACAGATCCCAGTGAATCTGAGACTGTTTTTTCATGACACATTGTACTTTATGATAATGGTAAATTTAGGTCAAAATATTTTCTGTTTAGTTATAAAAAATATCAGAAATTTGACTAAAATGTAAAAGAAATTGCAATTTTTAAACTTTGAATGATTATCCCTTTCTCAAAGATATCCATAAAAAGTGTTGTTTAAAGTTTGCAACAAGCCACCTGGGAGACACACCAAACATGTGGAAGAAGATGCTCTGGTCAGATGAAACCAAAATCGAACTTTTTGGCAACAATGCCAAACAATATGTTTGACGTAAAGGCAACACAGCTCATCATCCTGAACACACCATCCCCACTGTCAAACATGGTAGCGGCAGCATCATGGTTTAGGTCTGCTTTTCTTCAGCAGGGACAAGGAAGATGGTTAAAATTGATGGGAAGATGGATGGAGCCAAATACAGGACCATTCTTGAAGAAAACCTGTTTGAGTCTGCAGAAGACCTGAGACTGGGACGGAGATTTGTATTCCAACAAGACAATGATCCCAAACATAAAGCAAAATCTACAATGGAATGGTTCACAAATAAACGTATCCAGGTGTTAGAATGGCCAAGTCAAAGTCCAGACCTCAATCCAATCGAGAATCTGTGGAAAGAGCTGAAAACGGCTGTTCACAAACGATCTCCATCAAACCTCACTGAGCTCGAGCTTTTTGCCAAGGAAGGATGGGCAAGAATTTCAGTCTCTCGATGTACAAAACTGATAGAGACATACCCCAAGCGACTTGCAGCTGTAATTGCAGCAAAAGGTGGCGCAACAAAGTATTAAGTTAAAGGGACCAAATAATATTGCACGCCCCACTTTTCCATTTTTGAATTTCCACAAATATTTAAAATAACCAATAAATTTTGTTCAACTTCACAATTGTGTTCCACTTGTTGATTCTTCACCAAAAATTTACATTTGGTATGTTTATGTTTGAAGCATGATGTATGTGAAAAGGTTGAAAAGTTCCAGGGAGCCGAATACTTTCGCAAGGCACTGTATCTACATATTTTTTATATGTATGTAAACACAGGAGAGACATGACGGGAGGCCCAAACACACATCCTACAAAGGGGCCCTTTGCAGTTAGTGACCACCTCTGCTTTTGCTCGGCTGTGATGTCTGGATAGCATGGGAAGTGATAATGCTATGTGGATAATATTGACCTTCTATTTTTTGGAGGATTACATCTGATGTAAACAATCTCAAGCATAAATTGATGGGCTGCATGTGTGAAATCCATGGCGATGTCTAATTTATGCCGCTGTAAGGGGGTGGCAGGTCCCCTCAGTTGCGCCCTCTCCTCCTTCCGTATGAACCCCCCATGCACTTTATGTACTGTGATTTAATGTATTATGTTGAGCTGTCTTTGTATGATCTTAATGTAATGAATATGCTGTATTTGTATTGTAATGTGCATGTTCCCTTTAAATGCTAATTCACTGCTGCTTGTATTATAGTTAGGGACAGTGAATGGTTAATGTTGGGGGCTTTGTAAGAACTGCCCAGATACGTTGGCCAGGGCAGACGTTTTTTACAGACGTGGCACTGCCAGACCCCCACGGACGGGTCTGTTGCCCTGGGATAAGGACTGGACAAAAGAACTAAGGACTGCAACACGGGCCCAGGACTCTGAAAGGGCCCCCACTTCTAAAGGTGTAATCCCGGTGCACGGAATTCCTCTAATCTTTGGCTGCTGTGGGTGCAGTTGGAGTGCGTGACAGGGAGAGAGTAGGAAAACCAGTGATGTACTCGTGCTCTTCTTCTTCTTCTTCACCACTGTTCATTAAAGAATATGTTTCCCTGTTGGACAACAGTTGCCTTGGTGTGCTTTGAAACATCTGGACTGCGGTGACCAGAAGAGAAGGTAATTAATCTGTGGGGGAAAACTGCATCACTCCCATATTACATGTACAAGGGGCCAGGGGTGCTCGCTGAACGTTTGCTCAGTGGACTCTGTTGGTGAACTGTACTTCTAAATAGCTCAGCCACAACTACCTCCCCACGGTTACCCTTGTTACACCGTCATGCCTGGTATTTTGCACCACTGACAACAGCGGAATATAGAAACGTGGGGGTGATATTAGGCTGTGCTATTCCCCCAGCTGGTGTTGCAATGCAGAGAACCCAAAATTAGTAAATTATTATTATTATTTATTATTATAGCGCCATTTATTCCATGGCACTTTCCATGTGAGGAGGGGTATACATAATAAAAAAACAAGTACAATAATCTTAATAAATACAAGTCACGACTGGTATAGGAGGAGAGAGGACCCTGCCCACGAGGGCTCACAATCTACAAGGGATGGGTGAGGATACAGTAGGTGAGGGCATAGCTGGTCATGCCGCGGCATGGTGGATCAGTGGTTACTGCAGGTTGTAGGCTTCTTGGAACAGGTAGGTCTTCAAGTTCGTTTGAAGGTTTTTACAGTAGGTGAGAGTCTGATATGTTGTGGTAGAGAGTTCAAGAGTAGGGGGATGCGCGGGAGAAGTCTTGTATGCGATTGTGGAAAGAAGAGATAATAGGGGAGTCGAGAAGGAGATCTTGTGAGTATCAGAGGTTGCGTGCTGGTAGATATGGGGAGACGAGGTCACAGATGTATGAAGGAGACAGGTTGGGGATGGCACAGATGTATGAAGGAGACAGGTTGTGGATGGCTTTGTATGCCATGGTTAGGGTTTTGAACTGGAGTCTTTGGGTAATGGAGAGCCAGTGAAGGGATTGACAGAGAGGAGAGGCCGGGGAATAGCAGGGGGATAGGTGAATTAGTCGGGCAGCAGAGTTTAAGATAAATTGGAGGGGCACGAGAGTGTTAGAGAGAAAGCCACACAGCAGGAGTTTTCAGTAGTCAAGACGGGAGATGATGAGGGCATGCACTAGAGTTTTTGCAGAGTCTAGGTTGAGAATGTGTAATAGGGTGCAGGGTTAAGTATGTCACCACGGAACAGACAGATCAACTGTTGGGGGGAATTTATTAACAGGGACAATATTCTCCTCGCAGAGAGAAAACAGTAGAAAATGAACTGAAAAGATAATGGTGCAAAAATATGCGAGTCAAACAGTATAACATAATTAAGCGGGATTTCTTGAGGAAAAGAACGCTTATCAGTCTGATAAGGACTTGCTTGAAGGGTCGTCTTCTCCAACATAGGCACAGAGAAACAGCGGCACTTGTCGTCCCTCTGTTGTCCGTGGGCTGAGTAGTCTCTAGGAGCCCGCTGCCAGGGGTTTCGGGAGTTAATGTAATATGCACAGGCTCTGAGTCTTTAGCTTTTGCAGCACAGCCTATTGATGCTCAGTCTATTATTAAGCCTCTTATCAGGAATCAGGGGCTCTGCACTGATACCATGGTTACCAGGGGTCATAGAATCTGCATAGCAACTGTCTCTGCACGGGTGTCAAGGTGCCCCTCTCCAGTCACAGCAGAGTTCGCTTTCATGTACTCACAAGATGCAGTCTTTCTGGGCAATCTCCCTTCATTTGTCCTCTGACCTGGAGCCCTCTCTCCTCTCCGAAGCGCAGCTGCGTCATGCCCTGACTGCTGCACACGCTGCTCTGCCACTTGCGCGCGAACCTTTCCCGCTCTCTGCTCGGCTTCCTTCCTGTCCCAGTCTCCAAGTCTGCCCCCCGGGGAACCTGTAGCACAGCTCAATGGTTCCAGGCACAGAGCAGAGAAGGTAACCACCCCCAGACTCTTCTTGTGTTCCACCGCCTTACAAATGTACGGATCCTGGAAATGTTTTTGAGTTGAAGTCAGCAGGAGGTGGAAAGGGCCTGGATATATGGTTTGAATGAGAGATCAGAGTCAAGGATTACACTGAGGCAGCGAGCTTGTGGGACTGGGGAGAGTGGGCAGCCATTTACTTTAATGGATAGGTTTGTTAGGCGAGCCGAGTGAGATGGGGAAAAGATGATGAATGCTGTTTTGTTCATGTTAAGTTTTAGAAATCTAGCAGAGAAGAAGGATGAAATAGCAGACAGACATTGTGGGATTTTGGTTAGTAGGGAGGTTATATCTGGTCCAGAGAGGTAGATCTGTGTGTCATCAGCGTAGAGGTGATTCTGCAAGCTGTGTGATTCTATGAGCTGTCCCAGTCTGAAGGTGCAAATGGAGAAGAGCAGAGACCCTAGGACTGAACCTTGCGGGACTCCGACAGATAGGGGGCGAGGTGAGAAGGTGGTGAATGAGTGGGAGACGCTGAATGTCCGGTCTGTTAGGTATGATGCGATCCAAGATAGGGCCAAGTCTGTGATGCCAAGGGATGAGAGGGTCTGTAGTAATAGGGAGTGGTCCACTGTGTGAAAGGCAGAGGACAGGTCCAGGAGAAGGAGGACAGAGAAGTGTTGCTTGGCTTTGGGAGTCAGCAGGTCATTGGTGACTTTAGTGAGGGCAGTTTCAGTAGAGTTATACAGCTGAAAGCCAGATTGTAAGCGGTCCAAGAGGGAGCAGGAAGAGAGGTGGGAGGACAGTTTGAAATCTACATGCTGTTCCAGTAGTTTTGAGGCAAAAGGGAGAAGTGATATTGGGCAATAGCTAGATATAGAGGATGGGTCAGGAGAGGACTTTTTGAGGATAGGTGTGATTGAGGCATGTTTGAAGCATGAGGGAAAAACACCAGTTGTTATTGATATGTTGAAGAAATATAACAGAAAGCATGGAAAGTCTACTTCTAAAGCAGATAGATGAAGCTGCAACCCATAATGAGGTCCTGGTTATGGGGGACTTTAACTACCCGGATATTAACTGGGAAACAGAAACCTGTGAAACCCATAAAGGCAACAGGTTTCTGCTAATAACCAAGAAAAATTATCTTTCACAATTGGTGCAGAATCCAACCAGAGGAGCAGCACTTTTAGACCTAATACTATCTAATAGACCTGACAGAATAACAAATCTGCAGGTGGTCGGGCATTTAGGAAATAGCGACCACAATATTGTGCAGTTTCACCTGTCTTTCACTAGGGGGACTTGTCAGGGAGTCACAAAAACATTGAACTTTAGGAAGGCAAAGTTTGAACAGCTTAGAGATGCCCTTAATCTGGTAGACTGGGACAATATCCTCAGAAATAAGAATACAGATAATAAATGGGAAATGTTTAAGAACATCCTAAATAGGCAGTGTAAGCGGTTTATACCTTGTGGGAATAAAAGGACTAGAAATAGGAAAAACCCAATGTGGCTAAACAAAGAAGTAAGACAGGCAATTAACAGTAAAAAGAAAGCATTTGCACTACTAAAGCAGGATGGCACCATTGAAGCTCTAAAAAACTATAGGGAGAAAAATACTTTATCTAAAAAACTAATTAAAGCTGCCAAAAAGGAAACAGAGAAGCACATTGCTAAGGAGAGTAAAACTAATCCCAAACTGTTCTTCAACTATATCAATAGTAAAAGAATAAAAACTGAAAATGTAGGCCCCTTAAAAAATAGTGAGGAAAGAATGGTTGTAGATGACGAGGAAAAAGCTAACATATTAAACACCTTCTTCTCCACGGTATTCACGGTGGAAAATGAAATGCTAGGTGAAATCCCAAGAAACAATGAAAACCCTATATTAAGGGTCACCAATCTAACCCAAGAAGAGGTGCGAAACCGGCTAAATAAGATTAAAATAGATAAATCTCCGGGTCCGGATGGCATACACCCACGAGTACTAAGAGAACTAAGTAATGTAATAGATAAACCATTATTTCTTATTTTTAGGGACTCTATAGCGACAGGGTCTGTTCCGCAGGACTGGCGCATAGCAAATGTGGTGCCAATATTCAAAAAGGGCTCTAAAAGTGAACCTGGAAATTATAGGCCAGTAAGTCTAACCTCTATTGTTGGTAAAATATTTGAAGGGTTTCTGAGGGATGTTATTCTGGATTATCTCAATGAGAATAACTGTTTAACTCCATATCAGCATGGGTTTATGAGAAATCGCTCCTGTCAAACCAATCTAATCAGTTTTTATGAAGAGGTAAGCTATAGGCTGGACCACGGTGAGTCATTGGACGTGGTATATCTCGATTTTTCCAAAGCGTTTGATACCGTGCCGCACAAGAGGTTGGTACACAAAATGAGAATGCTTGGTCTGGGGGAAAATGTGTGTAATTGGGTTAGTAACTGGCTTAGTGATAGAAAGCAGAGGGTGGTTATAAATGGTATAGTCTCTAACTGGGTCGCTGTGACCAGTGGGGTACCGCAGGGGTCAGTATTGGGACCTGTTCTCTTCAACATATTCATTAATGATCTGGTAGAAGGTTTACACAGTAAAATATCGATATTTGCAGATGATACAAAACTATGTAAAGCAGTTAATACAAGAGAAGATAGTATTCTGCTACAGATGGATCTGGATAAGTTGGAAACTTGGGCTGAAAGGTGGCAGATGAGGTTTAACAATGATAAATGTAAGGTTATACACATGGGAAGAGGGAATCAATATCACCATTACACACTGAACGGGAAACCACTGGGTAAATCTGACAGGGAGAAGGACTTGGGGATCCTAGTTAATGATAAACTTACCTGGAGCAGCCAGTGCCAGGCAGCAGCTGCCAAGGCAAACAGGATCATGGGGTGCATTAAAAGAGGTCTGGATACACATGATGAGAGCATTATACTGCCTCTGTACAAATCCCTAGTTAGACCGCACATGGAGTACTGTGTCCAGTTTTGGGCACCGGTGCTCAGGAAGGATATAATGGAACTAGAGAGAGTACAAAGGAGGGCAACAAAATTAATAAAGGGGATGGGAGAACTACAATACCCAGATAGATTAGCGAAATTAGGATTATTTAGTCTAGAAAAAAGATGACTGAGGGGCGATCTAATAACCATGTATAAGTATATAAGGGGACAATACAAATATCTCGCTGAGGATCTGTTTATACCAAGGAAGGTGACGGGCACAAGGGGGCATTCTTTGCGTCTGGAGGAGAGAAGCTTTTTCCACCAACATAGAAGAGGATTCTTTACTGTTAGGGCAGTGAGAATCTGGAATTGCTTGCCTGAGGAGGTGGTGATGGCGAACTCAGTCGAGGGGTTCAAGAGAGGCCTGGATGTCTTCCTGGAGCAGAACAATATTGTATCATACAATTATTAGGTTCTGTAGAAGGACGTAGATCTGGGTATTTATTATGATGGAATATAGGCTGAACTGGATGGACAAATGTCTTTTTTCGGCCTTACTAACTATGTTACTATGTTACTAAGAGATGGGTTACAGTTGGGATGAAGACTGTGGTGAGGTTTGGGATGAAGTGGGATGGGATCGGGTCAAGTGCACAGGTGGTGTGATGTGAGCTTGAAAGTAGGGTGGAAAGTTGGTCTTCTATAATGAAGAAGCTGGTTTTGGAGGAGGAGGACTGAATAGTTAGGAATATGGTTTGTGGGGAATGTAGGCCAAAGCTTTCTCTGATGTTATCAATCTTCTGTTTGAAAAATGAAGCAAATGATCAGCTGAGATGAGTGAGGGGGAGGAGGTGCTGGGGAACAAAGGAGAAAATTGAAGGTGTTGAATAGCTGTTTAGGATTGTGAGATAGGGAGGATATGAGAGATGAGAAGTAGGTTTGTTTTGCTGCAGCGAGTGTGGTCTTGAAATTAGTGAGGGACTGTTTGAAGGCAGTGAAGTCCTCGTTGGAGTGTGATCTTTTCCATCTCCGCTCAGCAACCCCGGAAGCCCACCTCAGTTCTTTGGTCAGGCTTGTGTGCTAGGGTTGTCTGTTGAAATAAATAAAGAGTCCAAGAAAAACAGGAGAGCAGCACTACAGATATAGGGGATACACAACAGCAGCAGATTCCCTGGATGGTTGTGTACGGGGCAGCTCTACTCCAGCAACATACCATAAACTCTGTATCTACCTTTGTGGTATTAGAGTCTATAACCATTACCTCCTTCATCCACTCTAAAAAAAAAAGGACAGCATTATCTCCAGTGGTCCTCTGAAAAAGTCTGGCACTGTCGGGTAACTACTCTGAGTTGGGGGTATTATAGGGACATTATACAGTGTTTATATGGGGGGCTTCTTTGGGGCATCATAGACTGTGCTGAAGCATTGTGAGGGCATCATACTGCATGGGTCCATGAAAGTCATGATGCAATACTTGTCCCCTTTTGTTTTGTTATTCAAAGTTTGTAGGTATGGGAATAGAACACCGATTAGTAATTTACCAGTGGTGAAATCTAGATATGTTTTTCAGAAAAAATAGGGGCAAGAACTGCTAAATGGATTTTTTTTCTTAGCTGAGAACAGTTCATCATGTTTCCTGCTTCATAATTACTATGTGATATTGAATTATGTGTTGTTGTTGAGGCATTTGCTATGACTGTATAAGCACTTTAAGTTTCTTTTCCTTTAATAATATATTGGATTCTGCTGACAGTACATGTGATGAGATGCTTTTGCTCGAGCCGCCTGCATCTGCACAGACAAGAAAAGTCGGAATTTATAGTTGTTTGACCAAGATGGTGATTTAAGTGTCAGCCATCGAAATAGTGCCTTTCTCCTACAGCTAAATTGTTTTCTGAACTGTATTTCAGGCTTCAGCATTTATATTAAAATCCTGCAAAAATTGCTGACGGAGGAACAGAACATTTCTCTAATTTTATCCAGAAAGTTTGTGTGATGTTTCTATTTATGTTAATACTTTAAAATAACAAAAGTTCACTGTCAAACACAGCAGAAGGCATGGTGAATGAAGCGCTGCCTCCCTAAAAGAGCTGAAGTAGGATGAAAAAAGTGATACTGAAGGGGTCAGACAACCAACTACAACTCTGCTTTCTAAGCTGTACTCCATATGATTATCAGGACGTGTATATTGAACTACCATAATAACATCAGTAGGCATTAGCGATGAGTAAATTGGTTTGAGGTTTATTCTCTACGAAGTCTAAGCGACTTCAGCAGTAGTAGGCCCTACCTGACCCGGTGAACTTGACAGCATGGGAAAATGTTCAGAAACTTTCCCACGCTAATGAGTTCATGTCCGGTCAGGCGGGGAGGCTGCGCAGGCAGTTTTCATTTATTCCTCTGTGGTTTACAGCCTGGCCTGTAGCATTAGCACCACTCCGGGTTGTAAACTATTTAACCCCTTAAGATGGATTGCTACGTGGGACTTGACTGTACAGCGGACAGGTATGGGATATTACCAAAAACACATGGGCTACTTGCATAGTGAACAAGTCTGTAGAAACCTGTTCACACCACCAAAGAACTTGAAGACACAAAAACGCACAGAGAGGTCAAAAATACTCTGTTGTAAAAAAAAAGTCACAGTAAATAAGCAAGTGCTAGTCAAAAAATGAAAAAATAGAGGGTATTTAGTTAATACGTTTTTCTGCAAAAAAAATGCATGTTAAGCTGTTCCACCAATCGCCAAGGTATACCCATAATAGAGCAGTCCTATCTAATGTATATAATCCCTATCTGATGTATTTAAAAACCTGATCATCTGTATAGTACCTGTATAAGCAGGGTTAAGAGAGAGAAAAAATATACATATGGACATGCAGGATGGAACAGCAACAATGCAAATGACCCAGGTATGGGATATTGTTGCTTTTTTTATTGTGGACTTTTTCACAGAAGAACGATTGCTTTGCTTGGATTGAGAGTGTAATAAAGATATTAAACCTGTATGTTTCATTATTTCATTAAAAGACTTTATTCTTAATTTGTGTGTATTTTTAACCCTTTCATACTATTGGATTAATAACGGATAGGTGTCTTATTGACACCTCTCCATTATTAGCCAGGCTTAATGTCACCTTACAATAGCAATTGTAGCAGATTTTTTTTTTTTTGCGAGAGGGGGCCAATAACCATGCTCCCTCTCTCGGCTATTAATATCTGCCCTCAGTCACTGGCTTTCCCTCTCTGGTGGAGACAATTACGTGGGAGCCCACGCCAGTTTTTTTCCGTGAATTAATCCTTTAATTTAACACCTACAGCTCCAAAAGTTTACACACACACACTACTAACATTATTAGTCAGGGACATATATAAATCTAACTGACATGCAATGGTTTACTGTATGTAAAACATGCCTCATATCCTGTCAGGTTCTGCAATGATTTTACAGAACCCGACAATTTAATTATCGGCTATTCTGCTATGTAACTCTCTATGAAATATAAAGATATATATATGTGTGTCAATGACAGATTATATATACAGTGGGGCAAAAAAGTATTTAGTCAGTCAGCAATAGTGCAAGTTCCACCACTTAAAAAGATGAGAGGCGTCTGTAATTTACATCATAGGTAGACCTCAACTATGGGAGACAAACTGAGAAGAAAAAATCCAGAAAATCACATTGTCTGTTTTTTTAACATTTTATTTGCATATTATGGTGGAAAATAAGTATTTGGTCAGAAACAAACAATCAAGATTTCTGGCTCTCACAGACCTGTAACTTCTTCATTAAGAGTCTCCTCTTTCCTCCACTCATCACCTGTAGTAATGGCACCTGTTTAAACTTGTTATCAGTATAAAAAGACACCTGTGCACACCCTCAAACAGTCTGACTCCAAACTCCACTATGGTGAAGACCAAAGAGCTGTCAAAGGACACCAGAAACAAAATTGTAGCCCTGCACCAGGCTGGGAAGACTGAATCTGCAATAGCCAACCAGCTTGGAGTGAAGAAATCAACAGTGGGAGCAATAATTAGAAAATGGAAGACATACAAGACCACTGATAATCTCCCTCGATCTGGGGCTCCACGCAAAATCCCACCCCGTGGGGTCAGAATGATCACAAGAACGGTGAGCAAAAATCCCAGAACCACGTGGGGGGACCTAGTGAATGAACTGCAGAGAGCTGGGACCAATGTAACAAGGCCTACCATAAGTAACACACTACGCCACCATGGACTCAGATCCTGCAGTGCCAGACGTGTCCCACTGCTTAAGCCAGTACATGTCCGGGCCCGTCTGAAGTTTGCTAGAGAGCATTTGGATGATCCAGAGGAGTTTTGGGAGAATGTCCTATGGTCTGATGAAACCAAACTGGAACTGTTTGGTAGAAACACAACTTGTCGTGTTTGGAGGAAAAAGAATACTGAGTTGCATCCATCAAATACCATACCTACTGTAAAGCATGGTGGTGGAAACATCATGCTTTGGGGCTGTTTCTCTGCAAAGGGGCCAGGACGACTGATCCGGGTACATGAAAGAATGAATGGGGCCATGTATCGTGAGATTTTGAGTGCAAACCTCCTTCCATCAGCAAGGGCATTGAAGATGAAACGTGGCTGGGTCTTTCAACATGACAATGATCCAAAGCACACCGCCAGGGCAACGAAGGAGTGGCTTCGTAAGAAGCATTTCAAGGTCCTGGAGTGGCCTAGCCAGTCTCCAGATCTCAACCCTATAGAAAACCTTTGGAGGGAGTTGAAAGTCCGTGTTGCCAAGCAAAAAGCCAAAAACATCACTGCTCTAGAGGAGATATGTATGGAGGAATGGGCCAACATACCAACAACAGTGTGTGGCAACCTTGTGAAGACTTACAGAAAACGTTTGACCTCTGTCATTGTCAACAAAGGATATATTACAAAGTATTGAGATGAAATTTTGTTTCTGACCAAATACTTATTTTCCACCATAATATGCAAATAAAATGTTAAAAAAACAGACAATGTGATTTTCTGGATTTTTTTTCTCAGTTTGTCTCCCATAGTTGAGGTCTACCTATGATGTAAATTACAGACGCCTCTCATCTTTTTAAGTGGTGGAACTTGCACTATTGCTGACTGACTAAATACTTTTTTGCCCCACTGTATATATATATATATATATATATATATATATATAAGAAAAAAATTGGAACAGCATCCAATATTACCTCACATGTTGTGCAAAGCTCTCCCAACCAGTAATCCAATGGTCTCCAGCAGTAGAATCAAAAAAAGGAAAGCAGCACAGAAAACTGAAGAAAATAAGTGGACTTTATTGCCTGAACGGCGTGGCAACGTTTCGGGTGTAATATCCTTTTTCAAGCAGTGAACACATGAGTGAAACAGCCTTTTATATGAAACACATACATATCTCATTAAAAAACTCATTATGTGCAATATTATAAAAATTAGTATAAGATACATGAAGTAACAATCAATGACAAAGTGCATCTGTGCAGATTAAAATACCTCTTTAAAATTCAATATTAATACATATAATTCATTACGTGTGACGTGGTTGTGATTAAAACTAACTGAATAATCAATTAGTGATTAGTTAAAATCAGGTGTCCCTGCCCCAAAAATCATGATTATAACAAACTTACACATATACTTTTATCATGCATGTCCCAGTCTCCGGCATCCTCATGCATCAACTGCGCATGTCAGTGACGTCTATGTCAGAGACCCATAATGCTTGTAGCCGCAGTTGCGCAGAGTCGCTCTGAAGATCGCGGTGCCATGTTGGTTAAGGGAAAAACTGCCCATAGTGATAACAGACCCCCACCGTGCAATATTATGTACGCAGTTATATAAAAATTATAAAAATTACACCGATCTCTTCATCTCTGAGTCTCATCACAAAGAAAGACTTATAAATAGAATTAGAATTAAAGGAAAGCAACACTGATCTAGGTCACATAGACACATATAGTGTTTCTCTTATGGAAAGGACTTAGATGTGCCGCCAAACTTAAGGGGCCAGGACATAAGCCCAAAAACGTATCGCTAGGTCTGGGACACCCTCCCCAATCATGTGGGGCATCCCATCCCTAAGAATGAACATAGAGACCTTTGTGGCCGAGTTTCTCCAATCCATCACGTGTGACACAAAACGACCCATATCTTTGGCTACATCATACACATCCCTTTAAGAACATGTTGAAACAGAGGCAAGACCAAGACAGAGTTGCTTCCAATATTTTTCGTTTATTTTTATATTTTTTTACTTAAGTAATGCTAAATAAATCAGATGATGGAGAAATTAGTGATTATAATTAATTAGAAAAAATGAACACAAAAATACATAGTTATAGGTCAGTCATCTTATGGGCAGAACAATACAGTTAATTTAACTGTATTTGTTTCATAGGATGGGACACCTGAAGAGAGAGAAGAAAAATAAAATTAACCAGTCATTCTTTTATCCAAAAGACAACATATTCTTTTTATATAAAAACAAGTATTGCAAAACATGAGAAAGAATAATGTTATCACCGTACTTTACAAAATTTGGTTCAATTTAAAGTCCACATTAAGACCATAAGGTTTTAAAGTATTTAGTCTCATTATCCAATCCAATTCCCTCCTCTTAAGTAACCGTACACGGTTCCCCCCCCTCTTCTTTGAACAGGTTTCATATCTATAATGCGGAAACG
The DNA here is from genome assembly GCF_032444005.1 of Ranitomeya imitator. Lineage (NCBI taxonomy): Eukaryota > Metazoa > Chordata > Amphibia > Anura > Dendrobatidae > Ranitomeya > Ranitomeya imitator. The sequence goes on from NC_091283.1 coordinate 472,121,537, forward strand.
CAACTGTTTTTCAGTATGCGATTTTTCTGCAAAGTGTTTGGAAACCGGCAGGTCCATACGCTTTTTCCTTATGGTATGTCGGTGTTGGTTGATTCTTGTTTTAAAATCACACGTAGTCTCACCGACATACCATAAGGTACAAGGGCACTGTAATAAATAAACAACAAATTCTGAATCACAAGTCAAGAAATGCTGTATCTTATATTCCTCATTGGTTATAGGATGAAAACAATTCGAACCTTTGAGCATCAAATTGCAATTAATGCAAGATAAACACAGAAAACAACCTCTTCTATCATGGCCAGTGAGTGTAGTATGGCCCTGTCTCTTGAAAGATCCAATATTCGACTTAACTAGAGTAGAAGCAATGGTGCGATTGCGTTTACACGAAAAAATTGGTGGTTTAGAGAATTCTTTCACCTGAGGTAAACATTTATGTAGCATTCCCCAGTGTTTACATACAATATCAGCAATTTTGCCACTCTCCTCACAAAACGAAGTTACAAAAGGGATACAGTTAAGGTCCTTTGAATTTGACTTCTTTTGAAGTAAATCCTTTCTCGATAATGTATCAACTTTATTTTTTTGCATTTGTAATAAATTTCTTGTGTAACCTCTATCGGAGAATTTTTTAAGGGTCACTTCCATAGATTTTTTCAAAGAATCTTCATTACTTTCAATTCTTTTAATTCGCATAAGTTGACTGTATGGAATAGACTCTTTTGTTTTTCTAGGATGTTGACTATTGAAAAGTAACAAATCATTCTTATCAGTGGCTTTTGTATATAATTGAGTAGTGAGTTTCTCACATTCAATTTCAACATTAACATCTAAAAATTGTATATTTGTGTCTGAATACACAAGGGTAAATTTAATTGTTTCATCGATCGTATTCAGGTAATCATGAAATTCAAGTAATGACTTCTTTGTTCCGGTCTAAATGAGGAAGACATCGTCTATATATCTCCACCACACAGCCACATAGCCAAAGTGGTGGGACACATAGACGAAGTCCTCCTCAAGGACACTATATATTTATATATATATACGAGCTGTACTACCCGGCTTCGCCCGGCTTGATAACTGCTGTTAGCAAAATAGAATGTGTTAACAAAAATTTATCCTGCACACAAAAAACACAAAACAGATAGAAATGTAATTATTAAAAGGCAAAAACTAAGTTCATTGGCTCTTGAGGAAGCAGCTCTTGTTTTCATGTCTGCAAGCCTCACTTCCCTCTCCTCAGAAAGTTCATTGGCCCTTGAGGAAGCAGCTCTTGTTCTCTTGTCTGCAAGCCTCGCTTCCCTCAGCTCAGAAAGTTCATTGACTCTTGAGGAAGCAGCTGCTGTTCTCATGTGTGTCAGCCTTGTTTCTCGATCTTCCCATTTTTCATTGGCCCATAATGCAGCTTTTCTTTTCACATCAGCTGACATTCTTGCCATAGAATTCCTTTTCTTATGAGGCATTATTGTGTGTTATGATAAGGTAATTCAGTACCACAATGGACATAGAAGTCAGAGCACATACAGTGACCTGACTATAACCCAAAAACATAGAACGAGCTCTGAGACGTGGGAACTCTGCTGACCGCAATCCCTAATCCTCTCCAGCCACACTAGGGGCAGCCTTGGATTGCGCCTAACACTCCCTATGCAACTCGGCACAGCCTGAGAAACTAGCTAGCCTGAAGATAGAAAATAAGCCTACCTTGCCTCAGAGAAATACCCCAAAGGAAAAGGCGGCCCCCACATATAATGACTGTGAGTTAAGATGAAAAGACAAACGTAGAGATGAAATAGATTTAGCAAAGTGAGGCCCGACTTTCTGAACAGAGCGAGGATAGGAAAGGTAACTTTGCGGTCAACACAAAACCCTACAAACAACCACGCAAAGGGGGCAAAAAGACCCTCCGTACTGAACTAACGGCACGGAGGTACACCCTCTGCGTCCCAGAGCTTCCAGCAAGCAAGAAAAAACAAATAAGCAAGCTGGACAGAAAAAAACAGCAAACAAAATAGCAAAAGCGGAACTTAGCTATGCAGAGCAGCAGGCCACAGGAACGATCCAGGAGGAAACAGGTCCAATACTAGAACATTGACTGGAGGCCAGGATCAAAGCACTAGGTGGAGTTAAATAGAGCAGCACCTAACGACTTCACCACATCACCTGAGGAAGGAAACTCAGAAGCCGCAGTACCACTCTCCTCCACCAACGGAAGCTCACAGAGAGAATCAGCCGAAGTACCACTTGTGACCACAGGAGGGAGCTCTGCCACAGAATTCACAACAGTACCCCCCCTTGAGGAGGGGTCACCGAACCCTCACCAGAGCCCCCAGGACGACCAGGATGAGCCATATGAAAGGCACGAACAAGATCGGGAGCATGGACATCAGAGGCAAAGACCCAGGAATTATCTTCCTGAGCATAACCCTTCCACTTAACCAGATACTGGAGTTTCCGTCTTGAAACACGAGAATCCAAAATCTTCTCCACAATATACTCCAACTCCCCCTCCACCAAAACCGGGGCAGGAGGATCAACAGATGGAACCATAGGTGCCACGTATCTCCGCAACAATGACCGATGGAATACGCTATGAATGGAAAAAGAATGTGGAAGGGTCAGACGAAAAGACACAGGATTAAGAACCTCAGAAATCCTATACGGACCAATGAAACGAGGTTTAAACTTAGGAGAGGAAACCTTCATAGGAATATGACGAGAAGATAACCAAACCAAATCCCCAACACGAAGTCGGGGACCCACACAGCGTCTGCGATTAGCGAAACGTTGAGCCTTCTCCTGGGACAAGGTCAAATTGTCCACTACATGAGTCCAAATCTGCTGCAACCTGTCCACCACAGCATCCACACCAGGACAGTCCGAAGACTCAACCTGCCCTGAAGAGAAACGAGGATGGAACCCAGAATTGCAGAAAAACGGCGAAACCAAGGTAGCCGAGCTGGCCCAATTATTAAGGGCGAACTCAGCCAAAGGCAAAAAGGACACCCAGTCATCCTGATCAGCAGAAACAAAGCATCTCAGATATGTTTCCAAGGTCTGATTGGTTCGTTCGGTCTGGCCATTAGTCTGAGGATGGAAAGCCGAGGAAAAAGACAAGTCAATGCCCATCCTAGCACAAAAGGCTCGCCAAAACCTCGAAACAAACTGGGAACCTCTGTCAGAAACGATATTCTCTGGAATACCATGTAAACGAACCACATGCTGGAAGAACAATGGCACCAAATCAGAGGAGGAAGGTAATTTAGACAAGGGTACCAAATGGACCATCTTAGAGAAGCGATCACAAACCACCCAAATGACTGACATTTTTTGAGAGACGGGAAGATCTGAAATAAAATCCATAGAGATATGTGTCCAAGGCCTCTTCGGGACCGGCAAAGGCAAAAGCAACCCACTGGCACGAGAACAGCAGGGCTTAGCCCGAGCACAAATCCCACAGGACTGCACAAAAGAACGCACATCCCGCGACAGAGATGGCCACCAAAAGGATCTAGCCACTAACTCTCTGGTACCAAAGATTCCAGGATGACCAGCCAACACCAAACAATGAACCTCAGAGATAACTTTATTCATCCACCTATCAGGGACAAACAGTTTCTCCGCTGGGCAACGATCAGGTTTATTAGCCTGAAATTTTTGCAGCACCCGCCGCAAATCAGGGGAGATGGCAGACACAATTACTCCCTCTTTGAGAATACCCGCCGGCTCAGATAAACCCGGAGAGTCGGGCACAAAACTCCTAGACAGAGCATCCGCCTTCACATTTTTAGAGCCCGGAAGGTACGAAATCACAAAGTCAAAACGGGCAAAAAACAACGAGCCTGTCTAGGATTCAACCGCTTGGCAGACTCGAGATAAGTCAAGTTCTTATGATCAGTCAAGACCACCACGCGATGCTTAGCTCCTTCAAGCCAATGACGCCACTCCTCGAATGCCCACTTCATGGCCAGCAACTCTCGATTGCCAAAATCATAATTTCGCTCAGCAGGCGAAAACTTCCTGGAAAAGAAGGCGCATGGTTTCATCACCGAGCAATCAGAACTTCTCTGCGACAAAACTGCCCCTGCTCCAATCTCAGAAGCATCAACCTCGACCTGGAATGGAAGCGAAACATCTGGTTGACACAACACAGGGGCAGAAGAAAAACGACGCTTCAACTCTTGAAAAGCTTCCACAGCAGCAGAAGACCAATTGACCACATCAGCACCCTTCTTGGTCAAATCAGTCAATGGTTTAGCAATACTAGAAAAATTGCAGATGAAGCGACGATAAAAATTAGCAAAGCCCAGGAACTTTTGCAGACTTTTCAGAGATGTCGGCTGAGTCCAATCATGGATGGCTTGGACCTTAACAGGGTCCATATCGATAGTAGAAGGGGAAAAGATGAACCCCAAAAATGAAACCTTCTGAACACCAAAGAGCCACTTTGATCCCTTCACAAACAAAGAATTAGCACGCAGGACCTGAAACACCGTTCTGACCTGCTTCACATGAGACTCCCAATCATCCGAGAAGATCAAAATGTCATCCAAGTACACAATCAGGAATTTATCCAGGTACTCTCGGAAGATGTCATGCATAAAGGACTGAAACACTGATGGAGCATTGGCAAGTCCGAATGGCATTACTAGATACTCAAAATGGCCCTCAGGCGTATTAACTGCAGTTTTCCATTCATCGCCTCGCATAATACGCACAAGATTATACGCACCACGAAGATCTATCTTGGTGAACCAACTAGCCCCCTAAATCCGAGCAAACAAATCAGATAACAACGGCAAGGGGTACTGAAATTTAACCGTGATCTTATTTAGAAGGCGGTAATCTATACAAGGTCTCAGCGAACCATCCTTCTTGGCCACAAAAAAGAACCCTGCTCCTAATGGCGACGATGACGGGCGAATATGCCCCTTCTCCAAGGACTCCTTCACGTAACTCCACAAAGCGGCGTGCTCAGGCACAGATAAATTAAACAGTCGACCCTTTGGGAATTTACTACCAGGAATCAAATCGATAGCACAATCACAATCCCTATGCGGAGGTAGGGTATCGGACTTGGGCTCATCAAATACATCCCGGTAATCAGACAAGAACTCTGGAACCTCAGAAGGGGTGGATGACGAAATAGACAGAAATGGGACATCACCATGTACCCCCTGACAACCCCAGCTGGACACAGACATGGATTTCCAATCTAATACTGGATTATGGACTTGTAGCCATGGCAACCCCAACACGACCACATCATGCAGATTATGCAACACCAGAAAGCGAATAACCTCCTGATGTGCAGGAGCCATACACAAGGTCAGCTGGGTCCAGTACTGAGGCTTATTCTTGGCCAAAGGCGTAGCATCAATTCCTCTCAATGGAATAGGACACTGCAAGGGCTCCAAGAAAAACCCACAACGCCTAGCATACTCTAAGTCCATCAAATTCAGGGCAGCGCCTGAATCCACAAATGCCATGACAGAATAAGATGACAAAGAGCAGATCAAGGTAACGGACAAAAGAAATTTTGACTGTACCGTACCAATGGTGGCAGACCTAGCGAACCGCTTAGTGCGCTTAGGACAATCAGAGATAGCATGAGTGGAATCACCACAGTAGAAACACAGCCCATTCAGACGTCTGTGTTCTTGCTGTTCAACTCTGGTCAAAGTCCTATCGCACTGCATAGGCTCAGGTTTATGCTCAGATAATACCGCCAAATGGTGCACAGATTTACGCTCACGCAAGCGTCGACCGATCTGAATGGCCAAAGACATAGACTCATTCAGACCAGCAGGCATAGGAAATCCCACCATGACATCCTTAAGGGCTTCAGAGAGACCCTTTCTGAAAATAGCTGCGAGCGCACCTTCATTCCATTGAGTGAGTACGGACCACTTTCTAAATTTCTGACAATATACCTCTATCTCATCCTGACCCTGACACAGAGCCAGCAAATTTTTCTCTGCCTGATCCACTGAATTAGGTTCATCGTACAGCAATCCGAGCGCCAGGAAAAACACATCAATATTACTTAATGCAGGATCTCCTGACGCAAGAGAAAATGCCCAGTCCTGAGGGTCTCCACGTAAAAAAGAAATAATGATCCTAACTTGTTGAACTGGGTCACCAGAGGAGCGAGGTTTCAAAGCCAGAAATAGTTTACAATTATTTTTGAAACTCAGAAATTTAGTTCTATCTCCAAAAAACAAATCAGGAATAGGAATTCTTGGTTCTAACATAGAATTCTGAACCACAAAGTCTTGAATATTTTGTACTCTTGCCGTGAGCTGATCCACACATGAAGACAGACCTCTAATGTCCATCGCTACACCTGTGTCCTGAACCACCCAAATGTCTAGGGGAAAAATAAGGCAAAACACAGTGCAGAGAAAAAAAATGGTCTCAGAACTTCTTTTTTCCCTCTATTGAGAATCATTAGTACTTTGGGCCTCCAGTACTGTTATGATAAGGTAATTCAGTACCACAATGGACATAGAAGTCAGAGCACATACAGTGACCTGACTATAACCCAAAAACATAGAATGAGCTCTGAGACGTGGGAACTCTGCTGACCGCAATCCCTAATCCTCTCCAACCACACTAGAGGCAGCCGTGGATTGCGCCTAACACTCCCTATGCAACTCGGCACAGCCTGAGAAACTAGCTAGCCTGAAGATAGAAAATAAGCCTACCTTGCCTCAGAGAAATACCCCAAAGGAAAAGGCAGCCCCCACATATAATGACTGTGAGTTAAGATGAAAAGACAAACGTAGAGATGAAATAGATTTAGCAAAGTGAGGCCCGACTTTCTGAACAGAGCGAGGATAGGAAAGGTAACTTTGCGGTCAACACAAAACCCTACAAACAACCACGCAAAGGGGGCAAAAAGACCCTCCGTACCGAACTAACGGCACGGAGGTACACCCTCTGCGTCCCAGAGCTTCCAGCAAGCAAGAAAAAACAAATAAGCAAGCTGGACAGAAAAAAACAGCAAACAAAATAGCAAAAGCGGAACTTAGCTATGCAGAGCAGCAGGCCACAGGAACGATCCAGGAGGAAACAGGTCCAATACTAGAACATTGACTGGAGGCCAGGATCAAAGCACTAGGTGGAGTTAAATAGAGCAGCACCTAACGACTTCACCACATTACCTGAGGAAGGAAACTCAGAAGCCGCAGTACCACTCTCCTCCACCAACGGAAGCTCACAGAGAGAATCAGCCGAAGTACCACTTGTGACCACAGGAGGGAGCTCTGCCACAGAATTCACAACAATTGTGGTAAAAATAGTCTGTAACAGGCAGTTTCTATATCCTCTCACATAGAGGTAATGTGACTGATATCAGCCTTTCCACTATAAAAAACACCCTAACTGACATGCTATTACTGCACACAAGCTTTGTTATACTGAGAATGTCTTTTGTTGCCTATATTAACCAATCAGAGCTCAGATTAATTAACTGTAGCAAAATAGAAGCTGAGCTGTGATAGGTTGCTATTGGCAGCCTGATAAATCTACAGCCAACAGGAAGCACTCGCCCCTGGCAGTATATATTAGCTTACACATACACATGATAGACAGGTCATGTGACTGACAGCTACCGTATTTCCTATATGGTACATTTGTTGCTTTTGTAGTTTGTCTGCTTATTAATCAAATTTTTAGTTTTTGAAGGATAATACCAGACTTGTGTGCGTTTTAGGGTGAGTTTCACGTGTCAAGTTGTGTGTTGAGTTGCGTGTGGCAACATGCATGTAGCGACTTTTGTGAGATGAGTTTTGTGTGGCGACATGCGTGTAGCAACTTTTTGTGTGTCAAGTTGCATGTGACAGGTTAGTGTAGCAAGTTGTGTGCAGCAAGTTTTGCGCATGACGAGTTTTGCGTGTGGCGAGTTTTAAATGTGGTGCGTTTTGAGCATGTGCAAGTTTTGTGCGAGCCAACTTTTGCATGTGTTGCTACTTTTGTGCATGTGGCAATTTTTCCACCGGTGCAAGTTTTGCATGTGGCGAGTTTTCCATGAGGTGAGTTTTACACATATGGCGAGTTTTGCGTGAGCCTAGTTTTGCATGTGGCGAATTTTGCACGTAGCGAGTTATGAGTAGCGACTTTTGTGTTTCGACTTTATGTGGCGAGGTTGGTGTATATGTGGTGAAATGTGTACTGAGGGATGTTCAAGCACATGGTAGTGTGTGGCACATTTTGTGTGTGTGTTCATATCCCCGTGTGTGGTGAGTATTCCATGTCGGGTCCCCACCTTAGCAACTGTACGGTATATACTCTTTGGCGCTATCGCTCTCACTCTTTAAGTCCCCCTTGTTCACATCTGGCAGCTGTCAATTTGCCTCCAACACTTTTCCTTTCACTTTTTCCCCATTATGTTGATAGGGGCAAAATTGTTTGGTGAATTGGAATGCGCGGGGTTAAAATTTTGCCTCACAACATAGCCTATGACGCTCTCGGGGTCCAGATGTGTGACTGTGCAAAATTTTGTGGCTGTAGCTGCGAAGGTGCACATGCCAATCCCGAACATACACACACACACACACACACACATATACACACACACACACACACACACACACACACACACATTCAGCTTTATATATTACTGTCGATATACCTATACTATGTGTAGACATTTTTTTATCTATTCTATTTTAACCAGACAGTGTGATTTTACATTACACTCCAGTGTTGCCGGCTTTTCTAAAGGACACCGGTGCGTATTTCTCGCAAGTCACACTGATCGTCCGTGTGGTGTGCGAGTTTTTCTCGCACCCATAGACTTTCATTGGCGAGTCTCGGCCGTAATACGGGGCAAATCGCAGCATGCTGCAACTTCTCTCGCACGTATAATACGGCCGCGAAAACAACAAATGATAGGAGCTGCCCCATAGATTAATATTGGTCCGAGTGCTATGCGATTTTTTATCGCATAGCACTCGTCCGCATTACGCTCTAGTGTGACTCCGGCCTTAATGGGGCTTTTAAACCTGCTCCAGTCACAGGGTAGATCAACAGAAAGCATGGAAAGTCTACTTCTAAAGCAGATAGATGAAGCTGCAACCCATAATGAGGTCCTGGTTATGGGGGACTTTAACTACCCGGATATTAACTGGGAAACAGAAACCTGTGAAACCCATAAAGGCAACAGGTTTCTGCTAATAACCAAGAAAAATTATCTTTCACAATTGGTGCAGAATCCAACCAGAGGAGCAGCACTTTTAGACCTAATACTATCTAATAGACCTGACAGAATAACAAATCTGCAGGTGGTTGGGCATTTAGGAAATAGCGACCACAATATTGTGCAGTTTCACCTGTCTTTCACTAGGGGGACTTGTCAGGGAGTCACAAAAACATTGAACTTTAGGAAGGCAAAGTTTGAACAGCTTAGAGATGCCCTTAATCTGGTAGACTGGGACAATATCCTCAGAAATGAGAATACAGATAATAAATGGGAAATGTTTAAGAACATCCTAAATAGGCAGTGTAAGCGGTTTATACCTTGTGGGAATAAAAGGACTAGAAATAGGAAAAACCCAATGTGGCTAAACAAAGAAGTAAGACAGGCAATTAACAGTAAAAAGAAAGCATTTGCACTACTAAAGCAGGATGGCACCATTGAAGCTCTAAAAAACTATAGGGAGAAAAATACTTTATCTAAAAAACTAATTAAAGCTGCCAAAAAGGAAACAGAGAAGCACATTGCTAAGGAGAGTAAAACTAATCCCAAACTGTTCTTCAACTATATCAATAGTAAAAGAATAAAAACTGAAAATGTAGGCCCCTTAAAAAATAGTGAGGAAAGAATGGTTGTAGATGACGAGGAAAAAGCTAACATATTAAACACCTTCTTCTCCACGGTATTCACGGTGGAAAATGAAATGCTAGGTGAAATCCCAAGAAACAATGAAAACCCTATATTAAGAGTCACCAATCTAACCCAAGAAGAGGTGCGAAACCGGCTAAATAAGATTAAAATAGATAAATCTCCGGGTCCGGATGGCATACACCCACGAGTACTAAGAGAACTAAGTAATGTAATAGATAAACCATTATTTCTTATTTTTAGTGACTCTATAGCGACAGGGTCTGTTCCGCAGGACTGGCGCATAGCAAATGTGGTGCCAATATTCAAAAAGGGCTCTAAAAGTGAACCTGGAAATTATAGGCCAGTAAGTCTAACCTCTATAGTTGGTAAAATATTTGAAGGGTTTCTGAGGGATGTTATTCTGGATTATCTCAATGAGAATAACTGTTTAACTCCATATCAGCATGGGTTTATGAGAAATCGCTCCTGTCAAACCAATCTAATCAGTTTTTATGAAGAGGTAAGCTATAGACTGGACCACGGTGAGTCATTGGACGTGGTATATCTCGATTTTTCCAAAGCGTTTGATACCGTGCTGCACAAGAGGTTGGTACACAAAATGAGAATGCTTGGTCTGGGGGAAAATGTGTGTAAATGGGTTAGTAACTGGCTTAGTGATAGAAAGCAGAGGGTGGTTATAAATGGTATAGTCTCTAACTGGGTCGCTGTGACCAGTGGGGTACCGCAGGGGTCAGTATTGGGACCTGTTCTCTTCAACATATTCATTAATGATCTGGTAGAAGGTTTACACAGTAAAATATCGATATTTGCAGATGATACAAAACTATGTAAAGCAGTTAATACAAGAGAAGATAGTATTCTGCTACAGATGGATCTGGATAAGTTGGAAACTTGGGCTGAAAGGTGGCAGATGAGGTTTAACAATGATAAATGTAAGGTTATACACATGGGAAGAGGGAATCAATATCACCATTACACACTGAACGGGAAACCACTGGGTAAATCTGACAGGGAGAAGGACTTGGGGATCCTAGTTAATGATAAACTTACCTGGAGCAGCCAGTGCCAGGCAGCAGCTGCCAAGGCAAACAGGATCATGGGGTGCATTAAAAGAGGTCTGGATACACATGATGAGAGCATTATACTGCCTCTGTACAAATCCCTAGTTAGACCGCACATGGAGTACTGTGTCCAGTTTTGGGCACCGGTGGTCAGGAAGGATATAATGGAACTAGAGAGAGTACAAAGGAGGGCAACAAAATTAATAAAGGGGATGGGAGAACTACAATACCCAGATAGATTAGCGAAATTAGGATTATTTAGTCTAGAAAAAAGACGACTGAGGGGCGATCTAATAACCATGTATAAGTATATAAGGGGACAATACAAATATCTCGCTGAGGATCTGTTTATACCAAGGAAGGTGACGGGCACAAGGGGGCATTCTTTGCGTCTGGAGGAGAGAAGGTTTTTCCACCAACATAGAAGAGGATTCTTTACTGTTAGGGCAGTGAGAATCTGGAATTGCTTGCCTGAGGAGGTGGTGATGGCGAACTCAGTCGAGGGGTTCAAGAGAGGCCTGGATGTCTTCCTGGAGCAGAACAATATTGTATCATACAATTATTAGGTTCTGTAGAAGGACGTAGATCTGGGGATTTATTATGATGGAATATAGGCTGAACTGGATGGACAAATGTCTTTTTTCGGCCTTACTAACTATGTTACTATGTTACTAAGTAAAAAAATGCATTTGAATGTTGCAATGCCTCCCAGAAGATCTTTTATGAACTCAAAGTGGCACAATATGAGAAATAAATGAAAAAATTAATAAGTAAATATAAAAGCAACAAAAAAAAATGAATAAAAACAAAGCCGTTGCCAATCAAAATCATTGTTACTAGCCTCGCACCCATTGATAAAAAAAACATATATATCTAGTATGTCAAAATATTTGTTACGGAATAGTGAAGGAATTTTAAAATGTATTTTAGTTTACCTTTATGATCATAAAAAATGTAAAAATCAGACATGTATAATTCTGACAATATAGAAATTGACAGTACGAAAATAATACAAAAATTAAGCACATGAAAAAAAATGCAAAAAACTTTTAGAAAAATATTATATTTCTTTAAAGCAAATGTATAGTCAAAAACGGAGGTGAATGGCCTGGTCCTGAAGTTAGTAATACTTAGTCTTTCTGGCCTGTTCTTTCAGCGTTCCTTCATCTGATATTACGGCGTACAGAAGAGAAAAGGTGGACCCTGGGCAGACAGGTGAGTAGCAAGGTGAATATTAATTTTGTTTTTTTTACATCCTATGTTGACTATTATCGATCCAGACACCAGATTATAATAAGGAACATTCAGTTCATTTCTAATTGCCACATATCACTATTTCTCCATATTTTAGATTCAAATAACCATCCACATCAGTATCCACATGTGAGAAAAAGGCTACACAATTTTGCAAGATAACAGGAAGTGTTGTCATAGGGATACAGGAACATAGGGAATAGTAAGGGGGCTAATAGACCAATAATATATGGCATACAGCATTTTTATAATGTTACAAACACAACTGCTCTCTGGAGGTGAGAAGGTAATTTGCATCCTTATTAGCGAGCATTAACCGAGGGTAGTCACTTTTGTCAGGCTTAATAAGCCTTGATGTCACTAATTCCAGTTTGGCAGAAAATATGCATCTCCAGAAGATTACCTACAAATTGAACATTAATTGGAAGAAGATTGCTCTGGATTCCATCGTCTTTTATTGTATCTCGCTGTTGACGACCACTTTACCCTTAATCTCCTGCGCCATTTAGAGTTTGATGTCCGGTTATCCCCTATTACTTAGCATTAGACCGTTGCGACAAGACAATGACTCCCACAGGACTGGAAAAGATGCAAATCCTCATATAATTGTGACTATTGAAAAATATAAACAATTTAATCCCAAAATAGCTAAAAGCCTTGTTATTTGCAGGTTACGTCTCCCACCATCTACCCGCATTTTACGTAGAGACACGTCCGTACTTCTATATGTCGGAAAAATGTAGCTTCCAATTCACCAGTGTTCAAGGACCGCCATAGAAACAGACAGCAAGAGCCATTGGTTAGAGGGGGGTCCAACACTGTGGGACTCCCCTTTTAGAACACTCACAGTGCAGTTGGAAATGACAACAACAGAGTGGCTCCACCTTCCAAAGTTCAGCTGGAGCCCCCCAGCCCAAGCCACTCATGGGGTAGCACCAGACATTTTGGATAGGTCATCAATATCTGATCACTTGAATAGGCTGCAGTACTGGAACACGGCCACTATACGGTAAATGGAGCTGTGGAGTCTTGGCTCTGTACACTATGCACAGCTGATCAGTCGGGGTGCTCAGTTCTGGACCCAAATTAATCTGATATTAATGGCAATCCTTAAGAATAGGTAATCCATATCAAACTCTTTGAAACCCAATTTAACACTGGATTTTTGCATGCAACAATAAAATTAAAGTGAATCTGTCAGCAAGATTTCACCCCAAACTATCTATATGCGTATGTAGCTCTGCCAAAGACAAATCCAGCAATATCTTTGCATGCACAGTCCATTCCTCCTTTAGTGCAAAATCAGTGTTGGAATTGATATGAGTCTGAAGTACTATGGTAGATCTCAAGCCTCTCTCACTCCAGCTCTATTCCCCACCCACTGCCACATAATTCAAGTTGTCCTGCAGGCTCGGGGTACATCAGTGTCAGTGTGAACTATCTATTGACATTTAAATTAAATTAAACACTATGACAGGTGGCACAGGATGTTAAAAAACAGCAAGTTAAGCTGCTGTTAGAAACGTGTGTGTATGACACAGCCAGCACCTGCAGAGCTCTAAGCACTTGCTGCAACAAGACATACTGGTATATAATTGTGCTGGACAGGGTTAACCAGACCCTTTTACAAGGGCTGATGATATTCCAACCTGACATTCAATAGAACATTCATCAAAGATCATTGGTCTATGTAAACCTGACCGCAATCAGGTAATCACATATTTTACATAGCTGAAAAATATATTTCTTGTCAGAAGTTCCAAAATAATGTAAATAGATGGGGGTGTCATGGGGATACCGCGACAGAGAGGGGACAGAAGATTGCGGTGTCTGGTTACATGAACTCCTTCACTGATTAGAACAGCTTCACCAACCTATCAAACAGTACAAGTTTTCCTCGCTCTTTCATTGCAAGGTTAATCAGTTCAGTCGATCTCCTGGAGCTCCCCATCCTGAATTGTCTCAGCTGTTCTGTGTTGGTCACTCCCTTCTGGTATATATACTCCCACTGGCACTTGGGAGTTGAAAGTGATAGTTGTTCTACTTCCTAGTTTGGAGTTGAAGGAGAACTTCAGGGTTTGGAACAGGCAGCTGAAGAGTTTATTTAGATTTCTGCGCAGAAGTGGTTTGTGTGTTTATCCTTATCCTCTCCCATTTAGTTTGTGCCTCCTATTCCTCCTGTTTCTCAGTCTTGTTTTGTAAGGGTATTTATATAGTTTTTGTTTATCTCTATCTGTTAACCCACCATCACAAAATTCAAGGTGTTGTGCGGGCTCAGGGTACATCAGTGTCAGTGCAAACTATCTGTTGACATTTAAATGAAATTAAACACTATGACAAGAGACCAAAGAGGACCCCACTGCTGACCCAGAGAGACATCAAAAAGTTAGACTACAGTTTGCAAAATTGTATGTCAATAAGCCAAAATGCTTCTAGGAAAGTATTTGGTGGACAGAGGAGACCAAAATAGAGCTTTTTGGTAAAGCACATAATTCTACTGTTTACCAAAAACGGAATAAGGCCTACAAAGAAAAGAACACAGTACCTACAGTCAAATATGGTAGAGGTTCAAAGTTGTTTTGTGCTTGTTTTGCTGCCCCTGGAACTGGCTGCCTTGACAGTTTTCAAGTCATCATGGAAACTGAAGATTACCAAAGGATTTTTGATTGCAATGTAGAGCCAATTGTCAGAAAGCTGAGTATGCATCCTAGGTGATGGGTCTTCCTGCAGGACAATGATCCCAAATATACTTCAAGAAATTGATGGAAACAAAGCGCTGGAGAGTTCTGAAGTGGCCAGCAATAAGTTTGGATCTAAATCCCATTGAACACCTTTAGAGAGATCTTAAAATTGCTGTTGTGAAAAGTCACCCTTCAAATATGAGAAACCTGGCGTAGTTTGTAAAAGAAGAATTGTTCAAAATTCCAGTTCAGAGATGTAAGAAGCTTGTTGATGATTATAGCAAGTGATTGATTGCAGTTATTTATTCCAAAGGGTGTGCAACCAAATATTGAGGGTGCCATCAATTTTGTTTAACGTGTTTTGGGGGTTTCATGTGAAATTATCTCCAATTTGCCTTTTTTCTCTGTTCTTTTTTGTTCTGTTCCAATACACACAAAAGAAATAAACACGTGTATAACAAAACATGTGTAATTGCAGTAATTTTCTAGGAGAAATACTTCATTTTCACCCTTTCAAGAGCACCAACACTTTCGGCCATGACTGTATAACAAGAAATAAATAAGCACAACATTTTGAGTATATCTTATGCTGAAGTCAAAATACAAATTATGACCTGCTTCACCCTGCCAGCATTAATATGGCCTGAGATACAACAAGGATTATGAAGAACTGACTAACTGAATCATAATGTTTGGTTCATTGATTTCCATAAGAAGCAGACAAGCAACACATCACTGATGAGATGCATTCAGGATCTCAGCAAGGGAATCCACAAAGAAAATATGTCAATAAATAATGAAAAGCTCATATATTTGGTAAATTTCATGCAAAAGAAAAAACTTCCCAATATGTCCTTGAAATAGTCAATTAGTCAAGATCTGATGATGGATGGCTGCTAAATTATTTACCAAATTGGAGATGCTTGACATCATACCCCAGTGCTGCCTCTATCATCACTCTCCTTCCTTAACACTTCTGATTTCAACTATAGATATAATCTACATAAAAGGTTGTGCTTTCCTCTCGGGGAGAGTGATGCTACATTTGGAGGCAAAGAAGGATAACTGCATCCAGGTATCACAAACATGCAACACATCTCACACTCCAGGCCACCAGGTGGAGCTTCTGCTCCTATTTATTAGGTCACTCCCCACATAGGTAAAACTGGTCGCCTGTAGGGTAAGTGAGTTAGTTGCTGGCTGAGCTCAGCTGAGTTAGTTGGTCCCTGACAAAGGTGGGATCCTGTCAGTGAACGAAGGAGAAAGGACACGGAGTTGTGCATGCCCTCAGAGCTGCAGCTCCTAGGAAGAGATATTCAGAAGGCAGAATTGTATTGCGGCGAGCATGAAGGAAGTCGTAGCAAAGGAGAGGATACCAGAAGGGGACCAGTCCTGCACAGGCTGCCTCCTTCTGAGGTGCAGAAGCCCAGTAGCCGGAACACCGAGGGAGTAAGGACCTTTATGCTTTTCTCCAGAGACCGGCAGGATGGCTAATTGCAAATTACCTGTCCGCCCTACACCCAGGAGGCACGGTGGCAACCTTTGGAGGCCAGGGCGTGCTAGAGTCCCTATAAACAGTTTCAAGCCACCAGTCATACGGGTTTGTCCTATCCTATATGGGGGACAGAGAGAAAGACATTACATCTGAGAGGACCTTATGTGAAGCCTTAGGCAGTAAGGAACTACAACACTGCAGCACAGGGGAAGGCTACTGATTTCCACCAGGACAAGGGGACTCTGGACTTGCCTCCAAACCGGCCGGACTCTACCTGCCCTGTGATCTGGTGCCCTGGACTATGGATGCTGAAGGCTTCAGTAAAGGTAAAGAGACTGCAACCTTGTGTCCTCGTTCTTCTCTGCACCTCTCACCATCCACCATCTACACACCGGGAAGCCCTGGGGACATACTTCACCTGTGAGAAGGTATACCATCTAGCTGCCATAAGATCACCCCAGCGGACCCCTAAGCAGCATCGGTCACCCTGACCGAATACCACAGGTGGCATCACGAGCACAAACTTTATCCCTTTAAAGACCTTTCCCTTTTAATACAGACGTCCCAGGGCCACGGACCGGGTCAGCCACCGTGACATCCCCCTGTGAACCGCAGGACCCGGTACCGAGTACCCCATGGCCCCATGGGGGCGCTCCAGTTGCATCAGTAAAAAAAAGCATTCATTATTTTGCACTAATCCTGAGCTATAACCTATATTATACTTCAGAGCTGTATTCATAGTTATGTTGCTTTCAGTGATAATTTATCCAAATGATTTAAAAAGAGGGGTGGTATCATGGTGGTGTTCTCCTGCACATGTGCACTCTACTTGACGCTGGAGAGGGTGTTTGTGGGATGCTTGTGGTAGGATGTGCATGTGCTTCACCACTCGTTGTCATTGGCTTTCGTTCCCAATTACCTGAGGCATGCCCCATGAAGAAGCGTACTATTTCAACATGCTCATGGGAGTCTTTTTTCTTGCGCTGGCCTCCCACTCTGCATCTCATTACTGGTATTCTGCACTCTGCCATACATTTTCTGCTTCCAGTGGCTTGCGAAAGTATTCACCTTCCTTGGCATTTTGTGTGTTTTGCTACCTTGCAACCTGGAATTTTACTGTTTTTTCTGAGGGTATGCATCAGTTCATGTAAAGAACATACCTACAAGTGTGAACATTTGGTTTTCTTTCTATTGTGAAGCAACAACAAATAGGACAAAGTGTGCATAACCATTCACCCCACTAAAGTCAGTACTTTGTAGAGCCTGCTTTGAGGCAATTACAGCTGTAAGTCACTTTGGATAAGTCTCTATGAGCTTTCCACATCTTGCCATTGGGGTTTTTGCCCATTCCTCAAGGCAAAATTGCTCCAGCTCCTTCAAGTTAAATGGTTTCGTTTGGTGAACAGCAATCTTCAAGTCTGACCACAGATTCTCAATTGGGTTAAGGTCTGGACTTTGACTAGGCCTCTCCAAAACATTTACACGTTTTCCCATTATCAACTTGAGGCCGGCTTCACACTTGCGAGTTTTACGGACGTAAGAGCGCAGAAACTACGTCCGTAAAACTCGCAAAAAATACGGCACAATTATTCTCTATGCCCCTGCTCCTATCTGCCGTATTTTACTGATCAGTATTATACGGCTTTCTACGGCCGTACAAAATCGCAGCATGCTGCGTTTGTCACCGTACTGCGCAAGAAATACGCCAATGAAAGTCTATGGAAGCCTGAAAAATACGGATTTCACACAGACAAGCAGTGTGACTTGCGAGAAATACGCAGCGCTGTTAGAGAGAAAAGCCGGTAATTCAGTGCGGTGTACAGTAAAATCACTGACAGCTTACAGTCCAATAGGTAGAATAAATGTGTACACATAGAATAGGTATATATATATATATGTCAGTGAGACACATATATGTATATATATTAATATTTATTCCAGCGCTATACAGCTTGAAAGCCGGTAATTCAATTACCGGCTTTTTCTTTCTCCTTCCTAAAACCCGACATGATTTGAGACATGGTTTACATACAGTAAACCATGTCTTCTCTCCATTTTTTTTGCAGATTCCACACTACTAATGTCAGTAGTGTGTATCTGCAAAATTTGGCCGTTCTAGCTCTTAAAATAAAGGGTTAAATGGCGGAAAAAATTGGCGTGGGCTCCCGCGCAATTTTCTCCGCCAGAGTAGTAAAGCCAGTGACTGAGGGCAGATATTAATAGCCTGGAGAGGGTCCATGGTTATTGGCCCCCCCCCTGGCTAAAAATATCTGCCCCCAGCCACCCCAGAACAGGCACATCTGGAAGATGCGCCTATTCTGGCACTTGGCCACTCTCTTCCCATTCCCGTGTAGCGGTGGGATATGGGGTAATGAAGGGTTAATGCCACCTTGCTATTGTAAGGTGACATTAAGCCTAATTAATAATGGAGAGGCGTCAATTATGACACCTATCCATTATTAATCCAATTGAATGAAAGGGTTAAATAAAACACAAACACATTATTTAAAATTATTTTAATGAAATAAAAACAATGGTTGTTGGAGTATTTTATTCTACGCCCAATCCAATCACTGAAGACCCTCGTTCTGTGAAAGAAAAAACATAATAAACCAACAATATACTTACCCTCCGCAGATCTGTAACATCCAACGATGTAAACCCCTTCTGAAGGGGTTAAAACATTTTGCAGCAAGGAGCTTTGCTAATGCAGGCTGCTCCTCGCTGCAAAACCCCGGGGAATGAGTCTAAATATAGATCAATGAGCTATATTTAGCTTCATTTGCGGTGAGGCGCCCTCTGCTGGCTGTTTATAGATCGTGGGAACTTGCCTAGAAAGCCTGGGAGCTTTCTAGGAAATTTCCCACGATCTATGAACATCCAGCAGAGGGCGCCTCACCGCAAATGAAGCTAAATATAGCTCATTGATCTATATTTAGACTCATTCCCCGGGGTTTTGCAGCGAGGAGCAGCCTGCATTAGCAAAGCTCCTTGCTGCAAAATGTTTTAACCCCTTCAGAAGGGGAAAGAAAAAGCCGGTAATTGAATTACCGGCTTTCAAGCTGTATAGCGCTGGAATAAATATTAATATATATACATATATGTGTCTAATGACATATATATATATATATATATATAGACAGTATATATATATTTTTTTTTCTTTTTGGGACACATGGATCATTTCTATAGCGGTATGTTGGTTTTGCAAGCCTGCGAGAAAACCACGCAGTACGGATGCCATACGGATTACATACGGAGGATGCCATGCGCAAAAAACGCTGACACACCCTGCCTACGGAGGAGCTACGGACCACTATTTTCGGGACATTTCAGCGTATTACGGCCGTAATATACGGACCGTATTTTCATACGCTGAGTGTGAAGCCGGCCTGAGAGTTTCTTTAGCAGTATGCTTTGGGTCATTGTCTTGTTGGAAGGCGAACCTCCATCCCAGTCTCAAAGTTTTTTACCTCAGCATTTGTAAGTCAAAACCAGACCTGGATAAAAAATGCAGAAGTGGTGCATATGTTTCTATAAGGCTATGTTCACACATTGTGCTTTTGATACCTTTGTTTTTAAGTTTAAGCTACGTTTAAGCTGCTTACAAAAAGCAGGTTTTGTTTGGATTTAGCTGCATTTTTTGCTTAGTTTTTGCTGCATTTTTGGTGCATGTTTTACTGCAGTTTTGTCAGGGTACATCTGTCTCTTGTGCATGCTGATAAAGTTTAGTGCAGGGGTGTCAAACTGCATTCCTGGAGGGCTGCAAACAGGTCATGTTTTCAGGATTTCCTTGTACTGCACAGGTGATAATTTAATCACATACACAAATAATGAGTTGGTGATTAAATTATCACCTGTGCAGTACAAGGAAATCCTGAAAACATGACCTGTTTGTAGCCCTCGAGGAATGTAGTTTGACACCCCTGGTTTAGTGCATAAAAAAATCTGATTCAACTTTATCAGGTTTTGGCACCAAACATGCAGCAAAACCTGATACATGCGCTTTTTGCTTAGTTTTTGCACTGTTTTTGCACTACCCATTGCCTTAAATGGGAGAAAAATGCTGAAAAAAAGCTGAAGCAAGTGACATGCTGCATTTTACAAAAACCGAGTTCTTATGATAAAACAGTCAGGAAAAAAAAAAAAGGTGTGCGCATGAGATTTCTGAAATCTCATTGACTTTGCTGGTACTGTAAAACACAGCTGCATAGAAAAACACTTAAAAAAACACTGCAAAAACGCCACATGTGAACATAGCCTTATACTTTTTCTCTGGTTGTTCCACTACTGGCTTTTGAACACTGACAAAATCCTGAAAGTCTGCACCTGGCCTTAGGCTACGTTCTTTTTGTGAGGTTTTTATGCTGCATATTTTAAAAAAAATACAAGTAACCTTTTTTACTTAATGGGTGCAGAAAATCTGTAACATCAGAAGCTCACCAAAAACTCATCGTGTGTATGTGGCCTTAGAGGTTTTATTCTAGACCACTTACAAAACTGCTACATTTTTAATTTTAGATATTCTTGGGTAATGCAGCAAAGTTGGTTGCAGTAGTATCCAGACTGTACCATTTAAAAAGATTCCAGCTTTTTTAGTTTTAGGAATAAATCAGCAAAATTAGCTAAAAATGAACTTGAATTTTCTGTTTTTATGTCTAAATATATTATGCAAATTTTCTGCTCTGATCTAAAAAAATATTATCTAGTTTAGCAGATATCTAAAAGACGACAAAAAGGACAGATCATAGATGAAAGGGTGTCTATGGTGTTGGGGCGAGGAGATTACAGCGTGCTCTCCTTCCTGCTGGGTTTATTTCATGATGTAGTAATTGCATGGCACAACAGGAGGTTCAATGGATTTTTAACTGATGCAAATTTATTGGCAAATTACTTATTAATTTACATTTTATATGTGCAAATTAGGTCAATTATCATTGGCCTTCAGAGATCCTTCAACCTTTCTGTCTGCATGGTGGCTAGGTTTGCCAGAACGACCTCACAGCATAGCCCCCAATAATAATAACCAAAGTACCTGCATTAATAGCGTCATCACATGGAACCTATTAGGCATATTCCTGTTTCAGACATTTATGGCGTCACCACTGCATTCACCTAGCCATTCTATCCTAACGGGGGAATGAAAGTGCAGCGATCAGACCCCCATCGATCTACAAGTTATCACCTACCCCGTGGATAAGCAATAACTTACTCTTCTTTGGAGAAACTTTTTAAAGCACTGAAATATACAGAGAGGAAACTAAATTTACAAAGTCAAGATGATTAATTTAAAGGGGTTATCGAGCCATGATTTTTTTAAACATTTCAAAATGGGTTCAAATAAAATAAATCATACGCATCTAACTGATCCCTGACTACCCCTGACATGGCTCTTGATCCCCCACCGTTGTAGTGAATGATCTGCTGCAGTGGTCAGATGTCCTTATCAGAATTTCATTGTTGCAGCAGAAAGCAAAGTGACAGTAGTGAGATCTAACTGATCCCTAACTACCCCTGACACAGCTCTTGATCCCCTCTGTGTTGTAGCGAGTGATCGGCTGCAGTGGTCAAATGTCCGTGTCGGGGTTTCATTGTTGCAGCAGGAAGCAAAGTGACAGTAGTGAGATCTAACCAATCTCTGACTACTCCTGACATGGCTCTTGATCCCCCTCTGTTATAGTGAGTGATTGGCTGCAGTGGTCAGATGTCCGTGCCAGAATTTCATGGTTGCAGCAGGAAGCAAAATGGCAGTAGTGAGATCTACAGATCCCTGACTACTCCTGACATGGTTCTTGATCCCCCTCTGTTATAGTGAGTGATTGGCTGCAGTGGACAGATGTCTGTGTTGGGATTTCATTGTTGCAGCAGGAACCAAAGTGACAGTAGTGAGATCTAACTGATCCCTGACTACTCCTGACATGGCTCTTGATCCCCCTCTGTTATAGTGAGTGATTGGCTGCAGTGGTCAGATGTCCGTGCCAGAATTTCATGGTTGCAGCAGGAAGCAAAATGGCAGTAGTGAGATCTACAGATCCCTGACTACTCCTGACATGGTTCTTGATCCCCCTCTGTTATAGTGAGTGATTGGCTGCAGTGGACAGATGTCTGTGTTGGGATTTCATTGTTGCAGCAGGAACCAAAGTGACAGTAGTGAGATCTAACTGATCCCTGACTACTCCTGACATGGCTCTTGATCCCCCTCTGTTATAGTGAGTGATTGGCTGCAGTGGTCAGATGTCTGTGTCGGGATTTCATTGTTGCAGCAGGAAGCAAAGTGGCAGTAGTGAGATCTAACTGATCCCTGACTACTCCTGACATGGCTCTTGATCCCCCTCTGTTATAGTGAGTGATTGGCTGCAGTGGTCAGATGTCTGTGTCGGGATTTCATTGTTGCAGCAGGAAGCAAAGTGACAGTAGTGAGATCTAACTGATCCCTGACTACTCCTGACATGGCTCTTGATCCCCCTCTGTTATAGTGAGTGATTGGCTGCAGTGGTCAGATGTCTGTGTCGGGATTTCATTGTTGCAGCAGGAAGCAAAGTGGCAGTAGTGAGATCTAACTGATCCCTGACTACTCCTGACATGGCTCTTGATCCCCCTCTGTTATAGCGAGTGATCAACTGCAGTGGTCAGATGTCCGTGTCGGGATTTCATTGTAACAGCAGGTAGCAAAGTGACAGTAGTGAGTAGTAAGGTCTTAAAATAATATTATTAAACCATTCTGATAATTTTTTTTTAATTTTTACTGCACATCCCGTTTAATTCCTTTATATCTTATTTTTTTCTAAAGAAATGTTTCACAAAGTTTTCGCACAAAACTTTTCGTTTTTCCTATAATTAAAACAGCACTGCTTGTCGGACATATTCCGCGGGCTCTACACCTCAAAGATTTTCTCATATTTCTATTGAAGTCGTTGGAGATTGATGAACACATTGATACGCCATCTGCGATGGTCTGCAGAACGTTCCCATTGGGCGCGCCTTGGTTTTATCTCATAGTATCCAGCAGACAGTATTGATTAGATAATTCCTTAATACAATGTGAGGATTAGAAGATGCAATGAAATCCTTACAGGCAGAGTGGCATTTAACCGGCGTTACCCTATGTGCCTTCCTGGAGAGATGTCTCCGGTATAGAACCGCACAGCATGCATTCAGGGCTCAAGAAATCAAATGCGGCTTAGTGTTGTGAAGAAAGTTTCTTGATCAGAAAGTTTTTAGCTGCACTCCATCAATATTGCTACGGGAAACTTTGCTGAGTAAAATTCATGCACAATTGGGGGAGAGATCATTGGATCTATGAAATTTACTGTAGCTGGCGCCCCTTTGTGGCCACGCAAGGAACTGAAACTGCATTGCAGTTTTTTAACAATTTTCTACTGTATGTATTAATAATTTTACCAGCACGATTGTTTAATTCCATTACCACTTCACTAAAAATGGCCAATTTACATTTTTGCATTTTAATCTTTTCCTCCCCTTCTTCCAAGACCCATAACTTTTTTTTTCTGTCCACATAGAGCTTTACCTTTGAATTACTGTACACCATTTACATTACCACATAGTCTACTGGAACACTGGAGAAAAAAAATGAAGAGAACTTGCGTAAAAAAACCCCCCTGGAATTATTACATTGTTTTTTGGGAATTGTTTTTACGACAATTTTTGTGGTGATGGGTGTATAAAATGATGTGCTCCTATGGCGCCACGCTGTTAAGGCTGGTAGAGGCATGTCTATTATTTGCCTAGTATGCATTGGGCTCACCTTGTGTGCCCACCCCATACACCCGCCACATGGATGTCCATAAAGCGATAAGGACCAGAACAGTTTTTGTCCAGAAAAAGGTTGCTGTCAGCATTCACTGAGAAGGACGCACTTTCAAAACCTCCAAGGAACCCACCTGAAGTATAGCAGCATGTAGACAAGTAGACAGCGTCCAATTCAGGAGGTTCAATTAAAACGTAAAGGTTATTCTGCCATCAAATGGACAACGTTTCAACCTTCATTAAGTACAATTTTTGTATCTGCATTTTAATCTTTTCTTCCTCTTCTTCTGAGATCCATAATAACTTTTAAATGTTTCCATCTACACACATATGAGGGCTTGTTTTTTGGGGGGGTGAGTTGTAATTTTGTAAGACACCTTTCACTTTACCAAATAATGTACTAAGAACAGGTAAAAAGAAAATGGTGTCAAGGTGCGGCAGAATGACCACACCCTTTATATGATACAGGAAGTAAATGAAAGTCTCATTTAAATGGTTAAATAACAGTAAATGAAGCTGCTGTTAAAAATGTGTGTGTATGACACAGCCAGCACCCGCAGATATCTACGCACTTGCAGCAACAATAGATACTGGTACATTATGGTGCTGGATGGGGTTAACCACACCCTTTTACATTTGCTGTGATCTTCCAAGCAGGCATTCAAAAGAACACTCATTGGTCTGTGAAAACATGTCAGCAATCAAGTAATCGCATCTTTTACATAGCTGAAAAATATATTTCTTGTCCGAAGTTCCAAAATAATGTAAATAGATGGGGGATGTAACAGGGATTCCATGACAGAGAGGGGCCAGAAGATTGCGGCATCTATTTGCACAAACTCCTTCACTGATTAGAGCTGCTTCACCATCCTATTAAAGGGACTCTGTCACCTGAATTTGGAGGGAACAATCTTCAGCCACAGGGGCGGGGTTTTCGGGTGTTTGATTCACCCTTTCCTTACCAGCCGGCTGCATGCTGGCTGCAATATTGGATTGAAGTTCATTCTCTGTCCTCCATAGTACATGGCCCTGCTTAGATTTCTATTAACTAAATCGGATCACAGTTCAAGATCTATATCCTCGCCCTCTCATTCCAGACCTCTTTAATCAGATCACTGGGGCTAAGTGATTTTCTAAACTGGACCTCAGGGAGGAATATACTCTTATCCATATAAAGGATGGGATGAGTTGGAGACTGCTTTTAATACACTTGAGGGACACAACGAAAACCTTGTTATGCCATTTGTTTTGACTAAGGCGCCTGCCATTTTTCAGCACTTTGTAAATTATATTTTTTATCATCTGGCAGGTAGATTTGTGGTAGTCTATCTGGATGACATATTGATTTATTTGCCAGACCTCGAGTCACATCAGGTACACGTCAGGCAGGTCTTACAAAAACTTAGGGACAATATATATATATATATATTTATTATTTATTTTTATAGCGCCACTTATTCCATGGCGCTTTACATGTGAGGAGGGGTATACATAATAAAAACAAGTACAATAATCTTAAACAATACAAGTCATAACTGGTACAGGAGGAGTGAGGACCCTGCCCGCGAAGGCTCACAATCTACAAGTATATATATAAATATATATATATATTATTCTAGATTGTAGCCCGATTCTAACGCATCGGGTATTCTAGAATATGAATGTAGTTTATTTATGAAGATTTTAGAATAATACATTGAATACACAGGATTCGGCCTGCCGCGACCAATTAGCGAAGCGTGGTTCAAATCCCGTGCCGAACTGCACCTGACGCTGATTGTTCGTGGCCGGCCACGTAGTATATAGCACAGCCATGTAGTATATAACAGCCCACGTAATAAATAGCGCAGCCACGCAGCACAGCCACGTAGTATATTGCACAGCCACATAGTATATAGCACAGCCACGTAAAATATAGCACAGCCCATGGAGTATATAGCACAGCCCAAGGAGTATGTAGCACAGCCACATAGTATATAGCACAGGCCATGGAGTATATACCACAGCCACGTATTATATAGTACAGCCCATGGAGTGTATAACAGCCCACATAGCATATAACACAGCTCACGTAGAATATAACAGCCCACGCATGCAGTATATAACACAGGCCACGTAGTGTATAACACAGGCCATGTAGTGTATAACACAGCTCACATAGTATATAGCACAGCCCACGTAGTATATAGCACAGCCACGTAGTATATTGCACAGCCCACATAGTATATTGCACAGCCCACGTAGTATATTGCGCAGCCCACGGAGTATATTGCACAGCCCACGTAGTATATTGCACAGGTCACTTAGTATATAGCACAGCCCACGTAGTACATTGCACAGCCCACGTAGTGCATTGCACAGCCCACGTAGTATATTGCACAGCCCACACAGTATATTACACTGCCCACGGAGTATATTGCACAGCCCACGTAGTATATTGCACAGGTCACTTAGTATATAGCACAGCCCACATAGTACATTGCACAGCCCATGTAGTACATTGCACAGCCCACATAGTACATTGCACAGCCCACGTAGTACATTGCACAGCCCATGTAGTACATTGCACAGCCCACTTAGTATATTGCACAGCCCACTTAGTATATTGCACAGCCCACGTAGTATATTGCACAGCCCACGTAGTGTAGTGCACAGCCCACGTAGTGTAGTGCACAGCCCACGTAGTATATTGCACAGCCCACGTAGTATATAGCACAGACCACGTAGTACATTGCACAGCCCACGTAGTACATTGCACAGCTCACGCAGTATATTGCACAGCCCACGTAGTACATTGCACAGCCCACATAGTATATTGCACAGCCCACATAGTACATTGCACAGCCCACATAGTACATTGCACAGCCCACGCAGTATATTGCACAGCCCACATAGTACATTGCACAGCCCACATAGTATATTGCACAGCCCACGTAGTACATTGCACAGCCCACATAGTACATTTCCCCAGCTCACGCAGTATATTGCACAGCCCACGCAGTATATTGCACAGCCCACGTAGTATATTGCATAGCCCACATAGTACATTGCACAGCTCATGTAGTATATTGCACAGCCCACGTAGTACATTGCACAGCCCATGTAGTATATTGCACAACCCACACAGTATATTGCACAGCCCACGTAGTATATTGCATAGCCCACGTAGTATATAGCACAGCCCATGTAGTATATTGCACAGCCCACATAGTATATTGCACAGCCCACGTAGTATATTGCACAGCCCACGTAGTATATTGCACAGCCCACGTAGTATATAGCAATGTGGACATCATATCCCTGTTAAAAAAAAGAATTAAAATAAAAAATAGTTATATACACACCTTCCGGAGCCCCTGGATCTAGGCAAAGCATTTACCGATGCTCCTCGCGCGCTCTGGTCTCAAAAGTGCATTGCGGTCTTGCGAGATGATGAAGCAGCGGTCTCGCGAGAGCGCTACATCATCATCTCGATCGCAATGCATGGAGCGGTCACCGGGGCGTCGCGAGGAGCGGGAAAGGCCTGTTCTGGATCCGAGGGGCCGACGGACGGTGAGTATATAACTAATCTTTATTTTTTTAAACAATAGATCTTTTTACTCTTGATGCTGCATAGGCAGCATCAATAGTAAAAAGTTGTTCACACAGGGTTAATAGCCGCGTTAACGCTGCCATTAACCCTGTGTGAGCACTGACTGGAGGGGAGTATGGAGTGGGCACTGACTGCGGGGAGGAAGGAGCGGCCATTTTGCCGCCGGACTGTGCCCGCCGCTGATTGGTCATGGCTGTTTTGCCGCGACCAATCAGCGACGCGGGATTTCCATTACAGACAGACAGAAAGACAGACAGAAAGACGGAAGTGACCCTTAGGCAATTATATAGTAGATGTTAAATCAGAGAAATGTATGTTTTCGGTTCAGTAGATCCCTTTTCTGGTATATTTTTTATCATCCACCGATTTTCGAATAGTCCGAGCAGTACTTGATTGGGATCATTCTGAAGACTTTAAAGCTTTACGAAGGTTTTTTCGGATTCACCAATTATTACTGTAAATTCATCAAGAACTTTTTTGGCCAAACCACTGGCGGATATGACCAGGAAAGGGACGTACATTTCTAAATGGTCGAAGCTGGCCAGTGAGGTACTTGCTGCTTTAACTCCTTCAAGTCGCGGCCCTTTTTCATTTTTTCGTTTTTCACTTCCCTCCTTCCCTGAGCCATAACTTTTTTATTTTTCCGTCAATATGGTCATGTGAGGGCTTATTTTTTGCGGGACAAGTTGTACTTTTGAACAACACCATTGGTTTAACCATGTCTTTTACTAGAAAACGGGGAAAAAATTCCAAGTGCAGTGAAATTACAGAAAAAGTGCAATCCCACACTTGTTTTTTGTTTGGCTTTTTTGCTAGGTTCACTAAATGCTAAAACTGACCTGCCATTATGATTCTCTAGGTCATTACGAGTTCATAGACACCTAACATGACTAGGTTATTTTTTATCTAAGTGGTGAAAAAAAGTTCCAAACTTTGCTAAAAAAAAAAAAGTACCATTTTCCGATACCCGTAGCGTCTCCATTTTTCGTGATCTGGGGTCGGGTGAGGGCTTATTTTTGGCGTGCCGAGCTGGTTTTTAATGATACCATTTTTGCGCAGATATGTTCTTTTGATCGCCCGTTATTGCATTTTAATGCAATGTCGCGGCGACCAAAAAAACGTAATTCTGGCGTTTCGGATTTTTTTCTCGCTACGCCATTTAGCAATCAGATTAATGCTTTTTTTTAATTGATAGATCGGGCGATTCTGAACACGGCGATACCAAATATGTGTATGTTTGATTTTTTTTTATTGTTTTATTTAGGATGGGGCGAAAGGGGGGTGATTTAAACTTTTATATTTTTTATATTTTTTTTATATTTTTAAAAACATTTTTTTTTTACTTGTGCCATGCTTCAATAGCCTCCATGGGAGGCTAGAAGCTGGCATAGCCTGATCGGCTCTGCTACATAGCAGCGATCATATCGTTGCTATGTAGCTGAAATGCAGGTGTGCTGTGAGCGCCGACCACAGGGGGGCGCTCACAGCAGGCCTGCATCAGTAACCATAGAGGTCTCAAGGACCTCTATGGTTACCTTCCTGATGCATCGCCGACCCCCGATCATGTGACGGGGGTCGGCGATGATGTCATATCCGGCCGCCCGGCCGGATGCGGTAGTTAAATGCCGCTGTGTGTTTGACAGCGGCATTTAACAGGTTAATAGCGGCGGGTGAATAGCGATTTCACCCGCCGCTATTGCGCGCACATGTCAGCTGTACAAAACAGCTGACATGTCGCGACTTTGATGTGGGCTCACCGCCGGAGCCCACATCAAAGGGGGATTCACGGCATGCGCAGTACTAGTACGGTGCATGTCGTGAAGGGGTTAAAGAGATGTTTTACTTCTGTGACGATTCTTTTACAGCTTGACGTCATTCAGCCATTCATTGTAGAGGTTGATGCATTGGAGGTGGGGTTTGTGGCTGTATTGTCAAGGGGTTCATCTCTAAGTGAATGGTTGTCCTCAGAGAGAAACTTTTATACTGGTAAAAGGGAACTCTGGGCAATAAAGTGGGTCTTTGAGGAGTGGCGTAATATTTTGGAGATGGTAGTTCATCTGATCATCTTAATCGCCTATCATAAAAATCTTTTGTATTTGGAATCTGCCAAACATCTGACACCTGGTCAGGCAAGATGGTCATAGTTTTTCACCAGATTCAACTTTTTTGTAACTTATACGGGGGCGATAAGAACATTAAGGCAAATGCTTTATCTCGTTGTTTTCCGGGGTAGAGTAAGTAATTACAAGCCAGTTCCTATATTACAGAAAGGGGTAGTTATTGCTACAATATGTTCTGATCTGGAAAAGGAGGTCGTAGAGGCTTAGGGGGATTCCCCTGCTGCCTGTCCTTCAGGTAAACTGTTTATCCCTGTTAACCTCTGTCTTTAAATTTTGAGTGAACAGCATGATTCGGTTCTGGCTGGACATTTTGGTAGTAAAGTCGCCACAGATCTTCTTACTTCTCATGGTTGTCTGGGGTGCACCAGGAAGTTCAGGAATATGCAGCTGCCTGCAGTACTTGTGCGCGTTCTAAGAACCCACATGCTCGTCTGTCAGGGGCTCATCAACCTTTTTTTATTCCCTGTAGAGCATGGACTCATTTGTCTGTAGATTTCATCACTGATCTACCCATGTAAGCATGTAACACTGTAATATTGGTGATGGTGGATAGCTTCAGCAAGATGGCTCATTTCATTGCTCTGCCTGCTTTTCCAAATTCCAAGACTTTGGTGCACATTTTTATTAAAGAAATTGTGAAATTACATGGGATTCCATGAGATATTGTTTCCAAATTTTGCAAAGCATTTTTTTTCTTGCTTAGGGATTCATATTTCATTTTCATCTGCCTTTTATCCACAGTCTAATGAGCAGAGTGAACCAGAATCATGAGGATTGTGTTTCATATTTACCTCTAGTTGAGTTCGCTCTGATTAATCATTGTCGTGAATCTACTGGCAAGTCCTTGTTCTTCGTGTCATACAGTTTTTATCCTCCATTCTGTTCCTTCAATAGGAGTCATTCTTCAGGAATACTTGTGGAGGAAAGTTTGTCTTCGTGTATTGCACCAGTGTGGCAAGGTGTTCTTAATTTAAGGAGGATGGGGTGCAAATATAAGAGCATGGCTGATCGGAAACACTTTTTTGGGTCCAGACCTTTGTGTTGGTGATTTGGTGTGGTTGTCCTCAATGAACATTAAGTTGAAGTTTCCTTCCTGAAAACTGAGACCCAGAGTCATTGGCCCCTATAAAATATTTG
This sequence comes from Ranitomeya imitator, assembly GCF_032444005.1. NCBI lineage: Eukaryota > Metazoa > Chordata > Amphibia > Anura > Dendrobatidae > Ranitomeya > Ranitomeya imitator. The sequence goes on from NC_091283.1 coordinate 472,152,497, forward strand.
ACCTTGTAAATCCAGAAGAATTTCGCCTTGCATTACCACCCACTTTCAAGATCCATAATTTGTTTCACAAATCACTTCTCAAAAATATATTGCTTCCTCTAAACCACCTCCACCACCATCTCCCCAGTCATTGTTGATTGGAATCTGGAATTTCAGATAGCAAACATTATTTATTCTCGCTTTGTACGCCGGTCTCTTCAATACTTGGTACATTGGAAAGGTTACGGTCCTAAGGAGAGAGTGTGAAAACCAATGTCTGATGTTCATGCAATGAGCTTGATCTGTCTTTTCACACTTCACATCCAGATAAACTTGGTTGTGAGGTTCCAGAGGTCCCTTTTATGAGGGGGGTACTGTCACAGGAGATGCCACAACAGAGAGGAGCCAGAATATTGCGGTATCTGGTTACATTAACTACTGCACTGACTAGAATGGCTGCACCATCCTATTAAACAGCGTAGGTTTTCCTTGCTCTGTCATTGAAAGGTTTAATCAGTTCAGTTGACCTCCTGGAGCTCCGTATCGTGAATTGTCTTAGCTGTTCTATGTTGGCCACTCCCTTCTGATATAAATGGTCGCCACTGCCACTTGGGAATTGCCATTGATAGTTGCTCTACTTTCTAGTTTGGATTTGCAGGAGAAGTTTGGTGTTTGGACTAGGCAGTTGGAGAGTTTTTTCAGGAGGTTTCTGCATGGAGTTGGTTTACTTGTTTATCCTTATCCTCTCCAATTTGGTTTGTGTCTCCTATTCCTCCCGTTTCCCACTATGTTGTTTTGTGAGTGTATTTGTATGATCATGGTTTTCTTTTATCCCTCAGCAAATAGATCAATGGCTGCACTCAATATTTACTGTGCTAAAGCAAGGAAATGTGCGATACATGAAATGTGAATAGCATAATGGCTTGTGAAATTTATGAAAAAACACATGAGATTCTTAGCACAAGATTTGGCCAAAAGTTGTGAGCCCATCCACCAAACGTCAAGGTAATCTCAGAACGGATGGGTACCTGAGCTGACTGCCTAGTGTGAACACTTACCTATGGCTAATAACATGGTAAAGCCTGCTTTTACAGGAAGCTCAGAACCAACTGTGTTTGGATGTAATTAAAATCACAGCATGGTGAAGGGCGGGGCGTTCAAGTCAGAAAAAATAGTATATAGTAAATATAGGAAAACTGACTGAACAGCAATCGAGTCTGAACTGGTGCATAACCAAAAAAAGTCATATAGCAAATAGATCAATGGCTGCACTCAAAATTTACTGTGCTAAAGCAAGGAAATGTGCGATACATGAAATGTGAATAGCATAATGGCTTGTGAAATTTATGAAAAAACACATGAGATTCTTAGCACAAGATTTGGCCAAAAGTTGTGAGCCCATCCACCAAACGTCAAGGTAATCTCAGAACAGATGGGTACCTGAGCTGACTGCCTAGTGTGAACACTTACCTATGGCTAATAACATGGTAAAGCACATTTCCTTGCTTTAGCACAGTAAATTTTGAGTGCAGCCATTGATCTATTTGCTACAACAATCGTACTTACCAATATAAAATTCAGTATATGTAAAAAGATCTTTAGACTTAAAATTTTTGTGTTCCAAAAATAATGCCACACTTATTAATGGGTTGTGACTGGTACTACAGCTCCTCCACTGTCAGATAAAGAGAACCTGTCACTCGCTTCAAAAAAAATTAAGAAAATATTGCATTAAGAAATCCTTGCACTCACCTGATTTTGACACTTTTTTCAGTTTTGCACTGCTTTGTTCCATAGCAGAGATATTCACATTTGATGCTTTTGGTGCTCAGCATGTAACATTTATCCTTGTAGTACAACTTAGCTTTCTTCACTCTTCTCTGGGGGCAAATGCTTTCCCCACTGCATTCCAGATGCTGCTCAGCAGTATCTGAGACTGATGGACTTCAAGATCAGCTCCTGAGCTGTGACTGATGGGGTTTGAGAGGGAGGATTGAAAGCAAATGCCCCCAGAGTAGGGGGAAGAAACCCTAGCAGCCCTATAAGCAGAGATTTTACATACTGCGTTCCAAAATAATCAAAAGTGAATATCTCTGCATTGGAGTGATGCAGCACAAAACAGAAAAGTATGGCAGAGTCTGGTGAGCTCAAGGGTTTTTACAAAGTATTTACCGTAACTTAATTTTTTGGAGCAAATGACAGATGCAATTATAGACACATTAATATAATCAAATCCCTCATTGCTTTTGGCAAGAAACCAGAGCAAGAACTTCATATCCATTGTGCTCTGAAACTGGTCTATTGAAGCAGTGAAAGTACAGTAATTTAATAGATGTGTGATGGATCTTTAAATTAAATGGTGCTGATGTCCTTGCATGTAATTCATACAGATTTTACCTGGTGAATGGCTCCTCATAAAGTAATGTTCCTTGCACTTAGTGGTTGACGTTGGTTGGCTGCAAAACTAATTGACCATTAGGGTTGAGCGAAACGGATCGGACAAATTCAAAAGTCACCGACTTTCGGCAAAGTCGGGTTTCGTGAAATCCGACCCGATCCTTGGGTGGGATGGGCCATGAGGTCGGCAATCAGCGCACCAAAGTCGGGTTTCATATGACGTTTTCAGCGCCATTTCTCATCCAATGAAGGAGGACGCAGAGTGTGGGCAGCGTGATGACATAGGTCTCGGTCCCAGCCATCTTAGAGAAGGGCATTACAGTGATTGGCTTGCTTTCTGCGGCATCACAGGGGCTATAAAGGGGTGTGCACGCCGACCGCCATCTTACTTCTGCCGATCTTAGCATAGGGAGAGGTTGCTGCAGCTTCATCAGAAGAAGGGATAGCGTTAGGGAGGGAAGATTAACCACGAAACTGATTGTGCTGTAGCGATTTCCACTGTCCAACACCACCTTTTTTTTGCAGGGACAGTGGAGTTTATATTTTTGTGTATCAGCTCTGTAGCTTATTAGGCTGCCCTATAAGGCTCCCTGATAGCTGCATTGCTGTTTGTACGCCACTGTGCAAACCAAAGGCTTTTTTAAAAGCAAAAATCCTGTTGCTCCTTTCTGTACAGTTCTCTTGTTTATTTGTCCACACTTTTGTGTGCAGCAGTCCTTTTTATTGCTGCCATACTTGTCCTGAGATCATTGTAGGGAGATTGAAATTGTACTACAGCCCTTGTATTTTTTTATATATCTTCCAGCCAAGTTCTGCCACTTACATTGTGTAGTGTAATACACTGGGCCTAAGTTTTGTTGCAGTCTCCCCCCCCCCCAAAAAAGGGAGATTGAAATTGGCACTAAGTGGATCTACGTCAGTTGTGTTAGTTTGTCGTACATCTTCCAGCCACGTTCTGCCACGTACATTGTGTAGTGTAATACACTGGGCCTGAGTTTTGTTGCAGTCTCTCCACTAAAAAAAAAGGGAGATTTAAATTGGCACTAAATGGATCTACGTCAGTTGTTAGTTTGTCGTATATCAACCAGCCACGTTCTGCCACTTACATTGTGCAGTGTAATACACTGGGCCTGAGTTTTGTTTCAGTCTCCCCCCAAAAAAGGGAGATTTAAATTGGCACTAAGTGGATCTACGTCACAGTTCTGTTAGATTGTCGTACATCTTCCAGCCACATTCTGCCACTTACATTGTGCAGTGTAATACACTGGGCCTGAGTTTTGTTGCAGTCTCCCCCCAAAAAGGGATATTTACATTGGCACTAAGTGGATCTACGTCACAGTTCTGTTAGTTTGTCGTATATCAGCCAGCCACGTTCTGCCACTTACATTGTGTAGTGTAATACACTGGGCCTGAGATTAGGGAGGTTAATAAGTGGCTCAAGAATTGGTGTAGGAAGGAGGGGTTTGGGTTCCTTCAGAACTGGGCCGACTTCTCAGTTGGCTACAGGCTCTACGCTAGGGACGGGCTGCACCTCAATGGGGAGGGTGCAGCTGTGCTGGGGGAGAAAATGGCTAGAAGGTTGGAGGAGTGTTTTAACTAGGAATTGGGGGGGAGGGTATTCATTTTATAGGAGGGGGAGATAGTGCAGACAGAGACCTGGGCACAATTAAGGAAGATGGGGTGGCGGTAGCATGGCGGGTGGGGTTAGAACAGTTAATAATTTAAGAAAGAATAGAGGTGCAGAGAGATACATAAAATGTTTGTATACTAATGCCAGAAGCCTCGCCAACAAAATGGACGAATTAGAATTAATGTTGTTGGAGCATAATTATGACATGGTGGGGATATCTGAAACGTGGCTGGATGAGAGCCATGACTGGGCTGTTAATCTACAGGGTTATAGTCTGTTCAGAAATAACCGAATGGATAAGCGAGGGGGAGGGGTGTGTCTGTATGTAAAATCGTCCTTAAAACCCATCTGGCGTGATAATATAGGTGAATTTAATGAAAATGTAGAGTCCCTGTGGGTGGAGATAAGGGGAGGGGGAAAAAATAATAAATTACTGATAGGGGTTTGTTATAAATCTCCAAAAATAATGGAAGCAATGGAGAATATCCTCGTGAAGCAAATAGATGAAGCTGCGACTCAAGGAGAAGTCATTATGGGGGACTTCAACTACCTTGAAATAGATTGGGGAACAAAAACCTGCAGTTCCAGCAAAGGTAATCGGTTTTTGACAACTATGAGAGACAATTACCTGTTACAACTGGTTCAGGACCCAACAAGAAGGGGGGCACTGCCAGACCTAATATTAACCAACAGGCCAGACCGCATATCAAATATAGGGGGTTGGGGGTCACTTGGGGAATAGTGATCACAAAATAATAAGTTTTCATGTATCCTTTAATAAAATGTGTAGTAGAGGGGTTACACGGGCACTAAACTTCAGGAGGGCAAATTTCGAACGGATGAGAGAGGATCTTGGTGCAATTAACTGGGACGATATCCTGAGACACAAAAATACACAAAGAAAATGGGAGACGTTTATTAGCATCCTGGATAGGACCTGTGCACAGTATATACCGTATGGGAATAGACATACTAGAAATAGGAGGAAACCAATATGGCTAAATAGAGCTGTAAGGGGCGCAATAAGTGACAAAAAGAAAGCATTTAGAGAATTAAAGGAAGTAGGTAGTGATGAGGCATTAAATAAATACAGAAAATTAAATAAAGTCTGTAAAACGCAAATCAAAGCAGCAAAGATTGAGACAGAGAGACTCATTGCCAGAGAGAGTAAAAATAATCCCAAAATATTCTTTAACTACGTAAATAGTAAGAAACTAAAAAATGATAGTGTTGGCCGCCTTAAAAATAGTCTGGGTGAAATGGTGGATGAGGATAAGGAAAAAGCCAATATGCTAAATTACTTTTTTTCATCAGTATTTACAAAAGAAAATCCCATGGCACACAATATGATCAGTGATAACAAAAATTCCACATTAAGGCTAAGTGCACACGTTGCAGAATTGCCGCGGAAATTTCCGCGGCAATTCTGCGCCTCCTGCCGCGGGTATATCGCATGCGGAATTGGCATGCATATTCCCGCAGAAAACTAGCGTTTTGCAAGCTTAATTAGCTTGCAGAATGCTAGCGTTTTCCAAGCGATCTGTAGCATCGCTTGGAAAACTGATTGACAGGTTGGTCACACTTGTCAAACAGTGTTTGACAAGTGTGACCAACTTTTTACTATTGATGCAGCCTATGCCGCATCAATAGTAAAAGATAGAATGTTAAAAATTTAAAAAAATAAAAAATGGTTATACTCACCTACCGCAAACAGCCGATTTTCTCAGCAGCTTCCGTTCCTATACAGGTCCTTCTCAAAAAATTAGCATATAGTGTTAAATTTCATTATTTACCATAATGTAATGATTACAATTAAACTTTCATATATTATAGATTCATTATCCACCAACTGAAATTTGTCAGGTCTTTTATTGTTTTAATACTGATGATTTTGGCATACAACTCCTGATAACCCAAAAAACCTGTCTCAATAAATTAGCATATCAAGAAAAGGTTCTCTAAACGACCTATTACCCTAATCTTCTGAATCAACTAATTAACTCTAAACACATGTAAAAGATACCTGAGGCTTTTATAAACTCCCTGCCTGGTTCATTACTCAAAACCCCCATCATGGGTAAGACTAGCGACCTGACAGATGTCAAGAAGGCCATCATTGACACCCTCAAGCAAGAGGGTAAGACCCAGAAAGAAATTTCTCAACAAATAGGCTGTTCCCAGAGTGCTGTATCAAGGCACCTCAATGGTAAGTCTGTTGGAAGGAAACAATGTGGCAGAAAACGCTGTACAACGAGAAGAGGAGACCGGACCCTGAGGAAGATTGTGGAGAAGGACCGATTCCAGACCTTGGGGAACCTGAGGAAGCAGTGGACTGAGTCTGGTGTGGAAACATCCAGAGCCACCGTGCACAGGCGTGTGCAGGAAATGGGCTACAGGTGCCGCATTCCCCAGGTAAAGCCACTTTTGAACCATAAACAGCGGCAGAGGCGCCTGACCTGGGCTACAGAGAAGCAGCACTGGACTGTTGCTAAGTGGTCCCAAGTACTTTTTTCTGATGAAAGCAAATTTTGCATGTCATTCGGAAATCAAGGTGCCAGAGTCTGGAGGAAGACTGGGGAGAAGGAAATGCCAAAATGCCTGAAGTCCAGTGTCAAGTACCCACAGTCAGTGATGGTGTGGGGTGCCATGTCAGCTGCTGGTGTTGGTCCACTGTGTTTCATCAAGGGCAGGGTCAATGCAGCTAGCTATCAGGAGATTTTGGAGCACTTCATGCTTCCATCGGCTGAAATGCTTTATGGAGATGAAGATTTCATTTTTCAGCACGACCTGGCACCTGCTCACAGTGCCAAAACCACTGGTAAATGGTTTACTGACCATGGTATTACTGTGCTCAATTGGCCTGCCAACTCTCCTGACCTGAACCCCATAGAGAATCTGTGGGATATTGTGAAAAGAAAGTTGAGAGACGCAAGACCCAACACTCTAGATGAGCTTAAGGCCGCTATTGAAGCATCCTGGGCCTCCATAACATCTCAGCAGTGTCACAGGCTGATTGCCTCCATGCCACGCCGCATTGAAGCAGTCATTTCTGCCAAAGGATTCCCGACCAAGTATTGAGTGCATAACTGAACATTATTATTTGTTGGTTTTTTTGTTTGTTATTAAAAAACACTTTTATTTGATTGGATGGGTGAAATATGCTAATTTATTGAGACAGGTTTTTTGGGTTATCAGGAGTTGTATGCCAAAATCATCAGTATTAAAACAATAAAAGACCTGACAAATTTCAGTTGGTGGATAATGAATCTATAATATATGAAAGTTTAATTGTAATCATTACATTATGGTAAATAATGAAATTTAACACTATATGCTAATTTTTTGAGAAGGACCTGTAGATGGTGTGTGTGCAGGACCTTCGATGACATCATCGCAGGTCCTTCACACACCAACTACAGGAACGAAAGCGGCCGCGTGCAGCGCTGAGGGGCAGGAAGACTCCGGGGGCCATCGAAGGTGAGTATATCACGATTTTTTATTTTAATTCTTTTTTTTAAGAATTATATGGTGCCCAGTCCGTGGAGGAGAGTCTCCTCTCCTCCACCCTGGGTACCAACCGCACATGATCTGCTTACTTCCCGCATGGTGGGCATAGCCCCATGCGGGAAGTAAACAGATCAATGCATTCCTAGGTGTGTGGAATCCCCGTGATTCCGCAAATTTAATGAACATGCTACTTTTTTTCTGGAATGCGAATCTGCTCTGGAAAAAATGCAGCATGTGCACAAAAAATGCGGATTGCATCCTATTAAATAGGATGCTTAAAACGCGAAAAATCTGCTACGTGTGCACACAGCCTTAGTGTCACCTGCTTAACCCAGCAGGAAGTACGGCGGCGTCTAAAAATCACAAAAATTGGAGGAATTAAGTACAGTCATTGATAGACTATTATTTTTAATCTTCAAAGAGTCCATAATAACAGGGTCTGTGCCACAGGACTGGCGTATAGCAAATGTGGTGCCAATATTCAAAAAGGGGACAAAAACTGAACTCGGTAATTATAGGCCAGTAAGCTTAACCTCTGCTTTGGGTAAATGTTGTGAATTCGGTTCTTGGACTCCCTCCGGTGGTTGTAAGTGGCACTTTTGTGAGTTCTGCTCTTGGGCTCCCTCTTGTGGTTTCTAGTGGTATGGCTGCTCCTTGGAGTTAGCTGTCATCAGCTGCCTCCACTTATCGTCTCTTCTGCTCGGCTATTTAAGTCTGGCTCTATCTTCAGCCAGTGCCACTTGTAAATGGTTCCTGGTTGGATTCACATCTCTTTGGAGTTCCATGTTATCATGACCAGTTCAGCTAAGCTAAGTTTTTGCTTGCCCTTTTCTGTCCATAGATTGTTGACTAATCCATTCTGTGCTTTCTATCTTTGTCCAGCTGATCAGTGTGAATTAATTCTGTCTTGCTGGAAGCTCTGGGAGGCAGATTTGCCCTCCACACCTTTAGTCAGGTGTGGAGATTTTTTGTAAACTCTGCGTGGATTTTTGTAGTGTTTTATACTGACCGCACAGTATTCCATCCTGTCCTATTTAGTTAGACTGGCCTCCTGTGCTCATCCTGGTTTCATCCTGTGTATGTCTTTTCCCTCTCCACTCACAGTCATTATTTGTGGGGGGCTAATCTATCCTTTGGGGATTTTCTCTGAGGCAAGATAGCTTTCCTGCTTCTATCTTTAGGGGTAGTTAGCTCTTAGGCTGTGACGAGATGCCTAGGGAGAGCTAGGAGCATTCCACGGCTACTTCTAGTTGCGCTGCTAGTTTAGGGACTGCGGTCAGTACAGTTACCACGTCCTTCAGAGCTCGTTCCATGTTGCTCCTAGACCACCATATCATAACAGTACAAGTGGCCAAAAATGAATTAAATGCATTTCAAAAGAAGGAAAAGAAAGTTCTGAACCATTTTTTTTTCTGTGCTCTAGTTTGTCTTTTTTTTTCTTTTCCTCTTGATATCTGGGTGGTTCAGGATATATGCTTTGTCATGGATGTTCAGGGTTTCTTTTCTCGTGTGGATCAACTTGCTGCAAGAGTACAGAGTATCCAGGACTATGTTGTCCAGACTCCGGCTTTAGAGCCCAGAATTCCTACTCCTGATTTGTTCTTTGGGGACAGATCCAAGTTTTTGAACTTTAAAAATAACTGCAAATTGTTTTTTTGCTTTGAAACCCCGTTCTTCTGGTGATCCCATTCAGCAAGTAAAAATCATCATATCCTTGCTGCGTGGTGACCCTCAAGACTGGGCTTTTTCTCTTGAAACAGGGGATCTGGCATTATTGAATGTAGATGCATTTTTACAAGCGCTCGGATTATTGTATGACGAACCTAATTCTGTGGATCATGCGGAAAAAACCCTGTTGGCCTTGTGTCAAGGTCAGGAAGCGGCAGAGTTATACTGCCAGAAATTTAGAAAATGGTCTGTGCTCACTAAATGGAATGAAGAGGCTCTGGCTGCTATTTTCAGAAAAGGTCTTTCTGAAACCTTTAAAGATGTTATGGTGGGCTTTCCTACGCCTGCCGGTTTGAGCGAATCTATGTCTCTAGCCATTCAGATTGATCGGCGTCTGCGCGAGCGCAAAGCTGTGCACCATATGGCAGTATCCTCTGAGCAAAGTCCTGAACCTATGCAATGTGATAGGATTTTGACTAGAATAGAACGGCAGGAATTCAGACGTCAGAATAGGCTGTGTTTTTACTGTGGTGATTCGGCTCATGTTATCTCTGATTGCCCTAAGCGTACTAAGAGAGTCGCTAGGTCTGTTACCATTAGTACTATACAGCCTAAATTTCTCTTATCTGTGACCCTGATTTGCTCATTGTCGTCCTTTTCTGTCATGGCATTTGTGGATTCAGGCGCTGCCCTGAACTTAATGGACTTAGAATTTGCCAGGCGCTGTGGTTTTTCCTTGCAGCCTTTGCAGAGCCCTATTCCTTTGAGGGGTATTGATGCTACACCCTTGGGCAAGGATAAACCTCAGTACTGGACACAGATGACTATGTACATGGCTCCTGCACATCAGGAAGATAGCCGTTTTCTGGTGTTGCATAACCTGCATGATGTTGCTGTACTGGGATTTCCATGGTTACAGGAACATAATCCGGTGCTGGATTGGAAAACTATGTCGGTGACTAGTTGGGGTTGTCGAGGAGTACATAGTGACGTTCCTTTGATGTCAATTTCCTCTTCCCCCTCTTCTGAGGTCCCTGAGTTTTTGTTGGATTTCCAGGATGTATTTGATGAGCCCAAGTCCAGTTCCCTTCCTCCGCACAGGGACTGTGATTGTGCTATTAACTTGATTCCTGGTTGTAAGTTCCCTAAGGGCCGACTTTTCAATCTGTCTGTGCCAGAGCATGCCGCCATGCGGAGCTATGTTAAGGAATCTTTGGAGAAAGGGCATATTCGGCCGTCTTCGTCACCATTGGGAGCGGGTTTCTTTTTTGTTGCTAAGAAGGATGGCTCCTTGAGACCCTGTATTGATTATCGTCTTCTTAATAAGATCACAGTCAAATTCCAATACCCCTTGCCTTTGCTTACTGATTTGTTTGCTCAGATTAAGGGGGCTAGTTAGTTTACTAAGATTGACCTCCGAGGGGCATATAATCTTGTTCGTATTAAACAGGGTGACGAATGGAAAACTGCATTTAATACGCCCGAAGGCCATTTTGAATACCTTGTGATGCCATTTGGGCTCTCTAATGCTCCATCTGTGTTCCAGTCTTTCATGCATGATATTTCCCGCAATTATCTTGATAAATTCATGGTCGTATATTTGGATGATATTTTGATTTTTTGCGATGATTGGGAGTCTCATGTGAAGCAGGTCAGGATGGTGTTCCAGATCCTTCGTGATAATGCTTTATTTGTGAAGGGGTCTAAGTGCCTATTCGGCGTTCAGAAGGTCTCTTTTTTGGGTTTTATTTTTTCTCCCTCGTCTATAGAAATGGATCCTGTTAAGGTCCAAGCTATTTATGACTGGATCCAACCCACATCTGTGAAGGGTCTTCAAAAATTTTTGGGTTTTGCTAATTTCTATCGCCATTTCATTGCCAACTTTTCCAGTGTGGTTAAGCCCCTTACTGATTTGACGAAGAAAGGCGCTGATGTGACGAATTGGTCCTCTACGGCTGTTGAGGCCTTTCAGGAGCTTAAACACCGATTTACTTCTGCCCCTGTGTTGCGTCAACCGGATGTTTCTCTTCCTTTTCAGGTTGAGGTCGACGCTTCTGAGATTGGGGCAGGGGCCGTTTTTTCTCAGAGGGAGACTGATGGTTCTTTGATGAAACCATGTGCTTTTTTTTCCAGAAAGTTTTCACCTGCGGAATGCAATTATGATGTCGGCAATCGGGAGTTGTTGGCTATGAAGTGGGCGTTTGAGGAGTGGCGACATTGGCTTGAGGGAGCTAAACACCGTGTTGTGGTCCTGACCGATCATAAGAATCTGATTTACCTCGAGTCGGCCAAGCGGCTGAATCCTAGACAGGCTCGATGGTCCCTGTTTTTCTCCCGTTTTGATTTTGTGGTCTCGTATCTTCCAGGATCTAAGAATGTTAAGGCTGATGCCCTCTCTTGGAGTTTTTCGCCTGATTCTCCTGGAGTCCTTGAGCCGGTTGGCATTCTTAAGGAGGGGGCGATTCTTCCTGCTATCTCCCCTGATTTGCGGCGGGTGCTTCAGGAATTTCAGGCTGATAGGCCTGACCGCTGTCCAGTGGGGAAGCTGTTTGTTCCTGATAGATGGACAAGTAAGGTAATTTCTGAGGTTCATTGTTCAGTGTTGGCTGGGCATCCTGGGATTTTTGGTACCAGAGATTTGGTTGCTAGGTCCTTTTGGTGGCCTTCCTTGTCACGCGATGTGCGTGCTTTTGTGCAGTCCTGTGGGACTTGCGCCCGGGCCAAGCCTTGCTGTTCCCGCGCTAGTGGGTTGCTTTTGCCTTTGCTGGTCCCTGAGAGGCCCTGGATGCATATTTCCATGGATTTTATTTCGGATCTTCCTGTTTCCCAGAAGATGTCTGTTATCTGGGTTGTTTGTGACCGGTTCTCTAAAATGGTCCATCTGGTACTCTTGCCTAAGTTGCCTTCCTCCTCAGATCTGGATCCATTATTTTTTCAGCATGTGGTTCGTTTGTATGGCATTCCGGAGAATATTGTGTCTGACAGAGGTTCTCAGTTTGTCTCTAGATTTTGGCGGGCCTTTTGTGCTAGGATGGGCATTGATTTGTCTTTTTCTTCGGCGTTTCATCCTCAGACTAATGGCCAAACTGAGCGAACTAATCAGACCTTGGAGACCTATTTGAGATGCTTTGTGTCTGCTGATCAGGATGATTGGGTGTCTTTCTTGCCGTTGGCCGAGTTTGCCCTTAATAATCGGGCTAGTTCGGCTACTTTGGTTTCACCTTTGCTTTTGTAATTTTGGTTTTCATCCTCGTTTTTCTTCTGGGCAGGTTGAGCCTTCTGATTGTCCTGGTGTTGATTCTGTGGTAGACAGGCTGCAGCATATTTGGACTCATGTGGTGGACAGTTTGACGTTGTCTCAGGAAAGGGCTCAACGTTTTGCCAACCGCCGTCGGTGTGTTGGTCCCCAGCTTCGTGTGGGGGATTTGGTTTGGTTGTCTTCTCGTCATGTTCCTATGAAGGTTTCTTCCTCTAAGTTTAAGCCTCGGTTTATTGGTCCTTATAAAATTTCTGAAATTATTAATCCAGTGTCTTTTCGTTTGGCTCTTCCTGCCTCTTTTGCCATTCATAATGTTTTCCATAGATCTTTGTTGCGGAGATATGTGGTGCCCGTTGTTCCCTCGGTTGACCCTCCTGCCCCGGTGTTGGTTGAAGGAGAGTTGGAATATGAGGTTGAGAAGATTTTGGATTCTCTTTTTTCGAGGCGGAGGCTTCAGTATCTTGTCAAGTGGAAGGGTTATGGCCAGGAGGATAATTCTTGGGTTGTTGCCTCCGATGTCCATGCCACCGATTTGGTTCGTGCTTTTCACTTGGCTCGTCCTGATCGGCCTGGGGGCTCTGGTGAGGGTTCGGTGACCCCTCCTCAAGGGGGGGTACTGTTGTGAATTCCGCTCTTGGGCTCCCTCCGGTGGTTGTAAGTGGCACTTTTGTGAGTTCTGCTCTTGGGCTCCCTCTTGTGGTTTCTAGTGGTATGGCTGCTCCTTGGAGATAACTGTCATCAGCTGCCTCCACTTATCGTCTCTTCTGCTCGGCTATTTAAGTTTGGCTCTATCTTCAGCCAGTGCCACTTGTAAATGGTTCCTGGTTGGATTCACATCTCTTTGGAGTTCCCTGTTATCCTGACCAGTTCAGCTAAGCTAAGTTTTTGCTTGCCCTTTTCTGTCCATAGATTGTGGACTAATCCATTCTGTGCTTTCTATCTTTGTCCAGCTGATCAGTGTGAATTAATTGTCTTGCTGGGAGCTCTGGGAGGCAGATTTGCCCTCCACACCTTTAGTCAGGTGTGGAGATTTTTTGTAAACTCTGCGTGGATTTTTGTAGTGTTTTATACTGACCGCACAGTATTCCATCCTGTCCTATCTATTTAGTTAGACTGGCCTCCTGTGCTCATCCTGGTTTCATCCTGTGTATGTCTTTTCCCTCTCCACTCACAGTCATTATTTGTGGGGGACTAATCTATCCTTTGGGGATTTTCTCTGAGGCAAGATAGCTTTCCTGCTTCTATCTTTAGGGGTAGTTAGCTCTTAGGCTGTGACGAGATACCTAGGGAGAGCTAGGAGCATTCCACGGCTACTTCTAGTTGTGCTGCTAGTTTAGGGACTGCGGTCAGTACAGTTACCACGTCCTTCAGAGCTCGTTCCATGTTGCTCCTAGACCACCGTATCATAACAGGTAAAATCCTGGAGGGCATTCTAAGGGATGCTATGCTGGAGTATCTGAAGAGGAATAACCTCATCACCCAGTATCAGCACGGGTTTACTAGGGACCGTTCATGTCAGACTAATTTGATCAGCTTCTATGAAGAGGTAAGTTCCGGACTCGACCAAGGGAGCCCAGTGGACGTAGTGTATATGGACTTTTCTAAAGCTTTTGATACGGTGCCACACAAAAGGTTGATACATAAAATGAGAATAATGGGGATAGGGGAAAATACGTGTAAGTGGGTTGAGAGCTGGCACAGGGATAGGAAACAAAGGGTGGTTATTATTGGAACACACTCGGACTGGGTTAGCAGTTGGGTACCACAGGGGTCAGTATTGGGCCCTCTTCTTTTTAACATTTATTAATGACCTTGCAGGGGGCATTCAGAGTAGAATGTCAATATTTGCAGATGACACTAAACTCTGCAGGGTAATCAATACAGGGGAGGACAAGTTTATATTACAGGATGATTTATGTAAACTAGAAGCTTGGGCTGATAAATGGCAAATGAGCTTTAATGGGGATAAATGTAAGGTCATGCACTTGGGTAGAAGTAATAAGATGTATAACTATGTGCTTAATTCTAAAACTCTGGGCAAAACCGTCAATGAAAAAGACCTGGGTGTATGGGTGGATGACAAACTCATATTCAGTGGCCAGTGTCAGGCAGCTGCTACTAAGGCAAATAAAATAATGGGATGCATTAACCCCTTCATGACCCAGCCTATTTTGACCTTAATGATCTGGCCGTTTTTTGCAATTCTGACCAGTGTCCCTTTATGAGGTAATAACTCAGGAACGCTTCAAGGAATCCTAGCGGTTCTGAGATTGTTTTTTCGTGACATATTGGGCTTCATGATAGTCATAAATGTAGGTCGATAATTTTTGCGTTTATTTGTGAAAAAAATGAAAATTTGGCTAAAATTTTGAAAATTTTGCAATTTTCAAATTTTGAATTTATATTCTGTTAAACGAGAGAGTTATGTGACACAAAATAGTTAATAAATAACATTACCCACATGTCTACTTTACATCAGCGCAATTTTGGAAACAACATTTTTTTGCTAGGAAGTTATAAGGGTTAAAATTTGACCAGCGATTTCTCATTTTTACAGCAAAATTTACAAAACCATTTTTTTAGGGACCACCTCACATTTGAAGTCAGTTTGAGGGGTCTATATGGCTGAAAATACCCAAAAGTGACACCATTCTAAAAACTGTACCCCTCAAGGTGCTCAAAACCACATTCAAGAAGTTTATTAACCCTTCAGGTGCTTCACAGCAGCAGAAGCAACATAGAAGGAAAAAATGAACATTTAACTTTTTAGTCACAAAAATGATCTTTTAGCTACAAATTTTTTATTTTCCCAAGGGTAAAAAGATAAACTGGACCCCAAAAGTTATTGTACAATTTGTCCTGAGTACGCCGATACCCCATATGTAGGGGGGAACTACTGTTTGGGCGCACGACAGGGCTCGGAAGGGAAGGAGCACCATTTGACTTTTTCAATGAAAAATTGGCTCCAATCTTTAGCGGACTCCATGTCGCGTTTGGAGAGCCCCTGTGTGCCTAAACATTGGAGCTCCCCCACAAGTGACCCCATTTTGGAAACTAGATCCCCCAAGGAACTTATCTAGATGCATAGTGAGCACTTTGAACTCCCAGGTGCTTCACAAATTGATCCGTAAAAATAAAAAAGTACTTTTTTTCACAAAAAATTTCTTTTAGCCTCAATTTGTTCATTTCCACATGGGCAACAGGATAAAATGGATCCAAAAATGTGTTGGGCAATTTCTCCTGAGTACACCGATACCTCATATGTGGTCACAAACCACTGTTTGTGTACACGGCAAGGCTCGAAAGGGAAGGAGCGCCATTTGACTTTTGAATGAAAAATTAGCTCCAATCGTTAGCAGACACCATGTCGCGTTTGGAGAGCCCCTGTATGCCTAAACATTGGAGCTCCCCCACATGTGACCCCATTTTGGAAGCTAGACCCCCCAAGGAACTTATCTAGATGCATAGTGAGCACTTTGAAGCCCCAGGTGCTTCACAAATTGATCCGTAAAAATGAAAAAGTACTTTTTTTCACAAAAAATTACTTTTACCCTCAATTTGTTCATTTCTACATGGGCAACAGGATAAGATGGATCCTAAAATTTATTGGACAATTTCTCTTGAGTACACTGATACCTCACATGTGGGGGTAAACCACTGTTTGGGCACACGGCCGGGCTTGGAAGGGAAGGAGCGCCATTTGACTTTTTGAATGAAAAATTTGCTCCAATCGTTAGTGGACATCATGTCGCGTTTGGAGAGCCCCTGTGTGCCTAAACATTTGAGCTCCCCAACATGTGACCCCATTTTGGAAACTAGACCTCCCATGGAACTAACCTAGATGTGCAGTGACCACTTTAAACCCCCAAGTGCTTCACAGAAGTTTATAACGCAGAGACATGAAAATAAAAAAATCATTTTTCTTTCCTCAAAAATGATGTTTTAGCAAGCAATTTTTTATTTTTACAAGGGTAACAGGAGAAATTGGACCCCAATAATTGTTGCCCAGTTTGTCCCGAGTATGCTGGTACCCCATATGTGGGGGTAAACCACTGTTTTGGTGCACGTCGGGGCTCGGAGATCCAAGATCCGAATGATCAGTGCAAAGTTATCTGTAAGAAGTGCTCAAAGACCTTTAGCAGAGGGAAGAATCTCCTAAATTTAAATACAACGTGCATGCGTAGACATTTAACCAGCATGCACTTGCAAACCTGGACTAACTACCAAACGTCCAGTACCATTGGTGCACCTGCTCAGAATGAAGGTAGTCAGCAACGCTACATTGCTTCCCTCACAGTAAGCCCACTGGTTAGGACACCACCAGCAGCAAATGTGGAGGTATCGTCACAAGGCCAAAGCAGTCAGAGAATCACAAGGTTCTTGGTAGGAAACACTGTAGGTAGGCCAACATCAAGAATATCATCACCAACCCTCTCTCAATCTGCCATGTCCACCACCACCCCCGCTAGTTCCACCATATGCAGCTCTCCAGTCCAGCTCACCCTACAAGAGACTCTCGTTAGGAAAAGAAAGTACTCATCCTGTCAGCCGCATACACAGGGTTTGAATGCCCACATTGCTAGACTAATCTCATTAGAGATGATGCCCTACCGGTTCGTTGAAAGCGAAGCTTTCAAAGCCCTGATGGCCTATGCAGTACCACGCTATTACCTACCCAGTCGATACTTCTTTGCGAGAAAAGCCATCCCAGCCCTCCACCAGCATGTCAAAGAACGCATTGTCCATGAACTGAGGCAATCAGTCAGTAGAAAGGTGCACCTCACAATAGATGCATGGACCAGTAGGCATGGCCAGGGACTTTACGTGTCCATCACCGCGCTCTGGGTTCATGTGGTGGATGCAGGGTCCACAGGGGACAGCCATAGTGGGACAGTTCTGCTTAGCTCACGGTCTAGGAAAGTTTGCTGTAGGCGTTCGCCACCCCTCCTCCTCCTCCAGAAGTGAAAGCTCGTCCACAGAGCGAAGTCGCACGACCACTCCATCCGCAGCTGCCAGTGTTGCACACGAGGTGTCCCATTATGGAACAGCTAGTGGTAAGCGTCAGCAGGCTGTGCTACAAATGAAGTGTTTGGGCGACAGACACACCGCGGAAGTCCTGACTGAGTACTTGCAGCAAGAAACTCAGTCATGGCTGGGCAGTGTACATCTTGAGGCAGGCAAGGTAGTCAGTGATAACGGAAGGAATTTTATGGCTGCCATAGCCCTTTCAGAACTGAAACACATTCCTTGCCTGGCTCACACCTTGAGCCTGGTGGTGCAGTGCTTCCTGAAAAATTATCCGGAGTTACCAGGCCTGCTCCTGAAGGTGCGAAGACTTTGCTCGCACATCTGCCGGTCGCCCGTACACTCCAGCCGTATGCAGAACCATCAGCGATCACTGAATCTTCCCCAGCACCGCCTAATAATCGACGATGCAACAAAGTGGAACTCCACACTGCACATGCTTCAGAGGCTGTGCGAACAGAGGCATGCTGTCATTTATTTGTGGGAGGATACACATACACGGGCAGGCAGTTGGATGGCAGACATGGAGTTGTCTGGTGTGCAGTGGTCGAAGCTCCAAGACTTCTGTCAAGTCCTTCAGTGTTTTGAGGAATGCACACGGCTGGTAAGTACAGATGACGCCATCATAAGCATGAGCATCCCACTAATGCGTCTGCTGATGCAAAGTTTGACGCACATCAAGGAGCAGGCGTCTGCAGCCAAGGAGGAGGGAAGCCTTGATTACAGTCAGCCATTATCTGGTCAGGGAACTCTCCTGGACGAGGTGGCGGACGAAGAGGAGGAGGATGATGGGGATGAATATTTATGGAAGGAGGATGCTTCTCAGGGGGCAATAGAAACTGGTGGCTTTGCAAGGTCAGGTACAGGTTTTTTGTGGGCCACAAGTGATGTTGATTGCAAGAAAGTGCTCCTCAACCCAGCACAAGAAGTGAATTGACACCTGGAACATTGACCCACATGGCAGAGTATGCCTTGCGTATCCTAAAAAGGGACCCCCGCATTATCAAAATGAAGACCGATGACGATTACTGGTTGGCCTGCCTCCTGGAACCACGATATAAAGGAAAATTACAAAATATCATGCCACATGAGAACCTTGAGCAAATATTGGCTACCAAACAAGCAACTCATGTAGACCATTTGGTTCAGTCATTCCCAGCACACAGAGGCGGTGATGGTTCTCACACGAGCTGTAGGGAGCAACATGGCAGAGGTGTTAGAGGTGCACAAATCCGAAGTGGCGTTGGACAGAGGGGTTTTATGACCAGGTTGTGGAGTGATTTCGCAATGACCGCAGACACGACAGGTACTGCTGCATCAATTCAAAGTGACAGGAGACAGCATTTGTCCAGTATGGTTACCAACTATTTTTCCTCCCTTATCGATGTTCTCCCTCACAGGTCATTCCCCTTTGATTGCTGGGCATCTAATATAGACACCTGGCTTGAATTGGCAGAATATGCATTACAGGAGCTCGCTTGCCCAGCTGCTAGTGTGCTATCAGAAAGAGTCTTCAATGCTGTTGGTTCAATACTGACTGAAAAAAGGACACGTCTGGCTACCCGAAATGTTGATGATCTAACCTTCATTAAAATGAACCAATCATGGATTTCAAATTATTTTGCCCCACCTTCCCCTGCTGACACGTAGCTTGCCTTAAAAATGTCTTGCTTTTGGCCTCCTCTTACTGACTGCTCCAATTCCTCCATTGGCAGCTGCTGAATGTCCACCATAGGGCATTTTTATACCTCCTTAAATGGGCTGACTCCCCCCACAGGGCCGTGGTCACCACTTGGCGCAAGCACCCGTGTGAGTGCCGTTTGCCTGGACAGGTGGGTGTGCCCACTCTTTGGCGACGGCATTGGCACAGGGTCCCTCATAGTACAATGAAGTGTCTCTGATGGTGGTGGTGCACAACCAACGTCAGACACACCGTCGTAATATGAGGGGCCCTGTGCCAGTACCGCCACCCACGAGAGTGTTCCCCCCCAGCTCGAACAGTGCTCTACCACTTGCAAAACTTACCTCTCCCTGCTCCACCACTGTGTAGTCTGTGCTGTTAAATCCTTCAATGGCACTGCCAATACAAATTTGTTGAAATGATAGATGATAGTAAAAATATACAGGGGCTCTGGCCTCCATTTAGACCAGTTAATACTTTGCGCCAACTACCACTGTCTACTACTCAGCAGAGGAGCCCACCCCTGTACCATTTCTTCTCAATCCATGGGCATATCCACATATTGTTGGAAGCATAACCATCAAACCAAATAATGAAGCTCAAACACACAGTTTTCTCAGTCATTTATGTTTGATAATTAATTCACAGAATAGGCTAAGTAAGGGGGAGACACGGGAGAAAGAGATAGATTAAATAATTTCTGTGTGGAGAAGTTATTTCTAAGTGGAAAAGTGATGCTTTTCTGAAGAGAACAGATGATAGGAAGAAGGATGATATAATACCAGGGTGGAATTACCTAAGGAAGAAATAACACCTTGTAGGGATGGGGAAGACAATGTCTATGGAAAGGAGAAAGATTCTTGGTGGAATAGAGTGGATAAATAATATTTTGGGGTTTGTGATATTTTGATGACTAGAATTTTCACACTTCTATTTTATTGCAGCGGATGGAGAAGATTGTCAAATTAATCTACTATATAATTGTCTAAGGGTCACTTCCGTCTGTCGCGGCCTCTGTCTGTCATGGAAATCCAAGTCGCTGATTGGTCGTGGCAAAACGCCCAAGACCATTGCCACGACCAATCAGCGATGGCCATAGTCTGGCAGCGAAATGGCCGCTGCTTTACTGCCCTGCAGTCAGCGCTGAGCGCTCACACAGGGTTAATGCCCGCGGTCCGTTAACGCAGCTATTAACCCTGTGTGACCAACTTTTTACTATTGATGCTGCGCATGCAGCATTAATAGTAAAAAGATGTAATATTACAAATAATAACAATAAAAAAAAAATGTTATTCTCACCTTCCGAGGTCAGGCACTGTGCTCGTCAGTGCAAGCGGCAGGTTCCGGTGCCAAGGATGCTATGCGAGAAGGACCTGCCATGACGTCACGGTCATGTGACCGCGACGTCATCACAGGTCCTGCGAGAAGGACTTGCCATGATGTCACGGTCATGTGACCGCGACGTCATCACAGGTCCTGCGCTCATACCAACCCTAGGACCGTATAATATAACAAGCCCAAACTGAAACATATAGTTCCAAACTTCTCCACCATGCTCACAACCACCATAGGGGAGCCTACTTAAAGAGAAGTATCACTCATAAATATGTATAGGACACTCCCAGAACTGGATTAGGGGCTACAGCGTGGAGTCTCTCTGAGTGCCAGCTTTTGGGGTAAGGATTCAGGGTGTCCCTTTCAATCGCCTACAAACATGTTACTGATTCGAGCCTGTGTACAGGGCTCAGGGATTTGTCCACATGGACTCTATTAACCTATATAGACCTTACACTCCCCGACCCCTTCCCCTATGTTTATTTGTTGCACTATGCACTATATGAAGATACAAATGGCATCAGGTTTTTTCCACGCTGTCTTTTCATCTGTGCTACCTTAACTGTCTCTTTTGCTTGCAATACCCTTGTGTACTTTACTTGTCTTAAGATTTTTTGATATCTGATTACTGTTTGTTTGTATTTAATAAACTTGTCATTTTTATATGGACTTATACTCCGTTTTTCTCTATATAACCCTAGGACCGGAAGCTGCTGCGTGCACCGCACACAGTGCCAGGACTTCAAGGGGCCTTCAGAAGGTGAGTATATGTTTATTTTTTATTTTAAGTCTTTTTTAACCACGCATATAGTGCCCACATTGCTGTATACTACGTGGGCTGTGTTACATACTGCGTGGGCTCTGTTATATACTACATCTCTGTGCTATATACTATGTAGCTGGGCAATATACAATGTGACTGTCCAATATACTACCTGGCTGTGCAATATACTACGTGGCTCTGCTATATACTACGTGGCTGACCAATATACTAGATACCTGTGCAATACACTACGTGGCTATGTTATATACTACATAGCTCTGCTAAAAACTACGTACGCTGTGTTATATACTATGTCAGTTGTGTTATATACTACGTCACTGTCCAATATAGTATGTGGCCTGTGCTATATACTACCTACATATTCCAGAATACCTGATATGTTAGAATCGGGCCACCATCTAGTTCTACATAATAGGGTGCAATATAACTGAAGATTGGTCCCGGAAGGACTGTATTTGTAAAGTGACTTATGACAGGTAAACACAAACAGGTGAGAAATGCCATGAAGTAGATACCAAGCATTGTCGTTTAGCATAGCTTTGTCTTGAATCCTTCTGTGCTCACAAATCCTTGAAAATCCACTCATCTAGTTTTCAGTTCATGATTCTGATTCATAAGCAGTTGCTATCAAAATAGCTACATTGTAATGGTGGATAAAATGGCTAACACCCCCTCTGAAGACTCCTGGTGTATGAATGTAAGAAAAATGTATTGTATTGTATTATATGTTTTTATCCCCCTGAAGGCTGCAATTCCTGTTAGTCAGGGTTAACAGGGTTAACTGTAGGGCTGGCCCATAGTTGGGAAGGAGTATTAGGGACCTGTGTGTTAGTTCCTAGTTTTGTAGTTAGTGGTTAGTGAGCAATAGAAGATATACAGTGCTGTGCAAATTAATTGGGACAAAGCAAAATAACACATATTTTTTGAATTTTTAATAATAAAATGTTATAATGCACTGTTGCATACTAATTCTGAAAATTTACCTTTTTCCGCTGGCTAGTTGACCAAGATTTATTTATTATATATTAAAACTAGTTTGAATCACTAACTGGTAACCAACTTTCGGTTTTACTTAAAAAAATGCTTTGTCCCAAATAATTTGCACAGACTGTAGGACTCTCAGAGCTGGGTTTGTGCTGAAGATAGCCAGTATTGCAAAGAAGTAGCAAGTGTGATGCAGTGACCCCTGTGGCAGCAAGGGGGCACTGTGTATGCTCCTTGAGATGTGCATGGAGGCATATCTGTTGTTATAATGGTGGTGAAACAGTGACTGGCAGAATTGTGAGTGGCCGATATGTGTCGCAGAGGGAGTCTGCGTGGTAAGTCTGATGTAATGTTGTTGGTTTGGGCACCGCTTCCAGAGCACATTCCCCATTTTTTCCCTTTCTTCTACACTACACATCTGACTACAGACGTTCACCCACCATCTAATATATAATTGCCTAGAATACTACTTCCTGCAATTTGTGCCAACTTCCGTGGCTTTGTCCGGAGCTAATGTCCGGAGCTAATGTCCGGAGCTAATGTCCGGAGATTAATTGCCTAGAATACTACTTCCTGCAATTTGTGCCAACTTCCGTGGCTTTGTCCGGAGCTAATGTCCGGAGCTAATGTGCGGAGATAAGTGACGTCAACAGTGTCCAGTGTCTGATTGGTTGCCGCCTGCTGCGAGCGACCAATCAGAAAAGTGCCGTACTGTGACACACTCCGCCCGCCATTTTGGTGTGATTTTTGAATTTTTACCTCACAGCAAGTTTCTACTGCGTGGAGGCGGGCCCAGTGACGTTGCTCTTCAAGCTCCTGACGAATTTCGTCAAAAAAATGATAATACCATTTACCAAAACTATATACAGTGGGGCAAAAAAGTATTTAGTCAGTCAGCAATAGTGCAAGTTCCACCACTTAAAAAGATGAGAGGGGTCTGTAATTTACATCATAGGTGGACCTCAACTATGGGAGACAAACTGAGAAAAAAAATCCAGAAAATCACATTGTCTGTTTTTTTAACATTTTATTTGCATATTATGGTGGAAAATAAGTATTTGGTCAGAAACAAAATTTCATCTCAATACTTTGTAATATATCCTTTGTTGGCAATGACAGAGGTCAAACGTTTTCTGTAAGTCTTCACAAGGTTGCCACACACTGCTGTTGGTATGTTGGCCCATTCCTCCATGCAGATCTCCTCTAGAGCAGTGATGTTTTTGGCTTTTCGCTTGGCAACACGGACTTTCAACTCCCTCCAAAGGTTTTCTATAGGGTTGAGATCTGGAGACTGGCTAGGCCACTCCAGGACCTTGAAATGCTTCTTACGAAGCCACTCCTTCGTTGCCCTGGCTGTGTGCTTTGGATCATTGTCATGTTGAAAGACCCAGCCACGTTTCATCTTCAATGCCCTTGCTGATGGAAGGAGGTTTGCACTCAAAATCTCACGATACATGGCCCCATTCATTCTTTCATGTACCCGGATCAGTCGTCCTGGCCCCTTTGCAGAGAAGCAGCCCCAAAGCATGATGTTTCCACCACCATGCTTTACAGTAGGTATGGTGTTTGATGGATGCAACTCAGTATTCTTTTTCCTCCAAACACGACAAGTTGTGTTTCTACCAAACAGTTCCAGTTTGGTTTCATCAGACCATAGGACATTCTCCCAAAACTCCTCTGGATCATCCAAATGCTCTCTAGCAAACTTCAGACGGGCCCGGACATGTACTGGCTTAAGCAGTGGGACACGTCTGGCACTGCAGGATCTGAGTCCATGGTGGCGTAGTGTGTTACTTATGGTAGGCCTTGTTACATTGGTCCCAGCTCTCTGCAGTTCATTCACTAGGTCCCCCCGCGTGGTTCTGGGATTTTTGCTCACCGCTCTTGTGATCATTCTGACCCCACGGGGTGGGATTTTGCGTGGAGCCCCAGATCGAGGGAGAATATCAGTGGTCTTGTATGTCTTCCATTTTCTAATTATTGCTCCCACTGTTGATTTCTTCACTCCAAGCTGATTGGCTATTGCAGATTCAGTCTTCCCAGCCTGGTGCAGGGCTACAATTTTGTTTCTGGTGTCCTTTGACAGCTCTTTGGTCTTCATCATAGTGGAGTTTGGAGTCAGACTGTTTGAGGGTGTGCACAGGTGTCTTTTTATACTGATAACAAGTTTAAACAGGTGCCATTACTACAGGTAATGAGTGGAGGAAAGAGGAGACTCTTAAAGAAGAAGTTACAGGTCTGTGAGAGCCAGAAAACTTGATTGTTTGTTTCTGACCAAATACTTATTTTCCACCATAATATGCAAATAAATTGTTAAAAAAACAGACAATGTGATTTTCTGGATTTTTTTTCTCAGTTTGTCTCCCATAGTTGAGGTCTACCTATGATGTAAATTACAGACGCCTCTCATCTTTTTAAGTGGTGGAACTTGCACTATTGCTGACTGACTAAATACTTTTTTGCCTCACTGTATATTTAGTTGTGAAGTGGTTCAGTGACATTTTCACACCAATTTTGAACTTTTGTTTGGTGTTTTCTCCATATACTGCCTATTATTCACTGACTGTTATACTGAGAGACTGCCGTTTATTAACCTCTTCTTTGCCACATTGGGTATATTGCTCTATTATTTGCCACATAAGGACATTGTCCATTATTGCCCAGCAATTTCTCTGCAATATAAACTGCCTATTTATTAATATCTGCATTCCTGCAAAGAACTATTGCCTATTATTAACTGGCTATTTTCCTACTACCTGACACTGCCTCTTATTAACCTGTTGTTTGCCACCACCACGCTTAAAGCTGTTTAGCTTAGCCAACATGAGCTCTAATAGTAAGGATACTAATGACACAGAGCCCAAAGCTGCTGATGGCGCACGTAAGATTAGGTCTGATAGAAAGTATACTAATAATGCAGAGCAAAAAGACGCCGATGCCGCACATAAGCGCAAACAGCGTGCTAACAAGAGTACAGAGGATAGATGCAAGCGCATGGACACTGTTAAGTATACTAATGACACAGAGTCCAAAGCTTATGATGGCGCACGTAAGATCAGGTCTGATATAAAGTATGGTAATGATGCAGAGGGAAAAGCCGCCGATGCCGGACGTAAGCGCAAACAGCGTGTTAACAAGAGTACAGAGGATAGATGCAAGTGCCTGGATACTGTTAGGTATACTAATGACACAGAGCCCAAAGCTGCTGATGGCGCACGTAAGATCAGGTCTGATATAAAGTATGGTAATGATGCAGAGCGAAAAGCCGTCGATGCCGCACGTAAGTGCAAACAGCGTGTTAACAAGAGTACAGAGGATAGATGCAAGCGCCTGGATACTGTTAAGTATACTAATGACACAGAGTCCAAAGCTGCTGATGGCGCACGTAAGATCAGGTCTGATATAAAGTATGGTAATGATGCAGAGCGAAAAGCCGCCGATGCCGCACGTAAGCGCAAACAGCGTGCTAACAAGAGTACAGAGGAGAGATGCAAGCGCCTGGACACTGTTAAGTATACTAATGACACAGAGCCCAAAGCTGCTGATGGCGCACGTAACATCAGGTCTGATAATAAGTATACCAATGACGCTGAGCGAAAAGCCGCCGATGCCGCACGTAAGCACAAACAGCGTGCTAACGAGACTACAGAGGACAGACATAAGCGCCTGGACACTGTTAATGCTGCTTGCAATAAACGCATTACTAATGAGTCTTTTGAGGACAAAACTAATCGATTAAGTAATAAAGCTGCTGCTGCACGCTCTCAACGTTGCAAACATAATATTTCCACGTCCTCAGTCATAGATTCTGCCCACAATACAGCTTCTTTGTCTCCATTCATAGAATGTGTGCAGCTTGAAGCTCCTTTAACCGTTGGTAAATCTGCACGTAAGCGCAAACACTGTCCTACTTACACTCCAAATGATAAACGCCGTCGCCTGCACACTGTTAAGTCTGCTTATAAGACATGCTTCACACCTGACTCTTCTAAGGCAACAAACAAACCATTACCAAATGCAGCTGGTGCACGCCGTGAATGGCGCAAAAAAAACGCTTGCACCTCCATATTAATAAACTCTGACCACGATACACCTTCCAACTCCTCAGTGATTGAATCTGTGGACAGTGAAGATCCTCTACCAGGTCCACGCTTTATATATGTTGGCTTACAGAAACATTCCAATGCTCCGTTATCACAACCTGTACCTCAACATCCTACAGGTTTTACTAATGATGACAGTACCATAGTAGAACACTTCTGTGGTCCTATGAACTATTTATGTGAACATTGTCAAGCATTACATTTTAATGCTGAGATACCAGCAGATAAAAATTTTACTCTGTGTTGTCACAAGAGTAAAGTGCATATACCTATACCCCAATATCGAGTGCAGCCATTTTTTGTTCTTTCTTACTATTATTTATTAATTGTATTATTCTTACATTTGAATAAATAAAGTATATATGGATTCTAGACTCCCGATTCTTTAGAATCGGGCTGCCATCTAGTTAATATATAATTGGTTATTATGCAACCCACCATTCCAAATATAAATTATAATCCGCCACTGTGCCCCCACTATCTGTATATATCCACTTTCCCCATTTAATACATATAAATTAATTAGCACCTGTATTCTTTCTCCCAATTTATTACCAGTCACTTTATCCTCAATGACCCGAACTATTTACCTCCGGCTCTAACCCTTACCCCAATTCATTATAGTTACATGCCCCTTCTGCCTCAATTCATTGCCATGTCTTCTCTCTCTCCCACCCTCTATTCATCTATTCATTATCAATTGCTCTTCCCCACCCTCAAAATTCATTATTTGCTCTTCCCACCTTCAATACACCATTTGCTCTTCCCACCCCACCTTCAGTCCCCCTTACTTCATCATTTGCAGCCCCCATCATTTCATCATGCGCAGAACCCCCTCAAACACACTTCATCATTTGCAGTCCCCATCACCCCCACATCATTTGCAGTTCCCATCACCCCCACATCATTTGCAGTTCCCATCACCCCCACATCATTTGCAGTTCCCATCACCCCAACATCATCATTTGCAGTCCCCATTATCCCCACATCATTTGCAGTCCCCATCACCCCCACATCATTTGCAGTCCCTATCACCCCCACATCATCATTTGAAGTCTCCCTACATCATTTGCAGTCGCCATCACCCCCACATCATCATTTCCAGTCCCCCCACATCATTTGCAGTCCCCATCACCCCCACATCATTTGCAGTCCCCATCACCCCCACATCATCATTTGCAGTCCCCATCACCCCCACATCATCATTTGCAGTCCCCATCACCCCCACATCATCATTTGCAGTCCCCATCACCCCCACATCATTTGCAGTTCCCATCACCCCCACATCATTTGCAGTTCCCATCACCCCAACATCATCATTTGCAGTCCCCATTATCCCCACATCATTTGCAGTCCCCATCACCCCCACATCATCATTTGAAGTCCCCATCACCCCCACATCATCATTTGCAGTCCCCATCACCCCCACATCATCATCTGCAGTACCCATCACCCCCACATCATTTGCAGTCCCTATCACCCCTACATCATCATTTGCAGTCCCCCCCCACATCATTTGCAGTCCCCATCACCCCCACATCATTTGCAGTCCCCATCACACCCACATCATTTGCAGTCCCCATCACCCCCACATCATTTGCAGTCCCCATCACCCCCACATCATTTGCAGTTCCCATCACCCCCACATCATCATTTGCAGTCCCCCCACATCATTTGCAGTCCCCATCACCCCCACATCATTTGCAGTCCCCATTACACCCACATCATTTGCAGTCCCCATCACACCCACATCATTTGCAGTCCCCATCACCCCCACATCATTTGCAGTCCCCATCACCCCCACATCATCATTTGCAGTCCCCATCACCCCCACATCATCATTTGCAGTCCCCGTCACCCCCACATCATCATTTGCAGTCCCCATCACCCCAACATCATTTGCAGTTCCCATCACCCCCACATCATTTGCAGTTCCCATCACCCCAACATCATCATTTGCAGTCCCCATTATCCCCACATCATTTGCAGTCCCCATCACCCCCACATCATTTGCAGTCCCCATCACCCCCACATCATTTGAAGTCCCCCCACATCATTTGCAGTCCCCATCACCCCCACATCATTATTTCCAGTCCCCCCACTTTATTTGCAGTCCCCATCACCCCCACATCACTTGCAGTCCCCATCACCCCCACATCATCATTTGCAGTCCCCATCACCCCCACATCATCATTTGCAGTCCCCATCACCCCCACATCATCATTTGCAGTCCCCATCACCCCCACATCATCTGCAGTACCCATCACCCCCACATCATTTGCAGTCCCTATCACCCCCACATCATCATTTGCAGTCCCCCCACATCATTTGCAGTCCCCATCACCCCCACATCATTTGCAGTCCCCATCACACCCACATCATTTGCAGTCCCCATCACACCCACATCATTTGCAGTCCCCATCACCCCCACATCATTTGCAGTCCCCATCACCCCCACATCATCATTTGCAGTCCCCCCACATCATTTGCAGTCCCCATCACCCCCACATCATTTGCAGTCCCCATCACCCCCACATCATTTGCAGTCCCCATCACCCCCACATCATTTGCAGTCCCCATCACCCCCACATCATTTGCAGTCCCCATCACCCCCACATCATTTGCAGTCCCCATCATCCCCACATCATCATTTGCAGTCCCCATCACCCCCACATCATCATTTGCAGTCCCCCACATCATTTGCAGTCCACATCACCCCCACATCATTTGCAGTCCCCATCACCCCCACATCATCATTTGCAGTCCCCATCACCCCCACATCATCATTTGCAGTCCCCATCACCCCCACATCATTCGCAGTTCCCATCACCCCCACATCATCATTTGCAGTCCCCCCACATCATTTGCAGTCCCCATCACCTCCACATCATCATTTGCAGTCCCCCCACATCATTTGCAGTCCACATCACCCCCACATCATTTGCAGTCCCCATCACCCCCATATCATCATTTGCAGTCCCCATCACCCCCACATCATCATTTGCAGTCCCCATCAACCCCACATCATCATTTACAGTCCCCCCACATCATTTGCAGTCCACATCACCCCCACATCATTTGCAGTCCCCATCACCCCCACATCATTTGCAGTCCCCATCACCCCCACATCATTTGCAGTCCCCATCACCCCCACATCATTTGCAGTCCCCATCACCCCCACATCATGATTTGCAGTCCCCATCACCCCCACATCATCATTTGCAGTCCCCATCACCCCACATCATCATTTGCAGTCCCCCCACATCATTTGCAGTCCACATCACCCCCACATCATTTGCAGTCCCCATCACCCCACATCATCATTTGCAGTCCCCATCACCCCCACATCATTCGCAGTCCCCATCACCCCCACATCATCATTTGCAGTCCCCCCACATCATTTGCAGTCCCCATCACCCCCACATCATCATTTGCAGTCCCCATCACCCCCACATCATCATTTGCATTCCCTCCACATCATTTGCAGTCCCCATCACCCCCACATCATTCGCAGTTCCCATCACCCCCACATCATCATTTGCAGTCCCCTATCCCCCCTTCACTTCATCTGCAGTCCCCTATCATTTCATGTGCAGTACCCCCTCAAATACACTTCATCATTTGCAGCCCCCTATTATTTCATCATGTGCAGTACTCCCCAAAACACACTTCATCATCTGCAGTCTCACTCCCCCCCACCTCACCTCACCTATTTAAAAAAACAAAAATGTTTTTTATACTAACCTCAGTCGTTCCCGGAGCGTCTAGTGTCTTCAGCAGTGAAGCAGCAGCTAGAATATATGGGCTGCTGAGAGGACCTGACAGGAGCCCCTACATTCTAGCACATTCACTACTGAGACGGCTAGAATGTATGGGCTGTAGTCAGGACCTGCAGGGAGCCCATACATTCCAGCACATTCACTACTGAGACGGCTAGAATGTATGGGCTGTAGTCAGGACCTGCAGGGAGCCCATACATTCCAGCACATTCACTACTGAGACGGCTAGAATGTATGGGCTGTATTCAGGACCTGCAGGGAGCCCATACATTCTAGCTACAGCCGAGCAGGAGCTGCACAGCCGACTAGGTGAGATGGCCGTGCACAGCTCCAAGAAGGCTCCCGGGCCCCAGCGCCGATGTGTGCGCCACAGTGCACAGTATTTTAGTGCACGATGGGGCCTGATCAGTAGAAGCACAACAGTGGGGCCCCGGATCTGCGGGCCCCTCTGTGTACTGCTGCTGACCGGGCCCCATACAGCAGTAATGGCTGTAATGTCCTGATGGCGGCCCTGAACACTTGTGCAGCACTATATGGGGCAAGTAGCTGTGCAGAGCATCTTATGGGGCCATACTTGTGTAGCACTATATGGGGCAAGTGGCTGTACAGAGCATCTTATGGGGCCATAACATACCTCCCAACTTTTGAAGCTGGGAAAGAGGGACGTTGCGCGCCGCTGCAAATTTTTAGGCCACGCCTCTGACCACACCCATTCACTAGTCACACCCATATCCACGTCTCAACCACACCCATTTAGCACTGCTGATCACACTGTTCATAAAGAATAATTATAAACAAAAAAATATGGCCACACAGTGCTCCATACTGTATAATGGCCACACATGATGCTCAATACTGTATAATGGCCACACATGATGCTCAATACTGTATAACGGCCACACAGTGCTCCATACTGTATAATGGCCACACATGATGTTCCATACTGTATAATGGCCACACAGTGCTCCATACTGTATAATGACTGCACATGATGCTCCATACTGTATAATGGCCACACATGATGCTCAATACTGTATAATGGCCACACATGATGCTCCATACTGTATAATGGCCACACATGATGCTCCATACTGTATAACGGCCACACAGTGCTCCATACTGTATAATGGCCACACATGATGTTCCATACTGTATAATGGCCACACAGTGCTCCATACTGTATAATGGCCACACATGATGCTCAATACTGTATAATGGCCACACATGATGCTCCATACTGTATAATGGCCACACATGATGCTCAATACTGTATAACGGCCACACAGTGCTCCATACTGTATAATGGCCACACATGATGTTCCATACTGTATAATGGCCACACAGTGCTCCATACTGTATAATGACCGCACATGATGCTCCATACTGTATAATGGCCACACATGATGCTCAATACTGTATAATGGCCACACATGATGCTCCATACTGTATAATGGCCGCACATGATGCTCAATACTGTATAACGACCCCACATGATGCTCAATACTGTATAACGGCCACACATAATGCTCCATACTGTATAATTGCCGCACATGAAGCTCAATACTGTATAATGACCCCACATGATGCTCAATACTGTATAATGGCACCGCATGATGCTCCATACTGTATAACAGCCACACATGATGCTACATACTGTATAACGGCCTCCATACTGTATAATAGCCACACATGATGCTCCATACTGTATAACGGCCACACATGATGCTCCATACTGTATAATGGCCCCACATGATGCTCCATACTGTATAATGGCCCCACATGATGCTCCATACTGTATAATGGCCCCACATGATGCTCCATACTGTATAATGGCCCCACATGATGCTCCATACTGTATAATGGCCCCACATGATGCTCCATACTGTATAATGACCACACATAATGCTCCATACTGTATAATGGCCCCACATGATGCTCCATACTGTATATTGGCCGCACATGATACTTCGTACCGTATAATGGCCACACATAGCTACTCCTACACACGCGGCTGCGCTCCGTACACTTTGCATACACGGCTCCACTCCATACATCTCAAACACACACGGCTCCGTTCCGTTCACCTCGTACACATTCAGCTCCGCTCCATACACCTCATACACACACGGCTCCGCTCCATACATCTCGTACACACGGCACTACGTACACCTCATACACACACCGCTCCGCTCCATACACATTGCAGAAGCTACTCCACTCCGTATACCTTGCACACACATGGCTCCGCTGCGTACACCTCATACACATACGGCTCCTCTCCATACATCTCGTACACACATGGCTCCGCTCGATACACATTGCACACATTGCTCCGCTCCGTATACCTTGCACACACATGGCTCTGCTCCGCACACCTCGTACACACGTGGCTCTGCTCGGTACACCTCGTACACACGTGGCTCCACTCCATACACCTTTCACACTCTGCTCTCATCCGAACACCTCTTACACGACTCCGCTCCGTACACCTCGTACACACGCGGCTGTGCTCCGTACACCTCGTACACACGACTCCGCTCCGTACACCTTTCACATGCTGCTCCGCTCCGTACACCTTGTACACACGCGGCTGTGCTCCGTACACCTCGTACACATGGCTCCGTACACCTCGTACACATGGCTCCGTACACCTCTTACACACAACTCTGCTCTGTACACCTTTCACACGCTGCTCCGCTCCGTACACCTCGTACACACACGGCTGTGCTCCGTACACCTCGTAACACACGCGGCTGTGCTCCATACAACTCTTACACACGACTCCGCTCCGTACACCTTTCACATGCTGCTCCGCTCCGTACACCTTGTACACACGCGGCTGTGCTCCGTACATCTCATACACATGGCTCCGTACACCTCGTACACACGACTCCGCTTCGTACACCTTTCACACGCTGCTCCGCTCCGTACACCTCGCACACACGCGGCTGCGCTCCGTACACCTCGCACACATGCGGCTGTGCTCCGTACACCTCCTACACGCGGCTGTGCTCCGTACACCTCCTACACACGCGGCTGTGCTCCGTACACCTTTCACACGCTGCTCCACTCCGTACACCTCGCACACACGCAGCTGCGCTCTGTACACCTCGTACACACGGGGCTGCGCTTCGTACACACGCGGCTGCGCTCCGTACACCTCGTACACACGCGGCTGTGCTCCGTACACCTCGTACACACGCGGCTGCGCTCCGTACACCTCGTACACACGCGGCTGTGCTCCGTACACCTTGCACACACGCGGCTGCGCTCCGTACACCTCGTACACACGCAGCTGCGCTCCGTACACCTCGTACACACGCGGCTGTGCTCCGTACACCTCGTACACACGCGGCTGTGCTCCGTACACCTCGTACACACGCGGCTGTGCTCCGTACACCTCGTACACACGCGGCTGTGCTCTGTACACCCCTTACACACACGGCTCCGCTCCGTACACCTTTCACATGCTGCTCTGCTCCGTACACCTTGTACACACGCGGCTGCGCTCCGTACACCTCATGCACACGGCTCCGTACACCTCGTACACACGCGGCTGCGCTCTGTACACCTCATGCACACGGCTCCGTACACCTCGTACACACTCGGCTGCGCTCCGTACACCTCATGCACACGGCTCCGTACACCTCGTACACACTCGGCTGCGCTCCGTACACCTCATGCACACGGCTCCGTACACCTCGTACACACGCGGCTGCGCTCCGTACACCTCGTAGACACTCTGCTGCGCTCCGTACACCTCATGCACACGGCTCCGTACACCTCGTACACACTCGGCTGCGCTCCGTACACTTCATGCACACGGCTCCGTACACCTCGTACACACGCGGCTGCGCTCCGTACACCTCATGCACACGGCTCCGTACACCTCGTACACACTCGGCTGCGCTCCGTACACCTCATGCACACGGCTCCGTACACCTCGTACACCCGCGGCTGCGCTCCGTACACCTCATGCACACGGCTCCGTACACCTCGTACACACTCGGCTGCGCTCCGTACACCTCATGCACACGGCTCTGTACACCTCGTACACACTCGGCTGCGCTCCGTACACCTCATGCACACGGCTCCGTACACCTCGTACACACTTGGCTGCGCTCCGTACACCTCATGCACACGGCTCCGTACACCCCTTACACACACGGCTCAGCTCCATACACCTCGTACACACACGGCTCTGCTACATCCACCCTGTAAACACCTCCTGACCTCACACATACGCTGCCTTACCCTCCTCCGGCGCCATGGCAACCAGCAAAGTCCTGTACACGGAGGTCCTCCTCCCGAATCCGATCATGTGACCCCTGACTCCTCCCATCCTGTGACCTCATCACAGGTCCTGTGTACAGAGCAGCCGTTATGTGCTGCTGTGCTGGCCAAGTGCAGGGAGCTCTCAGCTGACCGACCGGGTGATTCACATACCTCCCAACCAGTGCGGGACAATTAATGTCCCGCCCGGGATCACGGGGCTGACTGTCAAAATCAGGACAGTCCCGCTGGATCCGGGACGGTTGGGAGGTATGCCATAACACTTGTGCAGCACTATATGGGGCAAGTAGCTGTGTAGGGCATCTTATGGGGCCATACTTGTGCAGCATTATATGGGGCAAGTGGCTGTACGGAGCACTATAATGGGGCCATAACACTTGTGCAGCACTATATGGGGCAAGTGGCTGTATGGATGATCATATGGGGCCATAACACTTGTGCAGCACTATATAGGGCGAATGTCTCTATGGAGCATCTTATGGGGCCCTTATTACCCTTTATGCAGCATTATATGGGACATATTTTAATATGGAGCATCTAATGGGGCCCATCAAACTTTATGAAGCGTTATATGGGGCTCCTGATTCAATATGGATATTCAAAAACACTTAACCTTCCGATGTCTCAATTAATTTTACTTTTATTGGTATCTATTTTTACTTTTGAAATTTACCGGTAGCTGCTGCATTTTCTACCCTAGGCTTATACTCGAGTCATTAAGTTTTCCCAGTTTTTTGTGGCAAAATTAGGGGGGTCAGCTTATACTCGGGTCGGCTTATACTCGAGTATATACGGTAATCATTATATCCTGGCTTGGAGCGAACTAAGGAGAATTCCTTCTGTCATACTCCTGGGCTGCAGCTTAAATGAAGTGCCCGTGAAAGATCAAGAGAAAGACTAGGAAGATACAAACAGATGTATCCTATCAACCTGTACGATCGCTATCTATCTGCGTTACCATCCTGCTAGTAGTCTAGTTCATCCTGTTTTAGTGATTTATTCCGAGTTCAGAGAGATTAGTGTGCCAGTAAATCATAAGCCAGTAATGCACCCGACTGACGGCTGGCCCCTGCAAGGTAATTATCCGGTCATGATGAGCCAAAAAGAAAAGGATTATGTCTATTTGTGATAAGTGTAGTGGGCTCTATCTGACCATGCAGTGGAGCCGAACATAAGTAGGGGAAAAGGAGTGAAAGGACTGACGAGGAGCATAAATAGAGAACGGTTCGTTCCTGAGATCGCTCCATTTATTGTTATACAGGTGATCATGAATATAATATATAAACTGTTTTGTGTCCCTTAATCCAATGTGAATATCTAAATTGGTTCATTTTCAGTCATTGAAATGCAAACCCACATATGTATCGTGTTGCCAGAACTTTTAGGGTTTGATCTACTTAATTGTTCTAATAGTATGTGACTATGTCATCCAAGGTTACTTTGAATTTAAATATTACTGGACCAATGAAACTAGTGTTTTGATTAATGTTGAAGTTAAAGGGAACCTGTCACCCCGTTTTTTGAGATTGAGATATAAATACTGTTAAATAGGGCCTGTGCTGTGCGTTACTATGGTGTATGTAGTGTACCCCGATTCCCCATGTATGCCGAGAAATACATTACCAAAGTCGGCGTTTTCGCCTGTCAATCAGGCTGGTCTGGTCAGGTGGGCGTGTTCACAGCGTTCTTTTCTTCCCCAGGTTTCCGTTGGTGGCGTAGTGGTGTGCGCATGTCCAAGGTCCGGATTCCCTGTGCCCACGTGAAGACACAGCGCGCGATCTGCGCTGTCATTCCTTTCATCGGTGCGGGCGGCCATCTTCCTGGGGCCGCGCGTGCGCAGATGTAGTGCTCTGCTGCACGGGGCTTCAGGAAAATGGCCGCGGGATGCCGCGCGTGCGCAGAAGAGATCGCGGCGGCCATTTTCCCAAAGCCGAGATGCAAACTCGGCTTTGGGAAAATGGCCGCCGCGATCTCTTCTGCGCACGCGCGGCATCCCGCGGCCATTTTCCTGAAGCCCCGTGCAGCAGAGCACTACATCTGCGCACGCGCGGCCCCAGGAAGATGGCCGCCCGCACCGATGAAAGGAATGACAGCGCAGATCGCGCGCTGTGTCTTCACGTGGGCACAGGGAATCCGGACCTTGGACATGCGCACACCACTACGCCACCAACGGAAACCTGGGGAAGAAAAGAACGCTGTGAACACGCCCACCTGACCAGACCAGCCTGATTGACAGGCGAAAACGCCGACTTTGGTAATGTATTTCTCGGCATACATGGGGAATCGGGGTACACTACATACACCATAGTAACGCACAGCACAGGCCCTATTTAACAGTATTTATATCTCAATCTCAAAAAACGGGGTGACAGGTTCCCTTTAAAGTGCATTGTGCTAGAATCTTCATGAGTGCAAACTACTATTGATTAATTCGTCCCTATGATATACAAATGTGCAATTAACTATAACCCTATTACTTAATAGATTAGTGATGCTATAAATGTTCCGTTTAACCCCTTCATGACCCAGCCTATTTTGACCTTAAAGACCTTGCCATTTTTTGCAATTCTGACCAGTGTCCATTTATGAGGTAATAACTCGGGAACGCTTCAACGGATCCTAGCGATTCTGAGATTATTTTCTCGTGACATATTGGGCTTCACGTTAGTGGTAAATTTAGGTCAATAAATTCTGTGTTTATTTGTGATAAAAACGGAAATTTGGCGAAAATTTTGAAAATTTCGCAATTTTCACATTTTGAATTTTTATTCTGTTAAACCAGAGAGTTATGTGGCACAAAATAGTTAATAAATAACATTTCCCACACGTCTACTTTACATCAGCACAATTTTGGAAACAAAATTTTTTTTTGCTAGGAAGTTATAAGGGTTAAAATTTGACCAGCGATTTCTCATTTTTACAACGAAATTTACAAAACCATTTTTTTTAGGGACCACCTCACATTTGAAGTCAGTTTGAGGGGTCTATATGGCTGAAAATACCCAAAAGTGACACAATTCTAAAAACTGCACCCCTCAAGGTGCACAAAACCACATTCCAGAAGTTTATTAACCCTTCGGGTGCTTCACAGCAGCAGAAGCAACATGGAAGGAAAAAATTAATATTTAACTTTTTAGTCACAAAAATGATCTTTCAGCAACAATTTTTTTATTTTCTCAATGGTAAAAGGAGAAACTGAACCACGAAAGTTGTTGTCCAATTTGTCCTGAGTACGCTGATACCTCATATGTGGGGGTAAACCACTGTTTGGGTGCACGGCAGGGCTTGGAAAGGAAGGAGCGCCATTTGACTTTTTGAATGAAAAATTGGCTGCACTCTTTAGCGGACACCATGTCACATTTGGAGAGCCCCCGTGTGCCTAAAAATTGGAGTTCCCCCACAAGTGACCCCATTTTGGAAACTAGACACCCCAAGGAACTTATCTAGATGCATAGTGAGCACTTTAAACCCCCAGGTGCTTCACAAATTGATCCGTAAAAATGAAAAAGTACTTTTTTTTCACAAAAAAATTCTTTTAGCCTCAATTTTTTCATTTTCACATGGGCAACAGGATAAAATGGATCCTAAAATTTGTTGGGCAATTTCTCCTGAGTACACCGATACCTCACATGTGGGGGTAAACCACTGTTTGGGCACATGGTAAGGCTCGGGAGGGAAGGAGCGCCATTTGACTTTTTGAATGAAAAATTATCTCCATCGTTAGCGGACACCATGTCGCGTTTGGAGAGCTCCTGTGTGCCTAAACATTGGAGCTCCCCCACAAGTGACCCCATTTTGGAAACTGGACCCCCCAAGGAACTTATCTAGATGCATACTGAGCACTTTAAACCCCCAGGTGCTTCACAGAAGTTTATAACGCAGAGCCATGAAAATAAAAAATAATTTTTCTTTCCTCAAAAATGATTTTTTAGCCTGGAATTTCCTATTTTGCCAACGGTAATGGGAGAAATTGGACCACAAATTTTGTTGTCCAGTTTGTCCTGAGTACGCCGATACCCCATATGTGAGGGTAAACCACTGTTTGGGCGCACGGCAGGGCTCAGAAGGGAAGGCACGCCATTTGGCTTTTTGAATGGAAAATTAGTTCCAATCATTAGCGGACACCATGTCGCGTTTGGAGAGCCCCTGTGTGCCTAAACATTGGAGATCCCCCACAAATGACCCCATTTTGGAAACTAGACCCCCAAAGGAACTAATCTAGATGTGTGGTGAGCACTTTGAACCCTCAAGTGCTTCACAGAAGTTTATAACGCAGAGCCATGAAAATAAAAAAAAACATTTCTTTTCTCAAAAATTATTTTTTAGCCTGCAATTTTTTATTTTCCCAAGGGTAACAGGAGAAATTTGACCCCAAAAGTTGTTGTCCAGTTTCTCCTGAGTACGCTGATACCCCATATGTGGGGGTAAACCACTGTTTGGGCACATGCTGGGGCTCGGAAGTGAAGTAGTGACGTTTTGAAATGCAGACTTTGATGGAATGCTCTGCGGGCGTCACGTTGCGTTTGCAGAGCCCCTGAT
The DNA here is from genome assembly GCF_032444005.1 of Ranitomeya imitator. Lineage (NCBI taxonomy): Eukaryota > Metazoa > Chordata > Amphibia > Anura > Dendrobatidae > Ranitomeya > Ranitomeya imitator. The sequence goes on from NC_091283.1 coordinate 472,191,460, forward strand.
GTGGCTAAACAGTAGAAACCCCCCACAATTGACCCCATTTTGGAAGCTAGACCCCAAAAGGAACTTATCTAGATATGTGGTGAGCACTTTCAACCCCCAAGTGCTTCACAGAAGTTTATAACGCAGAACCGTGAAAATAATAAATACAATTTCTTTCCTCAAAAATAATTTTTTAGCCCAGAATTTTTTATTTTCCCAAGGGTTACAGGAGAAATTAGACCCCAAAAGTTGTTGTCCAGTTTCTCCTGAGTACGCTGATACCCCATGTGTGGGGGTAAACCACTGTTTGGGCACACGTCGGGGCTCAGAAGTAAAGTAGTGACTTTTGAAATGTAGACTTTGATGGAATGGTCTGCGGACATCACGTTGCGTTTGCAGAGCCCCTGGTTTGCCTAAACAGTAGAAACCCCCCACAAGTGACCCCATTTTGTAAACTAGACCCCCCAATGAACTTATCTAGATATGTGGTGAGCACATTGAACCCCCAAGTGCTTCACAGACGTTTACAACGCAGAGCCGTGAAAATAAAAAATCATTTTTCTTTCCTCAAAAATGATGTTTTAGCAAGCAATTTTTTATTTTCTCAAGGGTAACAGGAGAAATTGGACCCCAGTAATTGTTGCGCAGTTTGTCCTGAGTATGCTGGTACCCCATATGTGGGGGTAAACCACTGTTTGGGCACACGTCGGGGCTCGGAAGTGAGGGAGCACCATTTGACTTTTTGAATACAAGATTGGCTGGAATCAATGGTGGCGCCATGTTGCGTTTGGAGACCCCCTGATGTGCCTAAACAGTGGAAACCCCTCAATTCTAACTCCAACACTAACCCCAACACACCCCTAACCCTAATCCCAACTGTAGCCATAACCCTAATCACAACCCTAACCGCAACACACCCCTAACCACAACCCTAACCCCAACACACCCCTAACCCTAACCACAACCCTAATTCCAACCCAACCCTAACCCTAAGGCTATGTGCCCACGTTGCGGATTCGTGTGAGATTTTTCAGCACCATTTTTGAAAAATCCGCAGGTAAAAGGCACTGCGTTTTACCTGCGGATTTACCGCGGATTGCCAGTGTTTTTTGTGCGGATTTCACCTGCGGATTCCTATTGAGGAACAGGTGTAAAACGCTGCGGAATCCGCACAAAGAATTGACATGCTGCGGAAAATACCACGCAGCGTTTCCGCGTGGTATTTTCCGCACCATGGGCACAGCGGATTTGGTTTTCCATATGTTTACTTGGTACTGTAAACCTGATGGAACACTGCTGCGGATCCGCAGCCAAATCCGCACTGTGTGCACATAGCCTAATTCTAAAGGTATGTGCACACGCTGCGGAAAACGCTGCGGATCCGCAGCAGTTTCCCATGAGTTTACAGTTCAATGTAAACCTATGGGAAACAAAAATCGCTGTGCACATGCTGCAGAAAAACTGCACGGAAACGCAGGGGTTTACATTCCGCAGCATGTCACTTCTTTCTGCGGATTCCACAGTGGTTTTACAACTGCTCCAATAGAAAATCGCAGTTGTAAAACCTCAGTGAAATGCGCAGAAAAACCGCGGTAAATCCGCGATAAATCCACAGCGGTTTAGCACTGCGGATTTATGAAATCCGCTGCGGAAAAATCCGCAGAGGACCAGAATACGTGTGCACATTCCTAACCCTAACCCTAACCCTACCCCTAACCCTATCCCTAACCCTAACCCTAGTTCTAACTCCAACCTTAGTGGGGGGGGGAAAAAAATTCTTTATTTTATTATTGTCCCTACCTATGGGGGTGACAAAGGGGGGGTCATTTACTGTTTTTTTTTTTATTTTGATCATGTGAGGTTTTATCACAGTGATCAAAATTCACTCTGGAACTAATCTGCCGGCCGGCAGATTCGGCGGGCGCACTGCGCATGCGCCCGCCATTTTGGAAGATGGCGGTGCCCAGGAAAGAAGACGGACGGACCCCGGGAGGCTAGGTAAGTATAAGGGGGGGGGAGATCAGGGCATGGGGGGAGGCATCGGAGCACAGGGGGGTGGATCGGAGCATGGGGTGGGATCGTAACACGGGGGTGTGGATCGGAGAACGGGGGGGTGGATCGGAGTGCGGGGGGTGGATCGCAGTGCGGGGGGGTGGATCGGAGTGCAGGGGGGTGGGATTGGAGCACGGGGGTGGGATTGGAGCACGGGGGTGGGATTGGAGCACGGGGGGAGCGGACAGGAGGACGGGGAGCGGAGCACAGGACGGAGGGGAGCGGACCACCGATCGGAGGGCTGGGGGGGCGATCGGTGGGGTGGGGGCACATTAGTGTTTCCAGCCATGGCCGATGATATTGCAGCATCGGCCATGGCTGGATTGTAATATTTCACCAGTTTTTTAGGTGAAATATTACAAATCGCTCTGATTGGCAGTTTCACTTTCAACAGCCAATGAGAGTGATCGTAGCCACGGGGGGGTGAAGCCACCCCCCCTGGGCTAAAGTACAACTCCTCCTGTCCCTGCAGGCCGGGTGAAATTACAGTTAACCCTTTCACCCGGCCTGCAGTAACGCGATTCCGCCATGAGTCAGACACATATGCTGCGTCATGGGTCGGAATGGCACCGACTTTCATGACGCAGCGTATGCGTCAAAGGTTGGGAAGGGGTTAAAGTGTATTATGTAAGGTATTATAATAAATAATTATACTGTATCTATCTATATAATCCCATCAAGAATATTATTTAAAAAAATAAATAAAATAAATAAATAAAAGGGGGAGGGAGATCTTTCAAAAGGTATATAGACCTCTTTTCTATTTAGTTTCTATCTGAATGAAATCACTGAAGTTTTTATTTAGACAATGTTGGTCCTAATTGTAATATATTTATATAGAAAAAGTAATTCTTTGACATATATACCCTTTGAAGGATCTCACCCCCCCCCCTTTTATTTATTTTTTTTTTTTATAATAATAATAATCTTGATGGGATTATATAGATAGATGCATTATAATTATTTATTATAATACCTTACATAATACACTTTAACCCCTTAAGCCCCAAGGGTGGTTTGCACGTTAATGACCGGGCCAATTTTTACAATTCTGACCACTGTCCCTTTATGAGGTTATAACTCTGAAATGCTTCAACCGATCTTGGCGATTCTGACACTGTTTTCTCGCGACATATTGTACTTCATGATAGTAGTAAAATTTCTTCAATATAACATGCTTTTATTTGTGAAAAAAATGGAAATTTGGTGAAAATTTTGAAAATTTTGCAATTTTCCAACTTTGAATTTTTATGCCCTTAAATCACAGAGATATGTCATGTAAAATAATTAATAAGTAACATTTCCCACATGTCTACTTTACATCAGCACAATTTTGGAACCCCAAAATTTTTTTCTTAGGGAGTTATAAGGGTTAAAAGTTGACCAGCAATTTCTCATTTTTACAACACCAATATTTTTTAGGGACCACATCACATTTGAAGTCATTTTGAGGGGTCTATATGATAGAAAATAACCAAGTGTGACACAATTCTAAAAACTGCACCCCTCAAGGTGCTCAAAACCACATTTAAAAAATTTATTAACCCTTCTGGTGTTTTACAGGAATTTTTGGAAAGTAAAAAAAAAATTAACTTTTAACTTTTTTTCACAAAAAATTAACTTCAGCTCCAATTTCTTTTATTTTACCAAGGGTAAGAGAAGAAATTGGACCCCACAAGTTGTTGTGCCATTTGTTCTGAGTACGCCGATACCCCACGTGTGGGGGTAAACCACTGTTTGGGCACATGGCAGAGCTCGGAAGGGAAGGAGCGGCATTTGACTTTTCAATGCAAAATTGACTGGAATTGAGATGGGACGCCGTGTTGCGTTTGGAGAGCCCCTGATGTGCCTAAACATTGAAACACCCCACAAGTGACACCATTTTGGAAAGTAGACCCCTAAGGAACTTATCTAGATGTGTGGTGAGCACTTTAACCTACCAAGTGCTTCACAGAAGTTAATAATGCAGAGCCGTAAAAATAAAAAATCATATTTTTTCACAAATATGATCTTTTCGCCCCCAATTTTTTATTTTCCCAAGGGTAACAGAAGAAATTGGACCACAAAAGTTGTTGTGCCATTTGTTCTGAGTTTGCCGATACCCCACATGTAGGGGTAAACCACTGTTTGGGCGCATGGCAGAGCTCGGAAGGAAAGGAGCGCCATTTGACTTTTCAATGCAAAATTGACAGGAATTGAGATGGGACACCATGTCAAGTTTGGAGAGCCCCTGATGGGCCTAAACATTGAAACCCCCCACAAGTGACACCATTTTGGAAACTAGACCCCCTATGGAACTTATCTAGATGATTTTTGACAGCATTGAACCCCCAAGTTTTTCACTACAGTTTATAACGCAGAGTCGTGAAAATAATTTTTTTCCCACTAAAAAGTTTTTTTAGCCCCCCAAATTTTTATTTTCCCAAGGGTAACAAGAAAAATTGGATACCAAAAGTTGTTGTCCAATTTGTCCTGAGTACGCTGATACCCCATATGTGGGGAAGAACCACCGTTTGGGCGCATGGCAGAACTCGGAAGGGAAGGAGCGCCATTTGGAATGCAGACTTAGATGGATTGGTCTGCAGGCGTCACGTTGCATTTGCAGAGCTTTGATGCACCTAAACAGTAGAAACCCCCACAAGTGACACCATTTTGGAAACTAGACCCCTCAAGGAACTTATGTAGATGTGTTTTGACAGCTTTGAACCCCCAAGTGTTTCACTACAGTTTATAACGCAGAATCGTGAAAATAAAAATTTATTTTTTTCCCACAAAAATGTTTTTTAGCCCCCCAAATTTTTATTTTACCAAGGATAACAAGAGAAATTGGACCCCAAAAGTTGTTGTCCAATTTGTCCTGAGTACACTGATTGTTGTGAATTCTGTGGTCAAGCTCCCTCCTGTGGTCATGAGTGGTACTTCGGCTGGTTCTGTCCATGGGCTTCCTCTGGTGGATGTGAGTGGGGCTGCGGCTTCTGAGTTTCCTTCCTCAGGTGACGAGGTTGAGTCGTTAGGTGCTGCTCTATTTAACTCCACCTAGTTCTTTGTTCCTTGCCTCCAGTCAATGTTCCAGTATTGGTCTTGCTCTCTCCTGGATCGTTCTTGTGGCCTGTCTTCCCTGCATAAGCTAAGTTCTGCTTGTGTTTCTTTTGTTTGCTATTTTTTCTGTCCAGCTTGCTGTTTTGGTTTGTCTTGCTTGCTGGAAGCTCTGGGACGCAGAGGGAGCACCTCCGTACCGTTAGTCGGTGCGGAGGGTCTTTTTGCGCCCTCTGCGTGGTTGTTTGTAGGTTTTTGTGCTGACCGCAAAGCTATCTTTCCTATCCTCGGTCTATTCAGTAAGTCGGGCCTCACTTTGCTAAAATCTATTTCATCTCTGTGTTTGTATTTTCATCTTTACTCACAGTCATTATATGTGGGGGGCTGCCTTTTCCTTTGGGGAATTTCTCTGAGGCAAGGTAGGATTATTTTTCTATCTTCAGGGCTAGCTAGTTTCTTAGGCTGTGCCGAGGCGCCTAGGTCTGGTCAGGAGCGCTCCACGGCTACTTCTAGTGTGGTATGATAGGATTAGGGATTGCGGTCAGCAGAGTTCCCACGTCTCAGAGCTCGTCCTATGTTATTAGTAACTATCAGGTCATTTTGTGTGCTCTTAACCACCAGGTCCATTGTGGTTCTAAACCACCAGATCATAACAGTACTGGAGGCCCAAAGTACTAATGCTTCTCAATAGAGGGAAAAGAGAAGTTCTGAGACCATTTTTTTTTCTCTGCACTGTGTTTTGTCTTTCTTTTCCCCTAGACATTTGGGTGGTTCAGGACACAGGTGTAGTGATGGACATTAAAGGTCTGTCTTCTTGTGTGGATCATCTCACTGCAAGAGTACAAAATATTCAAGACTTTGTGGTTCAGAATTCTATGTTAGAACCTAGAATTCCTATTCCTGATTTATTTTCTGGAGATAGAGCTAAATTTCTGAATTTCAAAAATAATTGTAAACAGTTTCTGGCTTTGAAACCCCGCTCCTCAGGTGACCCAGTTCAACAAGTAAAGATCATTATTTCTTTATTACGTGGCGACCCTCAAGACTGGGCATTTTCCCTTGCGCCACGAGATCCTGCATTATGTGATATTGATGCGTTTTTTCTGGCGCTCGGATTGCTTTATGATGAACCTAATTCAGTGGATCAGGCAGAGAAAATCTTGCTGGCTCTGTGTCAGGGTCAGGAGGAGGTAGATATATATTGTCAGAAGTTTAGGAAGTGGTCTGTGCTCACTCAATGGAATGAATGTGCTCTGGCAGCAATTTTCAGAAAGGGTCTCTCTGAAGCCCTTAAGGATGTCATGGTGGGATTTCCTATGCCTGCTGGTCTGAATGAGTCTATGTCTTTGGCCATTCAGATCGATCGACGCTTACGTGAGCGTAAAACTGTGCACCATTTGGCGGTATTATCTGAGCATAAACCTGAGCCTATGCAATGTGATAGGACTATTACCAGAGCTGAACGGCAAGAACACAGACGTCGGAATGGGCTGTGTTTTTACTGTGGTGATTCCACTCATGCTATCTCCGATTGTCCTAAGCGCACCAGGCGTTTCGCTAGGTCTGCCACCATTGGTACAGTCGAAATTTCTTTTGTCCGTTACTTTGATCTGTTCTTTGTCATCCTATTCTGTCATGGCATTTGTGGATTCAGGCGCTGCCCTGAATTTGATGGACTTGGAGTTTGCTAGGCGCTGTGGGTTTTTCTTGGAGCCCTTGCAGTATCCTATTCCATTGAGAGGAATTGATGCTACGCTTTTGGCCAAGAATAAGCCTCAGTACTGGACCCAACTGACCATGTGCATGGCTCCTGCGCATCAGGAGGATATTCGCTTTTTGGTGTTGCATAATCTGCATGATGTGGTTGTGTTGGGGTTGCCATGGCTACAGGTCCATAACCCAGTATTGGATTGGAAATCTATGTCTGTGTCCAGCTGGGGTTGTCAGGGGGTACATGTTGATGTTCCATTTCTGTCTATTTCATCATCCACCCCTTCTGAGGTCCCAGAGTTCTTGTCGGATTACCGGGATGTATTTGATGAGCCCAAATCCAGTGCCCTACCTCCGCATAGGGATTGCGATTGTGCTATCGATTTGATTCCTGGTAGTAAGTTTCCTAAAGGTCGACTGTTTAATTTGTCTGTGCCTGAGCACGCCGCTATGCGGAGTTATGTAAAGGGATCCTTGGAGAAGGGTCATATTCGCCCGTCGTCGTCGCAATTGGGAGCAGGGTTCTTTTTTGTGGCCAAGAAGGATGGTTCGTTGAGACCTTGTATTAATTACCGCCTTCTTAATAAAATCACAGTCAAATTTCAGTACCCCTTGCCGCTGCTGTCTGATTTGTTTGCTCGGATTAAGGGGGCTAGTTGGTTCACCAAGATAGATCTTCGTGGTGCGTATAATCTTGTGCGTATTAAACAGGGCGATGAATGGAAAACAGCATTTAATACGCCCGAGGGCCATTTTGAGTACCTGGTTATGCCATTCGGGCTTTCCAATGCTCCATCAGTATTTCAGTCCTTTATGCATGACATCTTCCGAGAGTACCTGGATAAATTCCTGATTGTATACTCGGATGATATTTTGGTCTTCTCGGATGATTGGGAGTCTCACGTGAAGCAGGTTAGAATGGTGTTCCAGGTCCTGCGTGCGAATTCTTTGTTTGTGAAGGGGTCAAAGTGTCTCTTTGGTGTTCAGAAGGTTTCATTTTTGGGTTTCATTTTTTCCCCTTCTACTATCGAGATGGACCCTGTTAAAGTTCAGGCCATTTATGATTGGACTCAGCCGACATCTCTGAAGAGTCTGCAAAAGTTCCTGGGCTTTGCTAATTTTTATCGTCGCTTCATCAATAATTTTTCTAGTATTGCTAAACCGTTGACTGATTTAACCAAGAAGGGTGCTGATGTGGTCAATTGGTCTTCTGCTGCTGTGGAAGCTTTTCAGGAGTTGAAACGTCGTTTTTCTTCTGCCCCTGTGTTGTGCCAGCCAGATGTTTCGCTCCCGTTCCAGGTCGAGGTTGATGCTTCTGAGATTGGAGCAGGGGCTGTTTTGTCGCAAAGAAGTTCTGATGGCTCGGTGATGAAACCATGTGCCTTCTTTTCCAGGAAGTTTTCGCCTGCTGAGCGTAATTATGATGTTGGCAATCGAGAGTTGCTGGCCATGAAGTGGGCATTCGAGGAGTGGCGTCATTGGCTTGAAGGAGCTAAGCATCGCGTGGTGGTCTTGACTGATTACAAGAATTTAACTTATCTCGAGTCTGCCAAACGGTTGAATCCTAGACAGGCTCGTTGGTCGCTGTTTTTCTCCCGTTTTGACTTTGTGGTTTCGTACCTTCCGGGCTCTAAGAATGTGAAGGCGGATGCCCTGTCTAGGAGTTTTGTGCCCGACTCTCCGGGTTTGCCTGAGCCGGCGGGTATTCTCAAAGAGGGGGTAATTTTGTCTGCCATCTCCCCTGATTTGCGGCGGGTGCTGCAAAAATTTCAGGCTAATAGACCTGACCGTTGCCCAGCGGAGAAACTGTTTGTCCCTGATAAATGGACGAGTAGAGTTATCTCTGAGGTTCATTGTTCGGTGTTGGCTGGTCATCCTGGAATCTTTGGTACCAGAGATTTGGTGGCTAGATCCTTTTGGTGGCCGTCTCTGTCGCGGGATGTGCGTTCGTTTGTGCAGTCCTTTGGGACTTGTGCTCGGGCTAAGCCCTGCTGTTCTCGTGCCAGTGGGTTGCTTTTGTCCTTGCCGGTCCCGAAGAGGCCCTGGACACATATCTCTATGGATTTTATTTCGGATCTCCCTGTCTCTCAAAATATGTCGGTCATTTGGGTGGTTTGTGATCGCTTCTCTAAGATGGTCCATTTGGTACCCTTGTCTAAATTACCTTCCTCCTCTGATTTGGTGCCATTGTTTTTCCAGCATGTGGTTCGTTTACATGGCATTCCGGAGAACATCGTTTCGGACAGAGGTTCCCAGTTTGTTTCGAGGTTTTGGCGAGCCTTTTTTGCTAGGATGGGCATTGATTTGTCTTTTTCCTCGGCTTTCCATCCTCAGACAAATGGCCAAACTGAACGAACCAATCAGACCTTGGAAACATATCTGAGATGCTTTGTTTCTGCTGATCATGATGATTGGGTGTCCTTTTTGCCTTTGGCTGAGTTCGCCCTTAATAATCGGGCCAGCTCGGCTACTTTGGTTTCGCCGTTTTTCTGCAATTCTGGTTTCCATCCTCGTTTCTCCTCAGGGCAGGTTGAGTCTTTGGACTGTCCTGGTGTGGATACTGTGGTGGATAGGTTGCAGCAGATTTGGACTCATGTAGTGGACAATTTGACATTGTCCCAGGAGAAGGCTCAACGTTTCGCTAACCGCAGGCGCTGTGTGGGTCCCCGACTTCGTGTTGGGGATTTGGTTTGGTTGTCGTCTCGTTATATTCCTATGAAAGTTTCCTCTCCTAAGTTTAAGCCTCGTTTCATTGGTCCGTATAGGATTTCTGAGGTTCTTAATCCTGTGTCGTTTCGTTTGACCCTTCCAGCTTCTTTTTCCATCCATAATGTATTCCATAGGTCATTGTTGCGGAGATACGTGGCACCTGTGGTTCCATCCGTTGATCCTCCTGCCCCAGTTTTGGTTGAGGGGGAGTTGGAGTATGTGGTGGAGAAGATTTTGGATTCTCGTATTTCGAGACGGAAACTCCAGTACCTGGTTAAGTGGAAGGGTTATGATCAGGAAGATAATTCCTGGGTCTTTGCCTCTGATGTTTATGCTGCCGATCTGGTTCGTGCCTTTCATTTGGCTCATCCTTGTCGGCCTGGGGGCTCTGGTGAGGGTTCGGTGACCCCTCCTCAAGGAGGGGGTACTGTTGTGAATTCTGTGGTCAAGCTCCCTCCTGTGGTCATGAGTGGTACTTTGGCTGGTTCTGTCCATGGGCTTCCTCTGGTGGATGTGAGTGGGGCTGCGGCTTCTGAGTTTCCTTCCTCAGGTGACGAGGTTGAGTCGTTAGGTGCTGCTCTATTTAACTCCACCTAGTTCTTTGTTCCTTGCCTCCAGTCAATGTTCCAGTATTGGTCTTGCTATCTCCTGGATCGTTCTTGTGGCCTGTCTTCCCTGCATAAGCTAAGTTCTGCTTGTGTTTCTTTTGTTTGCTATTTTTTCTGTCCAGCTTGCTGTTTTGGTTTGTCTTGCTTGCTGGAAGCTCTGGGACGCAGAGGGAGCACCTCCGTACCGTTAAACGGTGCGGAGGGTCTTTTTGCGCCCTCTGCGTGGTTGTTTGTAGGTTTTTGTGCTGACCGCAAAGCTATCTTTCCTATCCTCGGTCTATTCAGAAAGTCGGGCCTCACTTTGCTAAAATCTCTGTGTTTGTATTTTCATCTTTACTCACAGTCATTATTTGTGGGGGGCTGCCTTTTCCTTTGGGGAATTTCTCTGAGGCAAGGTAGGCTTATTTTTCTATCTTCAGGGCTAGCTAGTTTCTTAGGCTGTGCCGAGGCGCCTAGGTCTGGTCAGGAGCGCTCCACGGCTACTTCTAGTGTGGTATGATAGGATTAGGGATTGCGGTCAGCAGAGTTCCCACGTCTCAGAGCTCGTCCTATGTTATTAGTAACTATCAGGTCATTTTGTGTGCTCTTAACCACCAGGTCCATTGTGGTTCTAAACCACCAGATCATAACAGCTGATACCCCATATGTGGGGAAGAACCACCATTTGTGCGCATGACAGAACTCGGAAGGGAAGGAGCGCAATTTGGAATGCAGACTTAGATGGATTGGTCTGCAGGTGTCACGTTGCATTTGCAGAGCCCCTGATCCACCTAAACAGTAGAAACCCCCAGAAGTGACACCATTTTGGAAACTAGACCCCCTATGGAACTTATCTAGATGTGTTTTGACAGCTTTGAACCCCCAAGTTTTTCACTACAGTTTATAACGCAGAGTCGTGAAAATAAAAATTAATTTTTTTCCCACTAAAAAGTTTTTTTAGCCCCCCAAATTTTTATTTTCCCAAGGGTAACAAGAAAAATTGGATGCCAAAAGTTGTTGTCCAATTTGTCCTGAGTATGCTGATACCCCATATGTGGGGAAGAACCACCGTTTGGGCGCATGGCAGAACTCGGAAGGGAAGGAGCACCATTTGGAATGCAGACTTAGATGGATTGGTCTGCAGGCGTCACGTTGCATTTGCAGAGCTCTGATGCACCTAAACAGTAGAAACCCCCACAAGTGACACCATTTTGGAAACTAGACCCCTCAAGGAACTTATGTAGATGTGTTTTGACAGCTTTGAACCCCCAAGTGTTTCACTACAGTTTATAACGCAGAGTCGTGAAAATAAAAATTAATTTTTTTCCCACAAAAATGTTTTTTTAGCCCCCCAAATTTTTATTTTCCCAAGAGTAACAGGAGAAATTGGACCCCAATAGTTGTTGTCCAATTTGTCCTGAGTATGCTGATACCCCATATGTTGGGGTAAACCCTTGTTTGGGTAGGAAACGGGAGAGCTCAGAAGGGAAGGACCACTGTTTTACTTTTTCAACGCAGAATTGGCTGGAATTGAGATCAGACGCCATGTCACGTTTGGAGAGCCCTGATGTGCCTAAACAGTGGAAACCCCCAATTCTAACTGAAACCCTAAGCTCAACACACCCCTAACCCTAATCCCAACCATAACCCTAACCACACCCCTAACCCTGACACACCCCTAACCCTAATCCTAACCGTAAATGTAACCCTAACCCTAACTTTAGCCCCAACCCTAACTTTAGCCTCAACCCTTACTTTAGCCCCAACCCTAACCCTAACTTTAGCCCCAACCCTAACCCTAACTTTAGCCCCAACCCTAACTCTAACTTTAGCCCCAACCCTAACCCAAACCCTAACTCTAACCCTAGCCCCAGCCCTAACCCTAACCCTAGCCCTAACCCCAGCCCTAGCCCTAACCCTAGCCCCAACCCTAACCCTAGCCCTAACCCTAGCCCTAACCCTAGGCCCAACCCTAACCCTAACCCTAGTCCTAACCCTAATGGGAAAATGGAAATAAATACATTTTTTAAATTTTTTTATGTTTCCCTAACTAAGGGGGTGATGAAGGGGTGTTTGATTTACTTTTATAGTGTTTTTTTTAGCGGATTTTTATGATTGGCAGCCGTCACACACTAAAAGACGCATTTTATTGCAAAAAATATTTTTTGCATTACCACATTTTGAGACCTATAATTTTTCCATATTTCGGTCCACAGAGTCATGTGACATCTTGTTTTTTGCGGGACGAGTTGACGTTTTTATTGGTATCATTTTCGGGCACGTGACATTTTTTGATCACTTTTTATTCCGATTTTTGTGAGGCAGAATGACCAAAAACCAGCTATTCATGAATTTCTTTTGGGGGGGGGGCGTTTATACCGTTCCGCATTTGGTAAAATGGATAAAGCAGTTTTATTCTTCGGGTCAGTACATTTGCAGCGATACCTCATTTATATCATTTTTTAATGTTTTAGGCCTTTTTTACGATAAAAACTATTTTATAGAAAAATAATTATTTTTCCATCGCTTTATTCTGAGGACTGTAACTTTTTTATTTTTTCGCTGATGATGCTGTATGGTGGCTCGGTTTTTGCGGGACAAGATGACGTTTTCAGCGGTACCATGGTTATTTATATCCGTCTTTTTGATCTCGTGTTATTCCACTTTTTGTTCGGCGGTATGATAATAAAGTGTTTTTTGCCTCGTTTTTTTTTTTACGTGTTCACTGAAGGGGTTAACTAATGGGACAGTTTTATAGGTCGGGTCGTTACGGACGTGGCGATACTAAATATGTGTACTTGTATTGTTTTTTTTAATTTAGATAAAGAAATGTATTTATGGGAACAATATTTTTTTTTCTCTTTATTTAGGAATTTTTTTTTTTTTACACATCTAAAAATTATTTTTTTTTACTTTGTCCCAGGGGGGACATCACTGTATAGTGACAGATCGCTGATCTGACACTTTGCAGAGCACTGTGTCAGATCAGCGATCTGGCGTGCCCTGCTGCTAGGTAACAGAGCCTGCTCTGGTCCCGGAAGTACTCCCTGCAGGACCCGGAAGTAGCCCCGTGGCCATTTTGGATCCAGGGCCTGCAGGGAGGAGACGCTCGGTACAAGTACATCGCCTTGTACCGGGGGTCTCAGGGAAGCCCGCAGGGAGCCCCCTCCCTGCGCGATGCTTCCCTATACCGCCTGTTATGTTTGCTAATGACAGGTGTTATGAAGGCAATCCAGAAACACAGTGTGCTTAGCGATCAGAGCGCACACAGTGATCTGACAAATACCCAAAAATACAAGAACGAGCTCTGAGACGTGGAAACTCTGTAGACTGCACACCTGATCCTATCCTAAACACAACTAAAAGCGGCTGTGGATTGCGCCTAACAACTACCTAGGCAACTCGGCACAGCCTAAGAAACTAGCTAGCCTGAAGATAGAAAAATAGGCCTGACTTGCCCCAGAGAAATTCCCCAAAGGAAAAGGCAGCCCCCCACATATAATGACTGTGAGTAAGATGAAAAGACAAAACGTAGGGATGAAATAGATTCAGCAAAGTGGGGCCCGATATTCTAGGACAGAGCGAGGACAGTAAAGCGAACTTTGCAGTCTACAAAAAACCCTAAAGCAAAACCACGCAAAGGGGGCAAAAAAAAAACCCACCGTGCCGAACTAACGGCACGGCGGTACACCCTTTGCGTCTCAGAGCTTCCAGCAAAACAAAAGACAAGCTGGACAGAAAATAAGCAACAAAAAAACAAAAAGCACTTAGCTATACAGAGCAGCAGGTCACAGGAACAATCAGGAGAAGCTCAGATCCAACACTGAAACATTGACAAGGAGCAAGGATAGCAGCATCAGGCGGAGTTAAGTAATGAAGCAGTTAAAGAGCTCACCAGAACACCTGAGGGAGGAAGCTCAGAAGCTGCAGTACCACTTGTGACCACAGGAGTGAATTCAGCCACAGAATTCACAACAGTACCCCCCCCTTGAGGAGGGGTCACCGAACCCTCACCAGACCCCCCAGGCCGACCAGGATGAGCCGCATGAAAGGCACGAACAAGATCGGAAGCATGAACATCAGAGGCAAAAACCCAGGAATTATCTTCCTGAGCATAACCCTTCCATTTAACCAGATACTGGAGTTTCCGTCTAGAAACACGAGAATCCAAAATCTTCTCCACAATATACTCCAATTCCCCCTCCACCAAAACCGGGGCAGGAGGCTCAACAGATGGAACCATAGGTGCCACGTATCTCCGCAACAACGACCTATGGAATACATTATGTATGGAAAAGGAGTCTGGGAGGGTCAAACGAAAAGACACAGGATTGAGAACCTCAGAAATCCTATACGGACCAATAAAACGAGGTTTAAATTTAGGAGAGGAAACCTTCATAGGAATATGACGAGAAGATAACCAAACCAGATCCCCAACACGAAGTCGGGGACCCACACGGCGTCTGCGATTAGCGAAAAGTTGAGCTTTCTCCTGGGACAAGATCAAATTGTCCACTACCTGAGTCCAGATCTGCTGCAACCTATCCACCACAGAATCCACACCAGGACAGTCCGAAGACTCAACCTGTCCTGAAGAGAAACGAGGATGGAACCCAGAATTGCAAAAAAATGGAGAAACCAAGGTAGCCGAGCTGGCCCGATTATTAAGGGCGAACTCAGCCAACGGCAAAAAGGACACCCAATCATCCTGGTCTGCAGAAACAAAACATCTCAGATATGTTTCCAAGGTCTGATTGGTTCGTTCGGTCTGGCCATTAGTCTGAGGATGGAAAGCCGAGGAAAAGGATAGGTCAATGCCCATCCTACCACAAAAGGCTCGCCAAAACCTTGAAACAAACTGGGAACCTCTGTCAGAAACAATATTCTCAGGAATGCCATGCAACCGAACCACATGCTGAAAGAACAAAGGTACCAAATCAGAGGAGGAAGGCAACTTAGCCAAGGGCACCAGATGGACCATTTTAGAAAAGCGATCACAGATCACCCAAATGACTGACATCTTTTGAGAAACGGGAAGGTCAGAAATGAAATCCATCGAAATATGTGTCCAAGGCCTCTTTGGGACCGGCAAGGGCAAAAGCAACCCACTGGCACGAGAACAGCAGGGCTTAGCCCTAGCACAAATCCCACAGGACTGCACAAAAGTACGTACATCCCGTGACAGAGATGGCCACCAGAAGGATCTAGCCACTAACTCTCTGGTACCAAAGATTCCAGGATGACCAGCCAACACCGAACAATGAAGTTCAGAGATAAGTTTATTAGTCCACCTATCAGGGACGAACAGTTTCTCTGCTGGACAACGATCAGGTTTATTCGCCTGAAATTTTTGCAGCACCCGCCGCAAATCAGGGGAGATGGCAGACACAATGACTCCTTCCTTGAGGATACCCGCTGGCTCAGATAAACCCGGAGAGTCGGGCACAAAACTCCTAGACAGAGCATCCGCCTTCACATTTTTAGAGCCCGGAAGGTACGAAATCACAAAGTCGAAGCGGGCAAAAAATAACGACCAACGAGCTTGTCTAGGATTCAAGCGCTTGGCAGACTCGAGATAAGTCAAGTTCTTATGATCAGTCAATACCACCACGCGATGCTTAGCTCCTTCAAGCCAATGACGCCACTCCTCGAATGCCCACTTCATGGCCAGCAACTCTCGATTGCCCACATCATAATTACGCTCAGCGGGCGAAAACTTCCTGGAAAAGAAAGCACATGGTTTCATCACTGAGCAATCAGAACCTCTCTGTGACAAAACCGCCCCTGCTCCAATCTCAGAAGCATCAACCTCGACCTGGAACGGAAGAGAAACATCTGGCTGACACAACACAGGGGCAGAACAAAAACGACGCTTCAACTCCTGAAAAGCTTCCACAGCAGCAGAAGACCAATTAACCAAATCAGCACCCTTCTTGGTCAAATCGGTCAATGGTTTGGCAATGCTAGAAAAATTACAGATGAAGCGACAATAAAAATTAGCAAAGCCCAGGAACTTTTGCAGACTTTTCAGAGATGTCGGCTGAATCCAATCCTGGATGGCTTGGACCTTAACTGGATCCATCTCGATAGTAGAAGGGGTAAAGATGAACCCCAAAAATGAAACTTTCTGCACACCGAAGAGACACTTTGATCCCTTCACAAACAAAGAGTTAGCACGCAGGACCTGAAAAACCATTCTGACCTGCTTCACATGAGACTCCCAATCATCTGAGAAGATCAAAATGTCATCCAAGTAAACAATCAGGAATTTATCCAGATACTCACGGAAGATGTCATGCATAAAAGACTGAAACACAGATGGAGCATTGGCAAGTCCGAACGGCATCACTAGATACTCAAAATGACCCTCGGGCGTATTGAATGCAGTTTTCCATTCATCTCCTTGCCTGATTCTCACCAGATTATACGCACCACGAAGATCTATCTTAGTGAACCAACTAGCCCCCTTAATCCGAGCAAACAAGTCAGATAACAATGGCAAGGGATACTGAAATTTAACAGTGATCTTATTAAGAAGGCGGTAATCAATACACGGTCTCAGCGAACCATCCTTCTTGGCTACAAAGAAGAACCCTGCTCCCAGTGGTGATGACGATGGCCGAATATGTCCCTTCTCCAGGGATTCCTTCACATAACTGCGCATAGCGGCGTGTTCGGGCACGGATAAATTAAATAATCGACCTTTAGGGAATTTACTACCAGGAATCAAATTGATAGCACAATCACAATCCCTATGCGGAGGTAGAGCATCGGACTTGGGCTCTTCAAATACATCCTGATAATCAGACAAGAACTCTGGGACCTCAGAAGGGGTGGATGACGAAATCGACAAAAATGGAACATCACCATGTACCCCCTGACAACCCCAGCTGGATACCGACATGGAATTCCAATCCAATACTGGATTATGGGTTTGTAGCCATGGCAACCCCAACACGACCACATCATGCAGATTATGCAACACCAGAAAGCGAATAACTTCCTGATGTGCAGGAGCCATGCACATGGTCAGCTGGGCCCAGTATTGAGGTTTATTCTTGGCCAAAGGTGTAGCATCAATTCCTCTCAATGGAATAGGACACCGCAAAGGCTCCAAGAAAAACCCACAACGTTTAGCATAATCCAAATCCATCAGATTCAGGGCAGCGCCCGAATCCACAAACGCCATGACAGAAAACGACGACAAAGAGCATATCAAGGTAATGGACAGAAGGAATTTGGACTGTACAGTACCAATGACGGCAGACCTAGCGGACCGCTTAGTGCGCTTAGGACAATCAGAAATAGCATGAGTGGAATCACCACAGTAGAAACACAGACCATTCAGACGTCTGTATTCCTGCCGTTCAACTCTAGTCATAGTCCTATCGCACTGCATAGGCTCAGGTTTAACCTCAGGCAGTACCGCCAAATGGTGCACAGATTTACGCTCGCGCAAGCGTCGACCGATCTGAATGGCCAAAGACAAAGACTCATTCAAACCAGCAGGCATAGGAAATCCCACCATGACATCCTTAAGAGCCTCAGAGAGACCCTTTCTGAACAAAGCTGCCAGCGCAGATTCATTCCACTGAGTGAGTACTGACCATTTCCTAAATTTCTGACAATATACTTCTATATCATCCTGACCCTGGCACAAAGCCAGCAAATTTTTCTCAGCCTGATCCACTGAATTAGGCTCATCGTACAGCAATCCGAGCGCCAGGAAAAACGCATCGACACTACTCAATGCAGGGTCTCCTGGCGCAAGAGAAAATGCCCAGTCTTGAGGGTCGCCGCGCAAAAAAGAAATAATAATCAAAACCTGTTGAATAGGATTACCAGAAGAATGAGGTTTCAAGGCCAGAAATAGCTTACAATTATTTTTGAAACTTAGAAACTTAGTTCTATCTCCAAAAAACAAATCAGGAATAGGAATTCTTGGTTCTAACATAGATTTCTGATCAATAGTATCTTGAATTTTTTGTACATTTATAACGAGATTATCCATTGAAGAGCACAGACCCTGAATATCCATGTCCACACCTGTGTCCAGAATCACCCAAATGTCTAGGGGAAAAAAAAAGTGAACACAGAGCAGAAAAAAAAAAAAAAAAAAAAAAATGATGTCAGAACTTTTTCTTTCCCTCTATTGAGAATCATTAGTTAGGCTCCTTGTACTGTTATGTTTGCTAATGACAGGTGTTATGAAGGCAATCCAGAAACACAGTGTGCTTAGCGATCAGAGCGCACACAGTGATCTGACAAATACCCAAAAATACAAGAACGAGCTCTGAGACGTGGAAACTCTGTAGACTGCACACCTGATCCTATCCTAAACACAACTAAAAGCGGCTGTGGATTGCGCCTAACAACTACCTAGGCAACTCGGCACAGCCTAAGAAACTAGCTAGCCTGAAGATAGAAAAATAGGCCTGACTTGCCCCAGAGAAATTCCCCAAAGGAAAAGGCAGCCCCCCACATATAATGACTGTGAGTAAGATGAAAAGACAAAACGTAGGGATGAAATAGATTCAGCAAAGTGGGGCCCGATATTCTAGGACAGAGCGAGGACAGTAAAGCGAACTTTGCAGTCTACAAAAAACCCTAAAGCAAAACCACGCAAAGGGGGCAAAAAAAAAACCCACCGTGCCGAACTAACGGCACGGCGGTACACCCTTTGCGTCTCAGAGCTTCCAGCAAAACAAAAGACAAGCTGGACAGAAAATAAGCAACAAAAAAACAAAAAGCACTTAGCTATACAGAGCAGCAGGTCACATGAACAATCAGGAGAAGCTCAGATCCAACACTGAAACATTGACAAGGAGCAAGGATAGCAGCATCAGGCGGAGTTAAGTAATGAAGCAGTTAACGAGCTCACCAGAACACCTAAGGGAGGAAGCTCAGAAGCTGCAGTACCACTTGTGACCACAGGAGTGAATTCAGCCACAGAATTCACAACAACCGCCGGCACACCGCAATCATGTTTGATCGCGGTGTGCCGGGGGTTAATGTGCCGGATGTCAGCTGCGATAGTCAGCTGACACCTGGCCGCGATCAGCCGCGCTCCCCCCGATCGCGTATGACGTACTATCCCGTCACTGGGAATTAAGTCCCAGGTCACCTTGACGGGATAGTACGTCATATGGGATTAAGGGGTTAAACAAAACATTTATAGCATCACTAATCTATTAAGTAATAGGGTTATAATTAATTGCACATTTGTATATCATAGGGACGAATTAATCAATAGTAGTTTGCACTCATGAAGATTCTAGCACAATGCACTTTAACTTCAACATTAATCAAAACACTAGTTTCATTGGTCCACTAATATTTAAATTCAAAGTAACCTTGGATGACATAGTCACATACTATTAGAACAATTAAGTAGATCAAACCCTAAAAGTTCTGGCAACATGATACTCCTTTTCCCCTACTTATGTTCGGCTCCACTGCATGGTCGGATAGAGCCCGCTACACTTATCACAAATAGACATAATCCTTTTCTTTTTGGCTCATCATGACAGGATAATTACCTTGCAGGGGCCAGCCGTCAGTCGGGTGCATTACCGGCTTAATGATTTACTGGCACACTAATCTCTCTGAACTCGGAATAAATCACTAAAACAGGATGAACTAGACTACTAGCACAATGGTAACGCAGATAGATAGCGATCGTACAGGTTGATAGGATACATCTGTTTGTATCTTCCTAGTCTTTCTCTTGATCTTTCACGGGCACTTCATTTAAGCTGCAGCTCATGAGTATGACAGAAGGAATTCTCCTTAGGGTACCGTCACACTATACGATTTACCTACGATCACGACCAGTGATATGACCTGGCCGTGATCGTAGGTAAATCGTAGTGTGGTCGCTGGGGAGCTGTCACACAGACAGTTCTCCAGCGACCAACGATGCCGAGGTCCCTGGGTAACCAGGGTAAACATCGGGTAACTAAGCGCAGGACCGCGCTTAGTAACCCGATGTTTACCCTGGTTACAAGCGTAAAACTAAAAAAAAACAAACAGCACATACTTACATTCCGGTGTCCGTCAGGTCCCTTGCAGTCTCTGCTTCCCGCACTGTGACTGCCGGCCGTAAAGTGAAAGTGAAAGCACAGCCGCTGTGCTCTGCTTTCACTTTACGGCCGGCAGTCACAGTGCTGGAAGCAGACGGCAAGGGACCTGACGGACACCAGAATGTAAGTATGTGCTGTTTGTTTTTTTTTAGTTTTACGCTTGTAACCAGGGTAAACATCGGGTTACTAAGCGCGGTCCTGCGCTTAGTTACCCGATGTTTACCCTGGTTACAAGCGAACGCATCGCTGGATCGCATCGCTAGATCGCTAGATCGGTGTCACACACACCGATCTAGCGATGACAGCGGGAGATCCAGCGATGAAAGAAAGTTCTAAACGATCTGCTACGACGTACGATTCTCAGCAGGATCCCTGATCGCTGCTGCGTGTCAGACACAGCGATATCGTAACGATATCGCTGGAACGTCACAAATCGTACCGTCGTAGCGATCGAAATGGTATAGTGTGACGGTACCCTTAGTTCGCTCCAATTAGTGATTTTAAAAATTCCACCACAATCATCACAATTTGTACCTTACTTTTATCAGAAAAAGACAATAAAGAAAAGATAAATCCAAAAGCATAATTTCATTGCTATATTTTATTAATTTTTAATTTTGTATCTTTATTAATTTTACATTTTAAAATATTATTTAATAAACAAATATAAATATATATGAATTATGCATAGAAGGGTAGTGGCCGTTTTCATTCACCAGGAATAACTCCTCTTGTGGTGACATGGATAGTGGAGGGAGCAGAATGGGGATTGCTTATACCCTCAAACAAGTTCTTGTCCCGTCAGTTCGCACACATTTCCATTTTTTTCTATTTTTTCCATTCTGGACTTTGAAAAATAAATGAAATTTTACTATATTGTTCATCAATTGTAATCATGATACTAATGATTTATGTGCATGTTGAAAATAACTTAATTTTATGTAATATGGCTTTCTTGAACTTTGATACTGTTTGTCAAATGTCGGAAGACTGCTTGGCGCCGTTATTTGAATTCTGAATGCACATAAGCAATGCAATAGTACCATGTGTCATATCTTTCTGTTGAAACTTCCTGAAGAAGAAGCCATGAGCATCGAAACGCGTTGAATAAACCACCCGAACATCTTATAACTGTATCTGGATCCATAATTTGTTGCAGCAGCGCGGATTTTATCCACATTCATCTATTATAACGGTTCTGAGAGGTCGCAGCGCCGACCTGTGGATCTGCAGCAGCTGATAAACTACACGCCTGTACTGTGTACCACCAGGTGAGCAGTTCTCTCATAATTGATTGGAACCAATCCTGGGGATAAGACCCTATTTGCGCTTCTTTTGTCTCCTACCTTTCTATACTAGGGGTTTGACAGTTGGCACCCCTGACGATCAGCTGGTATCCGTACCTGTGGTGGCGGCTGCTGGCCAGAAGTACAGTACTTACTTGCAGAGCTTGTCTATCTACTTGTAGTGCTTGAGGCTTGTTACTGCACATCCCATTGAATTGAATAGGAGGCAGATGTGTAGCTCCTTGTGACGGCAAGTAAGCACTTCCTCTCAGTGACTGCCTCCGACACCAGTAACAGCTGATCGGCGAGGGTTCTGAGTGCCGGACCCCGGATGATCAGACATAGATACCCTATCCTGAGGATAGGGCATCAATGTAAAAGAAGTGGACAACCTCTTTAATATAAAACCATTCATACATCATTGGCACCAAAATCACTGTATATCATTGTTATTATGACTTTTTGTACCCAGATTTTTTTTTTCTATTGGTTGTCTAAAGACCATAAATAGTAGCACTAATTAAGGCCCATATCTTTGGAACAATATAGGAGATTTACAAAAAAATAAATACTTTGGGAAGCAGCGGGAACAAAGTAAGAGCAAAACCCGTGCACTTTTGTCCTGGTTACTTACCGGTCCTCTTTAAAAGGTTTATTGAAGGGCATTCTGTGTCTATAGTTCGTACACCGTACTATGTGCCCTCGTGTGTCCTAAAGACTACAAAGTCATTTTCTTTTTCAGAGGCTGAGCTTTGCCATGTTCTATTCCTGCACTGCAGGGCACAGAGAAGCAAGATTCCTACTTTCATCCTCAATGACTGATGATAACAAATAATATAGGAGGATGATTGACAGTTTTTTCTTCTACAGTAGACAAAACATTTTCTTATGTGAATTGTTGGAGAATATTCTCACAAAAATTTAAGTTTTCTATAAAACTGATTTCCATGTGCACAAAAGCACCATTAATAATCTATCCGCTGCTTATATTTGAACACTGAATAGTTGGTGATGCTGATGGAGATGGAGCATCGCTTATGTCTGTCCGTAGTGGAGAAGTAGCACGGTTACATATCAATTTGCAATGTGCGTCTCACTAGGATCTTTTCATACAATCGAATCCCCCCTAATTAGTCTCAAAACAGACACAATGATAATAATAAGAAAAAACGGCCATGAGTTACTTAGGTTGCGTTTCCTTGTTGCCATAGTAACTCGCCCCATCCCGGCAGCTTACAAATGTTTGATAAATAGGTTCAGTAGCAACCACAATGGTTGACATGGTAACGAGTCAGTGTCTTTTAAAATTGAGGCTTTCTTTGGCAATGTGCCATCTCTAGCAATTACCTTACTTTTATCTGACCATGTGGTGCGGTCAATATTATGTTGTTCCTTAAGGCAAATATTGCCACTGTAAAGGGATGAATGAGTGAGGAGACACACACAGTAATGCCTAAACCGCATGTCTCCAAGTGAACATCGCCATCTGCAGACCAAAGAGGATAAGAAAGGAGAAAGCAGAGAGAACTACATAAGTAGGAACTGAAGAGCGTAGTACAAGTACCGTGAGGGAAGAGATTGGAGGAGACACCAGGTCAGGAGTCAACTGAGGCGCAGTTAATATTTATAAAAAAAAGCCTGAGAAGGCTGAGTAGGGGAGGTGTTGGCACCTGGACCTGTAGCAGGATGGACATGTGAGCAGCAGAGTTGACTCATAGACACCATTACAAGAGACCAGGCCTGAGTGAGGGCCCAAGAGACCAGACCGTAGTGAAGACCCGAGAGAGCAGACTAGAGTGAAGACCCGAGAAACTAGACCCGAGTGAAGACCAGAGTGATCAGACCCGGCGACAAGAGACCCAAGTTGGGAGATCCGAATCGTGTGACCAGGGCCAGACACAGGAGAGGCGACCCGGCTACCGGAGAGGGGCATTCATATGAGCTGCAACCCCTGGAGCAAATGTAAGTTGCAGAGGTCAGGTGTGCCACGTGATTCATCAACATGGAACTTGCGGCCTAACAGGGAATATCATAGACTCTCATTGAGGCCTGTATGTATTGCCTGGGTAAGGTGACGCATCCTAGGTTGAGGAATTTTGGCCAGAGACGTTGCTGACAGTAAGAGTTGTATGGCTGAGATTATAGAGCGACAAATTGAGTAAATAAAATTACTGTGCCATAATTCACTGTATTGTAACTGTCTATTCTCTGCATTTGCTATTGTTCCACAAGTACGGTACTAAATAGAGTACATACTGTATATAATTGTGTTAGTTAAATAACTAATTACTGGTTGAGTAACACTGTCTCTTCATTCTCTGCGCTGTTGTATCCATGTACCTGTTAACACTATGACCCCCACAATTGCTAAAAGAAAGTGTATGAAGCACTCAGTTGAGCACCGCTGTCCTCCACCAGTGTGACCAGGGAATCATAGAAAGTCTGCTGGGAGCTTTGGCTCCTGGTTGTGTCTCAATAACCAAATCCCTATTTTTACAAACTTCTGAAAAGTCACCAGGGACAGATTTTATATTCCAATTTTTTTTTATTTTGGGGAGGCGCAGTAACCTAAAAATACAAATCTGCATTTTTTTTATTAGATATTATGATCTTGTATTAGTTCAGACAATTAGGCATCATGGGAGCCATATGAAATATTTTCTTTTGTTATTTTTTAGTTTTTATTTTTGTTCTGGGAATAGAGAGTGATATGAACTTTTATATTTTATATATACAGGTGCATCTCACAAAATTGGAAGATTATTAAAAAGTTAATTTATTTAAGTTCTTCAATACAACAATACAAAAAGTGAAACTCGTATATTATATAGAGTCATTACAGAGTGATGTATTTCAAGTGCTCAGGAAGGATATAATGGATATAATTTATTTAAGTTCTTCAATACAACAATACAAAAAGTGAAACTCGTATATTATATAGAGTCATTACAGAGTGGTGTATTTCAAGTGCTCAGGAAGGATATAATGGAACTAGAGAGAGTACAAAGGAGGGCAACAAAATTAATAAAGGGGATGGGAGAACTACGATACCTAGATAGATTAGCGAAATTAGGATTATTTAGTCTAGAAAAAAGACGACTGAGGGGCGATCTAATAACCATGTATAAGTATATAAGGGGACAATACAAATATCTCGCTGAGGATCTGTTTATACCAAGGAAGGTGACGGGCACAAGGGGGCATTCTTTGCGTCTGGAGGAGAGAAGGTTTTTCCACCAACATAGAAGAGGATTCTTTACTGTTAGGGCAGTGAGAATCTGGAATTGCTTGCCTGAGGAGGTGGTGATGGCGAACTCAGTCGAGGGGTTCAAGAGAGGCCTGGATGTCTTCCTGGAGCAGAACAATATTGTATCATACAATTATTAGGTTCTGTAGAAGGACGTAAATCTGGGGATTTATTATGATGGAATATAGGCTGAACTGGATGGACAAATGTCTTTTTTCGGCCTTACTAACTATGTTACTATGTAAGTGTTTAGACTCAGGTGCCAGCTGTATAGAAAATCTAGCATCCACATTGTGCTCGCTCAGCTCCTGATCCCGCTCCGTATTTGCAGTTCACACACCCATCATATATGAATGGCAGATATTGCAAATTGAAACTTGGGCAGATTGAACCCCCAGGTGCTAACGCTGTCCCTGTGTATTATTATCATCATGCTGTAAGTTTTTGTTAAACTGTACAGTTCTATTATATAATCAGTCTATTATAACTGCTATTTATAGTCATACAAGAGTAATAAGAAAAAAGCATGTGGCACCTCTTAAATGGACACATATGGTGCCAGGCAGTGGTGTAACTTGAAGCTCATGGGCTCTAATGCAAAAGCTCCAATGGGGCCCCCAATTATAGCAAGTCTTGAGGCTATGTGAACACGTTGCAGATTCGTGTGCAGATTTTTCTGCGCAGATTTTGAAAAATCAGAAAATAAAATGCACTGCGTTTTACCTGCGGATTACCCGCAGATTTCCTGCGTTTTTTGTGTGGATTTGACCTGCAGTTGTACACCTGCGGATTCATATTGAGGAGCAGGTGTAAAACGCTGCGGAATCCGCACAAAGAATTGACATGCTGCAGAAAATACAACGCAGCATTTCCGCGTGGTATTTTCCACAGGAGGTGCACTGCAGATTTTGTTTTCCATAGGTTTACATGGTACTGTAAACTGGATGGAAAACTGCTGCGAATCTGCAGTGTCCAATCAGCTGTGGATCCACAGGCAAATCCACAACGTGTGCACATACCCTTAATAGCATTGTTTTTTTCATATGGGCCAAAAGGACTTTTTGGGCCCCTTAGGCTTCAAGGCCCAGGTGTGATTGCAACACCTGCACCTATTGTAGTTAGGCCCCTGGTGACCGGCTTCCAGTCAGTAGCATATCTACCTGGGGGGGCAGATAGGGCGATCACCCCAGGCCCTGCGCTCTGAGGGGGCCCACCCAGAGCTACACTACTGTAACTGTATTGGCGCTGATACAGTTACATTCTGCAACAGAGCAGGGAGAATCGATCTCCCTGCAATGCAGACTGGCCGCTATGGGCCCCTGAGCAGGCGGTGGGGGGCCCGGTGTCAGCAGTGGGCCCCCAACCCGACATCACAGGTTCAGCTGTATCGGCTGGATGCCGATTGTTGTGAATTCTGTTGTCGAACTCCCTCCTGTGGTCGTGAATGGTACTTCGGCGAGTTCTGTCTATGGGCCCCCTCTGGTGGCTGTGAGTGAAGCTGCTGCTTCTGAGGTTCCTTACACAGGTGACGTGGTTTATCCTTTGGTTGACTGCTCTATTTAACTCCTCTCAGATCGTTACTCCATGCCAGCTGTCAATGTTTTTGCATTGGTTCAGTTCGCTCCTGGATCTCTCTGGTGACCTGCCTTCTCCTGCAGAAGCTAAGTTCCTGATAGTCATTATTTGTTCACTGTTTTCTTGTCCAGCTGGTTTTCATGATTTTGTCTTGCTAGCTGGAAGCTCTGGAATGCAGAGTGGCCCCTCCGCACCGACTCACGAGGTCTTTTTGCACACTCTGCGTGGTCTTTTGTAGGTTTTTGTGCTGATCGCAAAGTTACCTTTCCTATCCTCTGTCTATTTAGTAAGTCTGGCCTCCCTTTGCTGAAACCTGTTTCATTTCTGCGTTTGTGACTTTCATCATTACTCACAGTCAATATATGTGGGGGGCTTCCTTTACCTTTGGGGAATTTCTCTGAGGCAAGGTAGGCTTTATTTTCTATCTCTAGGGCTAGATAGTTCTTAGGCTGTGACGAGGCGCCTAGGTCTGGTCAGGAGCGCTCCACGGCTATTTCTAGTGTGTGTGATAGGATTAGGGCTTGCAGAGCTTGCAGAGCTCCCACATCCCAGAGCTCGTCCTGTATGAGGTTTAACTATCAGGTCATTCCGGGTGCTCCTAACCACCAGGTCATAACAGCCGATACAACTGACCGCATTGATGAGAGGAGTGTTACACTCCCTCTCCCATCTTCCCCCTCTCAGCGTCTGACGTCATTAACGCTGACACTGACAGGGGTCACGAAGACGTCACTACCAGGTGCCCGCTGTCCGGAAATGTGCGGACGCTCAGAGCAGAAGAGGAACAAGGAAGAAAAGAGGTGAGTATTTACTTTTTATGGGGCTGCCTTATACTACAGAGTCTGCCTATGGGGGGATTCCTTATACTACAGAATCTACCTATGGGGGGATTATTTATACTACAGAGTATGCCTATGGGGGGATTCCTTATACTACAGAGTCTGCCTATGGGGGGGAATCCTTATACTACAGAGTCTGCCTATGGGGGGCTTCCTTATACTACAGAGTCTGCCGATGGGGGATTTCTTATACTACAGAGTCTGCCTATGGGCGGGCTTCCTTATACTACAGAGTCTGTCAATGGGGGCTTCCTCATACTACAGAGTATGCCTATGGGGGGACTTCCTTATACTACAGAGTCTGCCTATGGGAAGCTGCCTTATGCTATAGAGTCTGCCTATGGGGTGTGGTTGGCTTTTACTGCAGAATCTGCCTTAGGGGGCTGCCTTATACTGTTCAGTGTCTGCCCATGGGTGCTGCCTTGTGCTATAGAGTCTGCCTATGGAG
Source organism: Ranitomeya imitator (assembly GCF_032444005.1). NCBI lineage: Eukaryota > Metazoa > Chordata > Amphibia > Anura > Dendrobatidae > Ranitomeya > Ranitomeya imitator. Next base: position 472,219,010 of record NC_091283.1, read on the forward strand.
ATTGCCTTATGCTATAGAGTCTGCTTATGGGGGCTGCCTTATGCTATAGAGCAGGGGTCCCCAAACTGTAGCTCAGGAGCCACATGTGGCTCGCGGTCCCATGAATTGTGGCTCGCGGCTGTCTGCCAGCTTGGTACATTAGTTCCAGTTCTAGCAAACAGGTATGAAGAGCACATCTGAAAATGGTGAATTTTGTGAGCAGTCCTGCATAGAAGAGCAGATCTGGATGAACATGTACTGGTCTTAGGGGTTTTGAGAGAATTTAAGTATTGTACACTGGAGACAAAATGACACCACTTGTCAGAGGAGGTGTTTGAAGCTGGATGTGACAATGTCTTGGGAGTCCTTTGTAGGAGAATACTGAATGGGGGTATTGTGAGATCCCCTGGATCTTTGTATACTTCTTTGGGGTGATTTTTGTGGAAAAGCTTTAGTTACCATTATGACTGTAATGGGGGCTTTGGTTGCCACTATTGTGAGGGGGCAGGAGTTGAATGTGGCTCGCGACACTCTCTCAAGGCTGGATGTGGCTCGCGACCCTCTGTCAGAGCTGAATGTGGCTCTCAAGGTCAGAAACGTTGGGGACCTCTGCTATAGAGTCTGTCTATGTGGCTGCCTTATGTTATAGAGTCCGCCTATGGGGGTGCATTATACACTATAGAGTAGGCCTATGGGGAGTGCATTATACTATATTGTGGCCTATGTGAGTGCATCTATAATATAATGCTGGGAGCGTCATTCTGTCCGAAGCCTTTATAGACTGCGCAAGCGCAAGCGCCGGCGCAGTCTGGACCCCACAGAGTGACGCAGCCCAGGAGATTGCGGTATGCGTAAGCACTGAACGCACACCGCGATCTCCAATGGAGAAGCAGGGACGTGCCAGGAGGGTGAGTATGCTATATTCACCTGTCCCGTTCCAGCGCTGTGTGCCGCTCCGTCTTTCGGGTCCTCTGCCTGTGACGTTCACAGTTCAGAGGGCTCGATGACGCGCTTAATGCGCGCCACCCTCTGACTGAACAGTCACAGCTAGATGACCCGGAATACAGAGCGGCACGCAGCACTGGAACGGGACAGGTGAATATAGCAAGTGTCGGGGGCCTGAGCTAGTGGCGACAACGGCACCTGACCCCCACAGCGCGCCGGTGTCCCAGCCTGCTCAGGCCCCCCAGCACTCGGCGCCCAGCGACGATAGGTGAGTATGTTATTTTTTTTTATATATATATATATCGCAGCAGCATACGGGGCATATACTATGGAGCATCTTATGGGGGCCATAAACCTTTATGGAGCAGTATACGGGGCATATACTATGGAGCATCTTATGGGGGCCATAAACCTTTATGGAGCAGCATACGGGGCATATACTATGGAGCATCTTATGGGGGCCATCAACCATAATGGAGCAGCATACGGGGCATATACTATGGAGCATCTTATGGGGGCCATCAACCATAATGGAGCAGCATACGGGGCATATACTATGGAGCATCTTATGGGGGCCATCAACCATAATGGAGCAGCATATGAGGCATATACTATGGATCATCTCATGGGGGCCATCAACCATAATGCAGCAGCATATGAGACATATACTATGGAGCATCTTATGGGGGCCATCAACCATGATGCAGCAGCATATGAGGCATATACTATGGAGCAGCTTATGGGGGCCATCAACCATAATGCAGCAGCATATTAGGCATATACTATGGAGCATCTTATGGGGGCCATCAACCATAATGGAGCCGCATATGAGGCATATACTATGGAGCATCTTATGGGGCCATCAACCTTTATGGAGCAGTGTATGGGATGGGAGCAGCAAATTACAGAACGGTGGCGCAGGATGGGAGCAGCACATGACAGAATGGGGGCGCAGGATGGGTGCAGCACATGACAGGATGGGGGCGCAGGATGGAGCAGCACATGACAGGATGGGGGCGCAGGATGGAGCAGCACATTACAGGATGGGGGTGCAGGATGGAGCAGCACATGTCAGAATGGGGGCGCAGGATGGGAGCAGCACATGTCAGAATGGGGGCGCAGGATGGGAGCAGCACATGACAGAATGGGGGCGCAGGATGGGTGCAGCACATGACAGGATGGGGGCGCAGGATGGAGCAGCACATGACAGGATGGGGGCGCAGGATGGATCAGCACTAGTGTTGAGCATTCCGATACCGCAAGTATCGGCCGATACTTGCGGTATCGGAATTCCGATACCGAGATCCGATACTTTTGTGGTATCGGGTATCGGTATCGTATCCATATTAATGTGTAAAATAAAGAATTAAAATAAAAAATATTGATATATTCACCTCTCCGGCGGCCCCTGGACATCACGTGGGTAACCGGCAGGCTTCGTTGTTTAAAATGAGCGCGTTTAGGACCTGCGGAATGACGTCGCGGCTTCTGATTGGTCGCGTGCCGCCCATGTGACCGCCACGCGACCAATCAGAAGCCGCGACGTCATTCCTCAGGCCCTAAATTCCTAGAATGAGCGCGTTTAGGACCTGAGGAATGACGTCGCGGCTTCTGATTGGTCGCGTGCCGCCCATGTGACCGCGACGCGACCAATCAGAAGCCGCGATGTCATTCCGCAGGTACTAAACGCGCTCATTTTAAACAACGAAGCCTGCCGGTTACCCGCGTGATGTCCAGGGGCCGCCGGAGAGGTGAATATATCAATATTTTTTATTTTAATTCTTTATTTTACACATTAATATGGATCCCAGGGCCTGAAAGAGAGTTTCCTCTCCTTCAGACCCTGGGAACCATCAGGATACCTTCCGATACTTGGTGTCCCATTGACTTGTATTGGTATCGGATATCGGTATCGGCGATATCCGATACTTTTCGGGTATCGGCCGATACTATCCGATACCGATACTTTCAAGTATCGGACGGTATCGCTCAACACTAATCAGCACATTACAGGATGGGGGCACAGGATGGAGCAGCTCATGACAGGATGGGGACGCAGGATGGAGCAGCACATACCAGGATGGAGACCATATATCAATATAAATGCTCGCCACCCGGGCATAGAACGGGTTCAATAGCTAGTTATACTATATTGAGGACTATCTGGTACATTATACTATATGGAGGCTATCTAGGGGGCCATCATACAGTGTGGAGATAACAGTGAGGGGGCTTTAATACATTGTTGGAGCCATCAAACAGTTTGGGGGCTACTAAGGGGTCAGTATACTGTGTGAGTGGTATTATGCAGTGAGGGAGCATTATACTGTGTATAAGAGAGCATCATGCTGTGTAACTCAGGTTACTGTGACTATCAAAGGGGTATACAGAGGGCAATATTATTTTCTAGGGGGCAAAACATGGGCACTGTTTTCTAGGGCACTTGCACCCGCCATTACTATATTATAGAGGGTTGCTTTAGAATTTAGAAGGCACAGAGAACCACACAGTAGGTGTAGTAATAGGGTCATATAGGGCAGCAGCGGCTCAGTATTGGGGTATCAGCAGGATGAGGAGTTTGTGCAGGTTGGGAATAGATGGTGATGGGGGTGGAATATGAGAAGTGAAATATGTCTTTGTTGCAATCTCTGCAGCCAAGTCATGGCTGGAAGAAGTTGTCATGTCAGTCTGGGTCAGGTGGAAAAGACAGGAAACTGAACAATTCTATCAGAAAGAACGTCAGCGGTAAGTCATTATCTGTAACTGTGCTGTCGGTAATATCAATATTAGTCTTTATATAGAGATTATCTTCAGTAATGGCACGGTCATCTGCTGAGGTTCTCCTCCACTATTAGGGTGCATCACTGAGTTGTAATCAAGGTTATCTGGTTAGGGATGCACTGAGAAGTTTCGCCCCCCCCCCCAAAAAAAAAAAAGAAACGAAACCCTAGCTACGCCTCAGCTTCCAGTATTTTACCTAGAGTCCTCTAAGCAAAATCGGTATCACATGTAAATTTTAGTACAAAGCTTCTTATATGCAACAGACCAATCTTTTGCCCCTTCAGACTCCAGGATCCAGGAGAGTCCACAATTTCTCCTTTAGTCATACCCTTGTTTTGCCCTCGGGTTTGGTCTGTTTATGTTCTCCAGTTATTTTTCCTATCGGTTTCGAGGAATTCATCTCTGGCCTCGGAAACCAATGATTATGATAAAATACACAGAAGCTTCACAATGGCAGAAAAAGCGAGTGTAATTTTGTGACTAATAATGTTTACAAGCTTCTGAAAGGAGACTCATTTGCATATTGAAATGCAGTGGTTGGAAGAATAATTAGCATGACCCTGGTATTGTCGAAGGTGTAGTTTTTCTGGCGGTAAAAAAAACCACCCCCACCCCTTCATTTTTCTATACTCTGTAGCCCACCAACTATCACCCCTATACCCAATAAAAAAACGACCAGATATAATTCTTTGGAATGAAATAGGCCACAGTAGCCTTTTTATTAAACATATAACAATAAATACATTGATAACAAAAACAATAGCATTTTAAAGGCTAGGAGTCCTTGGAGCCCCAAGAATCTGGTGATTGACAACCCATACCGTGAACGTACATAACACCAATTTTACTCCCAGCCGTTCAAAACCCTGGCTCGGGAGCACCAAAAACCCAAAAGAGGGTTCACTGTTCACGGTAAAAATTCCAGGAGATCCAACCACCCCTGCCGGAACTCCCCAACCACCATTCACCAGATTCAAAATATATTAACACCAAAAACAGAGGAGCCATATGCCAAAATGGATCCCCAAAACCAAGTTCTACCAACTCCCAGGACTCCCCCCAGCCGCCACAACGAGAGGCCTTTGAACCCCTCAAAGGCCCGAGACCCCACCACACCGAAAAAATATGGCCCGCTAATGCCCTCCTGAATACCAAAGGCCCAAAAATCCATTCCCACCGTGTTCAAATGAACTCCATTGGCCAACCAAAAGGCCCCTTCCCCTTTTTCCAGCTCAAAATGTCGCACCGCAACACCTCCATTCCTGGCCACAAACCCGGACACCGCCCGATTTACCTTTATCCAGGCTTTATTCAACTTATCCAATGACCTCATGTTCCTCCATCGTTTTCGCGGCACGATTTCTGACCAAACAATGGTCAAAACAGGGTACAGGACCTATAAACGCAAACAATCCTGCTTGATATCTTTTATCAAGTCCCTAAAGGGTCGGGCCCCCAAGTCATTACCCCCGACGTGCAAAACTAAAATATTAGGAACCCTGTCCAACTGGACACTGTTATTAATCTCTTTTAGAACTCTATGCCATTCCATCCCCCTAAAACCCAACCAATGAATTATCGCCACCTCGCGATAAAAACCCAATTGTCTCCCCTCGTTCCGCACGTCGGCACGCTGCACTCCCCAATGGACATACGAATGGCCAAAAATCCACACCAACAAAGGCAGGGGACCTGAAAAAACACAAAGCAGAAAATCAAAATCAACGCAACCGAAGTAGCGGCCTTACAGCCCCCCACCTGCCAAAACAACACCACCAGCCCCCTCACTTTACGGGCGCACATAGCTCCGATATCTATCTGACCGCCACCTACCAATGCGCTGAATTGCCGGAACCCCCAGTCCCCCCAACGCTGCTTCCGTCGCTGCCCCAATCCTAAAAGAGTGAGGAGCGAAACAAGCCTCATCCAGACCCAGCAGCCCAATCGCCTTTCTGAAAATCACCGTAAATTGATACCGGGACAACAAGGAACCATCCATATGGCATAGTAACGACCGGTCCCGACTAGGCCGAAACTCCCAAAAATTTGCCAAACAGGTAACCGGACACATAACCGACCCCGGAACTGAACCCAACACGATCCTGCTACCCCTACCTTCTTGATCAGACTTTGAACGCCGCAACCACAACTCAACCCTGCCCGCCGATCAGGGCCGGCTCCAGGTTTTTGAGGGCCCCGGGCGAAAGAGTTTCAGTGGGCCCCCCCTTTAAGGCTACGTTCACATTTGCGTTATTGTGTGTTGCGTTGGAGACGCAACGCACAACGGATGCAAAACGCATGCAAAAACGCATTGTTTTGTGACGCATGCGTCCATTTTTGGCTTGATTTTGGACGCAAAAAAAATGCAACTTGCTGCGTCCTCTGCGTCCTGACGCTTGCACCAGAACTTTGCCTAACACATACCACGATTCATGATCGCATATATCACAGCCATGTAGTATATAACACAGCCATGTAGCATATAACAGCCCACGTAGCATATAACACAGCCACGAAGTATATTGCACAGCCCACGTAGCATATAACAGCCCATATAGTATATACAGTGGGGCAAAAAAGTATTTAGTCAGTCAGCAATAGTGCAAGTTCCACCACTTAAAAAGATGAGAGGCGTCTGTAATTTACATCATAGGTAGACCTCAACTATGGGAGACAAACTGAGAAAAAAAAATCCAGAAAATCACATTGTCTGTTTTTTTATCATTTTATTTGCATATTATGGTGGAAAATAAGTATTTGGTCAGAAACAAAATTTCATCTTAATACTTTGTAATATATCCTTTGTTGGCAATGACAGAGGTCAAACGTTTTCTGTAAGTCTTCACAAGGTTGCCACACACTGTTGTTGGTATGTTGGCCCATTCCTCCATGCAGATCTCCTCTAGAGCAGTGATGTTTTTGGCTTTTCGCTTGGCAACACGGATTTTCAACTCCCTCCAAAGGTTTTCTATAGGGTTGAGATCTGGAGACTGGCTAGGCCACTCCAGGACCTTGAAATGCTTCTTACGAAGCCACTCCTTCGTTGCCCTGGTGGTGTGCTTTGGATCATTGTCATGTTGAAAGACCCAGCCACGTTTCATCTTCAATGCCGTTGCTGATGGAAGGAGGTTTGCACTCAAAATCTCACGACACATGGCCCCATTCATTCTTTCATGTACCCGGATCAGTCGTCCTGGCCCCTTTGCAGAGAAACAGCCCCAAAGCATGATGTTTCCACCACCATGCTTTACAGTAGGTATGGTGTTTGATGGATGCAACTCAGTATTCTTTTTCCTCCAAACACGACAAGTTGTGTTTCTACCAAACAGTTCCAGTTTGGTTTCATCAGACCATAGGACATTCTCCCAAAACTCCTCTGGATCATCCAAATGCTCTCTAGCAAACTTCAGACGGGCCCGGACATGTACTGGCTTAAGTAGTGGGACACGTCTGGCACTGCAGGATCTGAGTCCATGGTGGCGTAGTGTGTTACTTATGGTAGGCCTTGTTACATTGGTCCCAGCTCTCTGCAGTTCATTCACTAGGTCCCCCCGCGTGGTTCTGGGATTTTTGCTCACCGTTCTTGTGATCATTCTGACCCCACGGGGTGGGATTTTGCGTGGAGCCCCAGATCGAGGGAGATTATCAGTGGTCTTGTATGTCTTCCATTTTCTAATTATTGCTCCCACTGTTGATTTCTTCACTCCAAGCTGGTTGGCTATTGCAGATTCAGTCTTCCCAGCCTGGTGCAGGGCTACAATTTTGTTTCTGGTGTCCTTTGACAGCTCTTTGGTCTTCACCATAGTGGAGTTTGGAGTCAGACTGTTTGAGGGTGTGCACAGGTGTCTTTTTATACTGATAACAAGTTTAAACAGGTGCCATTACTACAGGTAATGAGTGGAGGAAAGAGGAGACTCTTAAAGAAGTTGTTACAGGTCTGTGAGAGCCAGAAATCTTGATTGTTTGTTTCTGACCAAATACTTATTTTCCACCATAATATGCAAATAAAATGATAAAAAAACAGACAATGTGATTTTCTGGATTTTTTTTTCTCAGTTTGTCTCCCATAGTTGAGGTCTACCTATGATGTAAATTACAGACGCCTCTCATCTTTTTAAGTGGTGGAACTTGCACTATTGCTGACTGACTAAATACTTTTTTGCCCCACTGTAGCACAGCCACATAGTACATAACACGGCCCACGTAGTATATAGAACAGCCATGTAGTATATGTAGTATATACCACAGCCCACATAGCATATAACAGCCCATATAGTATATAGCAAGCACAGCCACATAGTATATAACACAGCCCACGTAGTATATAGAACAGCCCACATAGCATATAACAGCCCACGTAGTATATAACATGGCCCACGTAGTATATAGAACAGCCATGTAGTATATAGAACCACGATTCATGATCGCATATATCACAGCCATGTAGTATATAACACAGCCATGTAGCATATAACAGCCCACGTAGCATATAACACAGCCACGAAGTATATAGCACAGCCCACGTAGCATATAACAGCCCATATAGTATATAGCACAGCCACATATTATATAAAACAGCCCACGTAGTATATAACACGGCCCACGTAGTATATAGAACAGCCCACGTAGCATACAACAGCCCACGGAGTATATAACACGGCCCATGTAGTATATAGAACAGCCATGTAGTATATAGCACAGCCCACGTAGCATATAACAGCCCATATAGTATATAGCACAGCCACATAGTATATAACACGGCCCACGTAGTATATAGAACAGCCATGTAGTATATGTAGTATATAGCACAGCCCACATAGCATATAACAGCCCATGTAGTATATAGCAAGCACAGCCACATAGTATATAACACGGCCCACGTAGTATATAGAACAGCCTTGTATTATATAGCACAGCCCACGTTGCATATACCAGCCCATATAGTATATAGCACAGCCACATAGTATATAACACGGCCCACGTGGTATATAGAACAGCCATATATTATATAGCACAGCCCACGTAGCATATAACAGCCCATACAGTATATAGCACAGCCACATAGTATATAACACGGCCCATGTGGTATATAGAACAGCCATGTATTGTATAGCACAGCCCACGTAGCATATAACAGCCCATATAGTATATAGCAAAGCCACAGAGTATATAACACGGCCCACGTGGTATATAGAACAGCCCCTGGGGGAGCGGGGGCCCTAGGCAGCTGCCTGCCCCTAACGCCGGCCCTGAATGGGCCCCCCTGTCTCGCCAGGGCCCCGGCACTTGCCCGGGTATGCCGGGTGCTGACGCCGGCCCTGCCGCCGATAAAAACACATCGCGAGCCAACAAACCCCCCATAACTTTTTTGCTAGGTGAAACCAACTCACCAACCCACAATGCCCCAAAAAAGGCTAAAGAAAAAGCTAAACGAAATAAACACAATTCAAAAACCGACACACACACCGAAGGCAAAACCCCGCCAACCTTTCCAACAAGCTGAAACACACAGGACGTCTAGCATCCATGCGCCGCGGCCGCCGCCAAAAACCCTTTACCGCTTGCTTCACCAGAAAGATCTTAGTTAAATCCGTTTGACCACGCAATTTAAAGCCGAAAGCCAAGGCTGACATGACTTGTGACACTTTGGTGGAAGACCAACCTGCTGAAGCTCCCCAACTCAACCAAGACAACAACACCCCAGCCTGCTCCTGCTCACTCGACCCACACCCAGCACCCCGCAACAATTCCACCCAATCCAGCCAAGTAGCTTGGTAAGCCTCCCACATTCTGGGAGCCAACGACGACTTGATCAACGCCTCTGCATCTCGGACACCACAAGCCAAAGTTTTGCAGGGCATTCCAACCCAACGACCACCGCATCTGGAGCCAGGAATCGAAAACAATCGAACTGTGAATGCGAGAGAGTCAGCAATGGAATTATGAGCACCAGGAACATGCGTCGCAGTTACTTGCGCGTTCAACTTCAAACATGATAAGACCAGCTGTCTCAGCACCCGCACAACCGGGGGCGACGAAGCCGACAGATTGTTTATCGCACAAACCACCCCCATGTTGTCGCAGTAAAACCGAACCCGCCTGTTCCAAAAAACCTGCTGCCACAAATGCACCGCCTCCAAAATGGGAAAAATTTCCAAGAGTGCGATATTCCGAACCAGGCCAGAAGAAATCCAAGATGCAGGCCACGTTGCTGCGCTCCATTGCCCTCGAAAATACGCACCGAAACCTGACCCCCCGGCTGCGTCCGTAAACAAATCCAACAACTCATTATCAACCACTCCCTCAAGGAACAACGACCGGCCATTATAACTCTGTAAGAACCTACTCCACGCCGCCAAATCCTCTTTATGGTCCGCTGACAACCGTACAAAGTGATGAGGAGCACAAACTCCTGCCGTAGCCATGGCCAATCTCCTAGAAAAAACTCTGCCCATGGGCATAATTTGACAAGCAAAATTAAGTTTTCCAAGGAGAGATTGCAACTCCCTTAATGACAACTTCCTCAAACGACAAGCCCGCAGCACCTCTTTGCGCAAACCCACCACTTTCTCGATGGGCAACCTAAATTCCCACTGAATGGTATCGATTACGATACCGAGAAAACATAAACACGTGCTCTGGCCCTCCGTTTTGCCCGGAGCCAAAGGGACTCCAAAACGATGCGCCAGCCAGGCCGACGCACAAAAAGTCATCCAGCTAATGAATGACAGAATCGCAACCCGAAACATCTCGAACCACCCACTCCAAAAAGGAACTAAACGCCTCAAACAACGCGCAAGATAGCGAACACCCCATGGGCAAACACCTATCAACAAAGAAACGATCCTCCCAAAAACAGCCCAGCAACCAAACGCTATCTGGATGAACTGGCAACAAACGAAAAAGCCGATTCTATATCTGTCTTAGCTAGTAGAGCCCCTTTTCCGGATTTTTGAACCCATTCCACCGCTGTGTCAAAAGACGCATAAACCACCGAGCAAAGCCCAGGGTCAATCCCATCGTTAACAGACATACCTCTAGGATAAGACAGATGCTGAATCAAACGAAATTTCCCTTCCTCTTTCTCAGGCACAACCCCCAAAGGGGAAACCACCAAATCCTCCAAAGGAGGGACTCAAACGGGCCCACCATCCGACCCAACGCAACCTCCTTCCGTAACTTTTCGGAAACCACATCGGCGTGTAACAAAGCCGACCGCAAATTCTTCCTAAAACAAGGAACAGCAAACGAAGGGGCCGGGATTACAAAACCCCCTTGAAAACCAGACAACAGCAAAGCCGCTTTATCCCTATCTGGATATCTACTTAGATAAGGGACCATCTTTTCCCACTTCACCGGTGTCACCCCCCATGGGTATTACCGCTTCCTGGCTTCGCTCTACCCTTTTTAAAGCATTTTGCCGCCCCATGGGTGGAGCCGCTAGAATGGGAACACAAGTGCTTAAACTTGCAGTTGACTCCGAATCTACACTGACCTTTGTTAAACTGCCAACAAACACCCAATTTTTGTCCCCCTGCTTGACCAGTGGAACTAGAGGACCCTGCGGTACCGGACTGAAAACCCTGGCCGGAACCCCCGGCCCCTCCGTGAAAGGGATGGCCGAACTTGTACTGCGCCATCACTCGCAACCATAGACCAATGTCTTTTTGATCCCATCTAATGGCCGGCCGAACCGCTTTCCTCTGCCTGAACTGCTCATCATACCTTAGCCACGCCTGACCACCATAAACCCTGTGAGCCTCACTAATGGAATCCATGTAACAGAACAAACCCGAGCAGTTCTCGGGCACCTTCTCTCCAATCACACTGGCCAAAATGGCAAAAGCCTGCAGCCAGTTAGCAAACGTCTGAGGAATCAAGCGCCACCGCTGCTTTTCCTCATCCTCCTTTTTCCCCTCCTCCTTCTTCTTCTTATTCAGATTGAATTTCTCCAACGGGAGCAGCGAAAAAATTTCAACATATTCATCCTTCGCTATCTTTTCCCTAACTTCTTTTTTAAGATGCGCCCCTAAAGGACCTTCAAAACACACATAAACCTCGCCATGAGCCCTATCATCCAAATGCACCCTACACTCTTTCTCCTTCTCCGTCTGCACTGAGACCGATATCGGTGCAGGCGCCACCACTGGCGCCACCACTGACCCAATAGGCCCCAGCTGCGGGCTCAACCAAGCACCTAAATGTCTCTGAGCAGACATACCCTGCTCCAGCCTGGATAACAAATCCTGCACATTACCTAAAAGCTCACGGACCCCCGCTGAACCCGCATCACCCGCTACCCTCTCAACACTGCCAACCCCCTGACTACTCGTAAAAGCAGGTGATGACAATTTTGGAGTACAAAGACCTGACACGGACATATACTCACCGGGCTGCAAGGGATCTGTGGTCCCTCAAGCCGAAGTGCTGGCATCGAGATGTCCCTGACTCGCAGCGTCCCCGACAGACCTGCCCAAATCCAGCCGCTGACGGAGCCCCAGGAAGCCGGCCTGCGTGCCCTGTACCGTCACAGGCACGGAAGGTGGGGGGCCTGGACTCTGCATCCCCGAGGAGAAAGGTGCCTGCGTGGATGGGCCTGCAGCGCACCAGCTCATGTCTGCCCCAGCACCAGCCGCCGATGGAATCGTACCGTCCTGCCGACCTGATGCAGGAGAGCTCCCTGCCGCAGAAGGTAGGGCCAGCCCGGCTCCGTCCAGCCTCGGGCCGCCTGCCCTGACATCGCCCGTCGCAGTCACCGCGCTCACAGATGCGGCCGAGGCAGACCGTGTGGCAGGAGCCTCACCGCTGCGGCCTCCCGCTCCCACAGGCCCCAGGCGCTGACCGGCGCGCCGAGGCTCCGCCTCCGCTGCGCTACGAGGTGTAGGCCTTGCGACCTCCGCTGAGCCCCGTCTGGCAGTTGGATTCCTCCCAGGCCGGGGCTGACTAGCCTCTGATCTTACCGGCGCCCGGCCTGGAGGGTCCCGGGATGGGCTCTTGCGCCTGCGGGGGGCTCGAGGAACGGAGTCCGGTGACAGGCGCTCGGGGGGCCGCGTCCTCCAAGATCGCCGCTCCAGCGGCGCTGCAGCGACAGACGGCCCTGCTCCTGCGGACATGATGTGGGCCACTTGCGCTTCCAGCCATCCGGGGGGTGTGAAGCTGCCACCGCCCTGAGGCCCTCAAGGATCGTGTCAACGCCAGACATGACAGGTATGTCTGCTCACGATCCTGAAGAGCGGGAAGTGCTAGATTCCTCCCCCAAATCCCCACATATACCCTCCAGCTAACATCCTTCCCCCTCCTAATTAGCATAGTTACTACCCCTCTCCCACCCATTGTCATGTAGGCCTCCGCCTACGCCGTGGGGGGAGGGGTACGGCTCGCTCCGGCCTTTTCTTTTCAAAGAAACATTGATGATATAAACAAACATAAAAGCTGCAACAACAGGGAACAATCAAATAAACTAGAGTAACATGATAGCAATACCTGCAAACTGTACACAGTCACTGCAGGTAGCCTCATTGCAATTATCCTGTGGTGCCATTGCCACCCATTGTATTCCAGGACTGTCACGTCCCAAGACATGGGAATCATACAGTGTTGTAATGTCTTATTTCTGTTTTCCTGCTATGCAATATGGTTTGCCTTTTAGAAGTTTGTCCTGTCTCCCTGTCTCCTCTGCTCTCATGTCAGTAACCCCTCCCTCATTCTTGCCCAGATAGTGTATGTCAGCCATGTTGAATGATCATCTCTGTACAACTCTGGTTCAGAATAGTCTTTTTTTACTTTCTGTAATTGTGCACATTTGCAAGAGTTCAGCTTGAAAATAATCCTTTATATGGAATCTTCATACATGCCTCTGTAGTCAAGTTAAAGTTATCTGATGAAATTGTGAGTACTGATACAAACAGACATTCATAGAAACTCTGTCTCAAGAGCCCCATACTCGTCGCCTAGTTATGGAGTCAGAATAAGGACAATAGACAGTGGGTATGGAAAGTATTCAGACCCCTTTACATTTTTCACTCTTTGTTTCATTGCAGCCATTTGGTAAATTCAAAAAAGTTCATTTTTTTTTCACATTAACCCCTTACCGGCATCGGACGTACTATACCGTCCGATGCCGGCTCCCCTGCTTTGATGCAGGGCTCCGCGGTGAGCCCGCACCAAAGCCGGGACATGTCAGCTGTTTTGAACAGCTGACATGTGCCCGTAATAGGCGCGGGCAGAATCGCGATCTGCCCGCACCTATTAACTAGTTAAATGCCGCTGTCAAACGCAGACAGCGGCATTTAACTACCGCTTCCGGCCGGGCGGCCGGAAATGACGTCATCGCCGACCCCCGTCACATGATCGGGGGTCGGCGATGCTTGTATATTGTAACCATAGAGGTCCTTGAGACCTCTATGGTTACTGATTGCCCGTCGCTGTGAGCGCCACCCTGAGGTCGGCGCTCACAGCACACGTGCAATTCACGTGCAGATCGCTGCTATGTAGCAGAGCCGATCGGGTTGTGCCTGCTTCTAGCCTCTCATGGAGGCTATTGAAGCATGGCAAAAGTTAAAAAAAAAAGTTTAAAAAAATGTGAAAAAAATAAAAAAAACATAAAAGTTTAAATCACCCCCCTTTCGCCCCAATCAAAATAAATCAATAAAAAAAATATCAAATCTACGCATATTTGGTATCGCCGCGCTCAGAATCGCCTGATCTATCAAATAAAAAAAAGTATTAACCTGATCGCTAAACAGCGTAGCGGGAAAAAAACTCGAAACGCCAGAATTACGTTTTTTTGGTCGCCGCGACATTGCATTAAAATGCAATAACGGGCGATCAAAAGAACGTATCTGCACCGAAATGCTATCATTAAAAACGTCATCTCGGCACGCAAAAAATAAGCCCTCAACCGACCCCAGATGATGAAAAATGGAGACGCTACGAGTATCGGAAAATGGCGCAATTTTTTTTTTTTTTTTTTAGCAAAGTTTGGAATTTTTTTTCACCACTTAGATAAAAAATAACCTAGTCATGTTTGGTGTCTATGAACTCGTAATGACCTGGAGAATCATAATGGCAGGTCATTTTTAGCATTTAGTGAACCTAGCAAAAAAGCCAACCAAAAAACCAATGTGGGATTGCACTTTTTTTGCAATTTCACCGCACTTGGAATTTTTTTCCCGTTTTCTAGTACACGACATGCTAAAACCAATGATGTCGTTCAAAAGTACAACTCGTCCCGCAAAAAATAAGCCCTCACATGGCCAAATTGACGGAAAAATAAAAAAGTTATGGCTCTGGGAAGGAGGGGAGCGAAAAACGAACACGGAAAAACGAAAAATCCCCCGGTCATGAAGGGGTTAATGTACACTCTGCATCCCATCTTGACTGGAAAAAAAACAGAAATGTAGTAAGTTTTGCAAATTTATTAATAAAGAAAAACTGAAATATCACATGATCATAAGTATTTAGACCCTTTGCTCAGACACTCATATTAAGTCACATGCTGTCCATTTCCTTGTGATCCTCCTTGAGATGGTTCTACTGGGTGTTTTCCAGAAGTACAGTATACAGCATTGGATTTTGCTAAGAGAAAATGTCAAACTGCCATTGTAGTGCGCAGTAAGTTGTAGTCACAAGTACGTTTTAGGGCTTCTGCAGCCTCGCACCTATAAATTAGGAGGGTTATCATCGCTACAGAAATGCCAAACGTGGACACTAAATGTGGTTTAGGTACACTGTGTGGCTCAGAACATAGGGGGCATTTGGATTGGGGAACACAGAGATTTTGCTGAATTTCTTTTTGCGGGTGAGGAGCCATTTTGCTTTCCCACAACCTTTCTGCTACCAGTACTGTGGAAGCCCCCTATCTTTCCATTAACAGAGGACGGACCTGTGTGGGGACTTTTTTTGGTGTGAATTGATTTGAAGCTTTTGTTGAGAACATTTTACATAACATTTGGATCACATTTATCTGACACTCTACACTGAGCACGCACTTTGGGGTTTCCATCTAAATCTCCAAATGGCGTGATTCAGATGGTTTCAGGATCTATTCACTAAAATGAGGCAGCAGAGTTGCTCTGGACTCCGTCTGTCCTCTATTCAGTGGTCTCCTTTTCAGAGGTGCACAAAATTGTGGTGGACTGCACTTTTATGCACACCTAAAACGATGGACACCGCTGGATCATAGGCCAAATGGGTCCAGTGTCCCCATCTGCCTCATTATAAGGAATCTTCTGCCACAGGTTCCGTCTGAATCACATATTTCAGAGGTTTACACAGAAACCATTGGTGTAAGCTCTCAGCGTAGAAAGCAGGATAAATGTGCGCCGAGCCTTACTGCCATCTTTTTTATGTTTGACTGCTGTCACACACTAAAAAATGTTTTTTATTGCTTTTTGCATCCCTATATTTTGAGAGCTATAATTTTTCCATATTTCTGCCCACAGAGTAATGTGAGGGATTGTTTTTTGTAGGACAAGTTGACATTTTTATTGGTACCATTTTCAGTCACATAACCTCGTTTGATCTATTTCTATTCCA
Source organism: Ranitomeya imitator (assembly GCF_032444005.1). Classification (NCBI taxonomy): domain Eukaryota; kingdom Metazoa; phylum Chordata; class Amphibia; order Anura; family Dendrobatidae; genus Ranitomeya; species Ranitomeya imitator. Next base: position 472,235,252 of record NC_091283.1, read on the forward strand.
ATTTTTGGGAGGCAGAATAAACAGAAACCAGCAATTCAGGAATTTATTTATTTTTTTTTTATGCTGTTCTGCATGTGGTAAAATTGATAAGGCAGCTTTAATCTTCGGGTCAGTACGATTACAGCGATACCTTATTTATATTTTTTGTATATTTTGGTGCTTTTACACAGCAAAAACTATTTTGTAGAAAAAAGATTTGCTTTTGCAATGCTGTACTCGGAAAGCTATAACTTTTTTATCTTTCCACTGATAGAGCTGAATGGCATCTTGTTTTTTGCAGAACAAGATGATATTTTCAGCAGCACAATTTTTATTTACATTTGTCCTTTTGATCGCGTTTTATTCCACTTTTTCTTTCGCGGTTTGATGAAAAAGCATAGTTTTTTGCTCCGTTTTTTATTTATTCTTTTACGGTGTTCACTGAAGGGTTGAACTAGATAGTTTTGTATGGTGGGTCGTTCTAGACGTGGCGATACTAGATATGTTTACTTTTTTTTACATAAAAGTACAAATTTATGGGTACAATATACTTGCATTTTTTAAAATTATTTTGCCATTTTAAAAAAATATTTTTCCAATTTATTTTAACTTTGTTACTTAGTCCCTTTATGGGACTTTCACTTTTCAGCAATCTGATTGCTGTTATAATACATTGCAATGTGTCAGTTCTGCTCTCTCAAAGCTTCTTAGACCTTGCTATCAGCATGGAGCCTGGTGACCCGGATGTCCTCATGATGACGTCAAATCACCATGGCAACGATCAGATCCCCGCGAATACATTTAATAGGGACAGTCGGGTTTGGGTTATGACCACTAGATGGGTACACCCATAAGGCTCACCCACCTTATTTAGGACAATCGACCTTGTTCAAGCGGGGGGCGGAGTGCGAGGTATCTTAATAAATGAACCACACAGTAGTCGTGGCTGAGCTTTTTGGGTGTCTTATGGGGTTATCTGGCAGCTCGGGCATGTAGCCCACCCGAGCACAAAGGGGTCTGACCCCCGACTGCCTAATACAGGAAGACCTTCCTGACTTATTCCCATCTAACCCCTCCTACAGTTAACTCCTACAGTGCTATAAACAGAGTAGCGACCTCTATGTACCCATCTAGTGGTCATAACCCAAACCCGACTGTCCCTCTTAAATACATGGTGCAGCAACATGAAATATACATTGGTAATACAGTATAAATATACATATATATATATACAGTATATATATATATATATATATATATATATATATACCTGTACAGTAGCAGCAAGGGGACTTAAAGGGGTAAGGCTCTCAACCCCTTCCATTCCTCTCTTCCTTTTACCATTGTAGTCCCCGACAATGCTACGCTTATAATAAAACTATTAAACTTTACTATTTTACAATGAATACTCCACGCAAGGAGAACATGTATACAGTAGCAGCTCATGTGAAGTCAATGTTCACTTCATTTTCTTGTTTTTTTTTGTTTTTTTTTTTAAATCAAGTCAATAAATGACCCTCCTTGTTGGATCTTAAGGATGATTCCCCTTCCTTTAGGGGGAGCACTAACTTCTGCCGATATATACACACAGGTGCACAGGAACAGTCCATCCGTAAGCACCGTCAGTCCATACTTTAACATATTTACACTCGGCTGAGTCCCTAAAGAGGTGTCCATTAATTTACCCACATTCAAACGGGCACCTTCTCGGCACTTTGTCCTTAAAGGGCCACTGTCACCCCCTCCAGCCGTTATAAACTGAAAGAGCCACCTTGTGCAGCAGTAATGCTGCATTCTAACAAGGTGGCTCTTTTAGTTTTTGGCGCATTTATTCCCAGAATAAAGCATTTTATAACTTCGCCAAAATACCTTTCTTTAGACAGGGAGGCAGGTCTTAACCCCCCTGCTGGAAACGCCACACTGCCGTCACTCAAATCTTCAGGGGCGCCGCCCCCTCTGTGCTGTTTTCCCATGAAATCCGGTGCCTGCGCTGTTTAGTACTGGCTGGTGCAGGCGCATTGAGCTCTGGCTGTCTGACCTCACATGCAGTATTGCAGACTGCGCCTGTGCGGCCAGTGTGGTCACCCACCTTGGGAATCCCAGCCCCGCAGTGTGTTATGCATTATGCAGCACTACTGCTGCACAAGGTGGCTCTTTTAGTTTATAACGGCTGGAGGGGGTGACAGTGGCCCTTTAAGGGAGGCGTCCCCCTCCCTTTGTGGATAGCATGGTCCCGTGCTCCATGTTCGGGCTGCCTGGTCCTTAAAACGCAGTCCATTGTTGCAGTCACACCTGATCCATCAGTTTATGGACCCGTAGGTCCACAAAAGATAAGCCCTGCCATTAGCAGAAGGGGCACAATGGGTGCAACAAAGCGTATTTACAAATTAATGTATTATTTCTTTCTGGCTGCAACGGCCCCATTGCCCCCATCCTGGGTCGTATTAGGGCTTCTTTGCCTATGAGGATGCACAACAGTCCCGTATTTGGCTAATGTAGCAATGGTGCAATGAGCACAACATTTCAGTCACAGATTTAAACACACAGTTCAATGGCACGCGTCCCATGTCGCTTTCTCATCAGGGTTCCATGCCCGTTGACAACCCTGCAGCCACAGGTGTCGAATCCTCCCACCACGATGGCAGGAGAGGGGTAGGTCTTCACCATGCAGGGGCCAGGGAACAGGGGCCAACTGCACCGGTTCTGGGTCTGGGTCTCCTCTGGGCATAATAGGGGGGGAGACACAATCCCCTTCTATCAGGGGTCTGAAATATTTTGCAGAAGCAGCTTTGACATAAACATTGGTCGTTTGTACTGGCCTTCTGAATCTGTTGGGCTGGGGACAGGCCATGAGGTGCGGGTCCGCTATGCAGGGGCACACTACTCGGGATGGGAGGCCGGGTGACAGACCGGGCATCTGGGGTGAGGGAATGGGGCATGGACCAGCCTTCCGGGGACAAGGACTGAGTTGCACTCACCGCCTACAGCTCCATCAGCTTGGCCGCGGCCGTCCCGCAAGCGTTGGATCCTTCCACGGACACAGTGGCGCACTCCGGCTCGGCCTTCACTTCCGGCGCGGGCTCCTCCGAGTCAGTCGCTGTTTCCAGTCCACTGGTCCCCAGCTCCAGATGATGTCGTTATGGCTCCTGGTGAAGAGGTTCCGGCTTCTAGTGAAGTCGCGGCTCCCGATGTTCCAGCTCTGGCAGCCACCAGCAGCGCTCCTTTGCAGGTACAGGGAACCGGTTGGTACGGACTTTGTCAACGACTCCTCTTAGCCTTCCAGGTCAGGTCTTTTCCTCTTCGTCTGTCGCCGTCTCCTTTCAATATGGCCTAGGCCGCCGCAGCTGCACATGGGCTGTTCTTCTGGGCCCCACCCATCCCATGGTGGGGTCGCTTCCTGCCACTCCACCCATTTTCTGGATACCTGTTGCAAGGGGCGAGTTCTTCTCCTTCTCCATTGTACCCACCAGGGGTGGGCCAGGAGTTGTTGGCAGTAATCTGTTGGCGCCATTCCTGTGCCATCACGGCCACGAAGGGTGTCGTTACAGTCCTTTTTGGCGCCAAAGTCCTCCATCTTAATGGCCGCCATCTTATCACTCACAATGTCAGTCACAATTATAGTTTTTGACAAGTCCAGATCATCAGTCACATCCAGTATTTTACTCACATTTTCAACCCGCACTTTTCGGGTCAAATTTGTCACATCATCAGCATCTCTTTTTATTTTACTTGAATCTTCCTCTCTTCTTGCAGTTCCTCCACACTGTAAGGTGTCGGCATCCTGCCACCTATGCCAATTGTAAAGGTGGGCCAGTAGTTGTAGTCTTGGCTGAGCTTTTTGGGTGTCTGATACCCTGGCCTCCCTCTACAGGAAAAAGGTGTTTCTTATATTGCATCTTGTGCTCAGTACTCACTGTGCTGTCAGTGTCCCCTTTGCTGTGCTGGCAAACGGTTGCTTCTTGATTCCACTAAATAGAGACACAGTCCAGGGCAACTCTCAACTGAACAAATTTATTTACTTCAGGACACAGCACATCCAAGTAATCTCTAGCATTTCCATCACAGTTGTTACAGCATATCACTTCATCTTTCCCTACACTGTTTCCTGCGTCACTAAGTGTTTCCGTGGGTCGGGGCATCTCAGATGGCCCCTCAGTGTCCTCCCTGTAAAGCGTCACTATGGTGATGCACTTCTCTGCCAGTTTCACCCCTGACATCAGAGATTCAACCCAGGAAGCTATCCGCCACATTCTGGAACGACCTGCCCGTACACTTTTACTGTGACCTCTTTGTCTTCCACTGCTTCCTTCCTTTCTCTACTGTAGGAAGTGCTGCACTTTACTCTTCTCTGTGTACCCTGGATGGCTGGGCACCAGCTTGAACGTTATGGGGTTATCTGGCAGCTCGGGCATGTAGCCCACCTGATCACTAAGGGGTCTGAATCCCCGACTGCCTAATACAGGAAGACTATCCAGACTTATTCCCATCTAACCCCTCCTACAGTTAACTCCTACAGTGCTATATACAGAGTAGCGACCTCTATGTCTCCATCTAGTGGTCATAACCCAAACTGTACTGTCCCTATTAAATACATGGTGCAGCAACATGAATTATACATTGTTAATACAGTATAAATATACATATACAGTGCCTTGCAAAAGTATTCGGCCCCCTGGAACTTTTCAACCTTTTCCCACATATCATGCTTCAAACATAAAGATACCAAATGTAAATTTTTGAACTAAATTTATTGGTTATTTAAAATTTTTGTGGAAATTCAAAAACTGAACAGTGGGGCGTGCAATATTATTCGGCCCCTTTACTTTCAGTGCAGCAAACTCACTCCAGAAGTTTATTGTGGATCTCTGAATGATCCAATGTTGTCCTAAATGCCTAATGATGATAAATATATAATCAAGTCTCCGTATAAATTCACCTACTCTGTGATAGTCTCAGGGTTCTGTTTGAAGCACAGAGAGCATCATAGTAACATAGTTAGTAAGGCCGAAAAAAGACATTTGTCTATCCAGTTCAGCCTATATTCCATCATAATAAATACCCAGATCTACGTCCTTCTACAGAACCTAATAATTGTATGATACAATATTGTTCTGCTCCAGGAAGACATCCAGGCCTCTCTTGAACCCCTCGACTGAGTTCGCCATCACCACCTCCTCAGGCAAGCAATTCCAGATTCTCACTGCCCTAACAGTAAAGAATCCTCTTCTATGTTGGTGGAAAAACCTTCTCTCCTCCAGACGCAAAGAATGCCCCCTTGTGCCCGTCACCTTCCTTGGTATAAACAGATCCTCAGCGAGATATTTGTATTGTCCCCTTATATACTTATACATGGTTATTAGATCGCCCCTCAGTCGTCTTTTTTCTAGACTAAATAATCCTAATTTCGCTAATCTATCTGGGTATTGTAGTTCTCCCATCCCCTTTATTAATTTTGTTGCCCTCCTTTGTACTCTCTCTAGTTCCATTATATCCTTCCTGAGCACCGGTGCCCAAAACTGGACACAGTACTCCATGTGCGGTCTAACTAGGGATTTGTACAGAGGCAGTATAATGCTCTCATCATGTGTATCCAGACCTCTTTTAATGCACCCCATGATCCTGTTTGCCTTGGCAGCTGCTGCCTGGCACTGGCTGCTCCAGGTAAGTTTATCATTAACTAGGATCCCCAAGTCCTTCTCCCTGTCAGATTTACCCAGTGGTTTCCCGTTCAGTGTGTAATGGTGATATTGATTCCCTCTTCCCATGTGTATAACCTTACATTTATCATTGTTAAACCTCATCTGCCACCTTTCAGCCCAAGTTTCCAACTTATCCAGATCCATCTGTAGCAGAATACTATCTTCTCTTGTATTAACTGCTTTACATAGTTTTGTATCATCTGCAAATATCGATATTTTACTGTGTAAACCTTCTACCAGATCATTAATGAATATGTTGAAGAGAACAGGTCCCAATACTGACCCCTGCGGTACCCCACTGGTCACAGCGACCCAGTTAGAGACTATACCATTTATAACCACCCTCTGCTTTCTATCACTAAGCCAGTTACTAACCCATTTACACACATTTTCCCCCAGACCAAGCATTCTCATTTTGTGTACCAACCTCTTGTGCGGCACGGTATCAAACGCTTTGGAAAAATCGAGATATACCACGTCCAATGACTCACCGTGGTCCAGCCTATAGCTTACCTCGTCATAAAAACTGATTAGATTGGTTTGACAGGAGCGATTTCTCATAAACCCATGCTGATATGGAGTTAAACAGTTATTCTCATTGAGATAATCCAGAATAACATCCCTCAGAAACCCTTCAAATATTTTACCAACAATAGAGGTTAGACTTACTGGCCTATAATTTCCAGGTTCACTTTTAGAGCCCTTTTTGAATATTGGCACCACATTTGCTATGCGCCAGTCCTGCGGAACAGACCCTGTCGCTATAGAGTCACTAAAAATAAGAAATAATGGTTTATCTATTACATTACTTAGTTCTCTTAGTACTCGTGGGTGTATGCCATCCGGACCCGGAGATTTATCTATTTTAATCTTATTTAGCCGGTTTCGCACCTCTTCTTGGGTTAGATTGGTGACCCTTAATATAGGGTTTTCATTGTTTCTTGGGATTTCACCTAGCATTTCATTTTCCACCGTGAATACCGTGGAGAAGAAGGTGTTTAATATGTTAGCTTTTTCCTCGTCATCTACAACCATTCTTTCCTCACTATTTTTTAAGGGGCCTACATTTTCAGTTTTTATTCTTTTACTATTGATATAGTTGAAGAACAGTTTGGGATTAGTTTTACTCTCCTTAGCAATGTGCTTCTCTGTTTCCTTTTTGGCAGCTTTAATTAGTTTTTTAGATAAAGTATTTTTCTCCCTATAGTTTTTTAGAGCTTCAATGGTGCCATCCTGCTTTAGTAGTGCAAATGCTTTCTTTTTACTGTTAATTGCCTGTCTTACTTCTTTGTTTAGCCACATTGGGTTTTTCCTATTTCTAGTCCTTTTATTCCCACAAGGTATAAACCGCTTACACTGCCTATTTAGGATGTTCTTAAACATTTCCCATTTATTATCTGTATTCTTATTTCTGAGGATATTGTCCCAGTCTACCAGATTAAGGGCATCTCTAAGCTGTTCAAACTTTGCCTTCCTAAAGTTCAATGTTTTTGTGACTCCCTGACAAGTCCCCCTAGTGAAAGACAGGTGAAACTGCACAATATTGTGGTCGCTATTTCCTAAATGCCCGACCACCTGCAGATTTGTTATTCTGTCAGGTCTATTAGATAGTATTAGGTCTAAAAGTGCTGCTCCTCTGGTTGGATTCTGCACCAATTGTGAAAGATAATTTTTCTTGGTTATTAGCAGAAACCTGTTGCCTTTATGGGTTTCACAGGTTTCTGTTTCCCAGTTAATATCCGGGTAGTTAAAGTCCCCCATAACCAGGACCTCATTATGGGTTGCAGCTTCATCTATCTGCTTTAGAAGTAGACTTTCCATGCTTTCTGTTATATTTGGGGGTTTGTAACAGACCCCAATGAGAATTTTGTTACCATTTTTCCCTCCATGAATTTCAACCCATATGGACTCGACATCCTCATTCCCTTCGCTAATATCCTCCCTTAAAGTGGACTTTAGACAAGACTTTACATAGAGACAAACCCCTCCTCCTCTCCGATTTTTACGATCCTTTCTAAACAGACTGTAACCCTGTAAGTTAACTGCCCAGTCATAGCTTTCATCTAACCATGTCTCGGTTATTCCCACTATGTCAAAGTTACCTGTAGATATTTCTGCTTCTAGTTCTTCCATCTTGTTTGTCAGGCTTCTGGCGTTTGCGAGCATGCAGTTTAGAGGATTTTGTTTTGTTCCAATCTCCTCACTGTGGATTGTTTTAGAAATGTTCTTACCTCCCTTCAGAGTATGTTTTCCTGGGTCGTCTTTGTTCGAGTCTAATGTTTTTCTTCCCGTCCCCTCTTCTTCTAGTTTAACGCCCTCCTGATGAGTGTAGCGAGTCTTCTGGCGAATGTGTGTTTCCCAGGTTTGTTGAGGTGTAGTCCGTCTCTGGCGAGGAGTCCATCATACCAGTAATTCACACCGTGGTCCAGGAATCCAAATCCTTGTTGTCTGCACCATCGTCTTAGCCAGTTGTTTGCATCAAGGATCCTGTTCCATCTCCTGGTGCCATGCCCGTCTACTGGAAGGATAGAAGAAAAAACTACCTGTGCATCCAGTTCCTTTACTTTCTTCCCCAACTCTTCAAAGTCCTTGCAGATTGTCGGTAGGTCCTTCCTTGCCGTGTCATTGGTGCCAACATGTATCAGAAGAAATGGGTGGACGTCCTTGGAGCTGAAGAGCTTTGGTATCCTATCGGTCACATCCTTGATCATCGCACCTGGAAGGCAGCATACTTCTCTTGCAGTTATGTCCGGTCTGCAGATGGCTGCTTCTGTGCCTCTCAGTAGTGAGTCTCCCACCACCACCACTCTTCGTTGCTTCTTGGCTGTACTTTTTGCTGTCACTTGTTGCTGTGTGCCCTTTTCTTTTTTGCTTGCTGGTATTGCTTCATTCTTAGGTGTGCCATCTTCATCCTCTACAAAGATTTGATATCGGTTCTTCAGTTGTGTGGTTGGTGATTTCTCCATGGTCTTCTTGCTTCTTTTGGTCACATGCTTCCACTCATCTGCTTTTGGAGGTTCTCTGACACTTTTTTCACCTTCTGCGACCAGTAGAGATGCTTCTGTTCTGTCTAGAAAGTCTTCATTCTCTTTGATGAGTTTCAAAGTTGCTATTCTTTCTTCCAGACCCCGCACCTTTTCTTCTAAAAGGGCCACTAGTCTACACTTCTGACAGGTGAAATTGGATTCTTCTTCTGGTCGATCTGTGAACATGTAGCACATGCTGCAGCTCACCATGTAGGTTGTCACATCTGCCATGTTGCTCCTAGATCCTGCTGACTTGCTGTGTGTTTTCCTTCTTGTGTAATCTACTCAGCCAAGCTCTCTTGCAATAATGTCCTACAGGCAAAAATTTGCGCGCCGTAAGGCGCGCGGTTTGGTGATGCTTTCGAAGCAGCTGGTCCCGGCTGTACCCAACGATCTTCTAGCTTAGGGAGACTTCGCTTCTCCCAGAAGGCACCTGGAATATGCAAATTAGCCTCCTGAAGCTTGAATCCCTGGTTTGGTGATGCTTTCGAAGCAGCTGGTCCCGGCTGTACCCAACGATCTTCTAGCTTAGGGAGACTTCGCTTCTCCCAGAAGGCACCTGGAATATGCAAATTAGCCTCCTGAAGCTTGAATCCCTGGTTTGGTGATGCTTTCGAAGCAGCTGGTCCCGGCTGTACCCAACGATCTTCTAGCTTAGGGAGACTTCGCTTCTCCCAGAAGGCACCTGGAATATGCAAATTAGCCTCCTGAAGCTTGAATCCCTGGTTTGGTGATGCTTTCGAAGCAGCTGGTCCCGGCTGTACCCAACGATCTTCTAGCTTAGGGAGACTTCGCTTCTCCCAGAAGGCACCTGGAATATGCAAATTAGCCTCCTGAAGCTTGAATCCCTGGTTTGGTGATGCTTTCGAAGCAGCTGGTCCCGGCTGTACCCAACGATCTTCTAGCTTAGGGAGACTTCGCTTCTCCCAGAAGGCACCTGGAATATGCAAATTAGCCTCCTGAAGCTTGAATCCCTGGTTTGGTGATGCTTTCGAAGCAGCTGGTCCCGGCTGTACCCAACGATCTTCTAGCTTAGGGAGACTTCGCTTCTCCCAGAAGGCACCTGGAATATGCAAATTAGCCTCCTGAAGCTTGAATCCCTGGTTTGGTGATGCTTTCGAAGCAGCTGGTCCCGGCTGTACCCAACGATCTTCTAGCTTAGGGAGACTTCGCTTCTCCCAGAAGGCACCTGGAATATGCAAATTAGCCTCCTGAAGCTTGAATCCCTGGTTTGGTGATGCTTTCGAAGCAGCTGGTCCCGGCTGTACCCAACGATCTTCTAGCTTAGGGAGACTTCGCTTCTCCCAGAAGGCACCTGGAATATGCAAATTAGCCTCCTGAAGCTTGAATCCCTGGTTTGGTGATGCTTTCGAAGCAGCTGGTCCCGGCTGTACCCAACGATCTTCTAGCTTAGGGAGACTTCGCTTCTCCCAGAAGGCACCTGGAATATGCAAATTAGCCTCCTGAAGCTTGAATCCCTGGTTTGGTGATGCTTTCGAAGCAGCTGGTCCCGGCTGTACCCAACGATCTTCTAGCTTAGGGAGACTTCGCTTCTCCCAGAAGGCACCTGGAATATGCAAATTAGCCTCCTGAAGCTTGAATCCCTGGTTTGGTGATGCTTTCGAAGCAGCTGGTCCCGGCTGTACCCAACGATCTTCTAGCTTAGGGAGACTTCGCTTCTCCCAGAAGGCACCTGGAATATGCAAATTAGCCTCCTGAAGCTTGAATCCCTGGTTTGGTGATGCTTTCGAAGCAGCTGGTCCCGGCTGTACCCAACGATCTTCTAGCTTAGGGAGACTTCGCTTCTCCCAGAAGGCACCTGGAATATGCAAATTAGCCTCCTGAAGCTTGAATCCCTGGTTTGGTGATGCTTTCGAAGCAGCTGGTCCCGGCTGTACCCAACGATCTTCTAGCTTAGGGAGACTTCGCTTCTCCCAGAAGGCACCTGGAATATGCAAATTAGCCTCCTGAAGCTTGAATCCCTGGTTTGGTGATGCTTTCGAAGCAGCTGGTCCCGGCTGTACCCAACGATCTTCTAGCTTAGGGAGACTTCGCTTCTCCCAGAAGGCACCTGGAATATGCAAATTAGCCTCCTGAAGCTTGAATCCCTGGTTTGGTGATGCTTTCGAAGCAGCTGGTCCCGGCTGTACCCAACGATCTTCTAGCTTAGGGAGACTTCGCTTCTCCCAGAAGGCACCTGGAATATGCAAATTAGCCTCCTGAAGCTTGAATCCCTGGTTTGGTGATGCTTTCGAAGCAGCTGGTCCCGGCTGTACCCAACGATCTTCTAGCTTAGGGAGACTTCGCTTCTCCCAGAAGGCACCTGGAATATGCAAATTAGCCTCCTGAAGCTTGAATCCCTGGTTTGGTGATGCTTTCGAAGCAGCTGGTCCCGGCTGTACCCAACGATCTTCTAGCTTAGGGAGACTTCGCTTCTCCCAGAAGGCACCTGGAATATGCAAATTAGCCTCCTGAAGCTTGAATCCCTGGTTTGGTGATGCTTTCGAAGCAGCTGGTCCCGGCTGTACCCAACGATCTTCTAGCTTAGGGAGACTTCGCTTCTCCCAGAAGGCACCTGGAATATGCAAATTAGCCTCCTGAAGCTTGAATCCCTGGTTTGGTGATGCTTTCGAAGCAGCTGGTCCCGGCTGTACCCAACGATCTTCTAGCTTAGGGAGACTTCGCTTCTCCCAGAAGGCACCTGGAATATGCAAATTAGCCTCCTGAAGCTTGAATCCCTGGTTTGGTGATGCTTTCGAAGCAGCTGGTCCCGGCTGTACCCAACGATCTTCTAGCTTAGGGAGACTTCGCTTCTCCCAGAAGGCACCTGGAATATGCAAATTAGCCTCCTGAAGCTTGAATCCCTGGTTTGGTGATGCTTTCGAAGCAGCTGGTCCCGGCTGTACCCAACGATCTTCTAGCTTAGGGAGACTTCGCTTCTCCCAGAAGGCACCTGGAATATGCAAATTAGCCTCCTGAAGCTTGAATCCCTGGTTTGGTGATGCTTTCGAAGCAGCTGGTCCCGGCTGTACCCAACGATCTTCTAGCTTAGGGAGACTTCGCTTCTCCCAGAAGGCACCTGGAATATGCAAATTAGCCTCCTGAAGCTTGAATCCCTGGTTTGGTGATGCTTTCGAAGCAGCTGGTCCCGGCTGTACCCAACGATCTTCTAGCTTAGGGAGACTTCGCTTCTCCCAGAAGGCACCTGGAATATGCAAATTAGCCTCCTGAAGCTTGAATCCCTGGTTTGGTGATGCTTTCGAAGCAGCTGGTCCCGGCTGTACCCAACGATCTTCTAGCTTAGGGAGACTTCGCTTCTCCCAGAAGGCACCTGGAATATGCAAATTAGCCTCCTGAAGCTTGAATCCCTGGTTTGGTGATGCTTTCGAAGCAGCTGGTCCCGGCTGTACCCAACGATCTTCTAGCTTAGGGAGACTTCGCTTCTCCCAGAAGGCACCTGGAATATGCAAATTAGCCTCCTGAAGCTTGAATCCCTGGTTTGGTGATGCTTTCGAAGCAGCTGGTCCCGGCTGTACCCAACGATCTTCTAGCTTAGGGAGACTTCGCTTCTCCCAGAAGGCACCTGGAATATGCAAATTAGCCTCCTGAAGCTTGAATCCCTGGTTTGGTGATGCTTTCGAAGCAGCTGGTCCCGGCTGTACCCAACGATCTTCTAGCTTAGGGAGACTTCGCTTCTCCCAGAAGGCACCTGGAATATGCAAATTAGCCTCCTGAAGCTTGAATCCCTGGTTTGGTGATGCTTTCGAAGCAGCTGGTCCCGGCTGTACCCAACGATCTTCTAGCTTAGGGAGACTTCGCTTCTCCCAGAAGGCACCTGGAATATGCAAATTAGCCTCCTGAAGCTTGAATCCCTGGTTTGGTGATGCTTTCGAAGCAGCTGGTCCCGGCTGTACCCAACGATCTTCTAGCTTAGGGAGACTTCGCTTCTCCCAGAAGGCACCTGGAATATGCAAATTAGCCTCCTGAAGCTTGAATCCCTGGTTTGGTGATGCTTTCGAAGCAGCTGGTCCCGGCTGTATCCAACGATCTTCTAGCTTAGGGAGACTTCGCTTCTCCCAGAAGGCACCTGGAATATGCAAATTAGCCTCCTGAAGCTTGAATCCCTGGTTTGGTGATGCTTTCGAAGCAGCTGGTCCCGGCTGTACCCAACGATCTTCTAGCTTAGGGAGACTTCGCTTCTCCCAGAAGGCACCTGGAATATGCAAATTAGCCTCCTGAAGCTTGAATCCCTGGTTTGGTGATGCTTTCGAAGCAGCTGGTCCCGGCTGTACCCAACGATCTTCTAGCTTAGGGAGACTTCGCTTCTCCCAGAAGGCACCTGGAATATGCAAATTAGCCTCCTGAAGCTTGAATCCCTGGTTTGGTGATGCTTTCGAAGCAGCTGGTCCCGGCTGTACCCAACGATCTTCTAGCTTAGGGAGACTTCGCTTCTCCCAGAAGGCACCTGGAATATGCAAATTAGCCTCCTGAAGCTTGAATCCCTGGTTTGGTGATGCTTTCGAAGCAGCTGGTCCCGGCTGTACCCAACGATCTTCTAGCTTAGGGAGACTTCGCTTCTCCCAGAAGGCACCTGGAATATGCAAATTAGCCTCCTGAAGCTTGAATCCCTGGTTTGGTGATGCTTTCGAAGCAGCTGGTCCCGGCTGTACCCAACGATCTTCTAGCTTAGGGAGACTTCGCTTCTCCCAGAAGGCACCTGGAATATGCAAATTAGCCTCCTGAAGCTTGAATCCCTGGTTTGGTGATGCTTTCGAAGCAGCTGGTCCCGGCTGTACCCAACGATCTTCTAGCTTAGGGAGACTTCGCTTCTCCCAGAAGGCACCTGGAATATGCAAATTAGCCTCCTGAAGCTTGAATCCCTGGTTTGGTGATGCTTTCGAAGCAGCTGGTCCCGGCTGTACCCAACGATCTTCTAGCTTAGGGAGACTTCGCTTCTCCCAGAAGGCACCTGGAATATGCAAATTAGCCTCCTGAAGCTTGAATCCCTGGTTTGGTGATGCTTTCGAAGCAGCTGGTCCCGGCTGTACCCAACGATCTTCTAGCTTAGGGAGACTTCGCTTCTCCCAGAAGGCACCTGGAATATGCAAATTAGCCTCCTGAAGCTTGAATCCCTGGTTTGGTGATGCTTTCGAAGCAGCTGGTCCCGGCTGTATCCAACGATCTTCTAGCTTAGGAAGACTTCGCTTCTCCCAGAAGGCACCTGGAATATGCAAATTAGCCTCCTGAAGCTTGAATCCCTGGTTTGAAGGCCAGGAACACATCATGAAGACCAAGGAACACAACAGGCAGGTCTGTGATACTGTTGTGGAGAAGTTTAACCCCTTAACGACCGCCGATACGCCTTTTAATGGTGGCAGTTAAGGGTACTTAAACCACAGTTTTTCAACGCATCCGCTGCCCAGTCTATGTCCTGGGGAGGAGGGGGCAGAGTTACGGCCACGCATGCATGGTTGGAAATGGCGGACGCGAAGTACAAAAAACGTTACATTGAATGTTTTTTTGTGACAACGGTCTGCCAAAACACAACGGATCCAGTGCATGATGGACACGACATGTGGCTATCCGTCGCGATCCGTCGGCAATACAAGTCAATGGGCAAAAAAACGCATCCTGCGTTTACATTTGCAGGATCCGTTTTTTGTCCAAAACGACGGATTGCGACGGATGTCACATGACGCAAGTGTGAAAGTAGCCTTAGGGCTAGGGTTAGGGTTGGGGCTAAAGTTAGGGCTAGGGTTGGGCTAGGGTTAGGGTTGGGGCTAAAGTTAGGGTTAGCGTTGGGGCTAAATTTAGGGTTAGGGTTAGGGCTAGGGTTGGGCTAAAGTTAGGGTTAGGGCTAGGGTTAGGGTTGGGGCTACAGTTAGGGCTAGGGTTGCGGCTAAAGTTAGGGTTAGGGTTTGGATTAGGGTTGGTATTAGGGTTAGGGTTGGCATTAGGGTTACGCTTGGGATTAGGGTTAGGTTTGGGATTAGGGTTAAGGTTAGGGTTTGGATTAGGGTTAGGGGTGTATTTAGATTAGGGTTAGGTTTCAGGTTAGGGTTGAGATTAGGATTAGGGGTGTGTTGGATTTAGGGTTTTGATTAGGACTATCGTTAGGGTTGAGATTAGGGTTGTTTTGGGGTTAGGGTTGTGATTATCGTTAGGGTTGTGATTAGGATTATGGATTGGGTTGGGATTAGGGTTAGGGGTGTGTTGGGGTTAGGGTTGGAGTTAGAATTGGGGGGTTTCCACTGTTTAGGTACATCAGGGGGTCTCCAAACACGACAGCCAATTTTGCGCTCAAAAAGTCAAATGGTGCTCCCTCCCTTCTGAGCTCTGCCGTGCACCCAAACAGTGGTTTACCCCCACATATGGGGCATCAGCGTACTCGGGATAAATTGGACAACAACTTTTGTGGTCCAATTTCTCCTGTTACCCTTGTGAAAATAAAAACTTGGGGGCTACAAAATCTTTTTTGTGGAAAAAAAAATATTTTTTATTTTCACGACTCTGCATTATAAACTTCTGTGAAGCACTTGGGCATTCAAAGTTCTCACCACACATCTAGATAAGTTCCTTGGTGGGTATAGTTTCCAAAATGGGGTCAGTTTTGGGGGGTTACTACTGTTTAGGTACATCAGGGGCAATGCAAACGCAACATAACGCCCGCAGACCATTCTATCAAAGTCTGCATTCCAAAACGGCTCTCCTTCCCTTCCGAGCTCTGCCATGCGCCCAAACAGTGGTCCACCCACATATGGGGTATCGGCCTATTCAGAATAAATTGCACAATAAATTATGGGGTCAAATTTCTCCTGTTACCCTTGTGAAAGTAAAAATTTGTGGGTGAAAAGATCATTTTTGTGAAAAAAATATGATTTCTTTTATTTTCATGGCTCTGCATTATAAACTTCTGTGAAGCAGTTCATAGTGCTCACCACACATCTAGATATGCTCTTTGGGGGGTCTAGTTTCCAAAATGGGGTCACTTGTTTAGGTACATCAGGAGCTCTGCAAATGCAACATGACGCCCGCACACCATCCCATCAAAGTCTGCATTCCAAGCGGCGCTCCTTCCCTTCCGAGCCCCGATGGGTGCCCAAACAGTGCCCCCCCCCCCCCACATATGGGATATCAGCATACTCAGGATAAACTGATCAACAGATTTTGGGGTCCAATGTCTCCTGTTACCTTTGAAAAAATAAAAAATTGCAGGCTTAAAAAATCATTTTTGAGGAAAAAAAGGATTTTCTATTTTCATGGCTCTACTTTATAAATTTCTGTGAAGCACTTGGGGGTTTAAAGTGCTCACCACACATCTAGATAAGTTCCTTAATGGGTCTAGTATCCAAAATGGGGTCACTTGTGGGGGGTTTCTAATGTTTAGGCACATCAGGGGCTCTCTAATTGTGACATGGCGTCCGATCTCAATTCCAGCCAATTCTACATTGAAAAAGTCAAATGGCACTCCTTCTCTTCCAAGCTCTGCGGTGCGCCCAAACAGTGGTTTACCCCCACATATGGGGCATCAACGTATTCAGGAGAAATTGCACAACACAATTTATGGTTAAATTTCTGTTTTTACACTTGTGAAAATAAAAAAAAATGGTTCTGAAGTAAAATGTTTGCAAAAAAAAGTTAAATGTTCATTTTTCCTTCCACATTGTATCAGTTCCTGTGAAGCACGTAAAGAGTTAATAAACTTCTTGAATGTGTTTTTGAGCACATTGAGGGGTGCAGTTTTTAGAATGGTGTCACACTTGGTTATTTTCTATCATATAGACCCCTCAAAACTTCAAATGTGATGTGGTCCCTAAAAATAATGGTGGTGTAAAAATCAGAAATTGCTGGTCAACTTTTAACACTTATAACTCCCTAACAAAAAAAAATTTTGCTTCCAAAATTGTGCTGATGTAAAGTAGACATGTGGGAAATGTTATTTATTAACTATATTTTGTGACATATCTCTCTAATTTTAGGGCATAGAAATACAAAGTTTGAAAATTGCAAAATTTTAAATTTTTTTGCCATATTTCCGTTTTTTTCATAAATAATAGCAAGTAATATAAAAGAAATGTTACCACTAGCATGAAGTACAATATGTCACGAAAAAACTATCTCTGAATCAGCGGGATCCGTTAAAGCGTTCCAGAGTTATAACCTCATAAAGTGACAGTGGTCAGAATTGTAAAAATTGGCTCGGTCATTAAGTACCAAATTGGCTCTGTCACTAAGGGGTTAAAACTTTAAACATCACAAGGAGCACTGTGCAAGCGATCATATTGAAATGGAAGGAGTATCATACCACTGTAAATCTACCAAGACCCGGCCGTCCCTCTAAACTTTCATCTCAATCAAGGAGAAGACTGATCAGAGATGCAGCCAAGAGGCCCATGATCACTCTGGATGAACTGCAGAGATCTACAGCTGAGGTGGGACAGTCTGTCCATACGACAACAATCGGTCGTACACTGCACAAATCTGGCCTTTATGGAAGAGAGGCAGGAAGAAAGCCATTTCTCAAAGATATCCATAAAAAGTGCCGTTTATAGTTTGCAACAAGCCACCTGGGAGACACACCAAACATGTGGAAGAAGGTGCTCTGGTCAGATGAAACCAAAATCGAACTTTTTGGCAACAATGTCAAACGATATGTTTGGCGTAAATGCAACACAGCTCATCACCCTGAACACACCATCCCCATTGTCAAACATGGTGGTGGTAGCATCATGGTTTGAGCCTTCTTCTCTTCAGCAGGGGCAGGGAAGATGGTAAAAATTGATGGGAAGATGGATGGAGCCAAATACAGGACCATTCTTGAAGAAAACCTTTTTGAGTCTGCAAAAGACCTGAGACTGGTATAGAGATTTGTCTTCCAACAACACAATGATCCCAAACATAAAGCAAAATCTCCAATGGAATGGTTCACAAATAAACATATCCAGGTGTTAGAATGGCCAAGTCAAAGTCCAGATCTCAATCCAATCGAGAATCTGTGGAAAGAGCTGAAAACTGCTGTTCACAAACGATCTCCATCAAACCTCACTGAGCTCGAGCTGTTTGCTAAGGAAGAATGGGCAAGAATTTCAATGTCTCAATGTACAAAACTGATAGAGACATACCCCAAGCGACTTGCAGCTGTACTTGCAGCAAAAGGTGGCGCAACAAAGTATTAAGTTAAAGGGATCAAATAATATTGCACGCTCCACTTTTCAGTTTTTGAATTTCCATAAAAATGTAAAATAACCAATAAATTTTGTTTAACTTCATAATTGTGTTCCACTTGTTGTTGATTCTTCACCAAAAAATTGCATCTGGTATCTTTATGTTTAAAGCAAGATATGAGGGAAACACAATGTCCAAACTTGAAGACCAAAGGTAAAACGCTGCAGGCATGTATACCTGGACCCTGGGGTGTCGACCCAGAAGAAAACAGTATTAGTAGTCCAAACAAAGAATAGGAGGGTGGCACTCACCGGTCTGTAAAATCCGAAGTTTATTGCAAACCTTTAAAACATGTGCGGCAGGGAAATGGAGAGCGAAGTGTCCATTTCCCTGCAGCACATGTTTTAAAGGTTTGCAATAAACTTTGGATTTTACAGACCAGTGAGTGCCACCCTCCTATTCTTTGTTTGATCTTAATAAATTAGGTGAGACATGTAGAGAAGTACACCTCTGTGTGCACCTCACCACAAATCTTATTCCAAATCTTATCCCAAATAGGAGTGAGATGTGTAACATAAAATACGCCACCATTTGTCATGAATTTGAAGAGCAAGAGATAACACACCTCGTCACACCCTAATCCTGCCCCAGCTCCATCTAATTTATTGAAGCTGGGCAAAAATGTTGTCAAAACATCAAGAGTTGAAAATGTTTGCACAACCTGGCATTATGCAAAAAAGGGTAACTTTTCAAAGCTTTTTGTGACAATTTTCGAGAATGAAAGCTTGGATGAACTGTGGCCATTGTCTTCATATTTAGTACTTTCACTGTTGATTCTCAGTTGACCCTGGCAAATGGACATAGTGAGCTGTATGATTACTGGAGCACATACCCTGATGCTGTGTGTCAAAGAGGTTCTTACAGGCCACATAGCTTCTATTCATAAAGGACTAAAGCAGTAAACCTTTTCCCTGGGTAAAATTCTCCCTAGTTACAGCCTCAGTATGCCAGTCTTGGCAAGAACCATCTAATTTTGACTGGTTTAGGTTTTCTGGATTTTTGCAGGACAGCACAGTACCCCTTTGGGTTAGCTGAGCTTGGATCTAGTTCTATTATCGTTTACCCTATGTGTAGGCTGTAACCAGCTCCATCAACCATCACACCATTACAATTATGTGCTGTTCCCAAAGGAAATAGTCACTTTTGTTCTCACAATAGGGTTATCGAGACCAAGCAACTGTCCAGACTTTGGAACAGTCATACTCCGTGGGCATTTCATGAATATCCACAACTGGATCATGGGTTGCATTAAAAAAGATCTGGACACACATGTTGAGAGCATTATACTGCCTCTGTACAAATCCCTGGTTAGACCGCACATGGAGTACTGTGTACAGTTTTGGGCACCGGTGCTCAGGAAGGATATAATGGAACTAGAGAGAGTACAAAGGAGGGCAACAAAATTAATAAATGGGATGGTAACTATAATACCCAGAGAGATTAGCAAAATTAGGATTATTCAGTCTAGAAAAAAGACGACTGAAGGGCGATCTAATAACCATGTATAACTATATAAGGAGACAATACAAATATCTCTCCGAGGATCTGTTTATACCAAGGAAGGTGACGGTCACAGGGGGGCATTCTCTGCGTCTGGAGGAGAGAAGGTTTTTCCACCAACATATAAGAGGATTCTTTACTGTTAGGGCAGTAAGAATCTGGAATGCCTTGCCCGAGGAGATGGTGATGGCGAACATAGTCGAGGGATTCAGGAGAGGATGTTTTCCTGAAGTGTAACAATATTGTATCTTACAGTTAATAGGTTCTTTAGAAGGACGTACATCTGGGGATATATTATGACGGAATATAGGCTGAACTGGATGGACAAATGTTTTTTTTCGGCCTTGCTAACTATGTTACCTTGTTGAAAACACAACCTTGCAATGTAATAGTGATTATTTCATGTTGTCATATCTAGATAATTATACAGGAACAGATAGAACTAAGAAACTGATCCATACATTCTTATAACATTTATTGGTCTTGCCTCCAACAAGGATCAATCCTATTAATGGCAAGAAAAGCTCAAGAGAGCCACAATGTACTATGTGGTTATACAACATTCTCCAGAGTGGGAACAACACCATGTAATAAAAAGAACAAATGAGTCCTCTCTTCCCCTGCCCCATCCTAATGATGTGCCCAAAGTGCTAATACGGCATATTGAATAAGCTTTGCCAGTTTGAAAAAGAGGACTTCTTCTCACTACGATGCACATATTATACCTGCACTTCAAATATACAGGGGAAAATTTCATTCATTTCATTCTTATTTCCCATCTCACTAATTATAAAGCTAAAACGTTTGAAGATCAATATGAAATCTGTCAGAAAATCCAGTTAGACAAACAAAACTTCACATTAAAAGTCCATCAGGATGTTTATTTCTATAAATATAGTAATAATGACACATCATCACATTTGAAGAACTTGGAGTGTTTCTTTGTCATCATCCTATAGTGGAAAAAATGTAAATATAGAAACAAGTGGAGAAATAAACATCAACTTTTTTATCCCGATGATTAACCAAATACTATTTGGAATTTCTTTTTCCATAACTACTCATAGCTGATGAATCAAGTGAGTGTCCATATGAAAGTAATTGGTCATTTGCAATTGTTTATCCGCACCAAGACTGAAGAGGAGCAAGACTATCCATCAAATCATCAAATTTCTGAGTCCATGCAAGGCATGGTCTGATCAACCAAAGATGAAACCTAATATATCCCAATGGTGAGCAAACATAACCAAATAGACACTCCTTCTGCTGCAAGTTCATACCATCAAGCCACCATTAATCGGCTCGACTTGTCCAACCACAACCATTCTTATCATTCATTTGCATAGCGCTCTTAGTCCCTGTGAAGAAGGTTGTTCCATGTACTGTTTGTTCAAGTGAGGAAAAGTTTTGTTATAGTAACAGTGCCACACCTAACCATAGGTTGTGTTGGTTATTACAGGTGGGTTCCATTAAAGGGGTTGTCCACCTCATTTTTTACTTAAATGTATTTCGTTCTAAAAATAATTTTTATGATTTTTTTTTTTACATTTTGTACCATTTGCCTTCTATTTCCAATGTGCTGCACTGTCTATTGCTGACTGAATGAGTTAGCTGACAATCCATCACTGGGCTGATTTTGAAGGTCCAATGGGAGAATTTGCCACTTTTTTAAATTCTTTTTCTGAGCTCTTATTATTTGATTTATGACCACAGACCACATCAAAAATAAATTTACTGGAACAAAATAAGCCTGTAAAATCAAAACTTATGACTGAATTGCAAAAATGATTTTTTTTAAACCCAAATACATACATTCAAGTTAAAAAAAAGTGTTGAACCTAAAGGTGGACAACGCCTTAAAATAGGAGTGACCTACCATACCACACATAACCTGTGGACAATTGTAGCACTGTTTCTGAAAGAAAGCAGCCATGTTTTTCATTGCTGCTTTAGCCGCAGCTGTGTTCCACCTCTCCACGATTCTGTGTAGCAATTTTACTGCTCCCTTTTATTGCTCAGCTTATTGTTCTCATTTATTTTCAAATACCGCATGAAAACTTTGTCTCTATCCCACTAATTTGCAAAATGAGCTGTGACATTTGTGCGGCGTCCATGGTTAAGTCAATAGTGTATAAAGAGATAATGAATGGCTATAGGGATTTTGCAAAATAAAAACAAAAGTAGTTATTCGAGACGTTGGGTAGATGGAGCTGTGAGCAACATCTCGCACTAATAAACCCATCAGTCAAGAACAAATCATAAACTATAACCAAATGTGATCCAATCAGCATACCCTGAAGGTACCAAATGTGTATGCTGTGTTCATTACATGGATGACTTCACTGGACCGAAAGAATAGAAAAAGCTTGGGTTATTTTTTATTTACCCACAGGGTCTGGTCCTGTAATGTGCCACTAGGAGGAAATTAAGACTTGGATCACTGTGGTCTATGATGCCATGTGATTATATAAAGCGAGAGCACCTAGTCTTCTGCCAAAGAACAGGCAGGACAAGTGGGGTCCTGACTTTGCATAAAATTTATACTACTACTTTCCACTTATGTAGTTAAAAAACAGTGGCCCACCTTAAGGTACATATATCATAAGCACAGTGATGTCACAACAATACAGAGATAGTAAACAGTGATGTCACAGCATAAAAATAAGTAATGCAGTGATGTCACAGCACACAGGTAATAAACACAGTGATGTCACAGTACTGGTATAATGAGCAGAAATTATAAATACACAGTGATATCACAGTACAGAGATAGTGCACACAGTGATGTCACAGCACAGAAGTAATACATACAATCATGTCACAGCACAGAAATAATAAAGCATAATCAATGATGTCATAGCATGGGGTAATAAACAGTCATGTCATATTACAGATATAATAAATAGTATGATGTAATAATGTGAGTATAAGATACACAGTGATGTCATAATATATATGTAATAGACACATTGAATGGTTTGTCACATCTTAAACTCAAAGTCTGTAGTCACTTAATGTGACTGCAGACTTGTGAATCCTCACATCGCGTGCATTTTACACTGTGAGGATTTTCCAGTGGCGTCGCAGATTGAGGCGGTCACGTGACCACAGGTATGCAATATGCATACTCCCGGCCAGATCCCGACTACATTGGTGTGGCCTCACTCATTGCAGGTGTATTTAGCGAGGCCGGAAACAGTCTAGTCGGAATGTGTGTATTCCAGACTTGTAGATTAAGACTGGACATACCCTTAAGGCCGGAGTCACACATGCGAGAAACACGTCCGTGTCTCGCATGTGAAAAGCAAGCTCTGGCGCTGGCACTTCGGAGCGGAGCGTGCGGCCGCATAGCAACACATGGAGCCGCACGCTCCGCTCCCAAGTGCCGGCGCCAGAGCTTGGTTTTCACATGCGAGACACGGACGTGTTTCTCGCATGTGTGACTCCGGCCTTAGTGTCACAGTCCAACAATTAGGAGGAGTCCACGAGGAGAAACGTTACCCCTTAGATCCCAGTCCAGTGATAATAAACACTTACACGGGTAATATCCACAGTACAGGGATAAAACATACATACATGTCACAGTACAAAGATAACAAACAGTGGTGTCACAATACAGAGATAAAAAAACACATTGATGCCACAGCACAAAAATAATTAACCACTGTGATGACAGAAGACAGAGATAACAATAAGCACGGTGTTGTCATAGTATTGTGATAATACACACAGTGATGTCACAGTACAGCGATAATAAACACAATGATGTCCCAGTATAGAGATAATATACCAGTGATGTCACAGTACAAAGTTAATACACACAATGATGTATCAGTATAGGGATGATAAACACAGTGATGTCACAGCACAGAGATAATACACTGTGATGTCATCGTACAGGAATAATAAACACAGTAATATCACAGTACAGGGGTAATGCACATGGTAATGTCACAGCAGAGGGATAATAAATACTGATGTCATTGTACAGGGGTAATGCACATGGTAATGTCACAGCAGAGGGATAATAAATACTGATGTCATTGTACAGGGGTAATAAACACAGTGTTGTCACAGTACACAGATAATAAATAGTGATGTCACAGTACAAGGATAATAAACACAAGATGACACAGTACAGGGATGATAAACGCAGTGATGTCACAGTACAGAGATAATCCACAGTGATGTCATCATACAGGAATAATAAACACAGTAATATCACAGTGCAGAGATAATGCACACAGTGACGTCACAGTACAGGAATGTCGCACTACACTGATTATATACAGTGATGTCACAGTACAGGGATAATAAACACAGTAATGACACAGAACAGAAATGATAAACACAGTGATGTCACAGTACAGGGATAATAAACACAGTAATATAGTACAGGGGTAATGCACACGGTAATGTCACAGCAGAGGGATAATAAATACTGATGTCATTGTACAGGGGTAATAAACACAGTGTTGTCACAGTACACAGATAATAAATAGTGATGTCAGAGTACAGGGATAATAAACACAAGATGAAACAGTACAGGGATGATAAACGCAGTGATGTCACAGTGCAGGGATAATAAAGTGATGTCATTACAGGGATAATAAACACAGGGATGTCACAGTACAGGTATGCATGCTTTTATTAGTCTATATGTGTCTCCCACAGTAATGGCATTTATTGGCAGCATATATGAACACATAATAACAGAACATTCTTTCTAGTGAACAAGAGAGAACTACCATGAAGATTTTGTAATTTAACCCCTTTCCGACATCGGGCGTAAATTTACGCCGACGTCGAACTCCAAGAACATCCGTGGGTGGAATCGCAATCCACCCGCGGCTATTAACCCGTTAAATGCCATTGTCAAACTCTAACAGCGGCATTTAACATGTGTTTCCAGCAACTGTGCTGGAAATCCGCCGATCGGTGATCCCCGTCACGTGATCACGTTTTCCCGATGGGTTAGCATGACAACAGAGGTCTCCTGGAGACCTCTATGGTTGTCACTGTTGGATTACTATAAGCACCGCCCAGTGGTCAGCGCTCACAGCAAGTGAGGTATTCTGCTACATAGAGGTGATCTGATCATCGCCTGAATGTAGCAGAGCTGATCGGGTTACGGCAGCTTCTCGTCTCCCATGGAGACTATTGAAGCAGGCCAAAATTTAAAAAAAAAATGTTTTTAAAAATACAAAAAATATAAAAGTTCAAATCACCCCCCTTTCGCCCCATTCAAAATAAAACAATAAAGTTTAAAGGCTTTTTTCACCTCTTAGATAAAAAATAACCTAGACATGTTTGGTGTCTATGAACTTGTAATTGCCGGGAAAATAATAATAATGGCAGGTCAGTTTTAGCATTTAGTAAATATAGTAAAAAAAAGGAAAAACAAAAACAAGTGTGGAATTGCACTTTTTTTGCAATTTCACCGCACTTGGAATTTTTGTGTCGTTTTCAAATACACGACATGGTAAAACCAATGATGTTGTTCAAAAGTACAACTCGTCCTGCAAAAAACAAGCTTTCACATGTCCATATTGGCCAAAAATAAAAAAGTTATGGCTCTGGAAAGAAGGGAGAAAAAAATTAAAATGCAAAAGCAAAAATACCTCTGGTCGTTAAGGGGTTAAAGAAACTGTCCTGGAAGGATATGGAATGCCCGCCTAGGCCATGGGTTACTCGGTACCGGGTACGGTACTTAAAGGGGATGTCACAGTGGCTGTGACCCGGTCCGTGGCCCCGGACGTCTAATTAAATGGAAAGTCTTTTAGGGGTTTTATGAATAAAGTTCTAGTTCGTGACGCCACCTGTGGTATTCAGTCAGTAGGGACCGACGCAGGGCCGTATTTGCCACTAGGCACTTGAGGGCACATGCCTAGGGTGGGACGATGCGGGGGGCGGCACCTGAGCAAGTTTGTTTTTTTTTTAAATTCAAGTCCTGGGTCATCTCCCGACCGACTGCCCCCCCCCAGGCCCCCCTCAGGCCCCCCCTACCAACCAACCCACCTGCCTGCCCGCCCGCCTGCCTCCCACCCTCCTTGAAGATGTCATACTCACCCTGCTCCAGCGATGCCTGGTCTCAGCGCCTGCAGCTCGTCTTGAGTGAGCGGTCACATGGTGCCGCTCATTAAGGTCATGAGTATGGGCATATTCATAACCTTAATGAGCGGTACCACGTGACCACTCACTCAGGAAGAAGGTGCTGCACCGGGAGTCGGGACAGAGCCAGAGGGATGTTCGGCGCAGCTGCACGGTGTGGGAAAGGTGAGTATGAGGGACGGGGGAATGAAGGAGGACGGGGAGCCGAGCCATGCAAAATGGGAGCGGGGGGGTTCAGAGATTAGCCACGCATACAGGGGGGGAATATGAATCATGCATATGGGATGGGAGGGAGATGAGCCATGCATATATGAGGGGGGATATGAGCCATGCATACAGGGGGGGGAATATGAGCCATGCATACATGGGGGGAATATGAGCCATGCATAGAGGAGGGGGAAAATATGAGCCATGCATATGGGATGGGAGGGAGATGAGCCATGCATACATGAGGGGGGGAATATGAGACATGCATGCAGGGGGGGAAATATGAGCCATGCATACATGAGGGGGGGGAATTGTTGTGAATTCTGTTATCGAACTCCCTCTTGTGGTCATGAATGGTACTTCGGCGAGTTCTGTCCATGGACTCCCTCTGGTGGCTGTGAGTGGAGCTGCTGCTTCTGAGGTTCCTTCCACAGGTGACGTAGTTTATTCTTTGGCTGGCTGCTCTATTTAACTCCACTCAGATCGTTACTCCATGCCAGCTGTCAATGTTCTTGTACTGGTTCAGTTCGCTCTTGGATCTGTCGGGTGTCCTGTCTACTCCAGCAGACGCTAAGTCCCTGCTAGTTTATTATTTGTTCTTTGTTTTCTTGTCCAGCTTGCTATCATGATTTTGCTTTGCTAGCTGGAAGCTCCGGGATGCATAGTGGCATCCCCGCACCGTGAGTCGGTGCGGAGGTCTTTTTGCACACTCTGCGTGGTCTTTTTGTAGTTTTTTGTGCTGACCGCAATGTTACCTTTCCTATCCTCAGTCTGTTTAGTAAGTCTGGCCTCCCTTTGCTGAAACCTGTTTCATTTCTGTGTTTGTTACTTTCATCTTAACTCACAGTCAATATATGTGGGGGGCTGCCTTTTTCTTTGGGGAATTTCTCTGAGGCAAGGTAGGCTTTATTTTCTATCTCTAGGGCTAGTTAGCTCTTAGGCTGTGAAGAGGCGTCTAGGGAGAGTCAGGAACGCTCCACGGCTATTTCTAGTGTGTGTGATAGGATTAGGGGTTGCGGCCAGCAGAGCTCCCACTTCCCAGAGCTTGTCCTTTGTTGGTTTAACCATCAGGTCTTTTCGGGTGCTCCTAACCACCAGGTTATAACAGGGAATATGAGCAATGCATATGGGAGGGAGATGAGCCATGCATACATTAAGGGGGGGATATCAGCCCATTCATACAGGAGGGGGGAATATGAGCCATGCATACAGGTGAGGGGGGGATGAGCCATGCATATGGGATGGGAGGGAGATGAGCCATGCATACATGAGGGGGGAAATGAGCCATGCATATGGGATGGGAGGGAGATGAGCCATGCATACAGGAGGGGGGATATGAGGCATGCATACAGGATGGGAGGGAGATGAGCCACGCATACAGGAGGGGGGATATGAGCCATGCATACAGGATGGGAGCATTATACAGTATTGAGCATCATGTAGGGTCATTATACAGTATGGAGCATCATGTGTGGCCATTATACAGTATGGAGCATCATGTGGGTCCATTATACAGTATTGAGCATCATGTGCGGCCATTATACAGTATGGAGCATCATGTGTGGCCATTATACAGTATGGAGCATCATGTGTGGCCATTATACAGTATGGAGCATCATGTGTGGCCATTATACAGCATTGAGCATCATGTGTGGCCATTATACAGTATGGAGAACTGTGTTGCCATTATAGAGCATCATGTGTGGCCATTATACATTATTGAGCATCATGGTGGCCATTATACAGTATGGAGAACTGTGTGGCCATTATACAGTATGGAGCATCATGTGTGGCCATTATACAGTATGGAGCATCATGTGTGGCCATTATACAGTATTGAGCATCATGTGTGGCCATTATACAGTATGAAGCACTGTGTGGCCATAATGATTTTTTGTTTATAATTATTGTTTATGAAACAGTGTGATCAGCAGTGCTAAATGGGTGTGGTTGGGGCGTGGATATGGGTGTGACTAGTTGTGAAATGGATGTGGTCAGAGGCGTGGCCTAAAATTTGCTGTGGCGCACTACGCGCGCTGCAAACTTTATACCTCTTCTCCTTCAAAAGTTGGGAGGTATGGTACCACATTTGCCAGATCACGGCCAGTGCCACAAATCCCATAGGGAATGAAAGAGGCCAAACGCAGTGTTGCTGTAAGTGATCCGTTATGCGGCAGATGCGGAAAAACTCCCCTATCTGCTGCAAAAGGTTACTTTCATATCAGCGATTCTTGCCAAAGTCACTGCCGATAGTGTCATACTCACCAAAGGGGGAGGCAGCACTAAAAGTGTCTAGGGCAGCAGAAACTCTAAATACGGCCCTGGACCGGCACTGCTTAAAGGGGTCCTCTGGGGTGATGGCATGGCTGCTAGATGGTATAACTTCCCACAGGTGATGTAGGTCCCCAGGGCTCCCAGTGTATGGTGAAAATGGTGGGTGGTACGATGAAGAACGAGGACACAGGTTTGCAATGTCTTTACCTGGTTTACTGTTGGCTTCAGGCAACCGCAGTCCAGGGCACCAGACAACAGGTAGAGGCAGGGTCCGGCCGGCTTGGAGGTGACTCCAGAGTCTTCTCACCAGGTGGAGATCAAAGTCTTCCTAAAAGTGCGGTGGTGATGTGGTTCCTTATTGCCTAAGGCTTCAAATAAGGTCCTCACATTTCCTCTCTGTCCACCATAAATGTTAAGACACAAGCCATATGACAGGTGAACTGGGCCATTTTACAGGGTCTCTATCATGACCCGGGCCCTATAAATATCACTGTGTCTCCTGGGTATCAATGTGGACAGGTGATTTACAATCCAGCTGTCCTGACGGTTTCTGCTATGCTACTATATAGTTCAGCACGGCCACGGTCTTCCGGCTACCGGAATCTGCACTAGCCAGGGAGGTAGCCACTTCTCAGCTCTGTTCCACTGGCTCTATTCTCCTGCGTTCTCCCTCCTGCAATCTCTTCCACAATCTGTTCGTCTTTCTTAATCCTTTCAATGCTTGATCTGCAGCACCTCCGGCTGCACAGCTCCAAACATGTTCCTATCCCCAGAATGCTCCAGTCTGCGGTCAGGCGCTTTCTCCTCCCTTGGTCTCTCTGGGCCAGCTGCTCACTAACTTCCCCTCCAGCCAGAATATATAAGGGCAGCTCCTCTTAATCCGGGTTTAGAGCTCCCCCTTCTGGCCTGGAGTGTGAACGTGTTGAATGTGAGATTTACCTGGAGGAAGTTATCCTTCATCGCCTCCAAACGTGACATCACTCTCCCGGTGGGGAAAGCAATGCCACTGTGACGACTGGGGCGTCACAGATATGTGGAGACGATCAGGAGTTGCAGTGCATGTTTGTTGCATCCAAAGGACTGCCGTTTATTGAACGCAGGTGAATCTGCATGTGGTCACTGAACCATGCAAAATCACAGCATCTAATACATTGTATGGCTGAAATTTCTCTTGTGGAGACTCGTGTCGCCGCAAGAGAAATTGACATGCTGCGGTCTGGAGAGACACGCCACATGTCCGTCTCCGCAGGTGAGTCGCGGCTATCTTTGGACACATAGTGGGCATGGGATTTCTTGAAATCCACTATGCTGTAACATTTGGGCACGGCACAAGTAAACAGTGTCTAACCCGCAGCGTTTACTGACCGTGTGCACATACTCTAAAAGTAATTCTAACCGCATGTAGAATATCTATTGAGTATTACATAAAATTACAGGCAGCATATTTACACTCACCATTATGGCTTGTGCTAACCTCTAATACACTTCTATACTGTAGTCCAAGGTATTTTGAAATGTTTTTATTGCTTGTATTGTATTTATTGCTCATGTAGTGGGTGGTAATGATGGACTGAGAAATGTGATCAAATGTACTTGAAATGTAGGAGCAAGAGTTAGTAGGAGAAGAGTGAGGCAGAATCACCAAAATTTCCCTTTATGAACATTTTTCTCATTTTTAATTCTTTGATTCTGTTTTTGGAGAAGAAAAAGTCCCAGTAATTCTGTAAAGTGTTCCATGTTATAGAGGATGTTAGTTTCCTGTTGTGGCAAATAATCATTGAATGACTATAGATGAATCATCAGTAGAGCTAATATGATTAGATCTTTTATAGCATATTTTTCTCAAAAATAAAATAATAATTGGAAAAATTAAAAAGTTATCTGTGGGAACATACTGCTAAGATGTCTGTGGGATTGGTCATTAATATAAGATTGGCTGAAAGGTATATGGATGTGCTTCTGTCCATACTGTACATTACTTACATCTGGCCATTATCAGAGCTTAGCTTGGTGGCTTATCCTTGTTGGCAGATATGCAACAGATACAGACTTATTTGTGTGCAGGAGGAGTTTACACTTTTCTGACAGAAGATGGCGATGTTGTTACTGTTATATGCTTAGTTGAATGTAATGCATATACTTGTTGTACTTTGGTTTCACTTTCTCTCTGGTAAAAGGTCCTTTAGACTTCCTGTTATGCTGTATTAAGAAGCTGATGCATGTACCTCATGTTCTGTGTAGATAAAAGTTGAATTACACGATATAATCTACTCTCACAAGTTTCTTCTGCGACCAAACTATGCAGCAATCCTGTGGATAGTTAACCAATATGTTAGTCCCTTACAACCTTTTTAAAACATACTCATCATGATACGTTAATCAATCACAGAATTAAAACTATTAAAGGGGAAGTGAATAACATAAACATAAATAAGGGAGCAAAAAAAGAGTCAGTCTTTGAAGCTGATGTGTGAGGTTATGCCATACACAACTGACCAGTGAGGGTCTGATTACTGGGACCCCTACCATGCCTGCCGCACACCGTCATGGTATAATCATGGTATAAGAAAGAGAAGTTTTCTATTTAAGTAATATGATACATTTGCCTATTTTATTGTTCTGACCACTAAATCCATAACTGATGGAGTTTTATAATAATCTCTTTAGTATTATAGTTAAAGATTTTCACAGCGGACAACTAGTCATTACAAAAATGACTTTCTAAAGCTAATGGCTCTGAGACTCTAATGGGACATTTCTATCCCTGGAAGTTTAATACAGGGTGGAGCGCGGTAATTTGCTGATTTGGGAATGAAATAAAAAAATTATGATCATTAGAAAAATTTATTTTATATTTTAATTATACTGAACAGTAATGAAATTTTTAAATTACATGGTTTTAAATAGTGTATCTGGCAAATGTCGACCTTCGCTATCCACACACTGCTGCATACGTTTTCTGAAGTTTTCATGAACTCTAACAAGCATGTCCACTGGTATTCTGCCAATTTCAGCTTCAATATTGTTCCTTAGGTCTTCCAAGGTGTTGGGACGGTTGATATACACCTTAGACTTCAGGTAACCCCAAAGGAAAAAAATCGCATGGGGCTAAATCTGGTGAGCGTGCTGGCCAGTTCACATCTCCCCTCAAAGAGATAAGCCGTCCAGGAAACATTTGCCTCAAACAATTCATGGTAACCCTCGCTGTGTGTGCAGTGGCACCATCCTGTTGGAACCATGTATCCTCTAGTTCCATTGCCTCAAGAGCCGGCTGAAAATAATCCTGTATCATAGACCAGTACCGTTCGGAGTTCACAGTTATGGCACGACCATTATCCTGAAAAAAGTAAGGACCAATGATGCCTACTCGTGATATGGCGCACCACACAGTGACGCGGTCCGAATGCAGAGGTCTCTCGTGAACTTCTCTGGGGTTTGTTTCACTCCAGTAACGCATATTTTGTTTGTTTACACACCCACTGAGGTGAAAATGTGCCTCATCAGAAAAAAACACAATTGCGTCACGGGGTATCGTTGCTAACATGTCTTCACAAGAGGTCCGCCGTGTCAAATAGTCCCATGCTGACAAATGTTGGACCACGCACATTTTATACGGGTGAAAATTCAGTTCATCATGAAGAATCCGGTGGAGAGAACGTCTTGAAATGCCAAGAGCAAATGATTGCTTCCGAGCAGAGCGTTTCGGAGATTGCAGTACTGCTGCTCTAACTCTCTCGATGTTTTGTGGTGTTGTAATCCTTCTCTCAGGTCCCCTTTGTACACATGACACATTCCCTGCTGTTCTGAATGCATTCACCCAATTTACAATTGATTGCCGTCCAGGAACACGTCCGCGTGGAGGAACAGCGAATTGTAAACGAAAAGCACGCTGCACTGCAATGATCGAGTGGGCATTTGAAAAATACGCTTCAACACAAAATGACCTCTCCTCACGTGTCCACTGCATGATGGCAACTGAAAGGCATTGGAATACAAATCTCCCATCAGCCACTGTAAGCCACACCCACTCTCCCCTCTCTTCGACCGACAGTGCCGCCACAGCATGCAGTGCAAAAAAGCAAATTACCACGCTCCACCCTGTATTTGGAAATTGCTTGGCAGCTAAATTAAAAATTGAGGGAACAAAGTTCACCTCTGCCACCATCTATCTGTTGTGTGACATTGCAATGGCACACTCAGGCCTGTTGTATTCATGACTCAGGAAGCTCAGGATGGACAACAAAAAATGAATTCATGATAGTACATCTGGTTGCTTCAGCAGTGGCAAAGCATAGAGATGCAGGGTACAAAAGTGGTTGCTCTCCTGGCAAATTTTATGGGGTTGGAGAATTTTGTATACCCCCACCTCCACTGCAATTTTTTTAATTCCAGCGCACAGACCTCTTTTTCTTGGCTAGGGTTATGGCTAAGGATAGATGTAGGGTTAGGTTTAGGACTAGGGTAATACAATTTAAAAAAAAAATTTATAACAAAAAAAAGCTTGGCGGTCAAAGGGCAAACTAATTATATCAGTGTTTTCTTAAAATACAATACATGTGATTGGGCGATAACGGATCAATACTGAAATGGTGGAAGGGACTCGAGTGCAAATGGTCCACAGGTTAGGAGTGCAATATTTGTCTTGACCAAGGCACTGGAAACCCATGCCACACCATTTTGCCTCAGGATGTGATATTACATCTAGTCTTACAGTGTATACGGTAGGAGGACGCCTTGAATAAAATATACCGACTTCTTTTTCTCCTCTTGTTTCCACATATTTGGGTGCTAAAAGTGTAATGCAGATGTGTGGCAGTGAACTTCTGCTTTTTGCTCAGTTTTCAAGGTCATTTTACATTGCTGTGAACCTCCTGCAGAAAAGCTTTGTATTTCTAAAGTGGTGTGTACAATGGAGTAGATAACAATACAGCTTTGTGAATGACAAACCTTCCCAAATCAATTGTAGAAAAAATTGTGGGGAGTTGTACACATAGTGCTGGTCCCATTCACTGCGGAATCTCATGAAACTTGACCTTTACAGAGATTTTACTACATAGTAATACAATGCCAATGAATTCTTTGCCATTCAATCCATTAATTGAGATTTCCAAACACAAGCCAGTACTGTAGAACATACCAGCTCTTAAAGAGATACTTCTACATGCAGAATTTAGATTTTATTCGGCAAAGCAGAAAAGGGACCACTGTTACATGGGGATAACTTCTCGACCTTAGATAGAAGTATTCGATGCTTCCATAGGCCATGAGAGATTCTTTCCACCTTGGTTTGCTAAATGTTTTAGGACCTGGCAGGAGGGGGTACTACACCGATTTCTTATAAATGGTATGCGCCCTTTAAGCTGCATTTACACTTAAAATAATCGTGAACAATTGGAGCGCCCCCAGACACAGGGCCACAAGTCACTCGGTACCGGTCCTTTCTGCTCAGTTCTGCGGTTGTCATGGTGGCTGGACCCGGTTGCGACCCTGCTAAGGGGCGTCCAATAAAGGAATTTGGTAGTCTGTCAGGGGTTCGTGACGCTACCTGTGGTGTTCGGTCAGGGTGACCGACGCTGCTATGGAGTCCGCTGGGGTGATGGAATGGCAGCTGGATGGTATAACTTCCCACAGGTGAAGTGTGTCCCCAGGGCTTCCCCGTAAGGTAGATGGTGATGGTATGAGGTGCAGGCAATAACGAGGACACAAGGTTGCAGTCTCTTTACCTCTTTACTGAAGGCTTCAATATCCTCAATCCAGAGCACGTTCAACCAGGCTATCAGAGACCGGCTGGTCCGATGGGCACATCCAGAGTTTCCTTCGCAGATGGAAATCGTTGCCTACAAATTCACAGAAACAAAAAATCCCCAGTGTAAACTAGATAAAAATACCTTTATTAATTAGTTTTAAAACCTCTCAAAAACAATAATAATAATAATAAGTGCACTTAACGTAAACCATCACCATGACAACAACATATAATAGAAAAGACCAGGGCGATGCCTAGCCCTATACTGCACTACCTGCACCCTACCTACCAGCGGAGGTTGGCACCCTACAATCCTGCGCAATTGGCGCCCCCGCTCACCGTCGACTCTCCCTCCTACCCCTATTGGGCCCTACTAGGATGGGATGGAAACACATCAACAATCATGCAAAAATGACATTTAAGTATGAAAAGGGGGAGTCTATATTACTACCTGCTCTACCCCTACCTGTCAGCGGAGGTTGGCACCCTATTATAGTACGACAGTGGCGCCCCCGCTCAACGACGACTGTCCACTATCCTGTCCCTTATTAGGTGTTTAGGGAAATAGGAGATTATATTTGTAATAAAGTGCTGTAGTGCTTGTAAACCATGTCAAAACACTCCCAAGGGTTAAACAAACAAGTATGGATCCTCTTTAATGTAACACACATTCATACACCAGGTACTCCAGACAAAGTGTAGTATGATATACGATAGATATGAATCCTTTGTCTAGTGTTCATCCAGTTCAGCCTGATGCACTGCCTGGACACCAAAACACATAATCCAAGACAACTGAGCGTAATACCCAGTAAAACCCCAAGAAAAAGGCCACAGTAACACAGTACCTTTGTTATTGGGAATCCATACAAAAACCATTTGATATTTTAATAGTATATCCATAAACGCAATATATTTGCAAAAACTTCCCTTGTAAACTCGCAAAAGCCTCCCTTGTAAACTCGACGCGTTTCCCCTCACTGTTACATGAGGTTCATCAGGAGCAATACATAATAATAAGGGGTTATTTAGCTTATATCAAATGTCAAACTCGAAACCGATACATGGTACAGCATCCCAGGGCAAGTCCCCTCTCGATATGGTGCCTCGGAGAAAGTGCTAGAATGAATGCGCTTTATATCTTACCCTAAATTGTCACTCCCACATTGTGGCTTCAGCGTACATGTCGGCATAGACTTCCGGTAAGCTCTTAGCGCTCCGGATGTGAGTCATCATATCGCTCACATGACACCGGAGACTACAGTGTGATGTGCGCATGTGAAGAAATACTGCGCACGCGCTGAGAACCCAAGCGGTC
This sequence comes from Ranitomeya imitator, assembly GCF_032444005.1. NCBI lineage: Eukaryota > Metazoa > Chordata > Amphibia > Anura > Dendrobatidae > Ranitomeya > Ranitomeya imitator. The sequence goes on from NC_091283.1 coordinate 472,270,337, forward strand.
CACTGATGCGTTCCAAATACTGCGCCTGCGTGGAGCCATCCCAGCGCTACACAAATGCGCTACAACAACTGCGCATGCGTCCCCATCGATATGGGAAAAGCAGAAGCCACAATCATCAGTAAATGTATTAAAAGCACTGCGCAACTCTTACATCTACTGGAAGCGCTCAACAACATTACAGCCCAGGAGCTAAGGTCCAACAGTTGTATACAAATATAGAGGGTGCCGTTCAGATTAATGAACCTACAGCAATAATAGAATATATATCTCATCTTCCATGTGTTGTTAACATTCCGGACAAAGATGATGGTGCAAATATAATTATACCATTGCACCTACGCAGTAACTACCCACAAAATACACACAAGTACTGTTGCACCTTTAATAATACTGGAAAGGTTCTTACTAATATATAAGATGTTTATACAGTGTATATATTTGATAATACCATCAAATGATAGTGTTCTTGTAACCAAATCCGATAAAGTCAAAAACTACTGATATATTTTTTACAATAATACCTTGGTACTGCATATACACTGTTTTTTCTACCTATACTCCCATTATATGGTTATATATTTCAAAGCGCATGTCACTATTAATTCTCATGATAATTTCTATGTCATGGAAAATATTTCCACAAGACACAAAAAGATACGGTATCTCAAAATTGAGATCAGTAAATATATATCTGCATTTGTCCCATTAGGAACAATACTACAGGAGAATCAGGTGACCAATATTTTATCAACAGGGAATAACTTACAAATAGCACCCAAAATTCATCTGTTCATTAAGACCCCTAGGGAAAACCGTGTCCAATCTATGGATCCATTTGACCTCCTTCTGTAAAATTGTCCTATCCCAGTTACCACCCCGAACTGATGGGGCCACGACTTCAACTGCACAGAAAGAAAAAGAACTGAGGTCACCCTGGTGAACATCACGGACATGCCTAGATATGGGAGTATCCCTAGCATGCCTGATGTCACCCAGGTGTTCACCTATCCTTCTCCTCAGTTCCCTTTTAGTTTTCCCAACGTAGTTCTTTGGGCAGGTACACTTGAATAGATATACCAAACCACTCGTTTTGCAATTAGCAAAATGTCTGGTCTCAAATACTCGACCTGTGCTTGCACTGGAGAAACGATTACCTGTAGATAGGTATCCACAAAAGGAACACCCTCCACATCTAAAAGTGCCCATCTGCCTTTTGTCAAGCCAAGTACCACTCTTTTTTGGGGGGGTAAAGGTACTATGTACCAATTGATCCCTCAGTGACCTCCCCCTTTTATAGGTAATGGTCGGTGTACCTGGTAGGAATTCCTGGATGTCAGTGTCTGCCAACAAAATATCCCAGTATCTGCCGATGATATCTCTTACCTCCCGGGAGCAGTCATCAAAATTACCTATGAGTCTCACAATGGAATCAGATTCCACCTTGTTTTTAGATTGTAAGAGGCTACTTCTTGGGATTTTCTCCACATATTTAAATGTATCCCGAAGAATATTATTGGGGTAACCCCTTTCACGGAATCTTGTTTTTGAGAGGTTTTAAAACTAATTAATAAAGGTATTTTTATCTAGTTTACACTGGGGATTTTTTGTTTCTGTGAATTTGTTAAAGATAGATGTCCCCATAGATATATATTTTTTTTCTCTGTGAATGTGTTACAATTAGCCTTATGGCAGGGTTTCTTGCAGGACCAATCAACAGGGAATCATGGGCATGTGATGCCAGAGATGTATATAGTGACCCTAGGGATACCAATGATCCAACCCATTCACCTGATCTAAGGGATCTTTTTCATGAATTGACTGGCTGTTATAGAGATAATATCAGGTCTTGGTGGGAGGTACAGTCACTGGAGAATTATATTAAGACTAAAATCATACCCAAAGGACTGAGACTGAATATTATTCCAGCACGTAGGGCTAGAACACCTGACTTACTGCATAAATGGCGGAATGAGTTGATTGAGAGCTCAGTAAGACTTATGCAGATTCTTTTGCAGGAAGAAAAAAACACTTTTGATAAAACAAGTAGGAGATTGACTGAATTAATAGAGAATATCACTAAACACAAGAGTGATCCAGATTTCAGTAGAAGGGAATCAACCCTTCAAACTAACATAGAAAAATTCCAAGCTGATATCAAGGAAAGGAAACACAAACAGTTCAATCGTGATAGTCGTGATTTTAAGGATAACAGGGTGTTTGTTTTTCTGGAAGAAGATCCTTCCCAGAGAAGTGAAGTGACAAGTGCATCATCATCAGACATAGAGACATCGGATAGTGAAAGAAGTGGGCCCTCTAGGTATCTGGGGAGTAATAATATCAGTCCGGCTTTCAGACCCCGGAGAGAAAAATGGGGAAGATATGCAAAAAAGAGATATGTTACACCAAGAGGTGGAATGGGTTATCAACCAACTCAGCCGGGCTATTCTGGTACATCTGGGTCCTCAGCTGTGTCCTCTGCTTCCACTTTTTTAGAGAGGCGAGGGCTCCCCTACCAATTGAGGGAGCGGCTGGGGGCTCCCCGCTACTAAGGAAAGAAAAGAAGGATAATAGGATTATTAATTTATCATCCTATACCCTGTCGGATGTAGAAAAGAGAGTCCTTGATAAAGGTTTGGGTTTTGTTCCGACCAATAGGTTCAATGAGTTTGAGTGGGTGAAGGACATTAACCTGTTTGCCCGTAAGTTAAAGTGGAAAAAATTCTTCAAAAATCATGACCAGGCTGAGTGCCTAAATTTGGGTATTGACATGACTGAACTATCTGATGTTAGAATTTTGACAGATATGTTGGAGGAAGGTATGAGACCAATGGGTATGGGTCCTTTTACTAAACTCAGGCCTGGGAGCACGAGGATGCCCCCCTTGTCTATGAACACCAGTATAGATATATTTATGCAATTGGTACTAACTGACCTTAAGAAACTAGGGGCCAATAAGAGGAGTGCCATGTCAAACTTAGCATCATGTGAAAGGAGGGCCCTTGATGCTCTTTCAGTGAAGAAGGAGCTGGTGTTCAAACCTTCGGATAAGGGGGGTAACCTCGTGATCCTGGACTGTGATGATTATAGAAATATGTGTCTTAAAATATTAAAGGATGAGTCAACATATGGACTTTTGAGGAAAGATCCCACTGATGAGTTTAACTCTGAACTTGTCTATCTATTGGATGAGGCTTTGATACAGGGGTTAATATCAAAGAACGAAAGGGACTTTATGATACAAAAAACACCAACAATACCTGTATTTTATGCCCTGCCAAAGGTACATAAGGGTTTGGTACCCCTGAAGGGAAGACCAATAGTTTCGGGGAATGACTCAATTTCACAGAACTGTGGTATATACATTGATAAGGTCTTACGTGAATTTGTAATTGCTTTGCCTTCTTATATACGGGACACCGCTGATCTCTTATTGAAGATAGAGGATATTGTGGTTGGTGAGGACACGTGGCTAGCATCTATTGATGTGGAAGCCTTATACAGCAGTATTCCTCATGATGCAGGCCTGCAAGCTGTTGATTATTTTTTAAAAACTAAGGGGATCCAGTTTGTGGAGCATAATCGGTTTATAGGTCGCCTGCTACATTTCGTGTTGACTCACAACTACTTTCTTTTTGACAATAAATTTTACCACCAGCTCAGGGGCACGGCTATGGGTAGCTCATGTGCCCCCACTTACGCCAATTTGCTCCTGGGCTGGTGGGAAGATACTGTAGTTTTTGATGAGGGGAGGTCGTCTTGGTGGTGCCCCCAGATATTATTCTGGGGGCGATATATAGATGATGTTCTGATTTTGTGGACAGGTGATACTATCTCTTTTAACACCTTTGTAGAGGACTTAAACAAGAATGATATTGGCCTAAGATTTACAGCTGAAATTGATAAAGAAAAAATCAATTTCCTGGATGTTACTATCAGCAAGGATAATGAGGGCCGCCTGGGAACTGCAATATACAGGAAGCCGACCTCCACTAACAATTTGCTCAGATGGAGCAGTCATCATCCCTATGGGCTCAGAAAGGGGATACCCAAAGGTCAATATATGAGGGCAAGGAGAAATTGCTCGTCGGACTCATCCTTTTACGTTGAAACAAGGGATCTGAGAGATAGATTCCGTGAAAGGGGTTACCCCAATAATATTCTTCGGGATACATTTAAATATGTGGAGAAAATCCCAAGAAGTAGCCTCTTACAATCTAAAAACAAGGTGGAATCTGATTCCATTGTGAGACTCATAGGTAATTTTGATGACTGCTCCCGGGAGGTAAGAGATATCATCGGCAGATACTGGGATATTTTGTTGGCAGACACTGACATCCAGGAATTCCTACCAGGTACACCGACCATTACCTATAAAAGGGGGAGGTCACTGAGGGATCAATTGGTACATAGTACCTTTACCCCCCCAAAAAAGAGTGGTACTTGGCTTGACAAAAGGCAGATGGGCACTTTTAGATGTGGAGGGTGTTCCTTTTGTGGATACCTATCTACAGGTAATCGTTTCTCCAGTGCAAGCACAGGTCGAGTATTTGAGACCAGACATTTTGCTAATTGCAAAACGAGTGGTTTGGTATATCTATTCAAGTGTACCTGCCCAAAGAACTACGTTGGGAAAACTAAAAGGGAACTGAGGAGAAGGATAGGTGAACACCTGGGTGACATCAGGCATGCTAGGGATACTCCCATATCTAGGCATGTCCGTGATGTTCACCAGGGTGACCTCAGTTCTTTTTCTTTCTGTGCAGTTGAAGTCGTGGCCCCATCAGTTCGGGGTGGTAACTGGGATAGGACAATTTTACAGAAGGAGGTCAAATGGATCCATAGATTGGACACGGTTTTCCCTAGGGGTCTTAATGAACAGATGAATTTTGGGTGCTATTTGTAAGTTATTCCCTGTTGATAAAATATTGGTCACCTGATTCTCCTGTAGTATTGTTCCTAATGGGACAAATGCAGATATATATTTACTGATCTCAATTTTGAGATACCGTATCTTTTTGTGTCTTGTGGAAATATTTTCCATGACATAGAAATTATCATGAGAATTAATAGTGACATGCGCTTTGAAATATATAACCATATAATGGGAGTATAGGTAGAAAAAACAGTGTATATGCAGTACCAAGGTATTATTGTAAAAAATATATCAGTAGTTTTTGACTTTATCGGATTTGGTTACAAGAACACTATCATTTGATGGTATTATCAAATATATACACTGTATAAACATCTTATATATTAGTAAGAACCTTTCCAGTATTATTAAAGGTGCAACAGTACTTGTGTGTATTTTGTGGGTAGTTACTGCGTAGGTGCAATGGTATAATTATATTTGCACCATCATCTTTGTCCGGAATGTTAACAACACATGGAAGATGAGATATATATTCTATTATTGCTGTAGGTTCATTAATCTGAACGGCACCCTCTATATTTGTATACATCTGTTGGACCTTAGCTCCTGGGCTGTAATGTTGTTGAGCGCTTCCAGTAGATGTAAGAGTTGCGCAGTGCTTTTAATACATTTACTGATGATTGTGGCTTCTGCTTTTCCCATATCGATGGGGACGCATGCGCAGTTGTTGTAGCGCATTTGTGTAGCGCTGGGATGGCTCCACGCAGGCGCAGTATTTGGAACGCATCAGTGGACCGCTTGGGTTCTCAGCGCGTGCGCAGTATTTCTTCACATGCGCACATCACACTGTAGTCTCCGGTGTCATGTGAGCGATATGATGACTCACATCCGGAGCGCTAAGAGCTTACCGGAAGTCTATGCCGACATGTACGCTGAAGCCACAATGTGGGAGTGACAATTTAGGGTAAGATATAAAGCGCATTCATTCTAGCACTTTCTCCGAGGCACCATATCGAGAGGGGACTTGCCCTGGGATGCTGTACCATGTATCGGTTTCGAGTTTGACATTTGATATAAGCTAAATAACCCCTTATTAACATGTATTGCTCCTGATGAACCTCATGTAACAGTGAGGGGAAACGCGTCGAGTTTACAAGGGAGGCTTTTGCGAGTTTACAAGGGAAGTTTTTGCAAATATATTGCGTTTATGGATATACTATTAAAATATCAAATGGTTTTTGTATGGATTCCCAATAACAAAGGTACTGTGTTACTGTGGCCTTTTTCTTGGGGTTTTACTGGGTATTACGCTCAGTTGTCTTGGATTATGTGTTTTGGTGTCCAGGCAGTGCATCAGGCTGAACTGGATGAACACTAGACAAAGGATTCATATCTATCGTATATCATACTACACTTTGTCTGGAGTACCTGGTGTATGAATGTGTGTTACATTAAAGAGGATCCATACTTGTTTGTTTAACCCTTGGGAGTGTTTTGACATGGTTTACAAGCACTACAGCACTTTATTACAAATATAATCTCCTATTTCCCTAAACACCTAATAAGGGACAGGATAGTGGACAGTCGTCGTTGAGCGGGGGCGCCACTGTCGTACTATAATAGGGTGCCAACCTCCGCTGACAGGTAGGGGTAGAGCAGGTAGTAATATAGACTCCCCCTTTTCATACTTAAATGTCATTTTTGCATGATTGTTGATGTGTTTCCATCCCATCCTAGTAGGGCCCAATAGGGGTAGGAGGGAGAGTCGACGGTGAGCGGGGGCGCCAATTGCGCAGGATTGTAGGGTGCCAACCTCCGCTGGTAGGTAGGGTGCAGGTAGTGCAGTATAGGGCTAGGCATCACCCTGGTCTTTTCTATTATATGTTGTTGTCATGGTGATGGTTTACGTTAAGTGCACTTATTATTATTATTATTGTTTTTGAGAGGTTTTAAAACTAATTAATAAAGGTATTTTTATCTAGTTTACACTGGGGATTTTTTGTTTCTGTGAATTTGTTAAAGATAGATGTCCCCATAGATATATATTTTTTTTCTCTGTGAATGTGTTACAAATCGTTGCCTACCAATAGCGCCTGTGTGTTGTAGTCCTACCCTGCTGAGCATTCGGAATAGTCCTCACAACTGCTGCTCTCGTTCGTTCGTTCTCCACAGCTTGCTCTCTCTCTCTCTCTTCGGTTCCAGATGTTACTAGTTTCTAACGTCCCCCAGATATGTTATGGCTAGGACGCCACCCGTTTGACGGGAAGGCTTGGAGGTCTTCCGGGACCCTAGAGACACCCCTCTCCCAATGTTGCCCCTATGTCTTCGTAGGTGTAGAAGGTAGACAGCCAACCTATGATTAACTGTCCAGCGGAATTTGAAGTAAGGCCTGAAGTCAGTTACTCCTAAGGTGATCCGGCCACCGACTACGCGCCTCAGTAAGATGTTGCCTTCCTCTCTCGGCACGACTCTTACTGGTTCTCCTTTGTGCTGATCTCGTTTACACTGTTCCACAATATTCTTCCCCTCTTGTCTCTCTCTTAGGATACCGCCGCAAGGTGTGCAGGCGCGGTTCCGTTACATTCTGTTCTGTCGCTAGGCATCTGCCAGGTTCCCACGCCTGACAGGGACCCCCCTGTGCCGTCTCCCTGCAACACCCCCTGCCACGGGATGTTGCCTGGTTCCAACCCAGTCAGCTTCTGACTAACTTCCTCCCCAGCCCCTAGTTTTACCAGTGTGAGGAGTGGCCCAATAAATAAAGCCTTTTTCTCCCCCTAGTGGCCGGAGTGTGAAGTGTAATGTGTTCTAGTGATACCTGGTCAGGAGAACTCCTTAGTGCCATCAGACGTACCGCTGCTCCCCTTAGTGGCAGAGCGCTATACTGCAACGACCAGGTCTCTGGGGCGCTGCACAAGCATCCTCAGTCTATGAGCAATGGGCGATCTTTTACAAATCGCTCAGTGGGTATCGTCTGCTTGTAAATAGGCTATTAAATGACTGCCAATTGGCAAAGGCCTACAGTCATAGTGTGCCTCCCGACAGTCTGTGTAACCAGACCCTAATTTGTTACTCACAATTGACCACTTGGTTTTTGCTGTGAGCATGTTGTACTTTCAATGGGAAAAGGAGACACTTATTTTCCTTGCTTTTCCGCTGATATCGCCATATATCAGCAAAAAAAGTGAGAAAATGACAGTGACATAAAAAGAAACCCGACGTATCACTAACAAAATATTCAAAATTTACTTGACTATTCACAAACCACATGTACTAATATGACAATGTGCCTGGTCAGGAACTTGGATAAATGGCCTGATGGTGAACTGGTTGAAGAAGCACTCATCCCATCAAAATTATCCTCTTAATATATTGCAATCATCATATTATATAGAACTGTGTACTTACAATTGCTCATTTTGCCTTTCTACTCAGTAAATTCTTGTCTTTTCCATTAGGTCTAGGATATCACATGATTAAAATCTGACCAGCTAAATTCTTCTAAGTTCTATGTTGGAACAGGAAGTCTGTTTTTCCTGCGTGAGTCATGAGTCACTGCAAAAGTCCTTGGTGGGGGAGGAGGAAGAGAAAGCAACTGGGACAGGAGTTGAAGGCTTAGAAGGATTCAGATAGTCAGTTTTTAATCATGTGATTAGAGATGGGTGAACCCGAACAGTAAAGTTCGGCGTCTGTACCGAACACCTACTGTTCGGGCACGGACACCGAACACGGACTTCACCAGGAAGTCCATATTACTGTTCGGGTTCAGCTGCCCAGAAAAGCAACATCATACCAACAGTAGAATATGGTCTGTGGCTGTTTTGCTGCTTGAGGACCTGGAAGACTTGCTGTGATAAATGGAACCATGAATTTTGCTGTCTACCAAAAAATCCTGAAGGAAAATGTCTGTCCATCTGTTCATGACCTCAAGCTGAAGCGCACTTGGGTTATGCAGCAACACAATGATCCAAAATACAATAGCACGTCCACCTCTGAATGGCTTAAGAAAAATAAAATTAAGACTTTGGAGTGGCCTTGTCAAAGTCCTCCTGACATTAAAACGATTGAGAAGCTGTGGCATGACCTTAAAAATGTTGGTTTATACCCGGAAACCTTCCAATGTGGCTGAATTACAACAATTCTGCAAAGATAAGTGGGACAAAATTCCTCCAGAGCGTTGTAAAAGACATTGCCAGTTATCGCAAACACATGATTACAGTTGTTGCAGCTAAGGGTGGCCCAATCAGTTATTAGGTTTAGGGGGCAATCACTTTTTCACACAGGGCCATGTAGGTTTGGATTTCTTTTTCCCTTAATAATGAAGACTGCATTTTGTATTTTCTTGTGTCATCTTTGTCTAATATTAACATTTGTTTGGTGAGCTGAAACATTTAAGTGTGACAAACATGCAAAAGGATAAGAAATCAGGATGGGGCAAACACTTTTGACACAAGTGTATGTTTAACCCCTCTGTGACCTTAGACGTACTATCCCGTCGAGGTGCCCTGGGCTTATCTGACCCTGGACGGGATAGTACGTCATAGCCGATCGGCCGCGCTCACGGGGGGAGCGCGGCCGATCGCGGCCGGGTGTCAGCTGCTTATCGCAGCTGACATCCGGCACTATGTGCCAGGAGCGGTCACGGACCGCCCCCGGCACATTAACCCCTGGCACACCGCGATCAAAGATGATCGCGATGTGCCGGCGGTACAGGGAAGCACCGCGCAGGGAGGGGGCTCCCTGCGGGCTTCCCTGAGCCCCCCGCAGCAACGCGATGTGATCGCGTTGCTGCGAGGGTCTCCTCACCTCCCTCCCTGCTCGAGCCCCGGATCCAAGATGGCCGCGGATCCGGGTCCTGCAGGGAGGGAGGTGGCTTCACAGAGCCTGCTTAGAGCAGGCACTGTGAAGGCTGCAGCGCTGCATGTCAGATCAGTGATCTGACAGAGTGCTGTGCAAACTGTCAGATCACTGATCTGTGATGTCCCCCCCTGGGACAAAGTAAAAAAGTAAAAAAAAAATTTTCCAAATGTGTAAAAAAAATAAAAAAAAATATTCCAAAATAATGAAAAAAAAAAAAATATATTATTCCCATAAATACATTTCTTCATCTAAATAAAAAAAAAAAAACAATAAAAGTACACATATTTAGTATCGCCGCGTCCGTAACGACCCGACCTATAAAACTGTCCCATTAGTTAACCCCTTCAGTAAACACCGTAAGAAAAAAAAAAAAAACGAGGCAAAAAACAACGCTTTATTATCATACCGCCGAACAAAAAGTGGAATAACACGCGATCAAAAGGACAGATATAAATAACCATGGTACCGCTGAAAGCGTCATATTGTCCCGCAAAAAAAGAGCTGCCATACAGCATCATCAGCAAAAAAATAAAAAAGTTATAGTCCTGAGAATAAAGCGATGCAAAAATAATTATTTTTTCTGTAAAATAGTTTTTATCGTATAAAAGCACCAAACCATAAAAAAATGATATAAATGAGGTATCGCTGTAATCGTACTGACCCGAAGAATAAAACTGATTTATCAATTTTACCAAACGCGGAACGGTATAAACGCCTCCCCCAATAGAAATTCATGAATAGCTGGCTTTTGGTCATTCTTCCTCACAAAAATCGGAATAAAAAGCGATAAAAAAATGTCACGTGCCCAAAAATGTTTTCAATAAAAACGTCAACTCGTCCCGCAAAAAACAAGACCTCACATGACTCTGTGGACCAAAATATGGAAAAATTATAGCTCTCAAAATGTGGTATTGCAAAAAATATTTTTTGCAATAAAAAGGGTCTTTCAGTGTGTGACGGCTGCCAATCATAAAAATCCGCTAAAAAACTCGCTATAAAAGTAAATCAAACCCCCCTTCATCACCCCCTTAGTTAGGGAAAAATAAAAAAAAATGTATTTATTTCCATTTTCCCATTAGGGCTAGGGTTAGGGCTAGGATTAGGGTTAGGGCTAGGGTTAGGGCTAGGGTTAGGGCTAGGGCTAGGGTTAGGGCTAGGGTTAGGGCTAGGGTTAGGGCTAGGGCTAGGGTTAGGGTTAGGGCTAGGGTTAGGGCTAGGGTTAGGGCTAGGGTTAGGGCTAGGGTTAGGGTTAGGGCTAGGGTTAGGGCTAGGGTTAGGGCTAGGGTTAGGGTTAGGGTTAGGGCTAGGGTTAGGGCTAGGGTTAGGGCTAGGATTAGGGTTAGGGTTAGGGCTAGGGTTAGGGCTAGGGTTAGGGCTAGGGTTAGGGTTAGGGTTGGGGCTACAGTTAGGGTTGGGGCTAAAGTTAGGGTTAGGGTTTAGATTACATTTACAGTTGGGAATAGGGTTGGGATTAGGGTTAGGGGTGTGTCAGGGTTAGAGGTGTGGTTAGGGTTACCGTTGGAATTAGGGTTAGGGGTGTGTTTAGATTAGGGTTTCAGTTATAATTGGGGGGTTTCCACTGTTTCGGCACATCAGGGGCTCTCCAAACACGACATGGCGTCCGATCTCAATTCCAGCCAATTCTGCGTTGAAAAAGTAAAACAGTGCTCCTTCCCTTCCGAGCTCTCCTGTGTGCCCAAACAGGGGTTTACCCCAACATATGGGGTATCAGCGTACTCAGGACAAATTGGACAACAACTTTTGTGGACCAATTTCTCCTGTTACCCTTGGGAAAATACAAAACTGGGGGCTAAAAAATAATTTTTGTGGGAAAACAAAAAGATTTTTTATTTTCACGGCTCTGCGTTATAAACTGTAGTGAAACACTTGGGGGTTCAAAGTTCTCACAACACATCTAGATAAGTTCATTGAGGGGTCTAGTTTCCAATATGGGGTCACTTGTGGGGGGTTTCTACTGTTTAGGTACATTAGGGGCTCTGCAAACGCAATGTGACGCCTGCAGACCAATCCATCTAAGTCTGCATTCCAAATGATGCTACTTCCCTTCCGAGCCCTCCCATGCGCCCAAACGGTGGTTCCCCCCCACATATCGGGTATCAGCGTACTCAGGACAAATTGGACAACAACATTTAGGGTCCAATTTCTCCTGCTAACCTTGGAAAAATACAAAACTGGGGGCTAAAATATAATTTTTGTGGAAAAAAAAATATTTTTTATTTGCATGGCTCTGCGTTATAAACTGTAGTGAAATACTTGGGGGTTCAAAGCTCTCACAACACATCAAGATGAGTTCCTTAGGGGGTCTACTTTCCAAAATGGTGTCACTTGTGGGGGGTTTCTACTGTTTAGGTACATTAGGGGCTCTGCAAACGCAATGTGACGCCTGCAGACCATTCCATCTAAGTCTGCATTCCAAATGGCGCTCCTTCCCTTCCGAACCCTCCCATGCGCCCAAACGGTGGTTCCCCCCCACATATGGGGTATCAGCGTACTCAGGACAAATTGGACAACAACTTTTGGGGTCCAATTTCTCCTGTTACCCTAGGGAAAATACAAAACTGGGGGCTAAAAAATAATTTTTGTGGGAAAAAAATTTTGTTTTATTTTTATGGCTCTGCATTATAAACTTCAGTGAAGCCCTTGGTGGGTCAAAGTGCTCACCACACATCCAGATAAGTTCCTTAGGGGGTCTACTTTCCAAAATGGTGTCACTTGTGGGGGGTTTCAATGTTTAGGCACATCAGTGGCTCTCCAAACGCAACATGGCGTCCCATCTCAATTCCTGTCAATTTTGCATTGAAAAGTCAAACGGCGCTCCTTCCCTTCCGAGCTCTCCCATGCGCCCAAACAGTGGTTTACTGCCACATATGGGGTATCAGCGTACTCAGGACAAATTGGACAACAACTTTTGAGGTCCAATTTCTTCTCTTACCCTTGGAAAAATAAAAAATTGGGGGCAAAAATATAATTTTTGTGAAAAAATATGATTTTTTATTTTTACGGTTCTGCATTATAAACTTCTGTGAAGCATTTGGTGGGTCAAAGTGCTCACCACACATCCAGATAAGTTCCTTAGGGGGTCTACTTTCCAAAATGGTGTCACTTGTGGGGGGTTTCAATGTTTAGGCACATCAGTGGCTCTCCAAACGCAACATGGCGTCCCATCTCAATTCCTGTCAATTTTGCATTGAAAAGTCAAATAGCGCTCCTTCCCTTCCGAGCTCTCCCATGCGCCCAAACAGTGGTTTACTGCCACATATGGGGTATCAGCGTACTCAGGACAAATTGGACAACAACTTTTTGGGTCCAATTTCTCCTGTTACCCTTGGTAAAATAAAACAAATTGGAGCTGAAGTAAATTTTTTGTGTAAAAAAGTTAAATGTTCATTTTTATTTAAACATTCCAAAAATTCCTATTAAACACCTGAAGGGTTAATAAACTTCTTGAATGTGGTTTTGAGCACCTTGAGGGGTGCAGTTTTTAGAATGGTGTCACACTTGGGCATTTTCTATCATATAGACCCCTCAAAATGACTTCAAATGAGACGTGGTCCCTAAAAAAAAATGGTGTTGTAAAAATGAGAAATTGCTGGTCAACTTTTAACCCTTATAACTCCCTAACAAAAAAAAAAATTGGTTCCAAAATTATGCTGATGTAAAGGAGACATGTGGGAAATGTTACTTATTAAGTATTTTGTGTGACATATCTCTGTGATTTAATTGCATAAAAATTCAAAGTTTGAAAATTGCGAAATTTTCAAAATTTTCGCCAAATTTCCGTTTTTTTCACAAATAAACGCAGGTACTATCAAAGAAATTTTACCACTATCATGAAGTACAATATGTCACGAGAAAACAATGTCAGAATCACCAGGATCCGTTGAAGCGTTTCGGAGTTATAACCTCATAAAGGGACAGTGGTCAGAATTGTAAAAATTGGCCTGGTCATTAACGTGCAAACCACCCTTGGGGGTAAAGGGGTTAATTGAAGACAGGCTAGGTGCTCCAAACTTTGCACGTCCCTTTGTATCCTTCTCTAATCTGACCATGAGAACCTCACTATAAACTCTGAATTTCCTAATAGGGTATTAAAAAAAACACATTTCTAAACTGGACTACCCATTTAAAATCTGTTTTAAGTCACACAGCCACCCATCTTGCAAAGCTCTATAGTCTCTTCCCAGACTTTACATTAATACACCAAAAATAGCCCACATACTCCCTTGCACCGTTTGCTTGGGTTTGCAGGAAGATCCTATTAACAGTCTACATACTATATAGTATATGGCCTGCAGACATCAGACTTCTATGAAGGAAAAAGCTAGAATTTTAGAGAACACAGCTACAAATAAAACTATACAAGCTGTAGGATGAATAAGATCAGTGCATTTTACCATATGCTGGAGTTCATCAGGGAACATGATTACAAAGACCTGGAGAGGTTCAGCTCAGTGGGAATACTTGACTTACGAAGGTCATGTCCTGTGAACAACCCACTCAAGCTGTGATTACTTCGCTTGTCTCAATTCCTCATTTTTAAACTTTAAAAGTTCTTTATTTATGGGCAACAAACTAAAAGCGAAATGGATGTTAAGACACTAACTCCTTCCTGGAGGGGACAGAGGCGACAACAGATGTTTCCATTAATGTTAATATCAATTCTAATCAAAATACATGTAATTCTGCCACAAGATGTTCACAGACATGGGCTGCTCAGACCTCCAGATATTTCCTGCCAAGATGTTTCATAGTCACAAAGTGTATGTCTGCTGAGCAAACTTATGACAATCTTACTTTATTACCTCAAAAACACCACCTAAAAGGCGTTTTCTGGCTTCGGAAGCTAGGCTTTATTCTCCCTCCCAGGGTCCAGCACTGGTTCTCTTCACACTGCTACCGGTGTCTGTTATAGTCTACAGCAGGGGTGTCAAACTGCATTCCTCGAGGGCCGCAAACCGTGCATGTCTTCAAGATTTCCTTAGCATTGCACAAGGTGCACGAATCATTCTCTGTGCAGGTGATTAAATTATCACCTGTGCAATACAAGGAAATCCGGAAAACATGACCTGTTTGCGGCCCTTGAGGAATGCAGTTTGACACCCCTGGTCTACAGCACTGATGTCATGTTGACGATGCTGCAGCAATCGTTGGGTTCAGAGGCTCTGAGCGGCTCGTACCATCAACTCGGCAGTGCTCTGATGTAGCAGAGTCAGGGATCACTGTGGGACGTGGGATGGATTTGCGGCAGGCCCCTTTGGATTATTTTATTGTTTATATATAATAAATGGGAGAAAGAGGGTCAGTTAGTGTTTTGTACAATTAAAAGACCTTTCTGTCTTATAGACACCTCTCCATTACTAACCCCTGGATGTCAGCGGACATTACACAGCTAATATCAGCCCCAAAATCATTACTCCACTTGCCAACACACAAGGGCCAGCAGGAAGAGCCAAGGCTAAGCACCAGAATAGGCGCATTTAATGGATGCGCCATTTATGGGGCAGCTGAGGGCTGGTGGTATTAGTCTGAGAGAGGACCAATATCCATGGCCCCTTCACAGCAGCTGTTGTCTGCTTAGCCTTTGGATGGTTACTAAAAAATTGGAGGACCCCACATCATTTTTTTTCAGGGGGGGGGTCCTCCCTTTTTGATAACCAGAAAGGCTACGCAGACAGCTGTGAGCTGATATTAACAGCCTTGGAAGGTTCATGGATGTAGGCACCTTCCCAGAAAAAACACCATCCCCCAGCTGTCTGCTTCCCCTCAGCTGGGTTCTAAATATAAGGCGAACACCATTTTTTATTTTATTTTTATATACTACTTGTATATATCTCCCTGACATCTTTCTATCTATTTTTCTATATATCTATTCCATCTATTCTATTCTGATGGTTCAGGCTGTGAATTTACTGTACGCAGCTGATGATTTGTCGGGTTTCTTATGAGATGGATGGGTAAAAATCGGAGTGCACACGCATGGTCCGTGTGCCATGAGATTTTTTTTCTCGCATCCATTGACTTGTATTGGTGAGTCACAGCCGTTTTACGCAGCCATAAACAGCATGCTGCGATTTTTTCCTCACCACAATTCCAGGTAAGAAAAACTCTCAGATGATCACAGCCTAATTGAATAACATTGTTGCGAGTGCAATTTGATTTTTTCTCACATTGTACTCACCGATTTTATACGCAGTTGTGAGGACAGCCTAAGGGACAGTTTGTTTTGTTTTAAAACTAGCTAAAGCCACGGAACGGGGGTTTTCAGAAACCGGAAAACCCCTTTAATTATGGAACTTTATTAATACCTATAGCCTTGGGGCCGCCTAATATGTTTAGCTGTTCTAACTTATATGATATTATTATTTTGTGTTTTTTTCACAATTTGACATTTTATTAGTTGTTTTTTAGGAAATATTTGTTATCAGTCTTCCTTCAGTGACCTGCCTCACTCATATTGTGGGCTTTGAAAATAAAATGTACCTGCAGCAAAATGACGCAGTAGCATCTAGTAGGATCAGTGACCTGTCGTTTAAGTCACAGTAATGAAGATGAGCCCAGAGAGCACCACATAAAGTACCGCCCACAGGTACACCTCGAAGCACAAGAATCTCATTAACTAAAAATAAGGATTAAATAACTGCAGCGCCCCAGAGTCCTGGTCGTAGCAGTAATGTCGTTCTTCCACCAGGGGGAGCGATGTTACGTCTGATGGCACCAACGGAGTTCACTCTGCCAGGTATCACAGCCACACACACACTTCACACGCCGGCCACCAGGGGGAGCAAAAGGTTCTATCTATTAGGCCACTCCTCACACTTAGGTAAAACTGGGGGTTTGGTTAGGAAGTGAGGTCATTTGGAGGAGAAAGGAGTTCTGACTAGAGGGAGAAGGAGATAGTCAGGAGGAGAGGAGAGGAGCAGACTAGGCTCGGCCCAGGAAGGAAAGAAGATCACGGAGCTGCGCCTGCACCTGATTGCGGCAGCCTCCAAGGAAAGGACAAGAAAGGAAGTGTGTCGTAGTGAGTGAGCACCGAAGTCGTAGCAACAGGAGTATAACACCAGTGGGAGACCAGCTAGAAGCAGGCTGCCTCCCACTGAGCGCAGATCCGGTAGCCGGAACACCGAGGGAGTAATAGACTCTATGCTTTACTTCAGAGACCGGCAGGACAGTCATCTTCAAGTTGGCTGCCCAACCTAAGAACCTAAGCAGACAAGGTGGCAACGCGGAGGAGGGGCGACGCTATAGTCCCTATAAAATAGTTTCAGGCCACCACCGTCATACGGGTTGGTCCTATCCATCTGGGGGACCGAGAGAAGAGTAACAAGAGTGAGGACCCTATGGGAGCTAATACACGTAGGGACCTACTACGTTACTGTGTGCAAGGGGTAGGCTACTGATTTCCACCCGGATAAGGAAACTCTGGAATTGCCATCAGACCGGCCGGACCCTGCCTACCCTGTGATCCGGCACCCTGGACTGTGGATGCTGAAGCCTTCAGTAAAGGTAAAGAGACTGCACCCATTGTGTCCTCGTTATTCACCGCGCCTTGCACCATCCACCATCAACATCTATACTTCTGGGAAGCCCTGGGGATATACTTCGCCTGTGGGAAAGTATACCATCTAGCTGCCATTCCTTCACCCCAGCGGACCCCTAAGCAGCATCGGTCACCCTGACCGAATACCACAGGTGGCGTCACGAACACTACCGTTATCTACGGACTCTTATCCTCGTTTGTTTGGGTGCCCCTCATAGGGCCACGGTCCGGGTCGGGCCACTGTGACATCCCAGTTGAGGGAACTGAAGGACCCGGTACCGAGTACCCCATTGCCCTTCCCTGGGGTGCGCTACACAACCACAAGATGGATTTTTTTCAACCCAGGTATCATTTTAATCAGCATAACAGCGCCAACCTGACAGTGTCTGTAGCTTACTTAGCAAAATCCTGATGACAAGTTCACTTTAAGGAAACAGTAATTGTTTTCATGTTTCTATTAGGCTATGTGCACACGTTACGGATTTGCCTCAGGAATTTTATGTGCGGATTCTGCATCTCTTGATAGAAAACGCAGGTGCGGATTTGATGCTTTTTTGTGCGGATTTACTGCGGATTTCTTGCATTTTTACCCCTGCGGGTTTCTATAATGGAATGGGTACAAAAACGCTGCAGATCCGCACAAAAGAAGTGACATGCTACTTCTTTTAATTCGCAGCATTTCCGCGTGAAATTTCCCGCACCATTACCACAGCATTTTTTTTACCATTGATTTACATTGTACTGTAAATCACTTGCGGATCTGCAGCATTTCTGCACGGCAAAAAACGCTGCGGATCCGCAAGAAATCCGCAACGTGTGCACATAGCCTAACTGTGATTAAACCAGTTGACATAGCCTACAAGGGATGTATTTCCCAGAATTAGTTGTAATTTAACTGTAGTATTTTGGTTTACATATGCGTTGAAAAAACTTTGAGCATTTTTTTAAAAAAGGAAAATGCGAAAAAAAACAGCAATTCTGCAATTTTTTGGTTATGGTTTCAAAAGCGATTATGTCACTGTACTCACAAGCAAAAGGACCATTGCGTAAAAGACTGCAGTGGTCAGGTGACTTGAACAGCATGTCATCAGAAAAAATATACGATAATGAGCAGTGCAAATAACCTGCTGCAGCAGCCAATCACAGGCCCCAATGGTCCTGTGGCTAGGGAGCACATTTATGTGATCATTTTTAGTGACAGCAGACATCCACATATTTAGATGACAACAGGTATTTTTGATTTTATGTTTTTTATCAGTTTAACCACTTCGCCCCAAAGCCTGTTTTCACCTTCATGACCAGGCAAATTTTACAATTCTGACCAGTGTCATTTTATGAGGTAATAACTCTGGAATGCTTCAACGGACCTTACTCACTCTGACACTGTTTTTTGAGACATATTGTACTTCATGATAGTGGTAAAGTTTGTTACATATGACTTGCATTTATTTGTGAAAAAAAATCTGAAAATTTAGAAAATTTAGCAATTTTCAACCTTTTAATTTTTAATTAAATGTTTATGCCCTTACACCAGAGAGCTATGTCACACAAAATAGTTAATAAATTACATTTCCTACATGTTTACTTTACTTCAGCACAATTTTTGAAACATCTTTTTCTTTCGTTAGGAAGTTAGAAGTGTTAAAAGTTGACCAGCGATTTCTCATTTTTACAACAAAATAAAAAAAAAACACTTTTTGTAGGGACCTCATCACATTTGATGTGATTTTGAGGGGTCTATATGACAGAAAATGCCAAAAAGTGACACCATTCTAAAAACTGCACCCCTCAAGGTGCTCAAAACGACATTCAAGAAGTTTATTAACCCGTTAACCCCAGAGGCTTTTTTCAGTTTTGCGTTTGCGTTTTTCGCTCCCCTTGTTCCCAGAGCCATACATTTTTTATTTTTCCATCCATATGGCCATGTGAGGGCTTATTTTTTGCGGGACAAGTTGTACTTTTGAACGACACCATTGGTTTTACCATGTTGTGTACGAGAAAACAGGAAAAAATTCCAAGTGCGGTGAAATTGCAAAAAAAGTCCAATCCCACACTTGTTTTTTGTTTGGCTTTTTTGCTAGGCTCACTAAATGCTAAAACTGACCTGCAATCATGATCATTACAAGTTTATAGACACCAAACATGCCTAGGTTCTTTTTTTATCTAAATGGTGAGGTGTGAGGGGCTGTAGCAGCAGGGAATTGAGTAGCAACCTGAGTATTATTTTTTTACACCCTATTCAACCTATTCAATCTATAGGAATAGAGAAAATTGTCAGCCGGAGGACTGGAAATCCAATTTTTTTTTATACAAAATTCAAGTGGAATTTGATTAATCTCAAATTGTTTTGCTCCTGGATAGAATGCCTTTGTAAAAGTCTTCACATTCTTGAGGAAGGTTATACACTTACATTTATTTCTAAATAAATCGAATAATTTGGTTAATTTTATATTTTTGGTCATTTTTTCTTTATTTATAATCAGCAATCCATAACTACATTATAGCTATAGGGTCCAAACAAGCTGGAGGTCTCTTTCTCCCATTTACCCAGTGACTGCTGATTTGGCATTTTGTGTCATTTTTACCATTTGGCAGTATATGGCAATGTTATTTGGGCACTTACTGCTTCTGATCACGGCGTTATCAGTTTTTTACTATTTGGTCAAATAAGAATGAAATTCTTTCTTCTTCTCTTGATCGATAGAACATGGCGGAGATCTTGCGGCACAGACGTTGAGCATACGTCTCCAAACATATGACAACAAGCAAGATGCCATAGATGAACACAATGGATGCAGTGACGGAAGGATCTGGTGGACTCGCAGGCAGCTTGCAATGTTCGGGCAAGAAAGTAAAGTTCAGCTGGTGTTCTATATCAAGTAAGGCACCATTTCTAAACTGTATGAATGGCCTTAGAGAAACCTGAATAAACAAAACAGAGGATCATATTAGATCGATCATTTTGGCGTTTAAAGGAACATCAGTGGATAACTAAGCAACTATACAATAATAGGTGAACAATTATATTAAAGAGATCTGAAATTAATAGAGATGTGCTCTGTTTAAGTGTAAAAACAGTGCCACTCTTATCCATTGGCTGAAGTTGATATTGCAATTAATAGGCAAGTAGGCATTAAAAGGAACCTGTTAGCAAACACATTCAGGGATCTGTGCTAGCGGGATCGGTTAACGCGATCTCTTTTGTGACATTGCGTAAGCGCAGTCCGTAGCGCTATGCGCTAGACGGACTGCCCTAACGCAATGTGACCCTAGCCTAAGTAATTGGCAGTGGGAAAAGACAAGCCACTGGAGTGCAGCTTTTTTGACTAGTCATGTTGGTCCGAGATGGCTTTTAAAGTATGTCAAACATATCTGGCTGAAATCCTCCAGCCAGTGCCTGATGAATGCAGCTCATAGATCGGGCAGCATATAACAGTTGTCAGGTTCCCTTTAAGGTAATGAAGACTATACAGTTGTGTAATACTTTAAAGCTCTTTTTATTATTATTATTATTTATATAGCACCATTGATTCGATGGTGGTGTACATGTACATGAGAAGGGGTTACATACAAATTACAGATATCACTTACAGTAAGCAAACTAACAATTACAGACTGATACAGAAGGGAGAGGACCCTGCCCTTGTGGGCTTACATTCTACAGGATGGTGGGCAAGGAGACAATAGGTTGAGGGTTGCAGGAGCTTCGGTGTTGGTGAGGCGGTTGCTTCGGTAGTGGTGAGGAGGCAGCAGGGTCAGTGCAGGCTGAAGAGGTGGGTTTTCAGGTTCCGCCTGAAGGATCCGAATGTGGTTGATAGTCGGACGTGTTGCGGCAAAGAATTCCATAGAATGTGGGATATTCGGGAGAAGTCTTGGAGGCGGTTGGGTGAGGAGCGAATAAGTGTAGAGGAGAGAAGGAGGTCTTGAGAGGACCGGAGATTACGTGTGGGAAGATATCGGGAGATTAGTTCAGAGATATATGGAGGAGACAGGTTATGGATGACTTTGTAGGTTAGTATTAGTAATTTGAACTGGATACGCTGAGGGAATGGGAGTCAGTGAAGAGATTTGCAGAGGGAGGAAGTAGAGGAGTAGCGAGGAGAGAGATGAATTAGTCGGGCAGCAGAGTTAAGGATGGGCTTGAGAGGTGCAAGGGTGTTGGCAGGGAGGTCACAGAAAAGGATGTTGCAGTAGTCAAGGCGGGGGATGATGAGTGCATGCACAAGCATTTTAGTAGATTGACGGTTGAGGAAAGAATGGATTCTGGAGATATTTTTGAGCTGGAAGCGACAGGAGGTGAAAAGAGCTTGGATGTATCATTTGAAAGATAGTGCAGAGTCAAGGGTTACTCCAAGGCAGCGGACTTCCGGTACGAGGGAAAGTGTGATGTCATTAATTGCGATAGATAGGTCAGGTAAGGAAGATCTATGAGATGGAGGAAAGATGATGAGTTCAGATTTGTCCACACTGAGTTTGAGGAAGCGAGAGAAGAAGGAGAATATGGCTGATAGACACTCTGGGATTCTGGACAGCAGAGAGGTGACGTCTGGGCCAGAAAGGTACATCTGAGTGTCATCAGCATAAAGGTGGTACTGGAATCCGTGGGACTTTATGCATTATCCCAGGCCAAGTGTATAGATTGAGAAGAGAAGGGGTCCTAGAACAGAGCCTTGGTGACTCCAAGAGAGAGAAGGTGGGATGAACAGGTAGTGTTGGAGTGGGAAACACTGAATGTGCGGTTGGAAAGGTATGAGGAGATCCTGGATAGGGCGAGGTCTTTGATGTCAAAGGAGGAGAAGATCTGTAGTAGAAGGCAGTGGTCAACTGTGTCGAAAGCAGAGGACAGGTCTAGAAGGAGGAGTACAGAGTATTGTCCGTTAACTTTGGCTGTAAGTAGGTCATTAGTAATTTTGGTCAGGGCTGTCTCAGTTGAGTGATGGGGCGGAAACCAGATTGTAGATTGTCAAAGAGCAAGTTAGATGAGAGGTGGGAGTAAAGTTCAGCATGGACATGCTGCTCCAGGAGTTTGGAAGCGAATGGGAGCAGCGATATTGGGCGATAGCTGGACATAGCACTTGGATCGAGGGTTGGCTTTTTAAGGATAGGCGTGATTGTGGCAAGTTTGAAAGCAAAAGGGAAGGTGCCAGAAGTTAGTGAGAGGTTGAAGAGGTGGGTCAGGGATGGGATAAGAGTGGTGGTGAGGTTGGGGAGGAGATGGGATGGGATGGGGTCGAGCACACAGGTGGTGAGATGTGATTTGGAGAGGAGACAGTTAAGCCATCCTTCAGTGATGTTGGTTAGGGAGGTTATGGGGTTTGGGCATTGGTCTGGTGTACAAAGGGGTTGTGGTGGTTGAACAATGAAGACTTGCCTTGTTTGGTCGATCTTATTTTTAAAGTGTGTGGCAAAGTTCTCAGCAGAGATGAGGGAGGTTGGAGAGGGCAGTGGGGGCGGAAGAGGGAGTTAAAGGTTTTGAATAACTGGGGTTGTAGGATAGGGAAGATACGAGGGTTGTGAAGTAAGCCTTTTTAGCAGAGGTGAGAGCAGATTTAAAAGCAAGTGTTGCCTCTTTGAATGCAGTGAAGTTGTCTTGCGAATGTGTTTTCTTCCAATGCCGCTATGCAACCCTGGACACTTGCCGGAGCTTTTTAGTCATATTATTGTGCCAGGGTTGTCTATTGATACATTGCACTCTGCCATGAACGAGAGGAGCAACCATGTCAATAGCTGATGCGAGAGTGGCATTGTGGAAAGCAGTGGCACTGTCTCTGTCGTGGAGTGAGGATATGGGTGCTAGTGGTAGGATAGAGTCAGAGAGTGTGCGGGCATCTAGGTGTGCAAGGTTTATGTGGGGGTGCGCATGTTGCTGGACATGGGTGACCGGTGAGGAGGATAGTGATGAGAAAGTGAGCAGATGGTGGTCGGACAGAGGGAGAGGGAAGGTGGTGATATGTGTTGTGAATTCTGTGGCTGAATTCACTCCTGTGGTCACAAGTGGTACTGCAGCTTCTGAGCTTCCTCCCTCAGGTGTTCTGATGAGCTCGTTAACTGCTTCATTACTTAACTCCGCCTGATGCTGCTATCCTTGCTCCTTGTCAATGTTTCAGTGTTGGATCTGAGCTTCTCCTGATTGTTCCTGTGACCTGCTGCTCTGTATAGCTAAGTGCTTTTTGCTTTTTTGTTGCTTTTTTTCTGTCCAGCTTGTCTTTTGTTTTGCTGGAAGCTCTGAGACGCAAAGGGTGTACCGCCGTGCCGTTAGTTCGGCACGGTGGTTTTTTTTTGCCCCCTTTGCGTGGTTTTGCTTTAGGGTTTTTTGTAGACTGCAAAGTTCGCTTTACTGTCCTCGCTCTGTCCTAGAATATCGGGCCCCACTTTGCTGAATCTATTTCATCCCTACGTTTTGTCTTTTCATCTTACTCACAGTCATTATATGTGGGGGGCTGCCTTTTCCTTTGGGGAATTTCTCTGGGGCAAGTCAGGCCTATTTTTCTATCTTCAGGCTAGCTAGTTTCTTAGGCTGTGCCGAGTTGCCTAGGTAGTTGTTAGGCGCAATCCACAGCCGCTTTTAGTTGTGTTTAGGATAGGATCAGGTGTGCAGTCTACAGAGTTTCCACGTCTCAGAGCTCGTTCTTGTATTTTTGGGTGTTTGTCAGATCACTGTGTGCGCTCTGATCGCTAAGCACACTGTGTTTCTGGATTGCCTTCATAACACCTGTCATTAGCAAACATAACAGTACAAGGAGCCCAACTAATGATTCTCAATAGAGGGAAAGAAAAAGTTCTGACATCATTTTTTTTTTTTTTCTGCTCTGTGTTCACTTTTTTTTTTTCCCCTAGACATTTGGGTGATTCTGGACACAGGTGTGGACATGGATATTCAGGGTCTGTGCTCTTCAATGGATAATCTCGTTATAAATGTACAAAAAATTCAAGATACTATTGATCAGAAATCTATGTTAGAACCAAGAATTCCTATTCCTGATTTGTTTTTTGGAGATAGAACTAAGTTTCTAAGTTTCAAAAATAATTGTAAGCTATTTCTGGCCTTGAAACCTCATTCTTCTGGTAATCCTATTCAACAGGTTTTGATTATTATTTCTTTTTTGCGCGGCGACCCTCAAGACTGGGCATTTTCTCTTGCGCCAGGAGACCCTGCATTGAGTAGTGTCGATGCGTTTTTCCTGGCGCTCGGATTGCTGTACGATGAGCCTAATTCAGTGGATCAGGCTGAGAAAAATTTGCTGGCTTTGTGCCAGGGTCAGGATGATATAGAAGTATATTGTCAGAAATTTAGGAAATGGTCAGTACTCACTCAGTGGAATGAATCTGCGCTGGCAGCTTTGTTCAGAAAGGGTCTCTCTGAGGCTCTTAAGGATGTCATGGTGGGATTTCCTATGCCTGCTGGTTTGAATGAGTCTTTGTCTTTGGCCATTCAGATCGGTCGACGCTTGCGCGAGCGTAAATCTGTGCACCATTTGGCGGTACTGCCTGAGGTTAAACCTGAGCCTATGCAGTGCGATAGGACTTTGACTAGAGTTGAACGGCAGGAATACAGACGTCTGAATGGTCTGTGTTTCTACTGTGGTGATTCCACTCATGCTATTTCTGATTGTCCTAAGCGCACTAAGCGGTCCGCTAGGTCTGCCGTCATTGGTACTGTACAGTCCAAATTCCTTCTGTCCATTACCTTGATATGCTCTTTGTCGTCGTTTTCTGTCATGGCGTTTGTGGATTCGGGCGCTGCCCTGAATCTGATGGATTTGGATTATGCTAAACGTTGTGGGTTTTTCTTGGAGCCTTTGCGGTGTCCTATTCCATTGAGAGGAATTGATGCTACACCTTTGGCCAAGAATAAACCTCAATACTGGGCCCAGCTGACCATGTGCATGGCTCCTGCACATCAGGAAGTTATTCGCTTTCTGGTGTTGCATAATCTGCATGATGTGGTCGTGTTGGGGTTGCCATGGCTACAAACCCATAATCCAGTATTGGATTGGAATTCCATGTCGGTGTCCAGCTGGGGTTGTCAGGGGGTACATGGTGATGTTCCATTTTTGTCGATTTCGTCATCCACTCCTTCTGAGGTTCCAGAGTTCTTGTCTGATTATCAGGATGTATTTGAAGAGCCCAAGTCCGATACCCTACCTCCGCATAGGGATTGTGATTGTGCTATCGATTTGATTCCTGGTAGTAAATTCCCTAAAGGTCGATTATTTAATTTATCCGTGCCCGAACACGCCGCTATGCGCAGTTATGTGAAGGAATCCCTGGAGAAGGGACATATTCGCCCATCGTCATCACCACTGGGAGCAGGGTTCTTCTTTGTAGCCAAGAAGGATGGTTCGCTGAGACCGTGTATTGATTACCGCCTTCTTAATAAGATCACTGTTAAATTTCAGTATCCCTTGCCATTGTTATCTGACTTGTTTGCTCGGATTAAGGGGGCTAGTTGGTTCACTAAGATAGATCTTCGTGGTGCGTATAATCTGGTGAGAATCAGGCAAGGAGATGAATGGAAAACTGCATTCAATACGCCCGAGGGTCATTTTGAGTATCTAGTGATGCCGTTCGGACTTGCCAATGCTCCATCTGTGTTTCAGTCTTTTATGCATGACATCTTCCGTGAGTATCTGGATAAATTCCTGATTGTTTACTTGGATGACATTTTGATCTTCTCAGATGATTGGGAGTCTCATGTGAAGCAGGTCAGAATGGTTTTTC
The DNA here is from genome assembly GCF_032444005.1 of Ranitomeya imitator. NCBI lineage: Eukaryota > Metazoa > Chordata > Amphibia > Anura > Dendrobatidae > Ranitomeya > Ranitomeya imitator. The sequence goes on from NC_091283.1 coordinate 472,296,346, forward strand.
AGGTCCTGCGTGCTAACTCTTTGTTTGTGAAGGGATCAAAGTGTCTCTTCGGTGTGCAGAAAGTTTCATTTTTGGGGTTCATCTTTACCCCTTCTACTATCGAGATGGATCCAGTTAAGGTCCAAGCCATCCAGGATTGGATTCAGCCGACATCTCTGAAAAGTCTGCAAAAGTTCCTGGGCTTTGCTAATTTTTATCGTCGCTTCATCTGTAATTTTTCTAGCATTGCCAAACCATTGACCGATTTGACCAAGAAGGGTGCTGATTTGGTTAATTGGTCTTCTGCTGCTGTGGAAGCTTTTCAGGAGTTGAAGCGTCGTTTTTGTTCTGCCCCTGTGTTGTGTCAGCCAGATGTTTCTCTTCCGTTCCAGGTCGAGGTTGATGCTTCTGAGATTGGAGCAGGGGCGGTTTTGTCACAGAGAGGTTCTGATTGCTCAGTGATGAAACCATGTGCTTTCTTTTCCAGGAAGTTTTCGCCCGCTGAGCGTAATTATGATGTGGGCAATCGAGAGTTGCTGGCCATGAAGTGGGCATTCGAGGAGTGGCGTCATTGGCTTGAAGGAGCTAAGCATCGCGTGGTGGTATTGACTGATCATAAGAACTTGACTTATCTCGAGTCTGCCAAGCGCTTGAATCCTAGACAGGCCCGTTGGTCGTTATTTTTTGCCCGCTTCGACTTTGTGATTTCATACCTTCCGGGCTCTAAAAATGTGAAGGCGGATGCTCTGTCTAGGAGTTTTGTGCCCGACTCTCCGGGTTTATCTGAGCCAGCGGGTATCCTCAAGGAAGGAGTCATTGTGTCTGCCATCTCCCCTGATTTGCGGCGGGTGCTGCAAAAATTTCAGGCGAATAAACCTGATCGTTGTCCAGCAGAGAAACTGTTCGTCCCTGATAGGTGGACTAATAAACTTATCTCTGAACTTCATTGTTCGGTGTTGGCTGGTCATCCTGGAATCTTTGGTACCAGAGAGTTAGTGGCTAGATCCTTCTGGTGGCCATCTCTGTCACGGGATGTACGTACTTTTGTGCAGTCCTGTGGGATTTGTGCTAGGGCTAAGCCCTGCTGTTCTCGTGCCAGTGGGTTGCTTTTGCCCTTGCCGGTCCCAAAGAGGCCTTGGACACATATTTCGATGGATTTCATTTCTGACCTTCCCGTTTCTCAAAAGATGTCAGTCATTTGGGTGGTCTGTGATCGCTTTTCTAAAATGGTCCATCTGGTGCCCTTGGCTAAATTGCCTTCCTCCTCTGATTTGGTACCTTTGTTCTTTCAGCATGTGGTTCGGTTGCATGGCATTCCTGAGAATATTGTTTCTGACAGAGGTTCCCAGTTTGTTTCAAGGTTTTGGCGAGCCTTTTGTGGTAGGATGGGCATTGACCTATCCTTTTCCTCGGCTTTCCATCCTCAGACTAATGGCCAGACCGAACGAACCAATCAGACCTTGGAAACATATCTGAGATGTTTTGTTTCTGCAGACCAGGATGATTGGGTGTCCTTTTTGCCGTTGGCTGAGTTCGCCCTTAATAATCGGGCCAGCTCGGCTACCTTGGTTTCTCCATTTTTTTGCAATTCTGGGTTCCATCCTCGTTTCTCTTCAGGACAGGTTGAGTCTTCGGACTGTCCTGGTGTGGATTCTGTGGTGGATAGGTTGCAGCAGATCTGGACTCAGGTAGTGGACAATTTGATCTTGTCCCAGGAGAAAGCTCAACTTTTCGCTAATCGCAGACGCCGTGTGGGTCCTCGACTTCGTGTTGGGGATCTGGTTTGGTTATCTTCTCGTCATATTCCTATGAAGGTTTCCTCTCCTAAATTTAAACCTCGTTTTATTGGTCCGTATAGGATTTCTGAGGTTCTCAATCCTGTGTCTTTTCGTTTGACCCTCCCAGACTCCTTTTCCATACATAATGTATTCCATAGGTCGTTGTTGCGGAGATACGTGGCACCTATGGTTCCATCTGTTGAGCCTCCTGCCCCGGTTTTGGTGGAGGGGGAACTGGAGTATATTGTGGAGAAGATTTTGGATTCTCGTGTTTCTAGACGGAAACTCCAGTATCTGGTTAAATGGAAGGGTTATGCTCAGGAAGATAATTCCTGGGTTTTTGCCTCTGATGTTCATGCTTCCGATCTTGTTCGTGCCTTTCATGCGGCTCATCCTGGTCGGCCTGGGGGCTCTGGTGAGGGTTCGGTGACCCCTCCTCAAGGGGGGGGTACTATTGTGAATTCTGTGGCTGAATTCACTCCTGTGGTCACAAGTCGTACTGCAGCTTCTGAGCTTCCTCCCTCAGGTGTTCTGGTGAGCTCGTTAACTGCTTCATTACTTAACTCCGCCTGATGCTGCTATCCTTGCTCCTTGTCAATGTTTCAGTGTTGGATCTGAGCTTCTCCTGATTGTTCCTGTGACCTGCTGCTCTGTATAGCTAAGTGCTTTTTGCTTTTTTGTTGCTTTTTTCTGTCCAGCTTGTCTTTTGTTTTGCTGGAAGCTCTGAGACGCAAAGGGTGTACCGCCGTGCCGTTAGTTCGGCACGGTGGGTTTTTTTTTGCCCCCTTTGCGTGGTTTTGCTTTAGGGTTTTTTGTAGACTGCAAAGTTCGCTTTACTGTCCTCGCTCTGTCCTAGAATATCGGGCCCCACTTTGCTGAATCTATTTCATCCCTACGTTTTGTCTTTTCATCTTACTCACAGTCATTATATGTGGGGGGCTGCCTTTTCCTTTGGGGAATTTCTCTGGGGCAAGTCAGGCCTATTTTTCTATCTTCAGGCTAGCTAGTTTCTTAGGCTGTGCCGAGTTGCCTAGGTAGTTGTTAGGCGCAATCCACAGCCGCTTTTAGTTGTGTTTAGGATAGGATCAGGTGTGCAGTCTACAGAGTTTCCACGTCTCAGAGCTCGTTCTTGTATTTTTGGGTGTTTGTCAGATCACTGTGTGCGCTCTGATCGCTAAGCACACTGTGTTTCTGGATTGCCTTCATAACACCTGTCATTAGCAAACATAACAGATATGCCAGTCATAGCTCTTGTTGGGATGAACTCCCCTCTGATATGAGGAATAACATGGATGTTAAATTCCCATGATGTTATATACGGTAAATTTAAATAGATGGTATCTGGGGATTCATTCACGGACACTACTAACCCTCAAGCAGATGACATATTGGTTTCATGGGACATTTGACTAAGGGTTAATTTATATTGTGGTAAAAGACAGATGTGTGTTCTAAGATCCGTCATAGAGAGTAATTACACTCACTAGGGCTTACCAACTAAGTGGTTTGAGTGAAGCCACAACAGTCTGTTCTGTATATGCCCAGTACGTGAGTGCTTTTTAGCTCCGTTGTGTTTTAAGCTAAAATTAAAGGGACACTGTCACCTGAATTTGGAGGGAACAATCTTCAGCCATGGAGGCGGGGTTTTGGGGTGTTTGATTCACCCTTTCCTTACCCGCTGGCTGCATGCTGGCACAAGGTAATCTTGCCTTGTGCAGGCGTGTACTACGGAGGACAGAGAATGAACTTCAATCCAATATTGCAGCCAGCATGCAGCCAGCGGGTAAGGAAAGGGTGAATCAAACACCCCAAAACCCCGCCTCCATGGCTGAAGATTGTTCCCTCCAAATTTAGGTGACAATGTCCCTTTAAGATAACCACACATTGGAAATTTATTGGTTATTGATTACATGTGGCCAAAGGACTGGAGAAGCTACTTGTAAATATTGCTAACAATAGACCTGTAGTTCTGAGATTGGATTCTAATTTGTATATCGGGTCCAAGTACTTAGTCACAGCGCAATCCTTGCATTATTTTGTGTTTGTTTGTCGTATGCACCTTGCACTTTGTTATGGTGATCATTTTTGGTATATTTTGGACCTTTTAAGAATCGTAGTAAAGGTTATGTTTTAAAGGGACACTGTCACCTGGATTTGGAGGGAACAATCTTCAGCCATGGAGGCGGGGTTTTTGGGTTTTTGATTCACCCTTTCCTTACCCGCTGGCTGCATGCTGGCTGCAATATTGGATTGAACTTCATTCTCTGTCCTCCTTAGTACATGCCTGCACAAGGCAATCTTGCACAGCGCAGGCATGTACTATGGAGGACAGAGGATGAACTTCAATCCAATATTGCAGCCAGCATGCAGCCAGCAAGTAAGGAAAGGGTGAATCAAAAACCCAAAAACCCTGCCTCCATGGCTGAAGATTGTTCCCTCCAAATCCAGGTGACAGTGTCCCTTTAATCCTATATGCATATACAAATATCTGGTTCAAAGGTCATGGAAAGTATAAGAAATGGAATATGAACATCAGGCTCCTCTGTCTTTGGTGACAAAACATAAAGCTATTATAAGGATGGAGGAGGTCATAGCATTTTGACCTTTTCAATGTACATCACTGTTGCACAACCTTTTGATGTGTGGGCAATGAAGTCTGGTCTTGGGGACTTCCATCAAAGAAATTTTATAGGCTTAGTATAATGGTGGCATTAAGTTGTCTAAAAATGGCATCCAGGACTTAGTAGTCAATGAGATATAAGTTCACCAGCATAACTGTTCAAAAGATCCTCCAGGTAATTTCCCAAAAAGGTTCAACCCTTGCCTCCCCTTGACCATGACTAATACTTACTTGGGAGTTATAATTCATATAAAAAGTCACTTGCATAGTAGGTAGTTTTTCCACCCAGTTGCCAACCTTCACAGCAAGATGAAAGACAATATGGTCCATGGCTAAGATGAGCACAGAAAGCAGAGCAAAGACCAAAATGCTCAGAAGACGAAACAAGATAGAGCCAAGCTCCTTTCTTGACATCTTAAATCCAGTTGACTTTATTAACCTTAGTGAAGAGCAATTGTTTAAATCTGTAATGTTATTTTTCTGGGCCATTTCCACTAGTTGCCTTGTAATATATTTGTTGTCAAACTTGATGTTAGTTAGATAGTTTCTTAAGTACCAGGTAGAATTATAAAGAACATAGAAGATGAAACATCCAGCAATCACCCTATTTGCCACTAGGTGTAGATCCTTAAAAGCCAATTCCATAGTTTCAAAATCCTTCTTCATGTTATTGCCCACTGCAGATATTTGATTAGAAACCAAAGAAGTATTAATATTTGCTAAAAGTTTCACCTCCGGACTAAACTTCAGCTGAAGTCCTGCCATCACATCTGCAGTCTTTTTAATTATGTTCCTCAATTCAATGGTCAAATCTCGGAAAGTGCTGGTGGAGTTAAGGACCTCTTCTGAAGAATGTTGGGAAATACATCTAATGATATTGAAAATATTTTTAAGGTTTCTGAAGATATTTGGTAAGATGTTAAGAGCCATGAACATAAAGCAGGTGGACAACAGTAGCCGGCGGCCTTGCTTGGTTCCTAGGGTTGGGATGATGATGGTCAAGATGCAACGGATTGGGTGGATGAGAATAAGGATAATGCACAAAACAAAGGCTGTGGATATGGCCAGGACACAGGCGAGTAATGAGTTATACTCCAAGGAATAAGATAACCATATAAAAAGAAAAGTCCCAGCCAAACATGTAAAGACAAAGCATAAAATAAAAAGTTGTAGGGTTTGCTTCCAGTCTTTAGGAACAGGATCAGAATATGCAGCTGAGAGTTCCCATAGCCAGTCAGGAACTTTTAAGTAAATCTTCTTAAAGTCCTGCCAACATGATGATCTGGAAAGAAGGAGGAATATTAATTGTAATATGAAACATGTAAAGGAAACTTTAGAGAAATAATAAAACACATGTTTTAGCTTGAGAAATCCAAGGCGTTGTCTACCAGATACATTTTTGTTGTCTTTAATGGGTCACAACGGAATTGAAAACTCAGTTAATTACTGGTTAAGATACATCAACACTGAACTCAGTGATTGCCTGACCAGTTGTTTCCTGTGTCTCAAGAAGATCCAGGAAGTAAAAATTTGACAGCTCTGCGAATGTCTTAAAAGAGGAGCAGTGAACAATCAGAAAGGTGAACAATTCGTCTGTTGTTTTTTTGTGCCATTTAGACCTTTTTTTAAAAAAATACCGTATTTTCCGGCGTATAAGATGACTGGGCGTATAAGACCACCCCCCAACTTTTCCAGTTAAAATATAAAATCTTCTTAAAAGTCGGGGGTCTTCTTATACGCCGTATGTCATCTTATAGGGCCGGTGACTAATGTGCCTTTTGGGGGGGGAGTGGTCCCGATGATGAAGAGGGGGTGTCTCACAGGAAAGTGTGAGTGGAGAATCCCCCATTACCTCATTGTAGCTGCAGTGTGGGGTCTCTGTGCTGGGGAGCGGCGGCGGATGCTCCTCTTTGTGCTGCGTGGGTGCTGTGCTGTGGGGTGGCAGCTCCTCTTCGTGCAGCGTCGGGGCTCTGTGCTGTGGGGCGGCGGCGGCGTATCTCCATTGCTGCGATGCGGTGGCCTTCGGGAAAATGGCCGCTGGGGGCGGCTCATGCTCAGATTCAGATCTCATCTCCCGAGATCTCAGGACGAGATCTGAATCTGAGCATGCGCCACCCCCAGTGGCCATTTTCCCGGAGGCCACCGCATCGCAGCAATGGAGCTGCCTGGGCCTCCGGGCTTTGAGGAAATGCTGGAGGAGCCCCGACTGACTCTGCACTAAGATACGCCGCCGCCGCCCCACAGCACAGAGCCCCGACGCTGAACAAAGAGGAGCTGCCGCCCCACAGCACAGCACCCACGCGGCACAAAGAGGAGCAGCCGCCGCCACTTCCACCACAGAGACCACACGCTGCAGCTACAATGAGGTAATGGGGGATACTCCACTCACACTTTCCTGTGAGACACCCCCTCTTCGTCATCGGGACCACCCTCCCCACCCACCATATACACATTGGTGTCTGCACCCGGCGTACAAGACGACACCCAGCGCATAAGACGACCCCCGACTTTTAAGAAGATTTTCAGGGGTTAAAAAGTCATCTTATACGCCGGAAAATACGGTAAATAAATTAATATTGTCTATCCTATCCTTCTTAGTTGGAGTATTTCTGATCCATTGAGATTGCAACTTGGATAAGTTTGTACCAATCATGAGATCATTGTTTTTAGTAGTGAGTTGGTTTCCCTTTTTGTACAGGGAGAGCTGTCATAAAGTTCAATGTCCAGGGCACCCTAAACTCAGCTCAGCATTGCCCATATTAAATCTCGTACCCAGTAATATACATTCAATGGGTGCTCCATGAGTGTCATAGCATGATCAGAATAAAGTATAAAGCTCATGTTACAGCCACTCTGGTAGAGAAGAATTAGGAAATAATAAGCTTTTTATGAAACCATTGAGGACAACACCATATATTTATTGGGTCTCTGGTGAGTGGAACAGAAGATTAATCAATGCTCATAAGAAACAGGGCACCAAGCAGCATACAACCTTGGCCACACTCTTGGACATTAAGGTACCGTCACACTAGACGATATCGCTAGTGATCCGTGACGTTGCAGTGTCCTCGCTAGCGATATCGTCCAGTGTGACAGGCAGCAGCGATCAGGCCCCTGCTGTGCTGTCGCTGGTCGGGGAAGAAAGTCCAGAACTTTATTTGGTCGCTGGACTCCCCGCAGACATCGCTGAATCGGCGTGTGTGACACCGATTCAGCGATGTCTTCACTGGTAACCAGGGTAAACATCGGGTAACTAAGCGCAGGGCCGCGCTTAGTAACCCGATGTTTACTCTGGTTACCATCCTAAAAGTAAAAAAAAACAAACACTACATACTTACCTACAGCCGTCTGTCCTCCAGCGCTGTGCTCTGCACTCCTCCTGTACTGGCTGTGAGCGCCGGGCAGCCGGAAAGCAGAGCGGTGACGTCACCGCTCTGCTTTCCGGCCGCTGTGCTCACAGCCAGACCAGAGAAGCAGAGCGCCGAGGACAGACAGCGGAAGGTAAGTATGTAGCGTTTGTTTTTTTTTACTTTAACGATGGTAACCAGGGTAAACATCGTGTTACTAAGCGCGGCCCTGCGCTTAGTTACCCGATGTTTACCCTGGTTACCGGGGACCTCGGGATCGTTGGTCGCTGGAGAGCTGTCTGTGTGACAGCTCTCCAGCGATCAAACAGCGACGCTGCAGCGATCCGGATCGTTGTCGGTATCGCTGCAGCGTCGCTATGTGTGACGGGGCCTTTAGTCCCTTCAGAAAGGCCCAACTTTGTCAGATGAGAATAAATTTGCATGTGAGATGTGTGCTCTTTACAGATTTTGTATTGGGACCCAGGCGCACAAGCTATGCCCCACAACCTCAAATGTAGTACTTTTTGATTAGTGGCCAGTGGAAGCTGAAAAAGTAAAAAAGTACCAAGAAAGATAAAGTTCAAATTCTATTTGAGAAGAGGAAGCTTTGTCTTAACCAGCAGGCATAGAAATTTCTCCTCCAGTTCACAGCTGCTATCTGGAAATATCTCTCCATCTTTATCTGGCACAGTGGAGGGGACTTCCTGTGAAATGTACCTTATAAATCACTCTCAATTCTGCTTTTCCCACCAACTTATACTAACATGATACGACTATTAAAGAGGTATAACCATCTTTGATATTATTAGTATATCCATAGTATATGTTAGAAACCTATCTGCCAAATATCCCAGAATGTACAAAAGGCTCTCGAAAAAGAGCTCCCAGACTTCCGGAAGACTTGACAGACTTTCCACATCTCATAATAACCTTCCAGAAATTGGTATTTCGGGACGTCTTCTGCTGTCTGGGTCTGATTTCTGGTTTCAAGAGTAGGGACTATAGGTATTGAAGAGTGGAGATTGGTCAATTAGGAGCCAGGTGTGTGGGTTGTGGCCTGTAAAAGGTGGATATATTCTCCTCCTCTCACATATATTACCTTCAGAAATGTTGCCAATATTGTCACAAATGTCTGACTGATATCTATACCACCACTGGGTCAAACATGTATATACAGAATAGTGGTCCACTGCCCCCATTCTCTCTTGTAAGGAGGTGACATTGAATGGAGAGTTGGTCATGCATCTGCTACTCTCTCCATTAACTGATGGGAATTTCAAAAACCACTAAGAAAGAGGGTGCAGTACATCAAGGGAAGCACAATGTCTCAATGGTTGGTACTGTATCCTTGCAGCACTGGAGTGCTGGATTCATTGGATTGGATTGCCACCAAGGACAACATCTGTATTCTCCCCATGTTTGCGTGGGTTCCTTAGGGTTCTCCGGTTTCCCTCCACACTCCAAAGACTTAAGGCCCCTTCACATTAAGCGACGCTGCAGCGATACCGACAACGATCCGGATCGCTGCAGCGTCGCTGTTTGGTCGCTGGAGAGCTGTCACACAGACCGCTCTCCAGCGACCAACGATGCCGGTAACCAGGGTAAACATCGGGTAACTAAGCGCAGGGCCGCGCTTAGTAACCCGATGTTTACCCTGGTTACCATCCTAAAAGTAAAAAAAAACAAACACTAGATACTTACCTACAGCCGTCTGTCCTCCAGCGCTGCGCTCTGCTTCTCTGCTCTCCTCCTGTACTGTCTGGGAGCCGGAAAGCAGAGCGGTGACGTCACCGCTCTGCTTTCCGGCTCACAGACAGTACAGGAGGAGTGCAGAGCGCAACGCTGGAGGACAGACAGCGGTAGGTAAGTATCTAGTGTTTGTTTTTTTTTACTTTTAGCATGGTAACCAGGGTAAACATCGGGTTACTAAGCGCGGCCCTGCGCTTAGTTACCCGATGTTTACCCTGGTTACCAGTGAAGACATCGCTGGATCGGTGTCACACACGCTGATCCAGCGATGTCAGCAGGAGATCCAGCGACGAAATAAAGTTCTGGACTTTATTCAGCGACCAACGATCTCCCAGCAGGGGCCTGATCGTTGGTCGCTGTCACACAGAACGATTTCATTAACGATATCGTTGCTACGTCACAAATAGCAACGACATCGTTAACAATATCGTTATGTGTGAAGGTACCTTTACTGATAGGGAATTTAGATTGTGAGCTCCAATAGAGATAGTGATAACAATATCTCTAATCATTATGGAAACAAATTAACCCCCTCATCACCTATGACATATAGGTATGTAATAGGTCGCCTCCCTCCCTTTGATGCCGGCACAAGAGCTGAACCCGCATGTTATCCCTAACAGCCATGGGTGGAATTGCGATCTACCTGCAGCTATTAACATGTTAAATGCAGCTGTTTATCTCTGACAGCGGTATTTACCAGAAGCACATCACATGATTTGTAGAAGACCCGTGCCTGTCATTGTGGCCAGCATTCAGAGGGGATGGTAATTTCTTAAGCTCTATTATGTGTAGCACAAGCGATCGGATGATCGCAACTTCAAATCTCCTAAGCAGACTATTGAAGTCAGTTGAATGTGTAAAAAAAGTTTAAATTTTTTTTTAAAAATTGAAAAAATATTAAAGTTCAAATCACGTTGCTTTTGCCCCATTCAAAATAAAACAATAAAAAATACACATATTTGGTATCACCATGTTCAGAAATGCACAATCTATAAAAATATAAAAAGAATTAATCCGATTGGTAAATGGTGTAACGAAAATAAAAACTCCAGAAGTCACCACAATATTGCAATATGATGCAATAACAGGCAATCACAACATCATATCTACCTTAAAATAGTATCAATAAAAAAATCAGCCCCAGGTTCCAAAAAATGTAGACGCTACGGGTCTCCGAAAATGGCACAATTTTTCTTTTTATTAAACTTTAGAACTTTTTTACACCACTTAACTAAAAAATAACCTATACATGTTTGGTATCTATGAACTCGTAATAACCTGGAGAAACATAATGGCTGGTCAGTTTTAGCATTTATTGAACATGGTAAAAAATGTAAAAAAAAAAAACAATTATGGAGCTCTATTGTTTTTGCACTTTTTTTTTCCAATTTTTCAGTACACTATATGATAAAATCAATCACGTAATTCAAAAGTGCAAATCGTCCCACAAAAAACAAGCCTTCATACGGTCATATTGAATGAAAATAAAAAAGTTATGGGTTGGGAAGAAGGGAGCAAAGAACGAAATTGGAAAATCCCAAGGTCATCAAGGGCTTAATAAGTGAGTAAAATAAATGCAAAGAGAAGTAGCAGAGATTAATTTGTCCTTCATCACATTTGAGGGCAGTCTCACACGTCCAGATAATTCCGGTACTGTAAAAATCGGTACAGGAATTATCTGTGTCCGTGTGCCGGTGCGTTTCTGTGGCACATCAGTGTGGCACACGTGTGGCACATGTGTGCTGCCCGTGTGCCCACTGGGTACCACACGTACCGTGCCGGAGACAGGGCTAAAGTTTAGCGCTGTCCCAAGCATCGTGCTGAAGCCCCATTCATATCTTCCCTGCAGCAGCGTTTGCTGTAGAGAAGATATGAATAATAGTGTGTAAAATCCAGATCCAGGTCCCCACCCCCTGTGCGCAACCCCCCCCCCCCTTCCGCTGTGATTAAAACACTCACCCAGCTCCCGGCTCCCTCGTTGCTTCCTGTCCTGGCCGCACCTTCTACTGTATGCGGTCACATGGGGCCGCTCATTTACAGCCATGAATATGCGGCTCCACCCCTATGGGAGGTGGAGCCGCATATTCATGACTGTAATTGGCGGCCCCACGTGACCGCATACAGCAGAAGGTGCGGCCAGGAGAGGAAGCAGCGACAGCCAACGAGGGAGCTGGGTGAGTATTTTCAGAACAGCGGGCGGGCGCACAGGGGGTGGGAGGGGGTTGGGGACATTGACCTTTATTTTATACACGAAAAACCACAAAAAAATGGATTATTCATATCTTCTTTACAGCAAACGCTGCTGCACAGAAGATATGAATCGCGGCTTCAGCACCATGTGGGGGGGACAGCGCTTACTGGAGCGCTGTCTCCTGCACGGCACATGGACTGCACACGGACAATGTCCGTGTGCGGTACGTGTTTTACACGGACCAATTGACTTTAATGGGTCCGTGTAATACGTGCGCTCCCACGAACACTGACATGTCTCCGCGTTTGGCACACGGAGACACGGTCCGCAAAAAATCAATGACATCTGCACAGATGCATTGATTTTAATGCGTCTACGTGTGTCAGTGGCTCCGGTATGTGAGGAAACTGTCACCTCACGTACCGGAGCCACTGACGTGTGAAACCGACCTTAAGTGCATCCAGATACCTGAGGAATCACAATGACATTCAAGGCATTCAGCCAAGTACTGTGCTACCTGTGACAGATCAATCTCAGCACTGTTTATAAGCCATAATATTAGTGTGTACAGAAATTAATACATTAGGTTACCTGCAGCCCTATGTAAAATAACAAATGGTTATTGTGCCAAACAATCTCGGCTCTACATTACATCCAAGGAGCTCTTCTCCTTTTACTGTAAATAATGAAGACTCATGTTGCATTGTTGTTCTAAAAATATTAACCACATATTAGATTTTTCACTTCCGCTTCTGTGTTTTCTTGGAAGTCGAGGGGATGTTTGTATTTTATATAATTGCGGAGTCTTTTCTTAATGTGCTTTAGAATCCTTCATTGTATCATAGAATAAAACAATCTTTAGACACAGCATCGAAAATAATAGATTTTTATAAGACTGAGAGATAGATAAATATGAAATTAATAGATGATGTTATTATTTCATCAATTCTTCATTTTCTGTGCCATTTGTTCCTTTTTTATTTTTTTTCTAGTGTGCATTAAATGTAATTATTTGCACCTTTTTTTCATCTAAGTTAAGCCTAAACTGACAATTCAGAGTTTTGTCTATGAACGTGTATGGAATTCTTTTTTGGATGCTTTCTTGTGACTTCTTAAAATATTTTGTGCATTACTGTTCCACAGCATAGATTCCTAAATTAATGAAGACCTGTCAAGAAAACGTATTTACATACAACCACAATGGCAATCTGTAGGTTGATACCATTTTAAACATGTGCAAGGGGCTAATTGAAAGTGCGACTGCAGGGAGAAAATATAGTTACGGAATATTGTCCCCCACTCGCTTCCAGTCATTGGGGTCATACTGGTGAAGGTAAACTGTCAGTGCTCACTATAAATTCCATAGGTAGAGGTAATTAGAGTGGTGAAAATAAGTATTTGATACACTGCCAATTTTGCAAATTTTCCCGCCTACAAATAGTGGCGAGCTCTAGAATCTAAAATTAAAAACCAGAAAATCAGACACCTGTCCACACACTCAATTAACCCCTTTAACCCCAAGGGTGGTTTGCACGTTAATGACCAGGCCAATTTCTACAATTCTGACCACTGTCCCTTCATGAGGTTATAACTCTGGAACGCTTCAACGGATCCCAGTGATTCTGACACGGTTTTCTCGTGACATATTGCACTTCATGATATTCGTAAGATTTCTTTGATATTACCTGTGTTTATTTGTGAAAAAAATGGAAATTTGGAAAAAATGTTGAACATTTCGCAATTTTACAACTTTGAATATTGTTTTTATTTATTAGTATTGTGGTCCGGGTATATTTTATGTTGTTATGTCTTAGTATTGGTTCTCATTCTTTTGTTTCTTATTCATCAGATGCTGCTTTATTTATCATTTTCCTTGTATTATCTACATCGGAGGGGATGTGTTGTGAATTCTGTTGTCGGACTCCCTCCTGTGGTCATGAATGGTACTTCGGCTGGTTCTGTCCATGGACTTCCTCTGGTGGGTGTTTCTGAGTTTCCTTCCACAGGTGACGAGGTTAATTCGTTAGCTGGCTGCTCTATTTAACTCCACTTAGATCTTTGCTCCATGCACCTGTCAATGTTCCAGTATTGGTCTAGTTCACTCCTGGATCGTTCTTGTGACCTGTCTTTCCAGCAGAAGCTAAGTTCCAGCTTGTATTTCTTTGGTTTGCTATTTTTCTGTCCAGCTTGATATTTTTATTGTTGTCTTGCTTGCTGGAAGCTCTGGGACGCAGAGGGAGCGCCTCCGCACCGTGAGTCGGTGCGGAGGGTCTTTTTTGCGCCCTTTGCGTGGTCTTTTTGTAGGTTTTTGTGCTGACCGCAAAGTAACCTTTCCTATCCTCGTTCTGTTCAGTAAGTCGGGCCTCACTTTGCTAAATCTATTTCATCTCTGTGTTTGTATTTTCATCTTTACTCACAGTCATTATATGTGGGGGGCTGCCTTTTCCTTTGGGGAATTTCTCTGAGGCAAGGTAGGCTTTATTTTTCTATCTTCAGGGCTAGCTAGTTCCTTAGGCTGTGCCGAGTTGCATAGGGAGCGTTAGGCGCAATCCACGGCTATTTCTAGTGTGTTTGATAGGATTAGGGATTGCGGTCAGCAGAGTTCCCACGTCCCAGAGCTCGTCCTTTATTATCAGTAACTATCAGGTCATTCCGTGTGCTCTAACCACCAGGTCCATTATTGTCCTGACTACCAGGTCATAACAACACACTAACCTAGTATGTATCAATAGGTGCGATACACGTACATAAGGATGGGTGATATGACTCTGAAAAATCCACCGTAACTGCACACACTGAAAACTCAGAAAGTTCCACCGTAACTGCACACTGTGAACCTGGTCCCCTATAAGCCGCTGTAATATACTGCTGATGGTAATACTCAAAAGAATGTGCATATAACTGGTAAGTGCATAAACGTGAGACTCACCAGAGAGACAGGGCACTGGACGCCGAGAGCTGGAGAGAATGCAGCGGCAGGAGGGAGACAAGAGTCAGCAGGACACAGGTAAAAGAATGCTACGCAGAGCCAGAGAAAACCCCGGCCGGTGGCGTCTCTGGATGCGTGCAGGAGATGGCGGGGAGACAATAATGGCCGACAGAACTAACTGGCGTGTGACGTCACAAACTAAGCTACGGAGCAATGCTGGGGCCAAAAAGGCGTACCGACGCGTTTCAAAGGAACAACGTCCTTCTTCATCAGGGTTGCCGGTCCCTGTTGCTCCCAGCTAATAAAGCCAGAGCCCTGCCAGTCATCATCAAGCAAGCCCGCCCATCATATCAGTAGTATAAACATGGTATAGGAGATGACCTGCTGTGAATGAGCAATTATATGTGTGCCGAAAAAAAGGGGAGGGGGGGGAGGGAAGCATAACTAAAAACGGGAGTGTGTAAGACCTTAAAATGTAAATAAGATGGCATGAAATAACAACTAGTAAGGAAAAATCAAGATACACTACCATTTATAAATGCAAATGATGGAACCCAAAAAAAGAGTAGAAAGCCTAGACGTGTAAATAGGATAAAATTGAACTTTAATAGAAAATACGTTAAAAAATCCTAAAATAGAGATCAGGCTACAAATACATGCTCTGACGGCAAGAAAAAATGATTAGAGCCCAGTAGAGACATGTAAAAAGAAAAGAAAATTGAAAAGAAAAACGTTAAAAAGACATAAATTATTACGTATAAATATAAATATATATGTTAGGAGTCGAGTTTCCTCTGCTGCACAGGGGGAATCTCGATTCGTCTCCGCTGCGGTCTCCCATTCTCCTCCAGCCGCAGTGGAGTCTGCTCAGCAGGGACGTCGATCCCAGCGTCTCGCTCAGTCTGACTCTGTGCGAAGAGTTGCTGCTGCTTCTCCAGTCTCTGCCATTAAAGTCAGTGCTGGTCAGCAGCGAGCGGACTTCTCTGGGACTAAGTCCTTGTCTGCACGTTCTGAGCATGCCCAGGGTAAGATCTCCCGTTGGAGATCGAGGGTCATGTGCTCAGGCTCTGCAGCACATTCCATTGGTCCTCTTGGCAGGTCTTGGAAGGGCAAAAGTGCTGTAGCCACTTCCTGTGCTGCAACTATATAAACTGCGCATGACCGCACGGCCATGCGCTAGTATTGTCTCATTATGTTATACAGGTCCTTCTCAAAAAATTAGCATATAGTGTTAAATTTCATTATTTACCATAATGTAATGATTACAATTAAACTTTCATATACTATAGATTCATTATCCACCAACTGAAATTTGTCAGGTCTTTTATTGTTTTAATACTGATGATTTTGGCATACAACTCCTGATAACCCAAAAAACCTGTCTCAATAAATTAGCATATCAAGAAAAGGTTCTCTAAACGACCTATTACCCTAATCTTCTGAATCAACTAATTAACTCTAAACACATGCAAAAGATACCTGAGGCTTTTATAAACTCCCTGCCTGGTTCATTACTCAAAACCCCCATCATGGGTAAGACTAGCGACCTGACAGATGTCAAGAAGGCCATCATTGACACCCTCAAGCAAGAGGGTAAGACCCAGAAAGAAATTTCTCAACAAATAGGCTGTTCCCAGAGTGCTGTATCAAGGCACCTCAATGGTAAGTCTGTTGGAAGGAAACAATGTGGCAGAAAACGCTGTACAACGAGAAGAGGAGACCGGACCCTGAGGAAGACTGGGGAGAAGGACCGATTCCAGACCTTGGGGAACCTGAGGAAGAAGTGGACTGAGTCTGGTGTGGAAACATCCAGAGCCACCGTGCACAGGCGTGTGCAGGAAATGGGCTACAGGTGCTGCATTCCCCAGGTAAAGCCACTTTTGAGCTACAGAGAAGCAGCACTGGACTGTTGCTAAGTGGTCCCAAGTACTTTTCTCTGATGAAAGCAAATTTTGCATGTCATTCGGAAATCAAGGTGCCAGAGTCTGGAGGAAGACTGGGGAGAAGGAAATGCCAAAATGCCTGAAGTCCAGTGTCAAGTACCCACAGTCAGTGATGGTGTGGGGTGCCATGTCAGCTGCTGGTGTTGGTCCACTGTGTTTCATCAAGGGCAGGGTCAATGCAGCTAGCTATCAGGAGATTTTGGAGCACTTCATGCTTCCATCGGCTGAAATGCTTTATGGAGATGAAGATTTCATTTTTCAGCACGACCTGGCACCTGCTCACAGTGCCAAAACCACTGGTAAATGGTTTACTGACCATGGTATTACTGTGCTCAATTGGCCTGCCAACTCTCCTGACCTGAACCCCATAGAGAATCTGTGGGATATTGTGAAGAGAAAGTTGAGAGACGCAAGACCCAACACTCTGGATGAGCTTAAGGCCGCTATTGAAGCATCCTGGGCCTCCATAACATCTCAGCAGTGTCACAGGCTGATTGCCTCCATGCCACGCCGCATTGAAGCAGTCATTTCTGCCAAAGGATTCCCGACCAAGTATTGAGTGCATAACTGAACATTATTATTTGTTGGTTTTTTTGTTTGTTATTAAAAAACACTTTTATTTGATTGGATGGGTGAAATATGCTAATTTATTGAGACAGGTTTTTTGGGTTATCAGGAGTTGTATGCCAAAATCATCAGTATTAAAACAATAAAAGACCTGACAAATTTCAGTTGGTGGATAATGAATCTATAATATATGAAAGTTTAATTGTAATCATTACATTATGGTAAATAATGAAATTTAACACTATATGCTAATTTTTTTAGAAGGACCTGTGTGTGTGTGTGTAGATGAATGTATGTCGATGGATGAAAGCTCCTAAATATCCCTCCCTAGAGTTGTTGTCTGCTCGCGGATGTTGGTAGCTATCTAGCGCCCGACTAATCATCTGCACGATACACACATTACAGCGTCCTCTTGCTGTGTCCGCCTGTACGGCGCCGTGCGCTTGCCTTGCGCTTTCCATACCCAAGCCAGTGTGGTTGGTGGCGTCCGTCAGTGCGGCATTGCTCGCACTCCTGTGCATTTATATATTTATTCTTAGTTTCCTTACACACCCAGTTGTGGTGTAGTGCCAGCGAGGGTCTAATCGGACTTCAATCCCAGTTGGGGTTAAGTACGCTGACTACTCGCTCGCGCTTTAGGTGCGGTACCGCGATCCTGTGACGCAACAGGATTGCTCCCTTCACGCTGGGTGAGGTTGAACCCACGTGTATATACTTTAGTGTACCGCCATATAGTCTGTATTTACTAGCAGCAGGTTTTCACCTGCACGGTGGACCCCGGACTGCGAACGCATCTATACCACCTTTCTTGGTGCGTTCCACCAGTCCTAACAGAATACTAGCGCCAGGGTCTGGCTAGTAAATGATGGACGATCAGCGTTCACAGCGGTACATCCAGCAGCTGGAGGGAAGGTTGGCGGCTCTTGAGCGTTCAACTTCAGCTGTGGATGTCACTGCTGTCGCTGTTCAGGCTGCTAGTGTTGCTGCAGCCACCTTGTCCACTGCCGCTCCTGTCCCGACTCTAACTCGCCTCCCGCTTCCAGAGAAATTCTCTGGTGACAGTAAGTCTTGTAGGGGTTTCGTGAGTCAGTGCTCTATCCACCTCGAGCTTCTGGCCTCTCGTTTCCCTACAGAGCGGGCTAAGGTGGGATTTATAGTGTCTCTTCTGTCGGACAGAGCGTTGCAGTGGGCTACGCCGCTGTGGGAGCGTGGCGATCATGTGGTGCAGAGTGCTCCGTTGTTTCTGAGCACTCTGAAGCAGGTCTTTTTGGGACCTCGTGTCACCCATGATACGGCGCTCCAATTGTTGGCATTGACTCAGGGCTCGTCCTTGGTCAGTCATTTTGCCGTCCACTTCCGCACCTTAGCATCTGAGCTGGAGTGGTCGGATAAAGCCCTCATTCCAATATTTTGGAGGGGGCTGGCTGACCACGTTAAGGACGCCCTGGCCACTAGGGAGATTCCCGCCACACTGGAGGAATTAATTTCTCTATCCACTCGTATTGATCTCCGTTTTCACGAGCGGAGGTTAGAGCGAGCCCAGTGTAGGCAGAGGTTTCGGCTGGCTCCCACCTTCGCCAAACCTTTGGAATCTCCAGACCAGGCTCCTGAGCCCCATGAGCCTGTGGTAGAGTCTCGAGCAGGATCTAAGTCCCGGACCGCTCGTGCACTCCAGATTTGTCATCTTTGCCAACAGTCTGGACATCTTGCCTCCAGATGTCTCCAGCGGTCGAGGAAACGTCAGCGTCTAGTGGTAGTTGGTGGAGGTGCACTAGACACGGCGACGTTTGCCTCCAAATTGTCCTTTAAGGGGACAATAACATTGGGTTCATCCTCTCACTCGGTGGAACTCTGCGTGGATTCTGGGGCGGAGGGCAATTTTATGTCTTCAGCCTTCGCCCAACGTCACGCAATTCCTCTGGTCATGCTATCTCAACCAGTAACGGTACGAGTGGTGAATGGGTCGACACTGCCCACACAGATTACACATCAAACTATCCCTTTTACTCTGTCCATGTCACCATCTCATCAGGAGATTATATCTCTACTCGTCATTCCTGAGGGAATTGATGAGGTTCTCTTGGGGATACCTTGGTTATGGTACCACTCTCCTCACATCGAGTGGTCCTCAGGCAGAATTCTGGGATGGGGTGAATCTTGTGGGAACAGGTGTCATCGAGAGTGCGTTCAGGTTACTACTACAGAGGTACCCGCAGATCTCTCCTCTCTCCCCAAGCAATATTGGTCTTATGCAGACGTATTCTCCAAAAAGGCAGCGGAGACCCTTCCGCCCCATCGCCCCTATGACTGTCCTATTGATCTCTTGCCTGGTGCTGAGCCTCCCCAGGGTCGAGTCTATCCATTATCTCTCCCGGAAACGGAGGCAATGTCTCAGTACATACAAGAGAATCTGGCAAGAGGGTTCATCAGGAAGTCAGTGTCACCTGCTGGGGCAGGGTTCATTTTCGTGCAGAAGAAGAATGGAGAACTACGTCCATGCATAGACTACAGGGGTCTTAATGCTATCACAGATAAGAACAAGTACCCTTTGCCGTTGATATCTGAGCTTTTTGATAGGCTTCGGGGAGCTAGAGTGTTTACTAAACTAGATCTGCGGGGTGCTTATAACCTGATTCGCATCCGTGAGGGGGACGAGTGGAAAACGGCATTTAACACCAGAGATGGGCACTATGAGTATCTGGTGATGCCCTTCGGGCTCTGTAATGCACCTGCCGTTTTCCAAGACTTTGTCAACGACATCTTCCGGGATATGCTTTCCACCTCGGTTGTAGTCTATCTTGATGATATTCTCATCTTTTCTCCAGATATTGACTCCCACCGGAGAGATGTTGCCAGAGTCTTCGACCTCCTACGGGCAAACTCTCTTTACGCAAAGTTGGAGAAGTGTGTGTTTGAGCAGGAGTCCTTACCTTTCCTGGGCTATATCATCTCCGCCCAGGGATTGGCTATGGATCCTGCCAAACTACAGGCTGTGATGGACTGGCAAGAGCCCCATTCTCTTAAAGCGGTGCAGCGCTTTATGGGGTTCATAAACTATTACCGCCAGTTCATTCCCCACTTCTCAACTCTGGTAGCTCCCTTGGTAGCCCTCACCAAGAAGGGAGCGAATCCCAAATTGTGGTCGGAAGAGGTCTCCAAGGCCTTCACTTCTATTAAGTCCCACTTTGCTAGCGCTCCCATCTTACATCGTCCCGATGTGGATAAGCCATTCCTACTGGAGGTGGATGCCTCGTCCGTTGGTGCTGGAGCAGTCCTCTACCAAAAGGATGCTCAAGGTCGGAAGCATCCATGCTTCTTCTTCTCCAAGACCTTCACGCCAGCGGAGAGGAACTACTCCATCGGGGACAGGGAGTTGCTAGCAATGAAGTTGGCCTTTTCGGAGTGGAGACACCTTCTGGAAGGTGCGCGGTTTCCCTTCCAAGTTTACACGGACCACAAAAATTTGGTCTATTTGCAGACAGCTCAGCGGCTAAATTCTCGCCATTCCAGATGGTCCCTGTTCTTCTCCCGGTTCCACTTTTCCCTTCATTATCTCGCCAGGGAGAAGAATATCCGTTCTGACGCTCTCTCTCGCTCCCTTATGTCAACTGAGGAGGAGGAAGAGGAGCCTCGGCTTATTGTCCCTTCCGAGAGCCTGAGAACCGTGGCGCCGGTTTCGCTAGAGTCTGTGCCTCCGGGCAAGACTTTTGTGCCCATTAATTTGCGACCGGAGGTTCTCTCTTGGGCTCATTCGTCCAGGGTGGGTGGACACTTTGGGACAAAGAGGACATCTGAGCTACTGGCGAGGACGTACTGGTGGCCGCATATGGTCCGGGATGTCAGGGATTACGTTCTGGCGTGTGTCTCCTGTGCCAAAAATAAATCTCCGCGTCAAAGGCCAGCTGGTTTGCTCTATCCCTTGCCGGTGGCAGATAGGCCCTGGGAGATGGTCGGGATGGGCTTTGTTGTGGGTTTGCCCAAGTCTCGCGGCTGTACCATCATTTGGGTCATCACCGATCATTTCTCAAAAATGGTGCATTTGGTGCCGCTGCCGCGGTTACCTTCTGCACGGGCCTTGGCAGCGTTGTTCATTAGACATATCTTCCGCCTGCATGGTATGCCAGACAAAATTGTCAGTGACCGGGGTCCCCAGTTTGCGTCTCGGTTCTGGAGAGAGCTCTGTCGTCTTCTCAGTATTGAGTTGAATCTCTCTTCCGCTTATCATCCCGAGACGAATGGGTTGGTAGAGAGGGCCAACCAGACCTTGGTCACATACCTGCGACATTTTGTTTCAGCCAGGCAGGATGACTGGGCATCCTTGCTATCATGGGCAGAGTTTGCACTGAACAACGCCGTAGCCGACTCCACTGGACAAACCCCATTCCTCCTCAACTATGGTCAGCATCCACGGGTACCTGTGCCTATGCCCGTGTCTTCCGCCGACTCCAGGGTGGCAGACTGGGCTGTGGAGGCACGGGATATTTGGGACCGCACTCAGGATGCCATTCGGGCCTCTAAGGAGAGAATGAGGTCCTCCGCTGATGCTCATCGGCGCCCCGCTCCGACCTTTGCTCCTGGCGACTTGGTGTGGCTCTCCGCCCGTAACATCAGGCTGCGAGTTGAGTCCACTAAATTTGCTCCTCGCTACTTGGGCCCATTCAAGGTCCTCGAGCAGGTTAATCCTGTGGTCTATCGTTTGGCCCTTCCGCCACGCCTGGGTATCACCGACACCTTTCATGTGTCCCTCTTGAAACCTGTGTATATGTCCCGGTTTTCCGAGTCATCTGCTGGGACATCGGGTTCGTCTATGGACGATTATGAGGTGAACGCTATTTTGGGGTGCAAGGTGGTGCGTGGTAAAAAATTTTATTTAGTGGACTGGAAGGGTTATGGCCCCGAGGACAGGTCCTGGGAGCCTGTTGAGCACATTCGGGCTCCGCAGCTCATTGCTGCCTTCGAACGTAGCGAGGCCCAAGGAGGGGGGGGCCCTAGGAGGGGGGGTAATGTTAGGAGTCAAGTTTCCTCTGCTGCACAGGGGGAATCTCGATTCGTCTCCGCTGCGGTCTCCCATTCTCCTCCAGCCGCAGTGGAGTCTGCTCAGCAGGGACGTCGATCCCAGCGTCTCGCTCAGTCTGACTCTGTGCGAAGAGTTGCTGCTGCTTCTCCAGTCTCTGCCATTAAAGTCAGTGCTGGTCAGCAGCGAGCGGACTTCTCTGAGACTAAGTCCTTGTCTGCACGTTCTGAGCATGCCCAGGGTAAGATCTCCCGTTGGAGATCGAGGGTCATGTGCTCAGGCTCTGCAGCACATTCCATTGGTCCTCTTGGCAGGTCTTGGAAGGGCAAAAGTGCTGTAGCCACTTCCTGTGCTGCAACTATATAAACTGCACATGACCGCACGGCCATGCGCTAGTATTGTCTCATTATGTTATATGTGTGTGTGTAGATGAATGTATGTCGATGGATGAAAGCTCCTAAATATCCCTCCCTAGAGTTGTTGTTTGCTCGCGGATGTTGGTAGCTATCTAGCGCCCGACTAATCATCTGCACGATACACACATTACAGCGTCCTCTTGCTGTGTCCGCCTGTACAGTGCCGTGCGCTTGCCTTGCGCTTTCCATACCCAAGCCAGTGTGGTTGGTGGCGTCCGTCAGTGCGGCATTGCTCGCACTCCTGTGCATTTATATATTTATTCTTAGTTTCCTTACACACCCAGTTGTGGTGTAGTGCCAGCGAGGGTCTAATCGGACTTCAATCCCAGTTGGGGTTAAGTACGCTGACTACTCGCTCGCGCTTTAGGTGCGGTACCGCGATCCTGTGACGCAACAGGATTGCTCCCTTCACGCTGGGTGAGGTTGAACCCACGTGTATATACTTTAGTGTACCGCCATATAGTCTGTATTTACTAGCAGCAGGTTTTCACCTGCACGGTGGACCCCGGACTGCGAACGCATCTATACCACCTTTCTTGGTGCGTTCCGCCAGTCCTAACAATATATGTATAAAAATCTATATAAAAATACATATAAAATCCATATACAGGTATAATCCCTAGATGTGTTACCCCAAAAAACGGTGGGAGGAGGGAGAGGGGAGACCCAGGACGATAGGACTAAAGTGTCCACCTAAAACGCGTATAATTCTAACTCATGATTTAGGCCCTTAGGTGCAAGGCAATCTAAAGAGAAAATCCAATGGGACTCTGTTATGATCAGGTGGCCTTGAAGCAGCATGAAAACTTTCTCTGGAGTAGGTGGTAACTATATGGACCGCAAACCCTGATCTTAACACCACAACTAGAAGTAGCCGTGGGGTGTGCCTAACAAAACCTAGACACCTCGACACAGCCGGAGAACTGAATACCCATAAAGATGGAAATAGGAAAACTATCTTGCCTCAGAGTAGACCCCCAAAGGATAGGCAGCCCCCCACAAATAATGACTGTGAGTTGGAGAGGAAAAGACACACACAGGCAGAAAACAGGCTTAGCAAAGGAGGCCACTTCTAGCTAAATAGAAAAGGACAGGACAGGATATTAAGCGGTCAGCATAAAAATACTACAAAAATATCCACAGCAGAAAATACAAAACTCCTCCACCTAACTAAAGATGCGGAGAGTATAACTGCAACTCCAGAGAATCCAACCAGACTGAGAAAAGCAACTGACACAGTCAAAGCTGGAGCAAATAAAAACAAAAGATCAGCACTGAAAATAAGCACACAGCAAGTGTGCTTCAGAAAAAGAAATAATAACTTATCTTTGCTGAACTGGCAGCTAGGCAGGTGAGGCCAGGCCGAGATCCAATACTTCCAAAGAAACATTGACAACTGGCCAGGGCTAATGAATCCTGCACACTTAAATATCCCAGTCAGAACAGCAATTAGCAGATACACCTGGCCAGGACTGTGAGTCGGAGACAACTGCATTCCCAGCTACAACCACTGGAGGGAACCCAAGAGCAGAATTCACAACAGGACTCTATCCTAGACATAACTTGTATAACATTGCCACCCCGTATATTCTGTTGAATTTTGTGAATCCCACAAAAGCGGACCCCTTTAATGGATTTACTGTGTTTTTCACTGAAATGCCGTGAAAGGGGATGGCCAGCAAAGCCTTTCTGAATATTAGTCAGATGTTCCTTCAACCGTACCATAAGGGGCCTCTTAGTGCAGCCTACGTAAAGTTTTTTGCACGGACATTCGATGAGATATATAACCTTACTAATAAAACATGTAATTTTATCTTTAATGGTGAACGTATTCACCGAATCCGAAAATGTACATTGGCGAGTTTTCCTAAAAGATGTATTCCTGCAGCAGTAGCAACTACCAAATGGGATAAAGCCAAGTACATCGTCACTAAGAGCACTAGTAAGGTGTTGACGCCCTCTCATAGGCTTAACGGTAGGGGCTATCATACTGCCCAAAGAACGTGCCTTACTGAACATAAATCTGGGTACAGGGGGTAGAAGATCACCTATAATTTTATCACCCTGTAGGATAGGCCAGTACTTGCGAATAATGGATCTGAAAAGGTTATGTCCTGCATGATATTGTGTAATGAATGGTAACTTCTGAATTTGATCGCACATGCTCATGGGGACAGAGGTGGTGGATTTGTCTCTATGGAGCAGGGAATTCCTAGAAGTATCCTGAGCTGCTTGTTTGGCTTGTTCCAATAAGGGAATAGAGTAGCCTTTGTCCCAAAATTGCTGGGTCAAGACTTCCGAATCCTTGTTAAAATCCTCAAGGGTAGTACAGTTACGCCTAATCCTAGTATACTGGCTTTCGGGAACATTGGTCAGCCAGACAGGTAGGTGGCAACTAGTAATGTTAATAAAACTATTGGAGTCAACGTCCTTTCTAAAACATTTGGTGAATAATTGGCCGTTCCTTATTTATACGGTGAGGTCCAGGAAATTAATACTGGTTGAGCTGATTGTTGGAGTGAATTCCAAACCGAAAGAGTTGTGATTCAGGTTGGAAATAAATAAATTAACATTGCTCCTAGGACCATCCCAAATGAACGCCACCGGCCGGGGTTTTCTCTGGCTCTGAGTAGCATTCTTTTACCTGTGTCCTGCCGACTCTTGTCTCCCTCCTGCCGCTGCATTCTCTCCAGCTCTCAGCGTCCAGTGTCCTGTCTCTCTGGTGAGTTTCACGTTTATGCACTTACCAGTTATATGCACTTTCTTTTGAGTATTACCATCAGCTGTATATTACAGTGGCTTATAGGGGACCAGGTTCACAGTGTGTGCAGTCACGGTGGAACTTTCTGAGTTTTCAGTGTGTGCAGTTACGGTGGATTTTTCAGAGGCATATCACCTGTCCTTAGGTACGTGTATCGCACCTATTGATACATACTAGGTTAGTGTGTACTGCACATTACCGTTTGTATTTCTATTTTATATTCACTTCCATCATTCCTATGTATCATATGGTTTTATTATAGACCTGCATATCACCCTACATGTGGACCCCCTAGTGATTTTGATGCGCCTCTCTCTTCCATCTCTGATCACTTTCTCCAGGTATAGTGACACATATTTTTATCGGACTACACATAGGTTCCTTGATGTTCCCTCAAGCGCGGTTTCGATTCTTTTTCAGTTTGTATTGTTGATACGACAGCGTTTTTGCACCTACCTGTCCCGAATCCAGCTGCTGAGGGTTTCCTTTTTCAGGTTAGCGCTGGTGTATTTTTTGTATTTTTACTAAATATGTGTACTCTTATTGTTTTTTTTTATTTAGATAAAGAAATGTATTTATAGGAACAATATATTTTTTTTGGGGGGGGGGATTTTTTTTTACTTTTTTTACACATGTGAATTTTTTTTTTTACACTATAACATTGTCCCAGGGGGGGCATCATGTTATAGTGTAAGATCGCTGATCTGACACCTTGCTGTGCACTGTGTCAGATCAGCGATCTGATGTGCACTTCTCCAGGCTTCACGGCGCCTGCTCTGAGCAGGCGCAGTGAAGCCACCTCCCTGCAGATCCCGGATGCCGCAGCCATCTTGGATCCGGGCCTGCTGCAGGGAGGAGGAGGTAAGAGACCCTCGGAGCAATGCGATGTAATCGCGT
The DNA here is from genome assembly GCF_032444005.1 of Ranitomeya imitator. Taxonomy (NCBI): domain Eukaryota; kingdom Metazoa; phylum Chordata; class Amphibia; order Anura; family Dendrobatidae; genus Ranitomeya; species Ranitomeya imitator. Next base: position 472,322,540 of record NC_091283.1, read on the forward strand.
TGCTCCGGGGGTCTCAGGGAAGCCCGCAGTGAGCCCCCTCCCTGCACGATGCTTCCCTATACCGCCGGAACACCGTGATCATGTTTGATCGTGGTGTGCCGGGAGTTAATGTGTCGGGGCGGTCCGTGACCGCTCCTGGCACATAGTGCCAGATATCAGCTGCGATAGTCAGCTGACACCCGTCCTCGATCGGCCGCGCTCCCCCGTGAGTGCGGCCGATCGCGCTGGACGTACTTTTCCGTCCTTGGGAAATAGGGCCCACCCCACATGGACGGAATTATACGCCCAATGTCAGAAAGGGGTTAAGCACCCTCAGCCTCTCTACCATGGCAAAGACCAAACATGTCTAAGTACACCAGGGACAAAATTGTAGACCAGCACAAGGCTGGGATGGTGTACAGGACAACAGACAAGCAGCTTGGTGAGAAGATAATAACTGTTGGCACAATTATTGGCACAATTATTAGAAAATGGGAGAAACACAAGATAGCTATCAATCTTCCTCGGTCTGGGGCTCCATGCAAGGTCTTGCCTCGTAGAGTAAGAATGATTCTGAGAAAGGTCAGGATTCTGCCCAGAACTACACAGGAGGACCTGGTCAATGACTTAAAGAGAGCTGGGAACACAGTCTCAAACATTACCATTAGTAACGCACTACGACATCATGGATTAAAATTGTGCAGGACATGCAAAGTCCCCCTGATCATGCTAGCACATGCTAAGGCCCATATGAAGCTCGCCAATGACCATCTGGATGATACAAAGGAGGCATGGGAGAAGGTCATGTGATCAGATGAGACATGTTTGGAGGAAGAAGAAGGATGAGTACCAGTGGCGGATTATAATAAGGTCAATTTGGGGGTAGCCCAGGGCCCAGTGGTGTGGGGGGGCCTGGGATACCGCTCAGATTGACCACCACCATCAAGGCATTACTGCCCTGACTGGCGTATGGGCCCGGTGGGCAGAGGGGGCCCGCATTGGGCCCCGTCTCATCTGCTCACCAGGACCCTACCAGCGCTGCGGCAGTTTAACGTTATTGACGTGCGGGTGCGTGCCCACACATCAATAGTTAACAGCCGCCAGCCGATTGGAGCCTGGCAGCTGATGTCAGCCGCAGAGCGCATGTCGTCGGCGTCTTATGTCATTGTCAGTCGCTGGTGAGTGTGCGCTGCTGGAGGGAGCTTCGCCGAAGGAGCACGGACAGGTAAGGAGAACTAGCTGTTTTTTTTTATTATGAACGGCAATCCGGGGGGCCCGGGCCAGAATGCTGGACACACTGGGGGCAAAGATGCTGGACGCACTGGGGGGCAAAGATGCTGGACATACTGGGGCAGAGATGCTGGACACACTGGGGGCAATATGCTGGACACTGGGGGCAATATGCTGGACACACTGGGGGCAATATGCTGAACACACTGGGGGCTGAATGCTGGACACACTGGGGGCTGAATGCTGGACACACTGGGGGGCAATATGCTGGACAAACTGGGGGCAGAATGCTGGACACACTGGGGACTTAATGCTGGACACACTGGGGGCAATATGCTGGACACATTGGGGGCAGAATGCTGGACACACTGGGGGCAGGATACTGGACACACTGGGGGCAGGATGCTGGACACACTGTGGGCAGAATGCTGGACAAACTGGGGGCAATATGCTGGACACTGGGGGAAATATGCTGGACACACTGGGGGCAGAATGCTGGACACACTGGGGGCAGAATGCTGGACACACTGGGGGCTGAATTCTGGACACACTGGGGGCAATATGCTGGACACACTGGGGGCAGAATGCTGGACACACTGGGGGCAGAATGCTGGACACACTGGGGCTGAATGCTGGACACACTGGGGGCAGGATGCTGGACACACTGGGGGCTGAATGCTGGACACACTGGGGGCAATATGCTGGACTCACTGGGGGCAGAATGCTGGAAACACTGGGGGCAGAATGCTGGACATACTGGGGGCAGGATGCTGGACAAACTGGGGGCAATATGCTGGACACACTGGGGGCAGTGCCCAAACAGGGGTTTACCCCAGCATATGGGGTATCAGCATGCTCTGGACAAATTGGACAACAATTTTTGGGGTCCAATTTCTCTTGTTACCCTTGGGAAAATAAAAATTTGGGGGGCTAAAAAACATTTTTGTGGGAAAAAATGATTTTTTATTTTCACGGCTCTGCGTTATAAACTGTAGTGAAACACTTGGGGGTTCAAAGTTCTCAAAACACATCTAGATAAGTTCCTTGGGGATCTAGCTTCTAATATGCGGTCACTTCTGGGGGTTTCTACTGTTTAGGCACATTAGAGGCTCTGGAAATGCAATGTGACGCCTGCAGACCAATCCTTATAAGTCTGCATTCCAAATGGCACTCCTCCTTTCCAAGCTCTACCATGTGCCCAAACGGTGTTTCCCCCCCCCCCCCCCTTCCCTCACATATGGGGTATCAGCGTACTCAGGACAAATTGGACAACAACTTTTGGAGTCCAATTTCTCCTGTTACCCTTGGGAAAATGCAAAACTGGGGGCTAAAAAATAATTTTTGTGGAAATAAAATAATTTTTATCTTCACGGCTCTGGGTTATAAGCTGTAGTGAAACACTTGGGAGTTCAAAGCTCTCACAACATATCTAGATAAGTTCCTTAGGGAGTGTACTTTCCAAAATTGGGTCACTTTTGGGGGATTTCAATGTTTAGGCACATCAGTGGCTCTCCAAACGCAACATGGCGTCCCATCTCAATTCCAGTCAATTTTGCATTGAAAAGTCAAACAGCGCTCCTTCCCTTCTGAGCACTGCCATGCACCAAACCAGTGGTTTACCCCCACATATAGGGTATCAGCGTACTCAGGACAAATTACACAACAACTTTTGGGGTCCAATTTCTTCTCTTACCTTTGGGAAAATAAAAAATTGGGGGCGAAAAGATCATTTTTGTGAACAAATATGATTTTTATTTTTACAGCTCTACATTATCAACTTCTGTGAAGCACTTGGTGGGTCTAAGGGTACCGTCTCACAGTGGCACTTTGGTCGCTACGACGGCACGATCCGTGACACTCCAGCATTGCTCCATTATCGCTCCAGAGTCGTAGACTGCGGTCACACTTCGCAATGCACGACGCTGGAGCGATAATTTCATGACGTGTTTGCGATGTAGAAGCTGTTGGTTACTATGCGCACATCGTATACAATATCGTGCACACCTTTGTTACACGATGCGATCATGCCGCCACAGCGGGACACTTGACAACGAAAGAAAGTTTCAAACGATCTGCTACGACGTACGATTCTCAGCGGGGTCCCTGATCGCAGTAGCGTGTCAGACACAGCGAGATCGTAAGTATATCGCTGGAACGTCACGGATCGTGCCGTCGTAGCGACCAAAGTGCCACTGTGAGACGGTACCAAAAGTGCTCACCACACATCTAGATAAGTTCCTTAGGGGTCTACTTTCCAAAATGGTGTCACTTGTGGGGGGTTTCAATGTTTAGGCACATCAGGAGCTCTCCAAATGCAACATGGCGTCCCATCTCAATTCCAGTCAATTTTGCAATGAAAAGTCAAATAGCGCTCCTTCCCTTCCGAACTCTGCCATGCGCACAAACAGTGGTTTACCCCCACATTTGGGGTATTGGCGTACCTAGAACAAATTGTACAACAACTTTTGGGATCCATTTTCTCCTGTTACCCTTGGTAAAATGAAACAAATTGGAGCTGAAGTAAATTTTGTGTGAAAAAAAGTTAAATGTTCATTTTTATTTAAACATTCCAAAAATTCCTGTGAAACACCTGAAGGGTTAATAAACTTCTTGAATGTGGTTTTCAGCACCTTGTGGGGTGCAGTTTTTAGAATGGTGTCACAATTGGTTATTTTCTATCATATAGACCCCTTAAAATGACTTCAAATGAGATGTGGTCCCTAAAAAAAATGGTGTTGTAAAAATGAGAAATTGCTGGTCAAATTTTAACCCTTATAACTCCCTAGCAAAAAAAATTTTGTTTCCAAAATCGTGCTGATGTAAAGTAGACATGTGGGAAATGTTACTTATTAAGTATTTTGTGTGACATATCTGTGATTTAAGGGCATAAAAATTCAAAGATGGAAAATTACCATTTTTTTCACAAATAAAGGCAAGTCTTATCTAAGACATTTTACCACTATCATGAAGTACAATATGTCTCGAGAAAACAGTGTCAGAATCATCAGGATCTGTTGAAGTGTTCCCTCATAAAGGGACAGTGGTCAGAATTGTAAAAATTGGCCCGGTCATTAACGTGCAAACCACCCTTGGGGCTTAAGGGGTTAATCAAGAGTCTTGTCCATTACACAGCTTTGGTGGATCCAAATTTCTCAATAGCAGAATAGGTGCTCCAGGTTTTAGAAAGAGGTTGTGAGGAGGAAGTCCTTGTGGCTCCAAGGAATTGAGGAACTCAGTTGGATAAAATAATGCTTGAGCAGGGTCTATTACTGTATCCACTGACTTGTAGGTTGTGCACACACCTGGAAGGAGATTTAGAATTTGAAGATTGATCTTGCTGACGCTGTCATTTTTGGGAGCTAGAATAGCCCTTTCATACAGCCAGCCAGAATTTTTGAAGAGGAGTTGAATGTTTGAAAAAACCTTTGCTTTCAACTCCTCAATGGATGTCACAATGCAACAAAAGTTGCTTGGGAAGGTGATCTGTCCAGTGGTTGAGTTTACTGGTGCCTTGCCATCTCCAATAGTCAACAGCTGACTCGAAAACAGTCCAGCAAAAACATCGCCTGTCATGTAGACTCTCATGTTTGTGTTCAGTGACATTTTCTTTACTTTTCTCCAAAGGTACCATGCTTTGAGACAGGCATTGAGTTCCTCTGCAGGGGTTGATCTTGGAATAACAGGTAGTGTTTGGCAGCAGTCACCTGCCAAAACAACAATTACTCCTCCCATGATATATTTGCTGCTACGCAGGTCTTGACGCAGTCTGTCCACTGCTTTCAGAGCCCTTTTGTGTGACATGGTGCATTCATCCCAAATGATGGCACTACATTTTTGAAGCACTGTCACTATGAGACAGATTAAGTGGTAGTTTAAATGTCGAATGTGCTGTCCTGTCACCTTTTAAAAGCGTAGCTGCAATTCCAGAAGATGCCACTGCAAATGCAATCTTCTTTTGTTGTCGAAATTTTGCCAGGAGCAAGTTGATTACAAATGTCTTTCCTGTTCCACCTGGAGCATCAAGGAAGACAATCCCACCTTTGTTGGTTTGACTGAAACTTAAAATGTAGTTATAGGCATCCCTTTGATCTGGTACCAATATTGGCTCGTTCTGAGACACAAATGCTGTCAGTTCATCAATATTGTAGTTTGTTTCTATGAAAATCTCCCTACACATTTGGATGCCTTCAGGATTTCTTACTGGAGCAGGCAAACCAAGCAACTGTAAGGCTTTTCCTGACATTGCTATGCACTGATCTTCAAGGAGCATTAAAGTTTCATTGAACATTTCCTCAGTGAAGTTGATGAGTTGCTGAGGATTTTCCCTTCTAATCTGCACTGAGATCAGTTTTGTACTTTGTCCAAATCTCAAGAGGATTTGAAATGCTACAGGTTTTTAGAATAATAGCAAAGAGGTGTCTTAGTCGCTTTGGGGTTTGTGTGGCTGCCGCTTCACTGAGGGTCATGTCCCAGTGTCCATCATTTTCCAGAAGTCCTTTTCTTTGGCAAGCTTCACACATATGGCCTCCGATGGTCTTCAGGTCAGAAAATGATGTAGGGCCTTTGACAACATGAAATAACATGCGCATGTAGAAGCACACTGCATTTGACGGAGGAACAGTGCAGACATGACCAAGAGTATCAGTCGCTTTCACCCCTTGATAGCCTTCAATATCAAACCCCCATTTCCTCCATTCCAGTTTTTTTTTGGAGGCATGCCAAGTGTAGTACTTAGGTAAATCACAGTAGAGAATTGTTTTTGCAAAAGGGTCTTGTTGACACAGCTCAAAAAATGCCAAGAGGGTTGTCTTAGGTGGTGTTAGGAGCTGCTGCTGCAAGTTTGCTGGGTTAAAGTAAATTATCTGTCCATTTTTCAAGTGCACACTCAGATGCACAACTGGTGGGTAGCGCTCATGATTGGTGAATCCTAGTATTCTCCAAACAGCTTAATTGCTGCTTTTGTACCTGCCCATCTGGAATGCCTCCACTTCATTAATAATAGATCCATTTTTCTGGAGTTCAAAAACTGCTTGATCACTTCCTTTGTGGACATGTTTGCAGATATACTTGATTAATTTCACAGAGTGGCAAGATTTGACATTTATGTGGGCCTGGAAGATTTTTGAGAGTAAAGGGTTGTAAGGCACTACCCACCTGTTGTTAATTTCTATCTCTTGGAGTGATGATCAAACACGCATTTTGAGCTTTGCTGTGAAACCACCATCCCCTGGCTTTCTTCTTCGGTAGACTGGATATCCATCTTGTCCTGTTTGGGTTTCTTGGACCAGGGATCGTGGGTAATGCTTTGAACACCTGCCATCAATCATACAGGGAGAATTTTTGTTGAGAGTCCCACACGGACCATGGATCATTTTTTTTGTGATGGTGTCAAACACCAATGGGTCAATCTGAAGGTCTGGCAATTCAGCACTGATGATATTGTCAATTTCGGTAGGCTGTATTTATTGCTTCAGCCAGATCAAGATGTGGGCGTGAGGAAGGCCTCTTTTTGCCATTCAACTGAATACATCCAACACTGCGTCTCACCATAAATATGTGATTTTATGATGAGATTAGTCATTTTTGAAAGTTTCTGTTTGAAAACTCGAGCAATAAGGTCATGGCGATTCACTGTTTTTTGGCCCGGCAACAGGTGACCTCCAATTTCCTCCCAGGCAGGATTGCAAGTAAAGGTGATGAAAAGATCTGGACGGCCATACTTTCTCACATAAGTCATTGCATCCTGTGTGCATTCATGCATGTGTCGTGGGCTTCCAGTGACAGTTGATGGAAGAATAACCATTTTCCCCAACTGTTTAGGATCAGCACAGGACTCCACATTCTGACCCATCTACCTCCACATTCTGCCCCATCTGACACCACATTCTGCCCCATCTACCTCCACTTTCTGCCCCATCTGACTCCACTTTCTGCCCCATCTGTCTCCACATTCTGCCCCATCTGACTCCACATTCTGCCCCATCTGTCTCCACATTCTGCCCCATCTGTCTCCACATTCTGCCCCATCTGTCTCCACATTCTGCCCCATCTGTCTCCACATTCTGCCCCATCTGACTCCACATTCTGCCCCATCTGTCTCCACATTCTGCCCCATCTGACTCCACATTCTGCCCCATCTGTCTCCACATTCTGCCCCATCTGACTCCACATTCTGCCCCATCTGACTCCACATTCTGCCCCATCTGTCTCCACATTCTGCCCCATCTGACTCCACTTTCTGCCCCATCTGTCTCCACATTCTGCCCCATCTGACTCCACATTCTGCCCCATCTGTCTCCACATTCTGCCCCATCTGTCTCCACATTCTGCCCCATCTGTCTCCACATTCTGCCCCATCTGTCTCCACATTCTGCCCCATCTGACTCCACATTCTGCCCCATCTGTCTCCACATTCTGCCCCATCTGACTCCACATTCTGCCCCATCTGACTCCACATTCTGCCCCATCTGTCTCCACATTCTGCCCCATCTGACTCCACATTCTGCCCCATCTGACTCCACATTCTGCCCCATCTGTCTCCACATTCTGCCCCATCTGTCTCCAAATTCTGCCCCATTTGACTTCACATTCTGCCCCATCTGAACACACATTCTGCCCCATCTGAATACACATCTCACCAGAACAGCAGGAACCGGAAATCTGCTGCTGGCTGATACCAGAGAACACGAGCTGCACACAACCAGGACTGAGCTGCTGCTGAGAGCTGAAGAACCTGTGGTGACGTCATCGTCATGTGATCAAGAGGCGGAGCTGATAAATGGTGAAGGACCTATGATAATGATGACATCACCACAGGTCCTTCAGCCCTTCCTTTCTAACAGTTCAGGTGTCTGCTGCTGAGTTGATGTGTGCGCCCGGCAGGTCAGATTGAGGGCAGGTCTGTCTTTTGCAGTGCGGGAGGAATCACCTGCGCGGCAACAGTTTTGAACTTTTTGCTGATGTCGGCATGCATCTGACCTGCCGGGCCCCTGACTCCCCCGGGCCCGGGACGACTGCTGTGACCGTGGTAGTTACGCCCTGCCTACAATCAAGATGGCTACCTCATCAAATGTGAGAGCATTGAAATGTCGCTGATGTTCACCTTGTGGTGTTTTATCAGCTGGAATGACAACCCTGTAATTGTCATTTGGCATGCATTCAAGTGCAGTCTTGAAAAGTTGAACATATGGATTGTTGGAGTAAAGGAACTGCTGCAAAATAGTGACAATATCAAGGCGAGTGTTAGGAATTAAAGAGCATCTCCGCTGAGCCTCTGCTTCTGCATTTCCCATGAAGAAGAGTTGAAGAAATTGAGGTTTTTCTCCTTGTAATGGAAGCAGTGAGCCAATTGAGTGGTAAACCTGACCTTGAACTTTAAATGTCGGCATAAATCCTGTTGTAAACATTTCTTTTGTTGCAACAAATGATGTAATTTGGAAGCAGGAGTTGTACTTCCTGATGTTGTCCAAGAAATGCTTTGATATTGTACTAGTACCTGTCATCAGAAACTTTAGGGGATCTGGTGGTGACAGGAGAGGTGGAAGTTTGATCTTGCCATTTGCACAGCATAAACCTGGCGGTTCATCTTTCCATTTCAGGGCACTGCAGTACATGCAGACCACATCCATTTTTCCTATCTGAACTTTAGGATTATCCTGATAGTTTATGTCTGACGGATAACAAAAGGCAGCATGTTTCAAATCTCCAACCATTTCCTGGTGGAAGAAATAGCAATTCTCTTAGTGGCAAGTCGGACTTCTCTCTGCTGAGATGACTCATTGGCCCTTGAGGAAGCAGCTCTTCTCTTATCTGCAAGCCTCGCTTCCCTCTCCTCAGAAAGTTTATTGGCTCTTGAGGTAGCAGTTCTTGTTCTCTTGTCTGCAAGCCTCGCTTCCCTCTCCTCAGAAAGTTCATTGGCCCTTGAGGAAGCAGCTCTTGTTTTCATGTCTGCAAGCCTTGCTTCCCTCTCCTCAGAAAGTTCATTGGCTCTTGAGGAAGCAGCTCTTGTTCTCTTGTCTGCAAGCCTCGCTTCCCTCTGCTCAGAAAGTTCATTGGCTCTTGAGGAAGCAGCTGCTGTTTTCATGTGTGTCAGCCTTGTTTCTCGGTCTGCACATTTTTCATTGGCCCGTAATGTAGCTTTTCTTGTCGCATCAGCTGACATTCGTGCCATGGAATTTCTTTTCTTATGAGGCATTATTGTGGTAAAAATAGTCTGTAACTGGCAGTTTCTATATCCTCTCACATAGAGGTAATGTGACTGACATCAGCCTTTCCACCAACACATCCTAACTGACATGCTATTACCTCACACAAGCTTTGTTATACTGAGAATGTCCTTTATTTCCTATATTAACCAATCAAAGCTCAGATTAATTAACTGTAGCAAAATAGAAGCTGAGCTGTGATTGGTTGCTATTGGCAGCCTGATAAATCCCCAGCCAACAGGAAGCCCTCCCCCCTGGCAGTATATATTAGCTCACACATACACATAATAGACAGGTCATGTGACTGACAGCTGCCGTATTTCCTATATGGTACATTTGTTGCTCTTGTAGTTTGTCTTCTTATTAATCAGATTTTTATTTCTGAAGGATAATACCAGACTTGTGTGTGTTTTAGGGCGAGTTTCATGTGTCAAGTTGTGTGTGTTGAGTTGCGTGTGGTGACATGCATGTAGCGACTTTTGTGAGATGAGTTTTGTGTGGTGACATGCGTGTTGCAACTTTTTATCTGTCGAGTAGCATGTGACAGGTTAGTGTAGCAAGTTGTGTGCAGCAAGTTTTGCGCATGGCGAATTTTGTGTGTGGCGAGTTTTATGTGTGGTGCGTTTTGAGTATGTTCAAGTTTTGTGTGAAGCAACCTTTGCATGTAAGAAGAAACGCAGCAGCACTCACCACTCTTGCAGTTTAAGTGTCCTTTATTGCAACACACGGGAACACATGTTCACGGCTCGGGGGAGTGAAACAGACAAGGAGTGCGGCAGACGGGACTCCTTGTCTGTTTCACTCCCCCGAGCCGTGAAGATGTGTTCCCGTGTGTTGCAATAAAGGACACTTAAACTGCAAGAGTGGTGAGTGCTGCCGCGTTTCTTCTTTCATGTCCGTATGATTCACAGTTCATTCCACGCGAACACCTCCTCTTATCATCGGATGACCTGTTGTTGTGTTAATCACACATTGCTGTTAATCTCTGGACAGTTAGGCTGTGCTGCTCACTTTTTCCCTTTGTTGCTCAACCTTTGCATGTGTTGCAACTTTTGTGCATGTGCCAATTTTTCCCCATGTGCAAGTTTTGCATGTGACGAGTTTTCAATGAGGTAAGTTTTGCACGTGTGGCGAGCTTTGCGTGAGCCTAGACTTGCATGTGGCGAGTTTTGCATGTGGCGAATTTTGCGCGTGGCGAGTTTTGAGTGGCGACTTTTGTGTTTTGACTTTTGTGTGGAGTAGTGTATAATAGCCATGATCCGTCAAACTCAATCTGACAGGTGCCCCGCCCCTATCAAAGTGTATCAAAATGTGTAACCCCTCCCCTCCCCTTGTCTGACGGCTGGTATCCAGCTGTCCCTCCTTGTTTGATTCCCCCTTTTGATATAGTTTAATATAGTTTAATTTGTTGCAGTTTTGATATTATTCCCGTATTTTGTGGAATAACACATGTTTATAATTATAGCCTAGTCGTGTATTTATTTTACACGTGGTTTATAACACCTTTCTCATTTGTTTTATAATAGATTTTATACGTATCCCCGAGTTTGATTCTGTAAGCTTTTGTTTTATTCACAGTGTATTCATATAGTGGAGAACTTAAAGCTGTTTATATGTGTCTCTACTGAACACTATGGTGAACATTAACTAAATGTTTATTTTCACAAACAGAGAATCTGCTGTGGGTATTTGCAGTGTATTCATATAGTGGAGAACTTAAAGCTGTCTATTTGTTTTTGTAAATGGTGAACACTAACTAAATGGTGAACATTATCTAAATTAGGTTAACTGCGGTTCAGAGGTTCATAACACCTAGGTCAATTGTTGTTGTATTTGCGTACCCAATAAATGTTTATTTTCACAAGCAGAAGAGGCAGCTTTTCTCTTTGTACATGTATTGTACCTGAATTGATATTTGCTTTCTCTTTTTTGTGTCCTGAAGATGGCATCTGAGAAGTTATTTGTTATCTACTGAGGGCATTGTAAGTTGTGTTTATTCACATTGTAGCAGATTTTCTCCTTGTGGCTGCCTTATATACACTGAAGAGATATGCACCAATGTCAATCTGAGAAGTTATTTGTTATCTACTGAGGGCATTGTAAGTTGTGTTTATTCACATTGTCGCAGATTTTCTCCTTGTGGCTGCCTTATATACACAAACAGAAGAGTTACTGGACAACTTATTTCTGATATATATATATATATATGTATATATATATATATATATATATATATATAATATGCACCAATGTTACAACACAAGCTATAATATAACCCAATGTTACAACACAAGTAAGAAGCGGCGTGTTTTATACGAATAAAAACCAAAGACACGATATTGTAAAAATGTAAAAAAAATTATTTCTCACAATAAAACAGCATCTCAAAGAGCAATCCTACATCCTTGTATTTGCGTACCCCATAAATGTTTATTTTCACAAACAGTAGAGGCAGCTTTTTTTGTTTGTACATGTATTATACCTGAAGGTTATCTGCGGGGCATTTGTCCAGGCATGTTTATAATTATAGCCTAGTCGTGTATTTATTTTACACGTGGTTTATAACACCTTTCTCATTTGTTTTATATTAGATTTTATACGTAGCCCGAGTTTGATTCTGCACGCTGTGTTTTATTCAGTGTATTCATATAGTGAATAGGGCTGGTGTTTCTGTATGCAATCCTACATCCTGTTATGTGAAAAGTATTCTCATATTATATCAGTATTTCTTTTTATATTTTATTAACAGTGTATCCATATAGTGAATAGGGCTGGTGTTTCTGTATGCAATCCTACATCCTGTTATGTGAAAAGTATTCTCATATTATATCAGTATTTCTTTTTATATTTTATTCACAGTGTATCCATATAGTGAATAGGGCTGGTGTTTCTGTATGCAATCCTACATCCTGTTATGTGAAAAGTATTCTCATTTTGCATCTTATAAACTACAACCAGAGTTTTCACATGTTATTCAACATCATTAACACACCCAGCTGTTTATTTTATATCCTATTGCTAAAATGTTTCTCTAAAATCTTCTTGGCTGCACCAAAACACGTAAGAAACAAATGTACAACTTTTAGCGCTGCAGCATCCGCAGATATTATTTCGGCGTTCTTTAATTCTACATTATTTTATCACACATTAATTTCACAACTTTTATATGATATTTATAACACATTCTCATTTATAAGGGATTTATAACACAATATTGTAAAATCATTTATTGGTTCGCGGCCTTACTAATAGCCTTTGAAAATAAATTCAGCATTATTATTCTATGCTGTGACATTTTTTATTCTGCAGCAACCTGTTTAGTAAAAATTCAGCATTCTTTTTATATCTTTGGTTTATATTATATTAGCTTTTTGTCATAGGTCAGGGATTTTTTGCACTTTATTAATATGTGGTTATTAGTCATTTAGGTATCCAGCTGGCCCTCCTTGTTTGATTTCCCCTTTTGATATCGTTTATATAACACATGTTTATAATTATAGCCTAGTCGTGTATTTATTTTACACGTGGTTTATAACACCTTTCTCATTTGTTTTATATTAGATTTTATACGGGTCTCAATACTTATGTCCGTGTGATATTTCAGTTTTTCTTTTTAATAAATTCGCAAAAAATCTACATTTCTGTTTTGTTCAGGCATGATGTCGTGCAGGGTGTACATTAATGTATATATATATATATATATCTCAGAATACAACTGAATAGTATTGCTAATTAGGCCATATAAATAGAAAATTATGTAGAAACCCAAAGTTTTGATAAGTATGAAAATACACCAATATTAACTATTTGTGCTATTTTAGGCGTAAATTTGTCCTATATGTATAGCAGTCAGGAGTTGGGGCGATGAAATATGTGTTACAAGCGTAGTGAATTGCAGATATATTCTACAGTGTATGTCATTTTGAGAAATGTGTGGCATAACAATTACCTATTACGGCCACATTTCTATGCAGTGTATTTTAGAACCAGTGTTTCTGGCTGCAGACTGTAATGTGTAAGGTATTCTCATTATTATATATTGTATTTTATAACACACCATGCCGTTTATATAATAATCACAGTTGTGTCTCTACAGGACAACGTGGCTTACAAAGACATTTCAATAATATAAGTGTGAAACTGACAGACAAGCACAGCTGTGTCTCTACAGGACATGCTGGTCACTAGACAGCCAGAGTTTCTGTGGGGGAGATATACTAACAGAGGTTCTGTTGACCCAAAAAACCGGTGTAGAACGTACACAGAGAGCAATTTACAATATTTACTAAGGTAGCGGAAATGAGTTTACTGCAGTTATCAGAGCATTGTATTTTATTTGACAGCCACAAGTCACACAGGTCATGATGATAGTGTATCTGCAGCATGTTATTTGGAAATAAAGAATCCTTTTTTGTATTCGCCCGCATTTTATATAAAATCTGCATAAAAAAAATCTTCTTGGCTACACCAAAACACGTAAGAAACAAATGTATAACTTTTAGATCTACCGCATCCGCAGATATTATTTCAGCGTTCTTTAATTCTACATTATTTTAGCACATATTAATTTCACAACTTTTATATGATATTTATAACACTCATTTTATATGAGTTTTCTAACACATTCTCACGGGGATATTATATATATATATTTTGTGTTTTGCGCAATTATTTGACACTGTAATTCGCATTTTATATAAAATCTGCATAAAAAATCTTCTTGGCTGCACCAAGACATGTAAGAAACAAATGTACAACTTTTAGCGCTGCAGCATCCGCAGATATTATTTCGGCGTTCTTTAATTCTACATTATTTTATCACACATTAATTTCACAACTTTTATATGATATTTATAACACATTCTCATTTATAAGGGGTTTATAACACAATATTGTAAAATCATTTATTGGTTCGCGGCCTTACTAATATCCTTTGAAAATAAATTCAGCATTATTATTCCATGCTGTAACATTTCTATTCTGCAGCCGCCTGTTTAGTAAAAATTCAGCATTCTTTTTATATCTTTGTTTTATATTATATTAGCTTTTTGATAATCCCGGGAGTGCCATCTATCTAGCCCTAGTATTTTTGTTATCTCAAAAGGGTGTGACACAGTCACATATATTATTCCAGCATGCTTTAATTCTACATTATTTTAGCACATATTAATTTCACAACTTTTATATGATATTTATAACACTCATTTTATGAGTTTTCTAACACATTCTCACGGGGATATTATATATATATATATATATATATATATATATTTTGTGTTATGCACCATTATTTGACACTGTAATTCGCATTTTATATGCCGCTGCTTTTTCTTGTTTTTTGTGTAAAAATCTCTGGCAGACAGGCACAGCTGTATCTCTACAAGACATGCGGGACACACCAGAGACATTGGAAATTGGGGTTTATAATGTCGAATTCAGAAAATAACCATTTTATATTGAATGACTAATGATTTCTATAGGCCTACTTTACTATGAAATTATGCATAAAAAAATCTTCTTGGTTAACCCAAAACCGTAAGAAACAAACGCATAACTTTTAGCTCGAACACATCAGCATATATTATCACAGTTTTTTGCTGAATTAAAAATTATACAGTTATTTCATATTTTTGGGGCTTAATGACAGGAGAAATTATTGATAGAAACCCAGAATTTTGATACGTGTATGAAAATACACCAATATTAACTATTTGTGCTATTTTAGGCACAAATTTGGTCTATATGCATAACAGACAGGAGTTGGGGCGAAGAAATATGTGTTACATGCGTAGTGAATTGCAAATATATTCTGAAGTGTATGGCATTTTGAGAAATGTGTAGCATAAACAATTACCTATCACGGTCACTAGATGGCAGAATATCATATTAATTATACATTGGGGTTTACTTTTGGAAGCTTATAAAGGCGGTGTGTATGTGCACAGGATGACTTATTTTGTTTTTATAGTCACTAATATCCATATTAAATGACTCTTTAGCTTTATGAGTAAGAGACAACCTACAAATAGAATCCTTTTCCCTAGTAGTTTTATATTCTATGTCTGATATATTTCTACACAAAGCTACAAAACTATTTTGTAGTTTATAATGTATCACAGTAGTTTCATGTGAAGTTACATCTTAGGTTCTGTTCAGACTATTGTAATATCTGTAGCTTAAAATAGAGCCAAATAGCTACTTTCAAACACGGACATACACCATTGATTTTCGTCACAAATGGATCCAATATACACTATATCTCGTGTCACGGTTTATTTTTCCGCGTTACGGTTTAAAGTTATAATCATTTAAATAATAATTTTCTCATTAGATATGTGATTCGCGATATTTATTTGCTTAGGCTAGATCATTTTCAGTTTAACAATACATTTTATCACAAAAATGACCTTATCTGGGGCCCTAGAAACAACATAGCAGCATTAGTAAGCCCCTTTCTTTTTACATTATCAAGAATCCTTGGGCTAAGATAACGTAAGTTTATATGCATAAAGCATTTAATATAGTGCACCAAACATGATATGGTTTTTGATTTCTATGAACTGTCGCAAACAAATCATATA
This sequence comes from Ranitomeya imitator, assembly GCF_032444005.1. NCBI lineage: Eukaryota > Metazoa > Chordata > Amphibia > Anura > Dendrobatidae > Ranitomeya > Ranitomeya imitator. The sequence continues at coordinate 472,338,534 of NC_091283.1, forward strand.
AGGTTAAAAATATGAATATTATTATTTATAATGTTTTACTATTGTTTACAGTATTTTAGTTACTTTTGTTCATGTACTACTGGTTTATCGTGTCAATGCTGTCGAGGTCTAAAATGTAATCGCACTATACACTATGTGCGTTGTGTGTAATGCTTGTGTTGTATGTGTGTTGTGTGTGTGTGTGCATGTTTGTCGTGTGTTTTGTATGTTATGTGTGTTTGTTGTGTGTGTGTGTGTGTTCTGTATGTTGTGTATGTATGTTTGTTGTATGTGTTGTGTGTGTGTGTTTTGTATGTTATGTGTGTTTGTTGTGTGTGTGTGTGTGTGTGTTCTGTATGTTTGTTGTATGTGTTGTGTGTGTGTGTTTTGTATGTTATGTGTGTTTGTGGTGTGTGGGTTCTGTGTTGTGTGTGTGTGTGTGTGCGTGTTCTGTATGTTGTGTATGTATGTTTGTTGTATGTGTTGTGTGTTTTCTGTATGTTATGTGTGTTTGTTGTGTGTGTGTGTGTGTTTGCCTGCAGCCATCTCCTTTCTGTAATTCTCCTCTCTCTTTACAGCGCCATAAATCTATAATGGCCAATTCATTTACCCATATTTATATAGAAAAGGTAAAAATCACAACTGAGGAAGAAACCAGTAGTACATGAACAAAAGTAACTAAAATACTGTAAACAATAGTAAAACATTATATTCAATAATATTCATATTTTTAACCTTATATGATTTGTTTGCGACAGTTCATAGAAATCAAAAACCATATCATGTTTGGTGCACTATATTAAATGCTTTATGCATATAAACTTACGTTATCTTAGCCCAAGGATTCTTGATAATGTAAAAAGAAAGGGGCTTACTAATGCTGCTATGTTGTTTCTAGGGCCCCAGATAAGGTCATTTTTGTGATAAAATGTATTGTTAAACTGAAAATGATCTAGCCTAAGCAAATAAATATCGCGAATCACATATCTAATGAGAAAATTATTATTTAAATGATTATAACTTTAAACCGTAACGCGGAAAAATAAACCGTGACACGAGATATAGTGTATATTGGATCCATTTGTGACGAAAATCAATGGTGTATGTCCGTGTTTGAAAGTAGCTATTTGGCTCTATTTTAAGCTACAGATATTACAATAGTCTGAACAGAACCTAAGATGTAACTTCACATGAAACTACTGTGATACATTATAAACTACAAAATAGTTTTGTAGCTTTGTGTAGAAATATATCAGACATAGAATATAAAACTACTAGGGAAAAGGATTCTATTTGTAGGTTGTCTCTTACTCATAAAGCTAAAGAGTCATTTAATATGGATATTAGTGACTATAAAAACAAAATAAGTCATCCTGTGCACATACACACCGCCTTTATAAGCTTCCAAAAGTAAACCCCAATGTATAATTAATATGATATTCTGCCATCTAGTGACCGTGATAGGTAATTGTTTATGCTACACATTTCTCAAAATGCCATACACTTCAGAATATATTTGCAATTCACTACGCATGTAACACATATTTCTTCGCCCCAACTCCTGTCTGTTATGCATATAGACCAAATTTGTGCCTAAAATAGCACAAATAGTTAATATTGGTGTATTTTCATACACGTATCAAAATTCTGGGTTTCTATCAATAATTTCTCCTGTCATTAAGCCCCAAAAATATGAAATAACTGTATAATTTTTAATTCAGCAAAAAACTGTGATAATATATGCTGATGTGTTCGAGCTAAAAGTTATGCGTTTGTTTCTTACGGTTTTGGGTTAACCAAGAAGATTTTTTTATGCATAATTTCATAGTAAAGTAGGCCTATAGAAATCATTAGTCATTCAATATAAAATGGTTATTTTCTGAATTCGACATTATAAACCCCAATTTCCAATGTCTCTGGTGTGTCCCGCATGTCTTGTAGAGATACAGCTGTGCCTGTCTGCCAGAGATTTTTACACAAAAAACAAGAAAAAGCAGCGGCATATAAAATGCGAATTACAGTGTCAAATAATGGTGCATAACACAAAATATATATATATATATATATATATATATATATATATATAATATCCCCGTGAGAATGTGTTAGAAAACTCATAAAATGAGTGTTATAAATATCATATAAAAGTTGTGAAATTAATATGTGCTAAAATAATGTAGAATTAAAGAATGCTGGAATAATATATGTGACTGTGTCACACCCTTTTGAGATAACAAAAATACTAGGGCTAGATAGATGGCACGCCCGGGATTATCAAAAAGCTAATATAATATAAACCAAAGATATAAAAAGAATGCTGAATTTTTACTAAACAGGCGGCTGCAGAATAGAAATGTTACAGCATGGAATAATAATGCTGAATTTATTTTCAAAGGATATTAGTAAGGCCGCGAACCAATAAATGATTTTACAATATTGTGTTATAAACCCCTTATAAATGAGAATGTGTTATAAATATCATATAAAAGTTGTGAAATTAATGTGTGATAAAATAATGTAGAATTAAAGAACGGCGAAATAATATCTGCGGATGCTGCAGCGCTAAAAGTTGTACATTTGTTTCTTACATGTCTTGGTGCAGCCAAGAAGATTTTTTATGCAGATTTTATATAAAATGCGAATTACAGTGTCAAATAATTGCGCAAAACACAAAATATATATATAATATCCCCGTGAGAATGTGTTAGAAAACTCATATAAAATGAGTGTTATAAATATCATATAAAAGTTGTGAAATTAATATGTGCTAAAATAATGTAGAATTAAAGAACGCTGAAATAATATCTGCGGATGCGGTAGATCTAAAAGTTATACATTTGTTTCTTACGTGTTTTGGTGTAGCCAAGAAGATTTTTTTTATGCAGATTTTATATAAAATGCGGGCGAATACAAAAAAGGATTCTTTATTTCCAAATAACATGCTGCAGATACACTATCATCATGACCTGTGTGACTTGTGGCTGTCAAATAAAATACAATGCTCTGATAACTGCAGTAAACTCATTTCCGCTACCTTAGTAAATATTGTAAGTTGCTCTCTGTGAACGTTCTACACCGGTTTTTTGGGTCAACAGAACCTCTGTTAGTATATCTCCCCCACAGAAACTCTGGCTGTCTAGTGACCAGCATGTCCTGTAGAGACACAGCTGTGCTTGTCTGTCAGTTTCACACTTATATTATTGAAATGTCTTTGTAAGCCACGTTGTCCTGTAGAGACACAACTGTGATTATTATATAAACGGCATGGTGTGTTATAAAATACAATATATAATAATGAGAATACCTTACACATTACAGTCTGCAGCCAGAAACACTGGTTCTAAAATACACTGCATAGAAATGTGGCCGTAATAGGTAATTGTTATGCCACACATTTCTCAAAATGACATACACTGTAGAATATATCTGCAATTCACTACGCTTGTAACACATATTTCATCGCCCCAACTCCTGACTGCTATACATATAGGACAAATTTACGCCTAAAATAGCACAAATAGTTAATATTGGTGTATTTTCATACTTATCAAAACTTTGGGTTTCTACATAATTTTCTATTTATATGGCCTAATTAGCAATACTATTCAGTTGTATTCTGAGATATATATATATATATATATACATTAATGTACACCCTGCACGACATCATGCCTGAACAAAACAGAAATGTAGATTTTTTGTGAATTTATTAAAAAGAAAAACTGAAATATCACACGGACATAAGTATTGAGACCCGTATAAAATCTAATATAAAACAAATGAGAAAGGTGTTATAAACCACGTGTAAAATAAATACACGACTAGGCTATAATTATAAACATGTGTTATATAAACGATATCAAAAGGGGAAATCAAACAAGGAGGGCCAGCTGGATACCTAAATGACTAATAACCACATATTAATAAAGTGCAAAAAATCCCTGACCTATGACAAAAAGCTAATATAATATAAACCAAAGATATAAAAAGAATGCTGAATTTTTACTAAACAGGTTGCTGCAGAATAAAAAATGTCACAGCATAGAATAATAATGCTGAATTTATTTTCAAAGGCTATTAGTAAGGCCGCGAACCAATAAATGATTTTACAATATTGTGTTATAAATCCCTTATAAATGAGAATGTGTTATAAATATCATATAAAAGTTGTGAAATTAATGTGTGATAAAATAATGTAGAATTAAAGAACGCCGAAATAATATCTGCGGATGCTGCAGCGCTAAAAGTTGTACATTTGTTTCTTACGTGTTTTGGTGCAGCCAAGAAGATTTTAGAGAAACATTTTAGCAATAGGATATAAAATAAACAGCTGGGTGTGTTAATGATGTTGAATAACATGTGAAAACTCTGGTTGTAGTTTATAAGATGCAAAATGAGAATACTTTTCACATAACAGGATGTAGGATTGCATACAGAAACACCAGCCCTATTCACTATATGGATACACTGTGAATAAAATATAAAAAGAAATACTGATATAATATGAGAATACTTTTCACATAACAGGATGTAGGATTGCATACAGAAACACCAGCCCTATTCACTATATGGATACACTGTTAATAAAATATAAAAAGAAATACTGATATAATATGAGAATACTTTTCACATAACAGGATGTAGGATTGCATACAGAAACACCAGCCCTATTCACTATATGAATACACTGAATAAAACACAGCGTGCAGAATCAAACTCGGGCTACGTATAAAATCTAATATAAAACAAATGAGAAAGGTGTTATAAACCACGTGTAAAATAAATACACGACTAGGCTATAATTATAAACATGCCTGGACAAATGCCCCGCAGATAACCTTCAGGTACAATACATGTACAAACAAAAAAAGCTGCCTCTACTGTGTGTGAAAATAAACATTTATGGGGTACGCAAATACAAGGATGTAGGATTGCTCTTTGAGATGCTGTTTTATTGTGAGAAATAATTTTTTTTACATTTTTACAATATCGTGTCTTTGGTTTTTATTCGTATAAAACACGCCGCTTCTTACTTGTGTTGTAACATTGGGTTATATTATAGCTTGTGTTGTAACATTGGTGCATATTATATATATATATATATATCAGAAATAAGTTGTCCAGTAACTCTTCTGTTTGTGTATATAAGGCAGCCACAAGGAGAAAATCTGCGACAATGTGAATAAACACAACTTACAATGCCCTCAGTAGATAACAAATAACTTCTCAGATTGACATTGGTGCATATCTCTTCTGTGTATATAAGGCAGCCACAAGGAGAAAATCTGCTACAATGTGAATAAACACAACTTACAATGCCCTCAGTAGATAACAAATAACTTCTCAGATGCCATCTTCAGGACACAAAAAAGAGAAAGCAAATATCAATTCAGGTACAATACATGTACAAAGAGAAAAGCTGCCTCTTCTGCTTGTGAAAATAAACATTTATTGGGTACGCAAATACAACAACAATTGACCTAGGTGTTATGAACCTCTGAACCGCAGTTAACCTAATTTAGATAATGTTCACCATTTAGTTAGTGTTCACCATTTACAAAAACAAATAGACAGCTTTAAGTTCTCCACTATATGAATACACTGCAAATACCCACAGCAGATTCTCTGTTTGTGAAAATAAACATTTAGTTAATGTTCACCATAGTGTTCAGTAGAGACACATATAAACAGCTTTAAGTTCTCCACTATATGAATACACTGTGAATAAAACAAAAGCTTACAGAATCAAACTCGGGGATACGTATAAAATCTATTATAAAACAAATGAGAAAGGTGTTATAAACCACGTGTAAAATAAATACACGACTAGGCTATAATTATAAACATGTGTTATTCCTGTTGTGAATTCTGTGGCTGAGTTCACTTCTGTGGTCACAAGTGGTATTGCAGTCTCTGGGCTTCCTCCCTCAGGTGTTTTGGTGAGCTCGTTGGCTGCCTTGCTATTTAGCTCCACCTGAGTCTGTCTTCCTTGCTCCTTGTCAATGTTCCAGTGTTGGATCTGAGCTACTGCATCTTTCCTTGGGCCTGCTGCTCTGCTAGATAAGTGCTTCTAGTTTGTTTTCTGTTTTTTCTGTCCAGCTTGCTATTAACTTTTGCTGGAAGCTCTGAGAAGCAAAGGGGTGCACCGCCGTGCTGTTAGTTCGGCACGGTGGGTCTTTTTGCCCCTTTGCGTGGTTTTCGTTTTAGGGTTTTTTGTAGACTGCATAGTTCTCTTTGCTATCCTCGCTCTGTCTAGAATATCGGGCCTCACTTTGCTGAATCTATTTCATTCCTACGTTTGTCTTTTCATCTTGCTAACAGTCATTATATGTGGGGGGCTGCCTATTCCTTTGGGGTATTTCTCTGAGGTAAGTCAGGCTTGTATTTCTATCTTCAGGCTAGTCAGCTCCTCAGGCAGTGCCGAGTTGCATAGGTAGTGATAGGCGCAATCCACTGCTGCTTATAGTTGTGTGAGGATAGATCAGGTACTGCAGTCTACAGAGATTCCACGTCTCAGAGCTCGTCCTATTGTTTTTGGTTATTGCCAGATCTCTGTATGTGCGCTGATTACTGCACGCTGTGTTGCCTGATTGCCAGCCATAACAGTACAAGGAGCCCCACCAATGATTCCCAATAGAGGGAAAAAAGAAATCCTGACATCATTTTTTTTTCTTAGCTCTGTCTTCAGTCTTTTTTTTCCCCTAGACATTAGAGTGCTTCAGGACACAGCTGTGGACATGGATATTCAGGCTCTGTGCTCCTCAATGGATAATCTCGTTGTAAATGTACAAAAGATTCAAGATACTATTGATCAGAAATCGATGCTAGAACCAAGAATTCCGATTCCTGATTTGTTTTTTGGTGACAGAACTAAGTTCCTGAGCTTCAGAAATAATTGTAAGCTATTTTTGGCCTTGAAACCTCATTCTTCTGGTAATCCTATTCAACAGGTTTTGATTATTATTTCTTTTTTGGGCGGCGACCCACAGGACTGGGCGTTTTCTCTTGCACCAGGAGATTCTGCATTGAGTAATGTTGATGCATTTTTCCAGGCGCTGGGATTGCTTTACGATGAGCCTAATTCAGTGGATCAGGCTGAGAAAAATCTGCTGGCTTTATGCCAGGGTCAGGATGATGTAGAAGTATATTGTCAGAAATTTAGGAAGTGGTCAGTACTCACTCTGTGGAATGAATCTGCACTAGCGGCTTTGTTCAGAAAGGGTCTCTCTGAAGCTCTTAAGGATGTAATGGTGGGATTTCCTATGCCTGCTGGTTTGAATGAGTCTATGTCCTTGGCCATTCAGATCGGTCGTCGCTTGCGCGAGCGTAAATCTGTGCACCATCTGGCGGTATTGTCTGAGAGTAAACCTGAGCCTATGCAGTGCGACAGGACTATGACTAAAGTAGAACGGCAAGAACACAGACGTCTGAACAGACTGTGTTTCTATTGTGGTGATTCTACTCATGCTATTTCTAATTGTCCTAAACGCACTAGGCGGTTCGATAGCTCTGCCGTTATTGGTACTGTACAGTCCAAATTCCTTTTGTCCATTACCTTAATGTGCTCTTTGTCATCGTATTCTGTCATGGCGTTTGTGGATTCAGGCGCTGCCCTGAATCTGATGGATTTGGATTATGCTAAACGTTGTGGATTTTTCTTGGAGCCTTTGCGGTGTCCTATTCCGTTGAGAGGAATTGATGCTACACCTTTGGCCAAGAATAAGCCTCAGTACTGGGCCCAGCTGACCATGTGCATGGCTCCTGCACATCAGGAAGTTATTCGCTTTCTGGTACTGCATAATTTGCATGATGTGGTCGTGTTGGGGTTGCCATGGCTACAAACCCATAATCCAGTATTGGATTGGAACTCTATGTCGGTAACCAGCTGGGGTTGTCAGGGAGTACATGGTGATGTTCCATTTTTGTCTATTTCGTCATCCATTCCTTCTGACATCCCAGAGTTCTTGTCGGACTTTCAGGATGTATTTGAAGAGTCCAAGTCTGATGCCCTACCTCCGCATAGGAATTGTGATTGTGCTATCGATTTGATTCCTGGTAGTAAATTCCCTAAGGGTCGTTTATTTAATTTGTCCGTACCTGAACACACCGCTATGCGCAGTTATGTGAAGGAGTCCCTGGAGAAGGGACATATTCGCCCATCGTCGTCACCATTGGGAGCAGGGTTCTTTTTTGTAGCCAAGAAGGATGGTTCGCTAAGACCGTGTATTGATTACCGCCTTCTTAATAAGATCACTGTTAAGTTTCAGTATCCCTTGCCATTGATTTCTGACTTGTTTGCTCGGATTAAGGGGGCTAGTTGGTTTACTAAGATTGATCTTCGTGGTGCGTATAATCTGGTGAGAATCAGGCAGGGAGATGAATGGAAAACGGCATTTAATACGCCCGAGGGTCATTTTGAGTATCTGGTGATGCTGTTCGGACTTGCCAATGCTCCATCTGTTTTTCAGTCTTTTATGCATGACATTTTCCGTGAGTATCTGGATAAATTCTTGATTGTTTACTTGGATGACATTTTGATCTTCTCAGATGATTGGGAGTCTCATGTGAAGCAAGTCAGAATGGTTTTCCAGGTACTGCGTGCTAATTCCTTGTTCGTGAAGGGATCAAAGTGTCTCTTCGGTGTGCAGAAAGTTTCATTTTTGGGGTTCATCTTTTCCCCTTCTACTATCGAGATGGATCCGGTTAAGGTTCAGGCCATCCAGGATTGGACTCAGCCGACATCTCTAAAAAGTCTGCAGAAATTCCTGGGCTTTGCTAATTTTTATCGTCGCTTCATCTGTAATTTTTCTAGCATTGCCAGACCATTGACCGATTTGACCAAGAAGGGTGCTGATTTGGTTAATTGGTCTTCTGCTGCCGTGGAAGCTTTTCAGGAGTTGAAGCGTCGTTTTTGCTGTGCCCCTGTGTTGTGTCAACCTGATGTTTCTCTTCCGTTCCAGGTCGAGGTTGATGCTTCTGAGATTGGTGCAGGGGCGGTTTTGTCACAGAGAGGTTCTGGTTGTTCAGTGTTCAAACCATGTGCTTTCTTTTCCAGGAAATTTTCTGCTGCTGAGCGTAATTATGATGTGGGCAACCGAGAGTTGCTGGCCATGAAGTGGGCATTCGAGGAGTGGCGTCATTGGCTTGAGGGTGCTAAGCATCGCGTGGTGGTATTGACTGATCATAAGAACCTTACTTATCTTGAGTCTGCCAAGCGCTTGAATCCTAGACAGGCCCGTTGGTCGTTATTTTTTGCTCGTTTTGATTTTGTGATTTCATACCTTCCGGGCTCTAAAAATGTGAAGGCGGATGCTCTGTCTAGGAGTTTTGTGCCCGACTCTCCGGGGTTATCTGAGCCGGCGAGTATCCTCAAGGAAGGAGTCATTGTGTCTGCCATCTCCCCTGATTTGCGGAGAGTGTTGCAGAAATTTCAGGCTAATAAACCTGATCGTTGTCCGGCCGAGAAACTGTTCATCCCTGATAGGTGGACTAGTAAAGTTATCTCTGAACTTCATTGTTCGGTGCTGGCCGGTCATCCAGGAATCTTTGGTACCAGGGAGTTGGTTGCTAGATCCTTCTGGTGGCCATCTCTGTCACGGGATGTGCGTGCTTTTGTGCAGTCCTGTGGAATTTGTGCTAGGGCTAAGCCCTGCTGTTCACGTGCCAGTGGGTTGCTTTTGCCCTTGCCGGTCCCGAAGAGGCCTTGGACACATATTTCGATGGATTTCATTTCTGACCTTCCCGTTTCTCAAAAAATGTCGGTCATTTGGGTGGTCTGTGATCGCTTTTCTAAAATGGTCCATCTGGTGCCCTTGGTTAAATTGCCTTCCTCCTCTGATTTGGTGCCTTTGTTCTTCCAGCATGTGGTTCGTTTACATGGCATTCCTGAGAATATTGTTTCTGACAGAGGTTCCCAGTTTGTCTCGAGGTTCTGGCGAGCCTTTTGTGGTAGGATGGGCATTGACCTATCTTTCTCCTCGGCCTTCCATCCTCAGACTAATGGCCAGACCGAAGGAACCAATCAGACCTTGGAAACATATCTGAGATGTTTTGTTTCCGCTGACCAGGATGATTGGGTGTCATTTTTGCCGTTGGCTGAGTTCGCCCTTAATAATCGGGCCAGCTCGGCTACCTTGGTCTCTCCATTTTTCTGCAATTCTGGGTTCCATCCTCGTTTCTCTTCAGGACAGGTTGAGTCTTCGGACTGTCCTGGTGTGGATTCTGTGGTGGACAGGTTGCAGCAGATCTGGACTCAGGTAGTGGACAATTTGACCTTGTCCCAGGAGAAGGCTCAGCTTTTCTCTAATCGCAGACGCCGTGTGGGACCCCGACTTCGTGTTGGGGATCTGGTTTGGTTATCTTCTCGTCATATTCCTATGAAGGTTTCCTCTCCTAAATTTAAACCTCGTTTTATTGGTCCGTATAGGATTTCTGAGATTCTCAATCCGGTGTCTTTTCGTCTGACCCTCCCAGACTCCTTTTCCATACATAATGTATTCCATAGGTCGTTGTTGAGGAGATACGTGGCACCTATGGTTCCATCTGTGGAGCCTCCTGCCCCTGTTTTGGTGGAGGGGGAATTGGAGTATATTGTGGAGAAGATTTTGGATTCTCGTGTCTCTAGACGGAAACTCCAGTATCTGGTCAAATGGAAGGGTTATGCTCAGGAAGATAATTCCTGGGTTTTTGCCTCTGATGTCCATGCCCCAGATCTTGTTCGTGCCTTTCATGTGGCTCATCCTGGTCGGCCTGGGGGTTCTGGTGAGGGTTCGGTGACCCCTCCTCAAGGGGGGGGTACTGTTGTGAATTCTGTGGCTGAGTTCACTTCTGTGGTCACAAGTGGTATTGCAGTCTCTGGGCTTCCTCCCTCAGGTGTTTTGGTGAGCTCGTTGGCTGCCTTGCTATTTAGCTCCACCTGAGTCTGTCTTCCTTGCTCCTTGTCAATGTTCCAGTGTTGGATCTGAGCTACTGCATCTTTCCTTGGGCCTGCTGCTCTGCTAGATAAGTGCTTCTAGTTTGTTTTCTGTTTTTTCTGTCCAGCTTGCTATTAACTTTTGCTGGAAGCTCTGAGAAGCAAAGGGGTGCACCGCCGTGCTGTTAGTTCGGCACGGTGGGTCTTTTTGCCCCTTTGCGTGGTTTTCGTTTTAGGGTTTTTTGTAGACTGCATAGTTCTCTTTGCTATCCTCGCTCTGTCTAGAATATCGGGCCTCACTTTGCTGAATCTATTTCATTCCTACGTTTGTCTTTTCATCTTGCTAACAGTCATTATATGTGGGGGGCTGCCTATTCCTTTGGGGTATTTCTCTGAGGTAAGTCAGGCTTGTATTTCTATCTTCAGGCTAGTCAGCTCCTCAGGCAGTGCCGAGTTGCATAGGTAGTGATAGGCGCAATCCACTGCTGCTTATAGTTGTGTGAGGATAGATCAGGTACTGCAGTCTACAGAGATTCCACGTCTCAGAGCTCGTCCTATTGTTTTTGGTTATTGCCAGATCTCTGTATGTGCGCTGATTACTGCACGCTGTGTTGCCTGATTGCCAGCCATAACATATTCCACAAAATACGGGAATAATATCAAAACTACAACAAATTAAACTATATTAAACTATATCAAAAGGGGGAATCAAACAAGGAGGGACAGCTGGATACCAGCCGTCAGACAAGGGGAGGGGAGGGGTTACACACTTTTGATACACTTTGATAGGGGCGGGGCACCTGTCAGATTGAGTTTGACGGATCATGGCTATTATACACTACTGTGTGGCGAGGTTGGTGTATGTGTGGTGAAATGTGTGCTGAGGGTGGTATATGTGTTTAAGCACGTGGTAGTGTGTGGCGCATTTTGTGTGTGTTCTGTTGTGAATTCTGTGGCTGAGTTCACTTCTGTGGTCACAAGTGGTATTGCAGTCTCTGGGCTTCCTCCCTCAGGTGTTTTGGTGAGCTCGTTGGCTGCCTTGCTATTTAGCTCCACCTGAGTCTGTCTTCCTTGCTCCTTGTCAATGTTCCAGTGTTGGATCTGAGCTACTGCATCTTTCCTTGGGCCTGCTGCTCTGCTAGATAAGTGCTTCTAGTTTGTTTTCTGTTTTTTCTGTCCAGCTTGCTATTTACTTTTGCTGGAAGCTCTGAGAAGCAAAGGGGTGCACCGCCGTGCTGTTAGTTCGGCACGGTGGGTCTTTTTGCCCTTTGCGTGGTTTTCGTTTTAGGGTTTTTTGTAGACTGCATAGTTCTCTTTGCTATCCTCGCTCTGTCTAGAATATCGGGCCTCACTTTGCTGAATCTATTTCATTCCTACGTTTGTCTTTTCATCTTGCTAACAGTCATTATATGTGGGGGGCTGCCTATTCCTTTGGGGTATTTCTCTGAGGTAAGTCAGGCTTGTATTTCTATCTTCAGGCTAGTCAGCTCCTCAGGCAGTGCCGAGTTGCATAGGTAGTGATAGGCGCAATCCACTGCTGCTTATAGTTGTGTGAGGATAGATCAGGTACTGCAGTCTACAGAGATTCCACGTCTCAGAGCTCGTCCTATTGTTTTTGGTTATTGCCAGATCTCTGTATGTGCGCTGATTACTGCACGCTGTGTTGCCTGATTGCCGGCCATAACAGTACAAGTAGCCAACCAATGATTCCCAATAGAGGGAAAAAAGAAATCCTGACATCATTTTTTTTTCTTAGCTCTGTCTTCAGTCTTTTTTTTCCCCTAGACATTAGAGTGCTTCAGGACACAGCTGTGGACATGGATATTCAGGCTCTGTGCTCCTCAATGGATAATCTCGTTGTAAATGTACAAAAGATTCAAGATACTATTGATCAGAAATCGATGCTAGAACCAAGAATTCCGATTCCTGATTTGTTTTTTGGTGACAGAACTAAGTTCCTGAGCTTCAGAAATAATTGTAAGCTATTTTTGGCCTTGAAACCTCATTCTTCTGGTAATCCTATTCAACAGGTTTTGATTATTATTTCTTTTTTGCGCGGCGACCCACAGGACTGGGCGTTTTTTCTTGCACCAGGAGATTCTGCATTGAGTAATGTTGATGCATTTTTCCAGGCGCTGGGATTGCTTTACGATGAGCCTAATTCAGTGGATCAGGCTGAGAAAAATCTGCTGGCTTTATGCCAGGGTCAGGATGATGTAACATAGTAACATAGTAACATAGTAAGGCCGAAAAAAGACATTTGTCCATCCAGTTCAGCCTATATTCCATCATAATAAATACCCAGATCTACGTCCTTCTACAGAACCTAATAATTGTATGATACAATATTGTTCTGCTCCAGGAAGACATCCAGGCCTCTCTTGAACCCCTCGACTGAGTTCGCCATCACCACCTCCTCAGGCAAGCAATTCCAGATTCTCACTGCCCTAACAGTAAAGAATCCTCTTCTATGTTGGTGGAAAAACCTTCTCTCCTCCAGACGCAAAGAATGCCCCCTTGTGCCCGTCACCTTCCTTGGTATAAACAGATCCTCAGCGAGATATTTGTATTGTCCCCTTATATACTTATACATGGTTATTAGATCGCCCCTCAGTCGTCTTTTTTCTAGACTAAATAATCCTAATTTCGCTAATCTATCTGGGTATTGTAGTTCTCCCATCCCCTTTATTAATTTTGTTGCCCTCCTTTGTACTCTCTTTAGTTCCATTATATCCTTCCTGAGCACCGGTGCCCAAAACTGGACACAGTACTCCATGTGCGGTCTAACTAGGGATTTGTACAGAGGCAGTATAATGCTCTCATCATGTGTATCCAGACCTCTTTTAATGCACCCCATGATCCTGTTTGCCTTGGCAGCTGCTGCCTGGCACTGGCTGCTCCAGGTAAGTTTATCATTAACTAGGATCCCCAAGTCCTTCTCCCTGTCAGATTTACCCAGTGGTTTCCCGTTCAGTGTGTAATGGTGATATTGATTCCCTCTTCCCATGTGTATAACCTTACATTTATCATTGTTAAACCTCATCTGCCACCTTTCAGCCCAAGTTTCCAACTTATCCAGATCCATCTGTAGCAGAATACTATCTTCTCTTGTATTAACTGCTTTACATAGTTTTGTATCATCTGCAAATATCGATATTTTACTGTGTAAACCTTCTACCAGATCATTAATGAATATGTTGAAGAGAACAGGTCCCAATACTGACCCCTGCGGTACCCCACTGGTCACAGCGACCCAGTTAGAGACTATACCATTTATAACCACCCTCTGCTTTCTATCACTAAGCCAGTTACTAACCCATTTACACACATTTTCCCCCAGACCAAGCATTCTCATTTTGTGTACCAACCTCTTGTGCGGCACGGTATCAAACGCTTTGGAAAAATCGAGATATACCACGTCCAATGACTCACCGTGGTCCAGTCTATAGCTTACCTCTTCATAAAAACTGATTAGATTGGTTTGACAGGAGCGATTTCTCATAAACCCATGCTGATATGGAGTTAAACAGTTATTCTCATTGAGATAATCCAGAATAACATCCCTCAGAAACCCTTCAAATATTTTACCAACAATAGAGGTTAGACTTACTGGCCTATAATTTCCAGGTTCACTTTTAGAGCCCTTTTTGAATATTGGCACCACATTTGCTATGCGCCAGTCCTGCGGAACAGACCCTGTCGCTATAGAGTCACTAAAAATAAGAAATAATGGTTTATCTATTACATTACTTAGTTCTCTTAGTACTCGTGGGTGTATGCCATCCGGACCCGGAGATTTATCTATTTTAATCTTATTTAGCCGGTTTCGCACCTCTTCTTGGTTAGATTGGTGACCCTTAATATAGGGTTTTCATTGTTTCTTGGGATTTCACCTAGCATTTCATTTTCCACCGTGAATACCGTGGAGAAGAAGGTGTTTAATATGTTAGCTTTTTCCTCGTCATCTACAACCATTCTTTCCTCACTATTTTTTAAGGGGCCTACATTTTCAGTTTTTATTCTTTTACTATTGATATAGTTGAAGAACAGTTTGGGATTAGTTTTACTCTCCTTAGCAATGTGCTTCTCTGTTTCCTTTTTGGCAGCTTTAATTAGTTTTTTAGATAAAGTATTTTTCTCCCTATAGTTTTTTAGAGCTTCAATGGTGCCATCCTGCTTTAGTAGTGCAAATGCTTTCTTTTTACTGTTAATTGCCTGTCTTACTTCTTTGTTTAGCCACATTGGGTTTTTCCTATTTCTAGTCCTTTTATTCCCACAAGGTATAAACCGCTTACACTGCCTATTTAGGATGTTCTTAAACATTTCCCATTTATTATCTGTATTCTCATTTCTGAGGATATTGTCCCAGTCTACCAGATTAAGGGCATCTCTAAGCTGTTCAAACTTTGCCTTCCTAAAGTTCAATGTTTTTGTGACTCCCTGACAAGTCCCCCTAGTGAAAGACAGGTGAAACTGCACAATATTGTGGTCGCTATTTCCTAAATGCCCAACCACCTGCAGATTTGTTATTCTGTCAGGTCTATTAGATAGTATTAGGTCTAAAAGTGCTGCTCCTCTGGTTGGATTCTGCACCAATTGTGAAAGATAATTTTTCTTGGTTATTAGCAGAAACCTGTTGCCTTTATGGGTTTCACAGGTTTCTGTTTCCCAGTTAATATCCGGGTAGTTAAAGTCCCCCATAACCAGGACCTCATTATGGGTTGCAGCTTCATCTATCTGCTTTAGAAGTAGACTTTCCATGCTTTCTGTTATATTTGGGGGTTTGTAACAGACCCCAATGAGAATTTTGTTACCATTTTTCCCTCCATGAATTTCAACCCATATAGACTCGACATCCTCATTCCCTTCGCTAATATCCTCCCTTAAAGTGGACTTTAGACAAGACTTTACATAGAGACAAACCCCTCCTCCTCTCCGATTTTTACGATCCTTTCTAAACAGACTGTAACCCTGTAAGTTAACTGCCCAGTCATAGCTTTCATCTAACCATGTCTCGGTTATTCCCACTATGTCAAAGTTACCTGTAGATATTTCTGCTTCTAGTTCTTCCATCTTGTTTGTCAGGCTTCTGGCGTTTGCGAGCATGCAGTTTAGAGGATTTTGTTTTGTTCCAATCTCCTCACTGTGGATTGTTTTAGAAATGTTCTTACCTCCCTTCTGAGTATGTTTTCCTGGGTCGTCTTTGTTCGAGTCTAATGTTTTTCTTCCCGTCCCCTCTTCTTCTAGTTTAACGCCCTCCTGATGAGTGTAGCGAGTCTTCTGGCGAATGTGTGTTTCCCAGGTTTGTTGAGGTGTAGTCCGTCTCTGGCGAGGAGTCCATCATACCAGTAATTCACACCGTGGTCCAGGAATCCAAATCCTTGTTGTCTGCACCATCGTCTTAGCCAGTTGTTTGCATCAAGGATCCTGTTCCATCTCCTGGTGCCATGCCCGTCTACTGGAAGGATAGAAGAAAAAACTACCTGTGCATCCAGTTCCTTTACTTTCTTCCCCAACTCTTCAAAGTCCTTGCAGATTGTCGGTAGGTCCTTCCTTGCCGTGTCATTGGTGCCAACATGTATCAGAAGAAATGGGTGGACGTCCTTGGAGCTGAAGAGCTTTGGTATCCTATCGGTCACATCCTTGATCATCGCACCTGGAAGGCAGCATACTTCTCTTGCAGTTATGTCCGGTCTGCAGATGGCTGCTTCGGTGCCTCTCAGTAGTGAGTCTCCCACCACCACCACTCTTCGTTGCTTCTTGGCTGTACTTTTTGCTGTCACTTGTTGCTGTGTGCCCTTTTCTTTTTTGCTTGCTGGTATTGCTTCATTCTTAGGTGTGCCATCTTCATCCTCTACAAAGATTTGATATCGGTTCTTCAGTTGTGTGGTTGGTGATTTCTCCATGGTCTTCTTGCTTCTTTTGGTCACATGCTTCCACTCATCTGCTTTTGGAGGTTCTCTGACACTTTTTGCACCTTCTGTGACCAGTAGAGATGCTTCTGTTCTGTCTAGAAAGTCTTCATTCTCTTTGATGAGTTTCAAAGTTGCTATTCTTTTTTCCAGACCCCGCACCTTTTCTTCTAAAAGGGCCACTAGTCTACACTTCTGACAGGTGAAATTGGATTCTTCTTCTGGTCGATCTGTGAACATGTAGCACATGCTGCAGCTCACCATGTAGGTTGTCACATCTGCCATGTTGCTCCTAGATCCTGCTGACTTGCTGTGTGTTTTCCTTCTTGTGTAATCTACTCAGCCAAGCTCTCTTGCAATAATGTCCTACAGGCAAAAATTGGTGGTTTGGTGGTTTGGTGATGCTTTCGAAGCAGCTGGTCCCGGCTGTACCCAACGATCTTCTAGCTTAGGGAGACTTCGCTTCTCCCAGAAGGCACCTGGAATATGCAAATTAGCCTCCTGAAGCTTGAATCCCTGGTTTGGTGATGCTTTCGAAGCAGCTGGTCCCGGCTGTACCCAACGATCTTCTAGCTTAGGGAGACTTCGCTTCTCCCAGAAGGCACCTGGAATATGCAAATTAGCCTCCTGAAGCTTGAATCCCTGGTTTGGTGATGCTTTCGAAGCAGCTGTACCCAACGATCTTCTAGCTTAGGGAGACTTCGCTTCTCCCAGAAGGCACCTGGAATATGCAAATTAGCCTCCTGAAGCTTGAATCCCTGGTTTGGTGATGCTTTCGAAGCAGCTGGTCCCGGCTGTACCCAACGATCTTCTAGCTTAGGGAGACTTCGCTTCTCCCAGAAGGCACCTGGAATATGCAAATTAGCCTCCTGAAGCTTGAATCCCTGGTTTGGTGATGCTTTCGAAGCAGCTGGTCCCGGCTGTACCCAACGATCTTCTAGCTTAGGGAGACTTCGCTTCTCCCAGAAGGCACCTGGAATATGCAAATTAGCCTCCTGAAGCTTGAATCCCTGGTTTGGTGATGCTTTCGAAGCAGCTGGTCCCGGCTGTACCCAACGATCTTCTAGCTTAGGGAGACTTCGCTTCTCCCAGAAGGCACCTGGAATATGCAAATTAGCCTCCTGAAGCTTGAATCCCTGGTTTGGTGATGCTTTCGAAGCAGCTGGTCCCGGCTGTACCCAACGATCTTCTAGCTTAGGGAGACTTCGCTTCTCCCAGAAGGCACCTGGAATATGCAAATTAGCCTCCTGAAGCTTGAATCCCTGGTTTGGTGATGCTTTCGAAGCAGCTGGTCCCGGCTGTACCCAACGATCTTCTAGCTTAGGGAGACTTCGCTTCTCCCAGAAAGCACCTGGAATATGCAAATTAGCCTCCTGAAGCTTGAATCCCTGGTTTGGTGATGCTTTCGAAGCAGCTGGTCCCGGCTGTACCCAACGATCTTCAATATGTAGAAGTATATTGTCAGAAATTTAGGAAGTGGTCAGTACTCACTCTGTGGAATGAATCTGCACTAGCGGCTTTGTTCAGAAAGGGTCTCTCTGAAGCTCTTAAGGATGTAATGGTGGGATTTCCTATGCCTGCTGGTTTGAATGAGTCTGTCCTTGGCCATTCAGATCGGTCGTCGCTTGCGCGAGCGTAAATCTGTGCACCATCTGGCGGTATTGTCTGAGAGTAAACCTGAGCCTATGCAGTGCGACAGGACTATGACTAAAGTAGAACGGCAAGAACACAGACGTCTGAACAGGCTGTGTTTCTATTGTGGTGATTCTACTCATGCTATTTCTAATTGTCCTAAACGCACTAGGTGGTTCGATAGCTCTGCCGTTATTGGTACTGTACAGTCCAAATTCCTTTTGTCCATTACCTTAATGTGCTCTTTGTCATCGTATTCTGTCATGGCGTTTGTGGATTCAGGCGCTGCCCTGAATCTGATGGATTTGGATTATGCTAAACGTTGTGGATTTTTCTTGGAGCCTTTGCGGTGTCCTATTCCGTTGAGAGGAATTGATGCTACACCTTTGGCCAAGAATAAGCCTCAGTACTGGGCCCAGCTGACCATGTGCATGGCTCCTGCACATCAGGAAGTTATTCGCTTTCTGGTACTGCATAATTTGCATGATGTGGTCGTGTTGGGGTTGCCATGGCTACAAACCCATAATCCAGTATTGGATTGGAACTCTATGTCGGTAACCAGCTGGGGTTGTCAGGGAGTACATGGTGATGTTCCATTTTTGTCTATTTCGTCATCCATTCCTTCTGACATCCCAGAGTTCTTGTCGGACTTTCAGGATGTATTTGAAGAGTCCAAGTCTGATGCCCTACCTCCGCATAGGAATTGTGATTGTGCTATCGATTTAATTCCTGGTAGTAAATTCCCTAAGGGTCGTTTATTTAATTTGTCCGTACCTGAACACACCGCTATGCGCAGTTATGTGAAGGAGTCCCTGGAGAAGGGACATATTCGCCCATCGTCGTCACCATTGGGAGCAGGGTTCTTTTTTGTAGCCAAGAAGGATGGTTCGCTAAGACCGTGTATTGATTACCGCCTTCTTAATAAGATCACTGTTAAGTTTCAGTATCCCTTGCCATTGATTTCTGACTTGTTTGCTCGGATTAAGGGGGCTAGTTGGTTTACTAAGATTGATCTTCGTGGTGCGTATAATCTGGTGAGAATCAGGCAGGGAGATGAATGGAAAAAGGCATTTAATACGCCCGAGGGTCATTTTGAGTATCTGGTGATGCCGTTTGGACTTGCCAATGCTCCATCTGTTTTTCAGTCTTTTATGCATGACATTTTCCGTGAGTATCTGGATAAATTCTTGATTGTTTACTTGGATGACATTTTGATCTTCTCAGATGATTGGGAGTCTCATGTGAAGCAAGTCAGAATGGTTTTCCAGGTACTGCGTGCTAATTCCTTGTTCGTGAAGGGATCAAAGTGTCTCTTCGGTGTGCAGAAAGTTTCATTTTTGGGGTTCATCTTTTCCCCTTCTACTATCGAGATGGATCCGGTTAAGGTTCAGGCCATCCAGGATTGGACTCAGCCGACATCTCTAAAAAGTCTGCAGAAATTCCTGGGCTTTGCTAATTTTTATCGTTGCTTCATCTGTAATTTTTCTAGCATTGCCAGACCATTGACCGATTTGACCAAGAAGGGTGCTGATTTGGTTAATTGGTCTTCTGCTGCCGTGGAAGCTTTTCAGGAGTTGAAGCGTCGTTTTTGCTGTGCCCCTGTGTTGTGTCAACCTGATGTTTCTCTTCCGTTCCAGGTCGAGGTTGATGCTTCTGAGATTGGTGCAGGGGCGGTTTTGTCACAGAGAGGTTCTGGTTGCTCAGTGTTCAAACCATGTGCTTTCTTTTCCAGGAAATTTTCTGCTGCTGAGCGTAATTATGATGTGGGCAACCGAGAGTTGCTGGCCATGAAGTGGGCATTCGAGGAGTGGCGTCATTGGCTTGAGGGTGCTAAGCATCGCGTGGTGGTATTGACTGATCATAAGAACCTTACTTATCTTGAGTCTGCCAAGCGCTTGAATCCTAGACAGGCCCGTTGGTCGTTATTTTTTGCTCGTTTTGATTTTGTGATTTCATACCTTCCGGGCTCTAAAAATGTGAAGGCGGATGCTCTGTCTAGGAGTTTTGTGCCCGACTCTCCGGGGTTATCTGAGCCGGCGAGTATCCTCAAGGAAGGAGTCATTGTGTCTGCCATCTCCCCTGATTTGCGGAGAGTGTTGCAGAAATTTCAGGCTAATAAACCTGATCGTTGTCCGGCCGAGAAACTGTTCGTCCCTGATAGGTGGACTAGTAAAGTTATCTCTGAACTTCATTGTTCGGTGCTGGCCGGTCATCCAGGAATCTTTGGTACCAGGGAGTTGGTTGCTAGATCCTTCTGGTGGCCATCTCTGTCACGGGATGTGCGTGCTTTTGTGCAGTCCTGTGGAATTTGTGCTAGGGCTAAGCCCTGCTGTTCACGTGCCAGTGGGTTGCTTTTGCCCTTGCCGGTCCCGAAGAGGCCTTGGACACATATTTCGATGGATTTCATTTCTGACCTTCCCGTTTCTCAAAAAATGTCGGTCATTTGGGTGGTCTGTGATCGCTTTTCTAAAATGGTCCATCTGGTGCCCTTGGTTAAATTGCCTTCCTCCTCTGATTTGGTGCCTTTGTTCTTCCAGCATGTGGTTCGTTTACATGGCATTCCTGAGAATATTGTTTCTGACAGAGGTTCCCAGTTTGTCTCGAGGTTCTGGCGAGCCTTTTGTGGTAGGATGGGCATTGACCTATCTTTCTCCTCGGCCTTCCATCATCAGACTAATGGCCAGACCGAACGAACCAATCAGACCTTGGAAACATATCTGAGATGTTTTGTTTCCGCTGACCAGGATGATTGGGTGTCATTTTTGCCGTTGGCTGAGTTCGCCCTTAATAATCGGGCCAGCTCGGCTACCTTGGTCTCTCCATTTTTCTGCAATTCTGGGTTCCATCCTCGTTTCTCTTCAGGACAGGTTGAGTCTTCGGACTGTCCTGGTGTGGATTCTGTGGTGGACAGGTTGCAGCAGATCTGGACTCAGGTAGTGGACAATTTGACCTTGTCCCAGGAGAAGGCTCAGCTTTTCGCTAATCGCAGACGCCGTGTGGGACCCCGACTTCGTGTTGGGGATCTGGTTTGGTTATCTTCTCGTCATATTCCTATGAAGGTTTCCTCTCCTAAATTTAAACCTCGTTTTATTGGTCCGTATAGGATTTCTGAGATTCTCAGTCCGGTGTCTTTTCGTCTGACCCTCCCGGACTCCTTTTCCATACATAATGTATTCCATAGGTCGTTGTTGAGGAGATACGTGGCACCTATGGTTCCATCTGTGGAGCCTCCTGCCCCTGTTTTGGTGGAGGGGGAATTGGAGTATATTGTGGAGAAGATTTTGGATTCTCGTGTCTCTAGACGGAAACTCCAGTATCTGGTCAAATGGAAGGGTTATGCTCAGGAAGATAATTCCTGGGTTTTTGCCTCTGATGTCCATGCCCCAGATCTTGTTCGTGCCTTTCACGTGGCTCATCCTGGTCGGCCTGGGGGTTCTGGTGAGGGTTCGATGACCCCTCCTCAAGGGGGGGGTACTGCTGTGAATTCTGTGGCTGAGTTCACTTCTGTGGTCACAAGTGGTATTGCAGTCTCTGGGCTTCCTCCCTCAGGTGTTTTGGTGAGCTCGTTGGCTGCCTTGCTATTTAGCTCCACCTGAGTCTGTCTTCCTTGCTCCTTGTCAATGTTCCAGTGTTGGATCTGAGCTACTGCATCTTTCCTTGGGCCTGCTGCTCTGCTAGATAAGTGCTTCTAGTTTGTTTTCTGTTTTTTTCTGTCCAGCTTGCTATTTACTTTTGCTGGAAGCTCTGAGAAGCAAAGGGGTGCACCGCCGTGCTGTTAGTTCGGCACGGTGGGTCTTTTTGCCCCTTTGCGTGGTTTTCGTTTTAGGGTTTTTTGTAGACTGCATAGTTCTCTTTGCTATCCTCGCTCTGTCTAGAATATCGGGCCTCACTTTGCTGAATCTATTTCATTCCTACGTTTGTCTTTTCATCTTGCTAACAGTCATTATATGTGGGGGGCTGCCTATTCCTTTGGGGTATTTCTCTGAGGTAAGTCAGGCTTGTATTTCTATCTTCAGGCTAGTCAGCTCCTCAGGCAGTGCCGAGTTGCATAGGTAGTGATAGGCGCAATCCACTGCTGCTTATAGTTGTGTGAGGATAGATCAGGTACTGCAGTCTACAGAGATTCCACGTCTCAGAGCTCGTCCTATTGTTTTTGGTTATTTCCAGATCTCTGTATGTGCGCTGATTACTGCACGCTGTGTTGCCTGATTGCCGGCCATAACAGTGTTCATATCCCCGTGTGTGGTGAGTATCCAATGTCTGGGCCCCACCTTAGCAACTGTACGGTATATACTCTTTGGCACCATCGCTCTCATTCTTTAAGTCCCCCTTGTTCACATCTGGCAGCTGTCAATTTGCCCCCAACACTTTTCCTTTCACTTTTTTCCATTATGTAGATAGAGGCAAAATTGTTTGGTGAATTGGAATGCGCAGGGTAAAAATTTCGCCTCACAACATAGCCTATGACCATAGCCTCGGGGTCCAGACTTGTGACTGTGCAAAATTTTGTGGCTCTAGCTGCCACGGTGCAGATGCCAATCCCGGATATACACACATACATACATACACACACACAGACATATTCAGCTTTATATATTAGATATCGAATAGCTAGATAGAACATGGGTTTCAGATTGTCATAAATATTCTGTAGCTTTACCAGAATAGGAAGAATTTATCAATAAGTAACGTAGTATATTGCCCAGCCACGTAGTATATTGCCCAGGCATGTAGTATATTGCCTAGTCACGTAGTATATTGCCCAGCCACATAGTATATTTCCCAACCACGTAGTATATTGCCCAACCACGTAGTATATTGCCCAGGCATGTAGTATATTGCCCAGTCACGTAGTATATTGCCAAGCCACGTAGTATATTGCCCAGCCATGTAGTATATTGCCCAGTCACGTAGTATATTGCCCAGTGACGTAAATAAAGGGAACACATAAACAACAGAATATAACTCCAAGTAAATCAAACTTCTGTGAAATCCATCTGTCCACTAAGGAATAAATTGAGCGATACCTTCCAATATCGGGAAAGAATCGGATCGGATTGTATCGGACCGAAACCCAAAAAATATCGGGTATCGCCGATACCGATACCGGAAATCAATGCAAGTCAATGGGACACAAAGATCGGAATGAAAATACCATTCCGTAGCCACCCCAGAAATGGCACATCTGTAAGATGCGTCAATTCCGGCACTTAGCCCCTCTCTTCCCACTCCCTTGTAGCGGTGGGATATGGGGTAATAAGGGGTTAATGTCACCTTGCTATGGTAAGGTGACATTAAGCCAGGTTAATAATGGAGAGGCGTCAATAAGACGCCTATCCATTATTAATCCTACAGTAGTGAAAGAGTGAAAAAAAAAAAATAAAGACACAGCCAGAAAAAAGTATTTTAATATCCTTAATTTAACCATACTTACCATACTTCAGCTCCTGCAAAAAACGTAAAATAATAAACCGTATACTACCTGTCCGCCGTAGTCTAATTAATAACAAGTGTCCCACGACGATCTCCCCTATAGAACAGTGACATCGGTTGATGTCACTGCTCTATAGGACCTTCAGTGACACACTGACAGGAGACAATAGCTCCTGCAGTGCATCACTGAGAGGTTACTATAGTTCACTGGTCTCACTTTATAGCAAAAGCTGCGTGAGACTAGGGACTATTTTTTTACAGTGGCAGAGGAATACAATGCGGAAGGATACCTTCCTCCGTCATTGTATTCCGGGAGCCCCTAGAGAGCGGTCGCATCAGCTGATGCTGCTGTTCTCCATGGGAGATAGTCGTCGGACACTCGTGGATTTCTGCGGATCAGGGAGTATAGTGTTTGTTTGTTATTAATATTTTTTACAGATGACACTGGCTTCGGGGAACAAAGTGACAAGTGATGGTGAGTATGTACTCTATGTTATATGTACTGTATGTCTATATGTATGTAATGTATGAATGTATTGTATGTAGTATGTATGTTGTATGTATGGAGTATGTATGGAGTATGTATGGAGTATGTTGTATGTACCGTATGTAGTATGTATGCAGAATGTTGTATTTATGTATGTATGTTGTAGGTATCTAAAAGGACACACACACACACTAATACAGCCTAATATATGAATTATATTCTATCTAAAAAATAATAATAATAATAATAATAATAAAATATTAAAATAGATATAAAATGTATAGAAATACGGTGCATGTAGTGGAGACCACTCAGTGCATGGAATAAACCAAAACCCAAGACAGGGGTCAAAAGAAGGAGAGTTACCAGGCTAGGATATACATATATTCAGTTTTATTATTATTATTATTATTTATTTATTATTATTACGATAGCAGATGGTCAAATTACAAAGCATGATAAGAAAATATATATTAAAAAGATGTGCACTACAGGACATATAATAATAATAATATTAATAATATAATTATTACATAAAAAATAATAACAACCTGCAGTATGAAAAAAGGAAAAAACCTGATGCTGAAGAGTTAAATAGGTGAAAAAAATGGGGTGAAAATTATATCAAATATAAAGTATAAATATATACACATAAAAATGTAAAAAAGTGTCAGAGTGACTAAAGTGCTCAAGTGCCACAGCAAGCATAAAGTGTTTGCACCGGTCCGATAAAATTATCAGGGCCAGCATAGATATCAGTGCACTGCTCTGCCAAAGGTAAAAATCAGTGGGGAAAATAATAATAAAAAGCATACAGGATACCTTTATGGGGTTAATGTCCTTGTGTACAACGCGCCCCGACGCGCGTTTCGGTAGAATTTCCTTCGTCAGGGGGTTTAATTAGTTATAATAATGCCAGGTATTTATAGTATGTGCACTCCAATGATTAAACGCGGTCCGGGTACACACGGCGCATGCGCAGCCAGGAGGTCCCGGAAGTCCCGGAGCATCACGTCACGCGACCGGACGCACGGCATTGTGGATCCGGCGTTACCAAGGCCACAGCGACGCGACGCCCCAGGGCCCAGGGACACAGACCGCGCATGCGCACAACCAGGAGCGCGCCATCATTGAATGCAGGTAAAAAAGAATGATTATGGACAGTGCGTTCAATATGAGAAAAAAAAGGGAGAAAGTGGTACTAATACATCAGCGCAAAAAACGAAGCTTATGACAATATCAGAAATAACTGATTAACCCATAAATAACAAATCTGGACCAAAAATATCCTAAGAAGACTGCAATAATATTAATATGCATACATATACATATAAGTAGCAATGTATACATACAGTGGGGCAAAAAAGTATTTAGTCAGTCACCAAAAGTGCAAGTTCCACCACTTAAAAAGATGAGAGGCGTCTGTAATTTACATCATAGGTAGACCTCAACTATGGGAGACAAACTGAGAAAAAAAAATCCAGAAAATCACATTGTCTGTTTTTTTAACAATTTATTTGCATATTATGGTGGAAAATAAGTATTTGGTCAGAAACAAAATTTAATCTCAATACTTTGTAATATATCCTTTGTTGGCAATGACAGAGGTCAAACATTTTCTGTAAGTCTTCACAAGGTTGCCACACACTGTTGTTGGTATGTTGGCCCATTCCTCCATGCAGATCTCCTCTAGAGCAGTGATGTTTTTGCCTTTTCGCTTGGCAACACGGACTTTTAACTCCCTCCAAAGGTTTTCTATAGGGTTGAGATCTGGAGACTGGCTAGGCCACTCCAGGACCTTGAAATGCTTCTTACGAAGCCACTCCTTCGTTGCCCTGGCGGTGTGCTTTGGATCATTGTCATGTTGAAAGACCCAGCCACGTTTCATCTTCAATGCCCTTGCTGATGGAAGGAGGTTTGCACTCAAAATCTCACGATACATGGCCCCATTCATTCTTTCATGTACCCGGATCAGTCGTCCTGGCCCCTTTGCAGAGAAACAGCCCCAAAGCATGATGTTTCCACCACCATGCTTTACAGTAGGTATGGTGTTTGATGGATGCAACTCAGTATTCTTTTTCCTCCAAACACGACAAGTTGTGTTTCTACCAAACAGTTCCAGTTTGGTTTCATCAGACCATAGGACATTCTCCCAAAACTCCTCTGGATCATCCAAATGCTCTCTAGCAAACTTCAGACGGGCCCGGACATGTACTGGCTTAAGCAGTGGGACACGTCTGGCACTGCAGGATCTGAGTCCATGGTGGCGTAGTGTGTTACTTATGGTAGGCCTTGTTACATTGGTCCCAGCTCTCTGCAGTTCATTCACTAGGTCCCCCCGCGTGGTTCTGGGATTTTTGCTCACCGTTCTTGTGATCATTCTGACCCCACGGGGTGGGATTTTGCGTGGAGCCCAAAATCGAGGGAGATTATCAGTGGTCTTGTATGTCTTCCATTTTCTAATTATTGCTCCCACTGTTGATTTCTTCACTCCAAGCTGGTTGGCTATTGCAGATTCAGTCTTCCCAGCCTGGTGCAGGGCTACAATTTTGTTTCTGGTGTCCTTTGACAGCTCTTTGGTCTTCACCATAGTGGAGTTTGGAGTCAGACTGTTTGAGGGTGTGCACAGGTGTCTTTTTATACTGATAACAAGTTTAAACAGGTGCCATTACTACAGGTAATGAGTGGAGGAAAGAGGAGACTCTTAAAGAAGAAGTTACAGGTCTGTGAGAGCCAGAAATCTTGATTGTTTGTTTCTGACCAAATACTTATTTTCCACCATAATATGCAAATAAATTGTTAAAAAAACAGACAATGTGATTTTCTGGATTTTTTTTTCTCAGTTTGTCTCCCATAGTTGAGGTCTACCTATGATGTAAATTACAGACGCCTCTCATCTTTTTAAGTGGTGGAACTTGCACTATTGCTGACTGACTAAATACTTTTTTGCCCCACTGTATATATAGGACTACATACATATATGGACAATAATAGAAGAAGAAAAAGAAAGAAAAATATATCAAAATAATAATTAATTAAATAAAATATATAAAAAATAATAAATAAAAATAAATATAAATATAAAAATAAAAATAAATATAAAGAAAAATAATAATACCATGGCGTCCATAAAATCATAGAAAAAAGAAAAGAAAAAATTAAAAATAAATAATAACAGAAAAATAAATAATAAGTTATTGCAAAAATTATATTATTCATTTATGTCTCTGCTCAGCTTCCCCTATGGCCAACCGCCACAACACAGTATGGCGCCCGACCACATAAGGGGGAAACCGGACGAGACCACCACATAGTATATCAAATAGATCTGTAGCATGAATTATATCATTATAATCACACATAAATAATGGTTATAACTTTACAAAAACAGAAAACAAATATGTATCCAAGATGGTCCAAATACGATGACACCCATCGTCAGGGGGTACTAAATGTCCATGTATAGCTGAAGATGATTGGTATTTCAAAAGTAGGCATCCGTAGTAGTCACACTTAAACCCATCTTCACAACTTAATAATAATAGACTTTCTAAAAATATAAAATAATGGCGTTAAGACATAATGTTAGGGCTAGCAGAACGCACCAAATAATAAGACAGATAGTGTATGGTGCGTTCGCAGCCCGGGGTCCACCGTGCAGAGATGGAACCTGCTGCTAAGTAATGACGGACTATATGGCGGTACTCATAAGTATACACACGTGGGTTAAACTTCACCCAGCGTGAAGGAAGCGATCCTGTTGCATCACAGGATCGCGGTACCGCACATAGAAGGCGAGCAAGCAGTCAGCGAACTCAACCCCAACTAGGATTGAAGTCCGATTAGACCCTTGCTGGCACAACACCGCAACTGGGTGTGTAAGGAAGCTGAATAACAATATTAGGGCACAAGAGTGCATGAGGTGCCGCACTGACGAACGCCACTAACCACCCAGGCTTGGGTAAGGAAAGCACAGAGGAAGTGTACGGCGCCGTACTGGCAGTCACAGCAACTGGACGCTGTAACGTGTGATTAGTGCTGTAGGATAAGTCGGGCGCTAGATAGCAACCATACACCTTCCGCGAACAGACATTCAATAGGGAAGGGGTATCCAAGGACGACTTGCACTCACAACAAACACACGTAAGCAAATGTACACTAGCGCATGGCCGTGTGGTCATGCGCAGTTTATATAGTTGCAGCACAGGAAGTGGCCACAGAAACTTTGCCCTTCCAAGACCTGCCAAGAGGACCAATGGAATGTGCTGCAGAGCCTGAGCACATGACCCTCGATCTCCAACGGGAGATCTTGCCCTGGGCATACTCAGTGTGTGCAGACAAGGACTTAGTCCCAGAGAAGTCGGCTCACTGCTGACCAGCACTGGCTTTAATGGCAGAAGCTGAAGAAGCAGCAGTAACTCTCTGTACAGAGTGAGACTGAGCAAGATGCTGGGACCGACGTCCCTGCTGAGCAGACTCCACTGCGGCTGGATAAGAATGGGAGACCGCAGCGGAGATGGCTCGAGATTCCCCCTGTGCAGAAGTGGGAACTCGAGACCTAACATTACCCCCACCCTAGGGCTCCCCTCCCCCCCTGGGCCTCGCTACGCTCGAAGGCAGCAATGAGCTGTGGGGCCCGAATGTTTTCAGCAGGCTCCCATGACCTGTCCTCTGGGCCATAACCCTTCCAATCCACCAGATAGAACTTTTTGCCGCGTACCACCTTGCACCCCAAAATAGCGTTCACCTCGTAATCGTCCGTAGACGAACCCGATGTCCCGGCAGATGACTCGGAAAACCGGGACATGTATACGGGTTTCAAGAGGGACACATGAAAGGTGTCAGTGATACCCAAGCGTGGAGGAAGAGCCAAACGGTAGACCACAGGATTAACCTGTTCGAGAACCTTGAAGGGACCCAAGTAGCGAGGAGCAAACTTAGTGGACTCAACTCGCAGCCTGATGTTACGGGCGGAGAGCCACACCAAGTCGCCAGGAGCAAAGGTCGGAGCGGGGCGCCGATGAACATCGGCGTAGGACCTCATTCTCTCCTTGGAGGCCCGAATGGCATCCTGCGTGCGGTCCCAAATGTCCCGTGCCTCCACAGCCCAGTCTGCCACCCTGGAGTCAGCAGAAGACACAGGCATGGGCACAGGAACACGCGGATGCTGGCCGTAATTTAGGAGGAATGGAGTCTGCTACGGCATTGTTAAGTGCAAACTCTGCCCATGGTAGCAAGGATGCCCAGTCATCCTGCCTGGCAGAAACAAAATGTCGTAAATATGTGACCAAGGTCTGGTTGGCCCTCTCTACCAACCCATTCGTCTCGGGATGATATGCCGAAGAGAGATTCAACTCAATACTGAGTAGACGACAAAGCTCTCTCCAGAATCGAGACGCAAACTGGGGACCCCGGTCACTAACAATTTTGTCTGGCATACCGTGTAGGCGAAAGATATGCTTGACGAACAAGACAGCCAACGCCCGTGCAGAAGGTAGCCGTGGAAGAGGCACCAAGTGCACCATTTTGGAAAAATGGTCGGTGATCACCCAGATAATGGTGCAGTTACGAGACTTGGGTAAGCCCACCACAAAGTCCATCCCGACCATCTCCCAGGGCCTGTCCGCCACCGGCAGAGGAAAAAGCAAACCAGCTGGCCGTTGCCGAGGAGTCTTGTTCTTGGCACAAGAGACACACGCCCGAACATACTCTGCGACATCACGAGCCATATGCGGCCACCAGTACGTCCTCGCCAGTAACTCAGATGTCCTTTTGGTACCAAAATGTCCACCCACCCTGGACGAGTGTGCCCAAGAGAGAACCTCCGGTCGCAAATTGGATGGAACAAAAGTCTTGCCCGGGGGCACAGACTCTAGCGAAACCGGGGCCACAGTTCTCAAGCTCTCGGTGGGGACAATAAGCCGAGGCTCCTCCTCCTCCTCCGCAGATGACACAACGGAGCGAGAGAGAGCGTCGGCCCGAATGTTCTTCTCCCCAGAAAGAAAATGGAGGGTGAAATGAAACCGGGAGAAGAATAAGGACCATCTGGCCTGGCGAGAATTCAACTGCTGGGCTGTCTGCAGGTACACCAAATTTTTATGGTCTGTGAAGACTTGGAAGGGAAAACGTGCTCCCTCCAAGAGATGTCTCCACTCCGAGAAAGCCAACTTCATGGCTAGCAACTCCCTGTTCCCGATGGAATAATTCCTCTCTGCTGGTGAGAAGGTCTTGGAGAAAAAGAAGCAAGGATGCTTCCGACCTTGAGCATCCTTTTGGAAGAGGACTGCTCCAGCACCAACAGAAGAGGCATCCACCTCCATGATAAATGGCTTATCAACATCGGGGCGATGTAGGATGGGAGCACTAGCGAAGTGTGACTTTATAGAGTTAAAGGCCTTGGAGACCTCCTCAGACCACAATTTGGGATTCGCCCCCTTCTTGGTGAGGGCAACCAAGGGAGCTACCAAAGTTGAGAAGTGCGGAATGAACTGGCGATAATAATTAATGAACCCCATAAAGCGCTGCACCGCTTTAAGAGAATGGGGTTCCTGCCAGTCCATCACAGCCTGTAGTTTGGCAGGATCCATAGCCAATCCCTGGGCAGAGATGATGTAGCCTAGGAAAGGTAGGGACTCCTGCTCAAACATACACTTCTCCAACTTGGCATAGAGGGAGTTTGCCCGTAGGAGGTCGAAGACTTTGCAAACATCTCTCCGGTGGGAGTCAATATCTGGAGAGTAGATGAGAATATCATCCAGATAGACTACGACCAAGGTGGAAAGCATATCCCGGAAGATATCGTTCACAAAGTCTTGGAAAACGGCTGGGGCATTACAGAGCCCGAAGGGCATCACCAGATATTCATAGTGCCCATCCCTGGTGTTAAAAGCCGTCTTCCATTCGTCCCCCTCACGGATGCGAATCAGGTTGTAAGCACCCCGCAGATCTAGTTTAGTAAATACCCTTGCTCCCAGAAGCCTATCGAAGAGCTCAGATATCAAGGGCAAAGGATACTTATTTTTAAAGGTGATAGCATTAAGACCCCTGTAGTCTATGCATGGACGCAATTCCCCATTCTTCTTCTGCACGAAGAAGAACCCTGCCCCAGCAGGTGACACTGACTTCCTAATGAATCCTCTTGCCAGATTTTCCTGGATGTACTGTGACATTGCCTCCGTCTCCGGGAGAGATAGCGGATAGACTCGACCCCGGGGAGGCTCAGCACCAGGCAAGAGATCAATAGGACAGTCATAGGGGCGATGGGGCGGAAGGATCTCCGCCGCCTTTTTGGAGAACACGTCTGCATAAGACCAATACTGCTTGGGGAGAGAGGAAAGATCTGCGGGTACCTCTGTAGTAGCAACCTGAACGCACTCCCTCTGACACCTACCCCCACAAGATTCACCCCATAACAGGATACTGCCAGAGGACCACTCAATATGAGGAGAGTGGTACCGTAGCCAAGGTATTCCCAACAGGACCTCATCAATTCCCTCTGGAATGACGAGCATAGATATAATCTCCTGATGAGATGGCGACATGGACAGAGTAAAAGGGATGGTCTGGTGTGTTATCTGTGAGGGCAGTGTCGACCCATTCACCACTCGTACCGTTACTGGTTGAGATAGCATAACCAGGGGTATTGCATGACGTTGGGCGAAGGCAGAAGACATAAAATTGCCCTCCGCCCCAGAATCCACGCAGAGCTCTACCAAGTGGGAGAATGAGCCTATAGTAATTGTCCCCTTAATGGACAATTTAGAGGCAAACGTCGCCGTGTCTAGTGTACCTCCACCTACTACCACTAGACGCTGACGTTTCCGTGACCGCTGAGAACATCTGGTGGCTAGATGTCCTGACTGCTGGCAAACATGACAGACCTTGAGTGCACAAGCGGTCCGAGACTTAGATCCCGCTTGTGACACTTCCCTGGCCTCATGTGACTCAGGAACCAGGACCGGAGATTCCAGAGGTTTGGCGAAGGTAGGAGCCAGCCGAAACCTCTGCCTACACTGGGCTCGCTCTAACCTCCGCTCGTTAAAACGGAGGTCAGTTCGAGTGGAGACAGTTATTAACTCCTCCAGTGTGGCAGGAATCTCCTTAGTGGCCAGAGCGTCCTTAACGTGGTCAGCCAGGCCCCTCCAAAATATGGGGATAAGAGCTTTATCCGACCAATCCAGCTCAGAAGCTAAAGTGCGGAATTGGACGGCAAAATGACTGACCAAGGACTCACCCTGAGTTAATGCCAGCAGTTGGAGCGCAGTATCATGGGTGACTTGAGGTCCTAAAAAGACCTGTTTCATAGTGCTCAGAAACAGCGGAGCACTCTGCACCACATGATCACCTTGCTCCCACAGCGGCGTAGCCCATTCCAACGCCCTGTCCGACAAGAGAGACACTATAAATCCCACCTTAGCCCGCTCTGTGGGAAAACGTGCAGCCAGGAGCTTGAGGTGAATAGAGCACTGACTCACAAATCCCCTACAAAACTTGCTATCACCAGAAAATTTTTCTGGCAGCGGGAGGCGAGAAAATGTCGGAGCAGGGGTGGCAATGGACAGGGTTGCTGCAGCCACGCTAGCAGCCTGTACAGCAACTGCGGTAACATCCACAGCTGAGGTTGCGCTCTCAAGAGCCGCCAACCTACCCTCCAGCTGCTGGATATACCGCAAGGATTGCTGTTTGTCCGTCATTACTAGCCAGACCCTGGCGCTAGTGTAATGTTAGGGCTAGCGGAACGCACCAAATGATAAGACAGATAGAGTATGGTGCGTTCCCAGCCCGGGGTCCACTGTGCAGAGATGGAACCTGCTGCTAAGTAATGACGGACTATATCGCGGTACTCATAAGTATACACATGTGGGTTAAACTTCACCCAGCGTGAAGGAAGCGATCCTGTTGCGTCACAGGATCGCGGTACCGCACATAGAAGGCGAGCAAGCAGTCAGCGAACTCAACCCCAACTAGGATTGAAGTCCGATTAGACCCTTGCTGGCACAACACCGCAGCTGGGTGTGTAAGGAAGCTGAATAACAATATTAGGGCACAAGAGTGCATGTTGTGCCGCACTGACGAACGCCACTAACCACCCAGGCTTGGGTAAGGAAAGCACAGAGGAAGTGCACGGCGCCGTACTGGCGGTCACAGCAACTGGACGCTGTAACGTGTGATTAGTGCTGTAGGATAAGTCGGGCGCTAGATAGCAACCATACACCTTCCGCGAACAGACATTCAATAGGGAAGGGGTATCCAAGGATGACTTGCACTCACAACAAACACACGTAAGCAAATGTACACTAGCGCATGGCCGTGCGGTCATGCGCAGTTTATATAGTTGCAGCACAGGAAGTGGCCACAGAAACTTTGCCCTTCCAAGACCTGCCAAGAGGACCAATGGAATGTGCTGCAGAGCCTGAGCACATGACCCTCGATCTCCACCGGGAGATCTTGCCCTGGGCATGCTCAGTGTGTGCAGACAAGGACTTAGCCCCAGAGAAGTCCGCTCGCTGCTGACCAGCACTGGCTTTAATGGCAGAAGCTGAAGAAGCAGCAGTAACTCTCTGTACAGAGTGAGACTGAGCAAGACGCTGGGACCGACGTCCCTGCTGAGCAGACTCCACTGCGGCTGGATAAGAATGGGAGACTGCAGCGGAGATGGCTCGAGATTCCCCCTGTGCAGAAGCAGGAACTCGAGACCTAACACATATAAAATGAAAATATATAAAATAGAATAAAAGTGACAATGTGCAAAAAAAGACTATATTAAAAGGCCACATAAAAAAAGAGAAAAGGGGGGCCTACAGGGATCATAAAAAGGAAGCAAAAGATGAATGTTCGTTCAATCCATTGGGGAAAACAGTATCAAGCATCCAAATCCACTTAGTTTCCATCATAGCCAAGCGTGAACTAATCTTTCCACCACGTTCACTTGCTTTAATTACGTCAATACCAGTTACTCTTAAAAGGGATGCATCACAATTATGAAAAAGTTTAAAGTGCTTTGGTAGAGTCTTTAAAGTGGTAATATCATCAATTTCATGGGTCGCTTGAATGCCCAGGACATGTTCACGAGTGCGGACTTTTAATTGCCTTGTTGTCATCCCTACATAAATCAAGGCACATGGGCAGGTGGCATAATAAATAACTGCCTTAGTTTTACATGTTATCGTATTTTTAATATCATACGTCTTGGTCCCCTTTGAATTTGAAAAAATGCGAGTTTTTTTCAATATTAGGATATGCCACACATCCCTTACATGGTCTACAGCCAGGGGAGTCCTTAAAATTAAATCAAAAAGTAGGGGCTATAGGATCATGATGGTAATGACTCCTAACAAGGTAGTTGCCTAAATTTCTTGCCCGTTTGTACGTGATATTAGGGGCGTTGCCTATGTACTGCGACAAGACTGGATCTGCCTGAAGGATTGACCATGATTTAGAGAGATATAGTCTCATCAAATCGGTCTGTCCGTGGAACTGGGTGATATACCTAACTACGTTATCTGACGAGGTGGGTTTAGCACAGTACAGGGCTTGATGCCTGGATGTATATTTAGCACTATGGTAAGCCCTTTTTATAGAACGCTGGCTATATCCACGTTCTTGAAATCTAGTTTTTAGCTCCATTGCCTGTTTCTCGAAGTCCCTGTCATCAGAACACAGTCTTCGGAGGTGTAGAAATTGGCTTATAGGGATAGATTTTATCATTGCCAGAGGATGTGATGAAGTAGCATGTAAGAGAGCATTAACGGAAGTAGATTTACGGTATAAGTCAGTTTGCAGACAGTCATCATCCCCTCTTTTTACCATAACATCTAAAAATTCAATCATGTTTTTATCGAATTTATAAGTCAGGTGTATATTTTGACCGATTTGATTCAAAAGAGACATAAAAGAATGAAGTGCATCCTCCGAATCCTGCCAAATAATTAAAATATCATCTATGAATCGCACCCATAATGGGATGCGATCCATAGATGAAAATAAATCAGATGAGAAGAGGTCCCTCTCCCACAGCCCCAGGAATAAATTTGCATAAGCGGGCGCAAAAGACGCCCCCATGGCAGTGCCCTGGTGCTGTAGGTAGAGGGACCCCTTAAAAAGAAAAAAATTGTGACATAATGTAAAACTCAGGAGTTCAGTAACAAATTCATTTGTGGCCAACGAGGTAGAGGATGACGGTAAAAAATATTTAACCGCTCGTATGTCATCAGTATGTTTTATATTTGTATAAAGAGACTCCACATCACACGTTACCAGAATAGCATCCTGGTGGATGTGGAGTCCATCGATTTTCTTAAGAAAATTGCCTGTATCTTTAATAAATGATGGCAACATTTCTACCAGAGGATTGAGTATTGAATCAACAAATCTATTTACTTTTTCTAAAAAATTACCACAACCTGATATAATTGGTCTCCCAGGAGGATTGTTCTTATTTTTATGGACTTTTGGGAGAAAATAGAGTGTAGAAATGGTAGGCTCAATAACTTGCAATTTAGGTGCCTTTAGACACCTGAAAGATAAAAACTGCTACCAGAAATTGACATTTAACCCTCTAAGTAAATTTCAGTCGGAGCTCTTAGTAATTTTACGTGGGGCTCTTGATAGGGATGTCATTTCTAAAGATCTCTTTACAGCATTGCAACGTGGATATAGCCAGCATTCTATAAAAAGGGCTTACCATCGTGCTAAATATACATCCAGGCATCAAGCCCTGTACTGTGCTAAACCCACCTCGTCAGATAACGTAGTTAGGTATATCACCCAGTTCCACGGACAGACCAATTTGATGAGACTATATCTCTCTAAATCATGGTCAATCCTTCAGGCAGATCCAGTCTTGTCGCAGTACATAGGCAACGCCCCTAATATCACGTACAAACGGGCAAGAAATTTAGGCAACTACCTTGTTAGGAGTCATTACCATCATGATCCTATAGCCCCTACTTTTTGATCTAATTTTAAGGACTCCCCTGGCTGTAGACCATGTAAGGGATGTGTGGCATGTCCTAATATTGAAAAAACTCACATTTTTTCAAATTCAAAGGGGTCCAAGACGTACGATATTAAAAATACAATAGCATGTAAAACCAAGGCAGTTATTTATTATGCCACCTGCCCATGTGCCTTGATTTATGTAGGGATGACAACAACGCAATTAAAAGTCCACACTCGTGAACATGTGTTGGGCATTCAAGCGGCCACTCAAATTGATGATATTATCACTTTAAAGACTCTACCAAAGCACTTTAAACTTTTTCATAATTGTGATGCGTCCCTTTTAAGAGTAACTGGTATTGACGTAATTAAACTAAGTGAACGTGGTGGAAAGATTAGTTCACGCTTGGCTATGATGGAAACTAAGTGGATTTGGACGCTTGATACTGTTTTCCCCAATGGATTGAATGAACATTTATCTTTTGCTTCCTTTTTATGATCCCTGTAGGCCCCCCTTTTTCTCTCCTTTTATGTGGCCTTTTTAATATAGTCTTTTTTTGCACATTGTCACTTTTATTCTATTTTATATATTTTCATTTTATATGTCTTAACGCCATTATTTTATATTTTTAGAAAGTCTATTATTATTAAGTTGTGAAGATGGGTTTAAGTGTGACTACTACGGATGCCTACTTTTGAAATACCAATCATCTTCAGCTATACATGGACATTTAGTACCCCCTGATGATGGGTGTCATCGTATTTGGACCATCTTGGATACATATTTGTTTTCTGTTTTTGTAATGTTATAACCATTATTTATGTGTGATTATAATGATATAATTCATGCTACAGATCTATTTGATATACTATGTGGTGGTCTCGTCCGGTTTCCCCCTTATGTGGTCGGGCGCCATACTGTGTTGTGGCGGTTGGCCATAGGGGAAGCTGAGCAGAGACAAAAGTTATTGCAAAAATTATATTATTCATTTGTTATTATTTATTTTTCTGTTATTATTTATTTTAATTTTTTTATTTTCTTTCCTTTTTTCTATGATTTTATGGACGCCATAGTATTATTATTTTTCTTTATATTTATTTTTATATTTATTTATTATTTTTTATATATTTTATTTAATTAATTATTATTTTGATATTTTTTCTTTCTTTTTCTTCTTCTATTATTGTCCATACTAGATTGTGGCCCGATTCTAATGCATCGGGTATTCTAGAATATGCATGTCCCCGTAGTATATGGACAATGATGATTCCAGAATTTGCGGCAGACTGTGCCCGTCGCTGATTGGTCGAAGCAACCTTTATGACATCATCGTCGCCATGGCAACCATTATGACATCTACGTCGATACTGTGCCCGTCGCTGATTGGTCGAGGCGAATTCGCGGCAGACTGTGCCCGTCGCTGAGGCAACCTTTATGACTTCATCGTCGCCATGCTGTGCCCGTCGCTGATTGGTCGAGGACGCGGGATTTCCAGGACAGACAGACAGAAAAACCCTTAGACAATTATATATATAGATGTATGCATATTAATATTACTGCAGTCTTCTTAGGATATTTTCGGTCCAGATTTGTTATTTATGGGTTAATCAGTTATTTCTGATATTGTCATAAGCTTCGTTTTTTGCGCTGATGTATTAGTACCACTTTCTCCCTTTTTTTTCTCATATTGAACGCACTGTCCATAATCATTCTTTTTTACCTGCATTCAATGATGGCGCGCTCCTGGTTGTGCGCATGTGTGGCCTGTGTCCCTGGGCCCTGGGGCGTCGCATCGCTGTGGCCTTGGTAACACCGGATCCACAATGCCGTGCGTCCAGTTGCGTGACGTGATGCTCCGGGACTTCCGGGACCTCCTGGCTGCGCATGCAACATGTGTACCCAGACCACATTTAATCATTGGACTGCACATACTATAAATACCTGGCGTTATTATAACTAATTAAACCCCCTGACGAAGGAAAATCTACCGAAACGCGCGTCGGGGTGCGTTTGCATAAGGACATTAACCCCATAAAGGTATCCTGTATGCTTTTTATTATTATTTCCCCCACTGATTTTTACCTTTGGCAGAGCAGTGCTCTGATATCTATGCTGGCCCTGATAATTTTATCGGACCGGTGCAAACACTTTATGCTTGCTGTGGCACTTGAGCACTTTAGTCACTGTTACACTTTTTTACATTTTTATGTGTATATATTTATACTTTATATTTGATATAATCTTCACCCCATTTTTTTCACCTATTTAACTGTTCAGCATCAGGTTTTTTCCTTTTTTCATACAGCGGGTTGTTATTTTTTATGTAATAATTATATTATTAATATAATTATTATTATATGTCCTGTAGTGCACATCTTTTTAATATATATTTTTTATCATGCTTTGTAATTAGACCATCTGCTATCGTAATAATAAAAATGAATATATGTATATCCTAGCCTGGTAACTCTCCTTCTTTTGACCCCTGTCTTGAGTTTTGGTTTATGTTGTAGGTATGTAGTATGTATGTTGTATGTATTGTAAGGATTTCACTCACTCAGCTGCGACGGCTGACACTCAGGAGACGTGTTCCTTTAAAGTTCACTGGGTTTATTGCTTCATAAACCATGTTGCAAACAACATAAAACAAATAGCCTTTGGTTCAGGTAAAGAAAAACAAGTGTCCAGTTCATCCGGCTCAGTCCTGAAGCCGTAACACACTCAGGAGGGTTTCACCTCCACACATCTCTCCTGTGTAAAGGATTAGCCAGTCTTATAAAGAGCTAACCCCACCCAGTAACCCATCACATGATTAGCCATGTGGTCTGACATTACCACAGGTCCTGAAACACATATACAAGATTATGTGCAAGAAAGGAATACTCCGGGCTACATTACAGCAACCAGGCACTTATGTGGCACATACCTCCCATCGACTACAAACCCTTTAGCCATGCTACATACCTCCCCCCTCTGCCTAAAGCCGTGGGGCTTGGCACTTTCCCCCACTAAACAAGGGATTCTCGATAGGGCATCCGCATTACCGTGCAGCTTTCCGGCCCTATATTCCACATGGAAACTGAAGTCCTGCAGGGCTAAGAACCAACGGGTGACTCTAGCATTTCTTCCTTTCGTTTCTCTCATCCACCTAAGCGGGGCATGGTCAGATACCAGTCTAAATTTACGTCCCAGCAGATAGTACCGCAATGTGTCCACTGCCCATTTTATGGCCAAGCACTCCTTCTCAACGACTGAGTAGTTCTTTTCAGATGAGGACAGCTTCCTACTCAGATAGAGAACAGGATGCTCCTCCCCATGTAGTTCTTGGGAAAGGACTGCTCCCACCCCAACATCTGAGGCATCTGTCTGAAGAATAAACTCTTTCTTGAAGTTTGGGGCCATCAGAACGGGTTGCTTACATAAAGCCTCTTTCATTTCTTGGAAGGCTGAATCTGTTTCTTCGGACCACTTACCATTACTGATTTTGTCCCTTTTAGCAGGTCAGTCAGAGGCGCCGCCATTATGGCGAAGTTTGGGATGAACCTCCTGTAATATCCCACGATTCCCAGGAAGGCTTTAACTTGCTTCTTGGAAACTGGTTTTGGCCATGTTTGAATTGCCTCCACTTTACTGATTTGGGGTTTTATTTCTCCATGACCCACTATGTATCCAAGGTACTTAGCTTCTTCTTTACCCAATGCACACTTCTTCGGGTTTATTGTAAATCCGGCCTCTCTTATAGCATCAAACACCGCTTGGACTTTCTCCAGATGACTCTCCCAGTCCGGGCTAAAGATGACGATATCATCTAGGTACGCAGCAGCGTATGCCTTGTGGGGTGCAAGGACTCTATCCATAGCCCTTTGGAAGGTGGCCGGAGCTCCCTGTAGGCCAAATGGCATCCGGACATACTGGAAGCATCCATCTGGTGTAGAAAACGCCGTCTTCTCCTTGGCTTCCTGTGCCATGGGGATCTGCCAATACCCCTTCGTCAAATCCAAGGTGGTTATGTACCTGGCGGGCCCAAGCCTTTCGATGAGCTCATCAACTCGGGGCATGGGATATGCGTCGAACTTGGAGACCTCATTCAACTTCCTATAGTCGTTGCAAAATCTCCACTCCCCATCAGGTTTTGGGACCAGGACAATTGGGCTCGACCAACCGCTCTTGGATTCCTCAATGACTCCAAGCTTCAACATACGCTCCACTTCCTTGGAGACTATTTCTCGACGGGCCTCAGGAATTCTATAGGGCTTCACGTTCACGCGCACATGGGGCTCTGTCAGGACCTCATGCTCTATGACCTTCGTGTACCCAGGCAACTCGGAAAACAGGTCCCTGTTTTTCTGGAGTAACTCCCGGCATTGCTGTTTCTGGGACTCCGATAGCGTCTCCGCTATAGTAACCGCTCCAACCTCATCTTCTGGGTTGCTTAACAACGATGGAGTTACTGTCGGCTCTCTATCTTGCCACGGCTTGATAAGGTTGACATGGTATACTTGGAATGGTTTCCGTCTTCCTGGTTGGTGAATTTTATAGTTTACTTCACCAAGTTTCTCGACAACCTCATATGGCCCTTGCCATTTGGCCAAGAACTTGCTTTCCACTGTCGGAACTAACACAAGAACTCGGTCTCCCTGATTGAATTGCCTCACTCTTGCAGACCGGTTGTAGACCCTGGCCTGAGCTTCTTGTGCTTGGAGAAGGTGTTCTTTCACGATAGGCATCACCTTTGCAATCCTCTGCTGCATCAGGGCCACATGCTCAATGACGCTTCTGTGGGGCGTGACTTCGGCTTCCCAGGTTTCCTTGGCTATATCCAGGAGTCCTCGTGGATGTCGGCCATACAGAAGCTCAAACGGTGAGAAACCTGTGGAGGCCTGTGGAACTTCACGAATGGAAAACATCAAATAGGGTAAGAGACAATCCCAGTCTCTACCGTCTTTCTCTATAGCTTTTCTCAGCATGCTCTTCAGTGTCTTGTTAAATCTCTCAACAAGGCCATCTGACTGGGGATGGTACACCGAGGTCCTCAACTGGGAGATTTTCAGGGCTTTGCATAGTTCCCTCATCACCTTGCTCATGAAAGGTGTCCCCTGGTCAGTCAGGATCTCCTTCGGCAGACCTGTCCGGGAAAAGACATGGACCAACTCGCGAGCTATACTCTTTGAAGAAGAATTTCTCAAGGGAATTGCCTCAGGATAGCGTGTGGCGTAGTCCAGGATGACTAATATATACTGATGGCCCCGGGCTGATTTAACTAAGGGACCGACCAAGTCCATGGCAATTCTCTCGAATGCCACCTCAATAATGGGCAGTGGCACAAGGGGGTTCCGGAAATGAGGAGTGGGAGCAGTTAGCTGACATGTAGGGCAGGACCTGCAATAGTTCACTATTTCCCGGTGGCACCCAGGCCAATAGAACCTCTGCACAACCCGTTCCTGCGTTTTTTCCACCCCTAGGTGTCCACCCAAGATGTGTGAATGGGCCATGTCCAACACCTTCCGTCTATATGGACCCGGCACTACCAACTGCTCTACCAACTCCTCCCTTATTTTCGTGACCCGGTACAACAACTCCCTGCTCATTAGAAAATGGGGAAATCTTGTGTCTGCCCCCGGCTCCTGTACCACCCCGTCAATAACTGTGACATTATTAAAGGCTTCCCTCAGAGTGGGGTCCCTATGTTGGGCAG
Source organism: Ranitomeya imitator (assembly GCF_032444005.1). Lineage (NCBI taxonomy): Eukaryota > Metazoa > Chordata > Amphibia > Anura > Dendrobatidae > Ranitomeya > Ranitomeya imitator. The sequence goes on from NC_091283.1 coordinate 472,380,525, forward strand.
TCCCAAAATTTTCACCGGATACCTCTAACTCCAGAATGTCAGATGCAGGGGACACTTCCTCCTCATCTCCAGCCAGGACACAAAAAGGAAATCTGTCTGACTCTGGGTGTGGCACCACCCTTCCCGGGTTCACTGGTTCCCTACTCTTGCTAGGGAGCTCAGAACCTTTCCCCCACAAATCCCAAAACAAACAGAAATCCCGGCCAATAATTATAGGGTGCAACAAGTCCTGAACGACGCCGACTATGTGGGACTCCGTGCCACATGTCGTTTCAATGTTCACACTGGCCACAGGGTAGTCCTTTGCATCACCATGTATGAGCCGCACTCCGACATTCTTTCCCGGGAGCAGGTGGAGAGGAAAAGTGGCCCTCACCAGGGTCACTAGGCTCCCCGAGTCTAACAGTGCCGTTACTGCTTGACCGTTCACCTTCACGGGACATGCTTGAGGTCCCTCGTTGGGCGGAGAGTTCACACTGCAAGCTGGATACGCATAGTATGAACAACGGCGTCCCATGCTGCAGTCCATCTGCTCAGTGGTTTGGGAACAACGGGCAGCTATATGTCCTGGCTTGTGGCACCTCCAACAAATAATATCACCCGTGGGGACCTTGGGCACCACCTCCCCCGCCCTTTGTGACCTTGGACGCACCACCCCTTTTTGGGACTCAGCTGCCTTCTGGGATCCCCAGTACGGCATGGGCTGCCTCCCGAAGGAGCCTTCCAACCCTTGGTACCTCTCAACCAGTCCGGTCAGCTCATCGGCATTCTGGGGATCACCCTGGGCAACCCAAGACTGTATAGGCCTCGGGAGGGAATGGACAAACCGATCCATCATCACCCGTTCTACCATCTGTGCAGGCGCAGAGGATTCTGGCTGCAGCCATTTCTGGACCAGGTGCAACAGATCAAACATTTGGGAACGAGGTGGTTTGTCCCGGTGATAGCCCCAGGAGTGAACTCGCTGTGCCCTGACAGTCAGTGTCACCCCCAAACGTGCGAGAATCTCGGCTTTCAATTTGTGATACTCTTTGGCATCCTGCAAGGTCAAATCATAGTACGCCTTCTGGGGTTCTCCCGTCAGGTATGGCGCAAGTACCTCTGCCCACTGCTCTGGCGGAAGTTTTTCCCTCTCAGCGACCCTCTCAAACACCGTCAGGAAGGCCTCAACATCATCCCCGGGAGTCATTTTCTGCAACGCGCGTCTTACCGTTTTCCGGACGTGGGTGTCATCAGCCAAACCTGGGGTTGGGGCGCTCGCCTTGCCCTGGATGGCGGTTGCCAGAAGCTGCATCTGCTGCTGATGCTCCTGCTGGCTCTGCTGCATCTGCTGCCGTTGCTCCTGCTGGCTCTGCTGCATCTGCTGCTGGCTCTGTTGTAACTGCTGCCGTTGCTCCTGCTGGCTTTGTTGCATCTGCTGCCGTTGCTCCTGCTGGCTCTGTTGTATCTGCTGCATCAACAGCCTGTTGGTCTCTTGCTGCCTTTTCTCCTGCTGTGACTGCATCTGGACCAATTGTTTCAGCAGGTCCTCCATTTTCTCCGGCAATGCTTGCTGGCTTGCAACAGCCTTGACCCAGGACATTCAAAATAAACTCACGTCTCCGCTGGGAACGCTGCTCGCACGTCTCCACCAATTGTAAGGATTTCACTCACTCAGCTGCGACGGCTGACACTCAGGAGACGTGTTCCTTTAAAGTTCACTGGGTTTATTGCTTCATAAACCATGTTGCAAACAACATAAAACAAATAGCCTTTGGTTCAGGTAAAGAAAAACAAGTGTCCAGTTCATCCGGCTCAGTCCTGAAGCCGTAACACACTCAGGAGGGTTTCACCTCCACACATCTCTCCTGTGTAAAGGATTAGCCAGTCTTATAAAGAGCTAACCCCACCCAGTAACCCATCACATGATTAGCCATGTGGTCTGACATTACCACAGGTCCTGAAACACATATACAAGATTATGTGCAAGAAAGGAATACTCCGGGCTACATTACAGCAACCAGGCACTTATGTGGCACATACCTCCCATCGACTACAAACCCTTTAGCCATGCTACAGTATGTAGTATATATGTAGTATGTATGTTGTATGTATGTAGTATGTATGTATGTATGTAGTATATATGTTGTATGTATGTAGAATGTAGTATGTATGTAGTATGTATGTAGTATGTATGTTGTATGTAGTATGTAGCATGTATGTTTGTGGGGTTTTTTACATTCAACACACTAGCCGGATGATGGGACTACTGTTGTCCCATCATTGGCTAATGTGTCAATCACTGTCATTGTAGTAGGCATAGTCCGATGAGACTTGTAGTCCCATCGGCCGATGCCTGCACATACACACAACCTCTGGCAGGCCCGCACAGACCCCCGGCAGACCGCACAGACCCCGGCTCCCCGCACAGACCCCCGGCAGGCCCACACAGACCCCCATTGGTCACGCACAGACCCCGCCCACACACACCGACATGCAGTCTCCGCCCACGCACCGCCCACCCTCCATTATAGTGCATCATTGCATTATGGGAACTTCTGATTCCGGTATTCGATATTGCAAAAGTATCGGAACTCAGTATCGGAACTCCGATACAGCGAATATCGGCCAATACCCGATATTTGCAGTATCAGAATGCTCAACACTACTAAGGAAGCAACCCTGTTTGACAATCAATTTCACATGCTGTTGTGCAAATGGAATAGATAACAGATGGAAATTATTGGCAATTATTAAGACACACTCAAAGGAGTGGTTCTGCAGGTGGGGACCACAGACCACATCTCAGTACCAATGCTTTCTGGCTGATGTTTTGGTCACTTTTGAATGTTGGTTGTGCTTTCACACTTGTGATAGCATGATACGGACTCTATAACCCACACAAGTGGCTCAGGTAGTGCAGCTCATCCAGGATGGTACATCAATGTGAGCTGTGGCAAGAAGTGTCCAGAGGCTGGAGGCGCTACCAGAAGACAGGCCAGTACACCAGGAGACATGGAGGTGGCCATAGGAGGGCAGCAACTCAGCAGCAGGACCGCTACCTCAGCCTTTGTGCAAGAAAGAACAAGAGTAGCACTGTCAGAGCCCTGCAAAATGACCTTCAGCAGGCTACAAATGTGCATATGTCCATGAGGATGTCTGAGAGCCCGACATCCACAGATGGGGGTTGTGCTCACAGCCCAACACCGTGCAGTACGCTTGGCATTTGCCACAGAACACCAGGATTGGCAAATTCACCACTGGCGGCCTGTGCTCTTCACAGATGAAAACAGGTTCACACTGAGCACATGTGACAGACGTGACAGAGTTCGGAGATGCCATGGGGAGCGATCTGCTGCCTGCAACATCCTTCAGCATGACCGGTTTGGCAGTGGGCCAGTAATGTTGTGGCAGTTCTTTGGAGGGCTGCACAGCCCTCCATATGCTCACCAGAGGTAGCCTGACTGCAATTGGGTACTGAGGTGAGATCCTCAGACCCCTTGTGAGACCATATGCTGGTGCGATTAGCCCTGGGTTTCTACTAATGCAGGATAATGCCAGACCTCAAGTGGCTGGAGTGTGTCAGCAGTTCCTGCAAGATGAAGGCATTGAAGCTATGGACTGGCCCGCCCATTCCCCAGAGCTGAATCCAATTGAACACATATGGGAAATCATGCCTCGCACCATCCACCAACATCACGTTGCACCACAGACTGTCCAGGAGTTGGCGAATGCTTTAGTCCAGGTCTGGGAGGAGATCCCTCAGGAGACAATCTGCTGCCTCATCAGGAGCATGCCCAGGCATTGTAGGGAGGTCATACAGGCACATGGAGGCCACACACACTACTGGGCATCATTTGTCTTGAGGCATTTCCACTGAAGTTGGATCAGTCTGTAACTTCATTTTCCACTTTGATTTTGAGCATCATTCCAACTCCAGACCTCCGTGGGATATTAGTTGTGATTTACGTTGATCATTTTTAGGTTTTATTGTTCTCAACACATTCCATTATGTAATGAATAAAGATTTACAACTGGAATATTTCATTCAGTGATATCTAGGATGCGGCATTTTAGTGTTCCCTTTATTTTTTTGAGCAGTGTATATATAAACCTATAGAGAGTATGAAGGAACATGTGATCTCAAGTATTATAAATATATATTTTGTTCAAATTTCAAAAGTATTAACTTGCAAAAATAGGACATGAATAGACAATAAAATCTACATATACAGACAGAATACAAAAAAACATGAGCTTTAGCGTTAAAAGCAGTATAAGTGGTTATTAATATTTGTTTTATGTGAGTAAATATTATAAATTTGAACTTGGTATGTAATGATGTTATGGTCTTCAATGGAGAATGAAGAAGAGGTTGAACAAGGAAATGACATCACACATAAAAAAACACATGGATTTTACACTGCATTTTTTGGCCAAGAGATGCAGAAACCTTGCATATATTTCTGCAAGCAAATATGCAATGTGCGCACATAGCCTTATGGTTAGGGTTGGGGTTAGGGTTGTGTTAGGGTTATGGTTGTGGTTATGGTTAGGGTTGAGATTACTGTTAAGGGTGTGTTGGGGTTAGGGTTGGGGTTAGGGCTGTGTTAGAGTTAGAATTTGGGAGTTTAAACTGTTTAGGCACATCAGGAGGTCTCCAAACGCAACATGGTGCTTGCCATCACTTCCAGCCAATTTTGCGTTCAAAAAGTCAAATGGTGCTCCCTCCCTTCTAAACCCTGCAATGCACCCAAACAGTGGCTTTCCCCCTTATATGGGGTATTGGAGTACTTGGGAGATATTGCACAACAAATTTTGTGGTCCATTTGCTCCTGATACCCTTGTGAAAATTAAAAAGTTTGGGTCTGAAGTAAATTTTGTGTCAAAAAAGTTAAATGTTCATTTTTTCCTTCCACATTCCATTAATTCCTGTGAAGCACTTGAAGGGTTAATAAACTTCTTGAATGTGGTTTTGAGCACCTTGAGGGGTGCATTTTTTAGAAGTGACAATGGTATCATTTTGAGTATTTTCTTTCATGTAGGCCCCTCAAAGTCACTTCAATTTTTGATGTGGTCCCTAAAAAAATGGTTTTCTAAATTTGTTGGAAAAATGAGAAATCACTGGTCAACTTTTAACAATTATAACGTCCTAACAAAAAAAATTATGTTCCCAAAATTGTGCTGATGTAAAGTTGACATGTGGGAAATGTTATTTATTAACTATTTTGTGTGACATAACTGTCTTATTTAAGGGCACAAAAATTAAAAGTTTTAAAATTGGAAAATTTTCAAAATTTTTGCCAAATTTGATAAATAAATGCAAGTCATATCGAAGAAATTTTTACCACTAACATGAAGTATAATAAGTCTCGAAAAAATATTCTCAGAATCAGTTGGATCCGTTGAAGCCTTCCAGATCTATAATCTCATAAAGTGACAGTGGTCAGAATTGTAAAAACTGGCTTGGTCATTAAGATCAAAATTGGCTCGTTCACTAAGGGGTTAAACTCCCTCCCTAACCATCCCTGTATAACATAATTCAGTTAAATAAATTCTTTAAAAAAGCATGTATATCCTCTGTTTTTCCTATTTTATTGAGGACTTTGACTAGTTAACTGAGCTTTAGTTCCCCAGATAAGTCAGCCCTCTTTCTATGTTATCATGCACCCCATGGGCATGATAACACAATTTGCAAGAGCCAGCTACATTGCCAGCACATGCAATTCTGTGCACATGCACTGCTCATTCTGGCAGGGCCACTGTGTCTCTGAAGCCAGATGTACTCTTCACTGCTTCAGAGGCGCCCATTGCGCATGACTGAAAGTCATTTTCTAAACTTTTGGACATGTGCAATGTAACCCTCTGAAGCCAGGAAGCATACGCCTAGCTTTAGAGGCCTGATGCATTTTGGAAACAAGTCCTGGGGACCAATGAGGATAAAATAGAACTCTTGGGCTACAATGATCAAAGGTATGTGAGAAAAAAAGGGCACAAAATTTCAGGAAAAGAACATCTCACCAACCATAAACCCCTTTACCCCCAAGGGTGGTTTGCACGTTAATGACCGGGCCAATTTTTACAATTCTGACCACTGTCCCTTTATGAGGTTATAACTCTGGAACGCTTCAACGGATCCCAGTGATTTTGACATTGTTTTCTCGTGACATATTGTACTTCATGTTAGTGGTAAAATTTCTTTGCTATTACCTGCGTTTATTTGTGAAAAAAACATTGAGATGGGATGCCATGTCGCTTTTGGAGAGCCCCTGATGTGCCTAAATATTTAAACCCCCTACAAGTGACAGCATTTTGGAAAGTAGAACCCCTAAGGAACTTATATAGATGTGTGGTGAGCACTTTGAACCCCCAAGTGTTTCACTACAGTTTATAACGCAGAGCCGTGAAAATAAAAATTATTTTTTTTTCCATAAAAATTATTTTTTAGCCCCAAGTTTTGCATTTTCCCAAGGGTAACAGGAGAAATTGGACCCCAAAAGTTGTTGTCCAATTTGTCCTGAGTACGCTGATACCCCATATGTGGGAGAAAACTACTGTTTGGGCGCATGGCAGAGGTTGGAAGGGAAAGAGCGCCATTTTGAATTCAGACTTAGATGGAATGGTCTGCAGGTGTCACATTGCGTTTGCAGAGCCCCTGATGTACCTAAACAGTAGAAACCCCCCCAAGTGACCTAATATTGGAAACTAGACCCCCCAATGAACTTATCTTGATGTGTTGTGAGAACTTTGAACCCCCAAGTGTTTCACTGCAGTTTATAACGCAGAGCCGTGAAAATAAAAATAAAAATTTTTCCACAAAAATAATTTTTTAGCTCCCAGTTTTGTATTTTCCCAAGGGTAACAGGAGAAATATGACCCCAAACGTTGTTGTCCAATTTGTCCTGAGTACGCTGATACCCCATATGTGGGAGAAAACTACTGTTTGGGTGCATGGCAGAGGTTGGAAGGGAAAGAGCGCCGTTTTGAATTCAGACTTAGATGGAATGGTCTTCAGGCATCACATTGCATTTGCAGAGCCTCTGATGTACATAACATTAGAACCCCCCCACAAGTGACCCCATATTGGAAACTAGACCCCCCAAGGAACTTATCTAGATGTGTTGTGAGAACTTTGAACCCCCAAGTGTTTCACTGCAGTTTATAACGCAGAGCTGTGCAAATAAAATTCTTTTTTTCCATAAAAATTTTAGCCCTCAGTTTTGTATTTCCCCAACGGTTACAAGAGAAATTGGACCCCAAAAATTGTTGCCAATTTTTCCTGAGTACACTGATAGCCCATATGTGGGAGAAAACTACTGTTTGGGAGCATGGCAGAGCTTGGAAGGGAAGGAGCGCCGTTTGGAATGCAGACTTAAATGGAATAGTCTGCATGCGTCACATTGCGTTTGCAGAGCCCCTGATGTACCTAAACAGTAGAAAGCCCCCACAAGTGACCCCATATTGGAAACTAGACCCCGCAAGGAAATTATCTAGATGTGTTGTGAGAACTTTGAACCCCAAGTGTTTCACTACAGTTTATAATGCAGAGCCATGAAAATAAAAAAATAATTTTTTTTCACACAAAAATGATTTTTTAGCCCCCCAAATTTTTATTTTCCCTAGGGTAACCAGAGAAATTGGACCCCAAAAGTTGTTGTCCAATTTGTCCTGAGTACACTGATACCCTATATGTTGGGGTAAACCTCTGTTTTGGCGCACAGGAGAGCTCGGAAGGGAAGGAGCACTGTTTTACTGTTTCAACGCAGAATTGGCCGGAATTGAGATCAGACGCCATGTAGCGTTTGGAGAGCCCCTCATGTGCCTAAACAGTGGAAACCCCCCAATTCTAACTGAAACCCTAACTTAAACACACCCCTAACCCTAATCCCAAACCTAACCATAACCCTAACCACACACCTAACCCGAACATGCCCCTAACCCTAATACCAACCACATCCCTAACCCCAACACATCCCTAACCCTAATCCCAACCCTAACCACACCCCTAACTCCAACACACCCCTAGCCCTAATCTCATCCATAACCCTAACCACACCCCTAACCCCGACACACCCCTAACCCTAATACCAACCCTAATCCCAACCGTAAATGTAATCCAAACCCTAACCCTAACTTTAGCCCCAACCCTAACCCTAACTTTAGCCCCAACCCTAACTGTAGCCCTAACCCTAAATTTAGCCCCAACTCTAAAGGTTACTTTAGCCCCAACCCTAACCCTAACTTTAGCCCCAACCCTAACTGTAGCCCCAACCCTAATCCTAACTTTAGCCCCAACCCTAACTGTAGCCCCAAACCCTAACCCTAACTGTTGCCCCAACCCTAACCCTAACTTTAGCCCCAACCCTAACTTTAGCCCCAACCCTAACCCTAACTTTAGCCCCAACCCTAGCCCTAACCCTAGCCCTAACCATAGCCCTAACGGAAAAATGGAAATAAATACATTTTTTAAATTTTATTATTTTGCCCTTACTAAGGGGGTGATGACAGGGGGTTTGATTTACTTTTATAGCGGGTTTTTTAGCGGATTTTTATGATTGGCAGCGATACCTCTTTTATATATTTTTTTATGTTTTGGTCCTTTTATACGATAAAATCTATTTCATATAAAAAATAATTATTTTTGCATCGCTTTATTATGAGGACTATAACTTTTTTATTTTTTCATTGATGACACTGTATGGAGGCTTGTTTTTTGCGGGACAAGATGACGTTTTCAGCGATACCATGGTTATTTATATCTCTCATTTTGATCGTTATTTTTATGGTGATCACTGAAGGGGTTAACTAGTGGGACAGTTTTATAGGTTGGGTCGCTATAGATGCGGCGATACTAAATATGTGTACTTTTATTGTTTTTTTTTTATTTAGAGAAAGAAATGTATTTATTGGAAATATATATATATATTTCTTTTTTTAGGATTTTTTGTTTGTACTCGTGTAAATATTTTTTTTTTTACTTTGTAACATTGCCCCAGGGGAGGACATCATGTTACAGTGACAGATCGCTGATCTGAGAATTTGCAGTGCACTGTGTCAGATCAGCGATCACACAGGCACTGAAGAAGGCTTGCCGGCGCCTGCTATGAGCAGGCGCTTGCAAGCCACCTCCCTGCACCCCCACCCCCGTGGCCATTTTGGATCCGGGGCCTGCAGGGAGGAGGAGGTAGGAGACCCTCGGAGCAACACGATCATATCACGTTGCTCCGAGGGTCTCAGAGAAGCACGCAGGAAGCCCCCTCCCTGTGTGATTCTTCCCTATGCTGCTGGAACGCTGCGATCATCTTTGGTCGCAGTGTGCTGGGGGTTAATGTGCCAGGAGCGGTCCGTGACTGCTCCTGGCACATAGTGTTGGATGTCAGCTGTTATAATCAGCTGACACCCGGTGTCAATCGGCCGCGCTCCCCCCGTGAGCGTGGCCGATCGCCTGATGTACTATTTCGTCCATGGGAAGTAGGGCCCACCCCACATGGATGGAATAGTATGTCTAACCCCTTTCTGTCATTAAACATGGGGGTGGATCAGTCATGCTTTGGGGTTGTGTTGCAGCCAATGGCATGGGGAACAATTCACAGGTAGAGGGAAGAATGGATTCAATACAATTTCAACAAATTCTTGATGCAAACATAACACCATCTGTAAAAAAAGCTGAAGTTGAAGAGGATGGCTTCTACAAATGGATAATTATCCTAAATGCACAACAAAATCCACAATAGACTACCTCAAAACACGCAAGCTGAATGTATTAAAATGGCCCTCACAGTCCCCTGATCTGAACATCATTGAAATTCTGTGGTTAGACCTCAAAATAGCAGACCCAGGAATCTCAGAGAAATGGAAGAATTTTCCAAGGAAGAATGGATGAAAATCCCTCAAACAAGAATTGAAAGACTTTTGTCTGGATACAAAAACCATTTACAAGCTGTGATACTTGCCCCTTGCAAAAGAGGATGCTACTAGGCACTAACCATGTAGGGAGCCCAAACTTTTGCATCAGCCCATTTTCTTTTCTGTAATTTTTAAAATGTAATAGAAAAAAATATCTGTATGTTTTTTTTGCCTAAAATGCAAAGAAAATGTGTTATCTTTAACTCTAGCCCTTTTAGAGATCACTTCATCTTCAACTTGCTTAACTGTTCACAATAACAGTAATTTTGACCAGGGGTGCACACACTATTACATTCAAGGTAGAAAGATAGATAGATAAATAAATATTATCCAGAAAAATGAAGGCAGCACTCCAATAGAAATTATTTTTAATTATTATTATTTTTATTATTATTTTTTTAAAATTATTATTAGTTTTTATATTGGAGTAACATAGTAACATAGTTAGTAAGGCCGAAAAAAGACATTTGTCCATCCAGTTCAGCCTATATTCCATCATAATAAATCCCCAGATCTACGTCCTTCTACAGAACCTAATTGTATGAGTGCTGCCTTCATTTTTCTGGAGGTTTGGTATATACCTGGAAGGATTTCTTGCACCCTTTGTTTTCTTTTGGTACTGCTTTTTGTTTTCTTTTTCTAGATAGATAGATAGATAGATAGATAGATAGATAGATAGATAGATAGAAAATAGAAAAATAGAGCAGCACATTCAGCATAGAAAGAATCTGGGTGCAAAAGCACTTCCACAGGCATATACCAAACCTGGCATGTAGGTTTCACTGTCTGTAAATACAGAGCAGATAGATAGATGAGATAGATAGATATGAGAGATAGATAGGTAGATAGTAATTCATGTAAAATTCTATCAATAATCAGTATAATTACCTCATATTAGAAGCTTTTTGGAGAGTCATTCTATAGGTCGTGAGAACTTGTCAGTGTCTGATGATATTGCACACTGCATACACCACAAGCAGATGACACTGAGAAGTTATGGTACTGCTGATGCCTACACCCTACTCAGATCTGACGTGGTTTTTAAGGAAATTCCTTTTCCTCTAGTTGGATCTTGAAGTCCCTTCATACTGACACTCAAGACAGCTGGATGTGTTTAATTGTATTTGGCACTATATACTATACTCATAATTTATGAACAAAAGTATTGGGGTGCCTGCCTACACATCGCACCTTCAGGAGCTTTTATGACATGCCATCATCCATATACATTACTGTGAAGTTGCTCCTCCCTTTGCATCTATAGCAGATTCCTATTTTTTGGGAAGGTTTTTTTTATAAAATTTTGAGGGTGTCTATGGGAATTTTTGCTCATTCATCCAGAAAAGCATTTGTGAGGTCAGACGCTGATGGTGAAGGAGAACACCTGGTTCCCAATCTCCGTTTTTCATTCCAAAGGTGATACATGGAGTTGAGGTCAGGGTTCTGTGCGGCCGCTCATGTTCTTCAATGCTAAATTTATCTATTATGCACCTCGCTTTGTGTACAGGGGCAAATTCATGGGGAACAGATTCTTCCCCAAACTGTTGCCACAAAGATGGAAGCTACAATTGTCCAATTTGTCTTGGTAGTGATTTCCTGTCATTCAAACCCAGACTCATCCAAGAGATGCCAGATAGAGGAGTGTGATCCGTCGCTCCACAGAACACATTTCTGCTGCTCCAGAGTCCAGTGGCAACTGCTTTACACCACTCCTTCCTATGCTACGCATTGTGCTTGGTGAGGTAAGGCTTGTATGATACTCTTCAGCCATGAAAACCCATGTCATTAAGTTTTTGTGCTGATGTTAATACCAAAGTAGGTTTGGACTCTGCAGTTGTAGTCAGCAGGGAGTTGGTGACTTTTCTGCCCTTTGCTCCTCAGCACTCGGTGACCCCACTCTGTAACTTTACGTGGTCTCCGCTTCATGACTAAGCTGCTGCAGTTCCTAAATTCTTCCACTTTGCACAAATATCACACACAGCCAGAGGCGTAGCTAGGGTTTTGGTTCAGGGGGGCGAAGCTTCTGAGTGGGCCCCTAACCAGGTAACCTTGATTACAACTCTGTGACGCACCCTAATAGTGGAGGACCTCAGTAGATGACTGCCCTGTTACTGAAAATAATCTCTATTAGTGTTGAGCGATACCTTCCGATATCCAGAAGTATTGGTATCGGATTAGATCAGCCGATATCCAAAAAATATCGGATATCGCCGATACCGATACCCGATACCAATGCAAGTCAATGGGACACAAATATCGGAACGTAAATAAGCCCTTTCTGTCCTTCTACATCCTGTTCCGGAGGGGGGAACAGTGTCGGCCGTGCGTGGGTGGACACTGTGCGTGTCTATGTGTGCAGGCAGGGTCTGTGCGGGCCTGCCGGGGATCTGTACATGCCTGCCGGGGCTCTATGCGGACCTGCCGGGGCTGTATGCGGGCCTGCCGGGACTGTATGCGGGCCTGCCGGGGCTGTATGCGGGCCTGCCGGGGCTGTATGCGGGCTGCCAGGGCTGTATGCGGGCCTGCCGAGGCTGTATGCGGCGTGCCGGGTCTCTGTGCGGCGTGCCGGGTCTCTGTGTGGCATACGCAGGCTACAAGTCCCATCGGACAATGCCTGCTACACTGACAGTGATTGACACATTAGCCAATGATGGGACAGTAGTAGTCCCATCATCCGGCTAATGTGTTGAATGAAAAAAAACAAAAAAAAAAAAACCACATACATACTCCATACATACTCCATACAGCAGGGGTGTCAAACTGCATTCCTTGAGGGCTGCAAACAGGTCATGTTTTCAGGATTTCCTTGTACTGCACAGGTGATAATTTAAATCACCAACTCATTATTTGTGTAGGTGATTAAATTATCACCTGTGCAGTACAAGGAAATCCTGAAAACGTGACCTGTTTGCAGCCCTCGAGGAATGCAGTTTGACACCCCTGCCATACAGTACATTAAACATAGAGTTCATACTCACCATTACTTGTCACTTTGTTCCCCGAAGCCAGTGTCAACCTGTAAAAAGATCGTCGTGGGACACTCATTATTAATTGGACTACGGCGGACAGGTAGTATACGGTTTATTATTTTACGTTTTTTTTGCAGGCGCTGAAGTATGGTAAGTATGGTTAAATAAAGAATATTAAATACATTTTTCCTAGTGTATGCGTGTTTTATTAACCCTTTCTTACTATTGGATTAATAATGGATAGGCGTCTTATTGACGCCTCTTCGTTTTTAACCCGACTTAATGTCACCTTTCAATAGCAAGGTGACATTAACCCCTTATTACCCCATATTCCACCACTACACGGGAGTGGGAAGAGAGGGGCTAAGTGCCGGAATTGGCACATGTTACAGATGCACCATTTCTGGGGCGGCTGCGGACTGGTATTTGTAGCCGGGGGGGGGCAATATCCATGGCCCCTCTCTAGGTTATGAATATCAGCCCGCAGCTGTCTGCGTAGCCTTTCTGACTATAAAATATAGGGGGACCCCACGTCATTTTTTGGGGGGTCCCCTTATTTTAATAGCCAGTAAAGGCTACGCAGACAGCTGCGGGCTGATATTCATAGCAGGCTACAAATATTGTCCCCTGGCTGTCGGCTTTCCCCCTCTGGTGCAAAAAATTGCGCGTGAACCCACGCCGTTTTTTCTGATTTTTTTTAAATTAACCGCTCTTTAAGACCTCTTTCATACTTGCGTTGGTACGGGTCCGTCGCTATGCATCGGGCCGACCTACCCGACGCACGTTGTGAAGTTTGTGCACAACTTGGCCAGCGGATGCAGTTTTTCAACGCATCCGCTGCCCATTCTGAAGTCCGGGGAGGAGGGGCTGGAGTTTCGGCCGCGCATGCGCGGTAGAAAATGGCGGACGCGATGGCCAAAAAAACGTTCACTTGAACGTTTTTTCGTGTCGACGGTCTGCCAAGACACGACGGATCCGACGTGTGGCCATCCGTCGCAATCTGACGCTAATACAAGTCTATGGGTAAAAAACGCATTCTGCGAGCATATTTGCAGAATCCGTTTTGTTCCGCCGGATCAGTTTTTTTCTTATAGAGTTGTATTAGCGCCGGATTGCGCCTGATGGCCAAACGTTTCATCCATTTTTTGCATGATCCGTCAAAAAAGCTGTTTCCGGCGGACGGAAAACACATACAGAGGAAAGGTTTTTCTGTCCTGCGAAAAAACGCATAGCGATGGATCCAGCAAAAAACGAATGAAACTGAGATGTGACATGATGGTGCAGTTTTGATACAGTTTTTGTAAATAAATACATAAATGGAAAATGTGCATAATTTGAATGGAAACATGCATGAAAAAACAGATTCGGAGGCCGGTGTTGTGAATTCTGTGGCAGAGCTCCCTCCTGTGGTCACAAGTGGTACTTCGGCTGATTCTCTCTGTGAGCTTCTGTTGGTGGAGGGAAGTGGTACTGCGGCTTCTGAGTTTCCTCCCTCAGGTGATCTGGTGAGGTCGTTAGGTGCTTCTCTACTTAACTCCACCTAATGCTTTGATCCTGGCTTCCTGTTAATGTTCCAGTGTTGGACTTGCTTTTCCCTGGATCATTCCTGTGGCCTGCTGCTCTGCATAGCTAAGTTCTTCTTTGCTATTTGTTTGCTATTTTTTCTGTCCAGCTTGTCTAATTTGTTGCTGGAAGCTCTGGGACGCAAAGGGTGTACCTCCGTGCCGTTAGTTCGGTACGGAGGGTCTTTTTGCCCCCTTTGCGTGGTTTTCTTTAGGGTTTTGTGTAGACCGCAAAGTTACCTTTTCTATCCTCGCTCTGTTAAGAAAGTCGGGCCTCACTTTGCTGAATCTATTTCATCTCTACGTTTGTCTTTTCATCTTAACTCACAGTCATTATATGTGGGGGGGCTGCCTTTTCCTTTGGGGTATTTCTCTGAGGCAAGGTAGGCTTATTTTCTATCTTCAGGCTAGTTAGTTTCTCAGGCTGTGCCGAGTTGCATAGGCAGAGTTAGGCGCAATCCACGGCTGCCTCTAGTGTTGTTTGGAGAGGATTAGGGATTGCGGTCTGCAGAGTTCCCACATCTCAGAGCTCGTTCTATGATTTTGGGTTGTTGTCAGATCACTGTATGTGCTCTGACCGCTATGTCCATTGTGGTACTGAATTGCCTTTCATAACAGTACAGGAAGCCAAAAGTACTAATGATTCTCAATAGAGGGAAAAAAGAAGTTCTGAGACCATTTTTTTTTCTTTGCACTGTGTTTTGCCTTTTTTTCCCCTAGACATTTGGGTGGTTCAGTACACAGGTGTAGCGATGGACATTAGAAGTCTGTCTTCATTTGTGGATCAGCTCTCGGCAAGAGTACAAAAGATTCAAGACACTATTGATCAGAAATCTATGTTAGAACCAAGAATTCCTATTCCTGATTTGTTTTTTGGAGATAGAACTAAGTTTCTGAGTTTCAAAAATAATTGTAAATTATTTCTGGCCTTGAAACCTCGCTCCTCTGGTGATCCAGTTCAACAGGGTTTGATTGTTATTTCTTTTTTGCGCGGCGACCCTCAGGACTGGGCATTTTCTCTTGCGCCAGGAGATCCTGCATTGAGTAATATCGATGCGTTTTTCCTGGCGCTCGGATTGCTGTACGATGAACCTAATTCAGTGGATCAGGCAGAGAAAAATTTGCTGGCTCTTTGTCAGGGTCAGGATGAGATAGAGGTATATTGTCAGAAATTTAGAAAGTGGTCCGTGCTCACTCAATGGAATGAATCTGCGCTGGCAGCTATGTTCAGAAAGGGTCTCTCTGAAGCCCTTAAGGATGTCATGGTGGGATTTCCTATGCCTGCTGGTTTGAATGAGTCTATGTCTTTGGCCATTCAGATCGGTCGACGCTTGCGTGAGCGTAAATCTGTGCACCATTTGGCGGTATTACCTGAGCTTAAACCTGAGCCTATGCAGTGCGATAGGACTTTGACCAGAGTTGAACGGCAAGAACACAGACGTCTGAATGGGCTGTGTTTCTACTGTGGTGATTCCACTCATGCTATTTCTGATTGTCCTAAGCGCACTAAGCGGTTCGCTAGGTCTGCCACCATTGGTACGGTACAGTCAAAATTTCTTCTGTCCGTTACCTTGATCTGTTCTTTGTCATCGTATTCTGTCATGGCATTTGTGGATTCAGGCGCTGCCCTGAATTTGATGGACTTGGAGTATGCTAAGCGTTGTGGGTTTCTCTTAGAGCCCTTGCAGTGTCCTATTCCATTGAGAGGAATTGATGCCACGCCTTTGGCCAAGAATAAGCCTCAATACTGGACCCAGCTGACCATGTACATGGCTCCTGCACATCAGGAGGTTATTCGCTTTCTGGTGTTGCATAATCTGCATGATGTGGTCGTGTTGGGGTTGCCATGGCTACAAGC
Organism: Ranitomeya imitator; assembly: GCF_032444005.1. Lineage (NCBI taxonomy): Eukaryota > Metazoa > Chordata > Amphibia > Anura > Dendrobatidae > Ranitomeya > Ranitomeya imitator. Next base: position 472,396,799 of record NC_091283.1, read on the forward strand.
CCATAATCCAGTATTAAATTGGAAATCCATGTCGGTGTCCAGCTGGGGTTGTCAGGGGGTACATGGTGATGTTCCATTTCTGTCAATTTCGTCATCCACCCCTTCTGAGGTTCCAGAGTTCTTGTCTGATTACTGGGATGTATTTGATGAGCCCAAGTCCGATGCCCTACCTCCGCATAGGGATTGTGATTGTGCTATCGATTTGATTCCTGGTAGTAAATTCCCAAAAGGTCGACTGTTTAATTTATCCGTGCCTGAGCACGCCGCTATGTGCAGTTATGTGAAGGAATCCCTGGAGAAGGGGCATATTCGCCCGTCATCGTCACCATTAGGAGCAGGGTTCTTTTTTGTAGCCAAGAAGGATGGTTCGCTGAGACCTTGTATAGATTACCGCCTTCTAAATAAGATCACGGTTAAATTTCAGTACCCCTTGCCATTGTTATCTGATTTGTTTGCTCGGATTAAGGGGGCTAGTTGGTTCACCAAGATAGATCTTCGTGGTGCGTATAATCTGGTGCGAATCAGGCGAGGAGATGAATGGAAAACTGCATTTAATACGCCCGAGGGTCATTTTGAGTATCTAGTGATGCCATTCGGACTTGCCAATGCTCCATCAGTGTTTCAGTCCTTTATGCATGACATCTTCCGAGAGTACCTGGATAAATTCCTGATTGTGTACTTGGATGACATTTTGATCTTCTCGGATGATTGGGAGTCTCATGTGAAGCAGGTCAGAACAGTTTTTCAGGTTCTGCGTGCTAATTCTTTGTTTGTGAAGGGATCAAAGTGTCTCTTTGGTGTGCAGAAGGTTTCATTTTTGGGGTTCATCTTTTCCCCTTCTACTATCGAGATGGATCCTGTTAAGGTCCAAGCCATCCATGATTGGACTCAGCCGACATCTCTGAAAAGTCTGCAAAAGTTCCTGGGCTTTGCTAATTTTTATCGTCGCTTCATCTGCAATTTTTCTAGTATTGCCAAACCATTGACCGATTTGACCAAGAAGGGTGCTGATTTGGTCAATTGGTCTTCTGCTGTTGTGGAAGCTTTTCAGGAGTTGAAGCGTCGTTTTTCTTCTGCCCCTGTGTTGTGTCAACCAGATGTTTCTCTTCCGTTCCAGGTCGAGGTTGATGCTTCTGAGATTGGAGCAGGGGCTGTTTTGTCGCAGAGAGGTTCTGATTGCTCAGTGATGAAACCATGCGCTTTTTTTTCCAGGAATTTTTTGCCAGCTGAGCGAAATTATGATGTGGGCAACCGAGAGTTGCTGGCCATGAAGTGGGCATTCGAGGAGTGGCGTCATTGGCTTGAAGGAGCTAAGCATCGCGTGGTGGTATTGACTGATCATAAGAAGTTGACTTATCTCGAGTCTGCTAAGCGGTTGAATCCTAGACAGGCTCGTTGGTCGCTGTTTTTTGCCTGTTTTGACTTTGTGATTTCGTACCTTCCGGGCTCTAAAAATGTGAAGGCGGATGCTCTGTCTAGGAGTTTTGTGCCCTACTCTCCGGGTTTGTCTGAGCCGGCGGGTATCCTCAAGGAAGGAGTAATTGTGTCTGCCATCTCCCCTGATTTGCGGCGGGTGCTGCAAAAATTTCAGGCTAATAAACCTGATCGTTGTCCAGCGGAGAGACTGTTTGTCCCTGATAGGTGGACCAATAAAGTTATTTCTGAGGTTCATTGTTCGGTGTTGGCTGGTCATCCTGGAATCTTTGGTACCAGAGAGTTAGTGGCTAGATCCTTTTGGTGGCCGTCTCTGTCGCGGGATGTGCGTGCTTTTGTGCAGTCCTGTGGGATTTGTGCTCGGGCTAAGCCCTGCTGTTCTCGTGCCAGTGGGTTGCTTTTGCCCTTGCCGGTCCCGAAGAGGCCTTGGACACATATCTCTATGGATTTTATTTCTGATCTTCCCGTTTCTCAAAAGATGTCAGTCATTTGGGTGGTCTGTGATCGCTTTTCTAAGATGGTCCATCTGGTACCCTTGTCTAAATTGCCTTCCTCCTCTGATTTGGTGCCATTGTTCTTCCAGCATGTGGTTCGTTTACATGGCATTCCAGAGAATATCGTTTCTGACAGAGGTTCCCAGTTTGTTTCAAGGTTTTGGCGAGCCTTTTGTGGTAGGATGGGCATTGACTTGTCTTTTTCCTCGGCTTTCCATCCTCAGACTAATGGCCAGACCGAACGAACCAATCAGACCTTGGAAACATATCTGAGATGCTTTGTTTGTGCCGATCAGGATGACTGGGTGTCCTTTTTGCCTTTGGCTGAGTTCGCCCTTACTAATTGGGCCAGCTCGGCTACCTTGGTTTCGCCATTTTTCTGCAATTCTGGGTTCCATCCTCGTTTCTCTTCAGGACAGGTTGATTCTTCGGACTGTCCTGGTGTGGATACTGTGGTGGAAAGGTTGCAGCAGATTTGGACTCATGTAGTGGACAATTTGACCTTGTCCCAGGAGAAGGCTCAACGTTTCGCTAATCGCAGACGCCGTGTGGGTCCCCGACTTCGTGTTGGGGATCTGGTTTGGTTATCTTCTCGTCATATTCCTATGAAGGTTTCCTCTCCTAAGTTTAAACCTTGTTTCATTGGTCCGTATAGGATTTCTGAGGTTCTTAATCCTGTGTCTTTTCGTCTGACCCTTCCAGATTCTTTTTCCATACATAACGTATTCCATAGGTCATTGTTGCGGAGATACGTGGCACCTATGGTTCCATCTGTTGATCCTCCTGCCCCGGTTTTGGTGGAGGGGGAATTGGAGTATATTGTGGAGAAGATTTTGGATTCTCGTGTTTCTAGACGGAAACTCCAGTATCTGGTTAAATGGAAGGGTTATGCTCAGGAAGATAATTCCTGGGTTTTTGCCTCTGATGTCCATGCTCCCGATCTTGTTCGTGCCTTTCATGTGGCTCATCCTGGTCGGCCTGGGGGCTCTGGTGAGGGTTCGGTGACCCCTCCTCAAGGGGGGGGGTACTGTTGTGAATTCTGTGGCAGAGCTCCCTCCTGTGGTCACAAGTGGTACTTCGGCTGATTCTCTCTGTGAGCTTCTGTTGGTGGAGGGAAGTGGTACTGCGGCTTCTGAGTTTCCTCCCTCAGGTGATCTGGTGAGGTCGTTAGGTGCTTCTCTACTTAACTCCACCTAATGCATTGATCCTGGCTTCCTGTTAATGTTCCAGTGTTGGACTTGCTTTTCCCTGGATCATTCCTGTGGCCTGCTGCTCTGCATAGCTAAGTTCTTCTTTGCTATTTGTTTGCTATTTTTTCTGTCCAGCTTGTCTAATTTGTTGCTGGAAGCTCTGGGACGCAAAGGGTGTACCTCCGTGCCGTTAGTTCGGTACGGAGGGTCTTTTTGCCCCCTTTGCGTGGTTTTCTTTAGGGTTTTGTGTAGACCGCAAAGTTACCTTTTCTATCCTCGCTCTGTTAAGAAAGTCGGGCCTCACTTTGCTGAATCTATTTCATCTCTACGTTTGTCTTTTCATCTTAACTCACAGTCATTATATGTGGGGGGCTGCCTTTTCCTTTGGGGTATTTCTCTGAGGCAAGGTAGGCTTATTTTCTATCTTCAGGCTAGTTAGTTTCTCAGGCTGTGCCGAGTTGCATAGGCAGAGTTAGGCGCAATCCACGGCTGCCTCTAGTGTTGTTTGGAGAGGATTAGGGATTGCGGTCTGCAGAGTTCCCACGTCTCAGAGCTCGTTCTATGATTTTGGGTTGTTGTCAGATCACTGTATGTGCTCTGACCGCTATGTCCATTGTGGTACTGAATTGCCTTTCATAACAGGCCGGATTCATCATTTTACATCATAAACTGCATCAAAAACTGCATCAAAAACTGCATCAAAAACTGCCTCAAAAACAGCAACAAAAACCTGCATCAAAAAATGCACCAAAAACAGCATAAAAAACTGCATCAAAAACAGCACCAACAACCTGCATCAAAAACAGCATCAAAAACTGCACCAAAAACTACATTAAAAAAGCATCAAAAACTGCGTCAAACACAGCACCAAAAACCTGCATCAAAAATTGCACCAAAACTGCATCAAAAACCTCATCAAAAACTGCACCAAAAAATGCATCAAAACCTAAAAATTGATTTTTTTATGCTGTTTTGATGCAGTTTTTGGTGCAGGTTTTTGGTGCAGTTTTGATACAGTTTTTGGAAATAAATAAATAAATAAACGGAAAATGTGCATGATTTGAATGGAAACATGCATGAAAAAATGGATTCGGAGGCCGGATTCATCATTTCACATCACAGTTTCATCCCTTTTTTGCTGGATCCGTCGCTGTGCGTTTTTTCGCAGGACAGAAAAACCTTTCCTCTGTATGTGTTATCCATCCGCCGGAAACAGCTTTTTTGACGGATCATGCACAAAGCGAATGAAACGTGTGGCCATCAGGTGCAATCCGGCGCTAATACAACTCTGAGAAAAAAACGGATCCGGGTTAAAAAAACGGATCAGGCAAATGTGCTCGCAGGATGCGTTTTTTACCCATAGACTTGTACTAGCGACGGATCGCGATGGATGGCCACACGTCGCGTCCGTCGTGCAACGGATCCGTAGTGTTTTGACGGACCGTCGGCACAAATAATCATTCAAGTGAAGGTTTTTTTGGCTGTCGCGTCCGCCACTTTCTACCACGCATGCGTGGCTGAAACTCCGCCCCCTCCTCCCCGGACTTCAGAATGGGCAGCGGATGCGTTGAAAAACTGCATCCGCTGCCCACATCGTGCACAAATTTCACAACATAGCGACGGACTCGTACCGACGAAAGTGTAAAAAAGGCTTTAAAGAGCCGTTAATTAAAAAAAAAAAAAAAAAATGGCACGCAATTTTCTGCGCCAGAGGGGGAAAGCCGACAGCCAGGGGCCAATATTTGTAGCCTGCTATGAATATCAGCCCGCAGCTGTCTGCGTAGCCTTTACTGGCTGTTAAAATAGGGGGACCCCCCCAAAAAATGACGTGGGGTCCCCCTATATTTTATAGCCAGAAAGGCTACGCAGATAACTGCGGGCTGATATTCATAGCCTAGAGAGGGGCCATGGATATTGCCCCCCCCCCCCGCTACAAATACCAGTCCGCAGCCGCCACAGAAATGGCGCACCTGTGAGATGTGCCAATTCCGGTACTTAGCTCCTCTCTTCCCACTCCCGTGTAGCGGTGGGATATGGGGTAATAAGGGGTTAATGTCACCTTGCTATTGTAAGGTGACATTAAGCAGGGTTAATAACGGAGAGGCATCAATAAGACTCCTATCGATTATTAATCCAATAGTAAGAAAGGGTTAATAAAACACGCACACATTAGGAAAAAAGTATTTTAATATTCTTCATTTAACCATACGTACCATACTTCAGCGCCTGCAAAAAAACGTAAAATAATAAACCATATACTCCCTGTCCGCCGTAGTCCAATTAATAACGAGTGTCCCACGACAATCTCCCCTATAGAACAGTAACATCGGGTGATGTCACTGCTCTATAGGACCCTCAGTGACACACTGACAGGAGACGATGGCTCCTGCAGTGCATCACTGAGAGGTTACTAAAGTTCAAAGTGTCACTTTATGGCCAATTGCTGCGTGGGAAAATTTCTCACCCAGCAATGCCATAAGTGAGACTAGGGACTATTTTTTTTACAGCGGCGGAGGAATACAGTGCGGAAGGATACCCTCCTCCCGTCATTGTCTTTCTGGAGCCCCTAGAGAGCGGTCGCAACAGCTCTTGCTGCCGTTCTCCACGGGAGATTGTCGTGGGACACTCGTGGATTTCTGCGGACAGGGAGTATATTGGTTGTTTGATATTTTAATCTTTTTACAGGTTGACACTGGCTTCGGTTAACAAAGTGACAAGTAATGGTAAGTATGAACTCTATGTTTAATGTACTGTATGGAGTATGTATGGAGTATGTATGTGTTTTTTTTTTGTTTTTTTCATTCAACACATTAGCCGGATTATGGGACTACTACTGTACCATCATTGGCTAATGTGTCAATCACTGTCAGTGTAGCAGGCATCGTCTGATGGGACTTGTAGTCCCATTGGACGATGTCTGCACACACGCACAGAGACCCCGAACGCCGCACAGAGACCCGGCACGCCGCACAGAGACCCGGCACGCCGCATACAGCCCCGGCAGGCCCACATACAGCCCTGGCAGCGTGCATAGAGCCCCGGCAGGCACGCACAGACCCCCCACGTCACGCACAGACCCCGCCCACACACACACCCATGCAGTCTCCGCCCACGCACCGCCCACACTCCATTATAGTGCATAATTGCACTATAGGAACTTCCGATTCCGGTATCCGATATCGTAAAGGTATCGGAACTTGGTATCGGAATTCCGATACAGCAAATATCGGGTCTCTGAATCCCTCCTCCCTCTCACAGACATAAGTTCCCTACGCAATGCGGATGATGGTACCACTCTATATAACACCACAATAGCTGTAACTTTAGAATCTGCTGCCCCTCTTACACATACCAAAGCTCGTAAAATTAACAAACAGCCCTGGCACATCAGCCTGACCAAAGAACTGAGGCGAGCTTCCAGGGCTGCTGAGTGGAGATGGAAAACATCCCACTCCAACGAGCACTTCATCGCATTCAAACAGTCCCACACTACTTTCAAGGCCACACTCGCCACAGCTAAACAAACCTACTTCTCATCTCTCATATCCTCCCTGTCTCACAACCCTAAACAGTTATTCAACACCTTCAATTCTCTCCTCCGTCCCCCAGCACCTCCTCCCTCCCCACTTATCTCAGCTGCAGACTTTGCCTCATTTTTCAAGCATAAGATTGATAATATCAGAGACAGTTTTGGCCAACAACCCCCAGAGCCCTTCCTCCCAACTTCCCAGCCCTCCACCTCCAAAATCAACTTCTCCACCATTACAGAAGATAGACTCTCCACTCTACTCTCAAGATCGCATCTCACCACCTGTGCACTTGACCCGATCCCATCCCTATTCATCCCAAACCTCACCACAGTCTTCATCCCAACCCTAACCAATCTCTTCAACCTATCACTAACAACTGGTGTTTTCCCCTCAAGCTTTAAACATGCTTTAATCACACCTATCCTCAAAAAGCCCTCTCTTGACCCATCCTCTGTATCTAGCAATCGCCCTATATCACTTCTCCGCTATGCCTCCAAACTACTGGAACAATACGTCTATCTTGAACTGTCCTCCCATCTCTCTTCTTGTTCCCTCTCCGACCGCTTACAATCTGGCTTCCGGTCACACCACTCCACTGAAACTGCCCTAACTAAAGTCACCAATGACCTATTAACTGCCAAGAGCAAGATACACTACTCTGTCCTTCTCCTCCTGGGCCTGTCCTCTGCCTTTGACACAGTGGATCATTCCCTATTACTTCAGACCCTCTCATCCCGTGACATCACAGACTTGGCCCTATCCTGAATTTCATCATACCTTGCCCTATATCACTTCTCCCCTATGCCTCCTAACTACTGGAACAATACGTCTATCTTTAACTGAGTAAAAGAGTGGAGAAGCCAGCGCTGCCTAAGATTAAGACGCAATACATAAAGTGCAAATGCACATATTGATTTCTAACTGTATTTTCAAAATGAGACATTTAGGAAACAATTGATCAATTCTTTGAGCCACCCCGCCACTTCACGGCATTCTCATAATGGGGCAGTCCTACACTACGTTTTTTATATTCGCTGTGCCATAAAGGCCTCCTGTTATGATAGGCAATTCAGTAACACAATGTACATAGCGATCAGAGCACATACAGTGATCTGACAATAACCCAAAATAATAGAACGAGCTCTGAGACGTGGAAACTCTGTAGACCGCAATTCCTGATCCTCTCCAAACACAACTAGAGGCAGCTGTGGATTGCGCCTAACGCTCCCTATGCAACTCGGCACAGCCTGAGAAACTAACTAGCCTGAAGATAGAAAAATAAGCCTAAATTGCCTCAGAGAAATACCCCAAAGGAAAAGGCAGCCCCCCACATATAATGACTGTGAGTAAGATGAAAAGACAAACGTAGGGATGAAATAGATTCAGCAAAGTGAGGCCCGATATTCTAGACAGAACGAGGATAGGAAAGATAACTTTGCGGTCTACACAAAACCCTAAAGAAAACCACGCAAAGGGGGCAAAAAGACCCTCCGTACCGAACTAACGGCACGGAGGTACACCCTTTGCGTCCCAGAGCTTCCAGCAAAACAAATAGACAAGCTGGACAGAAAAAATAGCAACAAATAGCAAAGAAGCACTTAGCTATGCAGAGCAGCAGGCCACAGGAATGATCCAGAGAAACACAAGTCCAACACTGGAACATTGACAGGAAGCATGGATCAAAGCATCAGGTGGAGTTAAGTAGAGAAGCAGCTAACGACCTCACCAGATCACCTGAGGGAGGAAACTCAGAAGCTGCAGTACCACTTTCCTCCACAAACGGAAGCTCCCAGAGAGAATCAGCCGAAGTACCACTTGTGACCACAGGAGTGAACTCTGCCACAGAATTCACAACAGCCTCCTAAATGAACTAAAAGCAAGACCACATTAAATGCAAGCTGTACCTGGAGCATTACTGAGTCACCCCCATGGCGCCAGAGGAGGCAAGCGAGGATAAAGGTTGACCAGGTCCAGACAGACATTTCAGGTCCAACCTCCACACTGCCCATCCAGCACCACAGATAAAGAATGAGACAGGCTGAGACACAGGTGCATAATTATACAAAGCCTAGGGCAGGGCAGGGCTGCTGTGTGTGTGTGTGTACAGCAGCCTATCAATCACAGAAACACAGAAAGAATGGTGCACGTAACCCAGCGCGGCGCACGGTAACAGTGGTGGTCAACCTTTATCCTCGCTTGCCTCCTCTGGCGCCATGGGGGTGACTCAGTAATGCTCCAGGTACAGCTTGCATTTAATGTGGTCTTGCTTTTAGTTCATTTAGGAGGCCTTTATGGCACAGCGAATATAAAAAACGTAGTGTAGGACTGCCCCATTATGAGAATGCCATGAAGTGGTTGGGTGGCTCAAAGAATTGATCAATTGTTTGCTAAATGTCTCATTTTGAAAATACAGTTAGAAATCAATATGTGCATTTGCACTTTATGTATTGCATCTTAACCTTAGGCAGCGCTAGCTTCTCCCCTCTTTTGCTCTGATTTTACTAAGTGGCTGACCACCACTGTTGCCGTGCGCCGCGCTGGGTTACAAATACTGATGTAAAATACTGAACAAATACTGCTAGTGGGACAGCAGCCTAATACTGTGTTGCAGTCAGTACTGAGGAGGTCATATCTACTAATCAAAATCATTTGGCTAATATTGGGGTGCAGGCATCAGGCTCCATTTCCTAATCCAATTAATTTTTGCTAATACTGTGTTGCAGTCAGGACTCAGGAGGTCACATTTACTAATCAAAATCGTTTTGGATAATATTGAAGTGCACACAGGTGTCCACATTTCCAATTAAAATATTTTGTGCTAATATTGGGGTACAGGCACCAGGCCTCATTTCCTAATCCAAATTGTTTCCTGCTAACACTGTCAGTAATCGAACCCAGCAGCTCTTACCAGGGCCGGACTAGCCTTCGGGCACTTCTGGCAAATGCCAGAAGGGCCGGTGCCAGTAGTGGCCCGCTTGATCTGTGCACACTGTGCCGCTATCAGCGGAGCCATCACCGACTCACCCCCGTCATAGACACCGGTACAGTTGAATGCAATAATGGAAGAGAGAGCGTCTGCTGACGCTCCTTCTCCAATCATTCCCCGCTCTACCTCTGACACTGCGGGTGCGCAATGACGTCATATCATCGCGTACCTGCTGTGTGCCGGGCAGACTGCGGCCGCTGAGACCGGAGCCAGGAGCAGCATGGGGCATGAAGAGGAGGTGAGGATTGTATGTTTTTTTTAATATATCAATGAGTGATAACTGGATTGTGGGGCTGTTGGGGAGGCCTACATTACATTCTATGGGGGGCTGTATTACATTTTAAGGGGGGCTGTATTACATTGTATGGGGGGTTGTATTATATTCTATGGGGGGCTGTATTACATTCTATGGGGGGCTGTATTACATTCTATGGGGGGGCTGTATTATATTCTATGGGTTCTATGGGGGGGCTGTATTACATTCTATGAGGGGGCTGTATTACATTCTGTGGGGGGTTGTATTATATTCTATGGGGGACTGTATTACATTCTATGGGGGGGCTGTATTACATTCTATGGAGGCCTGTATTACATTCTATGAGGGAGGATACTCTTTTATAGGGCTACATTATATTCTATGGGGAGGTAGCCTGTATTATATTCTATATTAAATGTATTCTATGTATTATTATATTCTATGAGGGGTGATTGCATCATACTCTATGAGGGGGCTACATTATATTCTATGGGGAGCTGCATTATACTATATGAGGAGGGCTGCATTGTATTCTATGGAGGGGCTACATTATATTCTATGGGGGGGCTGCATTATGCTCTATGAGCGGGCTACCATATATTATATATGCAGGCTGCATTATAATCTCTGGGGGTTACATTATACTCGGAGCTACAATATATTCTGTGGGGTGGCTGCATTATACTCTGGGGTGGCATCATTATACTATATGTGGGCTGCATTATACTGTATCGAGGACTATGGGGAATACATTATACTATATGAAGAACTATGGGGTGTATTATACTATGGGAAGTGAATTGTACTACATGGATGACTATATCGGTGCATTATACAATATGGAGGACTATGAGGAGTGTATTATACTATATGGAGGACTGAGGAGTGTATTACACTATATGGAGGACTGAGGAGTGTATTATACTATATGGAGGACTGAGGAGTCTATTACACTATATGGAGGACTGAGGAGTGTATGATACTATATGGAGGACTGAGGAGTATATTATGCTATATGGAGGAATGAGGAGTGTATTACGCTATATGGAGGACTGAGAATTGTATTATACTATATGGAGGACTGAGGAGTGTATTATACTATATGGAGGACTGAGGAGTGTATTATACTATATGGAGGACTGAGGAGTGTATTATACTATATGGAGGACTGAGGAGTGTATTATACTATATGGAGGACTGAGGAGTGTATTATACTATATGGAGGACTGAGGAGTGTATTATACTATATGGAGGACTGAGGAGTGTATTATACTATATGGAGGACTGAGGAGTGTATTATACTATATGGAGGACTGAGGAGTGTATTATACTATATGGAGGATTGAGGAGTGTATTATACTATATGGAGGACTATGAGGAGTGTATTATGCTATATGGAGGACTGAGGTGTGTATTATACTATATGGAGGACTGAGGAGTGTATTATACTATATGGAGGACTGAGGAGTGAATTATACTATATGGAGAACTGAGGAGTGTATTATACTATATGGAGGACCGAGGTGCACATTATAATATATGGCGGACTAAGGGGTGTATTATACTAAACAAGCAAAATGCTGCCTATTCATCGAGTGATTGGATTGTTTATGTGGGAACAGAAATCCTTGTTCCCAGCAGCACATCGCCGGTGTAAACTGTAGATGTGCTGCTGATAACATGATACTGCATGGGAACAGATTGATCTAATTGTGATTGTTCTGTTCCCTTCATTCTTTCTCAGTTGGTGTAAAGAGGCTGGGAAACAAGAGAACGATTTCACTATTGTCGGTCACACTCGTTTAGTGGCCTGAGATCAGCGCATATAAATTCAACAGAAATGCTTCACAGGGAGACAAGGTAAGGATGATGACAGTTGTAGTTAGCACCCGGCGCCTGTGAATAGCGCTTACTCTACTGCTTTTCCCAGCCGCCAAAGCAATTAATTCTGGTATATGTAATGATTTTCAGGGTGGATGTCAGCTGTGTAATGTCAGCTGCTATCAATCCCTGGTGTAAGTAATGGAGAGGTGTCTATCAGACACCCCCACTACTAGCCCAGACCTGGAGAGACCCAGCGACTCTGAAGAGCGGTGACAGTAGTAACAATACCGCTCGTCACAGTCGCCGAGCTCAGCGCAAGACGCGGAATATCTGAAGAGCGGTGACGTTACTGATGTCACCTCTCTTCAGAGTCACCGGATCTCGTGCTGCGCAACGGAACCAAAAGTGGCTGTAGGCAAAGTTTATGGAGCATCAGAATGAGGTTCCATAGCCTTTGGTCATCTCAATCCCTTCATTATCTACGAGATCCAGTAATGCTGGATACAGCTGTAATTATATGTTATACTAGATGGTGGCCCGATTCTAACGCATCGGGTATTCTAGAATATGCATGTCCACGTAGTATATTGCACAGCCCACGTAGTATATTGCCCAACCACGTAGTATATTGCCCAGTCACGTAGTATATTGCCCAACCACGTAGTATATTGCCCAGCCACGTAGTATATTGCCCAGTATACTGCCCAGTCACGTACTATATTGCCCAGCCACGTAGTATATTGCCCAGCCACGTAGTATATTGCCCAGCCACATAGTATATTGCCCAGTCACGTAGTATACAGCACAGAGCCACGTAGTATACAGCACAGCCACGTAGTATATTGCCCAGCGACGTAGTATATTGCCCAGCCACATAGTATATTGCCCAGCCACATAGTATATTGCCCAGCCACATAGTATACCGCACAGAGCCACGTAGTATACTGCCCAGTCACGTAGTATATTGGCCAGTCACGTAGTATATTGGCCAGTCACGTAGTATATTGGCCAGTCACGTAGTATATTGGCCAGTCACATAGTATGCACCATATCCCTGTTAAAAAAAGAATTAAAATAAAAAATAGTTACATACTCACCTTCCGGAGCCCCCGGATTGAAGCGGCCGGTTACTGATGCTCCTCGCTCGCTCTGGTCTGAAGAGTGCATTGCGGTCTCGCGAGATGATGACGTAGCGGTCTCGTGAGACCGCATGTCATCATCTCGCGAGACCGCAATGCATGGAGCGTTGGAGCAAGGTAACTGGCCGCTTCGATCCGGGGGCCAACGGAGGGTGAGTATGTAACTATTTTTTATTTTTATTATTTTTAACATTAGATCTTTTTACTATTCATGCTGCATGGGCAGCATAAATAGTAAAAAGTTGGTCACACAGGGTTAATAGCAGCGTTAACCGAGTGTGTTACACCACGGTCAACGGTGCCATTAACCCTGTGTGAGCGCTGACTGGAGGGGAGTACGGAGCGGGCACTGACTGCGGGGAGGAAGGAGCGGCCATTTTTCCGCTGGACTGTGGCCGTCGCTGATTGGTCGCGGCAGCCATGACAGGCAGCTGGCGAGACCAATCAGCGACTTGGATTCCATGACAGACAGAGGCCGCAACCAATGAATATCCGTGACAGACAGAAAGACAGACGGAAGTGACCCTTAGACAATTATATAGTAGATATTACACTCCCCTCACTTCTTGTAACCTACAAGTGTACAAAGATATTATACAGTCACTATGCGACAAGTGGGCCTGTGTGACTTCAAATGCCAGGGCTGAATTTTAGTCCCAGTCTGGCCCTGGATGTGTGCAACAAAGAGCCATAGGAGCTGAGAAAAATAGGAGCGGGCGAGCACCCCACACGTATCGCCAAAACAGTTGTGGCTTCTTCAGGGGAAAGGAATACTCCTCGCCCGCTCCTATTTATCTTCTGTGGAAGCAGCTTCCGTATGTCAGGAAACCCCTGACTATTTTGTCCTTTGTATGCACTTTTTGTCCTTTGTATGTACTTTTCATGGTCTTTGAATTGTATAGACCCATGCGGATTTGTTCATGATTTTCTATGTGCTATTACCTAGTGGTCTAGTTTATTTTCTATGCCACTGGATTTATTTGCATATATACGTTTTTTCAGATTTATTTTTTTATGTTAAGGACCTCCTTCTCTTCACCCAATGGTCCATATGGTACTGTGAATAGGTAGACCAGCCTATATACACACATGTATCATTTTTACATGTACACATGCATATACGTCTTTTTTCAAACTTGTTTAAGGCTATGTGCACATGTTCAGAATTTTTAGCTTTTTTTAGCGTTTTTCGGCCGCTTTCGGCTGAAAAACACTAAAAAAACTTACATAAGCATCCCATCATTTTTAATGCATTCTGCATTTTTTGTGCACATGCGTGTTTTTCTGCAGTGGAATCGCAGTATGTTCATTCTTTGTGCAGAATAGCAGCGATTCCGCACACATAGGAATGCACTGATCTGCTTACTTCCTGCATGGGGCTATGCCCACCATGCGAGAAGTAAACGGATCATGTGTGGTTGGTACCCAGGTTGGAGGAGAGGGGACTTTCCTCCAGGCCCTGGGAACCATATACTTGTAAAAAAAAAAAAAGAATTAAAATAATAAATTGTGATATTCTCACCTTCCGGCGGCCCCCGCAGCCTTCCTGCTACTCGCGATGCTTCCGTTCCCAGTAATGCCTTATGACAATGACCTGTGATGACTCGACGTAGCGGTCTCGCGTGATGCTATGTCATCTGGGGTCATTGCCGCGAGGCATTACTGGGAACGGGAGCATCGCGAGGAGCGGGAAGGCTGTGGGGGCCGTCGGAAGGTGAGAATATCACAATTTTTATTATTTTTAACAGTATATCTTTTTACTATTGATGCTGCATAGCCACATAGCCTAAATAAGTGTGTTTTTTTGAGCCTGGGTTATAGCATTGAATCTGAGAAAATAGCTTTGGTTTGTCATTGCCTATATCACATGGCATGACTATAGAGCGTTTCACATTTTGTGTTTAAAAGTTTTTAATTGTTGCTGTGTCTTGTATGTGTAATTACTGTTTGATATTGAAATAAAAAAAAAACGTTGTATTTAGCTGGGGTGTTCCCAATTCCATGCGCATGCTTTTCTCTTTTTCACTGCTCCAAGCATACTTAAAAAGATAGCAAAACACTGCTGCCATCTAGTGAACAATAGGTGTAACAGCAAGTGAATGACTTCAGAGCTGTAGATATATTTTCTTTATGGCACAAATTCTGTTGCACTTTTGTCCAGATACATGTACACATAAAATTGGACATTACTTAGTAATAAATATTCAAACAATAATAATGAGGGCTCTAATGAGCTACAATTATGTTGTTTGCAATTACAATAAATGAAAAATCTTAGAATACTCAGAGCATAGATTTATTTCTGCTAGGAACCCATCAGCAGGCAGGCTAACTAGTCATATGAATAGTCTAGATAATTATATACACCTAAAAGCTGGAACAACACGTGCTACTTACATTATTCTACTATTTTGGAGAGAGTAACAGCCACTTGCATTGAGGAGATAAGGTTCCAAATTGATCACGATGATTATAAAAAGTTATGTTGATGGTTGTGGAATTACAATTAATAAAGTTTGACCAATATAATGTTATGTGTTTTATATAATAAAGGACTCGGTTCATTAATTTGATCACTGTGGTTAATACATAGACATACTCCATACATTCCAAAGACATACTGATAGGGAATTTAGATTGTGAGCCCCATCGGGGACAGCAATGATAATGTGTGCAAACTGTAAAGCGCTGCGGAATATGTTAGCGCTATATAAAGATTATTATTATACATGTAGTCTGTAAAATTCAGGCCAAAAAATTTACTTTTTTAAAGGGACTGTTTACTTTCTGAAAATCCCAGGTCCAAGATGCAGTTTGTTATGGATAAGGAGGTTTAGTCACCATTCCCAGGTCCAGAGCTGAGTCTCCTGGTGTCTGCTGTGCTGACATCACATCGATAGCACAGCAGCCAATCAGTGAGCTCAGCAGCTCTGAGAGAAGAATTCTGACTACAAGAGCAGAGCCACTGAGCTCACTGATTGGCTGATGCACTGTGAACATGATGTCAGCACTGCCGCAAAATATCAGGTGCCGATCGCAGCAACGGATACTCAGTGCTGGACCTGGGACAGTGAGAAAAGACAGGTTTTCGGGGGGGGGGGGTTTAAACAAATTGCTCCCACCATCAAGATTTTCTGAAAGAGGGCAACCTTTTTAGTTATCCAATAAGGCATTTCAGCATTATAGCTCCCAAGCAGTGATATGGTTATCAATCAATACAAGGTACAGAAGCATTATGGATATCACTCAGTATGAGGCGCAGGAGCATTATGGATATCACTCAGTATGAGGCGCAGGAGCATTATGGATATCACTCAGTATGAGGCACAGGAGCATTATGGATATCACTCAGTATGAGGCACAGGTGCATTATGGATATCACTCAGTATGAGGCATAGAAGCATTATGGATATCACTCAGTATGAGGCACAGGTGCATTATGGATATCACTCAGTATGAGGCATAGAAGCATTATGGATATCACTCAGTATGAGGCACAGGAGCATTATGGATATCACTCAGTATGAGGCGCAGGAGCATTATGGATATCACTCAGTATGAGGCACAGGAGCATTATGGATATCACTCAGTATGAGGCGCAGGAGCATTATGAATATCACTCAGTATGAGGCGCAGGAGCATTATGGATATCACTCAGTATGAGGCGCAGGAGCATTATGGATATCACTCAGTATGAGGCGCAGGAGCATTATGGATATCACTCAGTATGAGGCGCAGGAGCATTATGGATATCACTCAGTATGAGGCACAGGAGCATTATGGATATCACTCAGTATGAGGCACAGGAGCATTATGGATATCACTCAGTATGAGGCACAGGAGCATTATGGATATCACTCAGTATGAGGCACAGGAGCATTATGGATATCACTCAGTATGAGGCGCAGGAGCATTATGAATATCACTCAGTATGAGGCGCAGGAGCATTATGGATATCACTCAGTATGAGGCGCAGGAGCATTATGGATATCACTCAGTATGAGGCGCAGGAGCATTATGGATATCACTCAGTATGAGGCGCAGGAGCATTATGGATATCACTCAGTATGAGGCGCAGGAGCATTATGGATATCACTCAGTATGAGGCGCAGGAGCATTATGGATATCACTCAGTATGAGGCGCAGGAGCATTATGGATATCACTCAGTATGAGGCTCAGAAGCATTATGGATATCACTCAGTATGAGGCACAGACGTGTAAGGTTATACACATGGGAAGAGGGAATCAATATCACCATTACACACTGAACGGGAAACCACTGGGTAAATCTGACAGGGAGAAGGACTTGGGGATCCTAGTTAATGATAAACTTACCTGGAGCAGCCAGTGCCAGGCAGCAGCTGCCAAGGCAAACAGGATCATGGGGTGCATTAAAAGAGGTCTGGATACACATGATGAGAGCATTATACTGCCTCTGTACAAATCCCTAGTTAGACCGCACATGGAGTACTGTGTCCAGTTTTGGGCACCGGTGCTCAGGAAGGATATAATGGAACTAGAGAGAGTACAAAGGAGGGCAACAAAATTAATAAAGGGGATGGGAGAACTACAATACCCAGATAGATTAGCGAAATTAGGATTATTTAGTCTAGAAAAAAGACGACTGAGGGGCGATCTAATAACCATGTATAAGTATATAAGGGGACAATACAAATATCTCGCTGAGGATCTGTTTATACCAAGGAAGGTGACGGGCACAAGGGGGCATTCTTTGCGTCTGGAGGAGAGGTTTTTCCACCAACATAGAAGAGGATTCTTTACTGTTAGGGCAGTGAGAATCTGGAATTGCTTGCCTGAGGAGGTGGTGATGGCGAACTCAGTCGAGGGGTTCAAGAGAGGCCTGGATGTCTTCCTGGAGCAGAACAATATTGTATCATACAATTATTAGGTTCTGTAGAAGGACGTAGATCTGGGTATTTATTATGATGGAATATAGGCTGAACTGGATGGACAAATGTCTTTTTTCGGCCTTACTAACTATGTTACTATGTTACTATGTTACTATTATGGATATCACTCAGTATGAGGCACAGGAGCATTATGGATATCACTCAGTATGAGGCACAGAAGCATTATGGATATCACTCAGTATGAGGCACAGGAGCATTATGTATATCACTCAGTATGAGGCGCAGGAGCATTATGGATATCACTCAGTATGAGGCGCAGGAGCATTATGGATATCACTCAGTATGAGGCGCAGGAGCATTATGGATATCACTCAGTATGAGGCGCAGAAGCATTATGGATATCACTCAGTATGAGGCACAGGAGCATTATGGATATCACTCAGTATGAGGCACAGGAGCATTATGGATATCACTCAGTATGAGGCACAGGAGCATTATGGATATCACTCAGTATGAGGCACAGGAGCATTATGGATATCACTCAGTATGAGGCACAGGAGCATTATGGATATCACTCAGTATGAGGCACAGGAGCATTATGGATATCACTCAGTATGAGGCGCAGGAGCATTATGGATATCACTCAGTATGAGGCGCAGGAGCATTATGGATATCACTCAGTATGAGGCGCAGGAGCATTATGGATATCACTCAGTATGAGGCGCAGGAGCATTATGGATATCACTCAGTATGAGGCGCAGAAGCATTATGGATATCACTCAGTATGAGGCGCAGGAGCATTATGGATATCACTCAGTATGAGGCACAGGAGCATTATGGATATCACTCAGTATGAGGCACAGGAGCATTATGGATATCATTCAGTATGAGGCACAGATGCATTATGGTTATCACTCAGTATGAGGCACAGGAGCATTATGGATATCACTCAGTATGAGGCGCAGGAGCATTATGGATATCACTCAGTATGAGGCTCAGAAGCATTATGGATATCACTCAGTATGAGGCGCAGGAGCATTATGGATATCACTCAGTATGAGGCGCAGGAGCATTATGGATATCACTCAGTATGAGGCTCAGAAGCATTATGGATATCACTCAGTATGAGGCACAGGAGCATTATGGATATCACTCAGTATGAGGCACAGGAGCATTATGGATATCACTCAGTATGAGGCACAGGAGCATTATGGATATCATTCAGTATGAGGCACAGATGCATTATGGTTATCACTCAGTATGAGGCACAGGATCATTATGGATATCACTCAGTATGAGGCACAGGAGCATTATGGATATCACTCAGTATGAGGCACAGGAGCATTATGGATATCACTCAGTATGAGGCACTGGAGCATTATGGATATCACTCAGTATGAGGCACAGGAGCATTATGGATATCACTCAGTATGAGGCACAGGAGCATTATGGATATCACTCAGTATGAGGCACAGGAGCATTATGGATATCACTCAGCATGAGGCTCAGAAGCATTATGGATATCACTCAGTATGAGGCACAGGAGCATTATGGATATCACTCAGTATGAGGCACAGGAGCATTATGGATATCATTCAGTATGAGGCACAGATGCATTATGGTTATCACTCAGTATGAGGCACAGGATCATTATGGATATCACTCAGTATGAGGCACAGGAGCATTATGGATATCACTCAGTATGAGGCACAGGAGCATTATGGATATCACTCAGTATGAGGCACTGGAGCATTATGGATATCACTCAGTATGAGGCACAGGAGCATTATGGATATCACTCAGTATGAGGCACAGGAGCATTATGGATATCACTCAGTATGAGGCACAGGAGCATTATGGATATCACTCAGTATGAGGCTCAGAAGCATTATGGATATCACTCAGTATGAGGCACAGGAGCATTATGGATATCACTCAGTATGAGGCACAGGAGCATTATGGATATCACTCAGTATGAGGCACAGGAGCATTATGGATATCACTCAGTATGAGGCACAGGAGCATTATGGATATCATTCAGTATGAGGCACAGATGCATTATGGTTATCACTCAGTATGAGGCACAGGATCATTATGGATATCACTCAGTATGAGGCACAGGAGCATTATGGATATCACTCAATATGAGGCACAGGAGCATTATGGATATCACTAAGTATGAGGCTCAGAAGCATTATGGATATCACTCAGTATGAGGCACAGGAGCATTATGGATATCACTCAGTATGAGGCACTGGAGCATTATGGATATCACTCAGTATGAGGCACAGGAGCATTATGGATATCACTCAGTATGAGGCACAGGAGCATTATGGATATCACTCAGTATGAGGCACAGGAGCAATATAGATATCACTCAGTATGAGGCACAGGAGCATTATGGATATCACTCAGTATGAGGCACAGGAGCATTATGGATATCACTCAGTATGAGGCACAGAAGCATTATGGATATCACTCAGTATGAGGCACAGGAGCATTATGGATATCACTCAGTATGAGGCACAGGAGCATTATGGATATCACTCAGTATGAGGCACAGAAGCATTATGGATATCACTCAGTAGGAGGCACAGGAGCATTATGGATATCACTCACTATGAGGCACAGAAGCATTATGGATATCACTCAGTAGGAGGCACAGGAGCATTATGGATATCACTCAGTAGGAGGCACAGGAGCATTATGGATATCACTAAGTATGAGGCACAGGAGCATTATGGATATCCCTCAGTATGAGGCACAGGAGCATTATGGATATCACTCAGTATGAGGCACAGAAGCATTATGGATATCACTCAGTATGAGGTGCAGGAGCATTATGGATATCACTCAGTATGAGGCACTGGAGCATTATGGATATCACTCAGTATGAGGCTCAGAAGCATTATGGATATCACTCAGTATGAGGCACAGAAGCATTATGGATATCACTCAGTATGAGGCGCAGGAGCATTATGGATATCACTCAGTATGAGGCACAGAAGCATTATGGATATCACTCAGTATGAGGCACAGGAGCATTATGGATATCACTCAGTATGAGGCGCAGGAGCATTATGGATATCACTCAGTATGAGGCGCAGGAGCATTATGGATATCACTCAGTATGAGGCGCAGGAGCATTATGGATATCACTCAGTATGAGGCGCAGGAGCATTATGGATATCACTCAGTATGAGGCTCAGAAGCATTATGGATATCACTCAGTATGAGGCACAGGAGCATTATGGATATCACTCAGTATGAGGCACAGGAGCATTATGGATATCACTCAGTATGAGGCACAGGATCATTATGGATATCACTCAGTATGAGGCACAGGAGCATTATGGATATCACTCAGTATGAGGCACAGGAGCATTATGGATATCACTCAGTATGAGGCTCAGAAGCATCATGGATATCACTCAGTATGAGGCACAGGAGCATTATGGATATCACTCAGTATGAGGCACTGGAGCATTATGGATATCACTCAGTATGAGGCGCAGGAGCATTATGGATATCACTCAGTATGAGGCGCAGGAGCATTATGGATATCACTCAGTATGAGGCGCAGGAGCATTATGGATATCACTCAGTATGAGGCTCAGAAGCATTATGGATATCACTCAGTATGAGGCACAGGAGCATTATGGATATCACTCAGTATGAGGCTCAGGAGCATTATGGATATCACTCAGTATGAGGCACAGGATCATTATGGATATCACTCAGTATGAGGCACAGGAGCATTATGGATATCACTCAGTATGAGGCACAGGAGCATTATGGATATCACTCAGTATGAGGCTCAGAAGCATTATGGATATCACTCAGTATGAGGCACAGGAGCATTATGGATATCACTCAGTATGAGGCGCTGGAGCATTATGGATATCACTCAGTATGAGGCACAGGAGCATTATGGATATCACTCAGTATGAGGCACAGGAGCATTATGGATATCACTCAGTATGAGGCTCAGAAGCATTATGGATATCACTCAGTATGAGGCACAGGAGCATTATGGATATCACTCAGTATGAGGCACAGGAGCATTATGGATATCACTCAGTATGAGGCACAGAAGCATTATGGATATCACTCAGTATGAGGCACAGGAGCATTATGGATATCACTCAGTATGAGGCACAGGAGCATTATGGATATCACTCAGTATGAGGCACAGAAGCATTATGGATATCACTCAGTATGAGGCACAGGAGCATTATGGATATCACTCAGTATGAGGCACAGGAGCATTATGGATATCACTCAGTATGAGGCACAGGAGCATTATGGATATCACTCAGTGAGAGGCACAGAAGCATTATGGATAGCACTCAGTATGAGGCACAGGAGCATTATGGATATCACTCAGTATGAGGCACAGGAGCATTATGGATATCACTCAGTATGAGGCACAGGAGCATTATGGATATCACTCAGTATGAGGCACTGATGCATTATGGTTATCACTCAGTATGAGGCACAGGAGCATTATGGATATCACTCAATATGAGGCACAGGAGCATTATGGATATCACTCAGTATGAGTCATATAAGAATTATGGATATCACTCAGTATGAAGCGCAGGAGCATTATGGATATCACTCAGTATGAGGCACAGGAGCATTATGGATATCACTCAGTATGAGGCACAGGAGCATTATGGATATCACTCAGTATGAGGCGCAGGAGCATTATGGATATCACTCAGTATGAGGCTCAGAAGCATTATAGATATCACTCAGTATGAGGCGCAGGAGCATTATGGATATCACTCAGTATGAGGCACAGGAGCATTATGGATATCACTCAGTATGAGGCACAGGAGCATTATGGATATCATTCAGTATGAGGCACAGATGCATTATTGTTATCACTCAGTATGAGGCACAGGAGCATTATGGATATCACTCAGTATGAGGCACAGGAGCATTATGGATATCACTCAGTATGAGGCACAGGAGCATTATGGATATCACTCAGTATGAGGCTCAGAAGCATTATGGATATCACTCAGTATGAGGCACAGGAGCATTATGGATATCACTCAGTATAAGGCACAGAAGCATTATGGATATCACTCAGTAGGAGACACAGGAGCATTATGGATATCACTAAGTATGAGGCACAGGAGCATTATGGATATCACTCAGTATGAGGCACAGGAGCATTATGGATATCACTCAGTATGAGGCACAGAAGCATTATGGATATCACTCAGTAGGAGGCACAGGAGCATTATGGATATCACTCACTATGAGGCACAGAAGCATTATGGATATCACTCAGTAGGAGGCACAGGAGCATTATGGATATCACTCAGTAGGAGGCACAGGAGCATTATGGATATCACTAAGTATGAGGCACAGGAGCATTATGGATATCCCTCAGTATGAGGCACAGGAGCATTATGGATATCACTCAGTATGAGGCACAGAAGCATTATGGATATCACTCAGTATGAGGCGCAGGAGCATTATGGATATCACTCAGTATGAGGCGCAGGAGCATTATGGATATCACTCAGTATGAGGCTCAGAAGCATTATGGATATCACTCAGTATGAGGCACAGAAGCATTATGGATATCACTCAGTATGAGGCACAGGAGCATTATGGATATCACTCAGTATGAGGCACAGAAGCATTATGGATATCACTCAGTATGAGGCACAGGAGCATTATGGATATCACTCAGTATGAGGCACAGGAGCATTATGGATATCACTCAGTATGAGGCGCAGGAGCATTATGGATATCACTCAGTATGAGGCGCAGGAGCATTATGGATATCACTCAGTATGAGGCGCAGGAGCATTATGGATATCACTCAGTATGAGGCTCAGAAGCATTATGGATATCACTCAGTATGAGGCACAGGAGCATTATGGATATCACTCAGTATGAGGCACAGGAGCATTATGGATATCACTCAGTATGAGGCGCAGGAGCATTATGGATATCACTCAGTATGAGGCGCAGGAGCATTATGGATATCACTCAGTATGAGGCTCAGAAGCATTATGGATATCACTCAGTATGAGGCACAGGAGCATTATGGATATCACTCAGTATGAGGCACAGGAGCATTATGGATATCACTCAGTATGAGGCACAGGATCATTATGGATATCACTCAGTATGAGGCACAGGAGCATTATGGATATCACTCAGTATGAGGCACAGGAGCATTATGGATATCACTCAGTATGAGGCTCAGAAGCATTATGGATATCACTCAGTATGAGGCACAGGAGCATTATGGATATCACTCAGTATGAGGCACTGGAGCATTATGGATATCACTCAGTATGAGGCGCAGGAGCATTATGGATATCACTCAGTATGAGGCGCAGGAGCATTATGGATATCACTCAGTATGAGGCGCAGGAGCATTATGGATATCACTCAGTATGAGGCTCAGAAGCATTATGGATATCACTCAGTATGAGGCTCAGAAGCATTATGGATATCACTCAGTATGAGGCACAGATGCATTATGGTTATCACTCAGTATGAGGCTCAGAAGCATTATGGATATCACTCAGTATGAGGCGCAGGAGCATTATGGATATCACTCAGTATGAGGCGCAGGAGCATTATGGATATCACTCAGTATGAGGCGCAGGAGCATTATGGATATCACTCAGTATGAGGCGCAGGAGCATTATGGATATCACTCAGTATGAGGCTCAGAAGCATTATGGATATCACTCAGTATGAGGCACAGATGCATTATGGTTATCACTCAGTATGAGGCTCAGAAGCATTATGGATATCACTCAGTATGAGGCACACGAGCATTATGGATATCACTCAGTATGAGGCTCAGAAGCATTATGGATATCACTCAGTATGAGGCACAGGAGCATTATGGATATCACTCAGTATGAGGCACAGGAGCATTATGGATATCACTCAGTATGAGGCACAGAAGCATTATTGATATCACTCAGTAGGAGGCACAGGAGCATTATGGATATCACTCACTATGAGGCACAGAAGCATTATGGATATCACTCAGTAGGAGGCACAGGAGCATTATGGATATCACTCAGTAGGAGGCACAGGAGCATTATGGATATCACTAAGTATGAGGCACAGGAGCATTATGGATATCCCTCAGTATGAGGCACAGGAGCATTATGGATATCACTCAGTATGAGGCACAGAAGCATTATGGATATCACTCAGTATGAGGTGCAGGAGCATTATGGATATCACTCAGTATGAGGCGCAGGAGCATTATGGATATCACTCAGTATGAGGCTCAGAAGCATTATGGATATCACTCAGTATGAGGCACAGAAGCATTATGGATATCACTCAGTATGAGGCACAGGAGCATTATGGATATCACTCAGTATGAGGCACAGAAGCATTATGGATATCACTCAGTATGAGGCACAGGAGCATTATGGATATCACTCAGTATGAGGCACAGGAGCATTATGGATATCACTCAGTATGAGGCGCAGGAGCATTATGGATATCACTCAGTATGAGGCGCAGGAGCATTATGGATATCACTCAGTATGAGGCATATAAGCATTATGGATATCACTCAGTATGAAGCACAGGAGCATTATTGTTATCACTCAGTATGAGGCACAGAAGCATTATGGATATCACTCAGTATGAGGCACAGGAGCATTATGGATATCACTCAGTATGAGGCACAGATGCATTATGGATATCACTCAGTATGAGGCACAGAAGCATTAAGGTTATCACTCAGTATGAGGCACAGGAGCATTATGGATATCACTCAGTATGAGACGCAGGAGCATTATGGATATCACTCAGTATGAGGCGCAGGAGCATTATGGATATCGCTCAGTATGAGGCACAGGAGCATTATGGATATCACTCAGTATGAGGCACAGATGCATTATGGTTATCACTCAGTATGAGGCACAGGAGCATTATGGATATCACTCAGTATGAGACGCAGGAGTATTATGGATATCACTCAATATGAGGCACAGGAGCATTATGGATATCACTCAGTATGAGGCATATAAGCATTATGGATATCACTCAGTATGAGGCACAGGAGCATTATGGATATCACTCAGTATGAGGCACAGGAGCATTATGGATATCACTCAGTATGAGGCACAGATGCATTATGGATATCACTCAGTATGAGGCACAGAAGCATTATAGTTATCACTCAGTATGAGGCACAGGAGCATTATGGATATCACTCAGTATGAGGCACAGAAGCATTATGGTTATCACTCAGTATGAGGCACAGGAGCATTATGGTTATCACTCAGTATGAGGCACAGGAGCATTATGGATATCACTCAGTATGAGGCACAGAAACATTATGGATATCACTCAGTAGGAGGCACAGGAGCATTATGGATATCACTCACTATGAGGCACAGAAGCATTATGGATATCACTCAGTAGGAGGCACAGGAGCATTATGGATATCACTCAGTAGGAGGCACAGGAGCATTATGGATATCACTAAGTATGAGGCACAGGAGCATTATGGATATCCCTCAGTATGAGGCACAGGAGCATTATGGATATCACTCAGTATGAGGCACAGAAGCATTATGGATATCACTCAGTATGAGGCGCAGGAGCATTATGGATATCACTCAGTATGAGGCGCAGGAGCATTATGGATATCACTCAGTATGAGGCTCAGAAGCATTATGGATATCACTCAGTATGAGGCACAGAAGCATTATGGATATCACTCAGTATGAGGCACAGGAGCATTATGGATATCACTCAGTATGAGGCACAGGAGCATTATGGATATCACTCAGTATGAGGCACAGGAGCATTATGGATATCACTCAGTATGAGGCTCAGAAGCATTATGGATATCACTCAGTATGAGGCGCAGGAGCATTATGGATATCACTCAGTATGAGGCGCAGGAGCATTATGGATATCACTCAGTATGAGGCGCAGGAGCATTATGGATATCACTCAGTATGAGGCTCAGAAGCATTATGGATATCACTCAGTATGAGGCACAGGAGCATTATGGATATCACTCAGTATGAGGCACAGGAGCATTATGGATATCACTCAGTATGAGGCTCAGAAGCATTATGGATATCACTCAGTATGAGGCACAGGAGCATTATGGATATCACTCAGTATGAGGCACTGGAGCATTATGGATATCACTCAGTATGAGGCGCAGGAGCATTATGGATATCACTCAGTATGAGGCGCAGGAGCATTATGGATATCACTCAGTATGAGGCGCAGGAGCATTATGGATATCACTCAGTATGAGGCTCAGAAGCATTATGGATATCACTCAGTATGAGGCACAGGAGCATTATGGATATCACTCAGTATGAGGCACAGGAGCATTATGGATATCACTCAGTATGAGGCACAGGATCATTATGGATATCACTCAGTATGAGGCACAGGAGCATTATGGATATCACTCAGTATGAGGCACAGGAGCATTATGGATATCACTCAGTATGAGGCTCAGAAGCATTATGGATATCACTCAGTATGAGGCACAGGATCATTATGGATATCACTCAGTATGAGGCACTGGAGCATTATGGATATCACTCAGTATGAGGCACAGGAGCATTATGGATATCACTCAGTATGAGGCACAGAAGCATTATGGATATCACTCAGTATGAGGCACAGGAGCATTATGGATATCACTCAGTATGAGGCTCAGAAGCATTATGGATATCACTCAGTATGAGGCACAGGAGCATTATGGATATCACTCAGTATGAGGCACAGGAGCATTATGGATATCACTCAGTATGAGGCACAGAAGCATTATGGATATCACTCAGTATGAGGCACAGGAGCATTATGGATATCACTCAGTATGAGGCACAGAAGCATTATGGATATCACTCAGTAGGAGGCACAGGAGCATTATGGATATCACTCAGTATGAGGCACAGAAGCATTATGGATATCACTCAGTAGGAGGCACAGGAGCATTATGGTTATCACTCAGTATAAGGCACAGAAGCATTATGGATATCACTCAGTAGGAGACACAGGAGCATTATGGATATCACCAAGTATGAGGCACAGGAGCATTATGGATATCACTGAGTATGAGGCACAGGAGCATTATGGATATCACTCAGTATGAGGCACAGAAGCATTATGGATATCACTCAGTATGAGGCACAGGAGCATTATGGATATCACTCAGTATGAGGCACAGGAGCATTATGGATATCACTCAGTATGAGGCACAGGAGCATTATGGATATCACTCAGTATGAGGCTCAGAAGCATTATGGATATCACTCAGTATGAGGCACAGGAGCATTATGGATATCACTCAGTATGAGGCACTGGAGCATTATGGATATCACTCAGTATGAGGCACAGGAGCATTATGGATATCACTCAGTATGAGGCACAGGAGCATTATGGATATCACTCAGTATGAGGCACAGGAGCATTATGGATATCACTCAGTATGAGGCTCAGAAGCATTATGGATATCACTCAGTATGAGGCACAGGAGCATTATGGATATCACTCAGTATGAGGCACAGGAGCATTATGGATATCACTCAGTATGAGGCACAGAAGCATTATGGATATCACTCAGTATGAGGCACAGGAGCATTATGGATATCACTCAGTATGAGGCACAGAAGCATTATGGATATCACTCAGTAGGAGGCACAGGAGCATTATGGATATCACTCAGTATGAGGCACAGAAGCATTATGGATATCACTCAGTAGGAGGCACAGGAGCATTATGGATATCACTCAGTATAAGGCACAGAAGCATTATGGATATCACTCAGTAGGAGACACAGGAGCATTATGGATATCACCAAGTATGAGGCACAGGAGCATTATGGATATCACTGAGTATGAGGCACAGGAGCATTATGGATATCACTCAGTATGAGGCACAGAAGCATTATGGATATCACTCAGTATGAGGCACAGGAGCATTATGGATATCACTCAGTATGAGGCACAGGAGCATTATGGATATCACTCAGTATGAGGCACAGGAGCATTATGGATATCACTCAGTATGAGGCACAGAAGCATTATGGATATCACTCAGTATGAGGCACAGGAGCATTATGGATATCACTCAGTATGAGGCACAGGAGCATTATGGATATCACTCAGTATGAGGCACAGGAGCATTATGGATATCACTCAGTATGAGGCGCAGGAGCATTATGGATATCACTCAGTATGAGGCTCAGAAGCATTATGGATATCACTCAGTATGAGGCGCAGGAGCATTATGGATATCACTCAGTATGAGGCACAGGAGCATTATGGATATCACTCAGTATGAGGCACAGGAGCATTATGGATATCATTCAGTATGAGGCACAGATGCATTATTGTTATCACTCAGTATGAGGCACAGGAGCATTATGGATATCACTCAGTATGAGGCGCAGGAGCATTATGGATATCACTCAGTATGAGGCACAGGAGCATTATGGATATCACTCAGTATGAGGCACAGGAGCATTATGGATATCACTCAGTATGAGGCGCAGGAGCATTATGGATATCACTCAGTATGAGGCTCAGAAGCATTATGGATATCACTCAGTATGAGGCGCAGGAGCATTATGGATATCTCTCAGTATGAGGCACAGGAGCATTATGGATATCACTCAGTATGAGGCACAGGAGCATTATGGATATCATTCAGTATGAGGCACAGATGCATTATTGTTATCACTCAGTATGAGGCACAGGAGCATTATGGATATCACTCAGTATGAGGCGCAGGAGCATTATGGATATCACTCAGTATGAGGCACAGGAGCATTATGGATATCACTCAGTATGAGGCACAGGAGCATTATGGATATCATTCAGTATGAGGCACAGATGCATTATTGTTATCACTCAGTATGAGGCACAGGAGCATTATGGATATCACTCAGTATGAGGCGCAGGAGCATTATGGATATCACT
Organism: Ranitomeya imitator; assembly: GCF_032444005.1. Taxonomy (NCBI): domain Eukaryota; kingdom Metazoa; phylum Chordata; class Amphibia; order Anura; family Dendrobatidae; genus Ranitomeya; species Ranitomeya imitator. Next base: position 472,426,490 of record NC_091283.1, read on the forward strand.
CAGTATGAGGCTCAGAAGCATTATGGATATCACTCAGTATGAGGCGCAGGAGCATTATGGATATCACTCAGTATGAGGCACAGGAGCATTATGGATATCACTCAGTATGAGGCACAGGAGCATTATGGATATCATTCAGTATGAGGCACAGATGCATTATTGTTATCACTCAGTATGAGGCACAGGAGCATTATGGATATCACTCAGTATGAGGCACAGGAGCATTATGGATATCACTCAGTATGAGGCACAGGAGCATTATGGATATCACTCAGTATGAGGCTCAGAAGCATTATGGATATCACTCAGTATGAGGCACAGGAGCATTATGGATATCACTCAGTATAAGGCACAGAAGCATTATGGATATCACTCAGTAGGAGACACAGGAGCATTATGGATATCACTAAGTATGAGGCACAGGAGCATTATGGATATCACTCAGTATGAGGCACAGGAGCATTATGGATATCACTCAGTATGAGGCACAGAAGCATTATGGATATCACTCAGTATGAGGCACAGGAGCATTATGGATATCACTCAGTATGAGGCACAGGAGCATTATGGATATCACTCAGTATGAGGCACAGGAGCATTATGGATATCACTCAGTATGAGGCACAGAAGCATTATGGATATCACTCAGTATGAGGCACAGGAGCATTATGGATATCACTCAGTATGAGGCACAGGAGCATTATGGATATCACTCAGTATGAGGCACAGGAGCATTATGGATATCACTCAGTATGAGGCACTGATGCATTATGGTTATCACTCAGTATGAGGCAAAGGAGCATTATGGATATCACTCAATATGAGGCACAGGAGCATTATGGATATCACTCAGTATGAGTCATATAAGAATTATGGATATCACTCAGTATGAGGCGCAGGAGCATTATGGATATCACTCAGTGTGAGGCACAGGAGCATTATGGATATCACTCAGTATGAGGCACAGGAGCATTATGGATATCACTCAGTATGAGGCGCAGGAGCATTATGGATATCACTCAGTATGAGGCACAGGAGCATTATGGATATCACTCAGTATGAGGCACAGAAGCATTATGGATATCACTCAGTATGAGGCACAGGAGCATTATGGATATCACTCAGTATGAGGCACAGGAGCATTATGGATATCACTCAGTATAAGGCACAGGAGCATTATGGATATCACTCAGTATGAGGCACAGAAGCATTATGGATATCACTCAGTATGAGGCGCAGGAGCATTATGGATATCACTCAGTATGAGGCACAGGAGCATTATGGATATCACTCAGTATGAGGCACAGGAGCATTATGGATATCATTCAGTATGAGGCACAGATGCATTATGGTTATCACTCAGTATGAGGCACAGGAGCATTATGGATATCACTCAGTATGAGGCACAGGAGCATTATGGATATCACTCAGTATGAGGCACAGGAGCATTATGGATATCACTCAGTATGAGGCTCAGATCCATTATGGATATCACTCAGTATGAGGCACAGGAGCATTATGGATATCACTCAGTATGAGGCACAGGAGCATTATGGATATCACTCAGTATGAGGCACAGGAGCATTATGGATATCACTCAGTAGGAGGCACAGAAGCATTATGGATATCACTCAGTATGAGGCACAGGAGCATTATGGATATCACTCAGTATGAGGCACAGGAGCATTATGGATATCACTCAGTATGAGGCACAGGAGCATTATGGATATCACTCAGTATGAGGCACTGATGCATTATGGTTATCACTCAGTATGAGGCAAAGGAGCATTATGGATATCACTCAGTATGAGGCGCAGGAGCATTATGGATATCACTCAGTATGAGTCATATAAGAATTATGGATATCACTCAGTATGAGGCGCAGGAGCATTATGGATATCACTCAGTGTGAGGCACAGGAGCATTATGGATATCACTCAGTATGAGGCACAGGAGCATTATGGATATCACTCAGTATGAGGCGCAGGAGCATTATGGATATCACTCAGTATGAGGCTCAGAAGCATTATGGATATCACTCAGTATGAGGCGCAGGAGCATTATGGATATCACTCAGTATGAGGCACAGGAGCATTATGGATATCACTCAGTATGAGGCACAGGAGCATTATGGATATCATTCAGTATGAGACACAGATGCATTATGGTTATCACTCAGTATGAGGCACAGGAGCATTATGGATATCACTCAGTATGAGGCACAGGAGCATTATGGATATCACTCAGTATGAGGCACAGGAGCATTATGGATATCACTCAGTATGAGGCTCAGATCCATTATGGATATCACTCAGTATGAGGCACAGGAGCATTATGGATATCACTCAGTATGAGGCACAGGAGCATTATGGATATCACTCAGTATGAGGCACAGGAGCATTATGGATATCACTCAGTATGAGGCACGGGAGCATTATGGATATCACTCAGTATGAGGCACGGGAGCATTATAGATATCACTCAGTATGAGGCTCAGAAGCATTATGGATATCACTCAGTATGAGGCACAGGAGCATTATGGATATCACTCAGTATGAGGCACAGGAGCATTATGGATATCACTCAGCATGAGGCACAGAAGCATTATGGATATCACTCAGTATGAGGCACAGGAGCATTATGGATATCATTCAGTATGAGGCACAGGAGCATTATGGATATCATTCAGTATGAGGCACAGAAGCATTATGGATATCACTCAGTATGAGGCACAGGAGCATTATGGATATCACTCAGTATGAGGCACAGAAGCATTATGGATATCACTCAGTAGGAGGCACAGGAGCATTATGGATATCACTCAGTATGAGGCACAGAAGCATTATGGATATCACTCAGTATGAGGCACAGAAGCATTATGGATATCACTCAGTAGGAGGCACAGGAGCATTATGGATATCACTCAGTATGAGGCACAGAAGCATTATGGATATCACTCAGTAGGAGGCACAGGAGCATTATGGATATCACTCAGTATGAGGCACAGGAGCATTATGGATATCACTCAGTAGGAGGCACAGGAGCATTATGGATATCACTCAGTATGAGGCACAGGAGCATTATGGATATCACTCAGTATGAGGCACAGGAGCATTATGGATATCACTCAGTATGAGGCACAGAAGCATTATGGATATCACTCAGTATGAGGCACAGGAGCATTATGGATATCACTCAGTATGAGGCACAGGAGCATTATGGATATCACTCAGTATGAGGCACAGGAGCATTATGGATACCACTCAGTATGAGGCAAAGGAGCATTATGGATATCACTCAGTATGAGGCACAGAAGCATTATGGATATCACTCAGTATGAGGCACAGGAGCATTATGGATATCACTCAGTATGAGGCACAGGAGCATTATGGATATCACTCAGTATGAGGCACAGGAGCATTATGGATATCACTCAGTATGAGGCACAGATGCATTATGGTTATCATTCAGTATGAGGCACAGGAGCATTATGGATATCACTCAATATGAGGCACAGGAGCATTATGGATATCACTCAGTATGAGGCATATAAGCATTATGGATATCACTCAGTATGAAGCACAGGAGCATTATTGGTATCACTCAGTATGAGGCACAGAAGCATTATGGATATCACTCAGTATGAGGCTCAGAAGCATTATGGATATCACTCAGTATGAGGCACAGATGCATTATGGATATCACTCAGTATGAGGCACAGAAGCATTATGGTTATCACTCAGTATGAGGCACAGGAGCATTATGGATATCACTCAGTATGAGACGCAGGAGCATTATGGATATCACTCAGTATAAGACGCAGGAGCATTATGGATATCGCTTAGTATGAGGCACAGGAGCATTATGGATATCACTCAGTATGAGGCACAGATGCATTATGGTTATCACTCAGTATGAGGCACAGGAGCATTATGGATATCACTCAGTATGAGAGCAGGAGTATTATGGATATCACTCAATATGAGGCACAGGAGCATTATGGATATCACTCAGTATGAGGCATATAAGCATTATGGATATCACTCAGTATGAGGCACAGGAGCATTATGGATATCACTCAGTATGAGGCACAAGAGCATTATGGATATCACTCAGTATGAGGCACAGAAGCATTATGGATATCACTCAGTATGAGGCACAGGAGCATTATGGATATCACTCAGTATGAGGCACAGAAGCATTATGGATATCACTCAGTAGGAGGCACAGGAGCATTATGGATATCACTCAGTATGAGGCACAGAAGCATTATGGATATCACTCAGTAGGAGGCACAGGAGCATTATGGATATCACTCAGTATAAGGCACAGAAGCATTATGGATATCACTCAGTATGAGGCACAGGAGCATTATGGATATCACTCAGTATGAGGCACAGGAGCATTATGGATATCACTCAGTATGAGGCACAGGAGCATTATGGATATCACTCAGTATGTGGCTCAGAAGCATTATGGATATCACTCAGTATGAGGCACAGGAGCATTATGGATATCACTCAGTATGAGGCACTGGAGCATTATGGATATCACTCAGTATGAGGCACAGGAGCATTATGGATATCACTCAGTATGAGGCACAGGAGCATTATGGATATCACTCAGTATGAGGCACAGGAGCATTATGGATATCACTCAGTATGAGGCTCAGAAGCATTATGGATATCACTCAGTATGAGGCACAGGAGCATTATGGATATCACTCAGTATGAGGCACAGGAGCATTATGGATATCACTCAGTATGAGGCACAGAAGCATTATGGATATCACTCAGTATGAGGCACAGGAGCATTATGGATATCACTCAGTATGAGGCACAGAAGCATTATGGATATCACTCAGTAGGAGGCACAGGAGCATTATGGATATCACTCAGTATGAGGCACAGAAGCATTATGGATATCACTCAGTAGGAGGCACAGGAGCATTATGGATATCACTCAGTATAAGGCACAGAAGCATTATGGATATCACTCAGTAGGAGACACAGGAGCATTATGGATATCACCAAGTATGAGGCACAGGAGCATTATGGATATCACTGAGTATGAGGCACAGGAGCATTATGGATATCACTCAGTATGAGGCACAGAAGCATTATGGATATCACTCAGTATGAGGCACAGGAGCATTATGGATATCACTCAGTATGAGGCACAGGAGCATTATGGATATCACTCAGTATGAGGCACAGGAGCATTATGGATATCACTCAGTATGAGGCACAGAAGCATTATGGATATCACTCAGTATGAGGCACAGGAGCATTATGGATATCACTCAGTATGAGGCACAGGAGCATTATGGATATCACTCAGTATGAGGCACAGGAGCATTATGGATATCACTCAGTATGAGGCACTGATGCATTATGGTTATCACTCAGTATGAGGCACAGGAGCATTATGGATATCACTCAATATGAGGCACAGGAGCATTATGGATATCACTCAGTATGAGTCATATAAGAATTATGGATATCACTCAGTATGAGGCGCAGGAGCATTATGGATATCACTCAGTATGAGGCACAGGAGCATTATGGATATCACTCAGTATGAGGCACAGGAGCATTATGGATATCACTCAGTATGAGGCGCAGGAGCATTATGGATATCACTCAGTATGAGGCTCAGAAGCATTATGGATATCACTCAGTATGAGGCGCAGGAGCATTATGGATATCACTCAGTATGAGGCACAGGAGCATTATGGATATCACTCAGTATGAGGCACAGGAGCATTATGGATATCATTCAGTATGAGGCACAGATGCATTATTGTTATCACTCAGTATGAGGCACAGGAGCATTATGGATATCACTCAGTATGAGGCGCAGGAGCATTATGGATATCACTCAGTATGAGGCACAGGAGCATTATGGATATCACTCAGTATGAGGCACAGGAGCATTATGGATATCATTCAGTATGAGGCACAGATGCATTATTGTTATCACTCAGTATGAGGCACAGGAGCATTATGGATATCACTCAGTATGAGGCGCAGGAGCATTATGGATATCACTCAGTATGAGGCTCAGAAGCATTATGGATATCACTCAGTATGAGGCGCAGGAGCATTATGGATATCACTCAGTATGAGGCACAGGAGCATTATGGATATCACTCAGTATGAGGCACAGGAGCATTATGGATATCATTCAGTATGAGGCACAGATGCATTATTGTTATCACTCAGTATGAGGCACAGGAGCATTATGGATATCACTCAGTATGAGGCACAGGAGCATTATGGATATCACTCAGTATGAGGCACAGGAGCATTATGGATATCACTCAGTATGAGGCTCAGAAGCATTATGGATATCACTCAGTATGAGGCACAGGAGCATTATGGATATCACTCAGTATAAGGCGCAGAAGCATTATGGATATCACTCAGTAGGAGACACAGGAGCATTATGGATATCACTAAGTATGAGGCACAGGAGCATTATGGATATCACTCAGTATGAGGCACAGGAGCATTATGGATATCACTCAGTATGAGGCACAGAAGCATTATGGATATCACTCAGTATGAGGCACAGGAGCATTATGGATATCACTCAGTATGAGGCACAGGAGCATTATGGATATCACTCAGTATGAGGCACAGGAGCATTATGGATATCACTCAGTATGAGGCACAGAAGCATTATGGATATCACTCAGTATGAGGCACAGGAGCATTATGGATATCACTCAGTATGAGGCACAGGAGCATTATGGATATCACTCAGTATGAGGCACAGGAGCATTATGGATATCACTCAGTATGAGGCACTGATGCATTATGGTTATCACTCAGTATGAGGCAAAGGAGCATTATGGATATCACTCAATATGAGGCACAGGAGCATTATGGATATCACTCAGTATGAGTCATATAAGAATTATGGATATCACTCAGTATGAGGCGCAGGAGCATTATGGATATCACTCAGTGTGAGGCACAGGAGCATTATGGATATCACTCAGTATGAGGCACAGGAGCATTATGGATATCACTCAGTATGAGGCGCAGGAGCATTATGGATATCACTCAGTATGAGGCACAGGAGCATTATGGATATCACTCAGTATGAGGCACAGAAGCATTATGGATATCACTCAGTATGAGGCACAGGAGCATTATGGATATCACTCAGTATGAGGCACAGGAGCATTATGGATATCACTCAGTATAAGGCACAGGAGCATTATGGATATCACTCAGTATGAGGCACAGAAGCATTATGGATATCACTCAGTATGAGGCGCAGGAGCATTATGGATATCACTCAGTATGAGGCACAGGAGCATTATGGATATCACTCAGTATGAGGCACAGGAGCATTATGGATATCATTCAGTATGAGGCACAGATGCATTATGGTTATCACTCAGTATGAGGCACAGGAGCATTATGGATATCACTCAGTATGAGGCACAGGAGCATTATGGATATCACTCAGTATGAGGCACAGGAGCATTATGGATATCACTCAGTATGAGGCTCAGATCCATTATGGATATCACTCAGTATGAGGCACAGGAGCATTATGGATATCACTCAGTATGAGGCACAGGAGCATTATGGATATCACTCAGTATGAGGCACAGGAGCATTATGGATATCACTCAGTATGAGGCACAGAAGCATTATGGATATCACTCAGTATGAGGCACAGGAGCATTATGGATATCACTCAGTATGAGGCACAGGAGCATTATGGATATCACTCAGTATGAGGCACAGGAGCATTATGGATATCACTCAGTATGAGGCACTGATGCATTATGGTTATCACTCAGTATGAGGCAAAGGAGCATTATGGATATCACTCAATATGAGGCACAGGAGCATTATGGATATCACTCAGTATGAGTCATATAAGAATTATGGCTATCACTCAGTATGAGGCGCAGGAGCATTATGGATATCACTCAGTGTGAGGCACAGGAGCATTATGGATATCACTCAGTATGAGGCACAGGAGCATTATGGATATCACTCAGTATGAGGCGCAGGAGCATTATGGATATCACTCAGTATGAGGCTCAGAAGCATTATGGATATCACTCAGTATGAGGCGCAGGAGCATTATGGATATCACTCAGTATGAGGCACAGGAGCATTATGGATATCACTCAGTATGAGGCACAGGAGCATTATGGATATCATTCAGTATGAGACACAGATGCATTATGGTTATCACTCAGTATGAGGCACAGGAGCATTATGGATATCACTCAGTATGAGGCACAGGAGCATTATGGATATCACTCAGTATGAGGCTCAGATCCATTATGGATATCACTCAGTATGAGGCACAGGAGCATTATGGATATCACTCAGTATGAGGCACAGGAGCATTATGGATATCACTCAGTATGAGGCACAGGAGCATTATGGATATCACTCAGTATGAGGCACAGGAGCATTATGGATATCACTCAGTATGAGGCACGGGAGCATTATAGATATCACTCAGTATGAGGCTCAGAAGCATTATGGATATCACTCAGTATGAGGCACAGGAGCATTATGGATATCACTCAGTATGAGGCACAGGAGCATTATGGATATCACTCAGCATGAGGCACAGAAGCATTATGGATATCACTCAGTATGAGGCACAGGAGCATTATGGATATCATTCAGTATGAGGCACAGGAGCATTATGGATATCATTCAGTATGAGGCACAGAAGCATTATGGATATCACTCAGTATGAGGCACAGGAGCATTATGGATATCACTCAGTATGAGGCACAGAAGCATTATGGATATCACTCAGTAGGAGGCACAGGAGCATTATGGATATCACTCAGTATGAGGCACAGAAGCATTATGGATATCACTCAGTATGAGGCACAGAAGCATTATGGATATCACTCAGTAGGAGGCACAGGAGCATTATGGATATCACTCAGTATGAGGCACAGAAGCATTATGGATATCACTCAGTAGGAGGCACAGGAGCATTATGGATATCACTCAGTATGAGGCACAGGAGCATTATGGATATCACTCAGTAGGAGGCACAGGAGCATTATGGATATCACTCAGTATGAGGCACAGGAGCATTATGGATATCACTCAGTATGAGGCACAGGAGCATTATGGATATCACTCAGTATGAGGCACAGAAGCATTATGGATATCACTCAGTATGAGGCACAGGAGCATTATGGATATCACTCAGTATGAGGCACAGGAGCATTATGGATATCACTCAGTATGAGGCACAGGAGCATTATGGATACCACTCAGTATGAGGCACAGGAGCATTATGGATATCACTCAGTATGAGGCACAGAAGCATTATGGATATCACTCAGTATGAGGCACAGGAGCATTATGGATATCACTCAGTATGAGGCACAGGAGCATTATGGATATCACTCAGTATGAGGCACAGGAGCATTATGGATATCACTCAGTATGAGGCACAGATGCATTATGGTTATCATTCAGTATGAGGCACAGGAGCATTATGGATATCACTCAATATGAGGCACAGGAGCATTATGGATATCACTCAGTATGAGGCATATAAGCATTATGGATATCACTCAGTATGAAGCACAGGAGCATTATTGGTATCACTCAGTATGAGGCACAGAAGCATTATGGATATCACTCAGTATGAGGCACAGGAGCATTATGGATATCACTCAGTATGAGGCACAGATGCATTATGGATATCACTCAGTATGAGGCACAGAAGCATTATGGTTATCACTCAGTATGAGGCACAGGAGCATTATGGATATCACTCAGTATGAGACGCAGGAGCATTATGGATATCACTCAGTATGAGGCGCAGGAGCATTATGGATATCGCTCAGTATGAGGCACAGGAGCATTATGGATATCACTCAGTATGAGGCACAGATGCATTATGGTTATCACTCAGTATGAGGCACAGGAGCATTATGGATATCACTCAGTATGAGAGCAGGAGTATTATGGATATCACTCAATATGAGGCACAGGAGCATTATGGATATCACTCAGTATGAGGCATATAAGCATTATGGATATCACTCAGTATGAGGCACAGGAGCATTATGGATATCACTCAGTATGAGGCACAGGAGCATTATGGATATCACTCAGTATGAGGCACAGATGCATTATGGATATCACTCAGTATGAGGCACAGAAGCATTATGGTTATCACTCAGTATGAGGCACAGGAGCATTATGGATATCACTCAGTATGAGGCACAGAAGCATTATGGTTATCACTCAGTATGAGGCACAGGAGCATTATGGATATCACTCAGTATGAGGCACAGATGCATTATGGATATCACTCAGTATGAGGCACAGAAGCATTATGGATATCATTCAGTATGAGGCACAGGAGCATTATGGATATCACTCAGTATGAGTCACAGATGCATTATGGATATCACTCAGTATGAGGCACAGATGTATTATGGATATCACTCAGTATGAGGCACAGGAGCATTATGGATATCACTCAGTATGAGACGCAGGAGCATTATGGATATCACTCAGTATGAGGCGCAGGAGCATTATGGATATCACTCAGTAGGAGGCACAGAAGCATTATGGATATCACTCAGTATGAGGCATAGAAGCATTATGGATATCACTCAGTATGAGGCACAGAAGCAGTATGGATGTCACTCAGTATGAGGCGCAGAAGCATTATGGATATCACTCAGTATGAGGCACAGAAGCATTATGGATATCACTCACTAGGAGGCACAGAAGCATTATGGATATCACTCAGTATGAGGCACAGAAGCATTATGGATATCACTCAGTAGGAGGCACAGAAGCATTATGGATATCACTCAGTATGAGGCACAGAAGCATTATGGATATCACTCAGTATGAGGCATATAAGCATTATGGATATCACTCAGTATGAGGCACAGAAGCATTATGGATATCACTCAGTATGAGGCACAGAAGCATTATGGATATCACTCAGTAGGAGGCACAGAAGCATTATGGATATCACTCAGTATGAGACACAGGAGCATTATGGTTATCACTCAGTATGAGGCACAGAAGCATTATGGATATCACTCAGTATGAGGCACAGGAGCATTTTGGATTCTCCTCGTGTTCTCTCCCTCTCTCTCCTCGTGTTCTCTCCCTCTACTAACCTACCTTTGCCTGACATTGCCATCTCTGTGTGCGGTTCCACCATTACTCCAAAGCAACATGCCCGCTGCCTTGGGGTCATCCTTGATTCTGACCTTTCATTCACCCACCACATTCGATCACTGGCTCGCTCTTCTTACCTGCATCTCAAAAACATTTCTAGAATTCGCCCTTTTCTTACTTTCGACTCTGCAAAAACTCTTACTGTTTCACTTATTCATTCTCGTCTGGACTATTGTAACTCTCTACTAATCGGCCTCCCTCTTACCAAACTTTCCCCACTTCAATTATTTTGTAAGGCTGTTAAGGCTCGTTTCTCCTCCGCATTCAGATTTGGCAGGCCACTTACCCGGATAGGCATGGACAGGATGTCCCGCTTGACCACTTCAAAGAAAATCTTAATGGCAGGCACCAAAGAAAAAGATGGTGTTCTAAGTGATTTATTCCTGTGTGGGAACCTTCTCCTTTCCGAACCAGATTCATTTTCCTCCAACAGCTCCAGCAGATCTTGAAAGGTGCGGCGTTCATCCATAGGCATTGTCTGTAGGACATCAGGCCTATTGTACATGACCTGGAAACACGGGTATTACATACCTGGTAATGTGTTTTTTCATGAGACATGACGGCACCACGAGAGAGGGGATCCGCCCATCAAGGACAGGAAACCTTCAAGATAAAAGGGGCGGCTCCTCTCTCCACATCAGTTGTTTTACAGAGTACGAGAGGAACTCCGCTGGTTAGTGTACACATAAATAATACATCCTATACGGTTCTATTCACCGATACCCCAGGGAGTGTATAAAACAAATAATGCTAATAATGCACCCAACTAATGACGTGATCAAAAGGGTGGGAATATAAGGGTGCCGTCATGTCTCATGAAAAAACACATTACCAGGTATGTAATACCCGTGTTTTTCCATCATACATGACGGCACCACGAGAGAGTTACAGAGATTTGTATTCTCTTCTAGGGAGGGATCACTGCTTGTAACACTCTTCTCCCAAAAGTGAGATCAGAGGTAGCAGATAGGTTTAGTCTATAATGTTTAAAAAATGTAGACGGAGAGGACCAAGTGGCCGCCTTACAGATTTGGTCGATGGTAGCATCTGCTCTCTCCGCCCACGACGTCGCCATGGCCCTCGTGGAGTGGGCTTTCAGACCCTGTGGAACAACCCTGCCTGCACTACTATATGCTAGAATAATGGCCTCTCTCACCCATCTAGCTATAGTCTGTTTTGAGGCTTTAAGGCCCTTCCTTGACCCCTGGAACGAAACAAATAAAGCCCTCTGTTTCCTCCAGGATTTTGTACTCTCTAGATACTGTAGGATACATCTCCTAACGTCTAGGCAATGGAGTCTCTCCTCTTTTTTGTTACTAGGGTTGGGACAAAAAGAGGGTAGGGTTATATCCTGAGCTCTATGGAATCTCGATACCACTTTGGGGAGATATGCCGGATCTAATTTTAATACAACCCTATCGTCCATAATTTGTGTGTAAGGGGGGTCAGCTGACAACGCGTGTAAATCCCCCACCCTATGGGCCGATGTAAGTGCCACTAACAAAGCTGTTTTTAATGTTAGTATTTTATCAGAAGCTGTATTTAACGGCTCAAAGGGGCTCTCCGTCAGGGCTGTTAACACTAGATTTAGATCCCATGGTGGAGGAGTAGGAGATGGAACAGAGTCAGCTCTACTACAAGCTCGGATAAACCTCACCACCCACCTATTACTTGCCAGGTCACAGTTGAATAGGGCTGCTAAGGCTGAAATGTGTACTTTGAGGGTACTAACAGCTAACCCCAGATCTAAGCCCTTCTGCAGGAACTCCAGTATTGCCACTATCGGGACCTCCCCTTCCCGTATTGGCCCTGAGCTGGACAGGAATTTCTTCCATATCCTCCCATAGATCTTGGTCGTTACTGGTTTTCTGCTGCTGAGCAAGGTGGATATTAACCCAGCTGAGAACCCTTCTTTCTCTATTAACGACCGCTCAAATGCCAGGCTGTCAAATGAAGCCCGGAGTTCTGCGGGTGGTTGAAGGGACCCTGAGTTAGAAGGTCCTGGTCTTCCGGGAGAACCCACGGGTCCGTCACTGACATCACTCTCAGCCAGTAGAACCACGGTCTTTTCGGCCAGAAGGGCGCTATCACGATCACTCTGGCCTTGTCTTCCCTGATCTTCCTCAGAACCACTGGGATTAGACATATCGGTGGGAAGGCATACAGGAGTCCAGATGTCCATTTTATGCTGAAGGCGTCTACTGCCAACGGCCTGTCTGTAGGGTTCAGGGAGCAGAATTTTTGGACTTTCTTGTTGACTTTTGATGCAAAGAGGTCCACCCTGGGTTTTCCCTACATGTGCACTATCCGTTGAAAAACGGACTTTTTTAGGGACCATTCCCCTTGCCTCAAGTGGTTCCTGCTTAGAAAGTCTGCCTTTATGTTGTCCACACCTCGGATATGCAGGGCCGATAATGACAGGAAGTGCTTTTCGGCTAGAGACATGAGTCTTGTGGTTATGTGCATCAGTGCCCGAGAGCGGGTGCCTCCCTGGTGGTTCACGTATGCGACCGCTGTTCGGTTGTCCGATAGGACTCTCACATGATGCCCTGCCAAGTGTGGAAGTAATCTCTCTAGAGCCCTTTCTATTGCTAGGAGCTCCCACTCGTTTGAAGATAGATCTTTCTCCTCTTGAGCCCAGGGGTCTTGGACCCATAGTGTGTCTGAGTGAGCTCCCCATCCCCATGGACTGGCGTCCGTTGTGATTACCATGGAGGCTGTGAATGTCCAGGGAACTCCTCTGGGGGATGACTCTATCTGTAACCACCATCTGAGAGATTGGAGCACAGAGAGTGGGAGAGTGAGCTTCTGCTCTAAAGGCCCCTTCACATTAAGCGACGCTGCAGCGATACCGACAACGGTCCGGATCGCTGCAGCGTCGCTGTTTGGTCGCTGGAGAGCTGTCACACAGATCGCTCTCCAGCGACCAACGATGCCGGTAACCAGGGTAAACATCGGGTAACTAAGCGCAGGGCCGCGCTTAGTAACCCGATGTTTACCCTGGTTACCATCGTTAAAGTAAAAAAAAACAAACACTACATACTTACCTACAGCCGTCTGACCTCCAGCGCTGTGCTCTGCTCTTCTCCTGTACTGGCTGTGAGCACAGCGGCCGGAAAGCAGAGCGGTGATGTTACCGTTCTGCTTTCCGGCTGACCGACGCTCACAGCCAGTACAGGAGGAGTGCAGAGCACAGCGCTGGGGACAGACAGCGGTAGGTAAGTATGTAGTGTTTGTTTTTTTTTACTTTAACGATGGTAACCAGGGTAAACATCGGGTTACTAAGCGCGGCCCTGCGCTTAGTTACCCGATGTTTACCCTGGTTACCAGCGAAGACATCGCTGGATCGGTGTCACACACGCCGATTCAGCGATGTCAGCGGGAGAGCCAGCGACCAAAGAAAGGTCTGGCCCTCTAGCCCCGACCAACGACATCACAGCAGGATTCTGATCGCTGCTGCCTGTCACACTGGACGATATCGCTAGCGAGGACGCTGCAACGTCACGGATTGCTAGCGATATCGTTTAGTGTGAAGGTACCTTAACTGTCCCTGAAGTTCTCGGTCGTTCTGCAGCACACACCATTGCAGTTCTCTTGCATGGAACTGGGCCCATTTTACTGCCGGTATGCAGGAGGTTAGGGACCCCAACACCGACATGGCCCTTCTTAAGGTCATTTCCGGCTTTTTTAATGTGGCCATAATCATCTGTTTGATTTTTTCTTCTGGGAGGCGGCACTCCTGTGCCACGGAGTCTACCGTTATCCCCAGGAAATTCTGGATCATTGCCGGCTCTAACTTGGACTTCTTGAGATTTAGTTGCCATCCCAGTGTCTGAAGAGTGTCCATCACTATCCTGACCTGCTCCTGACAGTGAGAAAAGTTCTTTCCCACTATCAGGAAGTCGTCCAAGTAGGGAATTATTAGAGTGTCCTTTTCCCTGAGATGTGCTGTGACCTCTGCAATCAGCTTCGTAAATACGCGTGGAGCGGTTGCTATCCCAAAGGGCAGAGCCCTGTACTGGAAGTGACGCAGCTGGGACCCCATCTGAACTGCCACTCTGAGGAACTGACGATCTTGTTGTCTGATTGGGACGTGATAATAAGCGTCCTTGAGGTCGAGGACGGACATGTAGCCAGGGCCGGCTCCAGGTTTTCGAGGGCCCCGGGCGAAAGAGTCTCAGTGGGCCCCCCCTTTAACACATACCCCGATTTATGATGCACAGATACGGCAGAGAAATGTATAGTACAATGCCAGATTTCACTTCTTACATGAGTGACAGCTATTGTAGATTCTGCAGTGTATATATACAGGAGGAAAGGTGCTGTGCAGTGTATATATACAGGAGAGGTGCTGTGCAGTGTATATATACAGGAGGAAAGGTGCTGTGCAGTGTATATATACAGTAGAGGTGCTTTTCTGTTTTGAGTTTTTCTATGAAACAAAGACTTTTCTACATAAACAACGTTGTTTGGTTTTGCGGCCCCAACAGATCTGTGCTACAAAGTAACAGGCGGCTCGGGCATTAATGAGGGACCTGATGCTGAATCCTTTCCACAAACCCTAATGACCCAATTAGTGCCCCGTCATTAGAAGCTCATTAAACGCCTCCCTGTCCCAAGCAGTCATGTACAGTATGGGGGGATCCTGCAGCCCACCCCCTGACTGCTCCATACCATACACTGCCCTCTGTCGCTCTCACTATTATCCTGTGCATTTCTCTGTCATCGTTACCCCATGTTACACTTGTCACCCCCCACTACAGAGTAGCAGGGCAGCCAATGTCACCCCCTCCCGGACCCTAATGGCAGCAGGAAATGTCTGCTCCTCTATTGGGTTGGAACCTGATTTAATCAAGGAATAATGTGGATTTGTTGCCGGTGGCTGCAGGGGAAGGGTTAAGTGATGCCATGTCCTTGGTGGGAGCAGTGGCATCTGCTGGGACCTGGACAGACACAACCAATGTTGCTGTGACTGCACAGTGTGATGTGGAGGAGTGAAGCTGAGACTCCGGAGCAGAAATCACCCACATGCCAGCACTGGGCAGAGTCCCTCCAGTCACCAGCCTGGGGCCACGGGGCCCCAATGTACAGCCCACAGCTCAGTTTTATTCATGGCAGCAGCTCCCCTTCCTCCTGGCATCTGGTTAACCCCATTTATGCGGGTCGGATTGTTATCTTTAAGGTTCAGCAATAACCTTCATACAGATGGGAAGGGGTTAAGCTTCTTCCTACCCCACTGGTGCAGGTTTGGTGCAGCATGCATGTATTCTGGGTGAGCTGGGCGGCTACAGGCTGCACCCCACCAGCTGCTCCTCCAGACATCACCCACATTTTTAGGCAGCGGAGAAAGACAGCAGCAGACTGAGCCACAAGTCCAACTGCAATCACTGCTGGATACCTTTGCACTCACTCAGGCACTAGTAGGACGGAGCTCCTCGGAATCTGCCTGATAAACTTCAGCACTGTCTGCAGCCACCCAGGGGGGAGAGCAGAGAATGTGCTCTCTCCGCCCACAATGTCACACTGGCTGCCTTCTGTTAACCCCTATGTGTGCCTGCCTGGCTGCACTGACTGAGTGAGAAGATGCTTGTGTCAGAGCTGGCACATAGGGGTTAAGAGAACGCAGCCAGCATGACTTTGTGGGGGGAGAGAGCATGTTATCTCCTGCTCTGCTCTCCCAGCTGTATCTATGACAGCATGAGTGGGCCCCCCCTCTCCCCAGGGCCCCGGCATTTGCCCGCTGTGCCGGGTGCTGACGCCGGCCCTGCATGTAGCACTGGGGATAGAGAAGTTTCACCGCCGATTTTATAGTATCCATCTTGAATGATGGTACTACAAGAAATTTGTTGAGGCCTTTTAGATTTATAATTGTCCTCCAAGAGTTGTCCGGTTTTTTTATGAGAAAAAGAGGGGAATAAAATCCTTCCCTCCTTTCGTCTATAGGAATTTCTTCCAAGACGTGCTTGTCTAGGAGTGATGTTACTTCCCCCTCCAGACTGTCTTGCTTCTCTTGGGAGGACTGTACCGGGGTCTGCATATACCTTCTTGGAGGCCAGTGGTGAAACTTTATTCTTAGGCCTGATCCTACGATCTGCCGGATCCATATGCTGGAGGAGATCCTCTCCCAGGCTGGAAGGAAGTGAGAGAGCCTCCCTCCCACCTGAGAAGGACCGTCACTGGGAGGGTTTTTTGGTGTCTCTGGGGGACTTGCCGAAATAGAAGCCCTTTCCTCCCCTGGGTCGCTTGTCCAGGTTGCGTCTGTCTCGGTCCCTGTACTGCTGTCTTCGGAATCTTTGGCCTCTCCGAAAGGAGCGACGAAAGGGCTGAAACGGCTGTTTTGGAAAGTTCTTTTTATCACCGGCCTTCTCCAGTACCTCATCTAATGCCGGTCCGAACAGGAAGTTTCCCTCACAAGGCAAAGAACAAAGCTTCATTTTGGCCTGAGTGTCCCCTGGCCAGCATTTAAGCCATACGGCACGGCGTTCAGTGTTAGCTAGCGCTGCTGATTTTGCTGCCCGCCTAGCAGAGTCTGCTGATGCTTCAGCCAGAAACATAGCCACTGCCCTCATAGCTGGAAGTGACTCTAGAATAGCTTCCCTGGGAGCTTTTTGCTCCACCTGTTCCTCCAGGTTGTCTATCCAGATCTTAAGGGATCTGGCGACACAAGTGGCCGCGATAGCTGGCCTTAGTGCTCCCGCTGAGGCTTCCCAAGCTGTCTTCAGGGAACTGTCCACCTTCCTGTCCAGAGGTTCTTTTAGAGAACCTAGGTCCTCGAACGGCAGGGAGGACTTCCTGGCCACTTTTGAGACCGCCACATCGATTTTTGGGGCTCTGTCCCAAGATGAGGATGCTTCCTCTTCAAAGGGATACCTTCTTTTTAGGGAGGTAGTTATCTGGGACCTTTTTTCTGGCTTTTGCCATTCCCTTTTGATCTGTTCTTGTATTTGATCGTTAACAGTGAATGATCTCCGTTTCTTCTTTTGTAGGCCACTGAACATGAGTTCTTGGGCTGTCTTTTTGGCCTTCTCCTCTACCAGCCCCATGGTAGAGCGAACAGCTTTAATAAGTTTATCTGTAGCCTCTGCTGGAAAGGTGTCTTCCTCCTCAGAGCTACTATCAGAAGAGCGGGCCGTATCAGAATCCTGCTCTGACCCCGAGGAATCCCTTTGGGATGCTATAGAGGGGCTGGATATGTCCCTAGATCTGGCATCTGTGTCAGGTGTCTGTAATGCTCTTACGGACTTAGAGACTTCGGACTGAATCAGAGATCTTAGGCTGTCCGTAAAGGAGGGTGTTTCCTCCGCCACAGTCTGGTTAATACAGTCCTGACACAGTCTTTTACCCCAAGATGACATTAAAGGCTTTTTACATAAGGGACATTCTCTATTTTTAGTCTTCGCCTTATACTTTTTGGGGACCTCCTATACTCCACCCCGCAATGTATGTAAGAAAAGAGGGGAGAGACGGAGATAAGAGAAGAGAAAAGAACAGACATTAGCGTGCTGGACTTTCTCGTAGTTCACTCACCACTTGGACGTTTTCAAAGTTCGGGTACCGGATCCGGAGGTTGGCTGGTTTTCTCCGTGTCTCCCAATGAGACTAGGGACCCCTCCTTGTTAAGCCGATCCGTCCGTATACTGTCCGAGCGGCTTTTGCTGCTGACATGGCGGGTCTGGCTCTTTTCGCTTGAGCGAGACCGCCTCTCCTGCACCTCCTGCTGTGGCATCAAATGCTCTGGCGAGAAACTCTCCATTATACACACCAGCACACAACAAGAGTAGTCACCTTCAACCTGACCTGGTTATAGTGACACAGGGCAGCACTTCTAGCTCGTTTAAATAGATTCACTTTTTTTTTTTTTTTTTTTTTTTTTAATGAATCACCTGGTTGATCCTGCCTTTATTGGCTGCTCAGCACCAGGTGTATTTAATCCAATTAACTACCTGGCTGATCGTGCCTGCACCACCTCCGTGCATGTAATCAATCAAACACCTGGTTGATCCTGCATCTGCCACCGCTAGCGCAATGCTGCTGTATAAACAAAGCGTGCCCCTGGCACCACTTCCGGGGCGCGCTCTTTATCATTCACCTGGTTGATACTGCCTCTGACCCAAGTGCCACCTCTGGGTTCTGTGCGCGCACCCTGCACTTACTTCCGGTGCGCGCTGCTCTGTCGCCCTCCAGCGTCCATGCACTCACCTTCCAGGCGCGCATCCGGCCCTTACTTCCGGTGCGCGCCGAAGATTCCTGTCCTCCTGCTCCAGTGCCCTGCACAAACGTTCCGAGCGCTGCTGCCCAGCGATGTGCGCACGCGCGGCCGCCTCCTGGAATCATGGCGCCGGCCAGGCAGGAAACTCTGCAGTGTCCCCTCCGTCCGACACGCCACGCTCACCTCCAGATCCATGCTGTCAGATACCGCTCCACACCTCTCCGCTTGTCTCAGGTACCAATCCAGGAAGGAAGGAGAGGGGGGAAGGGGAGGGGGTGGGCTGGGGGGACCATCTGCAGTGCTCAAACAGGGATGGCATAAAACCTCCAAGGAGCCTTACCTAGCCTGGGCACCGATGTGTCTCACAGGCTGCATGGCCACCATAGTCAACAGGGAGGGAGCACCTTTGTGACCTCCGAGGACAATTGGCAGGAGTATTTTTTTTTTTTTTTTTTTGGTAAAAGGGAAGGCTTCCGAGGCTCCAACTTCACCCGGGCATTCGCCTCGCGGGCTGTGGCCATGCTTCGCTCAGGGGGGGCATGGTATACATTGACCCCCGAGGCGACTACGGGTACTTGGTGACGGGTGCAGCAGACAGCGCCTGCCCAAATCCACCCGACCCAGATCCCGGCATCCTCTTCTGTCTTCAGACGACTTCCATCTTGAGGGTTCCCCGTCAAGGACAGGAAACCAACTGATGTGGAGAGAGGAGCCGCCCCTTTTATCTTGAAGGTTTCCTGTCCTTGATGGGCGGATCCCCTCTCTCATGGTGCCGTCATGTATGATGGAAAAAGTAAGCTTCCTGCAAAATAAATAAAGGTCCTTAATAAGAGTGAACTTATCAACCGAGTGTGTGGGGACAAACGAAAGACCCTTCTGAAGGACTGATAACTCTACCAATGTAAGATTGTAGTTAGAGAGATTTATTACCTGCAGCGCCATAGATCTGGTATCCCGATCTGATGTCCTTTGACCGGAGACCCCAGGATCCTCTACTTCCGCCTGGTTTGGTAATTGTGACGGTAGGGGGATGTATGTCCCCTGTGCCGTGTCAATTTTCTCCTTACGTTTCTTATGCTTCCTCCCTCGTCGGGTCCGTGATCCACCTCGCTCCCAGTGGAGGACAAAAAATCACTCGAGTTCTCCTCTCCATGAGAGGAAGCAACAGCCAAAGATGGTGATTGGCCCCTGGGCACTCTGGGGCGACGGGTATTACCCGTATGCCTCCATTTATAAGCCGTCTTCTGTTCAAAGTCAGACTTGTCTCTTTGGAACTTCTTACACTTGCGCTGGGTTACCTCAATTTCATATTTGTCAATAGTTTCTTTTAACTTGTTCTTGAAAACCAAGACTTGCCCCTCATCAAAAGTGCACAGTCTTGTTTCTAATTCCTTGATGGTAGTTTTGGTGGAAGTAAACAGTGATCTATCATGATCAAGAAGTAAGTTCATTAGAATAGTAGAACAACGTGTTAAACCCTGTTCCCACTGCTGCTGGAAAGCATCAGAAGGTTCCCAGGCCGGAAAAATAGATACACGAAGCCCCCTAGGGACAAAACCTGACTTGATATATTCATCCAGACTCCTAATATTCCACCAGAGTCTAACGCAAGTCTTATGAGCCCTGGTCAAATCTGAACATAATGTCGAGAAACCGTTATCTAAATTAACTGTAGGAGCCACAGAATTCCCAAACATACTGGAGGATTTAGCTAGTAACGCTGCTTCCCTGGTCTCCCAATCCATGGCGACACCAGCATAAAGCACACCGAAGAGAATAATATAACTATATAATGAACAACAGCACCACCCAAATAGGTGTGTGCAACCCTAAGAAAAATGCCCTGGAACACAGGGCTACACTCTAGACAAATAGTATATATAAGGGTGCACTCTAGCTGTTAAGAAATAAGAATCAAAGGTGTGCAGAGCCAAGTCCAATGAAATAGATATAGAACAAAGCGAAGAAAAGAATGGACTATAGAGAGGCCCGCACAACCAGATGTAGTAGAAAAATACAATATCGTTTATTTAAACACCACAACAAAACAAATGATAAAAACATTTAAAATACAACACCATGTACAGAAACACCCCACAACAATAGTAACAATAGGAAATGAATACATATGGCCATATAGCATATAAGCACAGTAGGGAAAATAAGTGGATATATATCCTCAAAAGCTAACACAGCTAGAGACACGCGGCCCATGAGAATATAATAATCTACAATGGCTACACTGCATAGGATAGGAGCCTCCTAATGAAGCCCTGGCAAAAAGGTGAAATGTAATGCCTATCAAGACCTAGCCTGCACGCATAAATGTGAATACTCAGCTAAATCAGCGAGCAGCTGTGCTGAAACCCATACCTAATCCGGCCATACGATCCGAAGCAAAAGTCCATGCCTAAGTGTCCGGCATCAAGACAAAAGTGGGGTGGGCAAAGAGAACCCCACGCGTATCGCCGCCGCAGCGGCTTCGTCAGGGGAAGTGAGAGTAGTGGTGATTAATCCACATATATATACACTGACCAATACCGTCCGGTGTGCAGACAGCTGGGACGCTCGGAAGCAGGTGGCGGAAGTGCAGAGACGCGCGCCGGCTGAGTGGAATGAGAGGCAGACCGGAAGTATCAACAATCTCCATGGAGATAAGTGGCGGCTGCGCAAAGCCGACTCACAATTGAGTCGCATTGCGCAAGCGCCTGGAAGCAAGGCCGAAGGTGCGCGAAGAATGGGTTGGGAAGAAAATAAGGGGAAAGGAGGAGGCAGAAGGCATAACGCCAGATGGAACATATATCATGGTCCAACAGCCAGTGTGGCAAATAAGGCACCTAAAGCCGGGGAAAAGGAATGAATGTTAATTAATGTACACACAGGCATATATAAGGACTAATGAAAATAACAAATGCCCACATAAGTGTATGGAGCAGATCGGCATACAGAATATGTGCATGCCGCAGCCCCATACATACAAATACATCCCAAAACATCAAGCACATCCAATGATACCCACAATTAAAGGCTCGACACCCAATAAAGAAAACAATACAATAACGCGGTAATGGCATGTAAATATCACAATCATATAAAGGGTGTATCTTCATCACTGGGTGTCTGTTAGGGGAAATAAGCGCATGCACTAATGCTAAGGTAGTCCACAAAGTCCCATCCGAAAGGTACTCCATCAACTCCTCCATATTCCACGGCGACGCCAGAAGACTTGAATGTCCATGATGAACAATGTTAACAACCAAGTCATGTACAAATAGAGCCAAACAAGTCCAATGTCCGGCCTGGGTCCAAGCGACATAGTGTCCAAGTGAACAAGGTGGATCCCCATGAAAAAATGAGAAAACAGGGGAAATATCCAGATGTAACGTGTTCTTCCTTACATCTTCCACGGATTCCAGGAAAAGGTCCAATAGTGGTGCTTCCATTTTCTGAATTGTAGAGGGGTCAGTACACAAACCATGTGGACGGGTCACAGCCACCTAGAAACTACAAGAACGATATAAAAGAAGTTATAACCCAATAATATAAACCTTGAGAAGGAACCTCAAAGAAAACATGTAGGTATAAGAAAACGGATATAAAGCATTCCATTTATTGATCATCAGCCTAAAAATCCCGTGAAGAGAAGCTCCTCGTTCAATCCAAAGGGGGCCACCGTTTGCAATTGGAAAATCCACCTAGATTCCACTTGTAATAAGATCCTACGCTTGTCCCCTCCTCTTTCATTGTAAACAAGTTTTTGCAGGCCCACTACCTGAAGACCAGAAGAAGTACCGCCATGATGTGCTAAAAAATGTTCAGACACTGGAGTGAGGGCCTTACCCTTCCTAGAGTCAGAAGCCGCTAGATGTATCGTAGAGATGTGTTTCTGGACACGTTTTCTAAGCTCTTGCGACGTCTGTCCAACATACAATAATTTGCAGGGACAGATGAGGGCATAAATCATGTCCCTAGACTTACAATTAATGTAAGCCTTGAGTGGATGTCTACTGGAACGGATAGGGTGAATGAAAAAATCTCGCGTCACAGCCATGTGGGGACAGATGTTACAGTCCCCACATGGAAATGAGCCCCTCAGGATAACGCCCCTGTTCAATCTCGTTGTAGGTCTCTGAAAATGACTTCTAGTGAGAAGGTCTCTTAAATTTGGTGCTCGCCTAGCTACCATAAGGGGTCTCTCACTAGTAATGTCCGCTGTTTGCAGATCTACTCGTAAAATCTGCCAATGCTTGGATAGAATACCACTGACCTGTTTCCAATCACTATTATAGTCCGTGATGAACCGAGTTTGTGTATCCTGACACCGTCTCCTAGAGGACAGGAGTGATCTCTGTTCCTGATTCCTCGCTCTTTGATAAGCCGTGGAAATAATGCGTTTCGGGTAACCCCTCTGGTGGAAGCGGTCCGTAAGATCACGAGCTTGAACCGAAAAATCACAATCACGAGTACAGTTACGCCTTACACGTAAAAACTGTCCTATGGGAACACCCACCTTAGTATGCCAGGGATGAAAACTCGTAAATTCCAGAAGTGAGTTCGTTGCTGTCGGCTTACGATATAGATCTGTTGCCAAGCCATTCCCATGAGAGAAGATCCTCAGATCTAGAAATGTAATCTCACTGGCAGAAAAAGAATAGGTGAGGTAGATGTTATAGGGGTTGGAGTTTAGAGTATTAAAAAACTCGACACAGTCCTCCTCCGTCCCCTTCCACAAAATAAAAATATCATCTATAAAGCGAAGCCAGGCGTGGACATGGGCCGCGAATGCTGGTAATGGGTAAACAAACTTCTCCTCCCACCAGCCAAGGAAGATGTTCGCATAGGCTGGTGCACATTTCGCGCCCATTGCCACGCCTGATCTCTGCAGATAATATACCCTATCAAAAAGAAAAAAATTATGGTGGAGAACAAATGTCAACAAATCAAGCAGGAAAGAGTCATGGCCTCTATCCATGGAGCTGTTCTGGTTCAGAAAATGAGCCACCGCCTCAGTCCCCTCCTTATGTCCGATATTAGAATATAATGATTCTACGTCACATGTTATTAGGAGGAAATTCCCAGGGAGTTCAATACGCCCACATATGTCGATGAAGTGTGCGGAATCACGGACAAATGAGGGAAGAGACGAGGCAATCGGCTGAAGGAAGAAGTCCAGGTACTCACCTGCCCTCTCACACATGCTGCCAACACTGGAGACAATCGGTCTACCAGGGGGTCTCTGGCTGTCTTTGTGAATTTTCGGCAGCATGTAAAATGTAGCCGTGACCGGGTTGGCTACCCACAAGTATTGTTTTTCTTGTTGGGTTATGATGGAAAGCTGTAAGGCCCTACAAAGAAGCTGTTCAAATTTGGAGAGAAAGAGAGAAGTGGGGTCAGATGGAAGCCTTTGATAGTACTGGGTGTTATTGAGCTGTCTCTTGGCTTCAGCCTCATAAAGTTGGACAGACCATAACACCACATTGCCCCCTTTGTCTGCCTCTTTGATGGTAAATTCCTTATTATTTTGTAAGGCTGTTAAGGCTCGTTTCTCCTCCGCATTCAGATGTGGCGGGCCACTTACCCGGATAGGCATGGACAGGAGGCACAGAAGCATTATGGATATCACTCAGTATGAGGCACAGAAGCATTATGGATATCACTCAGTATGAGGCATATAAGCATTATGGATATCACTCAGTATGAGGCACAGAAGCATTATGGATATCACTCAGTATGAGGCACAGAAGCATTATGGATATCACTCAGTAGGAGGCACAGAAGCATTATGGATATCACTCAGTATGAGACACAGGAGCATTATGGTTATCACTCAGTATGAGGCACAGAAGCATTATGGATATCACTCAGTATGAGGCACAGGAGCATTTTGGATTCTCCTCGTATTCTCTCCCTCTCTCTCCTCGTGTTCTCTCCCTCTACTAACCTACCTTTGCCTGACATTGCCATCTCCGTGTGCGGTTCCACCATTACTCCAAAGCAACATGCCTGCTGCCTTGGGGTCATCCTTGATTCTGACTTTTCATTCACCCCCCACATTCGATCGCTCTTCTTACCTGCATCTCAAGAACATTTCTAGAATTCGCCCTTTTCTTACTTTCGACTCTGCAAAAACTCTTACTGTTTCACTTATTCATTCTCGTCTGGACTATTGTAACTCTCTACTAATCGGCCTCCCTCTTACCAAACTTTCCCCACTCCAATCTGTCCTGAATGCTGCTGCCAGGATCATATTCCTCACCAACCGTTACACCGATGCCTCTACCTTGTGCCAGTCATTACACTGGCTACCCATCCACTCCAGAATCCAGTACAAAATTACTACCCTCATCCACAAAGCACTCCATGGCTCTGCACCACCCTACATCTCCTCTCTGGTCTCAGTCTACCACCCTACCCGTGCCCTCCGCTCCGCTAATGACCTCAGGTTAGCATCCTCAATAATCAGAACCTCCCACTCCCGTCTCCAAGACTTTACACGTGCTGCGCCGATTCTTTGGAATGCACTACCTAGGTTAATACGATTAATCCCCAATCCCCACAGTTTTAAGCGTACCCTAAAAACTCACTTGTTCAGACTGGCCTACCGCCTCTATGCATTAACCTAACGATCCCTGTGTGGCCTATTTATATATATAAAAAAAACCAGGTTCCTCGCATCATGTTCTCATTCACTTTATGCAGTTAATAGCCCTCTGTGTCTATACTGCTACATACTTAGGCAGTTAACTGGTTCATGCAGCTTTACATGAACACCCGAGCCTTACACTATGGCCGGTCCGAATAACTAAAGCAATTTTTAACCATCCACCTCTCGTGTCTCCCCTTTTTCCTCATAGTCTGTAAGCTTGCGAGCAGGGCCCTCATTCCTCCTGGTATCTGTTTTGAACTGTATTTCTGTTATGCTGTAATGTCTATTGTCTGTACAAGTCCCCTCTATAATTTGTAAAGCGCTGCGGAATATGTTGGCGCTATATAAATAAAAATTATTATTATTATTATTATTATGGATATCACTCAGTATGAGGCACAGAAGCATTATGGATATCACTCAGTATGAGGCACAGAAGCATTATGGATATCACTCAGTATGAGACACAGAAGCATTATGGATATCACTCAGTATGAGACGCAGGAGCATTATGCTTATCACTCAATATGAGGCACAGAAGCATTATGGTTATCACTCAGTATGAGGTACAGGAGCATTATGGTAATCACTCAGTATGAGGCACAGGATCATTTGAATTGATAGAATGAATAGATAGAATGAATAGATAGACTAGATAGAATAGAATATATACAATAGGATACATTACCTGCGGTATCCTCTTCCCTGGCATTTTCCCCTGGTGCAGAGGTTACCTCCGGTCAGGCTGTGAGGGAGCGCAGGCTCGGTGACGTCACCGATAGTTACTGAGCCTGTGCCCGCTCCATCTCATTCATTCCCCAGTAGCTTACAGCCGGGAGCGGCCGCATTAGCAGCGGTCACATTAGCAGCTTTTTTTTCTGCATGTGTGTGTTTATTTAACCCTTTAACCGCTATCGGATCAGTAATGGATAGGTGTCTTATTGACACCTCTCCATTACTAAGCCGGCTTAATGTCACCTTACAATAGCAAGGTGACATTAACCCCTTATTACCCCACTTGCCACTGCTACAGGGCAAGTGGGTAGAGCCGGGCAAAGCGCCAGAATTGGCTCATCTAATAGATGCGCCTTCTCTGGGCAGCTGTGGGCTGCCAATTTTAGGCCTATATCAATGGCCCCTTAGCAGCCTGAGAAAACCAGCCCCCAGCTGTGAGCTTTAGCAAGGCTGGTTGTCAAAAATGGGGGGACCCCACACTATTTTTTAAAATTATTTATTTAAATAATTTTAAAAAAATCATGAGGACCCCTCTATTCTTGATAACTAGCGTTGCTGAAGCTGACAGCACGGGATTGCAGCCCCCAGCTGTGAGTTTTGTCTGGCTGGTTATGAAAATTAGCTCGGGATCACACATACGTGAGATATGGCCGAGTCTTGCAGTTGAAAACCCAGCTCTGGCACCGGCACTCCGGAGCAGAGCGTGCAGCTCCGTGTATTGCTGTACGGCTGCACGCTCTGCTCTGGAGTGCCGCGCCAGAGCTGCGTTTCCACCTGCAAGACTCGGCCGTATCTCGCGTATGTGTGATTCCGGCCTTAGGGGGGAACCCACGCTGGTTTTTTTTTTTTGTTTGTTTTTTATTTATAGCGCAGGAGCGGCAGGTGGAAACTCCCATCCGCCGCTCCTGCTCCCACTGTAATTAGCAGCTGTAGGTGTCAGAAGATGGGAGTAGTAGTCCCATCAGCTGACACCAGTGATCAGAGGAGAGTTTACACCTCCGATCACAGCTGAGCGCTCCCCGCTGTCAGAAGACAGCGTGGGAGCCCCAGTTCTCTGACCGGCGGGGAGGATTTTCCCGCGCTGTCATGCATATGACATGGTGTCAAACACTGTAATGTCGGACCCCCCATTCAAGCGAATGGGGATCGGGTCCTCTCTGCTTGATGATAGGCTGCAAGATGTAACATAGTAACATAGTTAGTAAGGCCGAAAAAAGAAATTTGTCCATCCAGTTCAGCCTATATTCCATCATAATAAATCTCCAGATCTACGTCCTTCTACAGAACCTAATAATTGTATGATACAATATTGTTCTGCTCCAGGAAGACATCCAGGCCTCTCTTGAACCCCTCGACTGAGTTCGCCATCACCACCTCCTCAGGCAAGCAATTCCAGATTCTCACTGCCCTAACAGTAAAGAATGTGTTCATGTAGCCTGTCATCTAGATGTAGCAGAGCCGAATGTGACGTCACATCTGGCTCTCCTTGACTTTTCTGCAGCAAATACGCTGCAAGAAAAGTCAACCTTGCGTATTTGCAGCGTTTTTTCACAATCCATTCAAGTTAATGGGTCGAAAAACGCAGCAAAACCGCTGAAAGAAGTGACATGCTCTATGTCAAAAAAACGCCGCAAAGCACAAAATACTGATCAAACAGTAGTATGCATGAGATTTCTGAAATCTCATAGGCTTTGCTGCTACTGTAAAAAGCAGCTGAAAATTATCATTAAAAAACGCAGCAAAAACGCCCTGGGTGATCTTACCCTAAAGTTGTACAGAAACCTTTCCAAAATCTTGATGTAAACTGTACACCTCTATTAGAAATGTCATTATCAGGAATTCCATGCAGCCTAAATATCTCTTCGACTAATAATTCTGCGATTTGTTCTGCAGTACGAATCCCTTTAGTTGGAATAAAATGGTCCACTTTTGTGAGCCAATCGACCACAACATGTATAATAGTAATTCCTTTAGATGGAGGTAGATCCATGATAAAAATCTATTGAGATTGATCCCCAAGGCCTGGATGGAACTGGAAGAGGTTGAAGGAGAACTAGAGGAGAAGATTGCAGCGTCTTGTTACGTGCACATGTTAAACAGGAAGAAGCGTATTTTCTCACATCCTTCCTATAATTAGGCCACCAAAAGGAACTAAACAGTAGTTCTTGCTTTTTCATGACTCCAGGGTGCCCTACAAGTTTAGAATCAATAACATGTTTGAGGACTTCAAGTCGAGCAGATTCGGGGACATATGGTTCTGCAGCCAAGACCCTCCTTAAAAGAAAGATCAACGTCTTTAGAAGGATGGTTAAGAAAAAAGTCAGTTTGGTATCCATCTTTAATCTTAGTTAAACATTCTTTGCAGTCCAGTATTCCCAACCAAAATTTGGGATGAATAATGGTACAGTCAGTGTAAGACCTCCCCTGAGGTCCAGGTTCAGTTAATATCATGGACAAAGCATCAGCCTTGTCATTTCTTGAACCAGTAGCAATGCCACAGTACCTCACGTATTTATATGTATTTTGTGCACTTTATTTTTCAGGGTGCAACCAGCCCAGCACTTTGGGTCTTTGTCACATTGGCATGCATTGAGAGAGTGCTGGCCAGCCAGCCCAATCGAATAGTATGGGCGTGACTAATAGGCTGAGAACCATACACTATGCATTATCTACATGTGAGCAGCGCCCTATACAGGCCTCTATTGTGCAAATGTATACTAAGTAGTCACCCCTTCATGAACTGGTAGGCTGTGAGTCGCTGTCTATTTAGTATTTTGTACCTGTGTTGCCGATATCTTTGCTATATGGGCTGGCTGCATCCTGTAATGCATTTGTTCAGAGATCTGGGCAGGTAAGCGGTGCTGCCTTTTTTCAGCTGTATTTTTGGAGGATGTTTAATCCTCTTTTGTGGCTTTGCTACTAGGTTTAGAGATAGGACTCGCAAGCGTGAGGACCCTTGAAGTTGGGTTGCGAGCTTGCATATCGTGGCCAAAATATCGACCAATACCTCACATATTTATATGTATTTTGTGCACTTTATTTTTCAGTATGCAGCCAGCCCAGCATGTTGGGTCTTGTATACAGGGGCGTTCACATTGAGATGCATTGAGAGAGTGCTGGCCAGCCCGCCTAATCAAATAGTATGGGCGTGACTAATAGGCTGAGGACCAGACACTATACATTACCTCCATGTGAAAAGCACCCTATACAAGCCTCTATTGTGCAAACATATACTAAGCAGTCACCCCTTCATGAATTGGTAGGCTGTGAGTGACTGTCTATTTAGTATTTTGCACCTGTGTTGCCAACATCTTTGCTATATGGGCTGGCTGCATCATGTAGTTCATTTGTTCAGAAACTTGGTAAGCGGTGCTGCCCCTTTTTTCAGCTGTATTTGTGTTTCATGAACCAGGCCAATAAGAAATTATAAGTTTAAACCTGGGGAAAAATAAGACCCAATGTGCTTGTCTTGCAGTCAACCTCTTAGGCCTCTTTCACACTTCAGTCTTTTGGCGTCAGTTTGAATTCGCCGTTTTCGTCAAATAGCGGATCCATCCCTGCCACTTTCTCTACAAGCTTTCAAAGATGTGGTGTAAATACACTGTATATATACAGTCATGGCCAAAAGTATTGATATCCCTGCATTTCTGTCAGATAATACTCAGTTTCTTCCTGAAAATGATTGCAATCACAAATTCTTTGGTATTATCTTCATTTAATTTGTCTTAAATGAAAAAACACAAAAGAGAATGAAGCAAAACATTGATCATTTCACACAAAACTCCAAAAATGGGCCAGACAAAAGTATTGGCACCCTCAGCCTAATACTTGGTTGCACAACCTTTAGCCAAAATAACTGCGACCAACCGCTTCCTGTAACCATCAATGAGTTTCTTACAATGCTCTGCTGGAATTTTAGACCATTCTTCTTTGGCAAACTGCTCCAGGTCCCTGATATTTGAAGGGTGCCTTCACCAAACTGCCATTTTTAGATCTCTCCACAGGTGTTCTATGGGATTCAGGTCTGGACTCATTGCTGGCCACCTTAGAAGTCTCCAGTGCTTTCTCTCAAACCATTTTCTAGTGCTTTTTGAAGTGTGTTTTGGGTCATTGTCCTGCTGGAAGACCCATGACCTCTGAGGGAGATCCAGCTTTCTCACACTGGGCCCTACATTATGCTGAAAAATTTGTTGGTAGTCTTCAGACTTCATAATGCCATGCACACGGTCAAGCAGTCCAGTGCCAGAGGCAGCAAAGCAACCCCAAAACATCAGGTAATCTCCGTCATGTTTGACTGTAGCGACCGTGTTCTTTTCTTTGAATGCCTCTTTTTTTCTCCTGTAAACTCTATGCTGATGCCTTTGCCCAAAAAGCTCTACTTTTGTCTCATCTGACCAGAGAACATTCTTCCAAAACGTTTTAGGCTTTTTCAGGTAAGTTTTGGCAAACTCCACCCTGTCTTTTTTATGTCTCGGGGTAAGAAGTGGGGTCTTCCTGGGTCTCCTACCATACAGTCCCTTTTCATTCAGACGCCGATGGATAGTATGGGTTGACACTGTTGTACCCTCGGACTGCAGGGCAGCTTGAACTTGTTTGGATGTTAGTCGAAGTTCTTTATCCAACATCCGCACAATCTTGCATTGAAATCTCTTGTCAAGAGATCTAGGGAGGTTAGCCACAGTGCCATGGGCTTTAAACTTCTTGATGACACTGCACACGGTAGACACAGGAACATTCAGGTCTTTGGAGATGGACTTGTAGCCTTGAGATTGCTCATGCTTCCTCACAATTTGGTTTCTCAAGTCCTCAGACAGTTCTTTGGTCTTCTTTCTTTTCTCCATGCTCAATGTGGTACACACAAGGGCACAGGACAGAGGTTGAGTCAACTTTAATCCATGTCAACTGGCTGCAAGTGTGATTTAGTTATTGCCAACACCTGTTAGGTGCCACAGGTAAGTTACAGGTGCTGTTAATTACACAAATTAGAGAAACATCAAATGATTTTTCGAACAGTGCCAATACTTTTGTCCACCCCCTTTTTTATGTTTGGTGTGGAATTATATCCAATTTGGCTTTAGGACAATTCTTTTTGTGTTTTTTCATTTAAGACAAATTAAATGAAGATAATAATACCAAATAATTTGTGTTTGCAATCATTTTCAGGAAGAAAATGAGTATTATCTGACAGAATTGCAGGGGTGTCAATACTTTTGGCCATGACTGTAGTTTCCCAGTAGTCAGTCACATTTCCCAGTACTTTATATTAGCCAAACACATTGAGATCCTCGGTTTTTAAAAAAGGGATCCGTAAAAAAACGGTTCCAACGGATGTAAAAACGGTCGCAACGGCTCTAACGGATCCGTTTTTTGACGCATCCGTGTAAGGGATCCGTCAAAAAAATGGATCCGTTAGAACAGTTTTCTCAACAATTTTGATGGATCCATCGATCCGTCACGATGTCGGAGAAGACTGACGCCAAACAACTGAAGTGTGAAAGAAGCTTAAATTTTTGTGGTCAGTAAGAACAGTCATCGGATGATTGGCCCCTTCCAAAAGATGACTCCATACAGAGATGGTGACTTTAAAAGTTAAAAGTCCTTTATTTCCAAGTACAGCACATACAAACAGGAGATTCAATTTTTTATTATAGATTCAGTTTCTTTTTTGTTGACCCATAATTATTTTTCATTTGACAGGTTGTTTTTTATTCAAAAAAAGGGCGTTAGTATGGGAGGGAAATGTTCCCCTTCATTAGCCAATATTACAGTAGCGGTTTGGGAAGAAAAATATATTTTCAATGAGAATAATCCCTTTTCTAATAACATTGTATTTTTTGGTCGCTATATCGATGATTTGATTATAATTTGGAAGGGGGATGATATGCTGATTACGGATTTCATAAAATACGTGAATAATAACGATTTTAATCTCTCCTTTACTTTTAATACCTCCAAGACTTCTATCAATTATTTGGATATTTCCTTATCAGTAAATGAAAATACTAACTTAGTTGCTGTTTCCCCTTATAGAAAATCTACTGACAGCAACTCAATTTTGGAGGCACACTCTTGTCACCCAAAACATGTCATTAAGAATATACCAGTGGGTGAATTTATCAGGCTTAAAAGAAATTGTAGTTCAGCTGCACAATTCACACAGGAAACTGAGTCTGCAGTTTTCAGACTTAAAGATCGCGGTTATCCTAATTGGATGCTACACAAAGCAAAATCAGTGACAAAAGACATTGATAGGAAGTCTTTATTATGGAGTGATAATGAGGATCCAGGGTCTCTTTCTAGGAACCCCAACAAGAATAATAATAAAATGAAAAAAATTAAAAGAAGAAGGCTTAATGAAAATAAACACACAGAGCCTGCCTCTCACTCTCTGAGTACGATAAATTTTTCCACAGTTTATAGTCCGCAGTTTGCAGAAATAATTCAAATTGTGAAAAAGTATGTTCCTATTTTATATAGTGATGTGAAGCTAGCACATATTTTAGATCGTACTCACATACGATATCTTGCCAAAAAAGCACCTTCCTTACGTGACATCCTATCTCCGAGTCTTTATCTCCACAGTAAATTGACTGCAGGAAATAGTGCCTGGTTAACATATAAGGGTTTTTTTTAAATGTGGTCACCACCCGTGTAAAACGTGTAATTTCGTAAGAAAAACTACTAGTTTCACCTCTAGTGTGACAGGCATTACTTATCCGATTCGAACGCACATGAATTGCAACTCAGAAGGTGTCATTGACTTGATAGAATGCGACTTATGTAAACTGCAATATGTGGGCTGCACAGTGGGCCCTCTAAAAAGAAGGTTTTGTAAGCATATCTCAGAATCTGCACTTAATACATCACATAACATTTCTGCAGTCTCTCACCACTGCAAAACAATCCATGCAGGTAATACCAGCATGATTAAAGTGACTGCTATTGAAAAAGTGCATAAACCCCCTAGAGGCGGTGATCATAGACGTAAGATATTAAATCGTGAATCCTTTTGGATATTTTCTCTACAGTCAAGGGTGCCCTTAGGGCTGAACAAACGTCTTGACCTCATTTTGCAGTTAGATTAATGTAATAATTTCATATCTTTATTTCATATAATCCATTTTTGTATTTATTTATTTTTTTTTGTTGGGTTTTTTTTTTTGTGTGTGTGTTTTTTGTTTTTTTTTTCTCTCCATAAGAAGGTGATATTTAATATTGTACACACTGTGAATTGGTTCTATTACTCCGGCTAATGTAATTTTTTGATACACCGTTGTGGTTTTTTTCCATAGACATGTCTTTCTCTTTTGCGGTTCACAGGGGGTTAATCTAATGAATGTTCTGATTGCCCACCTGAGTTTTAATCTAAGCACTTGTTGTTTTAGTGTTCTGTGTTGTATAAAATGTTAATATGTGGTTCCATTTTCATGCCATGACTAAGACCTGATGGTCGAAACGCGTCGGCGTTGACCACCTGGGACCCCCATCTCTTTTTTGCAAATGTTTGCATTTTAAAGTGTTTTCAATAAATTGACTTTTTAGAAGATCCATGCTGGAGATTATTTTTTCTTTATTTCCAATGTCATAATTCTTTTCTGCAGATGACATTGTATGAGAAAGGAATGAACATGGATGAAGCAGCATTTTGTCTCCAACTCACTGTGACAACATGGATGAGTTCTGCTATACGATACACCTAAAAACTCTGATTGTATCACAACTGTTGCACTCAGTCTTCTAAGTGATACATTCATGGAATCAGGGTCTCTTTTCCTACATTATGCTGCTCTCAGATGAGGTAGCAAAACCTGGTGACAGATTCCCTTTGAGAACTTTTTCCACCAGTTAGGCCGGGGACACACACAACGTATACAAATACGGTCCGTTTTACACGGACGAGAATCGCACAAATGTTTACAAAGCAGTGATCTGCATCAAATTATCCGTGTGACATCCGTATGGCCAGGGCTGCCACTAGGAATTTCAGGGCCCCATACTGTCAAAATTTTGGGGCCCCCTTGAAACTCTGCCCAGGCTTCACCCCCTGTTCCACCTCCACCGTAGCTCCACCTTCACCCCTCGAACCTTCCACAGTTCCTCCACCCTCTATTGGAAAAGCTTCACTTCTGGTGAATATCGGTCGGCACTTGGACCGCAGTGCATGGACGGGCCGCGGGTCTCCTGATTTGAAATTTGCAGCCTCACAGCATGTATGAGGATGCTGGTCAGGAGATCGGCACCCAGTCCCTGCACTGCTGTGGGAGCACAGACCGATAGCCCCCTTTCAAAAATTACACTGCCATAATAATAAAGATGTTTCCGATCATATATACCCACTTGCTTCAATAATTCCCCACCCCCCTTCCAAACCCCAAGCAAAACTTATAAGCTACTGGATGATCCTGAGCTGCTGCCTGATGTTATAATTGGGCATTTGATTTTGCAGCAGGTCAGGATCATCCAGTAGCTTATACATTCCACTAGCCTCCCCCTGGACCCTGTTGGATGCGGCCCCCCATCCCCACTAGCCTCCCCCTGGACCCTGTTGGATGCGACCCCCAGTGCCCACTGGCTGGACCCTGTTGGATACGGTCCCCAGTCCCCACTAGCCTCCCCCTGGACCCTGTTCGATGCGGCCCCCAGTCACCACTAGCTTCTGCCTGGACCCTGTTGGATGCAGGCTCCCAGTCCCCACTGGCCTCCCTTTGGACCCTGTTGGATGCGGCCCCCAATCCCCACTAGCCTCCCCCTGGACCCTGTTGGATGCGACCCCCAGTCCCCACTGGCCTCCCCCTGGACCCTGTTGGATGCGGCCCCCAGTCCTCACTAGCCTCCCCCTGGACCCTGTTGGATGCGGCCCCCAGTCACCACTAGACTCCGCCTGGACCCTGTTAGATGCAGGCTTTCAGTCCCCACTAGCCTCCCCCTGTACCCTGTTGGATGCGGCTCCCAGTCCCCACTAGCCTCCCCCTGGACCCTATTGGATTTGGCCCCCAGTCCCCACTAGCCTCCCCCTGGACCCGGTTGGATGCGGCCCCCAGTCCCCACTAGCCTCACCCTGGAGCCTGTTGGATACAGGCTCCCAGTCCCCACTAGCCTCCCCCTGGACCCTGTTGGATGCGGCCCCCAGTCCCCACTAGCCTCACCCTGGAGCCTGTTGGATGCAGGCTCCCAGTCCCCACTAGCCTCCCCCTGGACCCTGTTGGATGCAGCCCCAGTCCCCACTAGCCTCCCCCTGGACCCTATTGGATTTGGCCCCCAGTCCCCACTAGCCTCCCCCTGGACCCGGTTGGATGCGGCCCCCAGTCCCCACTAGCCTCACACTGGAGCCTGTTGGATACAGGCTCCCAGTCCCCACTAGCCTCCCCCTGGACCCTGTTGGATGCGGCCCCCAGTCCCCACTAGCCTCACCCTGGAGCCTGTTGGATGCAGGCTCCCAGTCCCCACTAGCCTCCCCCTGGACCCTGTTGGATGTGGCTCCCAGTCCCCACTAGCCTCCCCCTGGACCCTGTTGGATTTGGCCCCCAGTCCCCACTAGCCTCCCCCTGGACCCGGTTGGATGCGGCCCCCAGTTCCCACTAGCCTCCGCCTGGACCCTGTTGGATACAGGCTCCCAGTCCCCACTAGCCTCCCCCTGGACCCTGTTGGATGCAGCCCCTGTCCCTACTAGCCTCCGCCTGGACCCTTTTGGATGCAGCCCCAGTCCCCACTAGCCTCTGCCTGGACCCTGTTGGATGCAGCCCCAGTCCCCACTAGCCTCCCCTGGGCCCTGTTGGATGAGGCCCCAGTCACCACTAGCCTACCCCTGGACCCTGTTGGATGCGGCCCCCAGTCACCACTAGAATCCTCCTGGACCCTGTTTGATGCGGGCCCCCAGTCACCACTCGCCTTCCCTCATCAGCCACACGATACCAGTACAGACACGGCCACGGTGAGCCACCTGAAGCCTCTTTCCACCAGAGAGACTCACCCTGCTCGCCCGCCCTCTGCCTGATCTGCCCTCCACCTGCTCGTCTGTCATCCGCCCCCAGTCAGAAGAACTAAATGGCAGAAGTGACGACCTCCAAGACCACCCAACCTGAAACAGCGAGAAGGGGTTATACCACAGTGCCCACCCCGATGGGGTCACACAGGGGAGAATGAGATACAGCTAAGCACACTGGATCGCACGGGAGAGGATTAGATACACAGCTCAGTAGCCAGTATCACACAGGATAGGATTAGATACATGGCTCAGCAGACAGTATTACACAGGAGAGGATTAGATACACGGCTCAGCAGTCAGTATCACACAGGAGAGGATTAGATACACGGCTCAGCAGTCAGTATCACACAGGATAGGATTAGATACACGGTTCAGCAGTCAGTATCACACAGGAGAGGATTAGATACACGGCTCAGCAGTCAGTATCACACAGGAGAGGATTATGGAGCACCCCCAGACACAGGGCCACGAGTTCTCGGTACCGGGCCTCTCTGGTTCGGTTCTGATGCTGTCATGGTGGCTAGACCCGGTCCGCGACCCTACTAAGGGGCGTCCAATAAAGGTGGTACAGTCTGTCAGGGATTCGTGACACCACCTGTGGTGTTCGGTCAGGGTGACCGATGCTGCTGCGGGGTCCGCTGGGGTGATGGAATGGCAGCTGGATGGTATACCTTCCCACAGGTGAAGTATGTCCCCAGGGCTTCCCAGTAAGGTGGATGGTGATGGTGTGAGGTGCAGGCAATAACGAGGACACAAGGTTGCAGTCTCTTTACCTCTTTACTGAAGGCTTCAGGATCCGCAATCCAGAGCACGCTTAACAGGGCTATCTGAGACCGGCCGGTCCGATGGGCACATCCAGAATTCCCTTTGCAGGTGGAAATCGTTGCCTACCAATAGCGCCTGTGTGTTGTAGTGCTACCCTGCTGAGCATTCAGAATAGTCTTCACAACTTCTGTTCTCGTTCGTTCGTTCGTTCTTTCTAATGTGTTCCAGATATTTCTAGTTCAACGTCCCCCAGGTATGTTATGGCTAGGACGCACCCGTATGACGGGAAGGCCTGGAGGTCTTCCGGGACCCTAGAGACGCCCCTCTCCCACTGTTGCCCCCTATGTCTTCGTAGGAGTTTAGGTGAGACAGCCAACCTATAATTAACTGTCCTGCGGAGTTTGAAGTAAGGCGTAGAGTCAGTTACTCCCTCGGTGTTCCGGCCACCGGCTACGCGCCTCAGTAGGATGTTGCCTCGGTCTCACGGCACGACTCCTACTGGCTCTCCTTTGTGCTTGATCTCGTTTCTCACTGTCTCACAATATCCTTCGCTTCATGTCTCTTTCTTAGGATATCGCCGCGGGGTGTGCAGGCGCGGTTCCGTAACGTTCTATTCTGGTCGCTAGGTGCCTGCCAGGTTCCCACGCCTGACAGGGACCCCCCTGTGTCTTCTCCCTGCAACACCCCCTGCCACGGGATGTTGCCTGAATCCAACCCAGTCAGCTTCTGACTAACTTCCTATCCAACCCCTAGTTTTACCAGTGTGAGGAGTGGCCCAATAAATAAAGCCTTTGGCTCCCCCTAGTGGCCGGAGTGTGAAGTGTAATGTGTGCTGGTGATACCTGGTCAGTAGAATTCCTTCAGTGCCATCAGACGTACCATCACTCCCCTTAGTGGCAGAGTGTCATACTGCAACGACCAGATCTCTGGGGCGCTGCAATTAGATACACGGCTCAGCAGACAGCATCACACAGGGTAGGATTAGATACACGGCTCAGCAGACAGCATCACACAGGAGAGAATTAGATGCAACTCAGCAGATGGGATCCCTGGAGAGACTCACCCTGCTCGTCCGTCATCTGCAGTCCGCCCCCGCGTGACACACCGCATGCTGCTCTCTCTGCTCCGGAATGAGGAGGTGGAGAAGCGTGTGACGTCAGGCAGGACCATGATGCACCTGGGCCGGTCGCAGCTTTTAAAGGTACAGTGCCATTTTCCGTTCGCTGGATGCATTAACAACACTGTAGGTGTATCTTTAAAACACCACAGTGCTGTTATGCATAGGGTGTTCGGAAGCCTTGAACAAAATGTCCAGGGGCCCGATGAGGAGAAGCAAAGAAGGGGGGGCCCGAGCTGCCAGCGTGTTCAGACCCCCTTTTTCTCTCCATCACCGGGCCCCATACAGTAGTAAGGGTAGTAATGCCCTGATGGCGGCCCTGTGTATGGCATCCGTATGGCGAGATTTTCTCGCTGGCTTGCAAAACGGACATAGAATGGATCCATGGCCTCAAATATTAGTAAAAACATATACCGTATATACTCGAGTATAAGCCGAGATTTTCAGCCCATTTTTTTGGGCTGAAAGTCCCCCTCTCGGCTTATACTCAAGTCATATACCCGGGTGTCAGCAGGGGAGGGGGAGCGGGGGCTGTGTAATCATACTTACCTGCTCCCAGCGCGGTCCCTGCAGTCCCTGGCTTCTCCGGCGCTGCAGATTCTTCCTGCACTGAGCGGTCACATGGCACCGCTCATTACAGAAATGAATAGGCAGCTCCACCCCCATAGGGGAGGAGCTGCATATTCATTGCTGTAAATGATCGGTGCCATGTGACCGCTCAATTACAGGAAGAAGCTGCAGCGCCGGAGAAGCCAGGGACTGCAGGGACCGCGCCGCAGCAGGTAAGGGGAGCGCAGCGCTATAATTACCTGCTCCTCGCTCCGGCTCCGTCTGCAGCGTCCTCTAGCAGTGACGCTCAGGTTAGAGGGCGCTGTGACGTAGTCAGTGCACGCCCTCTGCTGAGCGTCAGTGCTGGAGACGGAGCCGCAGAGGAGCAGGTAATTATTGAAAGCGCCGGCGTCCTGAGAAGAGAGGTGAGTATGTGATTTTTTTTTTTTTTTATGGCAGCACCAGCAGCATTCTAAGGAGCATCTATGGGGCCATAAAGGTGCAGAGCATATAAGGGGCACAGCATTATAAGGAGCACCTATGGGGCCATAAAGGTGCAGAGCATATATGGGGCACAGCATTATAAGGAGCACCTATGGGGCCATAAAGGTGCAGAGCATATATGGGGCACAGCATTATAAGGAGCATCTATGGGGCCATAAAGGTGCAGAGCATATATGGGGCACAGCATTATAAGGAGCATCTATGGGGCCATAAAGGTGCAGAGCATATATGGGGCACAGCATTATAAGGAGCACCTATGGGGCCATAAAGGTGCAGAGCATATATGGGGCACAGCATTATAAGGAGCACCTATGGGGCCATAAAGGTGCAGAGCATATAAGGGGCACAGCATTATAAGGAGCACCTATGGGGCCATAAAGGTGCAGAGCATATATGGGGCACAGCATTATAAGGAGCACCTATGGGGCCATAAAGGTGCAGAGCATATATGGGGCACAGCATTATAAGGAGCATCTATGGGGCCATAAAGGTGCAGAGCATATATGGGGCACAGCATTATAAGGAGCACCTATGGGGCCATAAAGGTGCAGAGCATATATGGGGCACAGCATTATAAGGAGCACCTATGGGGCCATAAAGGTGCAGAGCATATATGGGGCACAGCATTATAAGGAGCACCTATGGGGCCATAAAGGTGCAGAGCATAAATGGGGCACAGCATTATAAGGAGCACCTATGGGGCCATAAAGGTGCAGAGCAAATATGGGGCACAGCATTATAAGGAGCACCTATGGGGCCATAAAGGTGCAGAGCATAAATGGGGCACAGCATTATAAGGAGCACCTATGGGGCCATAAAGGTGCAGAGCATATATGGGGCACAGCATTATAAGGAGCACCTATGGGGCCATAAAGGTGCAGAGCATATATGGGGCACAGCATTATAAGGAGCACCTATGGGGCCATAAAGGTGCAGAGCATAAATGGGGCACAGCATTATAAGGAGCACCTATGGGGCCATAAAGGTGCAGAGCATATATGGGGCACAGCATTATAAGGAGCATCTATGGGGCCATAATCAAAGGTGCAGAGCATATATGGCACAGCATTATAAGCAGCACCTATGGGGCCATAAAGGTGCAGAGCATATATGGGGCACAGCATTATAAGGAGCACCTATGGGGCCATAATCAAAGGTGCAGAGCATATGTGGCACAGCATTATAAGGAGCATCTATGGGGCCATAATCAAAGGTGCAGAGCATATATGGCACAGCATTATAAGGAGCATCTATGGGGCCATAATCAACGGTGCAGAGCATTCTATATAGCACAGTTGTATATGGAGCATCTATGGGGCAATAATGAACGGTATGGAGCATCTATTTTTATTTTTGAAATTCACCGGTAAATGCTGCATTTTCTACCCTAGGCTTATACTCGAGTCAATAAGTTTTCCCAGTTTTTTGTGGCAAAATTAGGGGGGGTCGGCTTATACTCGGGTCGGCTTATACTCGAGTATATACGGTATGCAGTCTAAACACATACTGATTATATATATATATATATATATATATACAGTGGGGCAAAAAAGTATTTAGTCAGTCAGGAATAGTGCAAGTTCCACCACTTAAAAAGATGAGAGGCGTCTGTAATTTACATCATAGGTAGACCTCAACTATGGGAGACAAACTGAGAAAAAAAAAAACAGAAAATCACATTGTCTTTTTTTAACAATTTATTTGCATATTATGGTGGAAAATAAGTATTTGGTCAGAAACAAACAATCAAGATTTCTGGCTCTCACAGACCTGTAACTTCTTCTTTAAGAGTCTCCTCTTTCCTCCACTCATTACCTGTAGTAATGGCACCTGTTTAAACTTGTTATCAGTATAAAAAGACACCTGTGCACACCCTCAAACAGTCTGACTCCAAACTCCACTATGGTGAAGACCAAAGAGCTGTCAAAGGACACCAGAAACAAAAAATTGTAGCCCTGCACCAGGCTGGGAAGACTGAACCTGCAATAGCCAACCAGCTTGGAGTGAAGAAATCAACAGTGGGAGCAATAATTAGAAAATGGAAGACATACAAGACCACTGATAATCTCCCTCGATCTGGGGCTCCACGCAAAATCCCACCTCGTGGGGTCAGAATGATCACAAGAACGGTGAGCAAAAATCCCAAAACCACGCCGGGTGACCTAGTGAATGAACTGCAGAGAGCTGGGACCAATGTAACAAGGCCTACCATAAGTAACACACTACGCCACCATGGACTCAGATCCTGCAGTGCCAGACGTGTCCCACTGCTTAAGCCAGTACATGTCCGGGCCCGTCTGAAGTTTGCTAGAGAGCATTTGGATGATCCAGAGGAGTTTTGGGAGAATGTCCTATGGTCTGATGAAACCAAACTGGAAGTGTTTGGTAGAAACACAACTTGTCATGTTTGGAGGAAAAAGAATACTGAGTTGCATCCATCAAACACCATACCTACTGTAAAGCATGGTGGTGGAAACATCATGCTTTGGGGCTGTTTCTCTGCAAAGGGGCCAGGACGACTTATCCGGGTACATGAAAGAATGAATGGGGCCATGTATCGTGAGATTTTGAGTGCAAACCTCCTTCCATCAGCAAGGGCATTGAAGATGAAACGTGGCTGGGTCTTTCAACATGACAATGATCCAAAGCACACCGCCAGGGCAACGAAGGAGTGGCTTCGTAAGAAGCATTTCAAGGTCCTGGAGTGGCCTAGCCAGTCTCCAGATCTCAACCCTATAGAAAACCTTTGGAGGGAGTTGAAAGTCTGTGTTGCCAAGCGAAAAGCCAAAAACATCACTGCTCTAGAGGAGATCTGCATGGAGGAATGGGCCAACATACCAACAACAGTGTGTGGCAACCTTGTGAAGACTTACAGAAAACGTTTGACCTCTGTCATTGCCAACAAAGGATATATTACAAAGTATTGAGATGAAATTTTGTTTCTGACCAAATACTTATTTTCCTCCATAATATGCAAATAAAATGTTAAAAAAACAGACAGTGATTTTCTGGATTTTTTTTTCTCAGTTTGTCTCCCATAGTTGAGGTCTACCTATGATGTAAATTACAGACGCCTCTGCTCTTTTTAAGTGGTGGAACTTGCACTATTGCTGACTGACTAAATACTTTTTTGCCCCACTGTATATATATATACAAAAATTGGAACAGCATCTAAAAAATACCTGATGGAGTGCAGAGCTTTCCCAGCCAGTAGTCCAATGACTCCTAACAATATAGGGAAAAAAAAAAAAAAATATATATA
This sequence comes from Ranitomeya imitator, assembly GCF_032444005.1. Taxonomy (NCBI): domain Eukaryota; kingdom Metazoa; phylum Chordata; class Amphibia; order Anura; family Dendrobatidae; genus Ranitomeya; species Ranitomeya imitator. Next base: position 472,469,484 of record NC_091283.1, read on the forward strand.
TATATATATATATATATATATATAAAGATCGGAGGAAACAGGAGTATTTAGGGTTAAAAAATAGTAAGCTTTATTACAAAAACATATCAAGTCATATAAATATATTCCAAAAAGTGATACTAAAACCGGATGATGTGCCAGATCAATAGCGCCACCTATGCCCCAATAGTATATAATACATAGTGAGAGGTAAAGGGGTAAGTATGTTCCAAAAAAAAAAAATATCTATGTTCTGACCAAGTGGTAAAAAATGTGCAAATATGCAGCAGGAACAACACTCACCAAAGGATAGATGGGGGAAGTGGCACTAGATCGCATCCAAGAGTGCCCCAACGTACGTTTTGCTTTTTAGTATGTCAGCTTTATCAAGGGGATAGCTCTATGTCCCTGCAAGGACCGTTTATATCCCATTGGTGGTGATTGTGGGGCCGGTCACATGTTGTGAACCGGCCAATCACTCCAGCGTAGGCGGCGCCTGCGCACTGTGAGCCGCAGGTCCTGCACTGGCTGTCGGCGTCAGGCATAACTGCGCACGCGCAGGAATAGTAATTCACTGCGCAGCTGCAGAAAGCCTAAAGACGCCGAGGCAGGGGAAGGAGCCGCCGCGTCAACAGCGCGCATGCGCACAGCTGGGTAAGATTAACCCCTATGAACGCAGTCGAGGGGTTCAAGAGAGGCCTGGATGTCTTCCTGGAGCAGAACAATATTGTATCATACAATTAGGTTCTGTAGAAGGACGTAGATCTGGGGATTTATTATGATGGAATATAGGCTGAACTGGATGGACAAATGTCTTTTTTCGGCCTTACTAACTATGTTACTATGAACCCATACAGCTCCCCACAGCATGTAACCGCCGATACAAAATATGTGCACATAAACGCATTTAAAAAAAAAGTCCATCGTTCTTATTCTGTTTGCGAATTCTGGAATCATCATTGTCCATATACTATGGGGACATGCATATTCTAGAATACCCGATGCGTTAGAATCGGGCCACAATCTAGTGTATATATATATATATATACTAGATTGTGGCCCGATTCTAACGCATCGGGTATTCTAGAATATGCATGTCCCCGTAGTATATGGACAATGATGATTCCAGAATTCGCGGCAGACTGCGCCCGTCACTGATTGGTCGAGGCAACCTTTATGACATCATCGTCGCCATGGCAACCATTATGACATCTACGTCGATACTGTGCCCGTCGCTGAATCAGAAACGTGAGATGTCTACGTCCTTTATGACATCATCGTCGCTGTGCCCGTCGCTGATTGGTCGAGGCAACCTTTATGACATCATCGTCGCCATGGCAACCATTATGACATCATCGTCGCTGATTGGTCGAGGCCTGGCGGCCTCGACCAATCAGAGACGCGGGAAGTCTACGTCCTTTATGACATCATCGTCGCTGTGCCCGTCGCTGATTGGTCGAGACAACCTTTATGACATAATCGTCGCCATGGCAACCATTATGACATCTACGTCGATACTGTGCCCGTCGCTGAATCAGAAACGTGAGATGTCTACGTCCTTTATGACATCATCGTCGCTGTGCCCGTTGCTGATTGGTCGAGGCCTGGCGGCCTCAACCAATCAGAGACGCGGGATTTCCAGGACAGACAGACAGACAGACGGAAAAACCCTTAGACAATTATATATATAGATGCGTAGACATTAATTTTATTTGTTCTATTCAAACATGTCAGTGTGACTTTACTGTACACTGCGCTGAATTGCCGGCTTTTCTATAGAACACGGTGCGTATTTCTCGCAAGTCACACTGATGGTCCATGTGTAATCCGATATTTTTTTTTTCTCACCCCCATAGACTTTCATTGGCGATTTTCGGCCGAGATACGCTGACAATTGCAGCAAGACAACGGATAATTGGAGCTGCCCCATAGAATAACATTGAGCCGAGTGCTATGCGATTTTTTTTTTTTTTTTTAATCGCATTGCACTCGGCCGTATTACAGTCTAGTGTGACTCCGGCCTTAGTCGAAAGCTCAAAAAATGTTTATTGTGACTCGTCTGTTAGCAGGCCTAAAGGCCATCCAGAGTAATTCTGCCCCAAAGTCTAAGGGTCCGTGCACACGTTGTGGATTTGGCTGCAGATCCGCAGCGGATTGGCTGCTGTGGATTTGCAGCTGTTTTCCATGCGGTTTACAGTACCATGTAAATCTATGGAAAACCAAATTCGCAGTGCCCATAATGCTGAAAATACCGTGCGGAAATGCTGCGTTGTTTTTTAAGCAGCATATCATTTCTTTGTGCGAATTCCGCGGCAGTTGATACCTGCTCCTCAATAGGAATCCGCAGGTGTAAAACAGCAGGTGAAATCCGCACAAAAAAACGCAGTAAATCCGCAGGTAAAATGCAGTGTGTTTTACCTGCGGATTTTGCAAAAACAGTGCGGAAAAATCCACACACGAATCCGCAACGTGGGCACATAGCCTAAGAGTCTACCATTTTAAAATATTATGTTTTGAACAGTTTGTTCATATCAGGTCCTGTGCCATTAGTTTTGACAGAAGAACTCACTGTATTAATTGTAAATTTGGCAAAGATATTACAGTGAAAAAGGTCTACTGATATTACACATTTTTAAAAAAAATTTACTCATATGCTTTCCAAGATTGGTAAAACACTGATTCATGAAGACAGGAATAGATTTATTTCTGGATGATCCTCAATGTTCTGAAACATACAGATGAAGGGGAATGGAGCTCAACCCTATCCCTTCGCATTGCTAAGGCTAGGTTCACATTGCGTTAGTGCAGTCCGTTCAACGCATACGTTAAATGGACTGCGTTAACGCAAGTGCCGAAAAAGATCGCGTTTATGCGATCGTGCTAGCGCAGATGCTCTATCTGTGCTAGCGGTGACGGACCAGAAAATGCTGCAGACTGTGTCCGAGTGTCCGTCACAGAATGACGGCACATCGCTAACGCATGCCGATTACGACATGCGTTAGCGATGCGCTAAGGCTTTTGACAGTTTTGAGTTAGATTTCCTTTTGTAAGTCATAAGTAGATTTGGTAGAGGGGAGAACATTTTCTCCTGGATCAGCTTTATTCCAAGCCAATACTGACATTGAGTTTGTATGATCATTTAAAGGGATTGTGCGGTCTTCTGATAAAAGTCTGTAATCTCTCTATGTTACTGCAGACTTCTGAATCCTGAGTGCACACCTTGTCAGTATTCACCAGTATTGCAAGTGAGAAGTATGTCATTTGCATATTTCCAGCTACATTCCAACTAGACATGCCTGGCATCTCTGAATAAAAGTTAATTGAGAGAAGCCAAGCATGTCTATTTGGCATGTGACCACATATTTGCAAATCATGTACTTCTCCCTGTATGAGTTGCTTTCTGATAACACCCTCGCTTGGACTTAACAAAAGTTATCTCATTTGGGACCAAATATTTTGATTGCAAATATCTCTGCAACAGAGAACTAAAAAAAATATTATTCCGCATAACAGCCACAATTACGGCCAGTTCAACATAAAAAGTATGGTGAAAGATCCGCTTTTAGTAGCGTTACAATTTTTAAATTCATATCCGGTGATATTTTAAACGTTATCCCTAATTGTAAACTTTCTAAATTTTGTTAAAGGATTTACTTTTAATTGTGAGCAAATTGTGACTCCCTGTACAACAATAATGGTCATTTTCTTTATACTAAAGGTACCTTCACACATAACGATTTCGTTAACGATATCATTGCAACGTCACGCTTTTTGTGACATAGTAACGATCTCGTTATGTGTGACAGCGACCAATGATCAGGCCCCTGCTGGGAGATCGTTGGTCGCTGGGGAATGGTCAGGACCTTTTTTTGGTCGCTGATCACCCGCTGTCATCGCTGGATCGGTGTGTGTGACGCCGATCCAGCGATGTGTTCACTGGTAACCAGGGTAAATATCGGGTTACTAAGCGCAGGGCCGCGCTTAGTAACCCGATATTTACCCTGGTTACCATTGTAAAAGTAAAAAAAAAAACAGTACATACTCACATTCCGATGTCTGTCACGTCCCCCGCCGTCAGCTTCCCTGCACTGACTGTCAGCGCCGGCCGGCCGTAAAGCAGAGCACAGCGGTGATGTCACCGCTGTGCTCTGCTTTACGGCCGGCGCTGACACAGTCAGTGTGGGAAGCTGACGGCGGGGGACGTGACAGACATCGGAATGTGAGTATGTAGTGTTTTTTTTTACTTTTACAATGGTAACCAGGGTAAATATCGGGTTACTAAGCGCGGCCCTGCGCTTAGTAACCCGATATTTACCCTGGTTACCCGGGGACTTCGGCAGCGTTGAAGACAGTTTCAACGATGCCAAAGTCTTTCCCCTGATCGTTGGTCGCTGGAGAGAGCGGTCTGTGTGACAGCTCCCCAGCGACCACACAACGACTTACCAACGATCACGGCCAGGTCGTATCGCTGGTCGTGATCGTTGGTAAGTCGTTTAGTGTAACGGTACCTTAATCAACAGAAACTTGCTTAATTTAACATTATGCAAATGCTTCCCTGTTCTCCTTAATTTTTACAAAAAATAAAATTCACTTTTGCCTAGACCAACTAAAAGTGGACTGGTTACATTTTATCTTGAATTGTCGTCAATACAGCATTATTGGATGGAGGTTTATGAGCTTACCCAAAAAAGATTAAGTGGATGTATTTTTAACCCCCCTTGGTTTTTGGGACTGGTCAATAATAAAACTTGTGCAAAACAGTGATGGAATGTAATTAGCTTTTATTTTTGACCAGACTTATTAATGCAAAGAAATTATGGATATCACTCAGTGTGAGTTTCTTACAATCAGTTACAATCTGTCAAAATGTTGAAAAGACGGATCCTGTGCAGATTGTAAAAAAACGGATGCACTGGATCCGTTTTTTTGACGGATCTGTAGCGTTTTCCAAACGATCTGTAGCATCTCTTGGAAAACTGATTGACAGGTTGGTCACACTTGTCAAACATCAATAGTAAAAAGATTTAATGTTAAAAATAATTTAAAAAATTAAAAATCTTGATATTCTTACCTTCCGGCGTCCCCTGCAGCCTTCCCGATGCTCGCGGTGCTCCCGTTCCCGTTTAACATTATATCTTTTTACTATTGATGCTGCATAGGCAGCATCAATAGTAAAAAGAGAGAGCGAGAATTTCCCTGACTGGAAATTCTTCCTCGCATGCTCAGTTTCAAAAGAATGAACCCGTCGCTGGATTCCTGCTTTTGACACACAGCGATGGATCTTGCATCCATAGACTTCCATTATAGCCAATTGCGGACGGTGCAGGATCCGTCACGCTGCACGATTTTTCGACACGTTTCTATGTGCGTTGTCTCCCCCCGACGGACAGCGATTTTACGACAGATCCAGTGCAAGACGGATGAAAAGGAAGGCCCTCCGTCACAATCCGTTTGCTAATACAAGTCTATGAAAAAAAACGGATCCAGCAGAAACATTTGCTGGATCTGTTTTTTTTCACAAAACGACACATTGTGACGGAAAAAGAAAGACGGAAGTGTGAAAGAGGCCTTAGTCTGTTAGAGAGTGGCCTCATTTAACAAGTTGAAGACCCTTTAACCCCATTCCTTACATGAGGCTTAAAATCTTAACATTTTTTTCTCGTTTGAATGTTCAAGTAGTTATTTAGTCTTTTAATGATACATGGGGCTTCATTTTCATTTTACTGTCATAGTCTCTCTCTTTTTTTATGATATTCGGCGATGTCGGTGGGAAAATAAAGGAAATAAGTGTCTATTTTCCCTTTATTTTTATGACCACACAGGACCATTAAAACACGTTTAAAATAGGTTCACCATTCTATAATAAATATTTATATATATCGGACACTATTTTTTCATGAGGGTAGGGTAGTAACAGCAATTTGGATTGCCAGTTGTATTGATTTTTAGGTTTATTAATTTTTTTACCTGCACTTTTTTCTTTGTAATTTTTTTACTGTGCCACCCATTACGTTACAAAAGATCTTTGGGGGGGCATATAAATATAATATTGAAATATTTTTATTTTTATCTTATTTCCATTGTAACAGGGACTGCTTTTTTAGCACCAGTTGCAAACGAAATGGAGCCTCCTGGCTGCATAACAGGACTCTAGGGGGCTCCTATGACCCAGCAGCTCCTGCTCACTCACTGTACAGAAGGATCACATGACCGAAGTGTATGTAAGAGGGAGCGCCATTAGTACTTCCTGTTACTATACATACAGAACTTGTTTAGCGCTGTATATACAGTAATGGAGAAGGTACAGAAAGACCCCCACTTCTGCGGCCACTCAATCGTATGTAGCTGCTCTCTTAGGTGCTCCTATTTTAAACGTCACTTTAGAATAGAAGCTGGATCAACCAGATGTTAGGTAATGTGAGGTCCGGAAGTATTTAATAAGGTCACTGCTAACAAATGTCACAAAGGGTTGGAATGAAACAATAAGGCATTATAATAGCTGATATGCAGCCTATAAAACAGGTTTACAAACTAGCCCGCATAGTCAACGCATGTAGGGAACAGCAAAGCAATAGGAGACACTCATAACCATGATCAGGTTCCCATTTGTGTGTAAAATGGAGGAGAGTATCATTGATCCCTGACTGATGTATAGCTAATGGGGACAAATGGGATTACATTGATAGACATGTGACTGTTAAAATATTTCCCAAAGTCTTGGGATTTTGGTATCGTAACCAAAGAAATAATCAAACATCAGGTTATGTAGAAAAATCAACTGTCTGCACCCCGCAAGGAGACTACTGGGAATACCTAATCTGACACTGTCCCGTCTGAAAGAGATTGCATTGAACTGTCTGATCTACAGACCTTGGGTAGTGAAAACAAAAAGTCAGTTATCATTAACTTTTTCAAAACCTGCCAATTTTTTGCTTTTGCTACTTCATCTTTTCTTCCCCTTCTTTCAGGAGCCATAACTTTTTTCCCATACACGTAGCCATATAACGGCTTGACTTATGCAAGTCAAGCTGTAGCTTTGAAAGACACGATTCATTTTACCATATACAGTACTGAAAAACAGGAAAATTATTTCAAGTCGGGTAAAATGGTGACGCTATTGGAGCGCCCGCCAGGGCCATGGGGAACTTGGGCCGGGTCTGACAGTTCTTCAGGGATTGTCACGGTCTGTGGCCTTGGGCATCCAATAAAAGTGATTGGAAGGGGAAGGGAATAAAGTTTATAGGGTATTAGTTCGTGACGCCACCCGTGGTGTTCGGCAATAAGGAAAATGGCTGATGCTGCGGTTCAGGTTCACTGGGGCAGTTGGTGATGCAGCAGAGGTGTTACAGCTCTCCATGGGTAGAGCTAGGCCCCAGGGCAGATAAAGTGTTAAAGTCAATGATGAACTGTTGTATTGCAGGGCAGGTGACGCAGTGATAATTCTGAGGACACAGCAGGGTGCAGTTTTCACTCTTTACTCACAGTTGTTAGTTTACAGTCACCAGCTGGGTGCTGTGTCCTCCGGGTCGGTGGTCCCGCCAGCTGTCAGGTAATTTGGGTGCACTTTTCTGAGACTCCCTTTCTTGTGTACCTTCACAGGGCATCTCTCTGCACTGGCTTCGCCCTCTTGCCCTGCACCTCACAAACAGTGTCCCAAGCCAGCAGCCTTGGATCCTGTTGGACGATGTTCTCCTGCTCCCCTTGATCCCTATATGGTTGCCTTTTCAGCGAATATGTGTGGATTTGGCTGTAGCACATGCAGATACTACAGCCTCCGGTTTGCTAGCTGAGACTTGCAGTTCCTCCACTAGTCTGGGGGCTGGTCCCTCACTGCGACCTGGTCCTTGCACCCAACTACGGCCGGCGTGGATTCGGGAGCCATGGGTGGATTCCTCACTTCTCTGGCCCCTAGGACACCTTCTCTCAGGAGCTCCTTCCTTCATGTCTCCTCTCATCCAATCTTCCTCACAAACTCCCAACTGACTAGCTCCTCCCTCTTGTTTCCATGACAACTCTTCACAACTGTCTCTCTCTCCTCCCACACCCTCTAACTAGTTCCCTCTCCAGCCTGAGATGAGGCCCTCCCTCAATAGGGTCCACCCAGATCCCCTGGCCTGGAGTGGTGTGGTGTTGGATGCTAGTGTGGGTCTCAGGTTGTGCCCCTTCCTTACCCGAGAGTCGAGTACCACACCTCTGGCTGAGGTGCAGTACCTCTGTGGGGACTGGACCGTCGAGGACGACACACTATTCCACCATTGCTTTTTTTGTGTTTTGATTTTACAGCAATCATTGGTAAAAATTACCGAACAATGGTCCGAACAACAAAAGCAATTGTTACCATCCACCTCTCCTGTCTCCCTTTTTTCCTATAGATTATAAGCTTGCGAGCAGGGCCCTCACTCCTCTTGGTATGTTTTGAACTGTGATTTTTGTTATGCTGTAATGCCAATTGTCTGTACAAATCCCCTCTATAATTTGTAAAGCGCTGCGGAATATGTTGGCGCTATATAAATAAAATTATTATTATTATTATTATTATTATTATTAAAATCATCTGGCAATAGGGTTTGCAAGGTCATTATGATTGTGTTGATATCTAACTTAGGCTACTTTCCAACAATGAGCTTTTGGTGAATTTTTTAATGGTGCAGAATTTCTGCATCATTTCTGCACCTATAATATAAAATATATATTACTTGCGTTTTTTCAGTGCATTTTCAGTGTTTACATGTGTTTTTATCACAAGTCTATGGAGAAAATCTGCATAGAAAATTCAGAGTCGGTTTAGGCTACGTTCACCTTTGCGTTGCGTCGGGCGCAGGTTCGGCCACGCATGCATCATGCGCCCCTATATTTAACATGGGGGCGCATGGACATGCGTTGTCTTGCGTTTTGTGACGCATGTGTCATTTTTGGCGCAAGCGTCAGGGCGCAGAGGACGCTGCATGTTGCATTTTTTTTGCGGCCAAAATCAAGCCAAAAATGGACGCATGCGTCACAAAACAATGCGTTTTTGCATGCGTTTTGCATGCGTTGTGCGTTGCGTCACCGACGCAACGCCCGACAACGCAAATGTGAACGTAGCCTTACACTGGGTAAAAAAAAGCACAGTGGGCATGAGATTTCTATAAATCCCATCCACCTGAAAATATGCAGCGTCAAAAACTCATTGTGGGCACTCAGCCTTAGGACTCTTTCACACGTCAGTGTGTCCCGTACCTGTGGCAACAGTTCTCACACGTACAAGAGACACACACGAGGACCCATTCGCATGTCAATGTGTTCCATGGACTGTGTGTCCGAGGGCAAAACACGCTGACATATCCGTATTTTTAGCAGCAACGCAATCCGCAAAACGTCCCACACACGTACCACTGAGGACACACGGATGACATCCGTGTGACACGTACCGACGCCTGGGAATCAGCGGGACTGTTTCCTAGCTCTGGGTACTGAAGCTGCTCACATCAGTGTCCCCTGCCATGCCGGCAATCAGCGCTAGCATTGCACAATGTTAAGAGTTGTATTCAGCTGATAACAGGGAGTGCAGGCGGCGGCTGAAGGGAGTATTCATCAGCCGCTGCCAGCACTATAAATAAATTAATTAATAAAAAATGACTTAGGATTCCCCTGTATTTTTGATAACAGCCAGACAAACCTGACAGCTGCAGGCTGCAACCCTGAGCTGTCAGCTTTAGCAAGGCTGGATATCAAAATTACAGGGATTCCCACGCTGTATTTAACTATTTAAATAAATAATTTAAAAAATGACAACCAGGCATGCTAAAGCAGACAGCTGGGAGCTGTTATTCTCAGGCTGGCAAGGAGTCATGGATATTGGCCCTTCCAGTCTAAAGGTACCTTCACACTCAGCGACGCTGCAGCGATACCGACAACGATGTCGATCGCTGCAGCGTCGCTGTTTGGTCGCTGGAGAGCTGTCACACAGACAGCTCTCCAGCGACCAACGATCCCGAGGTCCCCGGTAACCAGGGTAAACATCGGGTTACTAAGCGCAGGGCCGCGTTTAGTAACCCGATGTTTACCCTGGTTACCAGCGTAAACGTTAAAAAAACAAACACTTCATACTTACCTTCAGCTGTCTGTCCCCGCTGTGCTTTCCTCTGCACTGTCAGCGCCGGTCAGCCGGAAAGCAGAGCGGTGACGTCACCGCTGTGCTTTCCGGCTGGCCGGCGCTGACACAGGATGCAGGATGCAGGAGTCTTTACAAGACTTTACAAGACTTTACAAGACTGATCCCAACTAACTACCATATTTTTCGGATTATCAGACACTCCGGATTATAAGTCGCACCCCAAATTTTGAGGAGAAAAAATGGGAAAAAAACTTTAATATAATGGTGGTGCTTAGTTAGCAAGGCCTAAAAAAAGACATTTGTCCATCCAGTTCAGCCTATATTCCGTCAGAATAAATCCCCAGATCTACGTCCTTCTAAAGAACCTAAATAGTAACACAGTTAGCAAGGCCGAAAAATAGACATTTGTCCATCCAGTCCAGAAATTTTCAAGACCTCGCAATACTGGCAGCAGTATATCTTGATGCCGAGATCTCCATCTGCGCATGCGCCGCCCCCGGCAGCCATTTTCCCGGATTCCACCGCATAGGAAACCATGGAACTGCGGGGCTCTGGCGTTTCACAAAATGTCAACAGAACAAAGCAAGAATCCAACAAATTGACTCCAGCCCCACTATCCCCAAGAACCGGTATAGTCTCCATTTTCCCATCAACCACCACCTCAGCTGGAATGGTACACTGAGACAAATAAAATAGAGGAAATGTACACACCCTGTTCGTCTCCCTCTATACAACCAGGGGAATGCGGCTTTTGAGATGGTGTAGATACTTTGCAGGGGCGGACACTGACTGCTTGGGGCCCCTATGCAATAAATGTGTCTGGGCCCCCTTCCTTTTATGGCGACAAAGCTACACTTATATATAAATATATATATATATATATATATATATATATATATATATATATATATATATATATATATACTAGATGGTGGCCCGATTCTAATGCATCGGGTATTCTAGAATATGCATGTCCACGTAGTATATTGCACAGCCCACGTAGTATATTGCCCAGCCACACAGTATATTGCCCAGCTACGTACTATATTGCCCAGCTACGTAGTATATTGCGCAGTGACGTAGTATATTTCCCAGTCACGTAGTATATTGCGCAGTGACGTAGTATATTTCCCAGTCACGTAGTATATTTCCCAGTCACATAGTATATTGCCCAGCCACGTAGTATATTGCACAGCCACGTAGTATATTGCCCAGACACGTAGTATATTGCCCAGCCACATAGTATATTGCCCAGCCACGTAGTATATTGCCCAGTCACGTAGTATATTGCCCAGTCACTTAGTATATTGCCCAGCCACGTAGTATATTGCCCAGCCACGTAGTATATTGCCCAGTCACCTAGTATATTGCCCAGCCACCTAGTATATTGCCCAGCCACGTAATATACTGCACAGCGACGTAGTATACAACACAGAGCCACGTAGTATACAGCACAGACACGTAGTATATTGCCCAGCCACGTAGTATATTGCCCAGCCATGTATGTAACAGGTTAAAAAAGACTTAAAATAAAAAATAAACATATACTCACCTTCCGAGAGCCCCTTGTGGTCCAGGCGCTTGTGTGCGGTGCACACTGCAGCTTCCGGTCCCAGGATTAGTATGAGCGCAGGACCTGTGATGACATCGCGGTCACATGACCATGACGTCATGGAAGGTCCTTCTCGCATAGCATCCTTGCCACCGGAACCTGCCAATTGCATTGCCGAGGAGAGGGCGTGACGTCGGAGATGTGAGAATAAAGGTTTTTTTTATTATTATTTGTAACATTAGATATTTTTACTATTGATGCTGCATACGCAGCATCAATAGTAAAAAAGTTGGTCACACAGGGTTAATAGCTGCGTTAATGGAGTGTGTTACACCGCAGCATAACGTGGTCCATTTACGCTGCCATTAACCCTGTGTGAGGGCTGACTGGAGGGGAGTATGGAGCGGGAACTGACTGCGGGGAAGAAGGAGCAGCCATTTTGCCGCCGGACTGTGCCTGTCGCTGTTTGGTCGTGGCAATTGTCGTGGGCGTTTTGCCACGACCAATCAGCGACTTGGATTTCCATGACAGACAGAGGCCGCGACCAATGAATATCCGTGACAGAAATACAGACAGACAGAAGGACAGACGGAAGTGACCCTTAGACAATTATATAGTAGATAGCCACACACATACATGTATATATATTACACTTTATTATGTATACTGCCATCCCTTCTTATACTGTACAGTGCCCTCTCTTGTTATGTATAGCACCGTCCCTTACATATTGGATTATATAAAGCCCTGTTTTTTATAACATACCGTCCTGCCTTGTTAGCTTTATAGTGCAATTATGGCTGATGGAGCATGGGAAAGTTTCTTTTCTAATGGAGGAGGTGATGAACTGGTAGTCTGGTCACTGGCTCCTCCATCAGCAGTCATTTTATATCTAACAAGAGAGGAGACAATGTAATAAAAGAGGGCGCTGTGAATACCACTTCAGACCACTAGGGACCCCATTGTCATCATTATGTCTTTCCAATTTTGATGCTGGATTTTTAAATTTGTTATCAATAAAACATTGCACTTTTTACTGAAATGGGGTTTCACGCTGGAGATTTATTTTCCTATGTAATAATAGAGGGCACTGTGAATAACAAAAATAACAAGAATACACTATGTAAAAGACAGCACTGTATATAACAGCAGAAGAAGCTATATAATAAGAGACGGCATCATATATAACTAGAGAGGATGGTAATAAAGGACAGTGTTATACATAATAAAACAGGAAACTATGTAACTAAGGATGGTGTTATACATAATAAGTGAGTACACTATATACTAAAGGACTGTGTTATACATAATTAGTACACTATATTCTACGGGACTGTGTTAGACATAATAAGTGAGTACAATATATACTAAGGGACTGTGCTATGTATAAGTGAGTACACTATATACTAAGGGACTGTGTTAGACATAATTAGCGATAATAACGTCTTCCTCCACCTCCCCCTGTTCCTAAATCCATTATAAATCACCCTTCCTCCCATCCCAATCCCCCACACCCCTCTTTGTCCTCCTCCCCCCGCATCCCATTATTGTCCTCTCTCCCACTCCCATCACTGCCTTCTTCACCACCTCCATCATTGCCCTCTCCACCACCTCCATCATTGACTTTTCCCTACCACCCTCATCATTGCCCTTTCCACCACCTCTATCATTGCTTTATCCTCCACCACCCCATCGTTTCCCATTCCACCACCTCCATCATTTCCTCCTCCCCCCACAACCCCATCATTGTTTTCTCCCCCACATCCCATCATTGTCCTTTCCACCACATCCACCATGGCTTACTCCCCCACCACCACATCATTGCCCATTCCACCCCCTCCATCATTTCCTCCTCCCCCACCACCCCCATCATTGCCCTTTCCACCACCTCTATCATTGCTTTCTTCCCCACCACCCCCAACATTGTACTTTCCACCACCTCCATCATTGCTTTCTCCCCCAAGACCCCCATTATTGCCCTCTCCATCACCCCCATCATTGTTTTCTCCCTCACCACCTCCATTATTGCCTCCTTTCCCACCACCCCATCATTGATCTTTCCACTGCCACAATCATTGCCTTCTCCCCCACCACCCCATCATTGCCCATTCCACCACATCCATCATTTCCTCCTCCCCCACATCCCCATCATTGTCCTTTCCACCACCACTGTCCTTTCCACCACCACCATCATCGCCATTTCCCCAACACCCCTTCATTGCCCATTCCACCACCTTCACAATTTCCTCCTCCCCACCACCCCATTATTGTCCTTTCCACCACCAACATCATTGTCCTTTCCACCACCTCCATCATTACCTTCTCCCACAACACCATCATCATTGCCCATTCCACCACCTCCAAGATTGCCTCCTACCCCACCACCCCATTATTGCCCTTTCTACCACCCCATCATTATCCCTTCTATCACCTCCATCATTGCTTTCTCCCCCACTACCCCATCATTGCCCTCTCCGTCACCCCTGTTATGGCTGGCAATCAGGCAACACAGCGTGCAGTAATCAGCGCACATACAGAGATCTGGCAATAACCCAAAACAATAGGACGAGCTCTGAGACGTGGAATCTCTGTAGACTGCAGTACCTGATCTATCCTCACACAACTGGAAGCAGCAGTGGATTGCGCCTATCCAATACCTATGCAACTCGACACCGCCTGAGGAGCTGACTAGCCTGAAGATAGAAATACAAGCCTGACTTACCTCAGAGAAATACCCCAAAGGAATAGGCAGCCCCCACATATAATGACTGTTAGCAAGATGAAAAGACAAACGTAGGAATGAAATAGATTCAGCAAAGTGAGGCCCGATATTCTAGACAGAGCGAGGATAGCAAAGAGAACTATGCAGTCTACAAAAAACCCTAAAACGAAAACCACGCAAAGGGGCAAAAAGACCCACCGTGCCGAACTAACAGCACGGCGGTGCACCCCTTTGCTTCTCAGAGCTTCCAGCAAAAGATAATAACAAGCTGGACAGAAAAAACAGAAAACAAACTAGAAGCACTTATCTAGCAGAGCAGCAGGCCCAAGGAAAGATGCAGTAGCTCAGATCCAACACTGGAACATTGACAAGGAGCAAGGAAGACAGACTCAGGTGGAGCTAAATAGCAAGGCAGCCAACGAGCTCACCAAAACACCTGAGGGAGGAAGCCCAGAGACTGCAATACCACTTGTGACCACAGAAGTGAACTCAGCCACAGAATTCACAACAGTACCCCCCCCTTGAGGAGGGGTCACCGAACCCTCACCAGAACCCCCAGGCCGACCAGGATGAGCCACATGAAAGGCACGAACAAGATCTGGGGCATGGACATCAGAGGCAAAAACCCAGGAATTATCTTCCTGAGCATAACCCTTCCATTTGACCAGATACTGGAGTTTCCGTCTAGAGACACGAGAATCCAAAATCTTCTCCACAATATACTCCAATTCCCCCTCCACCAAAACAGGGGCAGGAGGCTCCACAGATGGAACCATAGGTGCCACGTATCTCCTCAACAACGACCTATGGAATACATTATGTATGGAAAAGGAGTCTGGGAGGGTCAGACGAAAAGACACCGGATTGAGAATCTCAGAAATCCTATACGGACCAATAAAACGAGGTTTAAATTTAGGAGAGGAAACCTTCATAGGTATATGACGAGAAGATAACCAAACCAGATCCCCAACACGAAGTCGGGGTCCCACACGGCGTCTGCGATTAGCGAAAAGCTGAGCCTTCTCCTGGGACAAGGTCAAATTGTCCACTACCTGAGTCCAGATCTGCTGCAACCTGTCCACCACATTATCCACACCAGGACAGTCCGAAGACTCAACCTGTCCTGAAGAGAAACGAGGATGGAACCCAGAATTGCAGAAAAATGGAGAGACCAAGGTAGCCGAGCTGGCCCGATTATTAAGGGCGAACTCAGCCAACGGCAAAAATGACACCCAATCATCCTGGTCAGCGGAAACAAAACATCTCAGATATGTTTCCAAGGTCTGATTGGTTCGTTCGGTCTGGCCATTAGTCTGAGGATGGAAGGCCGAGGAAAAAGATAGGTCAATGCCCATCCTACCACAAAAGGCTCGCCAGAACCTCGAGACAAACTGGGAACCTCTGTCAGAAACAATATTCTCAGGAATGCCATGTAAACGAACCACATGCTGGAAGAACAAAGGCACCAAATCAGAGGAGGAAGGCAATTTAACCAAGGGCACCAGATGGACCATTTTAGAAAAGCGATCACAGACCACCCAAATGACAGACATCTTTTGAGAAACGGGAAGGTCAGAAATGAAATCCATCGAAATATGTGTCCAAGGCCTCTTCGGGACCGGCAAGGGCAAAAGCAACCCACTGGCACGTGAACAGCAGGGCTTAGCCCTAGCACAAATTCCACAGGACTGCACAAAAGCACGCACATCCCGTGACAGAGATGGCCACCAGAAGGATCTAGCAACCAACTCCCTGGTACCAAAGATTCCTGGATGACCGGCCAGCACCGAACAATGAAGTTCAGAGATAACTTTACTAGTCCACCTATCAGGGACGAACAGTTTCTCGGCCGGACAACGATCAGGTTTATTAGCCTGAAATTTCTGCAACACTCTCCGCAAATCAGGGGAGATGGCAGACACAATGACTCCTTCCTTGAGGATACTCGCCGGCTCAGATAACCCCGGAGAGTCGGGCACAAAACTCCTAGACAGAGCATCCGCCTTCACATTTTTAGAGCCCGGAAGGTATGAAATCACAAAATCAAAACGAGCAAAAAACAACGACCAACGGGCCTGTCTAGGATTCAAGCGCTTGGCAGACTCAAGATAAGTAAGGTTCTTATGATCAGTCAAAACCACCACGCGATGCTTAGCACCCTCAAGCCAATGACGCCACTCCTCGAATGCCCACTTCATGGCCAGCAACTCTCGGTTGCCCACATCATAATTACGCTCAGCAGCAGAAAATTTCCTGGAAAAGAAAGCACATGGTTTGAACACTGAGCAACCAGAACCTCTCTGTGACAAAACCGCCCCTGCACCAATCTCAGAAGCATCAACCTCGACCTGGAACGGAAGAGAAACATCAGGTTGACACAACACAGGGGCACAGCAAAAACGACGCTTCAACTCCTGAAAAGCTTCCACGGCAGCAGAAGACCAATCAACCAAATCAGCACCCTTCTTGGTCAAATCGGTCAATGGTCTGGCAATGCTAGAAAAATTACAGATGAAGCGACGATAAAAATTAGCAAAGCCCAGGAATTTCTGCAAACTTTTTAGAGATGTCGGCTGAGTCCAATCCTGGATGGCCTGAACCTTAACCGGATCCATCTCGATAGTAGAAGGGGAAAAGATGAACCCCAAAAATGAAACTTTCTGCACACCGAAGAGACACTTTGATCCCTTCACGAACAAGGAATTAGCACGCAGTACCTGGAAAACCATTCTGACTTGCTTCACATGAGACTCCCAATCATCTGAGAAGATCAAAATGTCATCCAAGTAAACAATCAAGAATTTATCCAGATACTCACGGAAAATGTCATGCATAAAAGACTGAAAAACAGATGGAGCATTGGCAAGTCCGAACGGCATCACCAGATACTCAAAATGACCCTCGGGCGTATTAAATGCCGTTTTCCATTCATCTCCCTGCCTGATTCTCACCAGATTATACGCACCACGAAGATCAATCTTAGTAAACCAACTAGCCCCCTTAATCCGAGCAAACAAGTCAGAAATCAATGGCAAGGGATACTGAAACTTAACAGTGATCTTATTAAGAAGGCGGTAATCAATACACGGTCTTAGCGAACCATCCTTCTTGGCTACAAAAAAGAACCCTGCTCCCAATGGTGACGACGATGAGCGAATATGTCCCTTCTCCAGGGACTCCTTCACATAACTGCGCATAGCGGTGTGTTCAGGTACGGACAAATTAAATAAACGACCCTTAGGGAATTTACTACCAGGAATCAAATCGATAGCACAATCACAATTCCTATGCGGAGGAAGGGCATCAGACTTGGACTCTTCAAATACATCCTGAAAGTCCGACAAGAACTCTGGGATGTCAGAAGGAATGGATGACGAAATAGACAAAAATGGAACATCACCATGTACTCCCTGACAACCCCAGCTGGTTACCGACATAGAGTTCCAATCCAATACTGGATTATGGGTTTGTAGCCATGGCAACCCCAACACGACCACATCATGCAAATTATGCAGTACCAAAAAGCGAATAACTTCCTGATGTGCAGGAGCCATGCACATGGTCAGCTGGGCCCAGTACTGAGGCTTATTCTTGGCCAGAGGTGTAGCATCAATTCCTCTCAACGGAATAGGACACCGCAAAGGCTCCAAGAAAAATCCACAACGTTTAGCATAATCCAAATCCATCAGATTCAGGGCAGCGCCTGAATCCACAAACGCCATGACAGAATATGATGACAAAGAGCACATTAAGGTAATGGACAAAAGGAATTTGGACTGTACAGTACCAATAACGGCAGAGCTATCGAACCGCCTAGTGCGTTTAGGACAATTAGAAATAGCATGAGTAGAATCACCACAATAGAAACACAGTCTGTTCAGACGTCTGTGTTCGTGCCGTTCTACTTTAGTCATAGTCCTGTCGCACTGCATAGGCTCAGGTTTACTCTCAGACAATACCGCCAGATGGTGCACAGATTTACGCTCGCGCAAGCGACGACCGATCTGAATGGCCAAGGACATAGACTCATTCAAACCAGCAGGCATAGGAAATCCCACCATTACATCCTTAAGAGCTTCAGAGAGACCCTTTCTGAACAAAGCCGCTAGTGCAGATTCATTCCACAGAGTGAGTACTGACCATTTTCTAAATTTCTGACAATATACTTCTACATCATCCTGACCCTGGCATAAAGCCAGCAGATTTTTCTCAGCTTGATCCACTGAATTAGGCTCATCGTAAAGCAATCCCAGCGCCTGGAAAAATGCATCAACATTACTCAATGCAGAATCTCCTGGTGCAAGAGAAAACGCCCAGTCCTGTGGGTCGCCGCGCAAAAAAGAAATAATAATCAAAACCTGTTGAATAGGATTACCAGAAGAATGAGGTTTCAAGGCCAAAAATAGCTTACAATTATTTCTGAAGCTCAGGAACTTAGTTCTGTCACCAAAAAACAAATCAGGAATCGGAATTCTTGGTTCTAGCATCGATTTCTGATCAATAGTATCTTGAATCTTTTGTACATTTACAACGAGATTATCCATTGAGGAGCACAGAGCCTGAATATCCATGTCCACAGCTGTGTCCTGAAGCACTCTAATGTCTAGGGGAAAAAAAAGACTGAAGACAGAGCTAAGAAAAAAAAATGATGTCAGGATTTCTTTTTTCCCTCTATTGGAAATCATTGAATGGCTCCTTGTACTGTTATGGCTGGCAATCAGGCAACACAGCGTGCAGTAATCAGCGCACATACAGAGATCTGGCAATAACCCAAAACAATAGGACGAGCTCTGAGACGTGGAATCTCTGTAGACTGCAGTACCTGATCTATCCTCACACAACTGGAAGCAGCAGTGGATTGCGCCTATCCACTACCTATGCAACTCGACACCGCCTGAGGAGCTGACTAGCCTGAAGATAGAAATACAAGCCTGACTTACCTCAGAGAAATACCCCAAAGGAATAGGCAGCCCCCACATATAATGACTGTTAGCAAGATGAAAAGACAAACGTAGGAATGAAATAGATTCAGCAAAGTGAGGCCCGATATTCTAGACAGAGCGAGGATAGCAAAGAGAACTATGCAGTCTACAAAAAACCCTAAAACGAAAACCACGCAAAGGGGCAAAAAGACCCACCGTGCCGAACTAACAGCACGGCGGTGCACCCCTTTGCTTCTCAGAGCTTCCAGCAAAAGATAATAACAAGCTGGACAGAAAAAACAGAAAACAAACTAGAAGCACTTATCTAGCAGAGCAGCAGGCCCAAGGAAAGATGCAGTAGCTCAGATCCAACACTGGAACATTGACAAGGAGCAAGGAAGACAGACTCAGGTGGAGCTAAATAGCAAGGCAGCCAACGAGCTCACCAAAACACCTGAGGGAGGAAGCCCAGAGACTGCAATACCACTTGTGACCACAGAAGTGAACTCAGCCACAGAATTCACAACACACCCCATCATTGCGCTCTCCGTCACCTCATCATTGCCTTCTCCCCATAACCCCATCATTGCTCTCTCCTCCGCTTACACACACACACAGAAACACACACAGCACCATTCACCTCTCTGCACGTTCCCCCGCAGCACTATGCATCCACACACACACCACCACCACTCATCTCTACACACAAGTACACACACACAGCACCTATCCACATGCTCTCCTGCAGCATCACCATCGCTGGCAGCTTCCTCTCTCTGGCACAGCCGCACACTGAATGATGATGTCATCCCGCTGCACTGCTGACTACTGTGTGAGACAGGAAGCATGGGCTGGAAGCAGGACGGATTGCTGCAGCTCCATTCCGCTGCCAGTTTCTGTTGTAAGCAGAAGAGCTGCAGTTATCTCTCCCTGCCCACTGCACATAATGGCAATCTGGCCAGGGTCCCCCCGAAGCCTCAGGGCCTTATTAACAGGCCAGATTGCCCTCATTATTAGCCGCCCTGCATGGGCCTCCCTCCACCTGCACATGTGGTATGACCGCACTTGATACTTTGGCATGAGTTGGGCAGAAATTGATGTAATGATCAGTCAGACCACAGAAAAACTTGATCCCGTCCCACAGCGAACCGCAGGCAACCTAGTTTGAGAAGAGACTCCTCGCACCTGCATAGGTTCATCCATCTGCACCAGTGTGTCCTCCTCCCTAGAAAGATCAGGAGGTAGATTTGGTGTATGTCTCTTTCTGTGGCAACTATCCACCCGAATAGCAAGGGCCATGGCGGACTTCAATGACCCAGGAGCAGCATACTGCACCAGAGTATCCTGAAGCCTAGCTGACAGACCCTGACAGAAATGGCTCCTAAGAGCAGGGTCATTCCACTGCGTGTCAGTGGCCCATCTCCAAAACCCTGAGCAGTACTTCTCAGCCGGCCCCCCTGCTTGATTTTACGGAGTCTAGACTCAGCCAGGGAGATGCCATCAGGATCCCCATACACCAGCGCCAAAGCCGCGAAAAACTCATCCACTGACTGCAAAGATGGTGAATCAGTCGGCAGGGAGAAGGCCCATGATTAGGGCTCACCATTGAGAAAGGAGACTATAATCCCCACATGCTGTTCCTCACTCCCTGAAGAACGAGAGTGAAGCCTGAAATATAGCTTACAAGCTTCTTTGAATTCAATAAACTTATCTCTCCCTCCAGAGAACCGTTCAGGGAGAGACACTTTGGGTTCTGGTTGGGCCTAGACATGAGCAGAGACCAAGAACCCCTGAACCTGCTGAAGCAGCTGAACCACCTGACACCGCAACTCCTTAACCTCTTCCGCGAGGGTCTGGGTCAGGTGAGCCAAAGCCTGCACTTGAGCCATAGGTTCACCGGAAAAAAGTACTGGTTGGTGATAATGTCACAAACCTACTCAGTTAAGTCCAACGGCTGACACAACGAACA
The DNA here is from genome assembly GCF_032444005.1 of Ranitomeya imitator. NCBI lineage: Eukaryota > Metazoa > Chordata > Amphibia > Anura > Dendrobatidae > Ranitomeya > Ranitomeya imitator. The sequence goes on from NC_091283.1 coordinate 472,490,724, forward strand.
CCAACAACAGGGATGGAAAAAGGGGGAGGAAGGCCCTCACAATAGGGAACGAGGGATGGGGCACCTCCTAACTCAGCCTGTGCCTATCCCTAAACTCCCCTAATGCCCTATGTGGGTACTTCCCCCAGCTTCTCGAACCTTGTCCCTAGCTGTCACTTCATTATACCCTGGCTAGTGCACTGGCCGGCAAGGACGCTAGCCTCACCACTGCAGATGGTGAAAACACAGGGGGTAATGACAAGCACGAGACAGGCAAAGACAGGGAATAAGGAAACGTAGCTTCCAAGCTGCTGCTGCAATCTCCACTCAGCAGAGGATATGGAACCAGGACCTCTAACAGCTGATACACGCTGAGACCAGAGAGCTCCACACTCATCAGCTGGTCTCCAGAGAAACTCTATCACCAACAGTCAGCTGATGCATCAGGTGACTATTTAAAGGATGGATGGAGTGGTCACCACTCACATCAGCTGACCAGCAGCACCATAGCTGCCAGCAAGGAAAACTGACATTAACCCTTACTGATCTGAAAGGGAAAAAACTACATTTAAATTATAGCGGAACCAGAGATGCCACAAATCCAAAAATTAATCATGACGCAGAGTAAGTTTTTCCCAGCAACCACTAATTTTTAAGGTGGCCCATCCCTGTCCTGCATAAACATGACAAAATCAGGTGTGCACTGTGAAACTCCATTAGTGTAAAGGTCCCTACACAGATACATGAACCAATAAGCATGGGCAGGGATGTTACATCTCTCTGACCACTGGCTAAATGTTGTGGCAGCTGAGCCTGAGGCGAGAAGCATTTTGATGCGTGTCCTACCAACACAGAGGATTGCTGTTTGTTTTTTGGAGGTTTCTCTGTCCATGTTGGCTTCTCCTCCTAGTCTGTTTCCTCCAACGCCTCCTCTTCCAGTCATCGTAACACCTACACCACCAGTTTCAGCACAGCCAGGAGTAAACAACAATATGCTGCTCTGAAACTTATCTGTTTGTGGGAAAATCCCACATTGCACAGGAGCTGTGGATAGGAATCACACAACAGACAGATGTGTGGTTGTTGCCGATAAACCTCAAACTCGGAATGGTGGTGTGCGATAACAGACGAAATCTCGTAGCAGCTCATACCTTGCCTGGCGCATGTACTGAATTTGGTGGTGCAGAGCTTTCTTAATTACACAGAAATGTCAGAGCTGTTGCTGAAAGTGCAGGCCATCTGTGCGTGCTTTCCGCGTTCTCACCCTGCTGCTGCTCGTCTGTTTGCGCTGTAGGTTCACTTCTGCCTTCCCGCTCACCACCTCATATGCGACGGACCAACAAGGTGGAACTGCATCTTGAACATGCTGGAGAGACTGTGCGAGAAACAGTAGGCGATACTAGAGTTTGATCTGCAGCACGGAAGGGATGAGTTGCTGTACGGAACAACACCATTTCACTACCAATGAGTGGGCTTCAATGGCGAACGTGTGTCCCATGTTGCTCTATTTTGAGTATTCCATGAACATGGCCAGCACTGCTGAATCAACGTTACTATCCCACTTCTATGCCTTCTAGAAAAAAAAAGCTTGAGGTAATGATGGATGAGGTGGGAAAAAAAGCCTCAGGTGAAGATGGATGAGGTGGTTGCACAGGAGGAAGAGTAGGAAGACCAGGGAACATTCACACCATTATCAGACCAGGCATCCACACATGTCTTGGAGGATGGGTCCTTGTACCAACAGTGGCCAGATACACAAATGTCCAGCCAGGATACAGTTTTGAAGTTTGAGGAGGAGAGGTAGGGGGAGGAGGAACAACCATGTTTACAGTAGGGTGGCACTCAAAGCAGCTCACAGGCATCACTGGAGTATGGCCGGAGGGATACAGAGGATATAGATGACACAGAGGACCCAGATGATACACTTCCCATGGAGGACAGCTTGTCGTTGCCTCTGGGCAGCCTGGCACACATGAGACTTTAAATGCTGCTGAACCTGCACAATGACCACCAAGTTGCCCAGATTGTTACAAGTCCTGATTACTGTGTGGCCACCCTGCTGGATCTCCACTACAGGCAAAACGTGTCATCCTTACTTCCATCACTAAAGCGAGATTGAAAAATCCAGGAATACAAGTGCAGGCAGGTAGATACGTTACTTATGGCGTCCTCACCTGACAGCGGGGACTCAGTGGAAGCACTAAGCAGAGGAGGAAGCCAGAATGCAGCTGGGGCACTGGCACCACCTTAGATGGGATAGTTAGAAAACCTTACTTAGCACATCGCAAAATCCAGCCCCACCATCTGATACTGTCCCTATTAGCAGGAGGCAGCATTTAGGTTATGCCTGTGTAGCAACTTACTCATAAAGAATAGGATAGACACTAAAAGAGGTATAGGGGGACAATTGAAAACACCTGTGTTAAGCTAGACAGACTGCAACCACAAAAGAGAACCCAAACACTCAGAGAAATGGTGTGTCTCCTGTTGCTTGGCAGAAAGAGAAGCCGACCACAAAACACAAGCTCACACACACACACACACACACACACACACACACACACACACACACACACTACACATAGAGGCCTTTTGGCACTGTACTCCAAGAGGCTGTTTGGCACAGTACACAGAGAGGCAGGGTTGCAGAGTACTTGCAGAGGTTTTCTGGCACAGTATACACAGAGGCTTTTTAGCACAGTACTCCAAGAAGCTTTTTGGTACAGTACAAACAGGCTTTTTGGCAGATTACTCCCAGAAGCTTTATGGCACTTTATACACAGAGGCTTTTTGGCTGACAAATGGGAAAGAAAAGGCTACATACTACAATTCTTTTTTAGACACTCACAAAAAGATGGCTGCAGAGTAGAACATTTTTTTAGATACACTAATATATAGACAAAGAGGTAGAATAAAAAAATTTTTTTTCAGCCCACAAAATGGGAAAGATGGGTGCATAGTAGAATATGTTTTTAGAAACAGTACTAAACAAAGAGGTAGAATGAAATATTTTTTGGGACCATAAATGGGAGAGAGACAGCTGCATAGTAGAAAAACTTTTTAGAAATGCTACTCGTATACACACAGATGTAGAGTAAAATCATTTTTTTCGGCCCACAAATCGGAAAGAGATGGCTGGATACTACAATTTTTTTTTAGACACACTACTCACAAAAAGAAGACTGCAGAGTAAAAAAAATTGTTTTGGCACACTAGTAGGCCAGACACGGCAGCAGAGTATGTAAACCACAAAGAAAACAACCCTAAAAAATATCTTTAATCTAGTACAAAAAAGTTAAAAATCCTCAAAATTAAACAAATTATACTACCAACACCAAAAAAGGCTAAAAATTGGAGCTAGGTAGTGCTATAAATAGGTGCAGGTCTTGACTAGGTCAGGAATCTTGAATGGTGACAGTCCTACTATGACCCTAATCGGTTCCTATTGGTCTGTACCTTCCTGGCAGTGGAGGTTGGCACCCTAATTTGGGCTTGGCGCCCCTATTCCGCATCGACTGTCCCTCCTGACCCTGAAGACCCTATGCACTACCCACGCCCAAACTCAACACCATACACACAAACACAAATGCTTGATCTATCTGACTAGTATGTCCAAAAAATTGGCCTTCCAGGAGATAGAAGTGATATTACACTTCAGCCACAAAAATAGACTACAATAGAACTGAGCTTCCTTGTCTCCTTACTGTCAAAGGCTGCTCTTGGCTTCCCCTTCAGGAAAATTTAGGATATATATAAAGCCTGCATAGCTCTCAAATGTATAGAAGAGGGGCAAAAATAAATCCCCCCAAAAAAAAACGGATTGACAAATAAGTAAAGTGCTCCTGTGCTTAGAAGCTATACAAGCTCTAAAGTCTCAAGTGGCCACATAGTCAATAATCAATTATCAAGCTACAAATGCATAGCATGCTAAAGAGAAATATAGTATTCAATCAATACTCTCATGACCACAACACAGCAAATTGTTGTGGTAAAAATATCATAATAAGAATTACCATTGATATGAATAATAGCATGCTGAAAGAACCATAATAGGTTACTTATCTGAATAGCATAAAGATGATTTGTCCCAGTGAACCTACGCGTTTCGCCCCCTCCTAGTATAGGGGCTCATCAGGGGACCATATAAAGGAGCAGGCCATCATGGCATCATAGTGGATGTGGATAAATGGAGACGTACCACATTCTATTCTATTTAAAGACTCAGTTACCGTAATCCGTCAAATTAACTCTCATTCGAGATTGCTTGGTTTAAGATACTACCTTATTCTCATTGCAGGTAGTTGTGCGCATACTTACTTGGATATGGTCTGCTCACCTGCTACATCAGGTGAAGCGCACACCGATTTGTATTCCAAGCCTCCTTCTGCGTCTCGGATATAAACTTCCACTCTGGTGCCCAGCACTTCCTGGCTGTGGACCGCAAATGTGTCTCACAGCCATGGACATGTGCACTAGTGTCACATTATCCAGCTTCTGCCAGAAAAAAAAAGAGAATGTACTATGCATATTTTCAGCCGACACAAAGCGGAACTCCAGCAATGTTGCCCGGCTCCTCAGTATAAGTTCATTTTTTCTCTCTGATTATTGGATGAATTGAACGGCTGCAGAATACATAGAGGCTTTTTGGAACAGTACTCCTGCAGGTGGTGCAGCAGCGTACACAGAGGCTTAAAGGCACAGTACTCCCACAGGCCGGGGTGCAGAGTACCCACAGAGGCTTAATAGCAAAATACTCCCACAGGCGGGGGTTGCAGAGTACACATAGAGGCTTAAAGGTACAGTACTCCCACAGGCAGGGTTGCAGAGTGCACACACAGGCTTAAAGGCATAGTACTCACACAGGCAGGGGATGAGGAGTACATACAGAGGCGTAAAGGCAAAGTACTCCCATAGATATGGGTGCAGCGTACACACAGCAGCTTTTTGGCAGAGTGCACAGTCTAATTCTGTCCCTCATTCCAGTTGTGTCCTGTCCATAGCTGTGATGGCTCCAGAAGTGCCCGCCCATCTCCTAGAGTCAGCAAGCGTTGATGATGGCAGAGTCACCACATAAGAGACCTATGTTGACCGTCAATTCTCCATAGAAACCTTGCAAGACTCTATGTGCAATGGCAGATTGCAAGGAATTCGGAAATATGAGATTCTAGATTATAGGATTTTTCATCAAAATCAGTAACACACAGTCAATACATGTAACAATAATTTAATTTATTTCTCCATTTAATGTTCACATTTAAGGGTTTGTATGAAAAACAGCGCCACTCTTGTCCATGAGCTGTGTTGTGTGATACAACTCAGCCTCGGTCAGTTGAACCCCTATTAAAGTAAATCTGTCAGTCCCCAAACACATTTCAAACTAACTACATAGCCATATAGGAGCTTTATTACCTACTAAAGTCATACTATTAGTTTAATAAATGTTCCTTATATTATGTAGAAAAAGTTATTTATTCAGTGTGCAAATTAGGGTGGTCAGTGCCAGGTGAGCCCTGATTTTGCTTGCCTCACTGCCGCCTCCTATGTTGGTTGCCAACGCTGGCTTGCTCAGAGCAAGCGTTGCGTGAAATGAAAACTTTTTGCATGCACTAAAGGTATCTTCACACATAATGATTTCGTTAACGATATCGTTGCTTTTTGTGACGTAGCAACGATATCGTTAACGAAATCGTTATGCGTGACAGCAACCAACGATCAGGCCCCTGCTGGGAGATCGTTGGTCGCTGGGAATGATCAGGACCTTTTTTTTGGTCGCTGATCACCCGCTGTCATCTCTGGATCGGCGTGTGTGACGCCGATCCAGCGATGTGTTCACTGGTAACCAGGGTAAATATCGGGTTACTAAGCGCAGGGCCGAGCTTAGTAACCCGATGTTTACCCTGGTCACCATTGTAAAAGTTAAAAAAAACAAACAGTACATACTCACATTCCGGTGTCTGTCACATCCCCCAGCGTCAGCTTCCCGCACTGACTGTCAGCACCGGCCGGCCGTAAAGCAAAGCACAGCGGTGACGTCACCGCTGTGCTCTGCTTTACGGCCGGCCGGCGCTGACACAGTGCAGGGAAGCTGACGCCGGGGGACGTGACAGAGACCGGAATGTAAGTATGTACTGTTTGTTTTTTTTAACTTTTACAATGGTAACCAGGGTAAACATCGGGTTACTAAGTGCAGCCCTGCGCTAAGTAACCCGATGTTTACCCTGGTTACCCGGGGACTTCGGCATCGTTGGTCGCTGGAGAGCTGTCTGTGTGAAAGCTCTCCTGCGACCACACAACAACCTAAACAGCGATGCTGCAGCGATCGGCATCGTTGTCTATATCGCTGCAGCGTCGCTAAATGTGACGGTACCTTTACTGTTTCGTTGGCGGAGTGCTCACGCACACAACATTCTCTTATCTTTGCTACAGCCGCTCGCTACACAGAATAGCAGCTGCAGCAGAGACAAGAGAGGGCTTACAAACGGGGGTATATCAACTCACCACCACAATGGGAAATGAAAAAAATATCTCTGAAAACGATGATCGTAAATCTACAAGCTGGTGTCCTCAAGTAGGAAGTATTGTAGAAGAAAAAAGTTGCAATTTAGCACTGTAAGAAAAATTCATATAAAAACTATGCCTTTATGAAATAACCATCCTACATAAATTGTTGATAAAAATCATACAAGGAGAAAGACTGTACATGACTGGCTTACGCGTTTTGGTCCCCTAGGAGTTCTTAGTCATAGAGAGCTGTGTGAGCGTGTCTGTATTAGTGCTGGAGCGGAGCGCACGCAAACATCTCTCTCACTGTGTAGCAAGCAGTGTAAAGCAGTGTAAATAAGAGAGTGGTGCATGAGAGCGTGCTCTACTGCTCAAATAGTGAGCGCATGCATGAAATTTTCTTTTCAAACAGTTCTCGTCCTGGGAAAGTGATCAATGACAATCAACATGAGAGTGAAAGGCAGATAGGCATGCTAAATCAGAGTATGGAACAGTGCACTGAACTGCTCAGCCATGCCAAGCGCGCACCGTGCACATGAATTTGCATATTGGATTAAGAGCTTTTTCTCCACAATGGGCGAAAATATTAGTAAACTAAAAATATCCATCATTTATAATATTTAATAGGGTAAGTTCCCCACGTGCCAATGTAGTTAGTTTGAAATGTGTTTAGGGGCTGACTGACTCCTTTCAAGGTTTTCTCCCCCACTAAACAGAAAGAACAAGGTAAATACAAATATAAACACCATAAGTATCTATAGCAGAATATAGTCACCAAATACTGTACATAGAATGTCCACAATAGCAGCCGTCAAGATTGAAACCAACAAAAAAGCCCCACTGATATATCGTAAGGCGCATACATTACATACACAAGGGAAATAAACTTAATCTAACGCCCCTCATACACATTAGATGAATGTCAGATGAAACTGCCGATAACGATTGGTTTGGCCGACAGACTAATGTGTGTGGCGGGCCCTTGATACCTGATTATCAGGGAGTTAAAAATCCGGCATGTCCGATTTCAGATTGCTCATCATTTTTTCCTCTCTGAGATACTCTCTCATAGAGATCACTGGAACGCTCAGCCAAACAAAAACTCCTGTGCATGAGAGACACAGTAAAGATAGCTGCCGGCAAAATAATCGGCCAAAACATCATTCCGCCGACAGCCATCACATGTGTATGGCCGGCTATAGTTCAGGTCCCAGTCTTGCCCTAAAATATGGCTGCAGTTAAATTGAATGAGGCTTACGCATCGCAGTAATTTATGAAATACATTGGATACAACTTGCCACAATCAATATATTAAACACAAAAAAAGTTTCAATCAATTATTGCAACATAGTAAAATCTCAAAAATAAGCTATGAAAAATAATCCAATCATCCAATATAATACATCATATAATACAACAAAATATATTGTACAAATCTACACCTTTTAATTACATCATTTAGGCAAGTATCACATGTTTCAAACCCAATGCACGAAAATGATTGACTGTTAAAGTCTGTGTGGTAAGGTGCCCTTTAGCTGCATAACCACATGACAATTAACAATGAAATTGTTTTTAGCTTATATCTATGTCAGCATAGTTTTGTCCACATCGCAGGCACACATTCAATGTGGAGCGTTTGCAATGTGCGAAGGCAGCCGTAGGACACACAAATACTCTGTTTTCTATTTAGCGACACCATTACATGTGGACACATAGGTGTGAACTTAGCAGATGACAGGACTATGGTGATGAAGAAAAACAGTTCTTTCTGGCCCAATCAGACCCAATGTGTAAAGACTACAGTGGGCTACCTTCTCACAGGGGAATAGGAAAGATCCTGAGGGTCATTCCTCCCTTATCTTCCACCATGAAAGGTGAAGAAGCCCATGGGCCTTTCTTTTCTGATGGAACCAGAATAACGAAAGATGTCATTCTTAGTAATAATCCAAAGAACTTTCTTTTCTTTGTAAATTCCTAACTGGTCCATTCAGTGGACTTTCAGAGGCCTGAGCTACTAAGGCTACGTTCACATTGGCGTTCCGCCAATGTGCGTCGCTGTTGCGCCGGCGACGCAGCGGCGACGCGCCCCTATGTTTAACATAGGGGACGCGTGCGTTTTTTGGGTGGCGTTTTTCGACACTTGCGTCGTTTTCGAAGTTGCATTTTCTGTGCGTCCGATTTTGGTCAAAAAACGACGCACGCGTCGCAAAACGCGCACGTTTTTGCGTGCGTTTGCGCGCATTTTTGCGTGCGTCGCGCGTTGCGTCGCCGACGCAGGGCGGCGCAACGCTAGTGTGAACGTAGCCTAAGGTATTTTTCACCAAATCAAGATGTAATATTTGTGGTAAAAACACCGACCACAAAGGCCCATTAGAAACGATAACATATTTCCTTGATGGTGATATCTATGACTTCTTGGAGACCACATCTTTTAAAGACACATTTAAAGCGATATCTACTGTTGGACTTACAAGGACCTTTCATTGACCAAGATTAGTCCTTCACCAGTTTGATTCCCAACACATCCTTAAAGACCGGTGTTCTTGATGCTACCTAAAAAGTTAATCTACTACTCAAGATGGACTTGGTCCCTTATAATGCTCTAAGGTATTTTTATTTCATCCTATCCATGGTATCCTATCCAATGAGAAAGAGTTCACATTGAATGAACAGTGGACCTGAGGTATATGATACTTCAGAAACATGTAGCCTTATTTCAGTATGCGACTACTGTCTTATTGCAATTTTGTACCATATACACAATTGTGTAACAATTAGAGAGACATTCAAATACTAAATATACTGTAGTCTTTGAAAGTGACCCAGTGGAGGTTACAGAGCAGCCATTTTGTTTTTGAAGTTGCAGGCAAACTTATTTCAACATTTGTGTCAATGATGTCAGTCTATCAGTCTTTGTCATCATTGTCGATGGAGGTGTGAGGTTCTCATTTTTAACCCCCAGTGGTCATGTTATACGTAGTAGCAGCTAAGGTAGTAATGTTATCTGAATGTATGTTAACCCAGTCAGGGAATGTGCCCAGCTCGAATAAACTAGAGGCCCAAGTGTTCATGGCTAAACTAAGAAGCAGGACGCCCATCACGTTCATCAATAGTCCAGTTCTAGCCTATAAAAATAAAAAATATAAAAACAAAATTAAAATAATAACAATGGCACAACCTTAACAGTTACTTCATTAAGTTTTATTTGATGATGTAATAGACGCATTTAGGTTAGCTGCATCGGCATGTACTTACCATGTCTTTTACCAACAAATGTCCAGTGGAAAATGCTATAGAGTTTGGAGGTGTAGACACAGGTAGCATGAATGCATATGAACAGCCGACAGTACCAGGAATCATTAGGTACAAAGGATTTACTTTCAAACGTATGGCCTGAAAAAGCAAAGAAATACTCAATTCAAGATTCTGTGTATATCTTTTTGGTAAGGAGAACCTCTTTGATCAGTGGGTAGGTCGCCTTGACGAAGATTCCTTTGTTGGGTGGGTACATTTCTTTAACGAGTAAGAGAAAAACTTTGATTTGTGAATGGATATCTTTGATAGATGGTAGATGGTTGAACAAAAAGATTTGCACATTCAGTCCTTTCCTCCATGGCAGCAGGACCACGGCAGTCTTCAATTCATCCATGGGCTAACATCTGGAGTTCCTTTTGCATTTACTAGACCACCTGATGTCACATGAGGCATAGTCAGTAGCCCTCACTGATGCCAGGTCTTAATATCATGTGAAACATAGTGAAGGAGAACTGGACTGGTGACCGGACCAAGGTAGCTTGAATCTTTTTGATCAACTGTAGTGAAAGGCCTTTATTTACAGGTGGTGTTGACTTTTATGGGTGAGTAAAGGAAGATCAATTTCTTGCTTTGATGGATGGATTTATTTCATGGGTGGAACAATAGATTACTTTCATATGTGGGTGCTTCCCCATTTATAGGTGGGTATGTGAATCTATGTGGTATGTTAGTTGTTTTTTTTATGAGAGGGTAGAACACTTCTGTGGTTCAAAAGATATTAAGGATTTCCATGCAATGCAAATAAAATCTCAAAAACCTCTTATGACAAGCCTTCATTAATTCGGTCATATGTGGTCTAGGAAACAATAGCCCTATAACATGCCTCCCACCAGCCACCATTCGGAATTCACCCACTCACCAGCTCAGACAGGACAGGGAGGAAAACAATGATGGTGGCTGTGTTGCTGGCAAATTCTGTGAATGAGGCAATCAGTATGGTAATGAGAAGGACAGCCAGTGCTGGCGGAAGGCCTTCAAGAGGCTGCAAGCGGCTTCCAATCCATGTGGATAAACCAGATGTCTATAAGAGAGTGGCAAAACCCGACATGTATGTTACTACTGGTATAAGACGTATCATAGGAAAAACAAATAGACAAAAGTTTACACATCCAAATGAAGGTGAATTTGGATACGCCAGATGTCTAAAAGAAGGGTGGTAAGTGGTAACACCCAACATGCACATTACTATTGGTATAATATGTATCATAAGACAACCAAATAGATAAATAATCATATGAGTGAAAGAGGGTAAATGCTTTATATGGTTGGACAAATCACCACTCACCTCACATCCCTTTGCCATGGCAAATCCACCTCCCAGCAGTAAGATGATGTTCCAAGGGACAGTCTCCTGAGCTTTTTTCCATGACAGCAAGGGCTTATATTCTGTATTGGGGGCTATGGAGAGTAATATTCCATTTATCAATGATTATTTCATAGGATTACACTTTTCCTAATGGACATTACTATGGATATTATTCTTGCATCGTGGCATTACTGTGTGCATTATTCTTCTACTTCTTGTCATTTCTTTCCGTTGAATACTACTCTACAGAGACATTATCATATGTATTATGCCAGCACGCTATCTTTGTAGTGTGACAATACTTTTTGCATTACACCTGTAAGATAACATCATGGACTACATTATCCTTGTACTGTGACATCCCAGTTTAATTATTAATGAGTGATATTTTGTGCAGACTATGACATCACTGTTTCTTTCCGATCATTGAGTAGATTATTCATATATTGTGACGTGATTACGCGCATGATCTTTGGACTGTGAGTTTATGTTGTGCATTATCCCATTACTGTGACATCGCTATGATTTCATTTTATTACTTATCCCTTTACTATGACAATAATATGTACAGTCTAATGTCTAAATCCTTCACAAAATACTATGTGTATTCTCTCTTGGAATGTGATATCACTGTGTGCATTATCCCTTTACTGTGATATGGCCGAGTTCGCATCTCGTCTGCAGGAAAATGGCCGCCGCGATCGCCATCTGCGCACGCGCGGCATCCCGCGGCCATTTTCCTGAAGCCCCGGGAAGCCGAGAAGAACCATCTGCGCATGCGCGGCCTCACAAAGATGGCCGCGCCCACCGATAAACGGCTGAATAGCGCAGATCGCGCTATTTTCCTTCAAGCTGCGCAGTGGATTCGCCAGTTGGACATGCGCACACCACTAAGCCACCAACGGAGATCTGGGGGAGAAACAGCGCTGTCACCACGCCCATATGACCTGACCAGCGTGAGTGACAGCCCAAAACGGCGACTTTACAAAGGTATTTCAGCAGCATAGGTGGGGAATAAAGGCTCACAAAATACACTAATGTAAAGCACAGCTCTGCCCCTATTTAACGGTATTTTTAGCTCATCTTGAAAAAACGGGGTGACAGGTTCCCTTTAAGAAAATAAAAATCACTCCATTACCTTTAAGATCGAACCACCATGACAATGAAGGCTTTTCAGACGGGAAGAAAAATAAAATAATTGAGATAGTAATTCCAGTGACCGCGTCGGAGGTGAACCTGCCAGTCAGAATTCATTAAATTAGGGCATTACTTAGATCTAAGCAAAGCAGATTAACATTTTTAACAACACCCGTGGTCCCCTGCTGCGGTTGGCCTGCCCAATGCAATTTATAAATTTATAACCAAGTGTTAATGACCCCCTCATCAGGCCCATGGGCACTCAAGGGCATGTAACGCATTGCCAGCATGAGGTCATGTAAGGTAAGATTAGATAATACTGTCAGGAGAGAATAGAAACATGAGACTGAATGTATGCTACATACAGTATGGGGCTACTTTATTGGAGCTGTACAGTACTAGAAGCCATGACCTTCAAGGGACACTCCATGGAAAAAATGATATTCTGCAGAATTTTCAGTACAATGTCTGAGGGGTGGATCATAGCGCTGGGATTTTTTATTTGGCGCCTTTCAAAGGACCTGTCACCTACAAAAATACTATTTACCTGAAAATATGGTGGTAATCAGCAAGTAAATAGTGATTTGAGCCATTGATTCTATAACCAGTTCTCATTTTTATGTTTACCTTTTTCCTTATCAGAGCAATGTAAGGGTTTGGTGGGGGGTTTTTCTCGAAAATAGTTGTAGTTACGTCATATTACCATATTTTTAACTGAAAAATTGAAAAATAGTTTTAATTGGGATGAAATTGTAAAAAAAATAAAAATAAAAAATGCAATTCCACCATTGCTTTCTGAGGATCTTTTTTTGCGGTAAAAATTACCAGGAAACATGATTTTCCAGGTTAGAATGATTGTGTAATGATAACAATCTTGCATAGATTATTTTTTGTTGAAGTGTTAAAGAAAAAAATCACAAGTTTGTAAAAAAAAAGGGGGGGGGGGGGGGGATGTACCGCTATTTTCCGATACCTGTAACATTTACGGTATATTTTTTCGTTAAAATAGTTTTTAAAAAAATCTAAATTGGAATCACTATTTTCAACATTTCAAAAAAATGTTTATCTTTAAATGTTTTACCCTATTTTTAAGTCCCCTTATGGGAATTGAATCTGCAATCATCTGATCACATATACTGTACTATACATACTATATTTTGCAATAACAGTATGAAGTACAAATCGTGTCTCAAATCACGGTCTCCTATGAAGTTATGGCTATGGTTTAGCGTCACTGAAGTACCAAAATGGCAGCAACCAGGTTGGCATGGGCACTAGCAGTCACTCCATTTAAATGCCAGTGTCAGAATTTGAGTAGTCTACGGAGGTCAGCCTAGCTCGCTGCTGTTAGTTGCATTAATGTGTTAGCCATGTTTGGCAGTATTTGGCCGTATAACTGGAAAAGCGGCTACAGGGTGAAAAATGAGTTATACTCTCCCTCTAGCTGTTCCCTTTAGCCATAGGCAGGTACGGACTGGGGCTGAAATTCAGCCCTGGCATTTGAAATCACACAGGTCTATGCTGTCCCCATCCCCAAGCACCAGATGGAATATATTACGAATATTTTCCTGGATGGTGGAAAGTAAGATTTACTACAAGACCAATGTACTAATGATACCCGTGACCTGCTGGGGTAAGTGATGGAGTCAGCGACTTTGTGCTCCTTCACAATTCTTAACAGTATGGGTGTCTTGAGAACACTGATTCTGTTAACAATGTAGCAGACAAGGCAGCCCACAACCAGACAGGCCCTTCTGGCATTTGCCATAATTGCCAAATGGCCAGTCTGGCCCTGGCCATAGGGGTGATACAGGGAGCGGTTATAGATATCACTCATTACACAGTGTGAGCACTTTAATAATCCTCTCTGCACCCTGACTGACAGCATGCTCTACATACACATACGATCAAGCGGTCAATCAAAGTGCAGGGGCATGATTAAAGCAAGCTCAGTGTGTGGAGAGCGGTGACTGTTACAGCCCCATGCACCGCCCCAATGACTGGAAGCGAGCGACTGCAGGTAGAATATAACTCCATTCAACTCATCCTTGCCACAGTTGTGTGCGGAAAGCAGAGAACCATGGACGAACAGGGAAACATACAGTGGGGCAAAAAAGTATTTAGTCAGTCAGCAATAGTGCAAGTTCCACCACTTAAAAAGATGAGAGGCGTCTGTAATTTACATCATAGGTAGACCTCAACTATGGGAGAAAAACTGAGAAAAAAAAATCCAGAAAATCACATTGTCTGTTTTTTTATCATTTTATTTGCATATTATGGTGGAAAATAAGTATTTGGTCAGAAACAAAATTTCATCTCAATACTTTGTAATATATCCTTTGTTGGCAATGACAGAGGTCAAACGTTTTCTGTAAGTCTTCACAAGGTTGCCACACACTGTTGTTGGTATGTTGGCCCATTCCTCCATGCAGATCTCCTCTAGAGCAGTGATGTTTTTGGCTTTTCGCTTGGCAACACGGACTTTCAACTCCCTCCAAAGGTTTTCTATAGGGTTGAGATCTGGAGACTGGCTAGGCCACTCCAGGACCTTAAAATGCTTCTTACGAAGCCACTCCTTCGTTGCCCTGGTGGTGTGCTTTGGATCATTGTCATGTTGAAAGACCCAGCCACGTTTCATCTTCAATGCCCTTGCTGATGGAAGGAGGTTTGCACTCAAAATCTCACAATACATGGCCCCATTCATTCTTTCATGTACCCGGATCAGTCGTCCTGGCCCCTTTGCAGAGAAACAGCCCCAAAGCATGATGTTTCCACCACCATGCTTTACAGTAGGTATGGTGTTTGATGGATGCAACTCAGTATTCTTTTTCCTCCAAACACGACAAGTTGTGTTTCTACCAAACAGTTGCAGTTTGGTTTCATCAGACCATAGGACATTCTCCCAAAACTCCTCTGGATCATCCAAATGCTCTCTAGCAAACTTCAGACGGGCCCGGACATGTACTGGCTTAAGCAGTGGGACACATCTGGCACTGCAGGATCTGAGTCCATGGTGGCGTAGTGTGTTACTTATGGTAGGCCTTGTTACATTGGTCTCAGCTCTCTGCAGTTCATTCACTAGGTCCCCCCGCGTGGTTCTGGGATTTTTGCTCACCGTTCTTGTGATCATTCTGACCCCACGGGGTGGGATTTTGCGTGGAGCCCCAGATCGAGGGAGATTATCAGTGGTCTTGTATGTCTTCCATTTTCTAATTATTGCTCCCACTGTTGATTTCTTCACTCCAAGCTGGTTGGCTATTGCAGATCAGTGTTCCCAGCCTGGTGCAGGGCTACAATTTTGTTTCTGGTGTCCTTTGACAGCTCTTTGGTCTTCACCATAGTGTAGTTTGGAGTCAGACTGTTTGAGGGTGTGCACAGGTGTCTTTTTATACTGATAACAAGTTTAAACAGGTGCAATTACTACAGGTAATGAGTGGAGGAAAGAGGAGACTCTTAAAGAAGAGGTTACAGGTCTGTGAGAGCCAGAAATCTTGATTGTTTGTTTCTGACCAAATACTTAATTTCCACCATAATATGCAAATAAAATGTTAAAAAAACAGACAATGTGATTTTCTGGATATTTTTTTCTCAGTTTGTCTCCCATAGTTGAGGTCTACCTATGATGCAAATTACAGACGCCTCTCATCTTTTTAAGTGGTGGAACTTGCACTATTGCTGACTGACTAAATACTTTTTTGCCCCACTGTATGTCTATGTCCCCCCCTTCTGTCAATCAGTCAGGGTCCCAACTATGATCCCCGGGCCGATCTAAAATGATCACCTATCCAGTGGATGAGAGGTAAAAAATTTTGGACACTGAAATACCCCTTTAAGCTTTACCAATCAAAAATTTGCTCCCTGCTGACTTTACAATTCCGATCTACAAAGACCTGAGATTTATCTAGCCTACCCATTCCTGTCTTACCCGGGTCTGAAGGCCGATGCCCATCCGGGAATAAACTTTGGATCTCTTGTGAACAAGAGGATGGCAAAAAGGCAAAAGAAGACGAAGACTGCCTTCTCTGCAAAGCTGAAAAGTAAAGAACCACATTAGTCATAGGGCTAAATATAAAGTATTTATGGAATCTATCAATGACATTACTCAGCTTGGTTACTTTATAGGCTATGCATTGTTTTGGGGCAATTAGTTCAATATTTTTTGGGGGTACCATACTTTACTAACTATACGGGCATTACAGGTATTTTTTGGGCAATATGCATGAAAATGGCACTATTTATGAATGCAATACATGAGAGTATATGTGACTGCCACTATAAATAAATTATTCTCACTAATAGACGCTTTCATGGCTGGCACAATTACTAGGCATTAATATTACTAAAACTATTGAATAAAAGCACATACAGTGGGGAAAATAAGTTTTTGATACACTGCAGATTTTGCAGCTTTTCCCACCTACAAATAATGAAGAGGTCTGTTATGATCTGGTGGTTTAGGAACAACATGAGACAAGCTCTGAAGGAGGTGGTATCTGTACTGACCGCAAACCCTGAACCTAGCAGCGCAACTAAAAATAGCCATGGGGGGTACCTGACGCTCCCTAGACCCCTCAGCACAGCCTAAGATCTAACTTCCCCTAAAGATGGAAACAGGAAACCTATCTTGCCTCAGAGAAAATCCCCAAAGGAAAGATAGCCCCCCACAAATATTGACGGTGAGAGGAGGGGAAAATAACATACGCAGAAATGAAATCAGATTTTAGCATAGGAGGCTAGTCTAGCTTGATAGATAGGACAGGAAAGGATACTGTGCGGTCAGTATAAAAACTACAAAACAATCCACACAGAGTTTACAAAATCTCCACACCTGACTAAAGGTGTGGAGGGTAAATCTGCTTCCCTGAGCTTCCAGCTAACAGAAAAAATCCATACTGACAAGCTGGACAAATATAGAATACACAGAACAATAAGTCCACAGCATGTGGACTGAAATGAGCAAAGCCAGAACTTATCTTTGCAGAACTGGTCAGGAAACCAGGAGAATCCAAGCAGAGATGTGAATCCAGCCAGGAACATTGACAAGTGGCGCAGGCTGAAGAAAGAGCCAGACTTAAATAGCGGACAATAAGTGGAGGCAGCTGATGACAGCTAACTCCAAGGAGCAGCCATACCACTAGAAACCACAAGAGGGAGCCCAAGAGCAGAACTCACAAAAGTGCCACTTACAACCACCGGAGGGAGCCTAAGAGCGGAATTCACAACAGTACCCCCCCCTTGAGGAGGGGTCACCGAACCCTCACCAGAGCCCCCAGGCCGATCAGGACGAGCCAAGTGAAAAGCACGAACCAAATCGGTAGCATGGACATCGGAGGCAACAACCCAAGAATTATCCTCCTGGCCATAACCCTTCCACTTGACAAGATACTGAAGCCTCCGCCTTGAAAAACGAGAATCCAAAATCTTCTCAACCTCATATTCCAACTCTCCCTCAACCAACACCGGGGCAGGAGGGTCAACCGAGGGAACAACGGGCACCACATATCTCCGAAATAAAGATATATGGAAAACATCATGAATGGCAAAAGAGGCAGAAAGAGCCAAACGAAAAGACACCGGATTAATAATTTCAGAAATTTTATAAGGACCAATAAACCGAGGATTAAACTTAGGAGAAGAAACCTTCATAGGAACATGACGAGAAGACAACCAAACCAAATCCCCCACACGAAGCCGGGGACCAACACGCCGACGGCGGTTAGCAAAACGTTGAGCCCTTTCCTGAGACAACGTCAAATTGTCCACCACATGAGTCCAAATCTGCTGCAGCCTGTCCACCACAGAATTAACACCAGGACAATCAGAAGGCTCAACCTGCCCAGAAGAAAAACGAGGATGAAAACCAAAATTAGAAAAGAAAGGTGAAACCAAAGTAGCCGAACTAGCCCGATTATTAAGGGCAAACTCGGCCAACGGCAAGAAAGCCACCCAATCATCCTGAGCAGCAGACACAAAGCATCTCAAATAGGTCTCCAAGGTCTGATTAGTTCGCTCAGTTTGGCCATTAGTCTGAGGATGAAACACCGAAGAAAAAGACAAATCAATGCCCATCCTAGCACAAAAGGCCCGCCAAAACCTAGAGACAAACTGAGAACCTCTGTCAGACACAATATTCTCCGGAATGCCATGCAAACGAACCACATGCTGAAAAAAACAATGGAACCAGATCTGAGGAGGAAGGCAACTTAGGCAAAGGTACCAGATGGACCATTTTAGAGAACCGGTCACAAACAACCCAGATAACAGACATCTTCTGGGAAACAGGAAGATCCGAAATAAAATCCATGGAAATATGCGTCCAGGGCCTCTCAGGGACCAGCAAAGGCAAAAGCAACCCACTAGCGCGGGAACAGCAAGGCTTGGCCCGGGCGCAAGTCCCACAGGACTGCACAAAAGCACGCACATCGCAAAACAAGGAAGGCCACCAAAAGGACCTAGCAACCAAATCTCTGGTACCAAAAATCCCAGGATGACCAGCCAACACTGAACAATGAACCTCAGAAATTACCTTACTTGTCCATCTATCAGGAACAAACAGCTTCCCCACTGGACAGCGGTCAGGCCTATCAGCCTGAAATTCCTGAAGCACCCGCCGCAAATCAGGGGAGATAGCAGAAAGAATCACCCCCTCCTTAAGAATGCCAACCGGCTCCAGGACTCCAGGAGAATCAGGCGAAAAACTCCTAGAGAGGGCATCAGCCTTAACATTCTTAGATCCCGGAAGATACGAGACCACAAAATCAAAACGGGAGAAAAACAGGGACCATCGAGCCTGTCTAGGATTCAGCCGCTTGGCCGACTCGAGGTAAATCAGATTCTTATGATCGGTCAGGACCACAACGCGGTGTTTAGCTCCCTCAAGCCAATGTCGCCACTCCTCAAACGCCCACTTCATAGCCAACAACTCCCAATTGCCGACATCATAATTGCGTTCCGCAGACGAAAACTTTCTGGAAAAAAAAGCACACGGTTTCATCAAAGAACCATCAGACTCCCTCTGAGACAAAACGGCCCCTGCCCCAATCTCAGAAGCGTCGACCTCAATCTGAAAAGGAAGAGAAACATCCGGTTGACGCAATACAGCGGCAGAAGTAAATCGGCGTTTAAGCTCCTGAAAGGCCTCAACAGCCTCAGAGGACCAATTAGTCACATCAGCGCCTTTCTTCGTCAAATCAGTAAGGGGCTTAACCACACTGGAAAAGTTGGCAATGAAACGGCGATAGAAATTAGCAAAGCCCAAAAATTTTTGAAGTCCCTTCACAGATGTGGGTTGGATCCAGTCATGAATAGCTTGGACCTTAACAGGATCCATTTCTATAGACGAGGGAGAAAAAATAAAACCCAAAAAAGAGACCTTCTGAACTCCGAATAGGCACTTAGACTCCTTCACAAATAAAGCATTATCACGAAGGATCTGGAACACCATCCTGACCTGCTTCACATGAGACTCCCAATCATTGGAAAAAATCTAAATATCATCCAAATATACGACCATTAATTTATCAAGATAATTGCGAAAAATATCATGCATGAAAGACTGGAACACAGATGGAGCATTAGAGAGCCCAAATGGCATCACAAGGTATTCAAAATGGCCTTCGGGCGTATTAAATGCAGTTTTCCATTCGTCACCCTGTTTAATACGAACAAGATTATATGCCCCTCGGAGGTCAATCTTAGTAAACCAACTAGCCCCCTTAATCTGAGCAAACAAATCAGTAAGCAGAGGCAAGGGGTATTGGAATTTAACCGGGATCTTATTAAGAAGACGATAATCAATACAGGGTCTCAAGTGTTATGGCTGGCAATCAGGCAACACAGCGTGCAGTAATCAGCGCACATACAGAGATCTGGCAATAACCAAAAAACAATAGGACGAGCTCTGAGACGTGGAATCTCTGTAGACTGCAGTACCTAATCTATCCTCACACAACTATAAGCAGCAGTGGATTGCGCCTAACAACTACCTATGCAACTCGGCACTGCCTGAGGAGCTGACTAGCCTGAAGATAGAAATACAAGCCTGACTTACCTCAGAGAAATACCCCAAAGGAATAGGCAGCCCCCCACATATAATGACTGTTAGCAAGATGAAAAGACAAACGTAGGAATGAAATAGATTCAGCAAAGTGAGGCCCGATATTCTAGACAGAGCGAGGATAGCAAAGAGAACTATGCAGTCTACAAAAAACCCTAAAACGAAAACCACGCAAAGGGGCAAAAAGACCCACCGTGCCGAACTAACAGCACGGCGGTGCACCCCTTTGCTTCTCAGAGCTTCCAGCAAAAGTTAATAGCAAGCTGGACAGAAAAAACAGAAAACAAACTAGAAGCACTTATCTAGCAGAACAGCAGGCCCAAGGAAAGATGCAGTAGCTCAGATCCAACACTGGAACATTGACAAGGAGCAAGGAAGACAGACTCAGGTGGAGCTAAATAGCAAGGCAGCCAACGAGCTCACCAAAACACCTGAGGGAGGAAGCCCAGAGACTGCAATACCACTTGTGACCACAGAAGTGAACTCAGCCACAGAATTCACAACAGTACCCCCCCCTTGAGGAGGGGTCACCGAACCCTCACCAGAACCCCCAGGCCGACCAGGATGAGCCACATGAAAGGCACGAACAAGATCTGGGGCATGGACATCAGAGGCAAAAACCCAGGAATTATCTTCCTGAGCATAACCCTTCCATTTGACCAGATACTGGAGTTTCCGTCTAGAGACACGAGAATCCAAAATCTTCTCCACAATATACTCCAATTCCCCCTCCACCAAAACAGGGGCAGGAGGCTCCACAGATGGAACCATAGGTGCCACGTATCTCCTCAACAACGACCTATGGAATACATTATGTATGGAAAAGGAGTCTGGGAGGGTCAGACGAAAAGACACCGGATTGAGAATCTCAGAAATCCTATACGGACCAATAAAACGAGGTTTAAATTTAGGAGAGGAAACCTTCATAGGAATATGACGAGAAGATAACCAAACCAAATCCCCAACACGAAGTCGGGGTCCCACACGGCGTCTGCGATTAGCGAAAAGCTGAGCCTTCTCCTGGGACAAGGTCAAATTGTCCACTACCTGAGTCCAGATCTGCTGCAACCTGTCCACCACAGAATCCACACCAGGACAGTCCGAAGACTCAACCTGTCCTGAAGAGAAACGAGGATGGAACCCAGAATTGCAGAAAAATGGAGAGACCAAGGTAGCCGAGCTGGCCCGATTATTAAGGGCGAACTCAGCCAACGGCAAAAATGACACCCAATCATCCTGGTCAGCGGAAACAAAACATCTCAGATATGTTTCCAAGGTCTGATTGGTTCGTTCGGTCTGGCCATTAGTCTGAGGATGGAAGGCCGAGGAGAAAGATAGGTCAATGCCCATCCTACCACAAAAGGCTCGCCAGAACCTCGAGACAAACTGGGAACCTCTGTCAGAAACAATATTCTCAGGAATGCCATGTAAACGAACCACATGCTGGAAGAACAAAGGCACCAAATCAGAGGAGGAAGGCAATTTAACCAAGGGCACCAGATGGACCATTTTAGAAAAGCGATCACAGACCACCCAAATGACCGACATTTTTTGAGAAACGGGAAGGTCAGAAATGAAATCCATCGAAATATGTGTCCAAGGCCTCTTCGGGACCGGCAAGGGCAAAAGCAACCCACTGGCACGTGAACAGCAGGGCTTAGCCCTAGCACAAATTCCACAGGACTGCACAAAAGCACGCACATCCCGTGACAGAGATGGCCACCAGAAGGATCTAGCAACCAACTCCCTGGTACCAAAGATTCCTGGATGACCGGCCAGCACCGAACAATGAAGTTCAGAGATAACTTTACTAGTCCACCTATCAGGGACGAACAGTTTCTCGGCCGGACAACGATCAGGTTTATTAGCCTGAAATTTCTGCAACACTCTCCGCAAATCAGGGGAGATGGCAGACACAATGACTCCTTCCTTGAGGATACTCGCCGGCTCAGATAACCCCGGAGAGTCGGGCACAAAACTCCTAGACAGAGCATCCGCCTTCACATTTTTAGAGCCCGGAAGGTATGAAATCACAAAATCAAAACGAGCAAAAAATAACGACCAACGGGCCTGTCTAGGATTCAAGCGCTTGGCAGACTCGAGATAAGTCAAGTTCTTATGATCAGTCAATACCACCACGCGATGCTTAGCACCC
This sequence comes from Ranitomeya imitator, assembly GCF_032444005.1. Taxonomy (NCBI): domain Eukaryota; kingdom Metazoa; phylum Chordata; class Amphibia; order Anura; family Dendrobatidae; genus Ranitomeya; species Ranitomeya imitator. The sequence continues at coordinate 472,513,176 of NC_091283.1, forward strand.
TCAAGCCAATGACGCCACTCCTCGAATGCCCACTTCATGGCCAGCAACTCTCGGTTGCCCACATCATAATTACGCTCAGCAGCAGAAAATTTCCTGGAAAAGAAAGCACATGGTTTGAACACTGAGCAACCAGAACCTCTCTGTGACAAAACCGCCCCTGCACCAATCTCAGAAGCATCAACCTCGACCTGGAACGGAAGAGAAACATCAGGTTGACACAACACAGGGGCACAGCAAAAACGACGCTTCAACTCCTGAAAAGCTTCCACGGCAGCAGAAGACCAATTAACCAAATCAGCACCCTTCTTGGTCAAATCGGTCAATGGTCTGGCAATGCTAGAAAAATTACAGATGAAGCGACGATAAAAATTAGCAAAGCCCAGGAATTTCTGCAGACTTTTTAGAGATGTCGGCTGAGTCCAATCCTGGATGGCCTGAACCTTAACCGGATCCATCTCGATAGTAGAAGGGGAAAAGATGAACCCCAAAAATGAAACTTTCTGCACACCGAAGAGACACTTTGATCCCTTCACGAACAAGGAATTAGCACGCAGTACCTGGAAAACCATTCTGACTTGCTTCACATGAGACTCCCAATCATCTGAGAAGATCAAAATGTCATCCAAGTAAACAATCAAGAATTTATCCAGATACTCACGGAAAATGTCATGCATAAAAGACTGAAAAACAGATGGAGCATTGGCAAGTCCGAACGGCATCACCAGATACTCAAAATGACCCTCGGGCGTATTAAATGCCGTTTTCCATTCATCTCCCTGCCTGATTCTCACCAGATTATACGCACCACGAAGATCAATCTTAGTAAACCAACTAGCCCCCTTAATCCGAGCAAACAAGTCAGAAATCAATGGCAAGGGATACTGAAATTTAACAGTGATCTTATTAAGAAGGCGGTAATCAATACACGGTCTTAGCGAACCATCCTTCTTGGCTACAAAAAAGAACCCTGCTCCCAATGGTGACGACGATGGGCGAATATGTCCCTTCTCCAGGGACTCCTTCACATAACTGCGCATAGCGGTGTGTTCAGGTACGGACAAATTAAATAAACGACCCTTAGGGAATTTACTACCAGGAATCAAATCGATAGCACAATCACAATTCCTATGCGGAGGTAGGGCATCAGACTTGGACTCTTCAAATACATCCTGAAAGTCCGACAAGAACTCTGGGATGTCAGAAGGAATGGATGATGAAATAGACAAAAATGGAACATCACCATGTACTCCCTGACAACCCCAGCTGGTTACCGACATAGAGTTCCAATCCAATACTGGATTATGGGTTTGTAGCCATGGCAACCCCAACACGACCACATCATGCAAATTATGCAGTACCAGAAAGCGAATAACTTCCTGATGTGCAGGAGCCATGCACATGGTCAGCTGGGCCCAGTACTGAGGCTTATTCTTGGCCAAAGGTGTAGCATCAATTCCTCTCAACGGAATAGGACACCGCAAAGGCTCCAAGAAAAATCCACAACGTTTAGCATAATCCAAATCCATCAGATTCAGGGCAGCGCCTGAATCCACAAACGCCATGACAGAATACGATGACAAAGAGCACATTAAGGTAATGGACAAAAGGAATTTGGACTGTACAGTACCAATAACGGCAGAGCTATCGAACCGCCTAGTGCGTTTAGGACAATTAGAAATAGCATGAGTAGAATCACCACAATAGAAACACAGTCTGTTCAGACGTCTGTGTTCTTGCCGTTCTACTTTAGTCATAGTCCTGTCGCACTGCATAGGCTCAGGTTTACTCTCAGGCAGTACCGCCAGATGGTGCACAGATTTACGCTCGCGCAAGCGACGACCGATCTGAATGGCCAAGGACATAGACTCATTCAAACCAGCAGGCATAGGAAATCCCACCATTACATCCTTAAGAGCTTCAGAGAGACCCTTTCTGAACAAAGCCGCTAGTGCAGATTCATTCCACAGAGTGAGTACTGACCATTTCCTAAATTTCTGACAATATACTTCTACATCATCCTGACCCTGGCATAAAGCCAGCAGATTTTTCTCAGCCTGATCCACTGAATTAGGCTCATCGTAAAGCAATCCCAGCGCCTGGAAAAATGCATCAACATTACTCAATGCAGAATCTCCTGGTGCAAGAGAAAACGCCCAGTCCTGTGGGTCGCCGCGCAAAAAAGAAATAATAATCAAAACCTGTTGAATAGGATTACCAGAAGAATGAGGTTTCAAGGCCAAAAATAGCTTACAATTATTTCTGAAGCTCAGGAACTTAGTTCTGTCACCAAAAAACAAATCAGGAATCGGAATTCTTGGTTCTAGCATCGATTTCTGATCAATAGTATCTTGAATCTTTTGTACATTTACAACGAGATTATCCATTGAGGAGCACAGAGCCTGAATATCCATGTCCACAGCTGTGTCCTGAAGCACTCTAATGTCTAGGGGAAAAAAAAGACTGAAGACAGAGCTAAGAAAAAAAAATGATGTCAGGATTTCTTTTTTCCCTCTATTGGGAATCATTGGTGTGGCTCCTTGTACTGTTATGGCTGGCAATCAGGCAACACAGCGTGCAGTAATCAGCGCACATACAGAGATCTGGCAATAACCAAAAAACAATAGGACGAGCTCTGAGACGTGGAATCTCTGTAGACTGCAGTACCTGATCTATCCTCACACAACTATAAGCAGCAGTGGATTGCGCCTAACAACTACCTATGCAACTCGGCACTGCCTGAGGAGCTGACTAGCCTGAAGATAGAAATACAAGCCTGACTTACCTCAGAGAAATACCCCAAAGGAATAGGCAGCCCCCCACATATAATGACTGTTAGCAAGATGAAAAGACAAACGTAGGAATGAAATAGATTCAGCAAAGTGAGGCCCGATATTCTAGACAGAGCGAGGATAGCAAAGAGAACTATGCAGTCTACAAAAAACCCTAAAACGAAAACCACGCAAAGGGGCAAAAAGACCCACCGTGCCGAACTAACAGCACGGCGGTGCACCCCTTTGCTTCTCAGAGCTTCCAGCAAAAGTTAATAGCAAGCTGGACAGAAAAAACAGAAAACAAACTAGAAGCACTTATCTAGCAGAACAGCAGGCCCAAGGAAAGATGCAGTAGCTCAGATCCAACACTGGAACATTGACAAGGAGCAAGGAAGACAGACTCAGGTGGAGCTAAATAGCAAGGCAGCCAACGAGCTCACCAAAACACCTGAGGGAGGAAGCCCAGAGACTGCAATACCACTTGTGACCACAGAAGTGAACTCAGCCACAGAATTCACAACACTCAAGGAGCCATCCTTCTTAGCAACAAAAAAGAAACCCGCTCCCAATGATGACGAAGAGGGCCGAATATGCCCTTTCTCCAAAGATTCCTTAACATAGCTCCGCATGGCGGCATGCTCTGGCACAGACAGATTGAAAAGTCGGCCCTTAGGGAACTTACAACCAGGAATCAAGTTAATAGCACAATCACAGTCCCTATGTGGAGGAAGGGAACTGGACTTGGGCTCATCAAATACATCCTGGAAATCCGACAAAAACTCAGGGACCTCAGAAGAGGGAGAAGAGGAAATTGACATCAAAGGAACGTCACTATGTACTCCTCGACAACCCCAACTAGTCACCGACATAGTTTTCCAATCCAGCACCGGATTATGTTCCTGTAACCATGGAAATCCCAGCACAACAACATCATGCAGGTTATGCAACACCAGAAAACGGCAATCTTCCTGATGTGCAGGAGCCATGTACATAGTCATCTGTGTCCAGTACTGAGGTTTATCCTTGGCCAAGGGTGTAGCATCAATGCCCCTCAAAGGAATAGGGCTCTGCAAAGGCTGCAAGGAAAAACCACAGCGCCTGGCGAATTCTAAGTCCATTAAGTTCAGGGCAGATAAGAGAAATTTAGGCTGTACAGTACTAATGGCAACAGACCTAGCGACTCTCTTAGTACGCTTAGGGCAATCAGAGATAACATGAGCCGAATCACCACAGTAAAAACACAGCCTATTCTGACGTCTGAATTCCTGCCGTTCTATTCTAGTCAAAATCCTATCACATTGCATAGGTTCAGGACTATGCTCAGAGGATACTGCCATATGGTGCACAGCTTTGCGCTCGCGCAGACGCCGATCAATCTGAATGGCTAGAGACATAGATTCGCTCAAACCGGCAGGCGTAGGAAAGCCCACCATAACATCTTTAAGGGTTTCCGAAAGACCTTTTCTGAAAATAGCAGCCAGAGCCTCTTCATTCCATTTAGTGAGCACAGACCATTTTCTAAATTTCTGGCAGTATAACTCTGCCGCTTCCTGACCTTGACACAAGGCCAACAGGGTCTTTTCTGCATGATCCACAGAATTAGGTTCGTCATACAATAATCCGAGCGCTTGAAAAAATGCATCTACATTCAATAATGCCGGATCCCCTGTTTCAAGAGAAAAAGCCCAGTCTTGAGGATCACCACGCAGCAAGGATATGATGATTTTCACCTGCTGAATGGGATCACCAGAAGAACGGGGTTTCAAAGCAAAAAACAATTTGCAGTTATTTTTAAAGTTCAAAAACTTGGATCTGTGCCCAAAAAACAAATCAGGAGTAGGAATTCTGGGCTCTAAAGCCGGAGTCTGGACAACATAGTCCTGGATATTCTGTACTCTTGCAGCAAGTTGATCCACACGAGAAAACAAACCCTGAACATCCATGCCAAAACATATATCCTGAACCACCCAGATGTCAAGAGGAAAAAAAAAAAGACAAACCAAAGCACAGAAAAAAAAATGGTTCAGAACTTTCTTTTCCTTCTTTTGAGATACATTTAATTCATTTTAGCCACTTGTACTGTTATGATCTGGTGGTTTAGGAACAACATGAGACAAGCTCTGAAGGAGGTGGTATCTGTACTGACCGCAAACCCTGAACCTAGCAGCGCAACTAAAAATAGCCATGGGGGGTACCTGACGCTCCCTAGACCCCTCAGCACAGCCTAAGATCTAACTTCCCCTAAAGATGGAAACAGGAAACCTATCTTGCCTCAGAGAAAATCCCCAAAGGAAAGATAGCCCCCCACAAATATTGACGGTGAGAGGAGGGGAAAATAACATATGCAGAAATGAAATCAGATTTTAGCATAGGAGGCTAGTCTAGCTTGATAGATAGGACAAGAAAGGATACTGTGCGGTCAGTATAAAAACTACAAAACAATCCACACAGAGTTTACAAAATCTCCACACCTGACTAAAGGTGTGGAGGGTAAATCTGCTTCCCTGAGCTTCCAGCTAACAGAAAAAATCCATACTGACAAGCTGGACAAATATAGAATACACAGAACAATAAGTCCACAGCATGTGGACTGAAATGAGCAAAGCCAGAACTTATCTTTGCAGAACTGGTCAGGAAACCAGGAGAATCCAAGCAGAGATGTGAATCCAGCCAGGAACATTGACAAGTGGCGCAGGCTGAAGAAAGAGCCAGACTTAAATAGCGGACAATAAGTGGAGGCAGCTGATGACAGCTAACTCCAAGGAGCAGCCATACCACTAGAAACCACAAGAGGGAGCCCAAGAGCAGAACTCACAAAAGTGCCACTTACAACCACCGGAGGGAGCCTAAGAGCGGAATTCACAACAGTACCCCCCCCTTGAGGAGGGGTCACCGAACCCTCACCAGAGCCCCCAGGCCGATCAGGACGAGCCAAGTGAAAAGCACGAACCAAATCGGTAGCATGGACATCGGAGGCAACAACCCAAGAATTATCCTCCTGGCCATAACCCTTCCACTTGACAAGATACTGAAGCCTCCGCCTCGAAAAACGAGAATCCAAAATCTTCTCAACCTCATATTCCAACTCTCCCTCAACCAACACCGGGGCAGGAGGGTCAACCGAGGGAACAACGGGCACCACATATCTCCGAAACAAAGATCTATGGAAAACATCATGAATGGCAAAAGAGGCAGAAAGAGCCAAACGAAAAGACACCGGATTAATAATTTCAGAAATTTTATAAGGACCAATAAACCGAGGCTTAAACTTAGGAGAAGAAACCTTCATAGGAACATGACGAGAAGGCAACCAAACCAAATCCCCCACACGAAGCCGGGGACCAACACGCCGACGGCGGTTAGCAAAACGTTGAGCCCTTTCCTGAGACAACATCAAATTGTCCACCACATGAGTCCAAATCTGCTGCAGTCTGTCCACCACAGAATTAACACCAGGACAATCAGAAGGCTCAACCTGCCCAGAAGAAAAACGAGGATGAAAACCAAAATTACAAAAGAAAGGTGAAACCAAAGTAGCCGAACTAGCCCGATTATTAAGGGCAAACTCGGCCAACGGCAAGAAAGCCACCCAATCATCCTGAGCAGCAGACACAAAGCATCTCAAATAGGTCTCCAAGGTCTGATTAGTTCGCTCAGTTTGGCCATTAGTCTGAGGATGAAACACCGAAGAAAAAGACAAATCAATGCCCATCCTAGCACAAAAGGCCCGCCAAAATCTAGAGACAAACTGAGAACCTCTGTCAGACACAATATTCTCCGGAATGCCATGCAAACGAACCACATGCTGAAAAAACAATGGAACCAGATCTGAGGAGGAAGGCAACTTAGGCAAAGGTACCAGATGGACCATTTTAGAGAACCGGTCACAAACAACCCAGATAACAGACATCTTCTGGGAAACAGGAAGATCCGAAATAAAATCCATGGAAATATGTGTCCAGGGCCTCTCAGGGACCAGCAAAGGCAAAAGCAACCCACTAGCGCGGCATGTGGACTGAAATGAGCAAAGCCAGAACTTATCTTTGCGGAACTGGTCAGGAAAGCAGGAGAATCCAAGCAGAGATGTGAATCCAGCCTGGAACATTGACAAGTGGCACAGGCTGAAGAAAGAGCCAGACTTAAATAGCGGACAATAAGTGGAGGCAGCTGATGACAGCTAACTCCAAGGAGCAGCCATACCACTAGAAACCACAAGAGGGAGCCCAAGAGCAGAACTCACAAAAGTGCCACTTACAACCACCGGAGGGAGCCCAAGAGCGGAATTCACAACAGAGGTCTGACATTTTTATCGCAAGTACACTTCAACTGTGTGACACAGAATCTAAAAACAATTCAGAAAATCGCATTGTATGATTTTTACATAATTATTTGCATTTTACTGCATGAAATAAGTATTTGATACAGCAGAAAAACAGCACTTAATATTTGGTACAGAAACCTTTGTTTGCAATTACAGAGGTCAGACGTTTACTGTAGTTCTTGACCAAGTTTGCACACACTGCAGCAGGGATTTTGGCCCCCTCTTCCATACAGATCTTCTCCAGATCTTTCAGGTTTTGCATCTGTCGCTGGGCAACATTGAGTTTCAGCTCCCTCCAAAGATTTTCTACTGGGTTCAGGTCTGGAGATGGTGATTGGCAAACTTCAAACGGGCCTGGATGTATGCTGGTATGAGCGGGTTGATCTTGCATGCCCTGCAGAGTTTTAATCCATGACAGCGTAGTGTGTTACTAATGATAATTTTTGAGACTGTGGTCCCAGTTTTCTTCAGGTCATTGACCAGGTCCTCTCGTGTGGTTCTGAGCTGAATACTGACCCTTTTCAAAATCATCCTTACCCTACGAGGCGAGATCCTGCATGGATCCCCAGACCAAGGAAGCTTGAGGGTCATCTTGTGTTTTTTCCATTTTCTAATAATTGTGTAGAAGAGAGGACGGGGCTAAAAGTGCTGCTGAAGTGCAGGGTCCAGAACTGCTGGGGCTGAACCTCCTGTTGCTAGAGGGAAGGAGATTGCAGACGAAGGGGGCTCGCAACCTGGGTGAAGGGGGCATAGCCAAGGGGGAAGGCAAAAAGGAATTGTGCGGGATCTGAAGGGGGCTTCCTGCCAGAGCATTGAGCAGGTGTGGACCGCTGCCAGAGGGAGGAGTATCCGGGTATCCGTGGGTGCAGCATTGCGGTGTGCGCATCCAGGCATCGGTGGGTGCGCAGAGAAGCACACGCCAAGTGGAATCTTGTGGAGAGCTTCACTCTTCTGTTCCGCAGTTCAATGGACTAGGGGCTCAGCGGGCAAAAGCGGTGACCGCCTGTTGCCGACAGAAGCTAGACCGTGTGTCAGGCGGAGAAGCCTGAAGATGCAGCAGCGGCATCCGCCAACATCCCATCATCTTCTGGACTTGAAGAGAGTAAAGGACAGCAGAGTCATGATAATTTGAACCTGATAAAAAGACTGTTGAGTTAAGTAACCATTATACTGTTTAACCTGTTTTCCTTTCCCCTGTTATCTCCCTGCAAGGAGTGCATTACTGTTGATTAAGTAAATAATAATTAACCCCTGCTCCACGCCTCTGTGTTACTGCATCCAAGTTCCTGTGTTACAATTGCACCTACAGTTGTTGCCTTCTCACCAAGCTTCTTGCCTATTGTCCTGCAGCCAATCCCAGCTTTGTGCAGGTCTACAATTTTGTCCCTGGTGTCCTTAAAAAGCTCTTTGGTCTTGGTGATGGTGGAGAGGTTGGAGTGTGATTGAGTGTATAGACAGGTGTCTTTTATACAGTTACCGAGTTCAAACAGGTGCACTTAATACAGGTAATGAGTGCAGCATCTGTGAAAATCAGAATTCTTGCTGGTTGGTAGATGATCAAATACTTATTTTGTAAGGAGGTGGCGGGGACCCTCACGTGCCTTCTTTCTCCTTTATACTGGGCACATGTGTCGCCTGCGGCACCCTGATGGTTTACTAATGTTTTATATTGCTATGTATGTCATTGTCATGTGTTGTACTCTGATGTGTAATGTGCTGTATGTGTTCTCTTATTGTTTTACAATGTAATGTACATGTTTAGCTTAGGGACAGAATACTAAGAGTAAAGCTGTTGGGAGGAGTTAAAAGGGGGACAATGCAACATGCTTATAGGGAATGGACTTCCTGATCTTACATCAGTGCCCGGGCAGGCTTGCCCAGGGCAAGACATGCACCACAGTGTGGACTGAGGCTCCCCCAGACGTGGGAGGAAAAGAGCTGCCTCAGGCTGATGGGCAGTGTGAATGGACACTGGCTCTGCAGGATCCTCTCCAGGAGAAATACAGGGTTCGGGACCAGGACAGGAGCTGGTGTCGTGCAGCTTAATGAAGTCACAGGGAAAGTACAGGGACCATTGTCTTTTTTGCACCATGTTCAGTAAAGTTTCTTCAGTTGGAACAGAACTCTGTCATGTGGTGTTTCCTGAGACTGATAACCGGGCAACTGAATTGAGCGTGTAATGAAGGTAACTGACTGTACTGCAGGACCTGTACTCCATGTGTTATTCCATGTACAAGGTCCCGGGGTGCTCACTGACTGATGGACTCGGCCATAACTGCCACCTCGTGCCACCTTGTTACAATTTCATGCAATAATATGCAAATATATTATTTAAAAATCAGAGAATGTGATTTTCTGGTTTTTAGTTTTAGATTTTCTCTCTCACAGTTGAAGCGTACGTGCGCTAAAAATTACAGACCTCTCCATTCTTTATAGGCGGGAAAACTTGCAATATCGTCAGTGTATCAATTACTTATTTTCACCACTGTATGTTATATGGGTGCTGCTGTGACATGGGGTTAGCACTATTGTATAGCCATTAGTCATTGCACAGGTATGTGTAAAATACCGTACGTTCTTTTTCTCTTTCTACATAGAGAAATTATTAATATAAAGTATATGTTTTACATTGTGGGGAACTTTTTCATCGGGTGAAAGAAAGCTGTAAAATAACTGGGGTACATTTTAAAACTTTTGCTTTTTTTTACTCACATAATGGGTCCGAGTTTACGATAATCTTCCCTTACTACTTCCTTTGCTTTGGCTTCTGCATCTGACCTAACCTCCGACTTCTCCTTCTTTCTGCAGCTGATAGAAAAATGGAAAATGACTAGTGATGAACGAATATACTCGTTACTCAAGATTTCTCAAGCATGCTCGGGTGTCCTCCGAGTATTTTTTAGTGCTCGGAGATTTAGTTTTCCTCACCTCAGCTGAATGATTTACATCTCTTAGCCAGCTTGATTAAATGTGGGGATTCCCTAGCAGCCAGGCAACCCCCACATGTACTTATGCTGGCTAACAGATGTAAATCATTCAGCTGCAGCGATGAAAACTAAATCTCCGAGCACTAAAAAATACTAGGAGGTCACCCGAGCGTGCTCAGGAAATCTCGAGTAACGAGTATATTCGCTCATCACTAAAAATTATATATTTTTTTTGTAAAATTATTTAAAGAATGTGTTAACTGCAAAGATTTGCAGCATACCTTAAGCTGATAGCTCCATGTAAAATCGAGATCCATAACCAACTGAGTATAAGGAATAAAATCATCAGCGGGCAAGCAAAGACAAACCAGGAGCCAAAATTGATCACATCACAAGCCGGGAAAAAACTGAAAAGAAGAAAATAAAGTTTAGGTTTTCATTGTTTGTGTGAAAATTGCAAAGTTTTATTTTTTATTTTAATAGAGACTGGGATATGTAAAAAAAAAAAGGAAAAAAAAACATTGCAAAGATTATTAAAAAATATTAATTTAAAGAGAACCTGTCAGCACAATTTTGTAATGCAAAGTAAAGACATGGCTGTAATGGTGCAGTAATACTGATTACATCGATACCTTTTGTGAAGAAATCGGCTTTGTGGTTCTTCTTTATTCACCGTTTCTGATAATTAGATTTCGGTGCACGGGGGGCAGGACTGTGCACTGGGTCTTCTCCTCCCTATCTATGATTCTCCGGCCTATCCGCCTGCATCCAGTCTGTGACTCTCCAACCTCTCCCCCTGCCTCCTCTCTGTAAAATAACTGCCTCCTATCTTTGAATTCTCAGCAGTGACCTGACATTCACAGACCGGAGGCAGGCGGAGGGGCCGGGGTTCACAGACAGGATTCTGGCGAGGGGGCCGGGGTATCAGAGCTATGGAGGAGAAGACCCAATGTACAGTCCTGCCCCTTTCCCCCCAAATCACATTAGCAGAAAATGTCAAATTGTGAATAAAGTAGAACAACAAAGTCGATTTCTTCACCAAAAGGTATCAGTGTAATCTGTATTACAGCGCCATTACAGCCATGTCTGTACTTTATATTACAAAATCATGCTGTCAGGTTCTCTTTAACACCGAAACCTATTTTTAACAATAGGCCAGGGGTGTCAAACTGCATTCCTCGAGGGCCGCAAACCATGCGTGTTTTCAAGATTTCCTTAGCTTTGCACAAGGTGCTGCAATCATTATGTGTGTAGGTGATTAAATTATCACCTGTGCAGTACAAGGAAATCCTGAAAACATGACAGGTTGCAGCCCTCGAGGAATGCAGTTTGACACCCCTGCAATAAGCCATATTCTGATGATCGCTTCCCTTTAAGAATTATTGCATATACAACACCTCCTTAGTTGTCCAAGAAGAATGAGGTTTGGTGCCGTCCCAGTGAGGGTGGCGGTTCCTCCAATACTGGCTGAGTATGGGATAGAGATAAGAAACGCCTTCCAGATCCTGTTTTGATATTCACACTCTTTCTCCATATCCGCATGATTCTCAGTGGGTATATCCACCTTCTCTTGGGCTTCTTTGCTTTAGAAATGATGACACATAGATTTTATTAGTTATGTTCACAAAACTCTATGGTAGGAGGACAGCAGTATGCAACAGCAACAAGAAGTATGAGTCTTACCAATAGTTTACCATCTATCTCAGTATGCTGATTATATGGGTAGAAGAATGGAATTAGTCATTGGCTTGGCTGACAAACAACTGGTCAGTGGATAAATGAGTGAAGAAAAAGCTCTATAGCCTCTATAAAGTATAGACGTAAAATCTTTATCTAGATTCTATAGAAATGTCCCTGCTGCATTCATTCTCAGATCCACCAACATGACAGGAAAACTACACGTCACTAGTTTCTTCTTTTAGAGGGAATGTCTCATCGAAGAAAAATCTATTGTTTAAATCAGGTTTTTAAGCATAATGTATTTTTCCAGAAAAATTTAATACTTATTTTTTAATTTCCATCTTACTATCAATATAAAAGAAAACAGAAATAGTGTTATTTTCACACTGGTCACTAAACCACACACTAGCCTTACACTTCATTTTCTGTACAGATGACTTTTTGGCAGTCTCTGAACAACTGATAATACAGGATCCACCATTCACCATAAGTGATGGTCCGTCACAGCTCACCTTCTCCCCCTCCATCCACAATGACCTTTGCTCAGATTAGAGCATGCTCCATTCATAGAAGAATAGGAAGTATGTGTCTAGAATAAGGCCTAGTGGCCAGTGTAAGAATTTCAAGATTTCTGTTTTTTCCTGTTTTTTTTTTAATGTTTGAAAACTGCATTTATGATGTAAATCTAATTTAAACAACAGGTCATTTACTGATGATGACACATTACATTTAAAAAAACAGACAAACCCAATCAGTGTCGGACTGGGGTACTAAGGGCCCACCAGTAACATTGACATTGGGGGGCCCACTTTTCACCTGCATACAAATATTACACTACCCTCATTCACAAATTTACCTATATCTCTATTTACTATATAATTGTCTAAGGGTCACTTCCGTCTTTCTGTCCTTCTGTCTGTCTGTCACGGATATTCATTGGTCGCGGTCTCTGTCTGTCATGGAATCCAAGTCGCTGATTGGTCTCGCCAGCTGCCTGTCATAGCTGCCGCGACCAATCAGCGACAGCCACAGTCCGATTAGTCCCTCCCCTACTCCCCTGCAGTCACAGTGCCCGCTCCATACTCCCCGCAGTCAGTGTCCCCGGCGCCCGATCCATACTCCTCGCTCCATACTCCCCGCTCCATACTCCCCGCAGTCAGCGCCCGCTCCATACTCCCCTTCAGTCACCGCTCACACAGGGTTAATGCCAGCGGTAACGGACCGCGTTATGCCCCGGGTAACGCACTCCGTAACCGCTGCTATTAACGCTGTGTGAAGTTTTTACTATTGATGCTGCCTATGCAGCGTCAATAGTAAAAAGATCTAATGTTAAAAATAATAAAAAAACAAAAAACCTGCTATTCTCACCTTCCGTCGTCGGACGATGCGCTCGCGCCAGCCGCCATCTTCGGTTCCCAGAGATGCATTGCGAACTTACCCAGAAGACTTAGTGGTCTCGCGAGACATCTGGGTAATTTCGCAATGCATCCTGGGAACGGAAGATGGCGACTGCATCACACAGCCTCGCTGGATCCTAGGGACGAGTATATAACAATTTTTTATTTTAATTATTTTTCTTTAACAGGGATATGGTGCACACACTGCTAAATACTGCGTGGGCAGAGTTATATACCTACGTGTCTGGGCAATATACTACGTAACTGGCCAATATACTATGTGGCTGGGCAATATACTACGTCGCTGGGCAATATACTACGTCGCTGGGCAATATAGTACGTGACTGGGCAATATACTACGTGGCTCTGTGCTGAATACTACGTCGCTGGGCAATATACTACGTGACTGGGCAATATACTACATGGCTCTGTGCTGAATACTATGTCGCTGGGCAATATACTTCGTGGCTGGGTAATATACTACGTGGCTGTGCAATATACTATGTGGCTGTGCAATATACTACGTGACTGGGCAATATACTACGTGGCTCTGTGCTGAATACTACGTCGCTGGGCAATATACTTCGTGGCTGGGGAACATACTACGTGACTGGGCAATATACTATGTAACTGGGCAATATACTACATGGCTGGGCAATATACTACGTGACTGGGCAATATACTACGTGGCTGGGTAATATACTACGTGGCTGTGCAAGAGGAGAGAAGGTTTTTCCACCAACATAGAAGAGGATTCTTTACTGTTAGGGCAGTGAGAATCTGGAATTGCTTGCCTGAGGAGGTGGTGATGGCGAACTCAGTCGAGGGGTTCAAGAGAGGCCTGGATGTCTTCCTGGAGCAGAACAATATTGTATCATACAATTATTAGGTTCTGTAGAAGGACGTAGATCTGGGTATTTATTATGATGGAATATAGGCTGAACTGGATGGACAAATGTCTTTTTTCGGCCTTACTAACTATGTTACTATGTTACTATGTTACTATACTATGTGGCTGTGCAATATACTACATGGCTGTGCAATATACTACGTGGCTGGGCAATATACTACGTGGTTGTGCAATATACTACGTGGCTGGGCAATATACTACATGGCTCTGTGCTGAATACTACGTCGCTGGGCAATATACTTCGTGGCTGGGTAATATACTACGTGGCTGTGCAATATACTATGTGGCTGTGCAATATACTACGTGGCTGTGCAATATACTACATGGCTCTGTGCTGAATACTACGTCGCTGGGCAATATACTTCGTGGCTGGGGAATATACTACGTGACTGGGCAATATACGACGTAACTGGGCAATATACTACATGGCTGGGCAATATACTACATAACTGGGCAATATACTACGTGACTGGGCAATATACTACGTGACTGGGCAATATACTACGTGGCTCTGTGCTGAATACTACGTCGCTGGGCAATATACTACGTGACTGGGCAATATACTACGTAACTGGGCAATATACTACATGGCTGGGCAATATACTACGTGACTGGGCAATATACTACGTGGCTGGGTAATATACTACGTGGCTGTGCAATATACTATGTGGCTGTGCAATATACTACATGGCTGTGCAATATACTACGTGGTTGTGCAATATACTACGTGGCTGGGCAATATACTACATGGCTCTGTGCTGAATACTACGTCGCTGGGCAATATACTTCGTGGCTGGGGAATATACTACGTGGCTGGGCAATATACTATGTGGCTGTGCAATATACTACGTGGCTGTGCAATATACTATATGGCTCTGTGCTGAATTCCATGTCGCTGGGCAATATACTTCGTGGCTGGGGAATATACTACGTGGCTGTGCAATATACTACATGGCTCTGTGCTGAATACTACGTCGCTGGGCAATATACTTCGTGACTGGGCAATATACTACGT
Source organism: Ranitomeya imitator (assembly GCF_032444005.1). Lineage (NCBI taxonomy): Eukaryota > Metazoa > Chordata > Amphibia > Anura > Dendrobatidae > Ranitomeya > Ranitomeya imitator. The sequence goes on from NC_091283.1 coordinate 472,528,197, forward strand.
AACTGGGCAATATACTACATGGCTGGGCAATATACTACGTAACTGGGCAATATACTACGTGACTGGGCAATATACGACGTGACTGGGCAATATACTACGTGGCTCTGTGCTGAATACTACGTCGCTGGGCAATATACTTCGTGGCTGGGGAATATACTACGTGACTGGGCAATATACTACGTAACTGGGCAATATACTACATGGCTGGGCAATATACTACGTAACAGGGCAATATACTACGTCGCTGGGCAATATACTACGTGACTGGGCAATATACTACATGGCTCTGTGCTGAATACTACGTCGCTGGGCAATATACTACGTGACTGGGCAATATACTACGTAACTGGGCAATATACTACATGGCTGGGCAATATACTACGTGACTGGGCAATATACTACGTGGCTGGGTAATATACTACGTGGCTGTGCAATATACTATGTGGCTGTGCAATATACTACATGGCTGTGCAATATACTACGTGGCTGGGCAATATACTACGTGGTTGTGCAATATACTATGTGGCTGGGCAATATACTACATGACTGGGAAATAAACTACGTGACTGGGCAATATACTACGTGGCTGTGCAATATTGCAATATACTACGTGGCTGGGCAATATACTACGTGGCTGGGCAATATACTATGTGGCTGTGCAATATACTACGTGGCTGTGCAATATACTATATGGCTCTGTGCTGAATTCCATGTCGCTGGGCAATATACTTCGTGGCTGGGGAATATACTACGTGGCTGTGCAATATACTACATGGCTCTGTGCTGAATACTACGTCGCTGGGCAATATACTTCGTGACTGGGCAATATACTACGTAACTGGGCAATATACTACATGGCTGGGCAATATACTACGTAACTGGGCAATATACTACGTGACTGGGCAATATACGACGTGACTGGGCAATATACTACGTGGCTCTGTGCTGAATACTACGTCGCTGGGCAATATACTTCGTGGCTGGGGAATATACTACGTGACTGGGCAATATACTACGTAACTGGGCAATATACTACATGGCTGGGCAATATACTACGTAACAGGGCAATATACTACGTCGCTGGGCAATATACTACGTGACTGGGCAATATACTACATGGCTCTGTGCTGAATACTACGTCGCTGGGCAATATACTACGTGACTGGGCAATATACTACGTAACTGGGCAATATACTACATGGCTGGGCAATATACTACGTGACTGGGCAATATACTACGTGGCTGGGTAATATACTACGTGGCTGTGCAATATACTATGTGGCTGTGCAATATACTACATGGCTGTGCAATATACTACGTGGCTGGGCAATATACTACGTGGTTGTGCAATATACTATGTGGCTGGGCAATATACTACATGACTGGGAAATAAACTACGTGACTGGGCAATATACTACGTGGCTGTGCAATATTGCAATATACTACGTGGCTGGGCAATATACTACGTGGCTGGGCAATATACTATGTGGCTGTGCAATATACTAAGTGGCTGGGCAATTACTACATGACTGGGCAATATACTATGTGACTGAGCAATATACTATGTGACTGGGCAATATACTACGTGACTGGGCAATATACTACGTGACTGGGCAATATACTATGTGGCTGGGCAATATACTATGTGACTGGGCAATATACTATGTGACTGGGCAATATACTACGTGGGCTGGGCAATATACTATGTGGCCTGTGCAATATACTACGTGACTGGGCAATATACTACGTGGGCTATGCAATATACTACGTGGGCTATGCAATATACTACGTGGGCTGTGCAATATACTATGTGACTGGGCAATATACTACGTGGGCTGTGCAATATACTACGTGACTGGGCAATATACTACGTGACTGGGCAATATACTACGTGGCTGGGCAATATACTACAAGGTTGGGCAATATACTACGTGGGCTGGGCAATATACTACGTGGACATGCATATTCTAGAATACCCAATGCGTTAGAATCGGGCCACCATCTAGTATAATAATAAACTGGGTAGTTTGGTTAATGAATGATGAGATGCTGCATTTTCTATACAGAGTGAATCAATGGAATTATACCAAGTACTGCCCATACAGTGGGGTTGGGGGCCCTGAGTATGCACAGGGGCCCACCGGGGGATTCCCCTGTTACCCTATGAGCCAGTCCGAGCCTGAAAACAATAGGGAAACCCATAGAAAACATGATTCTGGCTTACCCCACCACAGCAATCTTTTCGGATATATATTAGATATTTTTGAGATGTCTACAACTGGCCATAAATAGCTATGATGAGAATATTACTTTACTCATTTACCATGGGTTAAAAAGTTATTGATATTTTCTTTCTTTTCATTCTTCCCACATTTTAAAAAAATTTGCTGACTTTCATTGAATAGAAACATCTGTCTTTGCAATGCTCACATAGCTGCACGGCTTGTTATCATGTGGTCGACCTCTGTTTTGTAACAAGCCCTGCACCTGTGTAAGTCATCGTTTTTTGATTGGTGGGAACACAATCTCAGGGACCCCCACTGTACAACAGAATGTAGGAGCCGCATCCCCTTCATTGTTTACACAAGCATACCGCCATACATGAAGCAAATTGCAATAGGACGATGCTCACAAAGCTGCAGGCACTGTTATAAAGTAATGGCTGCCGTCACACTATCAGTATTTGGTCAGTATTTTTCATCAGTATTTGTAAGCCAAAACCAGGAGTGGGTGATAAATACAGAAGTGGTGCATATGTTTCTATTATACTTTTCCTCTTATTGTTCCACTCCTGGTTTTGGCTTACAAATACTGATGTAAAATACTGACCAAATACTGCGAGTGTGACGGCAGCCTTGGAGTCCTCCTGTTCAACTTTGGGTCTTCTGTTTGTTGATGGTGGATGTTCTATGATTTTGGTCCACACCAATTCAATTTTGATGTTAAAGTTCTGATATACTTATATATACTACTGTTGTTTTTGACAATTTTAGGGTAAATTAACTGAAGTTTTGTTTCCAACTTGATTTTTTAGTTTTTTTCTGGACAGTTCAAAACATTTTTTAATGGAAAGGGAAAACAAGTATCCTACACATATTGACTGTCTATGTATTTGTGGAAAGTTGGCAACCCTGAAATTAGGTGTTTGCCATTTTCTTAGCTAAGGTATGTGCACATGTCTTTTTTAAGCAGATTCCGCCAGGAACCAGCCTGAAAAAAAACACTTGAAAAATATTAAAAAAAAGAATGCACTGCAATGTTAACCCCTTTCCGACATCAGGCATAAATGTACACCGATGTCGGACACACTCCCTTTGATGTGGGCTCCGGCGGTGAGCCCACATCTTTCCCGGCACATGTCAGCTGTTTTGAACAGCTGACACGTGCCCGAAACAGCCGCTGTCAAACTCAGACAGCGGCACTTAACATGCACTTCCGGCAATCATGCCAGATGCCAGAAATCCGCCCATCGGTGACCCCAAACGTGTGATCGCAGGTCACCGATGGGTTGGCATGACAACCAGAGGTCTCCTGCAGACCTCTATGGTTGTCATTTCCAGATTGGTCGGCGCTCATAGCAAGTAAGCAATTATGCTACATACAGGTGATCTGATCATCGCCTGTATGTAGCAGGACTGATCGGACAAGAGCAGCTTTTAGTTTCCCATTAAAAAATGTAAAAAAAAGAAAAAAAATATATAAGTTCAAATCACCCCCTTTTGCCCCATTCAAAATAAAACAATAATAAAAAAAAATCAAACAAACACATATTTTGTATTGTCATGTTCAGAATTGCCCAATCTGTCAATATAACAAAAGAATTAACCTGATCATTAAATGGAGTAACAAGAAAAAATTTAAAACGCCAGAATTATGTTTTTTGGTTGCCACAACATTGCATTAAAATGCAATAACGTGCGATCAAAAGATCATATCTGCATCAAAATGGTATCATTAAAAATGTCAGCTCGACAAGGTAAAACCAATGGTGTTGTTCAAGAGTACAACTCATCCCACAAAAAACAAGACCTCACGTGGCCCTTTAGACCAAAAAATAAAAAGTTATGGCTCTGGGAAGAAGGGGAGCAAAAATGAAAACGCAAAACCAAAAATACCTCTGGTCGTTAAGGGTTTAAAATGACTTGTGCAAATGTTCTGTCTTTTGTATCTTCTTTTAACTGCTTAACGGGGTTTTCCCACAAACTTGATTTTAATGAATAGATCTTGTAATAATAAGTTCCAGAATTGGATGTGTTTAATATAAATGTCCCTGTGCTGAGATAATTTTATAAATGTGTCCCTGCTATGTAATGTATAATGGCCGTGTCTGACCGTACAGGAACATGGTCTGATCATATCACAGCTCCTGGGCAGGGGGCAAGGAAAAGAGTATACAGACAGCACAGCACGGGATCACAGCTGATTCTTTTGGTGAGATAAAACATTTCCGTGCCTGTTTTTAATCAATGATAATAATGAACTGATGATGTCATAATGGACTGATGATGTCATAATGAACTGATGATGTCATAATGAACTGATGATGTCATAATGAAATGATGACGTCCTAATCATTTTGATGATGTCATAATTGACTGATGATGTCATAATGAACTGATGATGTCATAATCATTTTGATGATGTCATAATTGACTGATGATGTCATAATGAACTGATGATGTCATAATGAACTGATGATGTCATAATCATTTTGATGTCATAATGAACTGATGATGTCATAATGAACTGATGATGTCATAATGGACTGATGATGTCATAATGAACTGATGATGTCATAATGAACTGATGATGTCATAATCATTTGATGATGTCATAATGGACTGATGATGTCATAATGAACTGATGATGTCATAATGGACTGATGATGTCATAATCATTTTGATGATGTCATAATGGACTGATGATGTCATAATGAACTGATGATGTCATAATGGACTGATGATGTCATAATCATTTGATGATGTCATAATGAACTGATGATGTCATAATGAGCTGATGATGTCATAATCATTTTGATGATGTCATAATGAACTGATGATGTCATAATCATTTTGATGATGTCATAATGAACTGATGATGTCATAATGGACTGATGATGTAATAATCATTTTGATGTCATAATGGACTGATGATGTCATAATGGACTGATGATGTCATAATGAACTGATGATGTCATAATGAACTGATTATGTCATAATGGACTGATGATGTCATAATGGACTGATGATGTCATAATCATTTTGATGATGTATTAATTGACTGATGATGACATAATGAATTGATGATGTCATTATCATTTTGATGATGTCATAATGGACTGATGATGTCATAATGGACTGATGATGTCATTATCATTTTGATGATGTCATAATGGACTGATGATGTCATAATGAACCGATGATGTAATAATGGACTGATGATGTCATAATCATTTTGATGATGTCATAATGAACTGATGATGTCATAATCATTTTGATGATGTCATAATGAACTGATGATGTCATAATGAACTGATGATATCATAATCATTTTGATGATGTCATAATGAACTGATGATGTCATAATGGACTGATGATGTCATAATGAACTGATGATGTCATAATGAACTGATGATGTCATAATCATTTGATGATGTCATAATGGACTGATGATGTCATAATGAACTGATGATGTCATAATGGACTGATGATGTCATAATCATTTTGATGATGTCATAATGGACTGATGATGTCATAATGAACTGATGATGTCATAATGGACTGATGATGTCATAATTATTTGATGATGCCATAATGAACTGATGATGTCATAATGAGCTGATGATGTCATAATCATTTTGATGATGTCATAATGAACTGATGATGTCATAATGAACTGATGATGTCATAATCATTTTGATGATGTCATAATGAACTGATGATGTCATAATGGACTGATGATGTCATAATCATTTTGATGATGTCATAATGAACTGATGATGTCATAATGAACTGATGATGTCATAATCATTTTGATGATGTCATAATGAACTGATGATGTCATAATGGACTGATGATGTAATAATCATTTTGATGTCATAATGGACTGATGATGTCATAATGGACTGATGATGTCATAATGGACTGATGATGTCATAATGGACTGATGATGTCATAATCATTTTGATGATGTATTAATTGACTGATGATGACATAATGAATTGATGATGTCATTATCATTTTGATGATGTCATAATGGACTGATGATGTCATAATGGACTGATGATATCATTATCATTTTGATGATGTCATAATGGACTGATGATGTCATAATGAACCGATGATGTAATAATGGACTGATGATGTCATAATCATTTTGATGATGTCATAATGGACTGATGATGTCATAATGGACTGATGATGTCATTATCATTTTGATGATGTCATAATGGACTGATGATGTCATAATGAACCGATGATGTAATAATGGACTGATGATGTCATAATCATTTTGATGATGTCATAATGAACTGATGATGTCATAATGAACTGATGATGTCATAATGAACTGATGATGTCATAATCATTTGATGATGTCATAATGGACTGATGATGTCATAATGAACTGATGATGTCATAATGGACTGATGATGTCATAATCATTTTGATGATGTCATAATGGACTGATGATGTCATAATGAACTGATGATGTCATAATGGACTGATGATGTCATAATCATTTGATGATGTCATAATGAACTGATGATGTCATAATGAGCTGATGATGTCATAATCATTTTGATGATGTCATAATGAACTGATGATGTCATAATGAACTGATGATGTCATAATCATTTTGATGATGTCATAATGAACTGATGATGTCATAATGGACTGATGATGTCATAATCATTTTGATGATGTCATAATGAACTGATGATGTCATAATGAACTGATGATGTCATAATGAACTGATGATGTCATAATCATTTTGATGATGTCATAATGAACTGATGATGTCATAATGAACTGATGATGTCATAATCATTTTGATGATGTCATAATGAACTGATGATGTCATAATGGACTGATGATGTAATAATCATTTTGATGTCATAATGGACTGATGATGTCATAATGGACTGATGATGTCATAATGAACTGATGATGTCATAATGAACTGATTATGTCATAATGGACTGATGATGTCATAATGGACTGATGATGTCATAATCATTTTGATGATGTATTAATTGACTGATGATGACATAATGAATTGATGATGTCATTATCATTTTGATGATGTCATAATGGACTGATGATGTCATAATGGACTGATGATGTCATTATCATTTTGATGATGTCATAATGGACTGATGATGTCATAATGAACCGATGATGTAATAATGGACTGATGATGTCATAATCATTTTGATGATGTCATAATGGACTGATGATGTCATAATCATTTTGATGATGTCATAATGAACTGATGATGTCATAATGAACTGATGATGTCATAATCATTTTGATGATGTCATAATGAACTGATGATGTCATAATGGACTGATGATGTCATAATCATTTTGATGATGTCATAATGAACTGATGATGTCATAATGAACTGATGATGTCATAATCATTTTGATGATGTCATAATGAACTGATGATGTCATAATGGACTGATGATGTAATAATCATTTTGATGTCATAATGGACTGATGATGTCATAATGGACTGATGATGTCATAATGAACTGATGATGTCATAATGAACTGATTATGTCATAATGGACTGATGATGTCATAATCGACTGATGATGTCATAATCATTTTGATGATGTATTAATTGACTGATGATGACATAATGAACTGATGATGTCATAATCATTTTGATGATGTCATAATGAACTGATGATGTCATAATGAACTGATGATGTCATAATGGACTGATGATGTCATAATGAACTGATGATGTAATAATGGACTGATGATGTCATAATCATTTTGATGAGGCCCCCTCCTCTTCTCTTTGTATACTGCCCCTATTGGACAAACAATCAGTAGATTTGGTTTCCAGTACCTCTATGCTGATGACACCCAATTATACACCTCTTCTCCTGTTATCACGCCAACCTTTTTAGAAAACACCAGTGATTGTCTTACCGCTGTCTCTAACATCATGTCCTCCCTCTATCTGAAACTGAACCTGTCAAAAACTGAACTCCTCGTGTTCTCTCCCTCTACTAACCTACCTTTGCCTGACATTGCCATCTCCGTGTGCGGTTCCACCATTACTCCAAAGCAACATGCCCGCTGCCTTGGGGTCATCCTTGATTCCGAACTTTCATTCACCCCCCACATCCGATCACTGGCTCGCTCTTCTAATCTGCACCTCAAAAACATTTCTATAATTCGCCCTTTTCTTACTTTCGACTCTGCAAAAACTCTTACTGTTTCACTTATTCATTCTCGTCTGGACTACTGTAACTCTCTACGAATCGGCCTCCCTCTTACCAAACTCTCCCCGCTCCAATCTGTGCTGAATGCTGCAGCCAGGATCATATTCCTCACCAACCGTTACACCGATGCCTCTACCTTGTGCCAGTCATTACACTGGTTACCCATCCACTCCAGAATTCAGTACAAAACTACTACCCTCATCCACAAAGCACTCCATGGCTCAGCACCACCCTACATCTCCTCTCTGGTCTCAGTCTACCACCCTACCCGTGCCCTCCGCTCCGCTAATGACCTCAGGTTAGCATCCTCAATAATCAGAACCTCCCACTCCCGTCTCCAAGACTTTACACGTGCTGCGCCGATTCTTTGGAATGCACTACCTAGGTTAATACGATTAATCCCCAATCTCCACAGTTTTAAGCGTGCCCTAAAAACTCATTTGTTCAGATTGGCCTACCGCCTCAACACATTAACCTAACGATCCCTGTGTGGCCTATCATAAAAAAATAACAACAACAACAAAAAAAAACATAATCAGGTTCCTCATATCATGTTCTCATACACTTTATGCAGTTTATAGCCCTCTGTGTCTGTACTGTTACATACTTAGGCAGTTAACTGGTTCATGCAGCTTTACATGAACACCCGAGCCTTAAGGTACCGTCACACTAGACGATATCGCTAGCGATCCGTGACGTTGCAGCGTCCTCGCTAGCGATATCGTCCAGTGTGACAGGCAGCAGCGATCAGGCCCCTGCTGTGCTGTCGCTGGTCGGGGAAGAAAGTCCAGAACTTTATTTGATCGCTGGACTCCCCGCAGACATCGCTGAATCGGCGTGTGTGACACCGATTCAGCGATGTCTTCACTGGTCACCAGGGTAAACATCTGGTAACTAAGCGCAGGGCCGCGCTTAGTAACCCGATGTTTACCCTGGTTACCATCCTAAAAGTAAAAAAAAACAAACACTACATACTTACCTACCGCTGTCTGTCCTCCAGCGCTGTGCTCTGCACTCCTCCTGCACTGGCTGTGAGCGTCGGTCAGCCGGAAAGCAGAGCGGTGACGTCACCGCTCTGCTTTCCGGCCGCTGTGCTCACAGCCAGTACAGGAGGAGTGCAGAGCACAGCGCTGGAGGACAGATGGCTGTAGGTAAGTATGTACTGTTTGTTTTTTTTTACTTTTAGGATGGTAACCAGGGTAAACATCGGGTTACTAAGCGCGGCCCTGCGCTTAGTTACCCGATGTTTACCCTGGTTACCGGCATCGTTGGTCGCTGGAGAGCGGTCTGTGTGACAGCTCTCCAGCGACCAAACAGCGACGCTGCAGCGATCCGGATCGTTGTCGGTATCGCTGCAGCGTCGCTAAGTGTGACGGTACCTTTACACTATGGCTGGTCCGAATAACTAAAGCAATTGTTACCATCCACCTCTCGTGCCTCCCCTTTTCCTCATAGTTTGTAAGCTTGCGAGCAGGTCCCTCACTCCTCCTGGTATCTGTTTTGAACTGTATTTCTGTTATGCTGTAATGCCAATTGTCTGTACAAGTCCCCTCTATAATTTGTAAAGCGCTGCGGAATATGTTGGCGCTATATAAATAAAATTATTATTATTATTATTATTATTAATGTTTTAACTCACAAGAAGAATCATTTGTGATGCCGCGCTGTAATGTCTGTATCCTCTTTTGCTTTCTTCCCTGCCCAGGAGCTGTGCTATGATCAGACCATGTCCCTGTACAGTCAGACACGGTCATTACACAGTACAGAGCAGGGGCACATTTAAAAGATTATCCCAGCACAGGAACATTTTATGTGGAACTTATTATATTATTTCAAGATCTATTGATTAAAATTACTCTTTGCTCATGGGAAAACACCTTTCAGGCTTTAAAGTCCATGAAGCCCTTTAACAAGTAAGCAATCCATTATTCTGGCGACTTCCACTTTGAAGCCGCCACTATCTTATGTATAGAATGTAAAAAGTCAACACAAAAGATGTCCAAAAAGACTTCAGAAATGACCAGTCCGGGAAAACACCGGCATTTTCTGGAAGTGTTTTCTGCTCCACAAATGATGCGTGTACGCTGGCATTTAAAAGATGTCATGCGCATATAACCTAACCATAATTCTTATTTGCATAAACTTCAAGTATTAAGGAGGATTTGGAGAGTTTCCGCTCAGTTTCTGCTCCAAATACTACTCAAAAAAACTCAGTATGACCATACCCTAAATTAGGCCACAAAAAGTTTTATCTTTTCCATGACAAAGTTATTTCCATTACAGTACAAAAACATCCTATTCAAACCAAACAGGAAAAAGAGTGGTGAACTGAAGACGAGGGTAAATTTTCTCTGGATTTTTATTCATACAACATACTTTGAAGTTGGGTTGACTCCATCAGGTAGGGTAAGTTATACAGAGTCTCCTCCCTTATACAGGGGATGGAAGTAACTTATACACAGCCTATAAACAATTAAAACCAACAGATAGTTAAGCTATACACAGTGGCACCTGAAGGGTTAAATGAAACCAATGAAAACCCAAGATAGGGTCTCAAGTTCCTAGCAGATCTGCAATTAAAAGGAGTTCACAAATATATAAATATTTTATTTTTTATAAATAATTTAAAATCCATCATATACATATATTACACATCAAGAGTGAGCGATTAATTTTCCTGAGGGTCCACATGAGATACCATGACTGTACTAATAAGTCATGTCAGACTAACTTAATTTCCTATGACAGAATCACTGACTGGGCGGATCAGGGAACTGCTGTAGATGTAGTATATCTTGACTTCAGCAAAGCATTTGACAAAGTATCTCACACAATCCTTATTGAAAAAATGACTAAGTATGGAATGGACAAGGCAACTGTTAGGTGGATTCATAACTGGCTTAGTGATCGGACCCAAAGAGTGGTCATAAATGGCTGCACGTCCAGTTGGAAGAATGTCTCAAGTGGGGTACCACAGGGATCTGTCCTGGGTCCTGTATTGTTCAACATCTTTATCAATGATTTAGATGAAGGAAATGAGGGTAACTGATTAAATTTGCTGATGACACAAAGCTAGGAGGGATAGCTAATACTAGAGAAGAGATAGAGAGGATTCAAAAAGATATAAATAAACTGGAGCAGTGGGCAGCAACTAACAGAATGTTTTTTAACATTGAAAAATGCAAAGTACTACATCTGGGCAATAAAAATGAAAAAGCATATGCAGAATGGGAGGAATAGGGCTAACAACACCGACGGGATAGTACATCATACACGATCGGCCGCGCTCACAGGGGGAGCACGGCCGATCGCGGCCGGGTGTCAGCTGACTATCGCAGCTGACATCTGGCACTATGTGCCAGGAGTAGTCACGGACCGCTCCTGGCACATTAGCCCCCGGAACACTGCGATCAAACATGATCGCAGCTTTCCGGGGACATAGGGAAGCATCGCGCAGGGAGGGGCTCCCAGCGGGCTTCCCCGAGACCCTCCATACAAGGCGATGTGCTCACTTTGTGCCGAGCGTCTCCTCCCTGCAGGCCTCGGATCCAAAATGGCTGCGGGGCTACTTCCGGGTATTGCAGGGAGGTGACTTACAAGCGCCTGTAAGCCTGCAGCAGTGCACGTCAGATCGCTGATCTGACACAGTGCTCTGCAAAGTGTTAGATCAGCGATATGTCACTATAACGTGATGTCCCCCCCGGGACAATGTGATAATGTAAAAAAAAAAATATTTAGTTGTGTAAAAAAAAAATAATAATAATTCCTAAATAAAGAAAAAAATATATATATTGTTCCCATAAATATATTTCTTCATCTAAATAAAAAAACAAAACAATAAAAGTACACACATTTAGTATCGCTGCGTCCGTAACGACCCGACCTATAAAACTGTCCCACTAGTTAACCCCTTCAGTGAACACCGTAAAAAAAAAAAAAAGAGGCAAAAAAACGCTTTATTATCATACCGCCGAACAAAAAGTGAAATAACACGCGATCAAACAGACAAATATAAATAACCATGGTACTGCTGAAAACATCATCTTCTCCTGCAGAAAACGAGCTGCCATACAGCATCATCAGCGAAAAAATAAAAAAGTTATAGTCCCCAGAATAAAGCGATTCAAAAATAATTATTTTTTCTATAAAATAGTTTTTATCGTATAAAAGCACCAAAACATTAAAAAATTGTATAAATGAGGTATCGCTGTAATCGTACTGACCCGAAGAATAAAACTGCTTTATCAATTTTACTAAACGTGGAACGGTATAAACGCACCCCACAAAAGAAATTCATGAATAGCTGGTTTTTGGTCATTCTGCCTCACTAAAATCGGAATAAAAAGCGATCAAAAAATGTCACGTGCCCGAAAATGTTACCAATAAAAACATCAACTCGTCCCACAAAAAACAAGACCTCACATGACTCTGTGGACCAAAATCTGGAAAAATTATAGCTCTCAAAATGTGGAGACGCAAAAACTATTTTCTGCAATAAAAAGCGTCTGTTAGTGTGTGACAGCTGCCAATCATAAAAATCCGCTAAAAAACCCACTATAAAAGTAAATCAAACCCCCCTTCATCACCCCCTTAGTTAGGGAAAAATAATAAAATTAAAAAAAATGTATTTATTTCCATTTTCCCATTAGGGTTAGGGCTAGGGTTAGGGCTAGGGTTAGGGCTAGGGTTAGGGTTGGGGCTAGGGTTAGGGCTACAGTTAGGGTTGGGGCTAGAGTTAGGGTTAGGGCTGGGGCTAAAGTTAGGGTTAGGGCTACAGTTAGGGTTGGGGCTAAAGTTAGGGTTAGAGTTTGAATTACATTTATGGTTGGGATTAGGGTTAAGGGTGTGTCAGGGTTAGGGGTGTGGTTAGGGTTATGGTTGGGATTAGGGTTAGGGGTGTGTTGGAGTTAGGGGTGTGGTTAGGGTTGGGATTAGGGTTAGGGGTGTGTTGGGGTTAGAGGTGTGGTTGGGATTAGGGTTAGGGGTGTGTTTGGGTTAAGGTTTCAGTTACAATTGGGGGTTTCCACTGTTCAGGCACATCAGGGCTCTCCAAACACGACATGGCATCCGATCTCAATTCTAGCCAATTCTGCGTTGAAAATGTAAAACAGTGCTCCTTCCCTTCCGAGCTCTCCCTTGCATCCAAACAGGAGTTTACCCCAACATATGGGGTATCAGCGTACTCAGGACAAATTGGACAACAACTTTTGGGGTCCAATTTCTCTTGTTCCCCTTGGGAAAATAAAAATTTGAGGGAGCTATAAAAAAATTTTGTGGGAAAAAATGATTTTTTTATTTTCACGGCTCTGCGTTATAAACTGTAGTGAAACACTTGGGGGTTCAAAGTTCTCACAATACATCTAGATAAGTTCTTTGGGGGGTCTATTTTTCAATATGGGTTCACTTGTGGGGGATTTCTACTGTTTAGGTACATCAGGGGCTCTGCAAATGCAACGTGACGCCTGCAGACCATTCCATCTAAGTCTGCATTCCAAATGGCGCTCCTTCCCTTTTGAACTCTGCCATGCACCCAAACGGTGGATCCCCCCCACATATGGGGTATCGGCGTACTCAAGACAAATTGGACAACAACTTTTGGAATCCAATTTGTCCTGGTACCCTTGGAAAAATACAAAACTGGGGCTAAAAATAATTTTTGTGAAAAAAAAATGATTTTTTATTTTCACGGCTCTGCGTTATAAACTGTACTGAAACACTTGGGGGTTCAAAGTTGTTACAACGCATCTAGATAAGTTCCTTGCGGGGGTCTAGTTTCCAATATGGGGTCACTTGTGGGGGGTTTCTACTGTTTAGGTACATCAGGGGCTCTGCAAATGCAACATGACGCCTGCAGACCAACCCATCTAAGTCTGCATTTCAAATGGCGCTCCTTCCCTTTCAAGCTCTGCCATGCACCCAAAACAGTGGTTCCCCCACATATGGAGTATCATTGTACTCAGGACAAATTGCACAACAACTTTTGGGGTACAATTTCTTCTCTTACCCTTGGGAAAATAAAACATTGGGGGCAAAAAGTTCATTTTTGTGAAAAAATATGATTTTTTATTTTTACGGCGCATTGTAAACTTCTGTGAAGCACTTAGTTCGTCAAAGTGCTCACCACACATCTAGATAAGTTCCTTAGGGGGTCTACGTTCCAAAATGGTGTCACTTGTGGGGGATTTCAATGTTTAGGCACATCAGGGGCTCTCCAAACGCAACATGGCGTCCCATCTCAATTCCAGTCAATTTTGCATTGAAAAGTCAAATGGCGCTCCTTCCCTTCTGAGCTCTGCCATGCGCCAAAACAGTGGTTTACCCCCACATATGGGGTATCAGCGTACTCAGGACAAAATGTACAACAACTTTTTGTGTCCATTTTCTCCTGTTACCCTTGGTAAAATAAAATAAATTGGAGCTGAATGAAATGTTTTCTGAAAAAAGCTAAATGTTCATTTTTTTTAAACATTCCAAAAATTCATGTGAAACACCTGAAAGGTTAATAAACTTCTTGAATGTGGTTTTGAGCACCTTGAGGGGTGCAGTTTTTAGAATGGTGTCACACTTGGTTATTTTCTATCATATAGACCCCTCAAAATGACTTAAAATGTGATGTGGTCCCTAAAAAAAATGGTGTTGTAAAAATGAGAAATTGCTGGTCAAATTTTAACCCTTATAACTCCCTAACAAAAATGTAAATGTAAAGTAGACATGTGGGAAATGTTACTTATTAAGTATTTTGTGTCACATATCTCTGTGATTTAAATCTTGCCTTGTGCAGGCGTGTACTATGGAGGACAGAGAATGAACTTCAATCCAATATTGCAGCCAGCATGCAGCCAGCGGGTAAGGAAAGGGTGAATCAAACACCTGAAAACTCCGCCCATATGACCCAAAACCAGTCCCGCCAAATTCAGGTGACAGGTTCCCTTTAAGGGCATAAAAATTCAGAGTTGGAAAATTGCGAAATTTTCAAAATTTTCGCCAAATTTCCATTTTTTTTCACAAACGCAGGTAATTTCAAATAAATTTTACCACTATCATGAAGCCAATAATGTCACGAGAAAACAATGTCAGAATCACCGGGATCTGTTGAAGCGTTCCAGAGTTATAACCTCATAAAGGGACAGTGGTCAGAATTGTAAAAATTGGCCCGGTCATTAATGTGCAAACCACCCTTGGGGCTTAAGGGGTTAATAACTGTTTACAAATATCTCAAGGGCTGTCACATTGTAGAAGGATCATCTTTATTTTCATTTGCACAAGGAAAGACTAGAAGCAATGAGATGAAACTTAAAGGGAACCTGTCACCTGAATTTGACGGGACTGGTTTTCTGTCATTTGGGTGGAGTTTTCAGGTGTTTGATTCACCCTTTCCTTACCCGCTGGTTGCATGCTGGCCGCAATATTGGATTGAAGTTCATTCTCTGTCCTTCGTAGTACACGCCTGCGCAAGGCAATCAGGTGTTTGATTCACCCTTTCCTTACCCGCTGGCTGCATGCTGGCCGCAATATTGGATTGAAGTTCATTCTCTGTCCTCCGTAGTACACGCCTGTGCAAGGCAATCTTGTCTTGCGCAGGCGTGTACTACAGAGGACAGAGAATCAACTTCAATCCAATATTGCGGCCAGCATGCAGCCAGCGGGTAAGGAAAGGGTGAATCAAACACCTGAAAACTCCACCCATATGACCGAAAACCGGTCCCGCCAAATTCAGGTGACAGGTTCCCTTTAATGGGAGAAGACACAGATTAGATATTAGAAAAAACTTTTTGACAGTTAGGGTGATCAATGAGTGGAACAGGCTGCCACGAGAGGTGGTGAGTTCTTCTTCAATGGAAGTCTTCAAACAGAGGCTGGACAGACATCTGTCTGGGATGATTTAGTGAATCCTGCTTTGAGCAGGGAGTTGGACCAGATGACCCAGGAGGTCCCTTCCAAATCTATCATTCTATGATTCTACTGGAGGGACGAACCAATAGGCTGAAATTAATTCTGCTCAATATTAAAATTAACATATTAATGCCAATTATATTTATCATTATATATATATATATATTATCAGTTCATATTAAGCAGAATTAAGTATGCCAACATCCCCCTATATACAATATGAGCCCACACATAGCCTCCTATATACAGTTTGAGCCCCCACACAGTCCCTATATTTTGCATGAGCCTACACGCAGCCCTCTATATACAGTACAGTATGAGCCCCCTCACAGCTTCCTATATACAGCATGAGTTCCCCCATAAACTCCAATATACAGAATGAGCCTCCATTCAGCCCCCTATATAGAGCATGAGCCGCTACACAGCTCTGCTCTCACATAGTCCCCGATATACAGTATGAGCCACCACACAGCCCCTATACACAGTATGAACCTCCACATTGGTTTTAATCATTTATTTATTGTTTTAAGCTGTATATAAGTTACTAACCTCCCTTATATAAGGGAGGTAGCTCTGTATAACATACTAAGCCTGATGAGGGAGTCATTGTATTATTAAAGATCCAGAGAACGTATGTTCTTGTCTTCACTCTGTGGCAGCATCCGGTAATCACTGCTCTTCTTCCTGTTAGGTTTGAATACGTTTCTTCCCACCGGTGTGTGGGTCAGCGGTCAGAGCAGCAGCCCTTCATTCTTATAAGTATGGAGTTGTGCTAGGTCAAAACCCAGGCAGGTGAGCATATACAATCCTTTGCTCGCTGTGTCTTAAATAGGGGATAACACACTTAAAATGCCTTTTCTCTTTTTTTATTCAATGCAAAACCAAATCCCAGACATTTTTCCCCACTGTGGCAACCAGACCTATTTTAAACCCATTTCAGAGAAAACACTTTTCTCTGCTAAACTAAAGGTGGCAATAGACATCATACACATCTGATGGCTGACAGACGAGCGTTCATTCAGCAGTCCACGTTCATGTGTTTTCTATGGGAAGACCAGTGAAAGCCTCTGCCAAAAGGTTTTAAGCAGTGGCTTATCTCCCGAAAAACAAAATTCACACTGGCTGACCCTTCTGGGCAAGAATCTGGAGGCCTCCTTATATATTAGACTGTTCGGGCAATATTTAAACTAGCTTTGAAAAATTAAAAAAAAATATATGATTCCTTGTCTTAAATGTTTTGTAAAAATCCAGACTGCTGACAGCTATGAATAAATTACTTACTCTTCAACGCAGGTGAGCAGCTGCAGTTCTGTAGGGACCTGGTGTAAACCATTCTCCTGTAATGTAGCTGGATAATAAAGAAAAGAAAAATACATCTGCGACAAGCAATAATTTATCATTTATCTACACATCTTCATATGTTCTCTTAGGTTACATAGGATATAAAAAGTGAAATGATTCATGCAGGGAAAAGATACTTCTTGTTTCTACATAGAGCAGAGAAAAGAGAAGAATTTACTGAGTGGAAAGGCAAAATAAGCAATTGTAAGTACACATTGCTATATAATATGATGACTGCAATATGTTAAGAGGATAAAAACGTTGATGGGAGGAGGACTTCTTTAACAAGTGGTCTCCACTCAGTAATTGATTGGTAAAGTACGCAGTGCTGTGTTCGTGGGGAGTTGTAGGATCTGCGTAGGATCTGCAACCCCGAAGTTCGGGAGTGACTTTTGCTAGAAAGTTGAGCTTTTTTGGGGGACATTAGGGTTACTTATATGAGCACTTTTTGCAATATATTTAGCAAAATCACTAATCTGGGGCTACCAACTCTTATTAAATAAAGAAGGCAGCCACAGACTGGTGATAGGTGCTCTTTAAAAATAAGTGAGTTTATTTTCTTTAGGTTTAACCCCTTAATGACCGCCAATACGTCTTTTAACTGACCTGAGATATAGGAGAATATCCTCCCCATACAGGTGACAATCCAGCAGCTTTCAGCTGTACACTATAGCTGACAACTTGCTGCATCAGCCACGATCAGTGTTGGCATCGTACATATCTGTTTAACCCCTTAGATGCTGCTGTCAATAGTGACTACATCATTATAAATGGTTAACAGAGTGTGGGGGCTCCCACCTTTTCCCAGTTGGTGCCCTCAGATCATGATTTTGTGGTCCTGATATTTGCCATGGCACTTCACGACCAAATAGCGGCCTTAGAGTCTGACGGCTGTTGTAACCTGTTCAGAAGTTAGAGGCATTGAGGTGGTAAAAATGCACATTTTCATTTCTGTCATACCAATTTGCATTAATTCCTGTAAAGCACCTGAAGGGTTAATAAACTACCTGACAGCAGTTTTCAATATGACAGGAGGTGCTGTTTTTAAAATGATATCACATTTGGAGGTTTCCCAATATATGAGACCCCTAAAGCCACTTCAAACCTGGATAGGTCCCTAAAAAAATAAATGTTGTAAATTTCCTTGAAAAAATGAAAAATTGCTGCTACATTTTTAAACCTCCTAAAATGCTAACAAAATAAAATAACGTTTTAGAAATGGTGCTGATGTAAAGCCGACATGTGGGAAATGTTATTTATTAATGGTTTGCTGTGGTATGACCATCTGGATTAAAGGGATAATCATTCAAATTTTGAAAAGTGCTAATTTTTTAACATTGTTCTCAAATTTTTGATATTTTTTATAAATAAACACAAAACATATTGACCTAAATTTACCATTATCATAAAGTATAATGTGTCACGAAAAAACAATCTCAAAATCACTGGGATTTGTTGAAGCGATGCAGAGTTATTACCACATAAAGTGACACTGGTCAGATTTCAAAAATTTGGCTCCGTCACTAAGGGGTTAAAGGTCTATCCTCCAGATTGTCCATTAACAACATAGAGAACAGCACAGGGGACTTTGATCATAACTTATAGACAAGTCCTATTCTTATCTTACGGTCCCTCTTCATAACAAAAAAAAAATTTGCATCTTCTTGTCCTCTTTTTTAACTTTTATCTTAATGCAATGACCTGACAATGGCTTTGTAGTGGAGAGCATATCTGGCATCCACGGGCAAAGATCCCATTAGGTCCTAACTTAGAACTAAAAGGCCACAGCACTTAGAGAATATAACATTGGCGGACAACCTTAGGTCATGACTATTTGATGTATGGGGTCCAGACCACTGCATAAAGTTGGTGGGTCATGAATGTTAAAGTCCCAGACCATCCTTTTAATCATAATGATATGCAGATTTCACCCTTAAATTATGTTTTAGCTGCTCACTATATAAGATCTCTACTTGCTGCTTGTTCATGTCCAAAGATTGAAAACCTGGTTACAGTATGTCCAACAAGTACTGGTGTCCAGGGCACTGGGTGCATTAGAACCTCCATTAGAAATTGGAACACTGTATTAATGCTGTAGGAATAGTGGTCAAATGGAGCTAGCTGTTGTAATGTTTATCCGGTCATCCACCAAAAATTACCTGGGGAGTTGTCGGGGCTTTTCATAGCATTCTCCCTGCTAAATTTTTCACCATATAGACTGTTAAGAATGGCGTTAGCAATAGGAAGCATCATTGCTGTGGATGCAGTGTTACTCAGCCACATAGATAAGAACGCTGTTGTTATCATCATGCCTAGTATGAGCCTGGAATGAAAGAAAAGTATATTTACTCTGTTGGGTGTTAGGAACAGACTATTTCATTGATCAGATTATTGTAGACTAAAGGGTATGTCCACTACTAAATTCAATCTTTAGTGCTGCAAGATATCTAAAAATGTAAAATAAATCAGAAAATAATCTTGATTAAAGATAGACTGCTTTGCGTACACAGTTCCCATACCTCCTATGAACAAGACTATAACTACTGTAATACTGCCTCCTAAGGGGAAGAATATAACACCTATAATACTACTGTCCCTTATGTATGATAATATAACCACTATGATACTATCCCCCTATGTACAAGATTAACAAGAATATAACTACTGTAATACTGCCTCTATATACAAGAATACAACTATTATAATACTGCCCCCTATCCCTATATACAAGAATATAATTACTATAATACTGCCCCTACATACAAGAATATAACTACTATAATACTGCCCCTATATACATGAATATAACTACTATAATACTGCCCCTATGAACAAGAATATAACTACTATAATACTGCCCCATATATACAAGAATATAGCTACTATTATACTGCCCCTGTATACAAGAATATAACTACTGTAATACTGTCACCTATATACAAGAATATAACTACTATAATACTGCCCCTATATACAAGAATATAACTACTATAATACTGCCCCCTATGTGCAAGAATATAACTACTATAATACTGCCCCTATATAAAAGAATATAGCTACTATAATACTGCCCCTATATACAAGAATATAACTACTATTCTACTGCCCCTATGTGCAAGAATATTACTATTATAATACTGGCCCTATATACAAGAATATAACTACTATAATACAGCCCCTTATGCACAAGAATATAACTAAGTTTATCTGAACAGTAAAACAAGGTACCACAACTCCAGAGTCTGCTAAATCTTTCTGAAGGTCTTTTGCAATCAAATGGGGGTTCTGATTTGTCTCTCTAGCATTCCTGCCAGCAGTTCTCACTGAAATTTTGCTTGGTCTTCCAAACCTTATCTTGACCTCCACTGTTCCTGTTAACTGCCATTTCTTAGGCTACGTTCACATTAGCGTTTTGCGGGGCTGCGTCGGGCGCAGCCGCGGTGACGCATGCGTCATGCGCCCCTATATTTAACATGGGGGCGCATGGACATGCGTTGTCTTGCGTTTTGTGACGCATGCATCATTTTTGGCGCAAACGTCAGGGCGCAGAGGACGCAGCAAGTTGCATTTTTTTTGCGTCCAAAATCAAGCCAAAAATGGACGCATGCGTCACAAAACAATGCATTTTTGCGTGCGTTTCACATCCGTCGTGCGTTGCGGCGACGACGCTGCGTCCAAAGACGCAAATGTGAACGTAGCCTAAATTACATTTCAAACTGAGGAAAGGGCAACTTCAAAAAGCTAAAAGAACAAAGGAGGCTGGGTTTTTATAAACATGGGAAATTTGCATCACTTGGCCTTTCCTAACAATGATAGTGAACAAGTCATAAGCCTATCAGGCTAATTACGGTCTGAAACCTTGGTTAAAGTTATCTGAGCCCACAAATCTTCAAGGATGCCCAAACATTTGCATCATACCAAAATACAAAGGAAATGTCTCATCTTTAACGATAGCCCTTTCAGAGATCATTTCACCTTCCACTTGCAAGACTGTTCACAATAACAGTAATTTTAACCATGGGTGCCCAAACTTTTACATGCCACTGTATATAAGTTAATACTGTGCCCTATCTACAATGATTTAACTATAATACAGTATTTGTAAAAGACAGCCCTTACCGAGCAGGCTGAACTCCCACCAACATAAGCACTTTCAAGGCAATTCTTCTGTGCAGATTCCACTGTTCAATAGCAGCTGCCATAAGAAGTCCACTAAGGAATAGAAAGTTTGTATCCAAGAAGTATTGGGGACAGACTTTGCTGGAAGGCAGGATTCCCATGAAAGGGAATAGTACTATTGGCAGCATAGCGGTTACTGCCAAAGGCAGCGCTTCTGTGCACCAATATAAGGCCATGAGCAGGACCACATAGAGGCATTTTCCTTCCTGCAAATACAACCAGAAAATCATAGTTACCGTATATTTATTGGGAGAACAAGTGGCATCATTATAATCTAAGATATTAGTTTTATGATATTAGAAATAGGGCAGCTCCTTTATAATCTGCCCAGTAATGTATCTTAGCCCTGTTTCCTTGCAGACTGACTCACTGTGATTCCAATCTCAACCTACAGACATGAGCGGTGCTGTATCTCATATTTTATTTTTATCTAATTTCATACAATCCATTTAAACAGGTTTCCTACAAATGCTCCTAAAAATTGATGTTTTGTTAAAAGGAACCTGTCATCAGGTTTAGTACCCCCGGCTGATCCAATGTGTCTTAGGTCACTCTAATGCAGATTAAATCTGCACCTTTATATTTTCAATCCTTTATTCCTTTCTCGATTTATCGCTTTTCCAATTTGTATGTAAGTGAGGAGGCTTGGTCTTGCACTTACAGCTCTCTGGCCTCTCTCCCTCTTTCCCCATCCACTGCTGTCCTCTGGGAACTAAGTGTTATGCCTTTCCAGCTGGAAAACACTCCTTCTTTTGGTGTGGGTGCTGTGTGGTGGCCATTGTTGCTGCGGTTTTTTGCTGGTTGGGTGGCTCGGTTTGGAGTCACGGGGACTCAGTCTTGCAGCATGGGGGCTGTGCGGCACTAGGCCGTTTGCCCTGCTGGTGCATTGCCGCTGTGGCGGTGGTCAGCGCACGTCACCGCTCCATTAGGGCGGTAGGACCCAGTACGAGGTTTGCCGTGACGTGGCAGTGGGCTTCATACAGTTTAATCAGAATGTTAATCTAAGAATCTCATGTTCAGTTATATACATTTTTACCTAGTGGCATTAGATCATTGTATGATTTTTGGAGGTGCTGTCAATTCTCTTTGTTCAGCATATGCCATAACCATAACCCCAATTCAGGCACCGTTTCCCAGACCCCTGAAAGTCAAATCTGCTTAGTTTTAAAGTTGCATAATACATCTTAATTTGCTATTCAGAACACTAGGAAAGGTGGCTGGCAACATCTATGCATACTTACCATATTTCAGCCCCAAATCATCTTTGTACCTCCCAAAAGAGAGATTTATTGGATTTCCATATTAGAATGGAGACAGTATAGGGCTTGATACAAGGTAGAATGTTTTCTATCACTTGTGAGAAATATTCTCTTAGTATTGATTTATTTGTTCCTAATTCCCATATTATTTAGTTGGTATTATAATGTGTTACTTTTGTCACTGGAGATTCCTACTGATTGTAAACCGACAATGATGATAGCATATCGTGTGTTTTAAGGAGTGTGATCTGTGGGCCTTGGACTCTTAGATTTTATCTCAAATCTACTTTGATGCTGGATTTTCCTGTTTTACGCTATTGTGAAACCTAAATTCTGCTTTTTTTTAGTGGACTTCTGAATGTTTGGAGTGGGGAGATAAGAAATTTTCTTCATTGTATGTAAAGGTACCGTCACACTCGGCGACGCTGCAGCGATATAGACAATGAGCCGATCGCTGCAGCGTCGCTGGTTAGGTCGTCAAACACAGCAGCTCCAGAACGATGCAGGAGCGATCCAGTGACGTAACGGCGACTCACTTATCGTTCTCGCTGGTTGTTAGCTCCATGTAAAACATTGCTGGCATCGTTGCTTTTGCTGTCAAACACGACGATACACGCCGACCTGACGACCAAACAAAGTTCTGGACTTCTAGCTCCGACCAGCGATGGCACAGCGGGATCCAGATCGCTGCTGCGTGTCAAACACAACGAGATCGCTATCCAGGACGCTGCAACGTCACGGATCAATGTCGTTCTCGTTGTAAAGTTGCTGAGTGTGACGGTACCTTAAGTCTTGACTTTATCCCATTTCACTACCAAAGCTGCAAAATTTACCACAAGGTCTAACTGGGTTGAAATTCATGGAGGGAAAAATGGTAACAAAATTCTCATTGGCGTCTGTTACAAATCCCCAAATATAACAGAAAGCATGGAAAGTCTACTTCTAAAGCAGATAGATGAAGCTGCAACCCATAATGAGGTCCTGGTTATGGGGGACTTTAACTACCCGGATATTAACTGGGAAACAGAAACCTGTGAAACCCATAAAAGCAACAGGTTTCTGCTAATAACCAAGAAAAATTATCTTTCACAATTGGTGCAGAATCCAACCAGAGGAGCAGCACTTTTAGACCTAATACTATCTAATAGACCTGACAGAATAACAAATCTGCAGGTGGTTGGGCATTTAGGAAATAGCGACCACAATATTGTGCAGTTTCACCTGTCTTTCACTAGGGGGACTTGTCAGGGAGTCACAAAAACATTGAACTTTAGGAAGGCAAAGTTTGAACAGCTTAGAGATGCCCTTAATCTGGTAGACTGGGACAATATCCTCAGAAATGAGAATACAGATAATAAATGGGAAATGTTTAAGAACATCCTAAATAGGCAGTGTAAGCGGTTTATACCTTGTGGGAATAAAAGGACTAGAAATAGGAAAAACCCAATGTGGCTAAACAAAGAAGTAAGACAGGCAATTAACAGTAAAAAGAAAGCATTTGCACTATTAAAGCAGGATGGCACCATTGAAGCTCTAAAAAACTATAGGGAGAAAAATACTTTATCTAAAAAACTAATTAAAGCTGCCAAAAAGGAAACAGAGAAGCACATTGCTAAGGAGAGTAAAACTAATCCCAAACTGTTCTTCAACTATATCAATAGTAAAAGAATAAAAACTGAAAATGTAGGCCCCTTAAAAAATAGTGAGGAAAGAATGGTTGTAGATGACGAGGAAAAAGCTAACATATTAAACACCTTCTTCTCCACGGTATTCACGGTGGAAAATGAAATGCTAGGTGAAATCCCAAGAAACAATGAAAACCCTATATTAAGGGTCACCAATCTAACCCAAGAAGAGGTGCGAAACCGGCTAAATAAGATTAAAATAGATAAATCTCCGGGTCCGGATGGCATACACCCACGAGTACTAAGAGAACTAAGTAATGTAATAGATAAACCATTATTTCTTATTTTTAGGGACTCTATAGAGACAGGGTCTGTTCCGCAGGATTGGCGCATAGCAAATGTGGTGCCAATATTCAAAAAGGGCTCTAAAAGTGAACCTGGAAATTATAGGCCAGTAAGTCTAACCTCTATTGTTGGTAAAATATTTGAAGGGTTTCTGAGGGATGTTATTCTGGATTATCTCAATGAGAATAACTGTTTAACTCCATATCAGCATGGGTTTATGAGAAATCGCTCCTGTCAAACCAATCTAATCAGTTTTTATGAAGAGGTAAGCTATAGACTGGACCACGGTGAGTCATTGGACGTGGTAAATCTCGATTTTTCCAAAGCGTTTGATACCGTGCCGCACAAGAGGTTGGTACACAAAATGAGAATGCTTGGTCTGGGGGAAAATGTGTGTAAATGGGTTAGTAACTGGCTTAGTGATAGAAAGCAGAGGGTGGTTATAAATGGTATAGTCTCTAACTGGGTCGCTGTGACCAGTGGGGTACCGCAGGGGTCAGTATTGGGACCTGTTCTCTTCAACATATTCATTAATGATCTGGTAGAAGGTTTACACAGTAAAATATCGATATTTGCAGATGATACAAAACTATGTAAAGCAGTTAATACAAGAGAAGATAGTATTCTGCTACAGATGGATCTGGATAAGTTGGAAACTTGGGCTGAAAGGTGGCAGATGAGGTTTAACAATGATAAATGTAAGGTTATACACATGGGAAGAGGGAATCAATATCACCATTACACACTGAACGGGAAACCACTGGGTAAATCTGACAGGGAGAAGGACTTGGGGATCCTAGTTAATGATAAACTTACCTGGAGCAGCCAGTGCCAGGCAGCAGCTGCCAAGGCAAACAGGATCATGGGGTGCATTAAAAGAGGTCTGGATACACATGATGAGAGCATTATACTGCCTCTGTACAAATCCCTAGTTAGACCGCACATGGAGTACTGTGTCCAGTTTTGGGCACCGGTGCTCAGGAAGGATATAATGGAACTAGAGAGAGTACAAAGGAGGGCAACAAAATTAATAAAGGGGATGGGAGAACTACAATACCCAGATAGATTAGCGAAATTAGGATTATTTAGTCTAGAAAAAAGACGACTGAGGGGCGATCTAATAACCATGTATAAGTATATAAGGGGACAATACAAATATCTCGCTGAGGATCTGTTTATACCAAGGAAGGTGACGGGCACAAGGGGGCATTCTTTGCGTCTGGAGGAGAGAAGGTTTTTCCACCAACATAGAAGAGGATTCTTTACTGTTAGGGCAGTGAGAATCTGGAATTGCTTGCCTGAGGAGGTGGTGATGGCGAACTCAGTCGAGGGGTTCAAGAGAGGCCTGGATGTCTTCCTGGAGCAGAACAATATTGTATCATACAATTATTAGGTTCTGTAGAAGGACGTAGATCTGGGTATTTATTATGATGGAATATAGGCTGAACTGGATGGACAAATGTCTTTTTTCGGCCTTACTAACTATGTTACTATGTTACTAACTGAGCAATAGTGGACCCCTTGTCATGGATCTAAACTGAGTAGAATCTATATGATCCCCGAACACCACTGCTGGACACAGACAGAAGAGGGCCCCTGTGCAAGAACAATATATTGGCCCTTTGCAGCCCAGTAGCTCACCATAAAGCACAAGTGCAACTGCCCTGGATGTAGAAATGGGTCCCCTTAACTCATGGTTACGGCAACCATATGTCCGTCCCTACCAAAAACATTAAACACGTTGATTTCTATGGTGCCCTAAAATGTGTATGAGATATGATGTTAGGGAAGATAAGGATCGGCAGTGAATTCAAATGCTCAATCCATTTCTTCCCACAGGAGTCTGGCAGCAGCTTACTACCCTCTCCCCAATGAAAATACACAAACGCTCAGCTGACAGTTATTTAAAGTGGTTTTCTGAGCTTGGGACAAAGTCTGCAATCACTCTATGTTGTTGCAGACTGCCAAATCATGACAGTGTGGAGTGTGCATGCCGTCACAATTCTTAGGATTACCGGAGTGAGTGGACAGTCACATGGTCACATGTATGCGATTTGCATGCTCTCAGTCACGTAACGGACTATATTCTCTTCCACTGCTCTCAATACAAGTGAATTGAAAGGAGCAGGGAATAAAAGCGAATTTAACACTGTGTACAACACATACTGTCATGATTCAGCAGACTGCAGTCACATAGAGTGACTATAGACTACAGCCTTACAAAACCACAAGCGGTGATAAAACGCGCGTCAAGGTGTGGGGTTAGATATCAGCTATAATATTGCCTACACATAACTACACATAAGGCCTATATAGCTGTTCTTACCTAAACCATTTACACTGCTTTTAGTGCTAGAGCTCATGTTTTTTTGTATTCTGTCTGTATATGTAGATTTTATTGTCCATTCATCTCCTATTGTTACATGTTAATGCTTTTGAAATTTGAATAAAATGTATTTTTATAATATTTGAGATCATATGTTCCTTCATACTCTCTATGGGTTTATATATACAGTATATCTTCCTGAAGGGCTCTTTTCTTATTTTTGAGGATATATATAGGGTCGGGTTAGGTGCAATTCTTTCAGATTGCTAGTCAGGCATAAAGTGAGGGTCGGTGTGTACTAATAAATGAGTCCTGTTTCACACAACATAATAATATAATAATAATATAAGAATAATACGGTCACAGACTTCTGTGAAGAATTTGGAAATAGCTTCTGCTCCTAATTCCACATAAAAAACATGCTACATTCTTTTTTACGACTGATTTTAATGGGGAAAACTCCTTTAGTGCACACGGTGCTGTTTTTTTTTTATTTCATGTTGAACATTTCCTAGTAAAACCAATAGGAAGCTTATTCACAGAGTATTTGAAGCATCATTTTAATATGGATTTACAGTCAAATCAGCTTTTAAATCCTTGTAAAAAGCTGTGTTAATAGGCACTAAAAGAGGTCATGCTTGCTTATGGTTCTCTACAATAGGTTTTTTGCTTAAGGTGTAACGATATCGTTGCAACGTCACACTTTTTGTGACGTAGCAACGATCCCGCTAACGATATCTTTGTGTGACAGCGACCAACGATCAGGCCCCTGCTGGGAGATCGTTGGTCGTTGGGGAATGATCAGGGCCTTTTTTTTGGTCGCTGATCTCCCGCTGTCATCACTAGATCGGCGTGTGTGACGCCGATCTAGCAATGTGTTCACCTGTAACCAGGGTAAACATCGGGTTACTTAGTGCAGGGCCGCGCTTAGTAACCTGATATTTACCCTGGTTACCATTGTAAAAGTAAAAAAAAAAAAACACTACATACTCACATTCCGATGTCTGTCACGTCCCCCGGCGTCAGCTTCCCTGCACTGACTGTCAGCGCCAGCCATAAAGCAAAAGCAGAGCACAGCGGTGACGTCACTGCTGTGCTCTGCTTTACGGCCGGCACTAACACAGTCAGTGCGGGAAGCTGACGGCGGGGGACGTGACAGACATCGGAATGTGAGTATGTAGTGGTTTTTTTTTTAACTTTTACAATGGTAACCAGGGTAAATATCGGGTTACTAAGTGCGGCCCTGCACTTAGTAACCCGATGTTTACCCTGGTTACCTGGGGACGTCGGCATCGTTGAAGACAGTTTCAACGATGCCGAAGTCGTTCCCCTGATCGTTGGTCGCTGGAGAGATCTGTCTGTGTGACAGCTCCCCAGCGACCACACAACGACTTACCAACGATCACGGCCAGGTCGTATCGCTGGTCGTGATCGTTGGTAAGTCGTTTAGTGTAACGGTACCTTTACTGCCTAATGTTTCACAATACCCATTATCTACAGTGGAATCACAGATATGGAAGACCTCCGGACTATTCTCCTTTCTGGAGTGCCCGTTGGGTGACAAGACCCCATTCTCCTGCTATATGATTCCCATTAATACTTGCCAGTCCCTGCTCCTTAGCTGCCACTACTCTTATATGTGTGACTGCTCACATACAGTTAATCTGTCAAGCATTCTTCAATCCGTATGGTTGAGGGACACACAAAATGGGCATCACAGGCCGCGTAGTGCCCTAGGGCTGTAGTTGTGCACCCTGCTTTTAAAAAAACATTAGCATCTGTTAATTCATGATTTTTTTTCTCTAGAAAACAATTCTTATCTCCTGTCACCCCTTCCCCTCCACCATTGTCTTTTTAAGAAAAGGGAACCTTTTTTTTTTCTTATGTGTCAAGAAAACGGATATACTTGCTTTACAATGCATCAGTTTTGCAAAAATCAGGTTTTTTTGTTGCTATTTAAAAACTTGGAGCTGTTAAAACAATATAAAAGTGTAATTTGAAACAAGTGAGTGATATTTAGCTACGAACTTTAGAATGTATCAACCATCGGTCCATCACCACTGCCAGGTAAAAAGCCAGGATGAATAACCTTGGTTCTTTCCCAGAGATAAAACCTTGTATTAAGATGTCAGGCAGAGAGTATATAAGGTCTCATTTGGGATAATTGCAGATGAATGTCCATAAATCGCAGAATTATCACCTCCACTCATCAATGGATATAAAACCTTTTATTCTTGTATAAAAAAAAATCTGAACCTGATCCCCCTTTTACACTATTTCTCATCATTTGATAGCATGTGGAATATATATGAATGACCTAAAGGTAATGTAAAGGTTATTACTAAACTCCCAGGCTGATGATTGGATTATTGGCTGATGTTCCTTGGATGAAAACAGACTTTATCTCCTTTGAAATGTTTAGACCTTTGTCTAAAATGTCTTTATGCAAAAAAGTAACCAACAATGATGGGATTTGAAGTAACACCTTCAATGAAAGCCTTAAACTGTTCCCTGCAGCCAGAGGTGTTAGTTTTGAATAATAAACAATGATACGATTTATCTCTAAATTCTTGCAAAGATATGAAGGATTTATCCTTTCCTGCTCTCATCTACACATCAAAATAGGACTTGCAATGTGTGATAATCTACTTTTAAAAGTCTGGTGAATACAAGTTATCAACTTATCACCAATCCGTACCTATAACTTACTGAAGGGGTATATCCAACGGCTGGGACCTGCACTGATTGACAGAATTGGGAATTTTTATCCCCAATGGGGAACTTTTATACCCATTACAAAATGAAGCAGCAAGTTGGATTCCTGACCACCCACTCAACTCAAATCATTCTTTATGGGGCTGCCAGAAAAAGCCACACCATAAGGAATTAATGAAGAGGTGGTCAAGCATGTACACTCCTGCTCCATTCTGATGGAGATAAAAATTCCCAACAGTTGGAACCCCTTCAATCAATAAGTTATCACCTATCTAGTGGATAGGAAATAACTTATTTCACTAGTTGCATAAGGCCTAGTTAATTATATATATAATATAAAACCCTAATTAAATATCCTCCACTGGCTTGAGAAAGGATATTACATCCGAAACGTCGCCACGCCATATATATATATATATATATATATATATATATATATATATATTCCTACAGGACAGGGTAGGCAGAATTCTTTCAGATCAGTAGACTGTCATAAAGTGAGTGCCAGCATCAGATGGGCAATGAGGTCAGCGTGTCTTGATGAACTACTGCTCAGGCAATAAGAGAAGAGTCTTTAAGATATCTTGGGTCTGGTGGACATAGACGATAGAAGGTGAATTTGTACATTGACCTTTTAAGAAATCAGAAGTCAGCAAGCCTTAGATGACTGTTGGCAGAACGATGATTTGGCTGATCGTTCAGCCAGCAGCTATCATGGCCGTCTCTCCTATATATCTATGCCATGTGATCTTGTGTTCCCTATGAAAGAGCCACTGACAGACATCTCTGCAGGTGGATTATCTCCATGCTGAACAAAAGTCCGAAATCAAGGACGCCAAATTCTTTACTCCCATGTTAATCATCTCTCTGGGGCTCCCATACACATTTAGACTGGTGGACGAACCAGTTGAAATTAATCAGTTTGTTCGAACTTCCTATAATGTTTATGGGGGCTTAAGAGGCAGCTCCGGATATCATATCAGGAAATGAGCCACCAAGTGAAGGAGGTCACAAAGGAGAGGAGGAGACCAGAAGGAACTCATCAGCAGATAGCGTACCAGTGACCACAGCAGTGAGCAATTGTGACAGTTACATAGTAAAACTTTGGCCACAAGGGAGTGGGAAATAAAGATTACACTAACCACCCTTGCATGTTAGATTTATCCCTAGGGGATTAAAGTATGTGGCTTCAAGGCAAGGGGGTAGCTTAAGAGGCTACATTCACTATATCACAAAAGTGAGTACACCCCTCACATTTTTGCAAATATTTTATTATATCTTTTCATTTGACAACAGTGAAGTCAGTATACAGCTTGTATAGCAGTGTAAATTATGAGTTATTTACTGAGTTATTTATTTCAGTGGCAACCTGTGAAGTTGTAGTGAACTCATGCCTAAAAAAGTTAAGGCAGTGCTGCAAAATTATGGTGGCAACACAAAATATTGATACTTTTGGCACAATTTAGCCATTTGCACTTGAATCAAAGTGTCATACATTTAGCGCTGTCCCATGAAAATAAATAATAAAATATTTACAAAAATGTGAGGGGTGTACTCAATTTTGTGATATTCTGTAGGTAGCAGTCACAACCAAGCCTTGTTGAATAAGAAGAAACCACTAAAAAGGAAAAGAAAAATGTCCACAGCACATTCATGTTAAGAGCAACATAATCTAAAAAAATAGACAAGAATGCACTAGTCTCAAACAATCCAAAAACAAAAATATGACAGCGCTCAGCAGTGGTTGCAAAAATGTAGAAAACATTTTTATTTCTCCATATGCAAAGAACAAGTTATTGACCTTTAAAGATAAGTGTTGTTCCATGTGTATTGAGAAATAAACTTTTTTTCTACTTTTTTTGCAACCCCTGATATAGATAACACATTAATTAGTGTGAGTCTCATTAGTGATTTCGCATTGGGGCTGAGAAGCTTCAAATTTCACATGACGGGGGTTCTGTGCTTTCACTATTGGACCAAGATCCAAACTACTAATTATACCTGAAAAACTACATGCTGTAGATGTAACCAAAGGCAAAGAATTTCCATGGAAGGATAAGATATAATCCATGTTAAAACCTGGTTAATTAAGAAAATTGGATTATAGCCGTTTGCTGACACTGGATTACATAAATATGGATTTAGAGGAAACAAGCTGGCAGCGCCGTCGCTCTCTGCGGAAAGTTACAATGAGGGGGAACATGGCCAAACAATTTGATGATGGAAGCAATCTGTACAAGTGGGGTATTGTTCGCTAGCACACTCCGCGCCAGTCAAGAAATTGGGACAGAAGTTCAAAGTCTAATGAGGATGGTCGAGAACTTCATGGAAGGAAATGGAGAGTGCTCAATGAAGAGGCCTACTTGAAGGGTTAATTGACCATTGCTTTACAGTGAGACTGCTTTTTTGGGATGTTCACAAGATTATACTATTAATTATTTAGGGTATGATTGACAGACATGGCTGCATGGAGCGCTCTGCTCTTATTTGCCCCGTTATTGAAGAAGTACTGCAGGTTGTATATCCCATGCTGACCAGTAATCTGAGCATGAGAATGATGTGGAAAGGGGAAGGATTATGCTAGGGGGGTTGTCTCAATTAGAAAAATGCTTTATCAACAAATGGTGGTTTGGTAATTAGCCGATTTCTGTAGAGCCAACGTTCATCAGGGGTAGAGGATCCTGGCCATATATTGGCCTGTACTTTTATATCAAATGGATGGCTGAACCCTAAAATACATCAAAATCTAATATGAATAAATCTCTTGAGCCAAGTGTGCCTATGTATGAGGACATCAGGAGAAATAGCTCTCAGACAAAAAAGTGTTTAACCAAAAGCCATCAAACGCGTTTGGCCAGTCAAATTAGCCATTGTACTGGTTGCATTGAATTTGAACACCCATGTGTATGGAGAGCAGTAATAAAGTCAATTATTGACCGCCGTTCTGATGGCCTAGACTGGAGTCAAAATTATACGCCATTACAATGGCAGCTGATTACCCAATCGGTGTTACACAAGGTTTTTGTACAACCAAAGTGAACATAGAAACAAAAACTGATTTTTATATGGAAGTAGAAGAGTGCAAGAGAGTCACGTGGCCGTGAGTCACAAATACGAACAAGTCAGTATCAATTTTTTCATCTGAATTTTACCATATAAGCTAAAATGAAAGTTAACAATCCAACCAAAAAATAGTTGTAAACAGTGGATCAGCTGTGGTTGTAGAACCCAACTGAATGAACCACTAAAGGCTCCCACACACGTACAAAAAAGTTATTTAATCCTGTTGATTTGGTGGGATGGATTGACCATCCGATGTGTATTGGGGCATCCAGACTATCCCCTGACAGATTATGTTGGGAGGTAAAAAAAAAAAAGAAGAACCAGGTCGTTGGAATTTCAATTAAAGATCTTCCTGTTTTCAGGGGAATTGGCCACTCCATGGGATTCTGACAATATCTTTCTCCTCTCTCTCCCTTGAAAACAAATGGACTGTACTCTCAGCCAAGCCGAGCGCTTATGTGAATGGGGGAGTCGGGAGAGATGTCTGTCGATCAAACGTTTGTCCGACAGTTGTCTTATGTGTATTACCCACTTAGTTTATTGATATTTATTAATGTATCATCACTATTAATTAGTTTATTACTAATTTATTATTTATTATTAGGGCCGAATGAAGCGTAATTAGATGCGAAACAGCTGTAGCCCAGTCTGTATGTCTTCACTATATGACATTGTAAAAATAAAGTACAAAATAATGCACCACTCATTTTCCTTCTATTCTAGTAATATTTGTTAAAGGGGTTGTCCTCTTTAAATCGGTGGCCTATCAGCTATTTAAAGGAGTCATGGCGTTTCGAGAACACAGTTCCATAGTGTTAGCATTAGTAATACCTAGTATTACAGTATAGTCAATGCAGTAGTGAACTGTATTATTATTACCAAGCATAGCCACTAATATCAGTACGTTACTGTGTCTGGAAATTCAGCGCTGCAGACCCTAAAACTAAGACCCCCGCCACTTTAATATTACTGGACTACAGATTGGCAATCAATTTTAAAGACTAACGCTGCCTACTATACAGCACAATACTAACACAAAATGGACATACAGGTACAAATATGGGTGTTTTAAGTATTCTTTATCCCTTCTTGAATCCA
This sequence comes from Ranitomeya imitator, assembly GCF_032444005.1. Lineage (NCBI taxonomy): Eukaryota > Metazoa > Chordata > Amphibia > Anura > Dendrobatidae > Ranitomeya > Ranitomeya imitator. Next base: position 472,562,501 of record NC_091283.1, read on the forward strand.
AAGGGGAGTAGGTTGAATCTACCAGGACCCCTACCATCTGTGGTTTTAAAGTGAATTTCCATGTTAGGGCATATTGAATTAGAGATGACGGGTGTCCTGCTATATTAATTAGAGCCCAGTACCAGTTCGGGGCAGAGAACCTAACGCTCATGGTCACCCATAGTTGTCATCCATAAGTGTTCCAAAACCAGGATCCTCCAGTGACAGGGTATCAGCATGAAAAAATTGGGTTATCCTAGGTGGACAAACCTACAACACTACTCCCAGCATTTCTCCCATACTTCTAGCAGATATGGAGCTCTTTAAATTATCCCTTAAGGGACAGAAGGGAAATTAATGCAGCCTTACCTGTGGTGGAAGCGTCAAGAGGATAGGACACAGGATCAAAGGAGTCAAAATCAAGACAATGTACTTCTTAATGCACCAGATTTTCTTGACCAGAGCTATAAGGACAGGCATTGTGCAGGGGGAGGCTGGTGCAGCTCTGGAGCCGCTGGTTATATTAGTGTGGACAGAAACTCCAGTGTCACTTTGTAATTCAAACAACACACCCCTGAGCCTCGCACCTCCCTCTTCCCCACACAACCAGCTGTAGACCTCAGGGGAAATTTGTTTTTTATTATTTATATATTTTGGAAAATTATTTATAGGAATGGGTTATCTTATAAGCTTTAAATAGTTACACAATATCCTAATTTCCTTGTGTCATATGAAGTGCTCCCAAAAAAGGTGTCACCAAGCTTTCCTAGTATCAAGAAGGTCAAACCTTTTGTTAGAGACGTAAGCGCTCATTCCCATATTACTGCACACCATCGGATTTTTGCCATTCAGGAATCTGGGTAAGTGGGATGGAAAACAATATGGCTAATATACCAGTTCCCACAAGGACTTCATTCAGCTTTTCTAGAATCTAAATTGTCACATCTAGCAAGTTCCTCTCCCGTATTGCAGCCTTGGATTGCTTGCCATTCAGAAGTCTGTAAAAGTTGGATTCCTGCATGGGCATGAGTATATCTATACACAATGCAAGACAGTGGTGGCATCACGTTACATAGCAAAGGTGCCTAACACCCAGAAATCTCCAAAATATATATAGCCATGGAAAGAGTACCCAACTCGTCAAAACGTAATTTCTACATTTGACCTACAAGTATTTGTTGGGCATATCACCTTGGCAGTTGAGTCAGGAGTGTAAGTAATAATGGGACATGACAATAAATTAGTAAATAGGACCCCACTCCAAGAGAAAAAAATCACTTTTAGCAGTGTGATCAGAACATGAAAATTGTTTGGTCACTCATTTTTGCCAGGTGTCTTTCCGTAATGCACATGATTAATACTAAAGAGATATATAAGGGATAATGCAAACAGTAATGTCATGGAATCAGGCTAATGCACACAGACATGACAAGGAGATAATACAATAGTGATGTCATAACAGTAAGGTAATGCACACAGTTATGGGGTAGTGTACAAAGTCATGTCACCCACTACACATAATGTACACAGCAATGTCACAACATAGTGAAATGGTCACAGCGATGTTGCAGCATATATTCCACTCAGCGATGTCACAAAATCACAGTAAGGCCACGTGCACACGTTCAAAATTTGGTTAGTATTTTACCTCAGTATGGGTAAGCTAAAATCAGGAGAGGAACAATCAGAGGAAAAGTATAATAGAAACACGTCACCACTTCTGCATTTATCACCCACTCCTGGTTTTGGTTTACAAATACTGAGGTAAAATACTGACCAAATACTGAGGTAAAAAACTGACCAAATAGTGAACGTGGCATAATAGACACACTAAAGTATATCACAAAAGAGAAGCAATGGAAGTAATGTACACAGTGATGTCCGGAAATAATTGCCACAAAGAACCAACTGACCGAATAATGTCACAGCATAATGATGATGCACATAGTGATATTACAGTACTAAGGTACTGCACACTGTTATGTTACAGAATCGGGGGAACGTATGCAGCAATGTCACCCCATAAAGATAATGCACACAGAGATGTCATAGCAAAGCAATAATGCACACAGCGACTACCTGTCCACACAGGAGCTGCAACATCTATTATTTTAGATCATTTAGATGTTCCTTTATCCACAAAGGACAATCACTGACTACATAGCCCATTCAGAGTATCAGTACAGTATGTACATCATTTATGGAGGGGTCTCCATAGTCAGTTCCTTTAGTCCTGGAAGACTTGGCACATCCTCGATTTCAGTGTGTGCCTTGTAATTCTTCATTTCCACCACTGTGATTGGTTCTCCAAGGAGGCGCTGCCTCCTGAAATTGGGCTTGTCCTCTGTGGTCTACTCCTCTAAACTTCATTGAATAAGCAAAGTATTGATCTGAATAAACCCTCTGCAGGCCACACTGCTGTCAGGAGCTGCTGATCCCCGACAGGAATGTTTAGAATCCTTGTTAGGACAGCAAAGTATGCCTTGTGTGCCTCTGCCCCCCTGAGTGACCCTTAAAGGGGTATTTTCATTTCAGACATGTAGAGCTGGGTATAGTATAAATGTGTATCTTCAGATCTTGGCTACACATGCAATCTCTGATACAGGAGTTTCATAAATGGCCGAGCAGATGTGATCACTTATGGAGAAAGACAGGCATGAGCAGCAAACTCTACGTTTAACCCCTTAAGCCCCGAGGGTGGTTTGCACGTTAATGACCGGGCCAATTTTTACAATTCTGACCACTGTCCCTTTATGAGGTTATAACTCTGGAACGCTTCAACGGATCTTGGCGATTCTGACATTGTTTTCTCGTGACATATTGTACTTCATTTTAGTAGTAACATTTATTCGATATAACTTGCGTTTATTTGTGAAAAAAACGGAAATTTGGCGAAAATTTTGAAAATTTCGCAATTTTCCAACTTTAAATTTTTATGCCCTTAAATCACAGAGATATGTCACGCAAAATACTTAATAAGTAACATTTGCCACATGTCTCCTTTACATCAGCACAATTTTGGAACCAAAATTTTTTTTTGTTAGGGAGTTATAAGGGTTCAAAGTTGACCAGCAATTTCTCATTTTTACAACACCATTTTTTTTTAGGGACCACATCTCATTTGAAGTCATTTTGAGGGGTCTATATGATAGAAAATACCCAAGTGTGACACCATTCTAAAAACTGCACCCCTCAAGGTGCTCAAAACCACATTCAAGAAGTTTATTAACCCTTCAGGGGTTTCACAGGAATTTTTGGAATGTTTAAATAAAAATGAATATTTAACTTTTTTTCACACAAAATTTATTTCAGCTCCAATTTGTTTTATTTTACCAAGGGTAACAGGATAAAATGGATGCCAAACATTGTTGTACAATCTGTACTGAGTACGCTGATACCCCATATGTGGGGGTAAACCACTGTTTGGGCGCATGGCAGAGCTCGGAAGGGAAGGAGAGCCATTTGACTTTTAAATGCAAAATTGACAGGAATTGAGATGGGACACCATGTTGCGTTTGGAGAGCCACTGATGTGCCTAAACATTGAAACCCCCCACAAGTGACACCATTTTGGAAAGTAGACACCCTAAGGAACTTATCTAGATGTGTGGTGACCACTTTGACCCACCAATTGCTTCACAGAAGTTTATAATGCAGAGCCGTAAAAATAAAAAATCATATTTTTTCACAAAAATGATCTTTTCGCCCCCAATTTTTTATTTTCCCAAGAGTAAGAGAAGAAATTGAACCTCAAAAATTGTTGGCCAATTTGTCCTGAGTACGCTGATACCCCGTATATGGGTGTAAACCATTGTTTGGGCGTATGGCAGAGCTCGGAAGGGAAGGAGCGCCATTTTACTTTTCAATGCAAAATTGACTGGAATTGAGATGGGATGCCATGTTGCGTTTGGAGAGCCCCTGATGTGCCTAAACATTGAAATCCCCACAAGTGACACCATTTTGGAAAGTAGACCCCTTAAGGAACTTATCTAGAGGTGTGGTGAGCACTTTGACCCAACAAGTGCTTCACAGAAGTTTATAATGCAGAGCCGTAAAAATAAAAAATCATATTTTTTCACAAAAATAATCTTTTCGCCACCAATTTTTTATTTTCCCAAGGGTAAGAGAAGAAATTAGACCACAAAAGTTGTTGTGCAATTTGTCCTGAGTGCGACGATACCCCATATGTGGGGGTAAACCACTGTTTGGGCGCATGGCAGAGCTCGGAAGGAAAGGAGCGCCATTTGACTTTTCAATGCAAAATTGACTGGAATTGAGATGGGACGCCATGTTGCGTTTGGAGAGCCCCTGATGTGCCTAAACATTGGAACCCCTCACAAGTGACACCATTTTGAAAAGTAGACCCCTTAAGGAACTTATCTAGATGTGTGGTGAGCACTTTGACCCAACAAGTGCTTCACAGAAGTTTATAATGCAGAGCCGTAAAAATAAAAAATCTTATTTTTTCACAAAAATGATCTTTTCGCCCCCAATTTTTTATTTTCCCAAGGGTAAGAGAAGAAATTAGACCACAAAAGTTGTTGTGCAATTTGTCCTGAGTGCGACGATACCCCATATGTGGGGGTAAACCACTTTTTGGGTGCATAGCAGAGCTCGGAAGGGAAGGAGCGCCATTTGACTTTTCAATGCAAAATTGACTGGAATTAAGATGGGACGCCATGTTGGTTTGGAGAGCCCCTGATGTGCCTAAACATTAAAAACCCCCACAAGTGACACCATTTTGGAAACTAGACCCTCTAAGGAACTTATCTAGATGTGTTTTGAGAGCTTTGAACCCCCAAGTGTTTCACTACAGTTTATAACGCAGAGCCGTTAAAATAAATTTATTTTTTTTTCGCAAAAATTTTTTAGCCCCCAGTTTTGTATTTTCACAAGGGTAACATAATAAATTGGACCCCAAAAGTTGTTGTCCAATTTGTCCTCAGTACGCTGATACCCCATATGTGGGGGGGAACCACTGTTTGGGCGCATGGCAGAGCTCGGAAGGGAAGGAGCGCCATTTGGAATGCAGACTTAGATGGATTGGTCTGCAGGAGTCACGTTGCATTTGCAGAGCCCCTGATGTACCCAAACAGTACAAACCCCCCACAAGTGACCCCATATTAGAAACTAGACCTCCCATGGAACTTATCTAGATGTGTTGTGAGAACTTTGAACCCCTAAGTGTTTCACTACAGTTTATAACGCAGACCCGTGAAAATAAAAATTCTTTTTTTTTTCACAAAAATGATTTTTTAGCCCCCAGCTTTGTATTTTTACAAGGGTAACAGAATAAATTGGACCCCAAAAGTTGTTGTTCAATTTGTCCTGAGTACGCTGATACCCCATATGTGGGGGGGAACCACTGTTTGGGCTCATGGCAGAGCTCGGAAGGGAAGGAGCGCCATTTGGAATGCAGACTTAGATGGATTGGTCTGCAGGCGTCACGTTGCATTTGCAGAGCCCCTGATGTACCCAAACAGTAGAAACCACCCACAAGTGACCCCATATTGGAAACTAGACCTCCCATGGAACTTATCTAGATGTGTTGTGAAAACTTTGAACCCCCAAGTGTTTCACTACAGTTTACAACGCAGAGCCGTGAAAATAAAAATCCTTTTTTTTCCCACAAAAATGATTTTTAGCCCCCCAAATTTTTATTTTCCCAAGGATAACAAGAGAACTTGGACCCAAAAAGTTGTTGTCCAATTTGTCTCGAGTACGCTGATACCCCATATGTTGGGGTAAACCCCTGTTTGGGCGCACGGGAGAGCTCGGAAGTGAAGGAGCACTGTTTTACTTTTTCAATGCAGAATTGGCTGGAATTGAGATCGGACGCCATGTCGCGTTTGGAGAGCCCCTGATGTGTCTAAACAGTGGAAACCCCCCAATTATAAATGAAACCCTAATCCAAACGCACCACTAACCCTAATCCCAACTGTAACCCTAACCACACACCTAACCCAGACACACCCCTAATTCTAATCCCAACCCTAATCCCAACCGTAAATGTAATCCAAACCCTAACCCTAGCCCCAACCCTAGCCCTAACCCTAACCCTAACCGGAAAATGGAAATAAATACATTTTTTTTAATTTTATTATTTTTCCCTAAGGCTAGGTTCACATTGCGTTAGGGAAATCCGTTTAGCACTAGCGGATTGCGCTAACACAATGTCTTTTTAGGTGTCGTGTTTAGTGGTCGCGTTAACGTCCCCGCTCTGGAAGATCGGGGATCGGACCTCGGGCGCGCCGCGGACGCTGCAAGCAGCGTCTGAGGCGCGCCACAAAAGAATGGCACCTTGCTAGCGCGAGCCGAAAATGGCACGCTCTAGCGATGCGCTACACCTGAAAATCACATTGCTGTCAATGGTTGTGCTAACGGACCCGTTGCACGGCGTTAATTGTGACATTTTCGCCGTGCAACGCTGTCCGTTAGCGTTAACCCATTAACGCAATGTGAACCTAGCCTAACTAAGGGGGTGATGAAGGGGGGTTTGATTTACTTTTATAGCGAGTTTTTTAGCGGATTTTTATGATTGGCAGCCGTCACACACTAAAAGACGCTTTTTATAGCAAAAAAGTTTTTGCGTCTCCACATTTTGAGACCTATAATTTTTCCATATTTTGGTCCACAGAGTCATGTGAGGTCTTGTTTTTTGCGGGACGAGTTGACGTTTTTATCGGTTACATTTTCGGACACGTGACAGTTTTTGATCGCTTTTTATTCCGATTTTTTTGTGAGGCAGAATGACCAAAAACCAGCTATTCATGAATTTCTTTTGGGGGAGGCGTTTATACCGTTCCGCGTTTGGTAAAATTGATGAAGCAGTTTTATTCTTCGGGTCAGTACGATTACAGCGACACCTCATTTATATCATTTTTTTTATGTTTTGGCGCTTTTATACGATAAAAGCTATTTTATAGAAAAAATAATTATTTTGGCATCGCTTTATTCAGAGGACTATAACTTTTTTATTTTTTTGGTTATGATGCTATATGGCGGCTCGTTTTTTGCGGGACAAGATGACGTTTTCAGAGGTAACATGGTTATTTATATCCGTCTTTTTGATCGCGTGTTATTCCACTCTTTGTTCAGCGTTATGATAATAAAGCGTTGTTTTTTGGCTCGTTTTTTTTTTTTTTTTCTTACGGTGTTCACTGAAGGGGTTAACTAGTGGGCCAGTTTTATAGGTCGGGTCGTTACGGACGCGGCGATACTAAATATGTGTACTTTTATTGTTTTTTTGTTTTTTTTTTATGTAAAGAAATGTATTTATGGGAATAATATTTTTTTTTTTCTGCTTTATTTAGGAATTTTTTTTTTATTTTTTTTTTTACAAGTGTGGAAATTTTTTTTTTTACTTTTTCACTTTGTCCCAGGGGGGGACATCACAGATCACCGATCTGACAGTGTGCACAGCACTCTATCAGATCGGTGATCTGACATACAGCCGGGCAGGATTAGAGCTGCAGCTGCAGCCTGATCCTGACCCGGAAGTGCTCCCTGCAGGACCCGGATGCAGCCCGGCGGCCATTTTGGATCCGGGGACTGCAGGGAGAAGACGCTCGGTACACGGTGAGCACATCACCGTGTACCGATCGTCTCAGGGAAGCCCGCAGGGAGCCCCTTCCCTGCGCGATGCTTCCCTGCACCGCCGGCACACCGCGATCATCTTTGATCGCGGTGTGCCGGGGGTTAATGTGCCGGGAGCGGTCCGTGACCGCTCCTGGCACATAGTGCCGGATGTCAGCTGCGATAGGCAGCTGACACCCGGCCGCGATCGGCCGCGCTCCCCCCGTGAGCGCGGCCGATCGCATATGACGTACTATCCCGTCCATGGGAATTAAGTCCCAGGTCACCTGGACGGGATAGTACGTCATATGGGATTAAGGGGTTAAAGTGGTGTAAGTAGGGCCTGTATCCAGAGATATACATTATATGTTACCTGGTGGATATGTGGCACCCCAGGAGTTCGGGTACCACAGTAGTGCTGCATTCCTCTCGGGGAGGGTAGTGCTATGCATGGAAACAAGGGGGATATCTTTGGCAGGTAAATCTCAAACACAACACCTTCTGAATCCAGGCCAGGAGGGGAGCTCAAAACCCGGTTTCAGGGCAGCTTCCCTGAATAATGATCCTGGTCTGGAGGAGGAGCTAGTTCAGTCTGGAGCAGACAGTGAAGGGAAAGGAGCACAGAGGAGAGTATAGGGCTTAAGGAGGCTGCGAGTGGGCCTCCGAGGAGCCAGAGCGCAGAGACCGGGTGCCGGGAGCCCGAGGCTGTGGGGAGCTGCATGCCCCATAGCAGAACCGGAGGGCATAGGACTATACGTATACTGCCCGCATTAAGCCTGTGGTACAGCAGCATTCTGGAGCCTGGAGTCACCGTGCAGAGACCCCAGAAAGAACGACTCAAGCTGCCTATCATACAGGCACTGTCCCAAGACAGACAAAAGGACCAGGACCTTGTTAGGACACTTCAGGCAGCAAGGGACTATAGCAAACGCAAAGTGGATGGCTCCCAACCTGACTTGCCAAGGAGATTTCACTTGTTTCCGGGCTGCCTGGACTTCTTATGTACCTGTTGCCGATACCATGGACTGAGGTCTGTTACAAATTCAGTAAACCAGGTAAAGACTGCAGCACTGTGTCCTTTTCTCATTTACCGGCATACACCATCATTGCCATACACTGGGAGCCCTGGGGACCCTGCTTCACCTGTGGGAAGCGTCACCATCTGGCCGCCATATCATCACCCCAGAGGACCCCTTTAAGCGGCGTCGTTCCCCACTGACCGAACACCACAGGTGGCATCACGACAAACTTTATTCAACAACCCCTTAAAAGACCGTTCCCTTTTTCAGTGAGTCCCAGGGCCACGGACCGGGTCGCAGCCACCGTGACATCCCATTTAAGAGCGACCGGACCCAGTACCGAGTACCCCGCTGCCCTGGTAGGCAACTTAGATATGCCATACATGGATGAGATGGGAATACATCTTATTGTACTTTAGAACAAGTAGAAAAGCATTATGCATTAGGGACCTTTCACACTGTGCTCTTTGCCACGTTCAGTGGTCCCGTTGGAGCTCACGTCCAAACTCCCCGCAAACCGGGATTCGGTCGTGCGCACCAACGAGGCCATAGACTTTAATTGCGCCAACAATGTTAACATGCTCTCTGTCATGTATCATTTTTGGGAGTGTATGCTTATAGGGGTCGGACACTCAAACACAGTCTACTACATCTGAGTAAAGGAAGCCAGGTCCTGGGACTCACTTGTTGGATAATTGCTTTGTTGTTTGAATCCACAAATCCAATTAGATGTTTCAGCCCGTCCCAGGCTTTTTTTCAAAAAGCCTGGGACGGGCTGAAGGGTCTGATTAGATTTGTGCTTTGAAATAAAAAAGCAATTATCCCGGACCTGGCTTCCTTTACGCTGCATTGACTTTCCACGAGCACCACTGCTTGCTACATGGATTGCCAACCTATCTTCCTTCTACTACACTATGTCTGAGTGTCCGCCTACAATAGGCCGAAAATGATGCATGACAGAGCGCACATTGACATTGTTTGAACATTATAGTCAATGGTCCTGTGTATACGCCCCAATCCCAGTTTGCGGGGGGTCTGACTTAAGCCCCACAGGACCACCGATCACGGTGAACAACGCAGTGTTAACGAGCTTATAGTCTGCAATGCATGGGTTAATGTAGGGTTAACCCCTTTCTGCCATTAGACGTACTATTGCGTCCATGTGGGGTGGGCTTTACTTCCCAAGGACGCAATAGTACGTCATATGCGATCGGCAGCGCTCACGGGGGGAGCGCCGCCGATCGCGGCCGGGTGTCAGCTGTTTATCGCAGCTGACATCCGGCACTATGTGCCAGGAGCGGTCACGGACCGCCCCCGGCACATTAACCCCCGGCACACCGCGATCAAAGATGATCGCGATGTGCCGGCGGTACAGGGAAGCACCGCGCAGGGAGGGGGCTCCCTGCGGGCTTCCCTGAGCCCCCCGCAGCAACGCGATGTGATCGCGTTGCTGCGAGGGTCTCACCTCCCTCCCTGCTCCCTCCAGCCCCGGATCCAAGATGGCCGCGGATCCGGGTCCTGCAGGGAGGGAGGTGGCTTCACAGAGCCTGCTCAGAGCAGGCACTGTGAAGCAGCCTGCACTCCTATCAGATCAGTGATCTGACAGAGTGCTGTGCAAACTGTCAGATCACTGATCTGTGATGTCCCCCCCTGGGACAAAGTAAAAAAGTAAAAAAAAAAATTTCAAATGTGTAAAAAAAAATAAAAAAAAATATTCCAAAATAATGAAAAAAAAAATAAAAATATTATTCCCATAAATACATTTCTTTATCTAAATAAAAAAAACAAAACAATAAAAGTACACATATTTAGTATCGCCGCGTCCGTAACGGCCCGACCTATAAAACTGGCCCACTAGTTAACCCCTTCAGTAAACACCGTAAGAAAAAAAAAAAAAAACGAGGCAAAAAACAACGCTTGATAATCATACCGCCGAACAAAAAGTGGAATAACACGCGATCAAAAAGACAGATATAACTAACCATGGTACCGCTGAAAACGTCATCTTGTCCCGCAAAAAACGAGCCACCATACAGCATCATCAGCAAAAAAATAAAAAAGTTATAGCCCTGAGAATAAAGCGATGCAAAAATAATTATTTTTTCTATAAAATAGTTTTTATCGTATAAAAGCGCCAAAACATAAAAAAATGATATAAATGAGGTGTCGCTGTAATCGTACTGACCCGAAGAATAAAACTGCTTCATCAATTTTACCAAACGCGGAACGGTATAAACGCCTCCCCCAAAAGAAATTCATGAATAGCTGGTTTTTGGTCATTCTGCCTCACAAAAATCGGAATAAAAAGCGATCAAAAAATGTCACGTGCCCGAAAATGTTACCAATAAAAACATCAACTCGTCCCGCAAAAACCAAGACCTCACATGACTCTGTGGACCAGAATATAGAAAAATTATAGCTCTCAAAATGTGGTAACGCAAAAAATATTTTTTGCAATAAAAAGCGTCTTTCAGTGTGTGACGGCTGCCAATCATAAAAATCCGCTAAAAAACCCGCTATAAAAGTAAATCAAACCCCCCTTCATCACTCCCTTAGTTAGGGAAAAATTAAAAAAATGTATTTATTTCCATTTTCCCATTAGGGCTAGGGTTAGAGTTAGGGCTAGGGTTAGGGCTAGGGTTAGGGCTAGGGTTAGGGCTAGGGTTAGGGCTAGGGCTAGGGTTAGGGCTAGGGTTAGGGCTAGGGTTAGGGCTAGGGTTAGGGTTAGGGCTAGGGTTAGGGCTAGGGTTAGGGCTAAGGTTAGGGCTAGGGTTAGGGCTAGGGTTAGGGTTAGGGCTAGGGTTAGGGCTAGGGTTAGGGTTAGGGCTAGGGTTAGGGCTAGGGCTAGGGTTAGGGTTAGGGCTAGGGTTAGGGCTAGGGTTAGGGCTAGGGCTACAGTTTGGGTTGGGGCTAAAGTTACAGTTAGGGTTTAGATTACATTTACGGTTGGGAATAGGGTTGGGATTAGGGTTAGGGGTGTGTCAGGGTTAGAGGTGTGGTTAGGGTTACTGTTGGGATTAGGGTTAGGGATGTGTTTGGATTAGGGTTTCAGTTATAATTGGGGGGTTTCCACTGTTTAGGCACATCAGGGGCTCTCCAAACGCGACATGGCGTCCGATCTCAATTCCAGCCAATTCTGCGTTGAAAAAGTAAAACAGTGCTTCTTCCCTTCCGAGCTCTCCCGTGTGCCCAAGCAGGGGTTTACCCCAACATATGGGGTATCAGCGTACTCAGGACAAATAGGATAACAACTTTTGGGGTCCAATTTCTCCTGCTACCCTTGGGAAAATACAAAACTCGGGGCTAAAACATATTTTTTGTGGGAAAAAAAAAGATTTTTTATTTTCACGGCTCTGCGTTATAAACTGTAGTGAAACACTTGGGGGTTCAAAGTTCTCACAACACATCTAGATTAGTTCCCTGGGGGGTCTAGTTTCCAATATGGGGTCACTTGTGGGGGGTTTCTACTGTTTAGGTACATTAGGGGTTCTGCAAACGCAATGTGACGTCTGCAGACCATTCCATCTAAGTCTGCATTCCAAATGGCGCTCCTTCCCTTCCGAGCTCTGCCATGCGCTCAAACGTTGGTTTCCCCCAACATACGGGGTATCAGCGTACTCAGGACAAATTGGACAACAACTTTTGGGGTCGAATTTCTCCTCTTACCCTCGGGAAAATACAAAACTGGGGGCTAAAAAATAATTTTGGGGGGAAAGATTTTTTTTTTTAATTTTCACGGCTCTGCGTTACAAACTGTAGTGAAACACTTGGGGGTTCAAAGCTATCACAACACATCTAGATGAGTTCCTTAGGGGGTCTAGTTTCCAAAATGGTGTCACTTGTGGGAGGTTTCTACTGTTTAGGTACATTAGGGGCTCTGCAAATGCAATGTGACACCTGCAGACCATTCCATCTAAGTCCTCATTCCAAATGGAGCTCCTTCCCTTCCGAGCCCTCCCATGCGCCCAAACAGTGGTTCCCCCCCACATATGGGGTATCAGCGCACTCAGGACAAATTGGACAACAAATTGTGGGGTCGAATTTCTCCTTTTACCCTCGGAAAAATACAAAACTGGGGGCTAAAAAATAATTTTTGTGGGAAAAAATTTTTGTTTTATTTTTACGGCTCTCCATTATAAACTTCTGTGAAGCCCTTGGTGGGTCAAAGCGCTCAGCACACATCTAGATAAGTTCCTAAGGGGGTCTACTTTCCAAAATGGTGTCACTTGTGGGGGGTTTCTACTGTTTAGGTACATTAGGGGCTCTGCAAACGCAATGTGACACCTGCAGACCATTCCATCTAAGTCTGCATTCAAATGGCACTCCTTCCCTTCTGAGCCCTCCCATGTGCCCAAACAGTGGTTCCCCCCACATATGGTGTATCATCGCACTCAGGACAAATTGGGCAACAAATTTTGGGGTCCAATTTCTCCTGTTACCCTCAGGAAAATACAAAACTGGGGGCTAAAAAAATAATTTTTGTGGGAAAAAAATTTTGTTTTATTTTTACGGCTCTGCATTATAAACTTCTGTGAAGCACTTGGTGGGTCAAAGTGCTCACCACACCTCTAGATAAGTTCCTTAGGGGGTCTACTTTCCAAAATGGTGTCATTTGTGGGGGGTTTCAATGTTTAGGCACATCAGTGGCTCTTCAAACGCAACATGGCGTCCCATCTCAATTCCTGTCAATTTTGCTTTGAAAAGTCAAACGGCGCTCCTTCCCTTCCGAGCTCTCCCATCCACCCAAACAGTGGTTTACCCCCACATATGGGGTATCCGCGTACTCAGGACAAATTGTACAACAACTTTTGGGGTCCAATTTCTTCTCTTACCCTTGGGAAAATAAAAAATTGGGGGCAAAAAGATAATTTTTGTGAAAAAATATGATTTTTTATTTTTACGGTTCTACATTATAAACTTCTGTGAAGCACTTGGTGGGTCAAAGTGCTCACCACACCTCTAGATAAGTTCCTTAGGGGGTCTACTTTCCAAAATGGTGTCACTTGTGGGGGGTTTCAATGTTTAGGCACATCAGTGGCTCTTCAAACGCAACATGACGTCCCATCTCAATTCCTGTCAATTTTGCATTGAAAAGTCAAACGGCGCTCCTTCCCTTCCGAGCTCTCCCATCCGCCCAAACAGTGGTTTACCCCCACATATGGGCTATCAGCGTACTCAGGACAAATTGTACAACAACTTTTGGGGTCCAATTTCTTCTCTTACCCTTGGGAAAATAAAAAATTGGGGGCGAAAAGATAATTTTTGTGAAAAAATATGTTTTTTTATTTTTACGGTTCTACATTATAAACTTCTGTGAAGCACTTGTTGGGTCAAAGTGCTCACCACACCTCTAGATAAGTTCCTTAGGGGGTCTACTTTCCAAAATGGTGTCACTTGTGGGGGGTTTCAATGTTTAGCCACATCAGGGGCTCTCCAAACGAAACATGGCGTCCCATCTCAATTCCAGTCAATTTTGCATTGAAAAGTCAAATGGCACTCCTTCGCTTCCGAGCTCTGCCATGCGCCCAAACAGTGGTTTACCCCCACATGTGGGGTATTGGCATACTCAGGACAAATTGTACAACAATGTTTGGGGTCCATTTTCTCCTGTTACCCTTGGTAAAATAAAACAAATTGGAGCTGAACTACATTTTTTGTGAAAAAAAGTTAAATGTTCATTTTTATTTAAACATTCAAAAAATTCCTGTGAAGCACCAGAAGGGTTAATAAACTTCTTGAATATGGTTTTGAGCACCTTGAGGGGTGTAGTTTTTAGAATGGTGTCACACTTGGGTATTTTCTATCATATAGACCCCTCAAAATGACTTCAAATGAGATGTGGTCCCTAAAATAAAATGGTGTTGTAGAAATGAGAAATTGCTGGTCAACTTTTAACCCTTATAACTCCCTAACAAAAAAAAATTTTGGTTCCAAAATTGTGCTGATGTAAAGTAGACATGTGGGAAATGTTACTTATTAAGTATTTTGTGTGACATATCTCTGTGATTTAATTGCATAAAAATTCAAAGTTGGAAAATTGCGAAATTTTCATAATTTTCGCCAAATTTCCGTTTTTTTCACAAATAAACGCAGGTACTATCAAATAATTTTTACCATTGTCATGAAGTACAATATGTCACGAGAAAACAATGTCAGAATCACCAGGATCCATTGAAGCGTTCCAGAGTTATAACCTCATAAAGGGACAGTGGTCAGAATTGTAAAAATTGGCCCGGTCATTAACGTGCAAACCACCCTTGGGGGTAAAGGGGTTAATGCATGGGTTAATGTAGGTTTAATGTAGGAATTGAACTCTAAAGCGCTGCATAAATCTCCTTTTTTATGTTATAAAGTTACAGATTTTACAGTATTTCCTAAGAGTCAACATTACTAATTCAAGAGACGGCCATTACACGGTCACGTGATTATTCACACAGACACAGCATGAAAGGAGAAGTATCTGCATGACAGAAACTTGCTGGCCATGTAGCGATGAGGAAGTCTCCTATATCGTGACCTAAACATACCATACAGACCCCCGGCTGTATCTGATGTATGGTACATTGGGGAACACATGTATAATAACATGATAGCCTATGTTACGCTACAAGGCAGTGATATCCAACCTGTTGCTCTCTAGCCATTCCTGTCAATGCAGGCTAGGAGTTGAAATTTCTCTACAGCTAGAAAACCACGAGATCCATTGATTAAAGTCTCCCATACACATTAGACTGATGTTGGACAAACCCGCAGATATCAACAGGTTCAGCCGACTGTCTAATGTGTATGGAATGGACCACATGACAATTTATTGTCAGGGACAATAATGATTCTGTATGTCACATTTCAGACATTTTCAGATGTATCTGTCAGCAGCTTTCTCATATGGAACACAGGACCGCTTAACCGAAAGAACACTCCTGTGTGAGTGAGAGTAGGTCAAGATGGCTACTGCCCAAATGGTCAGCAGAAACATCCATAGGCTAGGATCACACGACCATACATTCTCTCATCTGGTTGGTTATGCAAATGACACTCCCATCCACTCCCAGGGTGTCAGCGTAGTGTGATTCGATTCTCTCGAATGAGGAGAAGATGGAGAACAAAATTTCTCTACCTTCTTCTTTGTGTCAGTGCACGGAACTGGAACTGCACTCAAATGTCATCCGAGTGTAGTCCAATCATTGGTATGCACTCATTAACTTGCATGGCTGAGCGCAATCTGATAATCATATCAAAAGCAGACATGCTGCAATTTTTTTCCATGGACATCGGAAAAACTGGACATGGATAGAATAACATTTGTCCAAAGATTATCCAATGTTTTGTTGGATGGAAAATACACACTTGGATGGAAAATACAGTGGTGTGAGCGAGCCCTAAGGCTGACAGCCATCTAATGTGTACGGTGGGCTTTTTTCAGTCAACATCTATAGTGCATGGGCAACTTAAACGGATTGTGTGACTTACAAAAAAAAAGTGTGGAAAGCACGGCACTCTTAGCAATTGGTGCACGGATAGGGTCCCAATCCGGTACTCTATTTTGATGCAGTTTACTGTTTCAAATAAATAAATTGTGTATGTAAAAAAACAAAATGTAACATTTCGGTCTCATTGACCTTCATCTGGCATACACTATAAAAGACAACAACAAAGACAAATTGATAAATAAAAAAATAAATAAGTTAATGTACAAAAAAATAAGCATAAGCCACGTGCACACGTTTAGTTTTTGGTCAGTATTTTACATCAGTATGTGTAAGCCAAAACCAGGAGAGGAACAATCAGAGGAAAAGTATAATAGAAACACGTCACCACTTCTTTATTTATCACCCGCTCCTGATTTTGACTTACAAATACTGAGGTAAAATACTGACCAAATACCGAGATAAAATACTGACCAAATACTGAGGTAAAATACTGACCAAATACCGAGATAAAATACTGACCCAATACTGAGGTAAAATACAGACCAAATACTGAGGTAAAAAAATCACCAAATACTCAAGGTATGCACGTGGCCTTACCAGTATAGACAATGTCGGACTGGGGTACCAAGGGCCCACCTGTAACATTGACTTTGGGGGATCACTTTTCACCTGCATACAAATATTACACTACCCTCATACACAAATGTACCTATAACTCTATACACTAATGAACTGGGTAGTTTGGTTAATGAATGATGACAAGATACTTTTTTTCTGTACAGAGTGAATCAAGTACTGCCCATACAATGGGGTTGGTGGTCCAGATCTGCATAGGGGCCCACCGAGGGATTCTCTTTATCCTGTAGGCTAGTCCGAGCCTGAGTATAGAGATGCAGCACGGAGTGTTCGAGCCTTACGTCACCAGGAGAACTGCACCTGCATGCTCTCCCCAGCGTATAAACAATTCCTTTCTCATACAGCGGCGCTTATCGCTAACACATGGTGACTGGTTGGTGTTCTTATGGTTTGACTCCATGGTTTCTTACTGATAAAACAGCCCAACATTCCAACAAAAATATACTTTATTGATTCCTCCTTCCCCTTTTTTTTTAATATTATAGCGGCAGCTATGGGATTACTTTGGTACTCCTTCCTATTGCTATATTTTGCATAAACCTACTTTTCACGTTTCTAAGGATCACTTCCTATTAAATATTTGTAACATTGAGATGATCCCTCTGACTTAGGTAAAGGTGTTTCCCCACGAATAAAGTTCATTTTAATCAATAGATCTTTGAATAATAATAATTTCCACAATTGGATGTGTTTAAGTAAAAGAGAAGCGAAAGAGTATACAGACATTACTGTCAGACACGGCCATTACACGGTACACAGCAGGGGCACATTTATAAGATTTTCCCAGCACAGGAACATTTTTTCCTTGTTGTTGTCTTTTATAGTGTATATTTTATGAGCGTCAATGAGACCAAAACGTCAAAAAAAAAAAAATTATGTACACGATTTATCTATTTGAAACAAAAAACTGCATCAAGATAGAGTGCCGGATCCCTCATGTATTACAAAAAAAAGTTATAAAATAATGAAAGAATATTCTCTGGCTCTGACCCCTTAGCTTCAGTGCAGATTGGATTAAGTGGTAGTACACATGCAACACTCTACTTCTCCACTTCCGCAGAATTCTTGGCAAAGTCAGGCTGCATATATACATAGAAATATATTAATTTTAAATAAGTATTAAATACTTATTTTCTACCATAATTTGCAAAATAAATCTTGCCAAAGCAGACAAGGTGATTTTCTGGATTTGTTTTGTCATTTTGACTCTCATAGTTGAGGTCTACCTGTGATGTCAATTACAGGCCTCTCTCATCTTTTTAAGTGGGAGAACTTGCAGAATTGGTGGCTGACTAGATACCCTTTTCCCCACTGTATGTATATACCAACTTGTATATAGTTGAAGATATAAAAAATTGAGTTTTCTATAGCCAAAATGTCTCTAATCAGTTACCTTCAAGCAATTATTGTCTGTCAAAAGCCTTCAGAGGTGTTAAGCAGGATGCACAAAGACAAAGGCTCATGCAAGCACATGTATTTTCTTAATGTAGAGCAAATATTAGGGGTGACTGGCCATCACAGCTAAACTCTTTGTGATTTGAATGCAATGATGTGTTACCGAAGAATAATCAGGACATGGTATACAATGCAAACTAGGGGAACCTATACGACAGTATGATCCTTTGTATGCATATTGGAGGGAAAGCACAAAGATTGATCAATACAGGTTTTTGATCATGGTGTCTCCAGGTTGGGGGGGGGCACTTAAAGTACCTTCACACATAACGATATTGTTAACGATATCGTTGCTATTTGTGACGTAGCAACGATATCGTTAATGAAATGGTTATGTGTGACAGCGACCAACGATCAGGCCCCTGCTGGGAGATCGTTGGTCGCTGAAGAAAGTCCAGAACTTTATTTCGTCGCTGGACTCCTGCTGACATCGCTGGATCGGCGTGTGTGACACCGATCCAGCGATGTCTTCACTGGTAACCAGGGTAAACATCGGGTAACTAAGCGCAGGGCCGCGCTTAGTAACCCGATGTTTACCCTGGTTACCATGCTAAAAGTAAAAAAAAAACAAACACTAGATACTTACCTACAGCCGTCTGTCCTCCAGCGCTGTGCTCTGCACTCCTCCTGTACTGGCTGTGAGCCGGAAAGCAGAGCGGTGACGTCACCGCTCTGCTTTCCGGCTCACAGCCAGTACAGGAGGAGAGCAGAGAAGCAGAGCGCAGCGCCGGGGACAGACAGCGGTAGGTAAGTATCTAGTGTTTGTTTTTTTTTACTTTTAGCATGGTAACCAGGGTAAACATCGGGTTACTAAGTGCGGCCCTGCGCTTAGTTACCCGATGTTTACCCTGGTTACCGGCATCGTTGGTCGCTGGAGAGCGGTCTGTGTGACAGCTCTCCAGCGACCAAACAGCGACGCTGCAGCGATCCGGATCGTTGTCGGTATCGCTGCAGCGTCGCTTAATGTGAAGGGGCCTTTAGTTGGAGTCCCAAAAGGGGTTTCATAGACCCAAGCATGGTTCAGAAACAGAAGTCAGGGATGTGTCTCTGGAGAAGTAATGGCGCATTCAGGATGTCATCCCTGAAGAAGGAAGTTCAAGGAGCAGTGAAGAGGGTCCTACCAAGGATAGGACATTCCACGGAGATAGGAGGGCTACACCATGATGGGAGCGACATGGAGGCACCAAGCATGACACCAAGAAGACATTAACTAGTGATAGTGACCAGAGTGAATGGGTTCCTTTCTGGCAACTACGACATTATGGAAATGACTGTAAGCTTGAGGAATTTATGGCTCTTTGTTGCAATATTCTAACAATTTTGTTATATGTTTAATCAATTTTGTTATTGTTCATTTTATTCTGGCTATAAAACTATTTCTTTTAAACACTTCTTTGGTGTGCTTTTTACTGACCATCTCCTGGAATCTGCATAAGGATATTGATATTGTGCATCATTCTTATCATTTGATATTGCCATTGTCATTAATAATATTTATTGATATTTTTGTGTAAAGTATTCTTGTCACTCAGTATTAACATCAATAGTAATATAATTCTCTACAGTATCAAACTGGCAAGTTGGAACTTATAGGCCACACTATGTTCCATGGGAAATAAAATATGTACATAGCCTTTTTATGGAGGAAGAGAACAGGAACTCTACTGCCACATATTGGCTGTAGAAATCCTAGAAGTCAATGTTGATCCTTAAAAGATCTTTTCCATATCACTTGGGGGATATAGAGCCAATAGGAAGTCTTTTCTTTTTAGAGAAGAAGCTAGTTTGGTTTTATATCTTAAAGGGAGCCTGTCACCAGGTTTGGCCGATACGAGTTATGGCCACCGCCATTCAGGGCTGATATACAGCATTCTATAATGCTGCAGATAAGCCTCTATCCTATCTGTAAGTGAAGAAAAATAACTATACTCACCTGCAGGGTGGTCCGGTCCGATGGGTGTCGCAGGTCTTGGTCCGGCGCCTCCCATCTTCTTGCGATCTTCTTGCGAAGCCACCCTCCTGCTTGCTTCATGGCTCCCCGGCATTGCTCTCCTGCGCTGGCGTACGTATCTGCCCTGCTGAGGGCAGAGCAAAGTACTGCAGTGCGCAGGCGCTGGGCCTCTCTGATCTTTCCCAGAGCCTGTGCACTGCAATACTTTGCTCTGCCGTCAACAGGGTAGATAAGTACACCTGCGCAGGAGCGCGATGCCAGGGAGCCATAAAGCAAGTAGGAGGGCGGCATCGCAAGAAAATGTGAGGCGACGGACCAATACCTGCGACACCCATCAGACAGGAGCGACCTGCAGGTGAGTATAATAAAACTTACTATTCTTCTCTTGCAGGTTGGATCGGGGGCTTATCTACAGCATTATAGAATGGCGGTGGATGTAACCCATATCAGCCAAACCTGGTGACAGGTTCACTTTAAGTAATGGCTCTTAAAGGGAATCTGTCACCCCAAAATTTGCCTATAAGATAAGGCCACCGGCATCAGGGGCTTCTCTACAGCATTCTATAATGCTCTAGATAAGCCCCCGATTTCACCTGAAAGATAAGAAAAACAGTTTATATTATACTCACCCAGGGGCGGCCCCGATGCGGTCTGGTCCGATGGGCGTTGCGGTCCGGGTTCAGCGCCTCCCATCTTCATACGATGACATCCTCTTCTTTGCTTCCTGCTGCGGCTCCTGCGCAGGCGTACTTTGTCTGCCCTGTTGAGGGCAGAGCAAAGTACCACAGTGTGCAGGCGCTGGGAAAGGTCAGAGAGGCCCAGTGTCTGCACACTGCAGTACTTTACTCTGCCCTCAACAGGCCAGACAAAGTACGCCTGCGCAGGAGCCGCGGCAGGAAGCAAAGAGGACGTCATCGTATGAAGATGGGAGGAGCTGGACCCGGACCGCAACGCCCATCGGACCGGACCGCAGCGGTACCACCCCTGGGTGAGTATAATATAATCTGGTTTTCTTATGTTTCAGGTGACATCGGGGGCTTAGCTACAGCATTACAGAATGCTGTAGATAAGCCCCTGATGCCGGTGGCCTTATCTTATAGGTGAATTTTGGGGTAGCAGATTCCCTTTCAAAGGATTGACATTAACTTTTAAAATTGCTACTTCGAGTAGGTGGCCCTAGAGACCCTGTTCTCTTCCTCTGTGAAGAAGTTATCGGTCTGAGAGTCATGGCACCTCAGGCATTTACAAGGATCCCGCAACATCAGGTATTTATGTAGGACTGTTAATAATGAGGCATCCAAGATGTCGGCATTTGTGTGAGGAAGTTCACGGATCCTTGGTCTCCCTATCATGGAGTACCAATGTGGATCCTGGGCCATTGGCCTGCAAATCTTTTGCTCACATTAAATACGCAGAGATATTCACTTGAGGATGAGGATGAACGGTCCCTGAAATGCATTGTGTCCATTAAACAGTTAACCCTTGATTGGTCTGTTCGGTTTACTCACTCGCAGTGCCCTGTTTATATCTGCCCTTCATCGCCTTCATGTCCATGTACTAATATACATGGACTATTTCTACTTCTAAATAAACTTTATTTTAACTGGTTATCAAAATATTGTTCCCATTTTCTACAGAGATAGTACATGCTGATTCTTAAAAAGTTCAGAACTCAAGAGGTGGTGATTAGCGAATGACAAGATAGATGGGTCAGTGATCTCTATTTTAACAGCTGCAGAAGATGTTGATCACTAGCGGTGGTTTCTTGCCCCTCATAACCTGTAATAACAGATTTTTATTTATTTTTATTTTCTACCATGTATTGGAAAGTATTACTCAGCAGATAAAGAAGTGATGGTGGAGTCAAAAATATCATAAATGAGGAGACTACGAAAATCAAATTCACATCTATATTCTTGACCACAGGGGGCAGTATTACATTAATTTATAATAGGGTTAAAAAAAATACTCTAGCTGCTGGGATTAAGACAGAGAAAGTGCCAGATCTGTCAAAAAAAGGAACTCAAAAAATACTCTACGAAGATGCTGCGCTTGAGGGTGGGTTCATAGGAAAGAACACTAGATAT
This sequence comes from Ranitomeya imitator, assembly GCF_032444005.1. Lineage (NCBI taxonomy): Eukaryota > Metazoa > Chordata > Amphibia > Anura > Dendrobatidae > Ranitomeya > Ranitomeya imitator. Next base: position 472,584,632 of record NC_091283.1, read on the forward strand.
GGGCAAATCAATGCCAGTAAAATAATCCGATGTGGAGTACCTAAATGCGGATTCTGCAGTACAAAAGTGATTGTTGTAGATAGCCTAACCTGTAAGGTTACCACATGATAGTGCTGGCCCAGGCGCATATAAAGGATGTCCAAGAAATGCAGATACAAAAGGAAATATAAAAGGAAATAATACACAAAGTAGCTATAGCGTCGCACCTAGACAAAGAACGAAGAAGAACGCAGTTCTTTGAAACACGTTGGTTGGCCCCCCTTTTTTTGATCCCAATGCCGCTCCATACTCAGTGTGACGTCACACGTGGGCAGTGCCTATCGGCCATTTTCTTATCCCTCGCTTGGTATCCAGAGACGCCACTGGCCAGGGCTTCCCTGGCTCTGCATAGCGCCTCACCTCCTAGCTTTACACAGCCCTGACAACCGCATGAAGCAAACGAACCCGCACCTATTGCCACTGCACTGTACACTACCCTGTACCTATAAGTAAACCATGGGCCGCACGTGCTCCTTTTGCTCCCCCTGGTGCCCACACTAGCTATAATTGGGACATTGGATTACCCCTGCTACCATTACAAACGGGCCCTCAGGGAATTATCCTTCATTTCAGCTATCTTAAGTCAGCATTGGTTTTATGACTGGATTATCTGTTGCTACTAGTTAAACTTTGTTGGGCTGTCACTTACATCTAGGTGCGACGCTATACATACTTTGTTTATTATTTCCTTTTATATTTCCTTTGTATCTGCATTTCTTGGACATCCTTTATTTGCGCTTGGGCCAGCACTATCATGTGCTAACCTTACCGGTTAGGCTATCTACAACAATCGCTTTTGTACAGTATTGCAGGATCCGCATTTAGGTACTCCACATCGAATTGTTTTACTGGCATTGATTTGCCCATATCTAGTGTCCTTTCCTATGAACCCACCAACAAGCACGGCATCTTCTTAGAGTATTTTTTGAGTCCCTTTTTTTGACAGATCTGGCACTTTCTCTGTCTTAATCCCAGCAGCTGAGGACTGTTCTTTTTGGGGACTGAGCGCCAGTGTGTTTATTATATTATAATAGGGTTCAGCTTAGAAGATCGACTTATCCATAGATACAGTGGAGAGTCGTTATCTATCCAGTGGTGGTCCATGTGTATCAATGCTTTACACAAGAAACCTATGGATTTCAGTATATATTTGCAATATTTCATTTCTCATGTGAAGTCGCTGTAGAAAACTTGAACATTTGCTGACAGGTTCCTCAGGGATTACAGCTGATGATTGCGTCATTAGGGTCACAAGAGCAGAATACTCTTTTATCAGTCTTTTTTTAGATGACATTTTTGAGAAAAAGGAATGGTGCAAAGCTGATAATCTAATTGTATATAGAGAGATATTATTATTAACAAGACACCTTCCTGGCTGTTGAGTGTCCCACATCCATTGTGTTTATAATGGTTTACACATTCACTAAGAAAAGTACTACTGTTAATATAAGGGAAATTAACAAACTACGAGGAATCCTTAGCCTTAGCCTTAACGCAATCTGAACCTTATACATACATCAACCGCAAAAAAAAAAATCGGAGGTGTTGGTCGTAACTACCAATCAGACTCCACCTGTCACCTTTTTAATGTACTCTGATCTGGATTCCTCTTGAAAAAAGCTCCTTTAGGAGGTTTTCCTTTGCACCTCACCTCCTCCATTATTCTTAACAAGCTTCCATCAACTCCAATTTTTAAGGGCTCCTAGACCTGATGTTAAAAATAGTGCAACCCTATGTGTTAATGATTGCCTAGATTTCCACATACACGTTAGGTAAAAGTTGACTGAGCCTACTGATTTTGGCAAGATCTGTTGAGCACCTAATATTCATGGGGGCTACCCAACTATTCCACATAGAAAATGTAGGGAGAGAGAGATACGGTGTTCCTGTGTATGTGGGTGTAAGGTACTAGCAGGAACACAGGATGCAGTGACGAGCAGGAGGCAGAGCAAGAGTTAACAGATTTTATATATACACTAGATGGTGGCCGATTCTAACGCATCGGGTATTCTAGAATATGCATGTCCACGTAGTATATTGCACAGCCCACGTAGTATATTGCCCAGCCACGTAGTTGGAGCGCCCCCAGACACAGGGCCGCGAGTTACTTGATCCGGGGTTGTCACGGTGGCTAGACCCGGTCCGCGACCCTGCTAAGGGGCGTCCAATGAAAGGTGATGGTGCGTGGTGCGAGGAATAACGAGGACACAAGGTTGCAGTCTCTTTACCTTTTTACTGAAGGCTTCGGGATCCACAATCCAGAGCACTGCTAACAGGGCTGGCTGAGTCCGGCAGGTCCGAAGGCACATCCAGAGCTCCCTTTGCAGGTGGGGATCAGTGTCTACCTTCTAGCGCCTGTGTGTTGTAGTCCTTCCCTGCTGAGCACCACGGGATAGTCCTCACAACTGTCCTATCTGTTCTTTCTCTCTCCGTCCCCCAGATAATATGAAAAGGACGCACCCTTATGACAGGTAGGCCTGGAGTTATTCTGGGACCCTAGAGACGCCCCTCTCCCACGATTGCCTCCTATGTCCGTGTAGGTGATTTAAGGTAGACAGCCAACCTGTAATTAACTGTCCTGCCGCTGTTTGAAGTAATGCATGGAGTCTGTTACTTCCTCGGTGCTCCGGCCACCAGCTACGCGCCTCAGAAGGATGTTGCCACAGTCTTAGGGACACGACTCCTTCTGGTTCTATCTCCTACGTACTATGATCTCGCTTCTCACTTCTTCACAATATACTTCGCTTCGTGTCCTTCCTTGAGATGCCACCGCAAGATAGTGCAGGCACGGCTCCGTACAATCTGTTCTTTCTGCTAAGTACCTGCCAGGTTCCCACTCCTGACAGGTCCTCCCTGGAGCTCTCCCATGCTGCGTTCTGCCTAACTTCCTATCCAACCCCCAGTTTTACCAAAGTGTGAGGAGTGGCCTAATACATAGTGCCTTTTGCTCCCCCTGGTGGCCGGAGTGTGAAGTGTAATGTGTGACTGTGATACCTGGTCAGGTGAACTTCTTTAGTGCAATCAGACATAACATCACTCCCCTTAGTGGCAGAGCGACATTACTGCAACGACCAGGATTCTGGGGCGCTGCATAGTATATTGCCCAGCTACGTAGTATATTGCCCAGCTACGTAGTATATTGCCCAGTGACGTAGTATATTGCCCAGCCACGTAGTATATTGCCCAGTCACGTTGTATATTGGCCAGTGACGTAGTATATTGCCCAGTGATGTAGTATATTGCCCAGCCACGTAGTATATTGCACAGACACGTAGTATACTGCCCAGTCACGTAGTATATTGGCCAGTCACGTAATATATTGCCCAGCTACGTAGTATATTGCCCAGCCAGGTATGTAAGAGGTTAAAAAATAAACATATACTCACCCTCCGAGGGCCCCTTGTAGTCCTGGCGCCTGTGTGCAGTGCACGCGGCAGCTTCCGGTCCCAGGGCTGGTATGAGCACAGGACCTGTGATGACGTCGCGGTCACATGACCGTGACGTCATGGCAGGTCCTTGTCGCATAGCATCCTTAGCACCGGAACCTGCCGCTTGCACTGCCGAGGACAGGACGACACGTCGGTGGGTGAGAATAACGCTTTTGCTTTTATTATTATTATTATTATTTGTAACAGTAGATCTTTTCACTATTGATGCTGCATATGCAGCATCAATAGTAAAAAGTTGGTCACACAGGGTTAATAGCTGCGTAACCGGAGTGAGGGCTGACTGGATGACTGGAGGGGAGTATGGAGCGGGCACTGACTGCGGGGAGGAAAGAGCGGCCATATTGCCGCTGGACTGTGGCCGTCGCTGATTGGTCGTGGCAATGGTCGTGGGCGTTTTGCCACGACCAATCAGCGACTTGGATTCCATGACAGACAGAGGCTGTGACCAATGAATATTCGTGACAGAAGGACAGACAGACAGACAGAAAAACGGAAGTGACCCTTAGACAATTATATAGTAGATATATATATATGTCTCAACAGTTAATACTCCACTCAGGGAGTAGGGAGGTGTAAACATACAAGTCCAATATATATATATATATATATATATATATATATATATATATATATATATACATACAGTTAGGGCCAGAAATATTTGGACAGTGACACAATTTTCGCGAGTTGGGCTCTGCATGCCACCACATTGGATTTGAAATGAAACCTCTACAACAGAACTCAAGTGCAGATTGTAACGTTTAATTTGAAGGGTTGAACAAAAATATCTGATAGAAAATGTAGGAATTGTACACATTTCTTTACAAACACTCCACATTTTAGGAGGTCAAAAGTAATTGGACAAATAAACATAACCCAAACAAAATATTTTTATTTTCAATATTTTGTTGCAAATCCTTTGGAGGCAATCACTGCCTTAAGTCTGGAACCCATGGACATCACCAAACGTTGGGTTTCCTCCTTCTTAATGCTTTGCCAGGCCTTTACAGCCGCAGCCTTCAGGTCTTGCTTGTTTGTGGGTCTTTCCGTCTTAAGTCTGGATTTGAGCAAGTGAAATGCATGCTCAATTGGGTTTAGATCTGGAGATTGACTTGGCCATTGCAGAATGTGCCACTTTTTGGCACTCATGAACTCCTGGGTAGCTTTGGCTGTATGCTTGGGGTCATTGTCCATCTGTACTATGAAGCGCCGTCCAATCAACTTTGCAGCATTTGGCTGAATCTGGGCTGAAAGTATATCCCGGTACACTTCAGAATTCATCCGGCTACTCTTGTCTGCTCTTATGTCATCAATAAACACAAGTGACCCAGTGCCATTGAAAGCCATGCATGCCCATGCCATCACGTTGCCTCCACCATGTTTTACAGAGGATGTGGTGTGCCTTGGATCATGTGCCATTCCCTTTCTTCTCCAAACTTTTTTCTTCCCATCATTCTGGTACAGGTTGATCTTTGTCTCATCTGTCCATAGAATACTTTTCCAGAACTGAGCTGGCTTCTTGAGGTGTTTTTCTGCAAATTTAACTCTGGCCTGTCTATTTTTGGTATTGATGAATGGTTTGCATCTAGATGTGAACCCTTTGTATTTACTGTCATGGAGTCTTCTCTTTACTGTTGACTTAGAGACAGATACACCTACTTCACTGAGAGTGTTCTGGACTTCAGTTGATGTTGTGAACGGGTTCTTCTTCACCAAATTAAGTATGCGGCGATCATCCACCACTGTTGTCATCCGTGGACACCCAGGCCTTTTTGAGTTCCCAAGCTCACCAGTCAATTCCTTTTTTCTCAGAATGTACCCAACTGTTGATTTTGCTACTCCAAGCATGTCTGCTATCTCTCTGATGGATTTTTTTCTTTTTATTCCGCCTCTGGATGTTCTGCTTCACCTCAATTGAGAGTTCCTTTGACCGCATGTTGTCTGCTCACAGCAACAGCTTCCAAATGCAAAACCACACACCTGAAATCCACCCCTGACCTTTTAACTACTTCATTGATTACAGGTTAACGAGGGAGACGCCTTCAGAGTTAATTGCAGCCCTTAGAGTCCATTGTCCAATTACTTTTCGTCCCTTGAAAAAGAGGACGCTATGCGTTACAGAGCTATGATTCCTAAACCCTTTCTCCGATTTGGATGTGGAAACTATCATATTGCAGCTGGGAGTGTGCACTTTCAGCCCATATTATATATATAATTGTATTTCTGAACATGTTTTTGTAAACAGCTAAAATAACAAAACTTGTGTCACTGTCCAAATATTTCTGGCCCTAACTGTACATATCTATATATATAATTGCCTAAGGGTTTTTCCGTCTGTCTGTCTGTCTGTCTGTCTGTCTGTCTGTCCTGGAAATCCCGGCTCTCTGATTGGTCGAGGCCGCCAGGCCTCGACCAATCAGCAACGGGCACAGCGATGATGATGTCATAAAGGACGTAGAAATCCAGCGTCTGATTGGTCGAGGCCGCCAGGCCTCGACCAATCAGCAACGGGCACAGCGACGATGATGTCATAAAGGACGTAGACATCTCACGTTTCTGATTCAGCGACGGGCACAGTATCGACATAGATGTCATAATGGTTGCCATGGCGACGATGATGTCATAGGTTGCCTCGAACAATCAGCGACGGGCACAGTCTGCCGCGAATTCTGGAATCATCATTGTCCATATACTACGGGGACATGCATATTCTAGAATACCCGATGCGTTAGAATCGGGCCACAATCTAGTCTATATATATAATTGCCTAAGTGTTTTTCCGTCTGTCTGTCTGTCTGTCTGTCTGTCTGTCTGTCCTGGAAATCCCGGCTCTCTGATTGGTCGAGGCCGCCAGGCCTCGACCAATCAGAGACCGGCACAGCATCGACGTAGAAATCCCGCGTCTCTGATTGATCGAGGCCGCCAGTCTGATTGACACTTCTATATTGATCAGTCCTCCTGACACTTCTATATTGATCAGTCCTCCTGACACTTCTGTATTGATCAGTCCTCCTGACACTTCTATATTGATCAGTCCTCCTGACACTTCTATATTGATCAGTCCTCCTGACACTTCTATATTGATCAGTCCTCCTGACACTTCTATATTGATCAGTCCTCCTGACACTTCTATATTGATCAGTCCTCCTGACACTTCTATATTGATCAGTCCTCCTGACACTTCTATATAGATCAGTCCTCCTGACACTTCTATATTGATCAGTCCTCCTGATACCTCTATATTGATCAGTCCTCCTGACACTTCTATATTGATCAGTCCTCCTGATACCTCTATATTGATCAGTCCTCCTGACACCTCTATATTGATCAGTCCTCCTGACACTTCTATATTGATCAGTCCTCCTGATACCTCTATATTGATCAGTCCTCCTGACACTTCTATATTGATCAGTCCTCCTGATACCTCTATATTGATCAGTCCTCCTGACACTTCTATATTGATCAGTCATCCTGACACTTCTATATTGATCAGTCCTCCTGACACTTCAATATTGATCAGTCCTCCTGACACTTCAATATTGATCAGTCCTCCTGACACTTCTATATTGATCAGTCCTCCTGATATCTCTATATTGATCAGTCCTCCTGACACTTCAATATTGATCAGTCCTCCTGATACCTCTATATTGATCAGTCCTCCTGACACTTCTATATTGATCAGTCCTCCTGACACTTCTATATTGATCAGTCCTCCTGACACTTCTATATTGATCAGTCCTCCTGACACTTCAATATTGATCAGTCCTCCTGACACTTCAATATTGATCAGTCCTCCTGACACTTCTATATTGATCAGTCCTCCTGACACTTCTATATTGATCAGTCCTCCTGACACTTCTATATTGATCAGTCCTCCTGATACCTCTATATTGATCAGTCCTCCTGACACCTCTATATTGATCAGTCCTCCTGACACTTCTATATTGATCAGTCCTCCTGACACTTCAATATTGATCAGTCCTCCTGACACTTCTATATTGATCAGTCCTCCTGATACCTCTATATTGATCAGTCCTCCTGATACCTCTTTATTGATAAATCCTCCTGACACTTCTGTATTGATCAGTCCTCCTGATACCTCTATATTGATAAATCCTCCTGACACTTCTATATTGATCAGTCCTCCTGACACTTCTATATTGATCAGTCCTCCTGACACTTCTATATTGATCAGTCCTCCTTACTCTTCTATATTGATCAGTCCTCCTGACACTTCTATATTGATCAGTCCTCCTGACACTTCTATATTGATCAGTCCTCCTGACACTTCTATATTGATCAGTCCTCCTGACACTTCAATATTGATCAGTCCTCCTGACACTTCTATATTGATCAGTCCTCCTGACACTTCTATATTGATCAGTCCTCCTGACACTTCTATATTGATCAGTCCTCCTGACACTTCAATATTGATCAGTCCTCCTGACACTTCTATATTGATCAGTCCTCCTGACACTTGACGATGATGTCATAAAGGACGTAGATATCCCGCGTCTCTGATTCAGCGACGGGCACAGTATCGACGTAGATGTCATAATGGTTGCCATGGCGACGATGATGTCATAAAGGTTGCCTCGACCAATCAGCGACGGGCACAGTCTGCTGCGAATTCTGGAATCATCATTGTCCATATACTACGGGGACATGCATATTCTAGAATACCCGATGCGTTAGAATCGGGCCACAATCTAGTATATATATATATATATATATATATATATATATATATTGTGATGCAGTAACTCCTGTGACAGATAGGGGGCGCTGCATGGTCTCCCCAGTATGCACACAGAGGTGTATTGAGGCCATGAGAGTGCATGGCATTTGCATGCATGGCTGTGGTCATAATAAAATCTGGCATTGTGATGAATGGACGATATGTGTGTCGCAGAGGAGGAGAATCTGCGCTGTCAGCCTGAAGCGATATGGTGTTCTGGGACCTGTAGTCCTACAATTATAGTGTTGTATAATAGTCATGGGAGGCTGGCTATGGCTAGTTATGTGACAAACTAGCCACACACACACACTCCCACCCAGGGGAGTGGTTTAAAGGTATATAATGTGAGTAGGGTGTGGGTCACATGTTGTCTTTGAGTTTCCTGTTTGAAGCCTGTGTTGGAAGACCTGGGAGGAGGCTTCCCGAAGAGCACATGGTGGGGCTTCAGACCTGGTGGCCTGGGGTGTTGGACTACCATCCTGAATAGCACCCGGACAGGTCACATGCCTGGGGTGTTGGATGGAGTCCTGAATAGCACCTGGACAGGCCACACGCTTGTGTATTGGGAGGTCCTGGGAGTAGGACCGGATCCCTGAAAAGTGCACAGTGAAACTGTTGGGGAAGCTACAGTCCTTTGGTGGGTCTGGACTGACTAAGATATGGCGCACAGGCAAGTTGGTGATTCCCGTGAGGCAGCTTTCCCAGAGGACTGACAAGGAGTCAGCAGGTGGAGCAGGAGCTCCCGTAAAGTACCATAGACTGTTGGTGCTTGTGTTGTGACATGAATTGTGTGGTAACCCAGGGCAATTGGTCAAGGGAGGACGTGATTAGTTGCTGCAACCATGTCATATGTTGGTGCCTGTTGTGCTCCATGGGCATTAATGAACTATATGGCGTGTGGTCACCCACGGTAACTGGACACAGTGGTTCAGCATGTTTAGTGACCGTGTTTCAAAGCCATATACTGTGATGTCCTGTTGGAATGTGTAATGGACTGTTCATGAAATGGTTTATGAGTCTTTAATAAACCAAATAGACTGTTTGAGCGAAAATTCGTGCCTGAGTGCTTGAATCCCGTGCCAAGCAAGTTTCCCCCAATACACTCAGTAAGAGCAATCTTACATATGGTGGAGAATGCGGGCAATGGTCCAGGAAGCACGTTCAGGGTTAATTGCTGTGGCTCGGCTGGGCCACGAAGATTGCGTCTGGCTGTAACTCGGTGGGGTTACGAAGCTGACAAGCATCTTGCTGTGGATCGGCGGGTCCACGAAGGTGACAAGCGGCATGCTGGTGACAAGCGGCTTGCGGGTCCATGAAGTTTGCAGTGGAGCTGTGCAGAGCCTTGTGGAGCATAGCTGCAGTAGCAGCAAGAGGTTCCGCAGCAGGCGGAGCTGCAGTGGCAGTGGCTTGTGGTCGGCAGCCGGAGGTGCCGGTGGTACGTTACTGCAGCGGGAGCTGTGGCAGTACCAGCGGGAACTGGTGAATTGACATATAAAAAAGAAAAAAAAAATTTTTTCTCAGGTCGTGCAGACTCTTAAAGGGCCAGTACAAGCCCAGAGACATAGTGGTGTACTGTGTGAACTGGAGCCTGAGTGCCGTGGGGGAGTCCACGGGGTGTACCCCAGGGAAGGGGTGGTGTCCCTAAAAGAGTAGTGTCCATAAAAGTGGGCGGTGACCCAAACGGGGATGGTTGCCCAAAAGGGGCAGAGTCCCAAAAAGGGGCATTAACCCAAAGAGGGGTAGTAGCCCAAAAAGAGGTGGAATCTCGGGAAATGGTGGTTTCTGTTGTGAATTCTGTGGCTGAATTCACTCCTGTGGTCACAAGTGGTACTGCAGCTTCTGAGCTTCCTCCCTCAGGTGTTCTGGTGAGCTCGTTAACTGCTTCATTACTTAACTCCGCCTGATGCTGCTATCCTTGCTCCTTGTCAATGTTTCAGTGTTGGATCTGAGCTTCTCCTGATTGTTCCTGTGACCTGCTGCTCTGTATAGCTAAGTGCTTTTTGCTTTTTTGTTGCTTTTTTTCTGTCCAGCTTGTCTTTTGTTTTGCTGGAAGCTCTGAGACGCAAAGGGTGTACCGCCGTTAGTTCGACACGGTGGGTTTTTTTTGCCCCCTTTGCGTGGTTTTGCTTTAGGGTTTTTTGTAGACTGCAAAGTTCGCTTTACTATCCTCGCTCTGTCCTAGAATATCGGGTCCCACTTTGCTGAATCTATTTCATCCCTATGTTTTATCTTTTCATCTTACTCACAGTCATTATATGTGGGGGGCTGCCTTTTCCTTTGGGGAATTTCTCTGGGGCAAGTCAGGCCTATTTTTCTATCTTCAGGCTAGCTAGTTTCTTAGGCTGTGCCGAGTTGCCTAGGTAGTTGTTAGGCGCAATCCACAGCCGCTTTTAGTTGTGTTTAGGATAGGATCAGGTGTGCAGTCTACAGAGTTTCCACGTCTCAGAGCTCGTTCTTGTATTTTTGGGTATTTGTCAGATCACTGTGTGCGCTCTGATCGCTAAGCACACTGTGTTTCTGGATTCTTTTCTTTATCTTTATTTTTTTTTATATAGCGCTAACATATTACGCAGCGCTTTACAGTTTGCACACATTTTCATCCCTGTCCCCGTTGGGGCTCACAATCTAGGTTCCCTATCAGTATGTCTTTGGAATGTGGGAGGAAACCGGAGTACCCGGAGGAAACCCACGCAAACACGGAGAGAACATACAAACTCTTTGCAGATGTTGTCCTTCGTGGGGCTTGAACCCAGGACTCCAGCGCTGCAAGGCTGCTGTGCTAACCACTGCGCCACCGTGGATTGCCTTCATAACACCTGTCATTAGCAAACATAACAGTACAAGGAGCCAAACTAATGATTCTCAATAGAGGGAAAGAAAAAGTTCTGACATCATTTTTTTTTTTTTTTTCTGCTCTGTGTTCACTTTTTTTTTTTTCCCCCTAGACATTTGGGTGATTCTGGACACAGGTGTGGACATGGATATTCAGGGTCTGTGCTCTTCAATGGATAATCTCGTTATAAATGTACAAAAAATTCAAGATACTATTGATCAGAAATCTATGTTAGAACCAAGAATTCCTATTCCTGATTTGTTTTTTGGAGATAGAACTAAGTTTCTAAGTTTCAAAAATAATTGTAAGCTATTTCTGGCCTTGAAACCTCATTCTTCTGGTAATCCTATTCAACAGGTTTTGATTATTATTTCTTTTTTGCGCGGCGACCCTCAAGACTGGGCATTTTCTCTTGCGCCAGGAGACCCTGCATTGAGTAGTGTCGATGCGTTTTTCCTGGCGCTCGGATTGCTGTACGATGAGCCTAATTCAGTGGATCAGGCTGAGAAAAATTTGCTGGCTTTGTGCCAGGGTCAGGATGATATAGAAGTATATTGTCAGAAATTTAGGAAATGGTCAGTACTCACTCAGTGGAATGAATCTGCGCTGGCAGCTTTGTTCAGAAAGGGTCTCTCTGAGGCTCTTAAGGATGTCATGGTGGGATTTCCTATGCCTGCTGGTTTGAATGAGTCTTTGTCTTTGGCCATTCAGATCGGTCGACGCTTGCGCGAGCGTAAATCTGTGCACCATTTGGCGGTACTGCCTGAGGTTAAACCTGAGCCTATGCAGTGCGATAGGACTATGACTAGAGTTGAACGGCAGGAATACAGACGTCTGAATGGTCTGTGTTTCTACTGTGGTGATTCCACTCATGCTATTTCTGATTGTCCTAAGCGCACTAAGCGGTCCGCTAGGTCTGCCGTCATTGGTACTGTACAGTCCAAATTCCTTCTGTCCATTACCTTGATATGCTCTTTGTCGTCGTTTTCTGTCATGGCGTTTGTGGATTCGGGCGCTGCCCTGAATCTGATGGATTTGGATTATGCTAAACGTTGTGGGTTTTTCTTGGAGCCTTTGCGGTGTCCTATTCCATTGAGAGGAATTGATGCTACACCTTTGGCCAAGAATAAACCTCAATACTGGGCCCAGCTGACCATGTGCATGGCTCCTGCACATCAGGAAGTTATTCGCTTTCTGGTGTTGCATAATCTGCATGATGTGGTCGTGTTGGGGTTGCCATGGCTACAAACCCATAATCCAGTATTGGATTGGAATTCCATGTCGGTATCCAGCTGGGGTTGTCAGGGGGTACATGGTGATGTTCCATTTTTGTCGATTTCGTCATCCACCCCTTCTGAGGTCCCAGAGTTCTTGTCTGATTATCAGGATGTATTTGAAGAGCCCAAGTCCGATGCTCTACCTCCGCATAGGGATTGTGATTGTGCTATCAATTTGATTCCTGGTAGTAAATTCCCTAAAGGTCGATTATTTAATTTATCCGTGCCCGAACACGCCGCTATGCGCAGTTATGTGAAGGAATCCCTGGAGAAGGGACATATTCGCCCATCGTCTTCACCACTGGGAGCAGGGTTCTTCTTTGTAGCCAAGAAGGATGGTTCGCTGAGACCGTGTATTGATTACCGCCTTCTTAATAAGATCACTGTTAAATTTCAGTATCCCTTGCCATTGTTATCTGACTTGTTTGCTCGGATTAAGGGGGCTAGTTGGTTCACTAAGATAGATCTTCGTGGTGCGTATAATCTGGTGAGAATCAGGCAAGGAGATGAATGGAAAACTGCATTCAATACGCCCGAGGGTCATTTTGAGTATCTAGTGATGCCGTTCGGACTTGCCAATGCTCCATCTGTGTTTCAGTCTTTTATGCATGACATCTTCCGTGAGTATCTGGATAAATTCCTGATTGTTTACTTGGATGACATTTTGATCTTCTCAGATGATTGGGAGTCTCATGTGAAGCAGGTCAGAATGGTTTTTCAGGTCCTGCGTGCTAACTCTTTGTTTGTGAAGGGATCAAAGTGTCTCTTCGGTGTGCAGAAAGTTTCATTTTTAGGGTTCATCTTTACCCCTTCTACTATCGAGATGGATCCAGTTAAGGTCCAAGCCATCCAGGATTGGATTCAGCCGACATCTCTGAAAAGTCTGCAAAAGTTCCTGGGCTTTGCTAATTTTTATCGTCGCTTCATCTGTAATTTTTCTAGCATTGCCAAACCATTGACCGATTTGACCAAGAAGGGTGCTGATTTGGTTAATTGGTCTTCTGCTGCTGTGGAAGCTTTTCAGGAGTTGAAGCATCGTTTTTGTTCTGCCCCTGTGTTGTGTCATGTTTCTCTTCCGTTCCAGGTCGAGGTTGATGCTTCTGAGATTGGAGCAGGGGCGGTTTTGTCACAGAGAGGTTCTGATTGCTCAGTGATGAAACCATGTGCTTTCTTTTCCAGGAAGTTTTCGCCCGCTGAGCGTAATTATGATGTGGGCAATCGAGAGTTGCTGGCCATGAAGTGGGCATTCGAGGAGTGGCGTCATTGGCTTGAAGGAGCTAAGCATCGCGTGGTGGTATTGACTGATCATAAGAACTTGACTTATCTCGAGTCTGCCAAGCGCTTGAATCCTAGACAGGCCCGTTGGTCGTTATTTTTTGCCCGCTTCGACTTTGTGATTTCGTACCTTCCGGGCTCTAAAAATGTGAAGGCGGATGCTCTGTCTAGGAGTTTTGTGCCCGACTCTCCGGGTTTATCTGAGCCAGCCGGTATCCTCAAGGAAGGAGTCATTGTGTCTGCCATCTCCCCTGATTTGCGGCGGGTGCTGCAAAAATTTCAGGCGAATAAACCTGATCGTTGTCCAGCAGAGAAACTGTTCGTCCCTGATAGGTGGACTAATAAACTTATCTCTGAACTTCATTGTTCGGTGTTGGCTGGTCATCCTGGAATCTTTGGTACCAGAGAGTTAGTGGCTAGATCCTTCTGGTGGCCATCTCTGTCACGGGATGTACGTACTTTTGTGCAGTCCTGTGGGATTTGTGCTAGGGCTAAGCCCTGCTGTTCTCGTGCCAGTGGGTTGCTTTTGCCCTTGCCGGTCCCAAAGAGGCCTTGGACACATATTTCGATGGATTTCATTTCTGACCTTCCCGTTTCTCAAAAGATGTCAGTCATTTGGGTGGTCTGTGATCGCTTTTCTAAAATGGTCCATCTGGTGCCCTTGGCTAAATTGCCTTCCTCCTCTGATTTGGTACCTTTGTTCTTTCAGCATGTGGTTCGGTTGCATGGCATTCCTGAGAATATTGTTTCTGACAGAGGTTCCCAGTTTGTTTCAAGGTTTTGGCGAGCCTTTTGTGGTAGGATGGGCATTGACCTATCCTTTTCCTCGGCTTTCCATCCTCAGACTAATGGCCAGACCGAACGAACCAATCAGACCTTGGAAACATATCTGAGATGTTTTGTTTCTGCAGACCAGGATGATTGGGTGTCCTTTTTGCCGTTGGCTGAGTTCGCCCTTAATAATCGGGCCAGCTCGGCTACCTTGGTTTCTCCATTTTTTTGCAATTCTGGGTTCCATCCTCGTTTCTCTTCAGGACAGGTTGAGTCTTCGGACTGTCCTGGTGTGGATTCTGTGGTGGATAGGTTGCAGCAGATCTGGACTCAGGTAGTGGACAATTTGATCTTGTCCCAGGAGAAAGCTCAACTTTTCGCTAATCGCAGACGCCGTGTGGGTCCCCGACTTCGTGTTGGGGATCTGGTTTGGTTATCTTCTCGTCATATTCCTATGAAGGTTTCCTCTCCTAAATTTAAACCTCGTTTTATCGGTCCGTATAGGATTTCTGAGGTTCTCAATCCTGTGTCTTTTCGTTTGACCCTCCCAGACTCCTTTTCCATACATAATGTATTCCATAGGTCGTTGTTGCGGAGATACGTGGCACCTATGGTTCCATCTGTTGAGCCTCCTGCCCCGGTTTTGGTGGAGGGGGAATTGGAGTATATTGTGGAGAAGATTTTGGATTCTCGTGTTTCTAGACGGAAACTCCAGTATCTGGTTAAATGGAAGGGTTATGCTCAGGAAGATAGTTCCTGGGTTTTTGCCTCTGATGTTCATGCTTCCGATCTTGTTCGTGCCTTTCATGCGGCTCATCCTGGTCGGCCTGGGGGCTCTGGTGAGGGTTCGGTGACCCCTCCTCAAGGGGGGGGTACTGTTGTGAATTCTGTGGCTGAATTCACTCCTGTGGTCACAAGTGGTACTGCAGCTTCTGAGCTTCCTCCCTCAGGTGTTCTGGTGAGCTCGTTAACTGCTTCATTACTTAACTCCGCCTGATGCTGCTATCCTTGCTCCTTGTCAATGTTTCAGTGTTGGATCTGAGCTTCTCCTGATTGTTCCTGTGACCTGCTGCTCTGTATAGCTAAGTGCTTTTTGCTTTTTTGTTGCTTTTTTTCTGTCCAGCTTGTCTTTTGTTTTGCTGGAAGCTCTGAGACACAAAGGGTGTACCGCCGTGCCGTTAGTTCGGCACGGTGGGTTTTTTTTGCCCCCTTTGCGTGGTTTTGCTTTAGGGTTTTTTGTAGACTGCAAAGTTCGCTTTACTATCCTCGCTCTGTCCTAGAATATCGGGCCCCACTTTGCTGAATCTATTTCATCCCTACGTTTTATCTTTTCATCTTACTCACAGTCATTATATGTGGGGGGCTGCCTTTTCCTTTGGGGAATTTCTCTGGGGCAAGTCAGGCCTATTTTTCTATCTTCAGGCTAGCTAGTTTCTTAGGCTGTGCCGAGTTGCCTAGGTAGTTGTTAGGCGCAATCCACAGCCGCTTTTAGTTGTGTTTAGGATAGGATCAGGTGTGCAGTCTACAGAGTTTCCACGTCTCAGAGCTCGTTCTTGTATTTTTGGGTATTTGTCAGATCACTGTGTGCGCTCTGATCGCTAAGCACACTGTGTTTCTGGATTGCCTTCATAACACCTGTCTTTAGCAAACATAACAGGTTTCCCAAAAAGGGGCGGAGCATCCCAAAGAGGCGCCGCAGACAAATTGGTGCCCAGGGCGTGTAAGTTCTGTGTGTCCGGTATGCTGTGTGAACTATCCACCTGGTGAAAGTTTACATGGGTGTGCCCTGCGGATGCATGAGATGGAAATGTGCGGATTGGTCGATCTAGAAGCCCCGTGACCCTAGTGAGGGTTGCACCCGAGGGTTTTGAAATGCCTGATAGGAGAGTCAGTGTACACTCCAAAAACAAGAGAAAAAAATCCGCACTCACCGCCGGTTAAAAGTAGAGATGCTGGGTGGAAACCTCATATCTTGTGTATAAACTGCCAGAGATTCGGGTACGGGTGCTCCTTGTGAAACTAACAAAGTCTTTATTCCAATGCACCAAGAAAAAACTGAAAAGGAGCACTCACCATCCGGAAATAGTTTTCAGGCTTTATTGTGGCATAAAATTATTAGCAGGATCTTACAGGAGAGCGTAAGTGTCACGAGACGACGGACCGTTTCGCGCCGGTGCGCTTCTACAGGAAGAGACAGAGGATACCGGCTGATGACGAGGTCCAGGTCATGGGTGAAGATGGGATGGTTCCATTCCATGTTGTCAGATCCAGAGAGAGTCTTGATAATATCCGCATGCTCCTGGAATATCGCATGGCATACCTAAGGGAGGTAGAGCAGCTGAGACTTGAGAGACTGCAAGTTAATAAACAGCTGCCAGAAAGGCGAAGAAGATGGCGGCCACTTTCGACCCGAAATGTGGACAAACAAAGAGGTGGAAGTACCCAGCCTGAAGGAAGAGTTAGAGGCAGTAACTCCTGTTGAGTGGCCTAGTTGGGAGACCTTGTAGCGAACGTGTTGACAAAGAGTCAGTCCAGACAGGCCATATGGGTACAAGGGGATTGCGACACCAGATTGACCATGATGCCCAAACCCAACTGAGAGGGCCCTCTCGACTGGTAGGGCAAGGTGACTTTGGTACCCGGTCTCGAGGCCCCTGGGATAAGACAAATGTTCAACCCTACAAGTTTGAACAGAGAGGGGGGTATGTGATGCAGTGACCCCTGTAACAGGTAGGGGGCACTTCATGGTCTCCCCAGTATGCACACAGAGGTGTATTGAGGCCATGAGAGTGCATGGCAGTTGCATGCATGGCTGTGGTCATAAGACAAAGTCCGGCATTGTGATGAATGGACGATATGTATGTCGCAGAGGAGGAGAATCTGCGCTGCCAGCCTGAAGCGATATGGTGTTCTGGGACCTGTAGTCCTACAAGCATAGTGTTGTATAATAGTCATGCGAGGCTGGCTGGGCTAGTTATGTGAGATGGGCGGGACAAACTAGCCACACACACCCACTCTCACCCAGGGGAGTGGTTTAAAGGTATATAATGTGAGTAGGGTGTGGGTCACATGTTGTCTGTGAGTTTCCTGTTTGAAGCCTGTGTTGGAAGACTGTTGTGAATTCTGTGGCTGAATTCACTCCTGTGGTCACAAGTGGTACTGCAGCTTCTGAGCTTCCTCCCTCAGGTGTTCTGGTGAGCTCGTTAACTGTTTCATTACTTAACTCCGCCTGATGCTGCTATCCTTGCTCCTTGTCAATGTTTCAGTGGTGGATCTGAGCTTCTCCTGATTGTTCCTGTGACCTGCTGCTCTGTATAGCTAAGTGCTTTTTGCTTTTTGTTGTTTTTTTTCTGTCCAGCTTGTCTTTTGTTTTGCTGGAAGCTCTGAGACGCAAAGGGTGTACCGCCGTGCCGTTAGTTCGGCACGGTGGTTTTTTTTTGCCCCCTTTGCGTGGTTTTGCTTTAGGGTTTTTTGTAGACTGCAAAGTTCGCTTTACTGTCCTCGCTCTGTCCTAGAATATCGGGCCCCACTTTGCTGAATCTATTTCATCCCTACGTTTGTCTTTTCATCTTACTCACAGTCATTATATGTGGGGGGCTGCCTTTTCCTTTGGGGAATTTCTCTGGGGCAAGTCAGGCCTATTTTTCTATCTTCAGGCTAGCTAGTTTCTTAGGCTGTGCCGAGTTGCCTAGGTAGTTGTTAGGCGCAATCCACAGCCGCTTTTAGTTGTGTTTAGGATAGGATCAGGTGTGCAGTCTACAGAGTTTCCACGTCTCAGAGCTCGTTCTTGTATTTTTGGGTATTTGTCAGATCACTGTGTGCGCTCTGATCGCTAAGCACACTGTGTTTCTGGATTCTTTTCTTTATCTTTATTTTTTTTTATATAGCGCTAACATATTACGCAGCGCTTTACAGTTTGCACACATTTTCATCCCTGTCCCCGTTGGGGCTCACAATCTAGGTTCCCTATCAGTATGTCTTTGGAATGTGGGAGGAAACCGGAGTACCCGGAGGAAACCCACGCAAACACGGAGAGAACATACAAACTCTTTGCAGATGTTGTCCTTCGTGGGGCTTGAACCCAGGACTCCAGCGCTGCAAGGCTGCTGTGCTAACCACTGCGCCACCGTGGATTGCCTTCATAACACCTGTCATTAGCAAACATAACAGTACAAGGAGCCAAACTAATGATTCTCAATAGAGGGAAAGAAAAAGTTCTGACATCATTTTTTTTTTTTTCTGCTCTGTGTTCACTTTTTTTTTTCCCCTAGACATTTGGGTGATTCTGGACACAGGTGTGGACATGGATATTCAGGGTCTGTGCTCTTCAATGGATAATCTCGTTATAAATGTACAAAAAATTCAAGATACTATTGATCAGAAATCTATGTTAGAACCAAGAATTCCTATTCCTGATTTGTTTTTTGGAGATAGAACTAAGTTTCTAAGTTTCAAAAATAATTGTAAGCTATTTCTGGCCTTGAAACCTCATTCTTCTGGTAATCCTATTCAACAGGTTTTGATTATTATTTCTTTTTTGCGCGGCGACCCTCAAGACTGGGCATTTTCTCTTGCGCCAGGAGACCCTGCATTGAGTAGTGTCGATGCGTTTTTCCTGGCGCTCGGATTGCTGTACGATGAGCCTAATTCAGTGGATCAGGCTGAGAAAAATTTGCTGGCTTTGTGCCAGGGTCAGGATGATATAGAAGTATATTGTCAGAAATTTAGGAAATGGTCAGTACTCACTCAGTGGAATGAATCTGCGCTGGCAGCTTTGTTCAGAAAGGGTCTCTCTGAGGCTCTTAAGGATGTCATGGTGGGATTTCCTATGCCTGCTGGTTTGAATGAGTCTTTGTCTTTGGCCATTCAGATCGGTCGACGCTTGCGCGAGCGTAAATCTGTGCACCATTTGGCGGTACTGCCTGAGGTTAAACCTGAGCCTATGCAGTGCGATAGGACTATGACTAGAGTTGAACGGCAGGAATACAGACGTCTGAATGGTCTGTGTTTCTACTGTGGTGATTCCACTCATGCTATTTCTGATTGTCCTAAGCGCACTAAGCGGTCCGCTAGGTCTGCCGTCATTGGTACTGTACAGTCCAAATTCCTTCTGTCCATTACCTTGATATGCTCTTTGTCGTCGTTTTCTGTCATGGCGTTTGTGGATTCGGGCGCTGCCCTGAATCTGATGGATTTGGATTATGCTAAACGTTGTGGGTTTTTCTTGGAGCCTTTGCGGTGTCCTATTCCATTGAGAGGAATTGATGCTACACCTTTGGCCAAGAATAAACCTCAATACTGGGCCCAGCTGACCATGTGCATGGCTCCTGCACATCAGGAAGTTATTCGTTTTCTGGTGTTGCATAATCTGCATGATGTGGTCGTGTTGGGGTTGCCATGGCTACAAACCCATAATCCAGTATTGGATTGGAATTCCATGTCGGTATCCAGCTGGGGTTGTCAGGGGGTACATGGTGATGTTCCATTTTTGTCGATTTCGTCATCCACCCCTTCTGAGGTCCCAGAGTTCTTGTCTGATTATCAGGATGTATTTGAAGAGCCCAAGTCCGATGCTCTACCTCCGCATAGGGATTGTGATTGTGCTATCAATTTGATTCCTGGTAGTAAATTCCCTAAAGGTCGATTATTTAATTTATCCGTGCCCGAACACGCCGCTATGCGCAGTTATGTGAAGGAATCCCTGGAGAAGGGACATATTCGCCCATCGTCTTCACCACTGGGAGCAGGGTTCTTCTTTGTAGCCAAGAAGGATGGTTCGCTGAGACCGTGTATTGATTACCGCCTTCTTAATAAGATCACTGTTAAATTTCAGTATCCCTTGCCATTGTTATCTGACTTGTTTGCTCGGATTAAGGGGGCTAGTTGGTTCACTAAGATAGATCTTCGTGGTGCGTATAATCTGGTGAGAATCAGGCAAGGAGATGAATGGAAAACTGCATTCAATACGCCCGAGGGTCATTTTGAGTATCTAGTGATGCCGTTCGGACTTGCCAATGCTCCATCTGTGTTTCAGTCTTTTATGCATGACATCTTCCGTGAGTATCTGGATAAATTCCTGATTGTTTACTTGGATGACATTTTGATCTTCTCAGATGATTGGGAGTCTCATGTGAAGCAGGTCAGAATGGTTTTTCAGGTCCTGCGTGCTAACTCTTTGTTTCTGAAGGGATCAAAGTGTCTCTTCGGTGTGCAGAAAGTTTCATTTTTGGGGTTCATCTTTACCCCTTCTACTATCGAGATGGATCCAGTTAAGGTCCAAGCCATCCAGGATTGGATTCAGCCGACATCTCTGAAAAGTCTGCAAAAGTTCCTGGGCTTTGCTAATTTTTATCGTCGCTTCATCTGTAATTTTTCTAGCATTGCCAAACCATTGACCGATTTGACCAAGAAGGGTGCTGATTTGGTTAATTGGTCTTGGACGGGCACAGTATCGACGTAGATGTCATAATGGTTGCCATGGCGACGATGATGTCACAAAGGTTGCCTCGACCAATCAGCGACGAGCACAGTCTGCCGCGAATTCTGGAATCATCATTGTCCATATACTACGGGGACATGCATATTCTAGAATACTCGATGCGTTAGAATCGGGCCACAATCTAGTATATATATATATATATATATATATATATATATATATATATATGTATATATATATATATATATATATATATATATATATATATATATATATATAAAACTGATCATATCCTTATTAGGCCAAGACCACAGGAGCAATGATTTAGTTATTTTGTCCAAAGCTCCAAGGTGCCATAATGTAAAAATCTAATATATTAAGCTGAATGTGTGTGTATGTGTGTGTATGTCCGGGATTGGCATCTGCACTGTCGCAGCTACAGCCACAAAATTTTGCACTCTCACACGTCTGGACCCCGAGATCGTCATAGGCTATGTTGTAAGGCGAAATTTTAACCCTGCGCTTTCCAATTCACCAAACAATTTTGCCCCTATCTACATATTGGGAAAAAGTGAAAGGAAAAGTGTTGGAGGCAAATTGACAGCTGCCAGATGTGAACAAGGGGGACTTAAAGAATGAGAGCGATGGCGCCAAAGAGTATATACCGTACAGTTGCTAAGGTGGGGCCCCGAGATGGGATACTCACCACACACAAAGATATGATACACACACAAAATGCGCCACACACTACCATGTGCTTGAACACATATACCACCCTCAGCACACATTTCACCACACATACTCCAACCTCGCCACATAAAAGTCGAAACACAAAAGTCGCCACTCAAAACTCGCCACATGCAAAACTAGACTCACGCAAAACTAGCCACACGTGTAAAACTCACCTCATGGAAAACTCGCCACATGCAAAACTTGCACACGTGGAAAAATTGCCACATGCACAAACGTTGCAACACATGCAAAAGTTGCCTCACACAAAACTTGCACATACTCAAAACGCACCACACATAAAACTCGCCATGCCCAAAACTCGTTATGCGCAAAACTTGCTGCACACAACTTGCTACACTAACCTGTCACATGCAACTCGACACACAAAAAGTTGCTACACTCATGTCGCCACACAAAACTCATCTCACAAAAGTCGCTACATGCATGTCGCCACACGCAACTCAACACACACAACTTGACACATGAAACTCACCCTAAAACACACACAAGTCTGGTATTATCCTTCAAAAATAAAAATCTGATTAATAAGCAGACAAACTACAAGAGCAACAATTGTACCATATAGGAAATACGGCAGCTGTCAATCACATGACCTGTCTATTACGTGTATGTGTGAGCTAATAAATACTGCCAGGGGGAGGGCTTCCTGTTGGCTGGGGATTTATCAGGCTGCCAATTTAGCTTACAAATACTGAGGTAAAAATACTGACCAAATAACGTGTGAACGAGGTCTAATACAGGAGGAGATGACATACAGGTACATACTATATACAGGGGAGATGACACACAGGTATATCTATATATATAATTGTTTAAGGGTTTTTCCGTCTGTTTGTCTGTCTGTCTGTCTTTCTGTCTGTCTGTCTGTCCTGGAAATCCCGCGTCTCTGATTGCTCGAGGCCGCCAGGCCTCGACCAATCAGCAACGGGCACAGCGACGATGATGTCATAATGGTTGCCATGGCGACGATGATGTCATAAAGGTTGCCTCGATCAATCAGCGACGGACACAGTCTGCCGCGAATTCTGGAATCATCATTGTCCATATACTACGGGGACATGCATATTCTAGAATACCCGATGCGTTAGAATCGGGCCACAATCTAGTACTATATAAAGGAGCAGATGACACACAGGTATATACTATATACAGGAGGAGATGACAGACAGATATATACTATATACAGGAGGAGATGACATACAGGTATATACTATATTTAGGAGGAGATGACATACAGCTATATACTATATACAGGAGATGACACACGTATATACTATATACAGGAGGAGATGACATACAGGTATACACTATATAAAAGAGGAGATGACACATAGGTATATAGAGGAAGAGATGACATACAGCAGGTATATACTATATACAGGGGAGATGACATTCAGGTATATATTATATACAGGAGATGACATACAGGTATATACTATATATAGGAGGAGATGACATACTGTATAGGTATATACTGTATACAGAAGAGATGACATACAGGTATATACAATATACAGGAGGAGATGCCATACAGCAGGTATATACTATTTACAGGGGAGATGACATACAGGTATATACTATATACAGGGGAGATAACATACAGGTATATACTATATACAGGGGATGACATACAGGTGTATCTATATTATAACAGTGGGAGCGTCACTTTGTCCGAAGCCTTTATAGACTGCGCAAGCGCGACGCACCGCACCTGCGTAGTCTGGACCAGAGTGACGCAGCCGAACTTAATTATCCCCCCCATAATATACCGGCTGTGGGGGCTCCACCCCCCTCCCACCTCCTGTGGGCCCCCCCCTGTGTGCCCCCCCCCCCCCCGCTGTGATTAAAATACTCACCTAGCTTCCGGATCCCTCGCCGCAGCGTCCTCTTCTGGCCGCAGCCTCTCCTGCATGCTGTCACGTGGGGCCGCCGATTACAGTACTGAATATGCGGCTCCGCCCCTTTGGGAGGCGGAGCCGCATATTCATGATTTTAATCGGCGGCCCCACGTGACCGCATACAGGAGAGGCTGCGGCCAGAAGAGGACGCTGTGGTGAGGGATCCGGAAGCTAGGTGAGTATTTTAATCACAGCGGGGGGGGGGGGGGGTCGCACAAAGGGAGGGGGTGCACCGGGGGTGGGAGGGGGGGTACCTGGATCTGCATTTTAAACACTAATATTCATATGTTCCCTGCAGCAAACGGTGCTGCAGGGAACATATGAATCGCGGCTTCAGCACCAGTGGGGGGGACAGCGCTTAATGTAGCGCTGTCTCCTGCACGGCACACGGACTGCACACGGACAATGTCCGTGTGCGGTACGTGTTTTACACGTTCAGCACAGCCGCCCCCAGCACAGCCACAGCCACGCACAGCCGCCCCAGCACAGCCACGCACAGCCACCCCAGCACAGCCACGCACAACCGCCCCCAGCACAGCCGCCCCCAGCACAGGCACGCACAGCCGCCCCAGCACAGCCACGCACAGCCACCCCAGCACAGCCACGCACAGCCACCCCAGCACAGCCGCCCCCAGCACAGCCACAGCCACGCACAGCCGCCCCCAACACAGCCACGCACAGCCGCCCCCAGCACAGCCACGCACAGCCACCCCAGCACAGCCACGCACAGCCGCCCCCAGCACAGCCGCCCCCAGCACAGGCACGCGCAGCCGCCCCAGCACAGCCACAGCCACACACAGCCGCCCCCAGCACAGCCGCCACCAGCACAGCCACAGACACGCACAGCCGCCCCCAGCACAGCCGCAGCTACAGCCACGCACAGCCGCCCCAGTAGAGCCACGCACAGCCAACCCAGCACAGCCACGCACAGCCACCCCAGCACAGCCACGCACAGCCACCCCCAGCACAGCCACAGCCACGCACAGCCGCCCCCAGCACAGCCGCTCCCAGCACAGCCACAGCCACGCACAGCCGCCCCAGCACAGCCACCCCAGCACAGCCACAGCCACGCACAGCCTCCTCCAGCACAGCCGCCCCAGCACAGCCACAGACACGCACAGCCGCCCCAGCACAGCCACGCACAGCCACCCCAGCACAGCCACAGCCACGCACAGACGCCCCCAGCACAGTCGCCCCCAGCACAGCCACGCACAGCTGCCCCCAGCACAGCCGCCCCAGCACAGCCACAGCTACAGCCACGCACAGCCGCCCCAGCACAGCCATGCACAGACGCCCCAGCACAGCCACGCACAGCCACCCCAGCAAGCCATGCACAGCCGCCCCCAGCACAGCCACAGCCACGCACAGCCGCCCCCAGCACAGCCGCCCCCAGCACAGCCGCCTCCAGCACAGCCACAGCCATGCACAGCCGCCCCAGCACAGCCACCCCAGCACAGCCACGCACAGCCGCCCCAGCACAGCCACAGCCACGCACAGCCGCCCCCAGCACAGCCGCCTCCAGCACAGCCACAGCCACGCACAACCGCCCCCAGCACAGCCACAGCCACGCACAGCCGCCCCCAGCACAGCCACAGCCACGCACAGCCGCCCCCAGCACAGCCGCCCCCAGCACAGCCACGCACAGCCGCCCCCAGCACAGCCGCCTCCAGCACAGCCACAGCCACGCACAGCCGCCCCCAGCACAGCCACGCACAGCCGCCCCCAGCATAGCCACAGCCATGCACAGCCGCCCCCAGCACAGCCACAGCCACGCACAGCCGCCCCCAGCACAGCCACGCACAGCCGCCCCCAGCACAGCCGCCCCAGCTGCCCCCAGCACAGCCGCCCCCAGCACAGCCGCCTCCAGCACAGCCACAGCCACGCACAGCCGCCCCAGCACAGCCACCCCAGCACAGCCACGCACAGCCGCCCCCAGCACAGCCGCCCCCAGCACAGGCACGCACAGCTGCCCCAGCACAGCCACACACAGCCACCCCAGCACAGCCACAGCCACGCACAGCTGCTCCCAGCACAGCTGCCCCCAGCACAGCCACAGCCACGCACAGCCGCCCCCAGCACAGCCATGCACAGCCACCCCAGCACAGGCACGCACAGCCGCCCCAGCACAGCCACGCACAGCCAGTCTGCCGCGAATTCTGGAATCATCATTGTCCATATACTACGGGGACATGCATATTCTAGAATACCCGATGCGTTAGAATCGGGCCACAATCTAGTAATATATAAAGGAGCAGATGACACACAGGTATATACTATATACAGGAGGAGATGACAGACAGATATATACTATATACAGGAGGAGATGACATACAGGTATATACTATATTTAGGAGGAGATGACATACAGCTATATACTATATACAGGAGATGACACACGTATATACTATATACAGGAGGAGATGACATACAGGTATACACTATATAAAAGAGGAGGTGACACATAGGTATATAGAGGAAGAGATGACATACAGCAGGTATATACTATATACAGGGGAGATGACATTCAGGTATATATTATATACAGGAGATGACATACAGGTATATACTATATATAGGAGGAGATGACATATAGGTATATACTGTATACAGAAGAGATGACATACAGGTATATACAATATACAGGAGGAGATGCCATACAGCAGGTATATACTATTTACAGGGGAGATGACATACAGGTATATACTATATACAGGGGAGATAACATACAGGTATATACTATATACAGGGGATGACATACAGGTGTATCTATAATATAACAGTGGGAGCGTCACTTTGTCCGAAGCCTTTATAGACTGTGCAAGCGCGACGCACCGCACCTGCGTAGTCTGGACCAGAGTGACGCAGCCGAACTTAATTATCCCCCCCATAATATACCGGCTGTGGGGGCTCCACCCCCCTCCCACCTCCTGTGGGCCCCCCCCCCCCCTGTGTGCCCCCCCCCCCCCCCCGCTGTGATTAAAATACTCACCTAGCTTCCGGATCCCTCGCCGCAGCGTCCTCTTCTGGCCGCAGCCTCTCCTGTATGCTGTCACGTGGGGCCGCCGATTACAGTACTGAATATGCGGCTCCGCCCCTTTGGGAGGCGGAGCCGCATATTCATGATTTTAATCGGCGGCCCCACGTGACCGCATACAGGAGAGGCTGCGGCCAGAAGAGGACGCTGTGGTGAGGGATCCGGAAGCTAGGTGAGTATTTTAATCACAGCGGGGGGGGGGGGGTCGCACAGGGGGAGGGGGTGCACCGGGGGTGGGAGGGGGGGTACCTGGATCTGCATTTTAAACACTAATATTCATATGTTCCCTGCAGCAAACGGTGCTGCAGGGAACATATGAATCGCGGCTTCAGCACCAGTGGGGGGGACAGCGCTTAATGTAGCGCTGTCTCCTGCACGGCACACGGACTGCACACGGACAATGTCCGTGTGCGGTACGTGTTTTACACGTTCAGCACAGCCGCCCCCAGCACAGCCACAGCCACGCACAGCCGCCCCAGCACAGCCACGCACAGCCACCCCAGCACAGCCACGCACAGCCGCCCCCAGCACAGCCGCCCCCAGCACAGGCACGCACAGCCGCCCCAGCACAGCCACGCACAGCCACCCCAGCACAGCCACGCACAGCCACCCCAGCACAGCCGCCCCCAGCACAGCCACAGCCACGCACAGCCGCCCCCAACACAGCCACGCACAGCCGCCCCCAGCACAGCCACGCACAGCCACCCCAGCACAGCCACGCACAGCCGCCCCCAGCACAGGCACGCACAGCCGCCCCAGCACAGCCACAGCCACACACAGCCGCCCCCAGCACAGCCGCCACCAGCACAGCCACAGACACGCACAGCCGCCCCCAGCACAGCCGCAGCTACAGCCACGCACAGCCGCCCCAGTAGAGCCACGCACAGCCAACCCAGCACAGCCACGCACAGCCACCCAAGCACAGCCACGCACAGCCACCCCCAGCACAGCCACAGCCACGCACAGCCGCCCCCAGCACAGCCGCTCCCAGCACAGCCACAGCCACGCACAGCCGCCCCAGCACAGCCACCCCAGCACAGCCACAGCCACGCACAGCCTCCTCCAGCACAGCCGCCCCAGCACAGCCACAGACACGCACAGCCGCCCCAGCACAGCCATGCACAGCCACCCCAGCACAGCCACAGCCACGCACAGACGCCCCCAGCACAGTCGCCCCCAGCACAGCCACGCACAGCTGCCCCCAGCACAGCCGCCCCAGCACAGCCACAGCTACAGCCACGCACAGCCGCCCCAGCACAGCCACGCACAGACGCCCCAGCACAGCCACGCACAGCCACCCCAGCAAGCCATGCACAGCCGCCCCCAGCACAGCCACAGCCACGCACAGCCGCCCCCAGCACAGCCGCCCCCAGCACAGCCGCCTCCAGCACAGCCACAGCCATGCACAGCCGCCCCAGCACAGCCACCCCAGCACAGCCACGCACAGCCGCCCCAGCACAGCCACAGCCACGCACAGCCGCCCCCAGCACAGCCGCCTCCAGCACAGCCACAGCCACGCACAACCGCCCCCAGCACAGCCACAGCCACGCACAGCCGCCCCCAGCACAGCCACAGCCACGCACAGCCGCCCCCAGCACAGCCGCCCCCAGCACAGCCACGCACAGCCGCCCCAGCACAGCCGCCTCCAGCACAGCCACAGCCACGCACAGCCACCCCCAGCACAGCCACGCACAGCCGCCCCCAGCATAGCCACAGCCATGCACAGCCGCCCCCAGCACAGCCACAGCCACGCACAGCCGCCCCCAGCACAGCCACGCACAGCCGCCCCCAGCACAGCCGCCCCAGCTGCCCCCAGCACAGCCGCCCCCAGCACAGCCGCCTCCAGCACAGCCACAGCCACGCACAGCCGCCCCAGCACAGCCACCCCAGCACAGCCACGCACAGCCGCCCCCAGCACAGCCGCCCCCAGCACAGGCACGCACAGCTGCCCCAGCACAGCCACACACAGCCACCCCAGCACAGCCACAGCCACGCACAGCCGCCCCCAGCACAGCTGCCCCCAGCACAACCACAGCCACGCACAGCCGCCCCCAGCACAGCCATGCACAGCCACCCCAGCACAGGCACGCACAGCCGCCCCAGCACAGCCACGCACAGCCACCCCAGCACAGCCACAGCCACGCACAGCCGCCCCCAGCACAGGCACGCACAGCCGCCCCAGCACAGCCACGCACAGCCACCCCAGCACAGCCACAGCCACGCACAGCCGCCCCCAGCACAGCCACAGCCACGCACAGCCGCCCCCAGCACAGCCACAGCCACGCACAGCCGCCCCCAGCACAGCCGCCCCAGCACAGCCACAGCTACAGCCACGCACAGCCGCCCCAGCACAGCCACGCACAGCCGCCCCAGCACAGCCACGCACAGCCACCCCAGCACAGCCACGCACAGCCGCCCCCAGCACAGCCACAGCCACGCACAGCCGCCCCCAGCACAGCCGCCCCCAGCACAGCCACAGCCACGCACAGCCGCCCCAGCACAGCCACGCACAGCCACCCCAGCACAGCCACAGCCACGCACAGCCGCCTCCAGCACAGCCGCCCCAGCACAGCCACAGCCACGCACAGCCACCCCAGCACAGCCACAGCCACGCACAGCCGCCCCCAGCACAGCCACCCCCAGCACAGTCACGCACAGCCACCCCCAGCACAGCCGCCTCCAGCACAGCCACGCACAGCCGCCCCCCGCAAAAGCCACGCACAGCCGCCCCCAGCACAGCCGCCTCCAGCACAGCCACAGTCACGCACAGCCGCCCCCAGCACAGCCACAGCCACGCACAGCCGCCTCCAGCATAGCCACAGCCATGCACAGCCGCCCCCAGCACAGCCACACACAGCCACGCACAGCCGCCCCAGCACAGCCGCCTCCAGCACAGCCAGAGCCACGCACAGCCGCCCCCAGCACAGCCGCCTCCAGCACAGCCACAGCCACGCACAGCTGCCCCCAGCACAGCCACAGCCACGCACAGCTGCCCCCAGCACAGCCACAGCCACGCACAGACGCCCCCAGCACAGCTGCCCCCAGCACAGCCACAGCCACGCACAGCTGCCCCCAGCACAGCCACCCCAGCACAGCCACAGCTACAGCCACGCACAGCCGCCCCAGCACAGCCATGCACAGCCGCCCCAGCACAGCCACGCACAGCCACCCCAGCAAGCCATGCACAGCCGCCCCCAGCACAGCCACAGCCACGCACAGCCGCCCCCAGCACAGCCACCCCAGCACAGCCGCCTCCAGCACAGCCACAGCCATGCACAGCCGCCCCAGCACAGCCACGCACAGCCACCCCAGCACAGCCACGCACAGCCGCCCCCAGCACAGCCACAGCCACGCACAGCCGCCCCTAGCATAGCCGCCTCCAGCACAGCCACAGCCACGCACAGCCGCCCCCAGCACAGCCACAGCCATGCACAGCCGCCCCCAGCACAGCCACAGCCACGCACAGCCGCCCCCAGCACAGCCACGCACAGCAACCCCCAGCACAGCCGCCTCCAGCACAGCCACAGCCACGCACAGCCGCCCCCAGCACAGCCACGCACAGCCACCCCCAGCATAGCCACAGCCATGCACAGCCGCCCCCAGCACAGCCACGCACAGCCACAGCCACGCACAGCCGCCCCAGCACAGCCACAGCCACGCACAGCCGCCCCCAGCACAGCCACGCACAGCCGCCCCCAGCACAGCCACAGCTACAGCCACGCACACCCGCCCCAGCACAGCCACGCACAGCCACGCACAGCCGCCCCCAGCACAGCCACAACCACGCACAGCCGCCCCCAGCACAGCCGCCCCCAGCACAGCCGCCTCCAGCACAGCCACGCACAGCCGTCCCAGCACAGCCACCCCAGCACAGCCACAGCCACGCACAGACGCCCCCAGCACAGTCGCCCCCAGCACAGCCACAGCCACGCACAGCTGCCCCCAGCACAGCCGCCCCAGCACAGCCACAGCTACAGCCACGCACAGCCGCCGCAGCACAGCCACGCACAGACGCCCCAGCACAGCCACGCACAGCCACCCCAGCAAGCCATGCACAGCCGCCCCCAGCACAGCCACAGCCACGCACAGCCGCCCCCAGCACAGCCGCCCCCAGCACAGCCGCCTCCAGCACAGCCACAGCCATGCACAGCCGCCCCAACACAGCCACCCCAGCACAGCCACGCACAGCCGCCCCAGCACAGCCACAGCCACGCACAGCCGCCCCCAGCACAGCCGCCTCCAGCACAGCCACAGCCACGCACAACCGCCCCCAGCACAGCCACAGCCACGCACAGCCGCCCCCAGCACAGCCACAGCCACGCACAGCCGCCCCCAGCACAGCCGCCCCCAGCACAGCCACGCACAGCCGCCCCCAGCACAGCCGCCTCCAGCACAGCCACAGCCACGCACAGCCGCCCCCAGCACAGCCACGCACAGCCGCCCCCAGCATAGCCACAGCCATGCACAGCCGCCCCCAGCACAGCCACAGCCACGCACAGCCGCCCCCAGCACAGCCACGCACAGCCGCCCCCAGCACAGCCGCCCCAGCTGCCCCCAGCACAGCCGCCCCCAGCACAGCCGCCTCCAGCACAGCCACAGCCACGCACAGCCGCCCCAGCACAGCCACCCCAGCACAGCCACGCACAGCCGCCCCCAGCATAGCCGCCCCCAGCACAGGCACGCACAGCTGCCCCAGCACAGCCACACACAGCCACCCCAGCACAGCTACAGCCACGCACAGCCGCTCCCAGCACAGCTGCCCCCAGCACAGCCACAGCCACGCACAGCCGCCCCCAGCACAGCCATGCACAGCCGCCCCCAGCACAGCCGCTCCCAGCACAGGCACGCACAGCCACCCCAGCACAGCCACAGCCACGCACAGCCGCCCCCAGCACAGCCACGCACAGCCGCCCCCAGCACAGCCACAGCCACGCACAGCCGCCCCCAGCACAGCCGCCCCAGCACAGCCACAGCTACAGCCACGCACAGCCGCCCCAGCACAGCCACGCACAGCCGCCCCAGCACAGCCACGCACAGCCACCCCAGCACAGCCACGCACAGCCGCCCCCAGCACAGCCACAGGCACGCACAGCCGCCCCCAGCACAGCCGCCCCAGCACAGCCACAGCCACGCACAGCCGCCCCAGCACAGCCACGCACAGCCACCCCAGCACAGCCACGC
This sequence comes from Ranitomeya imitator, assembly GCF_032444005.1. Taxonomy (NCBI): domain Eukaryota; kingdom Metazoa; phylum Chordata; class Amphibia; order Anura; family Dendrobatidae; genus Ranitomeya; species Ranitomeya imitator. The sequence continues at coordinate 472,616,319 of NC_091283.1, forward strand.
ACAGCCGCCTCCAGCACAGCCGCCCCAGCACAGCCACAGCCACGCACAGCCACCCCAGCACAGCCACAGCCACGCACAGCCGCCCCCAGCACAGCCACCCCCAGCACAGTCACGCACAGCCACCCCCAGCACAGCCGCCCCAGCACAGCCACAGCTACAGCCACGCACAGCCGCCCCAGCACAGCCACGTACAGCCGCCCCAGCACAGCCACACACAGCCACGCACAGCCGCCCCCAGCAAAGCCACAACCACGCACAGCCGCCCCCAGCACAGCCGCCCCCAGCACAGCCGCCTCCAGCACAGCCACGCACAGCCGTCCCAGCACAGCCACCCCAGCACAGCCACGCACAGCCACCCCCAGCACAGCCACAGCCACGCACAGCCGCCCCCAGCACAGCCGCCCCCAGCACAGCCGCCTCACGCACAGCCACGCACAGCCGCCTCCAGCACAGCCACAACCACGCACAGCCGCCCCCAGCACAGCCGCCCCCAGCACAGCCGCCTCCAGCACAGCCACGCACAGCCGTCCCAGCACAGCCACCCCAGCACAGCCACGCACAGCCGCCCCCAGCACAGCCACGCACAGCCGCCCCCAGCACAGCCGCCCCCAGCACAGCCGCCTCCAGCACAGCCGCCCCAGCACAGCCACGCACAGCCACCCCAGCACAGCCACAACCACGCACAGCCGCCTCCAGCACAGCCGCCCCAGCACAGCCACAGCCATGCACAGCCACCCCAGCACAGCCACAGCCACGCACAGCCGCCCCCAGCACAGCCACCCCCAGCACAGTCACGCACAGCCACCCCCAGCACAGCCGCCCCAGCACAGCCACAGCTACAGCCACGCACAGCCGCCCCAGCACAGCCACGTACAGCCGCCCCAGCACAGCCACGCACAGCCACGCACAGCCGCCCCCAGCAAAGCCACAACCACGCACAGCCGCCCCCAGCACAGCCGCCCCCAGCACAGCCGCCTCCAGCACAGCCACGCACAGCCGTCCCAGCACAGCCACCCCAGCACAGCCACGCACAGCCGCCCCCAGCACAGCCACAGCCACGCACAGCCGCCCCCAGCACATCCGCCCCCAGCACAGCCGCCTCACGCACAGCCACGCACAGCCGCCCCCAGCACAGCCACAACCACGCACAGCCGCCCCCAGCACAGCCGCCCCCAGCACAGCCGCCTCCAGCACAGCCACGCACAGCCGTCCCAGCACAGCCTCCCCAGCACAGCCACGCACAGCCGCCCCCAGCACAGCCACAGCCACGCACAGCCGCCCCCAGCACAGCCGCCTCCAGCACAGCCACGCACAGCCGCCCCCAGCACAGCCACGCACAGCCGCCCCCAGCACAGCCGCCTCCAGCACAGCCACAGTCACGCACAGCCGCCCCCAGCACAGCCACAGCCACGCACAGCCGCCTCCAGCATAGCCACAGCCATGCACAGCCGCCCCCAGCACAGCCACGCACAGCCGCCCCAGCACAGCCGCCTCCAGCACAGCCAGAGCCACGCACAGCCGCTTCCAGCACAGCCACAGCCACGCACAGCTGCCCCCAGCACAGCCACAGCCACGCACAGCTGCCCCAGCACAGCCACAGCCACGCATAGACGCCCCCAGCACAGCTGCCCCCAGCACAGCCACGCACAGCCACCCCAGCACAGCCACAACCACGCACAGCCGCCTCCAGCACAGCCGCCCCAGCACAGCCACAGCCATGCACAGCCACCCCAGCACAGCCACAGCCACGCACAGCCGCCCCCAGCACAGCCACCCCCAGCACAGTCACGCACAGCCACCCCCAGCACAGCCGCCCCAGCACAGCCACAGCTACAGCCACGCACAGCCGCCCCAGCACAGCCACGTACAGCCGCCCCAGCACAGCCACGCACAGCCGCCCCCAGCAAAGCCACAACCACGCACAGCCGCCCCCAGCACAGCCGCCCCCAGCACAGCCGCCTCCAGCACAGCCACGCACAGCCGTCCCAGCACAGCCACCCCAGCACAGCCACGCACAGCCGCCCCCAGCACAGCCACAGCCACGCACAGCCGCCCCCAGCACAGCCGCCTCCAGCACAGCCACGCACAGCCGCCCCCAGCACAGCCACGCACAGCCGCCCCCAGCACAGCCGCCTCCAGCACAGCCACAGTCACGCACAGCCGCCCCCAGCACAGCCACAGCCACGCACAGCCGCCTCCAGCATAGCCACAGCCATGCACAGCCGCCCCCAGCACAGCCACGCACAGCCACGCACAGCCGCCCCAGCACAGCCGCCTCCAGCACAGCCAGAGCCACGCACAGCCGCCCCCAGCACAGCCGCCTCCAGCACAGCCACAGCCACGCACAGCTGCCCCCAGCACAGCCACAGCCACGCACAGACGCCCCCAGCACAGCTGCCCCCAGCACAGCCACAGCCACGCACAGCTGCCCCCAGCACAGCCACAGCTACAGCCACGCACAGCCGCCCCAGCACAGCCATGCACAGCCGCCCCAGCACAGCCACGCACAGCCACCCGAGCAAGCCATGCACAGCCACCCCCAGCACAGCCACACACAGCCGCCCCCAGCACAGCCACCCCAGCACAGCCGCCTCCAGCACAGCCACAGCCATGCACAGCCGCCCCAGCACAGCCACGCACAGCCACGCACAGCCGCCCCCAGCACAGCCACAGCCACGCACAGCCGCCCCCAGCACAGCCGCCTCCAGCACAGCCACAGCCACGTACAGCCGCCCCCAGCACAGCCACAGCCATGCACAGCCGCCCCCAGCACAGCCACAGCCACGCACAGCCGCCCCCAGCACAGCCACGCACAGCCACCCCCAGCACAGCCGCCTCCAGCACAGCCACAGCCACGCACAGCCGCCCCCAGCACAGCCACGCACAGCCACCCCCAGCATAGCCACAGCCATGCACAGCCGCCCCCAGCACAGCCACGCACAGCCACGCACAGCCGCCCCAGCACAGCCACAGCCACGCACAGCCGCCCCCAGCACAGCCGCCCCAGCCGCCCCCAGCACAGCCGCCCCAGCACAGCCGCCTCCAGCACAGCCACAGCCACGCACAGCCGCCCCAGCACAGCCACCCCAGCACAGCCACGCACAGCCGCCCCCAGCACAGCCGCCCCCAGCACAGGCACGCACAGCCGCCCCAGCACAGCCACAGCCACGCACAGCCGCCCCCAGCACAGCTGCCCCCAGCACAGCCACAGCCACGCACAGCCGCCCCCAGCACAGCCACGCACAGCCAGCCCAGCCACGCACAGCCGCCCCCAGCACAGCCGCCCCCAGCACAGGCACGCACAGCCGCCCCAGCACAGCCACGCACAGCCACCCCAGCACAGCCACAGCCACGCACAGCCGCCCCCAGCACAGCCACAGCCACGCACAGCCGCCCCCAGCACAGCCACAGCCACGCACAGCCGCCCCCAGCACAGCCGCCCCAGCACAGCCACAGCTACAGCCACGCACAGCCGCCCCAGCACAGCCACGCACGGCCGCCCCAGCACAGCCACGCACAGCCACCCCAGCACAGCCACGCACAGCCGCCCCCGGCACAGCCACAGCCACGTACAGCCGCCCCCAGCACAGCCGCTCCCAGCACAGCCACAGCCATGCACAGCCACCCCAGCACAGCCACAGCCACGCACAGCCGCCTCCAGCACAGCCACCCCAGCACAGCCACAGCCACGCACAGCCGCCCAAGCACAGCCACGCACAGCCACCCCAGCACAGCCACGCACAGCCGCCCCCAGCACAGCCGCCCCCAGCACAGCCACGCACAGCCGCCCCCAGCACAGCCGCCCCAGCACAGCCACAGCTACAGCCACGCACAGCCGCCCCAGCACAGCCATGCACAGCCGCCCCAGCACAGCCACGCACAGCCACGCACAGCCGCCCCCAGCACAGCCACAGCCACGCACAGCCGCCCCCAGCACAGCCGCCCCCAGCACAGCCGCCTCCAGCACAGCCACAGCCACGCACAGCCGTCCCAGCACAGCCACCCCAGCACAGCCACGCACAGCCGCCCCCAGCACAGCCACAGCCACGCACAGCCGTCCCCAGCACAGCCGCCCCCAGCACAGCCGCCTCCAGCACAGCCACGCACAGCCGCCCCCAGCACAGCCACAGCCACGCACAGCCGCCCCCAGCACAGCCACAGCCACGCACAGCCGTCCCCAGCACAGCCACCCCCAGCACAGCCGCCTCCAGCACAGCCACAGTCACGCACAACCGCCCCCAGCACAGCCACAGCCACGCACAGCCGCCCCCAGCATAGCCACAGCCATGCACAGCCGCCCCCAGCACAGCCACGCACAGCCACGCACAGCCGCCCCAGCACAGCCGCCTCCAGCACAGCCACAGCCACGCACAGCCGCCCCCAGCACAGCCACCTCCGGCACAGCCACAGCCACACACAGCCGCCCCCAGCACAGCCACAGCCACGCACAGCTGCCCCCAGCACAGCCACAGCCACGCACAGCAGCCCCCAGCACAGCCGCCCCCAGCACAGCCGCCTCCAGCACAGCCACAGCCACGCACAGCCGCCCCCAGCACAGCCACAGTCACGCACAGCGGCCCCCAGCACAGCCACAGCCAATGACAGCTGCCCCCAGCACAGCCACGCACAGCCGCCCCAGCACAGCCACAGCCACGCACAGCCGCCCCCAGCACAGCCACGCACAGCTGCCCCCAGCACAGCCACAGCCACGCACAGCCACCCCCAGCACAGCCACGCACAGCCGCCCCCAGCATAGCCACAGCCACGCACAGCCGCCCCCCAGCACAGCCACGCACAGCCGCCCCCAGCACAGCCACAGCCACGCACAGCCGCCCCCAGCACAGCCACAGCCGCCCCCAGCACAGCCACACACAGCCGCCCCCAGCACAGCCAGGGCCACGCACAGCCGCCCTCAGCACAGCCACGCACAGCCGCCCCAGCACAGCCACGCACAGCTGCCCCCAGCACAGCCACGCACAGCCGCCCCCAGCACAGCCACGCACAGCCGCCCCCAGCACAGCCGCCCCCAGCACAGCCACAGCCACGCACAGCCGCCCCCAGCACAGCCACGCACAGCCGCCCCAGCACAGCCACCCCCAGCACAGCTGCCCCCAGCACAGCCATGCACAACCGCCCCAGCACAGCCGCCCCCAGCACAGCTGCCCCCAGCACAGCCACGCACAGCTGCCCCCAGCATAGCCACGTACAGGTGCCCCCAGCACAGCCACGCACAGCCACCCCCCAGCACAGCCACGCACAGCCACCCCCCAGCACAGCCACGCACAGCCGCCCCCAACACAGCCACGCACAGCCGCCCCCAGCACAGCCACGCACAGCCGCCCCCAGCACAGCCACAGCCATGCACAGCTGCCTTCAGCACAGCCACGCACAGCCGCCCCCAGCACAGCCACGCACAGCCGCACCCAGCACAGCCACGCACAGCCGCCCCCAGCACAGCCACCCGCACTCGGGCAGTAGAGCCGGAGAGAGAAAGATGGGAGCAACATATGGCAGAATGGAAACAGGAACAGGCAGAATGGGTGCAGCACATTACAACAGAATGGGGGCACAGGATGGCAACGGCACATGACAGAATGGTTGCGCACCATGAGAGCAGCACATGACAGAATGGTGGTGCACGATGGGAGCAGCATATGACAGAATGGGGGCGCACACATGACAGGATGGGGGTGCAGGATGGGAGCACATGACAGGATGGGGTGCAGGATGGGAGCACATGACAGGATGAGGGTGCAGGATGGGAGCACATGACAGGATTGGGGTGCAGGATGGGAGCACATGACAGGATGGGGACGCAGGATGGGAGCACATGACAGGATGGGGACGCAGGATGGGAGCATATGACAGGATGGGGACGCAGGATGGAGCAGCACATGACAGGATGGGGGTGCAGAATGGGAGCAGCCCATGACAGAATGGGGGCGCAGGATGGGAGCAGCACATGACAGGATGGGGGTGCAGGATGGGATCAGCACATGACAGAATGGGGGTGCAGGATGGGAACAGCCCATGACAGAATGGGGGCGCAGGATGGGAGCAGCACATGACAGAATGGGGGTGCAGGATGGGAACAGCCCATGACAGAATGGGGGCGCAGGATGGGAGCAGCACATGACAGAATGGGGGTGCAGGATGGGAACAGCACATGACAGGACGGGGCGCAGGATGGAGCAGCACATGACAGGATGGGGACGCAGGATGGGAGCAGCACATGTCAGGATGGGGAAGCAGGATGGTGCAGCACATGACAGGATGGAGACCATATACTAATATAAATGCTCGCCACCCAGGCGTAGAACGGGTTCAATAGCTAGTACTATATATAAGGGAGATGACAAACATGTACATATACTGAGGGGAAAAGGAGAGGCATGATGGGAAAATGAGAGAAGTGAGGTGCTATAACTAACCACAGATGTTTACTATGCCCAGGCAACGCCGGGCTCTTCAGCTAGTGCTAAATAAATTCCTTAAGTAGTGATGAGCGAGTGTACTCGTTGCTCGGGTTTTCCCGAGCACGCTCGGGTGGTCTCTGAGTATTTATGGCTGCTCGGAGATTACGTTTTCATCTCCTCAGCAGCATGATTTACAGCTATTAGCCAGATTGATTACATTTGGGGATTACCTAGCAACCAGGCAACCCCCACATGTACTCAGCCTGGCTAATAGCTGTAAATCATTCAGCTGCCATGATGAAAACTAAATCTCCGAACACTAACAAATACTCGGAGGTCACCTGAGTTTGCTCAGGAAAACCTGAGCAATGAGTACACTCGCTCATCACTATCCTTATCCCCTTTGTGACTAAAGCATTATTTGTTTTTAGGCTTTCATTTATTCCTCCCCTACTTCCAAGAGTCATACTCTTTTTTTGTTTTTGCATCAACACAGCTGTGTTAAAAAATTCCATGTAGAGTGAAAGAATGGAATAAAAATCACAATTTCATCTTTGTTTTTTCCAGTATTGTTTTTACAACATTCATTGTTCAGTAAAAATGGCTTTGCAACATGTTTCTTCAGGTAAGTACGATTATGCGATAGCAAACTTTTATAGTTTTTTTAAATATATTTTAGTGATTGGGAGAAGGGGGTGATTCAACTTTATTTTTCTTCTTTCATATTTGTAAAACTGTTTAGCTTTATTTCTTCATCCTTTGCTTGTACTATATACTACTGAGTCGCCCGCCAGGGCCGTGGGGAACTCGGTACCGGGTCCGGTCTTAAAGGGGATGTCACAGTGGTTGCGACGCGGGCCTTGGCCCTGGGCGCCCAATTAAAGGGGAAAGGTCTTTTAAGGGGTATTGTCAATAAAGTCTATTGTTCGTGACGCCACCTGTGGTTTTCGGTCAGTAGGGACCGACGCTGCTTAAAGGGGTCCTCTGGGATGATGTTATGCAGCAAGATGGTGACGCTTCCCACAGGTGAAGTGGGGTCCCCAGGGCTTCCCAAGTGTAGGGCACCGATGGTGTGGTGGATGGTGTGGCAAAGAATGAGAACACAGGTTTGCAGCCTTTACCTGGTTTACTGATGATAGCAGTCCTCAGTCCAGGGTACCAAGTGCAGAGTAGCTGTGGTCTGGCTGGCTTGGAGGTAATAGGAGATCCCTCTCCCAGGTGAGGTCTGTAAGCCTTTCCTACTTGCGCTACTTTAGGTGGTGAGGTCCCTGCCGCTTGAAGCTTGGTTGAAAAGTCTCCTCTCTCCTGTCCTAAGACAGATGTCTGTACGATAGGCAGTGCAAGCCTGTTTATAGGATCTCTATCATGAGAGATGCCGTAACTGGCTACCAGGTACACATAAAATTGGTCAATTTTATGCGCTAAACACTCTCATTTTTCATATTTCTAATGCAGTAATGCAGTTCAATGTTCGTGTTTCATGTTTGCATGTGTTAGCGCTGCAGTGTGCTGCCTTATTTACTTGACTATATATGAGTTGGCGACTCTAGGTTCAGCACCTGTTCACACTTAATCTATGTTTGGATGTGACGGTCAGTCTTTTGAAATGTATTCTTTAGCCTTCTGACTGAGCACTCCGCCTCCTAGTCACAGGTGTTTTAATTACAGCAGGTCCATTACCCCTCCATAGAGAGAGAGAATTTTAGTCTAAGAAGAGGTTTCACAGGTACCCATTCAGATGGAGACGTTTATTCTCAGCGAGGAAAGGCAAGTTTAGGACCTGGTATAAGAGAGATGCCGTAAAGTGGCTACCAGGTACACATAAAATTGGCCATTTTTATGCGCTAAACGCTCTCATTTTTCATATTTCTAGTGCAGTAATGCAGTTCAATGTTCGTGTTTCATGTTTGCATGTTTTAGCGCTGCAGTGTGCTGCCTTATTTACTTGACTATATATGAGTTGGCAACTCTAGGTTCAGCACCTGTTCACACTTAGTCTATGTTTGGATGTGACGGTCAGTCTTTTAAAATGTATTCTTTAGCCTTCTGACTGAGCACTCCGCCTCCTAGTCACAGGTGTTTTAATTACAGCAGGTCCATTACCCCTCCATAGAGAGAGAGAATTTTAGTCTAAGAAGAGGTTTCACAGGTACCCATTCAGATGGAGATGTTTATTCTCAGCGAGGAAAGGCAAGTTTAGGACCTGGTATAAGAGAGATGCCGCAAAGTGGCTACCAGGTACACATAAAATTGGCCATTTTTATGCGCTAAATGCTCTCATTTTTCATATTTCTAGTGCAGTAATGCAGTTCAATGTTCGTGTTTCATGTTTGCATGTTTTAGCGCTGCAGTGTGCTGCCTTATTTACTTGACTGCTTCACCTCAGACTTGGTGCAGGGAATTGACATAAAGTCCTATGCCCTCTGGTTCTGTCGCGTGTCCTGGAGAACAACACGACCTCGGGCTCCCAGTACCTGGTTTCTGCGCTCTGGCTCCTAGAGTGTCCTTCCGCTGTTCCCCTCCTGAGCCTCTTCCTCCTCTGTGCTTCTTCCCTCTAAGCTCCTCCACTATTCAACTCTTTCAAGTTATCACTGTTTCCAGGGGTTGCAGCTCCCTCGTGGCTGCTCGGCCCCTACGTCTGTTCCAGACGTCCTACTACTCTCTTCTCCTCGCTCAGACTGACTGACTCCTCCTCCAGACCAGGAAACATAAGGTCTAAGGAAGGTCCCCTGAATCCGGGTCCTGAGTTCCCCCACCTGGCCTAAATTCAGATGTGTTGAATGTGAGTGCCTTACTTAATAAGACAGAATCTCCATTGCCTCCAAGCGTGACATCACCCTCCTCGAAAGGAAGGCAGCATCACTGCAACAACCGGTTACCTGGGGTGTTGCAGTACAATACTACAATAGTATTGCAGTATATGGGCTCACTCACACAAGCGTATGCATCTGACGAGTGCTATGCGATGTTTTATCGGATAGCACTTGAGCCAATGTTATACTATGGGGCAATGCAGGTCAGCGTTTTTTTTCTCATGATGATTTGTCATGAGAAAAAAGCAGCAGCATGCTGTAATTTGAAGCACAAATTGGATGGACCACAACCATTAAAGTAAATAGTGCGTGGAAGTCATCGGACTGCACTCTGATGTCATCTGTGTCACAATTCTCTGAGAGAATCGGATCACACTAAGCACTGGCACTCATATCAAACTCAGATAAGAGTTTGATTGTAGTGTCATTGTAAGGCAGCTAGGGTGGTAGTCCTGGCAACGAGCTGTAGTGTTCCCACACCCCAGCGCCCCACAAATGAAGTATAATGTCCCTTCGGTTGTATGTGCAACTGGTGCAACAGAACACTCACAAGAGTTGCCGAAGTCCCTCTGATGCTGTCGTTCTGACTCCAGATCCACGGGTCTCAAAAACAACTCCAGATTCAATGTCCATTCTTAACAGTTCACCTTTACTCATGAACAGGGTTTGCATTTCAGATGTGGCACAGTGCATACATATTGACATTTCTGAGGGCTCTCCCTGCCTTCCCGGCAATCACTGCTTTTCCTGGACAATCCCTGTCCCGTCCTGGTGATCACTGCTCTTCCTGGACAATCCTTGTCCATGTGATGTTCATGCCTTTAGGCCCACCAGTTTCCTCCCATTCCCCTTGTCCGGTTTCAAAAGGTAAAAGGCTCGCCATCTCAGCTTCACCTAGTCCCAGCCGTAGGCCCCAGATCCTTCTTGGGATGGTTACTGTTTAAGGTGGTGACCACCTGCACACCACTCATCATGGGGTCCCTCTTGCTCTGGACAACTTCACCCCCACGGCTCTCTGTCTGCCTTCTTTCACTTCAACTTGCTCAGGACATGGCTGCCAGGTCTCTGTTCACTAACCAGGAAGTCTCCCCACTGTATCCCACTGTTCTGCACTATACCCATCTGTAACTCCTCCCAACCTGGAAAACCCCTTATGCTAACTAAGCCTATTCTCAAACTCCCATTCCCTATCTCTAACGTGCCCCCACTGTTCTATTCCCTATACCTTTCCCCATGCATAACACATGTGCAGTACATACACATTACAGTAACATTACATGAATACACAAACAGTTATAAACACTATGGAACCGCACACAGCCAATTTGAATACTGTTCCAAGAGGGGAAGGCATATGAGGGCCTCTGTCACCCCCTTACATCATTAACAATCAATCCAATTTTCTCGCATTTGAGAATATGTGCCCGTGTGACTCCAGCCTATAGTAAATTTACTGATGTCATATGGAGCTCAGGAGCAGACTGAGCCTCATAATACCACCAAGGTGGCAGTGATATAGATCTTCATAGGCCCCTGACTGTCATGGCCACCCAACTGCTCCCCTCAATCATGCAGGATGGGTGAACGGTAGACACTAGAATGATTATGTTACACAACTGCACCAATAATCCTGTAGTCCGTGATTGATAGTGGCATTTAAATGGTTAACCAGCAACAATCTCAGTTTACTGCTGCTTCCAGCAGGTTTCAACTCTATAACACAACCTGTGCCAATCTAATGTGTGACGTAGATGCAGTGGCGTAACTTGAAGCTCATGCAAACACTCTAACGGGCCCCCAATTATTACACATCTTTATTAGCATTGGTCTTTTTAAATAGGCCAAAGGGACTTTTTGGCCACCCAGGCTCCAGGGCCTGGATGTATTTGCAATCCCTGCACCAACTGCAGTTATGCCCCTGCATACATGTATGCTACATGTCGAGAAGTGGATGTGGGGATTGTAAAGGGAATGAAAATGTTGGTTTTATTTCAGAAACAGCACCACAAAGTTCTACAGGTTGTGTCTGGTATTGCAGCTCAACTCCATTAACCCCTTTATGACATATGACGTACTATCCCGTCGAGGTGGGGTGGGCCCGTATGACCACCGATGGGATAGTACGTCATACGCGATCGGCCGCGCTCACGGGGGGAGCCTATCGCAGTTGACATCCGGCACTATGTGCCAGGAGCGGTCACGGACCGCCCCTGGCACATTAACCCCCGGCACACCGTGATCAAACATGATCGCGGTGTGCCGGCGGTATAGGGAAGCATCGCGCAGGGAGGGGGCTCCCGGCGGGCTTCGCTGAGACCCCCCAGAGCAACATGATGTGATCGCGTTGCTGCGAGGGTCTCTTACCTCTCCTCCCTGCAGCAGACCCAGATCCAAAATGGCCACGGCATCCGGGTCCTGCAGGGAGGGAGGTGGCTTACCAAGTGCCTGCCCAGAGCAGGCGCATGGTAAGCCTGCAGTGCTGTAAGTCAGATCACTGATCTGACAGAGTGCTGTGCAAACTGTCAGATCAGCGATCTGTGATGTCCCCCCCTGGGACAAAGTAAAAAAGTTTTAAAAAAAAATTCCACATGTGTAAAAAAAAATAATAATAATAATTCCTAAATAAAGAAAAAAAAATATGATTCCCATAAATACATTTCTTTATCTAAATAAAAAAAACAAACAATAAAAGTACACATATTTAGTATTGCCGCGTCCGTAACGACCCAACCTATAAAACTGTCCCACCAGTTAACCCCTTCAGTAAACACCGTAAGAAAAAAAAAAAAAAGAGGCAAAAAACAACGCTTTATTATCATACCGCCAAACAAAAAGTGGAATAACACGAGATCAAAAAGACAAATATAAATAACCATGGTACCGCTGAAAACGTCATCTTGTCCCGCAAAAATCGAGCTGCGATACAGCATCATCAGCAAAAAAATACAAAAGTTATAGTCCTGAGAATAAAGCGATGCCAAAATAATTATTTTTTCTATAAAATAGTTTTTATCATATAAAAGCGCCAAAACATAAAAAAATGATATAAATGAGATATCTCTGTAATTGTACTGACCTCACAAAAATCGGAATAAAAAGCGATCAAAAAATGTCACGTGCCCGAAAATGTTACCAATAAAAATGTCAACTCGTCCCACAAAAAACAAGACCTCACATGACTCTGTGGACTCAAATATGGAAAAATTATAGCTCTAAAAATGTGGTGACGCAAAAAATATTTTTTGCAATAAAAAGCATCTTTCAGTGTGTGACGGTTGCCAATCATAAAAATCCGCTAAAAAACCCGCTATAAAAGTAAATCAAACCCCCCGTCATCACCCCCTTAGTTAGGAAAAAATAAAAAAAATAAAAAAATGTTTTTATTTCCATTTTCCCATTAGGTTTAGGGCTAGGGTTAGGGCTAGGGTTAGGGCTAGGGTTAGGGTTAGGGCTAGGGTTAGGGTTAGTCCTAGGGTTAGGGTTGGGGCTAGGGTTAAGGCTACAGTTAGGGTTGGGACTAAAGTTAGGGTTAGGGTTGGGGCTAAAGTTAGGGTTTGGAATACATTTACGGTTGGGAATAGGGTTGGGATTAGGGTTAGGTGTGTGTCTTGGTTAGAGGTGTGGTTAGGGTTACCATTGGGATTAGGGTTAGGGGTGTGTTTGGATTAGGGTTTCAGTTATAATTGGGGGGGTTTCCACTGTTTAGGAACATCAGGGGCTCTCCAAACGTGACATGGCGTCCGATCTCAATTCCAGCCAATTCTGCGTTGAAAAAGTAAAACAGTGCTCCTTCCCTTCCGAGCTCTACCGTGTGCCGAAACAGGAGTTTACCCCAACATATGGGGTATCAGTGTACTCAGGACAAATTGGACAACAACTTTTGGGGTCCAATCTCTCCTGTTACCCTTGGGAAAATACAAAACTGGGGGCTAAAAAATAATTTTTGTGGGAAAAAAAAGATTTTTTATTTTCACGGTTCTGCGTTATAAACTGTAGTGAAACACTTGGGGGTTCAAAGTTCTCACAACTCATCTAGATAAGTTCCTTGGGGGGTCTAGTTTCCAATATGGGGTTACTTGTGGGGGGTTTCTACTGTTTAGGTACATTAGGGGCTCTGCAAACGCAATGTGATGCATGCAGACCATTCCATGTAAGTCTGCATTCCAAATGATGCTCCTTCCCTTCCGAGCCCTCCCATGCGCCCAAACGGTGGTTCCCCCCCACATATGGGGTATCAGCGTACTCAGGACAAATTGGACAACAACATTTAGGGTCCAATTTCTCCTGTTACTTTTGGGAAAATACAAAACTGCAGGCTAAAAAATAATTTTTTGGGGAAAATTTTTTTTTTTTTCACGGCTCTGCGTTATAAACTGTAGTGAAACACTTGGGGGTTCCAAGTTCTCACAACACATCTAGATAAGTTCCTTGGGGGTCTAGTTTCCAATATGGGGTCACTTGTGGGGGGTTTCTACTGTTTAGGTACATTAGGGGCTCTGTAAACGCAATATGACGCCTGCAGACCAATCCATCTAAGTCTGCATTCCAAATGATGCTCCTTCCCTTCCGAGCTCTGCCATGCGCTCAAATGGTGGTTTCCCCCCCACATATCTGGTATCAGCATACTCAGGACAAATTGGACAATAACATTTAGGGTCCAATTTCTCCTGTTACCCTTGGAAAAATACAAAACTGGGGGCTAAAAAATAATTTTTGTGGAAAAAAAAATATTTTTTATTTGCACAGCTGTGCGTTATAAACTGTAGTGAAACACTTGGGGGTTCAAAGCTCTCACAACACATCTAGATGAGTTCCTTAGGGGGTCTAGTTTCCAAAATAGTGTCACTTGTTGGGGGTTTCTACTGTTTAAGTACATTAGGGGCTCTGCAAACGCAATGTGACGCCTGCAGACCATTCCATCTAAGTCTGCATTCCAAATGGCGCTCCTTCCCTTTCGAGCCCTCCCATGCGCCCAAAGGGTGGTCCCCCCACATATGGGGTATCAGCGTACTCAGGACAAATTGGACAACAACTTTTGTGGTCCAATTTCTCCTGTTACCCTCGGGAAAATACAAAACTGGGGGCTAAAAAATAATTTTTGTGGGAAAAAATGTTTGTTTTATTTTTACAGCTCTGCATTATAAACTTCTGTGAAGCCCTTGGTGAGCACTTTGCTCACCACACATCTAGATAAGTTCCTTAGGGGGTCTACTTTCCAAAATGGTGTCACTTGTGCGGGGTTTCAATGTTTAGGCACATCAGTGGCTCTCCAAATCCAACATGGCGTCCCATCTCAATTCCTGTCAATTTTGCATTGAAAAGTCAAATGGCGCTCCTTCCCTTCCGAGCTCTCCCATGCACCCAAACAGTGGTGTACCCCCACATATGGGGTATCAGCGTACTCAGGACAAATTGTACAACAACTTTTGGGGTCCAATTTCTTCTCTTACCCTTGGGAAAATAAAAAATTGGGGGCGAAAAGATTATTTTTGTGAAAAAATATGATTTTTTATTTTTACGGTTCTGCATTACAAACTTCTGTGAAGCACTTGGTGGGTCAAAGTGCTCACCACACCTCTAGTGCTCACCACACCTCTAGATAAGTTCCTTAGGGGGTCTACTTTCCAAAATGGTGTCACTTCTGGGGAGTTTCAATGTTTAGGCACATCAGTGGCTCTCCAAACGCAACATGGCGTCCCATCTCAATTCCTGTCAATTTTGCATTGAAAAGTCAAATGGCGCTCCTTTGCTTCCGAGCTCTGTCATGCGCCCAAACAGTGGTTTACCCCAGATATGGGGTATCGGCGTACTCAGGACAAATTGTACAACAACTTTTGGGGTCCATTTTCTCCTGTTACCCTTGGTAAAATAAAACAAATTGGAGCGGAATTCAATTTTTTAGTGAAAAAAAGTTAAATGCTCATTTTTATTTAAACATTCCAAAAATTCCTGTGAAACACCTGAAGGGTTAATAAACTTATTGAATGTGGTTTTGAGCACCTTTAGAGGTGCAGTTTTTAGAATGGTGTCACACTTGGGTATTTTCTATCATATAGACCCCTCAAAATGACTTCAAATGAGATGTGGTCCCTAAAAAAAATGGTGTTGTAAAAATGAGAAATTGCTGGTCAACTTTTAACCCTTATAACTCCCTAACAAAAAAAAATTTTGGTTCCAAAATTGTGCTGATGTAAAGTAGACATGTGGGAAATGTTACTTATTAAGTATTTTGTGTGACATATCTCTGTGATTTAATTGCATAAAATTTAAAGTTGGAAAATTGCGAAATTTTCAAAATTTTCGCCAAATTTCCGTTTTTTTCACAAATAAATGCAGGTAATGTCAAAGATACCACTATCATGAAGTACAATATGTCACGAGAAAACAATGTCAGAATCACTGGGATCCGTTGAAGCGTTCCAGAGTTATAACCTCATAAAGGGACAGTGGTCAGAATTGTAAAAATTGGCCTGGTCATTAACGTGCAAACCACCCTTGGGGGTAAAGGGGTTAAAGTGCACAGGAATGGTAATGCTTTGGAAGATTTGGGAATATCCGAAAAACAAATTCTAAAAGCAAAATAATAATTTCCTGATCATATCAGGTCAACCCTCGCTATCCTCCAACATTCATATGCCATTACCAGGGGCGGTCGTATTTAAGATGCTGCCCACTTCAGAGAAAAGGCAGCATTACATGGCAGCCATTTATTTAATACATATACGACACCAGTCTAACAGGGCAGGAAACGGGTGCTCCAGTCTGGCAAATTCCTTGTTATGACATCCATATTGTTAATATAGATAGTGATTTACATTATTTATAAGAAGACCTGTCATGATCCGGACCGGGTTATGGGTTTGGTCTCTCCTTTCCCTGCTCTGGTCATGTCAGGGGTTAACTTTCTGCCTCATTTTTGTTTGAGGTCTGCTATTTCTCTGCACTGCATCTTGCAGGCAGTGTCAGTTATACTTCCTGACTACTGTGTGAGTAGCTGACTCTGGTGAGACCCTGATTTGTCCTGCTGCATTTAGCTGACCTTTCCCATGTGTGTTCATTCCTCTCTTCCCACTCCGACTCTGTATTATCCCTTCGTGTCTGGATTCCCAGCTACTCGACTCGGCTTTGGCTCTGATCTGACTCTGGCTCTTCCTTCTGGTACTTCTGCTTCGGACTGGTACTGACCTCTTTGCGTTCCTCAGACTCCATGTGTGATTTTCCCCTTGGTACTACGCTACTTAAATCCTTTAAAAAGTAAACCGGTCTTTTTAACCATAGCAACCAGTTAAAGCTCTGCTTTTATTTCCTAGCACGCTCTTGAAAAGTGAAAGTTGTGCTGTGATTGGCTGCTATGTGTAACAAAGACAGTTTTGTAAGTCTGGCTCTATCCATACATTTCTGCCTTTAAAGGCCCCTTCACATTTAGCGCTGCTGCAGCGATACCGACAACGATCCGGATCGCTGCAGCGTCGCTGTTTGGTCGCTGGAGAGCTGTCACACAGACCGCTCTCCAGCGACCAACGATGCCGGTAACCAGGGTAAACATCGGGTAACTAAGCGCAGGGCCGCGCTTAGTAACCCGATGTTTACCCTGGTTACCATCCTAAAAGTAAAAAAAAACAAACACTACATACTTACCTACAGCCGTCTGTCCTCCAGCGCTGCGCTCTGCTTCTCTGCTCTCCTCCTGTACTGGCTGTGAGCCGGAAAGCACAGCGGTGACGTCACCGCTCTGCTTTCCGGCTCACAGCCAGTACAGGAGGAGAGCAGAGAAGCAGAGCGCAGCACTGGAGGACAGACAGCGGTAGGTAAGTATCTAGTGTTTGTTTTTTTTTACTTTTAGCATGGTAACCAGGGTAAACATCGGGTTACTAAGCGCGGCCCTGCGCTTAGTTACCCGATGTTTACCCTGGTTACCAGTGAAGACATCGCTGGATCGGTGTCACACACGCCGATCCAGCGATGTCTCCAGGGAGTCCAGCGACGAAATAAAGTTCTGGACTTTATTCAGCGACCAACGATCTCCCAGCAGGGGCCTGATCGTTGGTCGCTGTCACACAGAACGATTTCATTAACGATATCGTTGCTACGTCACAAATAGCAACGATATCGTTAACAATATCGTTATGTGTGAAGGTACCTTAAGACTCTGATGGCTGTCCTTGGAAACAGACAGCAACGTAGCAACGCCTTGCTGTCAGTCACATGATTAAATGATTAATTACGGTTATTTAACCTCCCATAATGCGTTCTTCTTAATATCTTCTTCATTTAGCGCTATACGGGAATGTAGAATATTGACATATTTCGCTATCTGAAGCCTCATACAGCCTCCATTACAACAAGATACTACAAATAGTTTTTCACATTTTTTTATATATATTTTTTTACAGCTCTACATTGCACTTATATTGTAATGTGTGGCCTTAGAATTAGTCAAATCAGAACTAATTGACCTGAGCATCGCCAGCTTAGTAATTGTTGATTCCATCTGGGTCATTTATTATCCTATGAGAGGATTATGGACATCCAAAACAGGTTGGGTTTTTCGCTTAATGTGCTGTTAAAACAAGGAATTTTTGCAGCTCCTTTGGACCTTTCACTTTCACCTCGACATGTGTCAATTTTGGCTCGACATGAACATTATAAGTAAAGCAATGATCATTACATGCCAGCCTCGGTTATAACAACTGGTGATATTTAACCAAGGCGGCACATGATGGTCCTGTACACACTTACGTGTAGTTTTATAGCTTTGTTGGGGAACTGGGTTGGTTGCCCTGGGTGCAAAATTCTTAAAGGTGTAACATTTAAAAGGAAACCAAAGTTGCAGGGCAACAGATATGACCCAAGTGCCCCAGATCTCTAGGCAAGTGCCATTTTGAACTGTATCAAACTCAATATGCCCTCCATATAGTTGAATCTTGTAATAAAGCCCCACCACTCTATGTCCTGTAGGCTGCAATCTGCTGTAACTCAGCAGGCTACAAGAAACCAGCTTCTTACTTTAGAGGGTTTCAGGGGCATCATTACTTTCTAAAAAGTGCGCTCAGGGTACATTATTTATTTATTTTAAGAGTGCACTATCACAGAGGTACAATACTGACTTGCTCTGGGTGCTGTCAACCCAAGCTATGCAACAGAACACATCGACAGTGAAAAAAAAAATGAACACATTTCACGGTGTCAGTATACACCAAAAATATTATCACAGCATGCTCAGCCTATACCATTGACATGTCCATTTCAATCAACTATGGGCATTCAGTTTTTCAATTTAATTATAAGAGTTGATCCGGATCAGATTTCCAAACATATTATGGAAGCATGGTGACTCCGTGCTTAGCACTTTTGCTGCACAGCTCTTGGGTCCAGGGTTCAAATCTCGCCAAGGACAACATCCGCAAGGAGTCTGTATGTTCTCCATGTGTTTGCGTGGATTTCTTCATGTTTCTTCTCAAACTGAAAAGATATACTGATAGGGAACTTAGATCCCAGTGACAGTGAAGATAATATCTGTAAAGTACTTTAGAATATGATGGTGTTAAATAAGCAATGCATAATAATGACATATACTATACAGACAAAAGTATTGTGCCCATTACACATACTAGATCTTTTATACCATCCAATTAGGAATCCATAGATATTAATACATACTTGGCTTCTACTTTGCATCTACAGTTTAACAGCTTCAATTTTCGGGGAAGACTTTCTACAAGATTTTGAACATCTCTGTGGGAATTTTCATTCATCCTGAGAAGCATTTGTGAGTTGTGATGTTGGCCAAGAGGTCTTCGTTCACACTTTCCATTCTAGTTCATGTTGGATGAAGTTGAAGTCAGGACTCTGTTCAACTGCTCATGTTCTTCCACACCAAATTCACCCAACCATGCATGGGCGGACATACCGCCGGTTCAACCGGTGCAGCTGCACCGGGGCCCGGAGGCTCTGGGGGGCCCCTGCAGGGCGGCCAGGGACGCTGCTACCATTAGGCGATTTGACTATTTGAGCCCTTTGGCTCAGGCGGGAGAAGAGAGAGGGCGGCAGACTACTGGATTTGCGCTGCTAGGTTTTTTTTTTTTATAAAACTCCGGGGTCAAGTGCCCGCCCCCCCTCCTGCCCGCCCCCCCCTCCTCCCTCCCTCCTGCCCGCCCCCCCCTCCTCCCTCCCTCCTGCCCGCCCCCCCCCCTCCTCCCTCCCTCCTTTCCGCCCCCCCTCCCTGAAGACGTAATACTCACCTTCCTCCAGCGGTGGCTGCAACTGCGTCTCAGCGCCGGCGGCGCGTCCTGTCTTCAGCGGTCACATGGTACCGCTCATTTAGTAACATAGTAACATAGTAACATAGTTAGTAAGGCCGGAAAAAGACATTTGTCCATCCAGTTCAGCCTATATTCCATCATAATAAATCCCCAGATCTACGTCCTTCTACAGAACCTAATAATTGTATGATACAATATTGTTCTGCTCCAGGAAGACATCCAGGCCTCTCTTGAACCCCTCGACTGAGTTCGCCATCACCACCTCCTCAGGCAAGCAATTCCAGATTCTCACTGCCCTAACAGTAAAGAATCCTCTTCTATGTTGGTGGAAAAACCTTCTCTCCTCCAGATGCAAAGAATGCCCCCTTGTGCCCGTCACCTTCCTTGGTATAAACAGATCCTCAGCGAGATATTTGTATTGTCCCCTTATATACTTATACATGGTTATTAGATCGCCCCTCAGTCGTCTTTTTTCTAGACTAAATAATCCTAATTTCGCTAATCTATCTGGGTATTGTAGTTCTCCCATCCCCTTTATTAATTTTGTTGCCCTCCTTTGTACTCTCTCTAGTTCCATTATATCCTTCCTGAGCACCGGTGCCCAAAACTGGACACAGTACTCCATGTGCGGTCTAACTAGGGATTTGTACAGAGGCAGTATAATGCTCTCATCATGTGTATCCAGACCTCTTTTAATGCACCCCATGATCCTGTTTGCCTATTCATGACCTTAATTAGCGCTATCATGTGACCGCTGAAGACAGGAAGGAAGACGCTGCAGAAGAGATGCCAGGAAGTTCTGTTCTGTGCCGCGCGGTGACAGGTGAGTATGACAGGGAAAAAGGATGGGGAGCCATGCACACAGGGAAAAGGATGGGGAGCCATGCACACAGGGGAGAAGGATGGGGGAGCCATGCACACATAGCAGAAGGATGGGGGAGGCATGCACGCAGGGTGGGAGGATAGGGGAGGCATGCACGCAGGGGAGAAGGATGGGGGAGCCGTGAACGCAAGGGAGAAGGATGGGGAGCCGTGAACGCAGGGAAGAAGGATGGGGGAGCCGTGAACGCAGGGGAGAAGGATGGGGGAGCCGTGAACGCAGGGGAGAAGGATGGGGGAGCCGTGAACGCAGGGGAGAAGGATGGGGGAGCCCAGCACGCAGGGGAGAAGGATGGGGGAGCCATGCACGCAGGGTGGGAGGATAGGGGAGGCATGCACGCAGGGGAGAAGGATGGGGGAGCCGTGAACGCAGGGGAGAAGGATGGGGGAGCCGTGAACGCAGGGGAGAAGGATGGGGGAGCCGTGAACGCAGGGGAGAAGGATGGGGGAGCCGTGAACGCAGGGGAGAAGGATGGGGGAGCCGTGAACGCAGGGCAGAAGGATGGGGGAGCCCAGCATGCAGGGGAGAAGGATGGGGGAGCCCAGCACGCAGGGGAGAAGGATGGGGGAGCCGTGAACGCAGGGGAGAAGGATGGGGGAGCCCAGCACGCAGGGGAGAAGGATTGGGGAGCCGTGAACGCAGGGGAGAAGGATGGGGGAGCCGTGAACGCAGGGGAGAAGGATGGGAGAGCCCAGCACGCAGGGGAGAAGGATGGGGGAGCCGTGATCGCAGGGGAGAAGGATGGGGGAGCCCAGCACGCAGGGGAGAAGGATGGGGGAGCCGTGAACGCAGGGGAGAAGGATGGGGGAGCCGTGAACGCAGGGGAGAAGGAATTACGGGAGCCGTGAACGCAGGGGAGAAGGATGGGGGAGCCATGCACACAGGGTGGGAGGATGGAGTATAAATATGGAGTATAAATACTAGGCCCTATAGGGGGGACACAGTGTGTTAGGAGTCGAGTTTCCTCTGCTGCACAGGGGGAATCTCGATCCGTGTCTGCTGCGGTCTCCCATGCTGCTTCGGCCGCAGTGGGCTCTGCTCAGCAGAGGCGTCGCTCCCAGCGTCTCGCTGGGACTGATTCTGTGCAAAGGGTTACTGCTGCCTTTTCCGGCTCTCCTGTTGTACCCTGCACTGATCTGCGGCGAGCGGGCTTCCCTGGGACTAAGTCCTTATTTGCACACACTGAGCATGCCCAGGGCAAGATCTCCCGTTGGAGATCGAGGGTCACATGCTCAGGTACTGCAGCACATCCCATTGGTCCTTTTGGCAGGTCCTGAAAGGGCAAAACTTCTGTAGCTGTTTCCTGTGCTGCAACTATATAAACTGCGCATGACCGCACGGCCATGCGCTAGTATTGTCTTGATAATATGTGTGTGTGTTGTGAGTGAGAGTCGCTCTTTAAAATACCCTCCCTATTGGATGACTGTTCGCGGAAGGTGTATGTTTGCTATCTAGCGCCCGACTTATCCAACAGCACGTTACACACATAACAGCGTCTAGTTGCTGTGACCGCCTGTACGGCGCCGTGCGCTTCCTCTGCGCTTTCCTTACCCAAGCCTGGGTGGTTAGTGGCGTCCGTCAGTGCGGCACTGCATGCACTCTCGTGCCTTTATATACTATTTTTATAGTTTCCTTACACACCCAGTTGCGGTGTTGTGCCAGCAAGTGGTCTAATCGGACTTCAATCCTGTGTTGGGGTTGTGTTCGCTGACATCTTGCTCGCGTTCTATGTGCGGTACCGCGGTCCTGTAACTCAACAGGATCGCTTCCTTCACGCAGGGTGAAGTTAACCCGTGCGTGTATACTTATAGTACCGCCATATAGTCCGTCTTACTAGCAGCAGGGTTTTTACCTGCACGGTGGACCTCGGACTGCGAACGCACCTAGTTTCATATCTTCTATACTTGGTGCGTTCCGCCAGTCCTTAACACAGTGTGAGAGGACAGTGTGAATAGGGGGCCGGTATAGAAAGGAGAGGTCAGTGTGAAGAGTATGTACCATAAGAGGGACAGTGTGGGGGTCATATTTTGTGCAGACAATATAGTGAGGGGCAATTTTTTATTCCGGAGCATTATAATGACACTTGTATCTTTAAGGGCGTCATGTGGAGACTTTCTGCAAAAGAGCGGAAAAGATGGAAGTCTGCAGAGACGCTGTGGCTGAGAAAACTCATCAAGGGGTCTGGACAAGATGAAGAAAAGAAGAACGGCTCCAGAGTCAACGCCATCTATAAGGTACCTGGATGTAAATGTTATTTGTGATACTAACTAATTCTCATGTTTTTATTTATGTTAGGAGATTTAAAGGGGATGTCCAGGTTTGTAATGAGTCTGCAGTCATTCTTTGTGACTGCAGACTTCTGACTTCTCACAGTGCGCACTCCACGCTGTCAGGATTCTCTTGTGCTGGTGATTTACATACATGCGGTCATGTGCTGACTAGACATGTGTAGCCTCCGTCATTGAAAATGAACTAAGCGAGGCCGGGCATGTCTAGGCGTAATGTGGTCAGAAGAAAACAAATCACATGCTTGTGCTGACATGACTGTCCACCGGCAAGGGAGAATCCTAGTAGTGTGCAGTGCATGCGTTGTGAGAATTCAGAAGCTGCGATGTCAGGATTCAGCTCTGCAGGTTCCAGTAGTCGTCACATGGACACTTCACTCATATGTGATTTTCCTACTCATGGTCCTGTGACATCGAGCTTCTCTTCTGCATCTCTCAGTTTATCACTGAACATTGAGAGCATTAGGGAGAGGAGCTCGTGGGCACATGACTGAGTGTGCAAATCGCATATGTCCTTGGCGGAGGGGGGGCACCAAAATGAATTCTTGTCCCTGGTGCCAGAAACCCTAGATACACCTCTGCTGGTATGCTACTGCGAGCGGCGATTACCGGGTCCGGTGGAGGGATGTGTGTGCACAGGCAGTGAGGCAGGGACTGTGGGGGGGGGCCATTTTTCCGTTCGCCTCAGGCAGCAGAGAGGCTAGGTTCACCCCTCAGGGCGGCTAATATAGAAGGCAATATGGCCAGTCTATCAGGCTCCGGGGGCCCCCTGGCCAGATTGCCCTCATATGCGGCAGGCAGGGAGCAATCCCTGCAGCTCCGCTGCCTGCAAGAGAAAATGGCAACGGATCTGCAGGGAATGGATGCTTCCTGCTTCCTTTCTCACACAGACAGCAGCGGCTCAGCTGAATGACATCATCATTCCGCGCTGCGGCTGTGCGAGACAGGAAGCTGCCGGCGTGCAGCTTCAGGATAGTATCTGTGCGCAGAGGTGAGACATCTCCTGTCTTCTTCACGGCTGCTCCTCCTCCCGGCTTGTCCTGTCTGGCACCTTCTCCCTGCACACACTTCCAGCCTGTGCAGAATGGCGTCTGCACACTCATGCCTGGAACGAAGCTGCAGCTGTGTGCAGGACCTCAATCACCCCCTGAACAGGAGGTAAAGAACGGTCTGAATGTGACGGATTGTTTAGAGAGTTAAGAGAGGAGGCAGGTGCTGCAGTCAGAGACTAGAAGCAGAGATTTACTGACTGTGACCCCCGGAGCTTTGTGTTCTCTGGTCAGTGCAGGATTTTCATCCACACACAGCAGGGACCAGAGAGCTCAGAACTTGGGAACACAGTCACTAAATCACTGGGTCTATTCTCTGACGGGACTCCAGTCATCACTGCAGCATCAGATCCAGGCTGGGACTGACCCCTGAGCCCATCCCCCAGTGAAGACTTTTTCACATATACTGTATCTGTTGCATTAAACACACAGGTACAATACATAGACACATATAAGGGTATGTTTCCACTGTCAGAAAACTCTGCGGATTGGACGCTGTGTACATCCGCAGCATCCAGTCCGCAGCGTCCTGATGTTACAGCATAGTGCATGAGATTTCAAGGAATCCAATGTCCACTATGTATGCAGCGGCACCCGCAGCTTCCCTGCAGAGACGGACATGCGGCACATCTTTCTTGACCGTAGCATGTCTATTTATCTTGCAGAGACGCTCAGTCTCCACAAGATAAATATCACAGTCCAATGTATAGGATGCGGTGATTCCGCATGTGTTCAATGAACACATGCGGAAGCATCACTCGTACAAAAGCCGGAAGCGCTTTGGACCGAGCGGACATGTGCTGCATCCAAAGCGCTGCCGATTCCTGACCGTGGAACTATACTCTTATACATTAATGTATTCTATGTCACATATGCAGTAGACACAGGTGTTTATTATACATGGGCATATTCTACAGATATATATATATATATATATATATATATAGCTTTGTCGCCTTTAAATAAGGGGGGGCCCAGACACATTTCCTGCACAGGGGCCCCAAGCTGTCTGTGTCCGCCCCTGCAACCATGCCTTTATGGATCTTGATTTGTACACTGGGACACAATCATGGAGAACAGAAAGGGGCCTTCCTCAAATGATTCCAACAAAGTTGAAAGCTACAATTGTCCAAAATGTCTTGACATGCCAAAGCATTAAAGAAGACCCATCAGCAAGATCTTTGACCCCTATCTAAAAGTATGAGTGTAAAGCCTCTTTTATTACATTCAGACGCTGCTAGTAGAATTTCACTGGGGCATTTTTGAGAAATCTATTCTTGAATATTTATGCTCAAGTACAGCCTGCCCAGCAGTTCACTCCTCAGTTCTGCTATACTCCGCCGTCCTCTTCTGGCCTCTAGTCATTGATTGACAGATCAGTCTTCCTTCAGTGACCTGTCTCCCCTGCGCAAGTGCCATCATTGCATGAGTTTGTTTAATCAGAAAGTGCAGTGCCTGTGCCATGAGCTACTGATGATGTTGTGAGATCAATGTATTTCTCCTGCAAGATCATTAGGAGCTCACTGCGTAGGCGCCATCTTTGCAATGAACTTGCGCATTGACGACACCTGTGCAGTGAGCTCCTAATGATGTTGCGGGAGCCGGTACAAGTCATCAGGAGCTCACAATGAACTGGAACTAAAGGGTCTTGGGTAATCCCTGAAAAACATCACATAGCATTAGCTCTATTCCACCAAGCTTTACAGTTGGCACAATGCAGTCAGGCAGTTACCGTTCTACTGGCATTCCCCAAACCCAGGCTCATCTATCAGATGCCAGATAGAGAAGTGTGATTTGTTACTGCACAGAACATCCTTTCTATGCTTTTAGCAATTCTGTCCAGCGGTGATTTCGGTGCATAGGGGACAAACTGTATATGGGGTCTTCTCCTCCCTGTCTGTGATCCCAGGCCCCTCAACCTGCCTCCTGTCGGTGAATCACCTGCCTCCTATGTTTGACATCTCAGCAGTGTCCTGTCATTCAAAGACAGGAGGCAGGCGGAAGGGTCAGGGATCACAGGCAGGGAGGAGAAGACCCAGTGCACAGACCGGTCCCTGTGCACCAAAATCTAATTATCAGAAAACATCAAATGGTGAATAAAAAAGAACCACACAGCCGATTTCTTCACCAAAGGTATCGGTGGAATCAGTATTACAGCGCCATTACAGACATGCCTTTACATTACAAAATGGTACTGACAAGTCCACTTTAACACAGCTGTAGATGATACAAATCTGCTTGCAGCCACCACTAGAGCAAGCTTATGTAGTGAGCAGAATTAACCTGTAATCGTGTCAATACCTTGTGGTAACAAGTAGAAAGAAGTTTATAATTTTACTATTGACGGAAATCAGAGGATCCGTAAAAAAAGATGTAACCTCTGTCTCACACATATATTCAGATTTTAGGAGAAGGGTTATAGGTTCCTCTAAAGTTCTATATGACCCATAGGAACACCTCAACCTGTGGCACTTACCTTTTTTTAATACACAAATTTCACGTTGAGAAAATATCTTTAACAGCACCAATGACGTCCTCTACTACTATTGGTGCATTCCAGACCACTACTTCTTGGTAAAAACCCCAGCAAAAATGTACATATGAAGTCCTATTCACTGCTATGTTACATATTGACGTGGGTGCAGCCATTGTGGCAACCATGACTGAGTGCCAGGTGGGTACCAATAAGTTGCTTTGCCTAGGTCGGGTCTTAATGTTCTGGGATAGGGAAGTGAATTAAACCTTTGCATCGGGTGAAAGAACGCCTAGCTACAGCTCTGCATCCAGCACGTCCTCCCGTGTCCTTGAAAGGTCTCCTTCCCATTAAAATGTCATTGATACCATAAATGGCACTTGATAAATAGTGGGGTATGCTATACATTTTGTAACAGGGTTGAATGACTTAAAGTTAACAATTGGTAATCTCTCCAACACTATGAACTTACCCTTTTACACTCATTTTAGTTGAATATCCAGTTTTTCATAGACTGATTAATATACACAAATTCATTTATGCAAGACAAGTTTATAATTACCAATCTGCCCTCCTCCCCTGTACAAAATACAGCGTAATAGCCACAAACAATATTTAACCTAAACTATCACAAGACCATAAAGTTAATTTTAAACTAAAATGTTCTTACATTTTATGCTTTTACTGGTGTACATCATGTTAGTGTGTCTAGTTTGTGATATCAGTTCCTCGCCACTTTATGTAGCTCTGTTGACAGATGGAGAATAGCAATATTCTTGTTTTCATCTTTTACAGCCTTGATACCTGTCATAGCTCTGAGATAACTACATAAGAGGTAAAAATACATCAATTCGTCATCAACTCTCCTAAGAGTTTATTACAATGTATTAGAGCTAGAAATGAGCAAACTTATTCAAATGAAATTAAATTCTAATAAAAATAAAATGGGTTGGCGCAAGATAATCCTAAACACAGGTATTTGCTGCAACATGAAGGACAATACCACAAGATTGTCAGCTCAAAACAAAATTAATCAACTGCGTAGTGTGCGCAAAAATACCTTGTGAAAGAAGAGGACAAAATTTATTATACGTAGATATCACAATTAAAACCAACCAGTGAATTTATTATTCATTGGTTGGTTTTAATTGTGATATCTATAATAAATTTTGTCCTCTTCTTTCACAAGGTATTGCGCACACTACGCAGTTGATTAATTTTGGAATTAAATTCTACTCTAATTTTACAAAAAATTGTATTGCCCAGAATACAGGTTTTTTTTTTTTTTAAACTGCTCAGTGCAAATTCAGCAAAATGTTGGCAAGCTACAGACGCTAATTTGCTGAACCGTAAAAGGCTGGCAAAGGTTAAAAAAATATTTAGTGGCACTCACTTCACTGATCACCTGTCCCACCACCCCCGCAGTCTGGTATCCTGTCTTTCTCGCCTCTTCTTTTCACCTTTACCCATCGCGCAACTTCTGACAACGACTAGGCCAGAAATATCACTCTCAGCATGCCGTATCTTTGCGGCACACATCACAAATCCACAACGTTACAACTTGCATCGCCAAAGCCTAGTTAATGTCTCTGGCAATGCATGTCATGATGTTATGCGACAAGATGGCATAGCACACAGTGATGTCAGAGGCCTAGTCAAAAGTTGGAACAGGCTTGTGAGAATGCACGTATGAGGAAAGGCGAAAGGAAGAGGTGCAGAGGACTGGAAGGCAGGCTGGAGGGGGCAGAACAGGTAAGCGGTAAGATACTAATTATTTTTTACATCCTAAGTTTATTAGGCTCTGAGGTCTACATACCCCAGAGCATAATAAAGGGCATTCAATTTGCAAATTGCGTGATTTGTCAAATTTGAATCTCTGCAGATTCAATAATTTCTAGTTAGAACAGGTGAAATGTATCATCCTGGATTTTACACTGTTTAACTCACAGAAGATGACACATACTGATTACCTTTGTAGCAAACCCTCATCTGTAGATATATTAGGTTGGTACCAGTTTGGAGTCAAATTGAGGATAGCATGGCAAGAAAATGACAAGTCTGCAACAGAGATGTATCTAGAAAGGGCAACTAGAAGCTATGCCCTGGGTACTTGATGCCAGAGGGGGCATTGTGAAACCACATTGCTCTAGCCAGTGCAATAAGGTACAGGGCCCGGGCAACAAACTAAAGCTTTGCTCCAGGTAATAAAAAGGAAAGCTATGTTTTTGGTCATCAAATAAAGACACTCAGAATCAAAACATGCTACGGTAAACATTGAATATATGAATCATGAACTGGATTGCAGCTATATAGGCTATACTTTTACATTTGAGGTAGTTAGTACACATTTTGATCAAATAGTGTGAGCCCATTTGCCAGGAACAAGTCACGACTTGAGATACAGTGAGCAGAGAGCTTCTCTGTGTTCAGAAACGCTCTCTGCTCACAATCAAAGAGGATGCATTGCAGGCGGAGCACGGCGAGATGGAGCAAGGAACCATACAGGGTGATTACACACAGCCCAGCCTCATCTCATCCCAACGTGGTTTGGGTGACAATGAGGAAGAGGAGGAAGAACAGGAGCTAGTTTCATGCGCTATAGACGTTACTACCTGCACAACTGTCATACTGTCTGTTCAGCGTGGATGGCCTGAGGACAGGGAGGAGGAGGAGAGCATGGTCAGTTGTCCTCTTGGTGAGGACACGGATGTCTTGCCTTTTAACAGTCTGGCACGCATGGCTGAGTTTATGTTACGCTGCCTTTCCCGTGAACCTCACGTTCTCAAAGTTTTGGGTAACAGTCTGTTAGGGGTCGAGTTCCCGCCTCTGCACAGGGGGAATCTCGGGCCATCTCTGCTGCGGTCTCCCATTCTTCTCCTGCCGCAGTGGAGCCTGCTCAGCAGAGACGTCAGTCCCAGCGTCTCACTCAGTCTGACTCTGTACAAAGAGTTACTGCTGCTTTTCCTGCTTCTGCCATTGAAGTCAGTGCTGGGCAGCGGCGAGCAGACACTTCTGGGACTAAGTCCTGCTTTTCTCATTCTGAGCATGCCCAGAGTAAGATCTCTCAGTGGAGATCAAGGGTCACATGTTCAGATACTGCAGCTAAAGCCATTGGTCCTTCAGGAAGGTCCTGTAGGTGCTCAGGCTTTGTGGCAGCCTCTCATTGGTCCTTCTAGGAAGGTCCTGTATGTGCTGCAACTATTTAAGGCTCGCATGGCCGCATGGCCATGCGCTAGTATCTTTCTATGTTATGTGCTTTGCGCCAGTGTGGTCATGTAAGTTTGTGTTCAGGGACCCGGCTGAAATAAGCCCCTAGAATGCTGCCACCTCCGGTGAGGAGATTGTGTGTGTATGTATTCAGGGACCTGGCTGAAATAAGCCCCTAGAATGCTGGCACTTACGGCGAGGAGTTTTGTGTGCATGCATGACCACTGACTGCTCTCAGTTTTGTAGTTAACCTGTGCCTCTGTGAAGTCTAACAGGGCACAGTGCTTTGATTTCACGGCTACTCTGTGAAATAACAGAGTTAGCTCATACCGCCATATAATTCCGCCGTTTGCTAACAGCAGGTTCTCCTGCATAGTGGCCCCCGTGCTGCGAACGCATCAATTACAATAAAACATCTATATTTACTCGGTGCGTTCCGCTAGCCCTAACACAGTCATTACTGGTTTGTGACATTTCTAGACCCACGCAACAAGCAGAACTTTCTATCTTATTCCCAAGGCGAACAGGTCTACTAAAATGGGGCAGTACCAGAAGGCCCTTGTTGTGGAATTATTACAAAAATTCCCATCTGAAAACGCTGGCGGCAGAGGTCACAGTTTGTTGGACAACTAAGGAGTACAGGCGATAGAGACACAGTTCAAACCCAGCAGAGGCAGTGGAATACTGTCAAAGTTCTGGGAGAGTTTTCTCAGACCCTCCCATCGCACAGGTCCTGAGGTGCGGGGTACTCTCACAAGGAGTGCAAAGTTTGGGAAGATGCTGAGGGAGTATCTTGCTGACCGTACCAACATCCTACGTGATTCCTCTGTGCCTTATAATTATTGGGTATCCAAGCTGGACACGTGGCATGAACTGACTCTCTACGCCTTGGAGGTCCTGTCCTGCCCTGCCGCTAGCATTTTGTCAGAGCGTTTTTTTTAGTGCTGCTGGTTGAATTATAACTGATAAGTGCATCTGCCTGTCAACTGAAAATGCTGACAGGCTGACTTATAAAAATGAACAAGGCATAGATTGAGCCAGACTTCTCAACATCACTGAATAATAGCTGTGTAACATAAACTCAAATCCAGTGTCTTGTTTTGGGAGGTCTATTCCCATGCACCTCTTCACACCCACACATGGGTATATGCTTCCTGATTTTGGCTATTTGCTGTTGTCCTCCTGCTTCTCCTCATCTTCATACTCCACCATCATATCACCAGGGTGACCGTGGTCCGTGATGCAACACCAACATAAAATTGTTATACAGTATGTTCATGTATACCCCCATGGGTAAATGTTTATCAGCCCATACACTTAGTGATTGGGCGTCACAAGTATAGGAGACCCGCTCCTTTCTAATGAGAACATTTTTTTTTGAGGCCCTCCTCCACGTCTCTTCCAAGGGGCATTGGAGTACCTCCAAATTTTTGGCAGCCATTGCTTCACTGCATAGGCAAACACTATGGGAGACCCACTTCCTAATAATAGGAACATTTTTTTCATGAGACCCTCCTCTACATCTCTTCCAAGGAGCATTGGAGTAGGTCAAAATTATTGGCAGCCCTTGCATTCACTGCATAGGCAAACAGTATGGGAGACCCACTTCCTAATAATGGGAACATTGTTTTCAGGAGGCCCTGCTGTACGTCACTTCAAAGGGGTATTGGGGTGCATCCAAATTTTGGGCAGCCCTGCCACTCACTGCATACGCAACAACAGTATAGGAGACACACTGTTTAATAATGGGAACAACAAAGCATAGCCGGCTGATGGCTCTCTAAGAATAGTGAGGGCAGACTGCTGGCCCTTTAAGAATAGTAAAGGCGCCTGATGACCCTATAAAAATAGGCTTTGTGACTTTCAGAGTCCCTCTTTGATAAATGAAACAGGATGTGTCTGACGATGTGTCACACACCACATGGCCAGATAAGGTTGTAACATGCTAAAATGACATTTCCCAGTGAATACTTTTGTCTTGGTTGAAAGCAATGCTAAAGTTCAAAAACGCATCAAAAACATTATGTGTGAACATAGCCCAAGGTGTGGAGGAGCATTTTTGTTTTTGGTTATTTATTTTGCCTTGTATACAAGTTATTACCCTGGAAAGGATGTTCCTTAACATATTTCCCAGGAAAATCCACTTTGGTTTCATTTTTGTATGTTTTATTGTAAGTCAGTGAAAGTGGCATAAGACTCTGACAACATTGTTCACAGCAGTGACCTGGGAGTCAGAAATGCTTCCAGGGGTCTTTCCCATGCTGTTCCCATGTCATTTGAGCACTGCTCCCATCGATTTCCACAATTTCTAGTCCCTCTGCAGACCGCCGTGTGGGGCGCCGGAAAAATGCTCGAGTTTCCCATAGACTTACATTGGGCTTGTTGCTCGGGTCGAGCACCCGATCATCCCAAATTGGGAGACCATTTGGCTGCAATATGCATGAATGTCCTACAGTTATCGCTGTATCTGGGGCCTTATTTCTACTGCTTTTTGAGGCCTTGTGGCAATACTTTTATTTGCACCCAATTGTTGGCATTGTAAAGGCAGCTAAGTGTCTAATTAAAGAAAAACAATATGTCGTAATGAATCTACCATGTTACTTGTGAGGTTTCTGTGACTTAAGATCCCTAAGGTCAAGTTCAGTAATGATACAGTGTCTTACATCTGCAGAGATATTTTGCATTTTA
The DNA here is from genome assembly GCF_032444005.1 of Ranitomeya imitator. Taxonomy (NCBI): domain Eukaryota; kingdom Metazoa; phylum Chordata; class Amphibia; order Anura; family Dendrobatidae; genus Ranitomeya; species Ranitomeya imitator. The sequence goes on from NC_091283.1 coordinate 472,648,392, forward strand.
ATGAGTTCAAAGATACTTATTGCACTAAAGGATGTCTCATTAGTGACAATAATAATTACAAGGATTATGTTAAAGTTTAAATTCTTCAAGGTGTCCTGTGACCAGACAGTGGAAAATTCCATCAGCTCTCTAGTTGGAGGAGATGGACGATTATACTCTAATGGATATTCCCCAACACCTTATAAAACACCATGCTGAGCAAATTTTACATAAATTGCAGTTATCCCAGAGGTTACACTGTATACTGGTACAGGGTATGAGATGATTGTATGGGGTCAGTCACAGCTTTATTTGTCTTAACATATTTATAAAAGTCAAACTCTTATCTTTTTTTAATTTGGGCAAAAAGCAAGGCAAAGGAGCAGTATGCCAACCGCCAGACTCCCAGTGGGCAAATTGGCCTCCGTAGCTATCATCATCTTAACTGTTATCTGACTGCCATGGAGGAGAAAGTCTATCCCTGCAATAGTCTCCGACACTAACCCAACAAATACAGTGACTTGAAAAATTATTCATATCTTGTGAACTTTTCTACATTTTTTTTTCACGTTACACCTACAAACGTAAATGTAATTTATTGGGATTTATATGATATACTAACACAATATGGCAAGTATGTATGAAGTGTAAAAGATAAAATACATGGTTTTCTAATTATTTTAAAAATATAAATCTGAAAATTGTGACGTGCATTTGTATTCAGCACCCAGAGTCAATACTTTGTGGCACCACCTTTCACTGCAATTAATGCTGCAAGTCTTTTGTGGTCTGTCTCTACCAGCTTTGTACATCTGGAGGCTGAAAGTTTTGCCCATTCTTCTTTGCACACTTGCTCTAGCTCAGTGAGATTGGATGGAGATGTCTGTGAACAGCAATTTTCATGTCTGGTGACAGATTCTCAATTGGATTTAGGTCTAGACTGTGACTGGGTCAGTCATACATATGAATCTGCTTTGATCTAAACCATCCTATTGTAGCTGTGGCGGTATGTTTAGGGTCATTGCCCTGCTAGAAGGTGAACCTACATCCTAGTTTCAAGTCTTTTGCCGCCTCTAACAGGTTTTCCTCCAGGATTGTCCTGTATTTAGATACATCCATAATCCCACCAATTCTCACCAGCTTCACTTTCTATGCAGAAAAAAGCACCCCACAGTATGATGCTGCCACCATCATATCTGACAGTGGGGATGGTGTTTTCAGTGTGATGTGCAGTGTTAGTTTTCTGCCACACATAGCATTATGCATTTTATCCCCAAAAGTTGTACTATGGTCTCATCTGACCAAAGCACCTTTTTCCACATGCTAGCTGTATTCACTACATGTCTTTTTGCAAGCTGCAAATGGGACTTCTTAGGGCTTGCTTTCAAAAATATCTTTCTTCCTGCCACTATTCCATAATGGCCAGATTTGTGGAGTATAAGACTAATAGTTGTCCTGTAGATAGATTCTCCCACCTGAACTGTGGATCTTAACAGCTCTTCCAGAGTGATCATGGGCCTCTTGGCTGCTTCTCTAATTTGTGTTCTCTTTGCTTGGGATGTCAGTTTAGGTGGATGGCCATGTCTTGTTAGGTTTGCAGTTGTGCCATACGCCTTCCATTTTTGGATGATGAATTGAACAGTAGTTTGTGTATACCCTAACCCTGCTTTACTCTTCTCCACAACTTTATTCCTAACTTGACTGGTGTGTTCCTTGATTTTCATGATGCTGTTTGATCCCTAATGTTCTCAAACAAACCTATGATGCCAAAGAATATAGTTATACTGAGAATAAAATACACATAGGTGAGCTCAATTTACTAATTATGTGACTTATGGTCACTCAGGACTTTATGTAGGAATATTATACTATAGGGTCACAATTTTCAGATTTATATTTTTTAAATAATTAGAAAACATTGTATGTCTACTTTGTGTTGGTAGATCACATAAAATTCCAATAAAATATATTTAAGTTTGTAGATGTAACGTGAAAAAATGTGGAAAGGTTTATGGGTTATGGGTACTTTTTGACAGTACTGTAACTTCAAAATTGTAAGATTTTGACTCAAGCCTTCAACCACCCTAAAGACTCCCCCAAAACCTTTCCATACGGCAGCTTATATGTACAGTGATAAATCATTGCTAGATTCCTCTGGCTTCTGAAAACAAGTATAAACGTAGTGTTACCAAAATTTCTTTCCAAACAAATGAGCTAGAATGGAATGTGTAATCTGGATCCTATGCTTCAGAAGCTTAAAGAGTAACTAAACTTTGAACCTGTTTTTTCTAATTTGGCAGGCACTTTAATTGCCTGCAGATCGGTGGGATTCCTAGTGTTGAGAACTCCACTGACCGTTCAGTAGACTTCCGGACAATATACAGCTCAGCAGACAGCAGAGCACAGCTCCTGTGTGAGTGCACGCACACACAGCGGTGTACGGATTCAACAAAACGTTTTGTAGCATATAAGTTCTATTGAACTAATACGCCACACTGGTCTGTTGAGTTGCCCAGTGTTTAGGGGTCTAATGAGCGATTGGTGGTAGTCTCAGGACCCGGACGCCCCCCAATCTGCAAGCAATTTTAGTGCATACCAAAATGTGAAAAAAAAACATGCTCATAGATTCAATGGCCTTTTTTTCCATGGGTGGTTGTAGCGGTATGTGACGTCTTAATGGAACACACATCGGTTCCAGAGCCAGCGCAGAGCTCAGGAGTGGCCTGCTTTGAATCCATGTTGGCAGTTAGCCTCCGTTGTTTGTATGGCTCCATTTATTGTTTTAAAACCAAAGATGTCTGAAAAATGATATATTTCAGTATCAGACAAACTCCTTTAAATTTTTCTTGGCCATAATATTGCAAATGTAAAAATAACAAACACACCAGCGATCACCTTCTGCTGGTCTAGGCTTTGTACATACATCTACAGCACAAGTGACCGTTGAAGTCAACCTACATCAGTACCACCACTGAACCCAGTTAAACAGGATTTAATCCCGAATGGTTTTTTTTCAAACTGTTTCTTCAGAAGTTTATACCTCCCCAGACTCCCGGTTTTAAGTCTTGATTGACATTTCAGAGCAGCAACATTGTTGTGCCACTGTGCACTCTTCATTGATGTTATAAGAGGCAGTTTTACCCCTATATCATCAGAAGAGCTAACAGGCACTCAAGATGATCGGATAGGGAGCTAATAATACACTTCAGAGATTTGGACAACTTCAGAGCAGTGATTACAAGGTCTGCTCAAAAGATTTCATAAGTATTGTGGATGTTACCTTACTGTAGACAATGATCAATAAACAGTAAAATAAAGATCCCGCTGTTTTTGAGAACAGTGAAGATTTTTAACAGGTAAATTGCTCCTTTTTCCAAGTATCCATTTATTAACTGTAACTCCTTAAGGACCGAGTCACTTTGTAGGCTAATGATCGAGCTTCATTTTCCAAATCTGACCAGTGTCACTTTATGAGACATTAACTCTGGAAAGCTTCAATGTATCACAGTGATTCTGTGTGTTTTTCTGTAACATGTTGCACTTCATGCTAAAAAATTTGAAAATTTTGCAAATTTCAGACTTTAAATTTTTATGCCTAAAATAAGATAGTTATACCACACAAAATAGTTAATAAATAACATTTCCCATATATCTACTTTACACCAGCATAATTTTTAAACATATTTTTTTTTGTTAAGAAGAAGGGTTAAAAGTTTGTCAGCAATTTCTAATTTTCCAATAACATTTACCATTTTTTAAGGGACCACATCACATTTGAAGTGACATTAAGGAGCCTATTTGACAGAATATACCCAAAAGTGACACACTCTAAAAATTGCACTGCTCAAAGAGCTAAAAACCACATTCAAAAAGTTCAGGTTCACCTTTCCAACATTTTTACAAAAATGTTACTTTAGCCCCAATTTTTTTTATTTTTACAAGGGAAGCAGGAAAAAATGGACCTCAAAATCTGTTGGAAAATATCTCCTGAGTACGTCAATAAACCGTATGTGGGTGAAAACTTCTGTTTAGGCGCATGGTATGACTCTGAAGGAAGTAGCACCGTTTGACTTTTTGAACACAAAATTTGCTGGAATCAAGAAATGGCGCCATGTAGCATTTGAAGAGCCCCTGATGTGCCTAAACTGTACAAACCCCCCACAAGTGATCCAATTTTGGAAACTAGACCCCTTAAGGAACTTATCTAGAGGTGTAATGAGTAGGGTTGAGCGAAACGGGTCGTTCATTTTCAAAAGTCGCCGACTTTTGGCAAAGTCGGGTTTCATGAAACCCGACCCGACCCCTGTGTGGGGTCGGCCATGCGGTACGCGACTTTGGCGCCAGAGTCGCGTTTCGTACGACGCGCTTGGCGCCATTTTTTCAGCCAATGAAGGAGCGTGGGCAGAGTGATGACATAGGTCTTAGGGGCGTGGACGCCTATCGTCATCTTGTTGCTTGTGCGCAGCAGCGATCTGAAATGTGTAACACCAGCTTTTCTGGAGAGAGAGAGAGAGAGAGAGAAAAAAAATCCCATTGACTTTGCATTGGGTTTCGTGTTTCGGTCGATCCCCGACTTTACGCCATAATCGGCCGATTTCACTCGACCCGACTTTAGAGATAGTCGGGTTTCGCGAAACACGGCTCGACTCTAAAAAGGTCAAGGTCGCTCAACCCTAGTAATGAGTACTTTCAAAACACAGGTCCTTCACAGAATTTTATTATGTTGAGCAATATTTTTCCTGTAATTTTTCATTTTCACAAGGGTAACAGGAGAAAATGGTCCAAACAATTTGTTGTGCAATTTGTCTTGAGTACCCCATATGTTGTGGAAAACAGTTTGGGCACACGGCAGGGATCAGAGGAGAAGGAGCACTTTTTGACTATTGGAGTGCAAAATTGTCTGGAATAGATAGCAGAGCCCCTGATGTGCCTAAACAGTGAAAAACCCCTACAAGTGACCCCATTTTGGAAACTACACCCCTCAAGTAAGTTATGTAGAGATGTGGTGCACATCTTGATATCACAAATGGTTCACAAAATTTTAAAACATTAGACCGTGAAAATTAAAACTAATTTTGTTTCCCTAGAAATGTTTTATGCCCAAATTTTTCATTTTCACAAAGGTAACAGTAGAAAATGGTCCCCAAAGTGTATTGCACGATGTCTCCTGAGTACGACAGTGCCCCATTTGTTGTCAAAAACTACTTTTTAGGCATAGTGCAAAACTCAGAAGGGACGGGGTGCCATATTGGTGTGCAGATATGCCTGGAATGGTTTACGAGTGCCACTGAAACAAGTAATTGGAATGCAACATGCAGACAAGGACAAGGCAGAAGTAACAAACTTAACTATTTATTCCTTGGGTCTGAATAAAGAACAGGGGTGATATTCACAAAGGGTAGTTCAGGGATAACAGGGTAATAACAGAGTATAATATTCAACATACAATAATATCACAGTTGCTATTAACGCACTATATCTCTTGCAGAGGGATTTCACTACGCTAATATATGCAGTGGGTACGGAAAGTATTCAAACCCCTTTACATTTTTCACTCTTTGTTTCATTGCAGCCATTTAGTAAAATCAAAAAAGTTCATTCTTTTCTCATTAATGTACACTTTGCACCCCATCTTGACTGAAAAAAAACATAAATGTAGAAATTGTTGCAAATTTATTAAAAAAAAAAAAACTGAAATATCACATGGTCATAAGTATTCAGACCCTTTGCTCAGACACTCATATTTAAGCCACATGCTGTTCATTTCCTTGTGATCCTCTTTGAGATGGTTCTACTCCTTCATTGGAGTCCAGCTGTGTTTAATTAAACTGATAGGACTTGATTTAGAAAGGCACACACCTGTCTATATCAGACATTAAAGCTCACAGTGCATGTCAGACCAAATGAGAATCATGAGGTCAAAGGAACTGGCCAAGGAGCTCTGAGACAGAATTGTGGCAGTACTCAGGCTTACAAAGAGCTCAGTGACTTCCATAATCCTTAAATGGAAGAAGTTTGGGACCACCAGAAGTCTTCCTAGACCTGGCCGACCAGCCAAACTGAGCAATCGTGGAATAATAGCTTTGGTGAGAGAGGTAAAGAACCCCAAGATCACTGTGGTTAAACTCCAGAGATGCAGTAGGGAGACGAGAGAAAGTTCCACAAAGTCAACTATTACTGCAGTCCTCCACCTGTCGGGCCTTTATGGCAGAGTGGCCCAACGGAAGCCTCTCCGCAGTGCAAGACATATGAAAACCCTCATAGAGTTTGCTAAAAAACACATGAAGGACTCCCAGACTATGAGAAATTAGATTCTCTGGTTTGATGAGAGGAAGATAGATCTGTGGCGCCCCAGGGTCCTGGTCGTCACAGTGGTATTGCTTTCTTCTCGGGGAGAGTGATGCTACGTTTGGAGGCAAGAAAGGATGACTGCATCCAGGTATCACAAACATGCAACACATTTCATACTCCAGGCCACCAGGGAGAGCTTCTGCTCCTATTTATTAGGTCACTCCCTATATGGTAGTCTGTAGGGAAAGAGAGAAAGTTCCAGACAGTAGTCTGAGAAGGACAGAGGGTCCACGGAGCTGTGCATGCCCTCAGAGCTGCAGCTCCCAGAAAGAGACATTGGAAGGCAGAATTGTATTGCAGCGAGCATGAAGGAAGTTGAAGCAAAGGAGAGGATACCAGAAGGGGACCTGCCCCGAACTGGCTTCCTCCTCATGAGGCGCAGAATCCCAGTAGTCGGAACACTGAGGGAGTAAGGACCTCTACGCCTTATTTCAGAGACTGGCAGGACAGCTAATTGCAGGTTACCTGTCTGCATCTACACCCAGGAGGCATGGTGACACCACGTAGAGCCGGGTTATCTAAGAGACCCTACAAACAGGCTCAAGTAACCAGTCATACGGGTTTTGTCCTATCCTATACGTGGGACAGAGAGAGCGAAACATTGCATCTGTGAGACCCTTATGTGAAGCCATAGGCAGTAAGGGACTACACCACTGCAGCGCAAGAGAAGGCTACTGATTTCCACCTGGACAAGGGAACTCTGGACTTGCCTCCAAACCGGTCGGACTCTGCCTGCCCTGTGATCTGGTGCCCTGGACTGTGGATGCTGAAGTCTTCAGTAAAGAGACTGCAACCTTGTGTCCTCGTTCTTCTCTGCGCCTCTCACCATACCACAATCTACACACCGGGAAGCCCTGGGGATACACTTCACCTGTGGGAAGGTATACCATCTAGCTGCCATAACATCACCCCAGCGGACCCCTTAAAGCAGCGTCGGTCACCTTTACCGAATACTACAGGTGGCATCACGAACATAAACATTTTCCCTTTAAAGACCTTTCCCCTTTTACATGGGTGCCCTGGGCCACGGACTGGGTCGCAGCCACCGTGACATCGCCCTGTGAAATAGTAGGACTTGGTACCGAGTATCCCTAGCCCGCGGGGCGACTCAGATCTTTTTGGTGATAATTTTAAGCGGTATGTGTGGAAAAAAAACAGGCAGTGCTCATCACCTGCCTAATACAATCCCAACAGTGAAAAATGGTGGTGGCAGCATCATACTATGGGGGTGTTTTTCAGCTGCATGGATGGGTTGCCATTGAAGGAAATCTGAATGCAGCCAAGTACAGAGATATTCTGGATGAAAACCTCTTCCAGAGTGCTCTGGGCCTCAGACTTGGCCGAAGGTTCACCTTCCAACAAGACAATGACCCTAATCACACGGCTAAAATAACAAAGGAGTGGCTTCAGAACAACTCTGTGACCATTCTTGACTGGCCCAGTCAGAGCCCTGACCTAAACCAATTTGAGCATCTCTGGAGAGACCTGAAAATGGCTGTCCACCAACGTACACCAACCTGACGGAACTGGAGAGGATCTGCAAGGAAGAATGGCAGAGGATCCCCAAATCTAAGTGTGAAAAAGTTGTTGCATCATTCCCAAGAAGACTCATGGCTGTACTAGCTCAAAAGGGTGCTTCTACTCAATACTGAGCAAAGGGTCTGAATACTTATGATCATGTGATATTTCAGTTTCTCTTTTTTAATAAATTTGCAAAAATTTCTACATTTCTGTTTTTTCAGTCAAGATGGGGTGCACTGCAGAACATACATTAATGAGAAAAAAAAATAACTTTTTTGAATTTACCAAATGGCTGCAATGAAACAAAGAGTGAAAAATTTAGAGGGGTCTGAATACTTTCCGTACCCACTGATTATTGTTTCTTATGAGAACAATGTTTACAGTAATAAAGTACACTATAACAATCCCCTTTATATAATAGGCCCTAGCAGGGGTCTCCGGTTCTTCCCAGTAGGCAACGAGTCCTTTTGACAAAGTCTATCAATGCTCTCTGTGCCTCTCACACTCTGGACGGTCCGCATCCTGTCAATTGCACCACCCCTGACAGACCCTGGTACCATACGTCAGTGTCGGAAGTAATGGTCCGGCTTACTAGCGCCTCCCGTTCCCCACTGCTGGAGTCCACCACTGAGCGTAGTCTTCTCACGGATCTTCGGTGCTTGACCAATGGCAGATGTATCTCGTACCCAGTGGGTTGAGGCCTGGGCCTTGGCTCTTGACTGGGTAATTTGAACTCCAGATCTTGACTTGCACAGGTCTGGTTTTCGGACCTTCACCGGCGTAGAATGGACTCCGGAACTCGCTTGGCGTAGATCAGATCTTCAGGCTTTGATCTGCATCATCTGGATTTCGGGACTCATCTGGCACCGCCTGGGTTATGCTTCCAGGCACGCCACAACTCGCTGCCTCGGGTCACTTTTCACGGCCTGACACCCGGCTTCAGTGTCTCTCTTGACACACATCCTGTCTGTTCCTTCACCTGGTGCCAAATCTCCTGTTTTGGCACAGGAAACTTTGTCATCAAGGTCACCTGATCCAGTGCTCTCTTTTGATCCATCCTCTTTCTTCTAGTTCTGCAGCGTTCTGTCTGAGCAGTAGATTGCAGTCTCTAATCACAAATGCTGCACACTGCTGGAGACTCATCTTTCATCGTACACTCTCTTTCACCATGGCACAATGGCAGATCCTCTTACGTGTCAGGACAGCAGTACCTCTGTAAGTGACTCCATGTTATAAACTACACCCCTTAATGAAATCATCTAGGGGTGCAGTGATCATATTGACACCACATGTTTCACAAAATTTTATACCATTGAGCCGTGAAGTAAAACATTTACATTTTTAACACTATAAAGTTGTTTTAGCTCCAGATTTTACATTTTTGCAAGGGGAAATAGGTAGAAATGACCACATAATCTGTTACACAATTTCTATGGGCAATACCCTATATGTGGCTGCACAGTACTGTTTGGCCGCACAGCAAGACTCGAGAGGGAAGGAGTGCTATTTAACTCTTGGATAACAAATTTTCATAGAATAGTTTGCGGACTCCATATACAGAACTTCTAAGTGCCAGAAGAGCAGAATCCCCCTCAATTTACCCCAATTTTGAAAATTACACCCCTCTGGGAATTAATCTACAGGTGTAGTGATGATTCTGACTTCATGGGTGTTTTCAAGAAACTAGCAGCGATGGATAATGCAAAGTGAACATGCAAATATGCCACTGTAGTGCCCAGGACATTGTAGTTCCCATACAATGTACGCAGCTCATGCATCTGGAGACATGCATCCTGTAAATTAAGTGGGCTCTCCTCGCTAAAGTTGTTGCAAAGATGTGGGCGCTAACTGCGGTTTAGGCACACTGTGGGGCTCAGGAAGAAGTGGCATTTGAATTTGGGAGCGCAGATATACCTGGATTTCTTTTGGTGGGAGCCACGTCACTTTTCCAGAGCCTTTTTGATATCAGAAATATACACACCCCTTTCTATATTTCTGTTAACGGATGACAAAACTGAGTGGAAACTTGCTTTTTGTGGGTTGTATAGAAGCTTTTAATGGGAGCATTTTGGATCACATTTATCATGTGCTCTACTCTGAGCACTTACATAGGGACTCTGTCTGCCTTGGGTCCCTGCACCTCTTCCCATGTCATTGACAGCTGTCAGCAGGGAACTGTCACTGTGTGCTTATTTAATAACTATATGGCACTGGTTTTCAGTTATGGTCTGCTACTATAATTGTTGCATCATCCTATCAACAAAACTGAAAAAGGGTTAGAAACGTAGGTTTTTAACATGGTTAATCTTTTTTTTCTCATGGGGAATTGGGGAGAGACAGAGGTATCTTTGCATCAAGTACACATGCATACTTCTTCGGAAGAAGCAATAACATGAAACGCACGTTAGGGGGTTCCCACAATTGGTCCATCGGTACTGAATCTGTGGTATGTCGTTCTAAGGTTTATATGTGTTTTGATATAAGGGTTGCCTTGCACCATTGCAGCACTTTTATATTGCACTATTCTGCACTTTGAATTAACCCTTTTATGCATGCACTTTAGTGGTATTGTAGCATGATTATGTAGAATTAATAAATAATGCTTGGCACTCTCCTCAGTATGCATATAAGGAACTTCAGGATGGATTGGGAAGTAGGAGTTTGCTCTGAATTGTGAATAGGATGCAATTCATTTTATTGCCACTAGATGGCAGTGCAATAAAAGTATATATGACCATCTAATGTAGTTTTGAGCAGATTTTGTATAAATTATGGAGTACAATTATAGAGACATATAAATATACCATCTTCTTCCTCTTCTATTTTTGATTTTTAATAATAATAAATCCATGTGAGTAAACATTATGTAAAGTTCCATATTTACACACTGAAGACGGCGTTTTTGAGAATAAGGCTGCCGTCACACTAGCAGTATTTGGTCAGTATTTTACGTCAGTATTTGTAAGCCAAAACCAGGAGTGGGTGATAAATGCAGAAGTGGTGCATATGTTTCTATTATACTTTTCCTCTATTTGTTCCACTCCTGGTTTTGGCTTACAAATACTGAGGTAAAATACTGATCAAATACTGCGAGTGTGACAGCAGCCTAATTATGTAATAAAAATCTTTGTGATATTGTTGATACCACTTCTTACCTAAATGTACCATGTGTTGTCCAATCATGTACTACCTTATAACTTCTATGTTTTAATTGATTACTATTGTGTTCAATAACGATTTGTCCATTATTATCTTAAAGGGAACCTGTCATCCCCAAAATCGAAGGTGAGCTAAGCCCACCGGCATCAGGGGCTTATCTACAGCATTCTGTAATGCTGTAGATAAGCCCCCGATGTATCCTGAAAGATGAGAAAAAGAGGTTAGATTATACTCACCCAGGGGTGGTCCCGGTCCGGTTCTGGTCCGATGGGCATCGCGGTCCGGTGCGGGGCCTCCCATCTTCATAAGATGATATCCTCTTCTTGCATTCACGCCACGGCTCCGGCGCAGGCGTACTTTGTCTGCACTGTTGAGGGCAGAGCAAAGTACTGCTGTGCGCAGACACCGGGTAAGGTCAGAGAGGCCCGGCACCTGCACACTGACACTTGTATATTTATAATAACAAGTCACCAGCCCAGTCTGCATCCACATAGCCTGTGAGTTTTAGATCTTCTGTTGCAGATATCTTTAGGCTTATGTCTTGAGTCTCTTTCAAATATCAAAGGTAACAAAGAGTGGCTCAAAAATAAGCACATTAAGGTCATGGAGTGGCCTAGCCAGTCTCCAGACCTTAATCCCATAGAAAACTTGTGGAAGGAGTTGAAGCTCCGAGTTGCCAAGCGACAGCATCAAAATCTTAATGATTTAGAGATGATCTGCAAAGAGGACCAAAATTCCTCCTGACATGTGCGCAAACCTCATGATCAACAACAAAAAAGGTCTGACTGCTGTGCTTGCCAACAAGGGTTTTGCCACCAAGTATTAATTTAAGTCTTTTTTGCCAGAGGGATCAAATACGTATTTCTCACTGCAAAATGCAAATAAATTTATATAATTTATACAATGTGATTTTCTGGATTTTATTTTTGATACTCAATCTCTCAGTGTTAAAATTAACCCACCCTTAAAATTATAGAGTGTTCATGTCTTTGTCAGTGGGCAAACTTACAACATCAGCAAGGGATAAAATACTTATTTCCCCTACTGTATGCACATCATGCAGGGTGGGTCACTACTAGGACCCATTCTATGCACAAAAACGGAGGCCACTCTGTAAGGGCAACCCTTGCTCTCATGAACTTACATGAGTACTGCAGGAATTAAGTACAGTCATTGATAGACCATTATTTTTAATCTTTAAAGACTCCATAATAACAGGGTCTGTACCACAGGACTGGCGTATAGCAAATGTGGTGCCAATATTCAAAAAGGGGACAAAAACTGAACTTGGAAATTATAGACCAGTAAGCTTAACCTCTACTGTGGGTAAAATCCTGGAGGGCATTCTGAGGGACGCTATACTGGAGTATCTGACGAGGAATAACCTCATGACCCAGTATCAGCATGGGTTTACTAGGGACCGTTCATGTCAGACTAATCTGATCAGCTTCTATGAAGAGGTAAGTTCCGGACTGGACCAAGGGAACCCAGTGAACGTAGTGTATATGGACTTTTCAAAAGCTTTTGATATGGTGCCACACAAAAGGTTGATACATAAAATGAGAATAATGGGGATAGGGGAAAATATGTGTAAGTGGGTTAAGAGCTGGCTCAGGGATAGGAAACAAAGGGTGGTTATTAATGGAGCACACTCGGACTGGGTAGCGGTTAGCAATGGGGTACCACAGGGGTCAGTATTGGGCCCTCTTCTTTTTAACATATTTATTAATGATCTTGTAGGGGGCATACACAGTGGAATTTCAATATTTGCAGATGACACTAAACTCTGCAGGGTAATCAATACAGAGGAGGACAATTTTATATTACAGGATGATTTATATAAACTAGAAGCTTGGGCTGATAAATGGCAAATGAGCTTTAATGGGGATAAATGTAAGGTCATGCACTTGGGTAGAAGTAATAAGATGTATAATTATGTGCTTAATTCTAAAACTCTGAGCAAAACCGTCAATGAAAAAGACCTGGTAGTATGGGTGGATGACAAACTCATATTCAGTGGCCAGTGTCAGGCAGCTGCTACAAAGGCAAATAAAATAATGGGATGCATTAAAAGAAGCATAGATGCTCATGAGGAGAACATAATTTTACCTCTATACAAGTCACTTGTTCGACAACACTTAGAATACTGTGCACAGTTCTGGTCTCCGGTGTATAAGAAAGACATAGCTGAACTGGAGCGGGTGCAGAGAAGAGCGACCAAGGTTATTAGAGGACTGGGGGGTCTGCAATACCAAGATAGATTATTACACTTGGGGCTATTTAGTTTGGAAAAACGAAGACTAAAGGGTGATCTTATGTTAATGTATAAATATATGAGGGGACAGTACAAAGACCTTTCTGATGATCTTTTTAATCATAGACCTGAGACAGCGACAAGGGGGCATCCTCTACGTCTGGAGGAAAAAAGGTTTAAGCATAATAACAGAAGCGGATTCTTTACTGTAAGAGCAGTGAGACTATGGAACTCTCTGTCGTATGATGTTGTAATGAGTGATTCATTAATTAAATTTAAGAGGGGACTGGATGCCTTTCTGGAAAAGTATAATGTTACAGGGTATATACACTAGATTCCTTGTTAGGGTGTTGATCCAGGGAACTAGTCTGATTGCCGTATGTGGAGCCGGGAAGGAATTTTTTTCCCCAGTGTAGGGCTTACTCTTTGCCACATGGTTTTTTTTTTGCCTTCCTCTGGATCAACATGTTAGGGCATGTTAGGTTAGGCTATGGGTTGAACTAGATGGACTTAAAGTCTTCCTTCAACCTTAATAACTATGTAAAACAATGCTGTGAAACTTGCAGATATGAGGATAATCTGGAGGTTAATAGTGTTCTGACAATTTTCAGCTTCCACACTGAAACCCCTGCTGCCAGGAGGAAATGAACTTTAGTCCCCCTAGCAGCGTTTGGCTTGCAGTCATAAGGGTGGCACCGACACGGTTTCAGTTATGGCTCTGTGCGTAGGGAGCTGCGGCTATACTGACTGACAGCTGGCCCTAATGATGAGCGCTTATGATTAACCGACTGTCAGTCAGTGCCAGGGTGAGGTTACAGCCACCGTTCTCTATACCCAGAGTGCATATGACTGGAAGCCGAATGCTGCCAAGGAGAATAAAGTTTATTTCCTCCTGGCAGCAGTGGTCTCAGTGCAGGCGCCACGCGGTGTCAGAACGTAATTAAAATGCATATTACCCCCATACTTGCAGGTTAACAGCATTATTTTACATGACAGGTTCACTTTTAGATATTTTAGTAAATTATTAAGAGTGGGAAATCTTACAAATTTTTACCCACATTTCCCGTCCTCCTGAATAGCAATCAGTGAGCAGTGATATTACCATTCTAATATTCCTTTCTAATTATTCATATTTTTAGTACTCTTGATAAGCCTAGTGGCAACCCCTGCCGATGATAAAGACAGTTATATTGGCTGTCACCCAACTTTCCCACAGTCAGATCCAACAAGAGTCTGAATATAAACTGTTAACAACGTAACATAAGAGGAGGACTCAGGTGCTGGGCGTGCAGTGAAGGCACAGGACTTCCTACCTTTTGTGTACTCACCGTCTCCCCAGTAACCACCAGCAGCTCCAGTTCTCCCAGTCTGGTCATTGCTTTCATATGCTCTGGATTCCCCTGTTACAGCACAGCACTGACTCGCTGCTTTTAGCCCTGTGCCAAGTGGGTTGCTTCTCTTGGTCACTATGTTTAAGACATGGCCTACAGATACCCCATACTACACCAACCCAGGAGTACAGATCATCCCTCCTCCGGTAAGTCCACAGTCCAGTATCGCAATGTTGCTGTTTGGAAATTTTCATGGAAATTTTTGGTCCCTAAAATGCTATATGTCACTTACAATACTAGGGATTTTTATACGGTAAGGGACCCGTGGACTATGAAGGTACCAGGATCTGGGTGCTACCCATACCCCTTCAACCCTACAGCTACGTTTCACATCTTTGGGAACAATTGGAGAGGTTTGACTTTATAAGGGAGGCAACATAAGATTGTGGCTCACTATCTAAAGGTTTGGGGTTGTCTCTTCCCCGGATATCTGTATATCTGTTCATGGTTCCAACTCTTCATTGGGTCAAGACGCCATTCTCTACTAACTTGCATGGGCACAACAAACGAGCAATATTTAGATTTTTCGCTGTGGACCCTATCTCATTAATGTTTAGTCATTAGTTTCTAACTTCTCCTTTATTCCCTATAACTTCAGTGGGAAGCTGGTCAAGCTTAGGGCCAACATTGCTTGAGCTCACATGAGGGCAACAAGGCTGTAACCAGATCCAGGTTGTTACTTACTACTTTTTGTTCTGGCATCAGCTGATCCTGACTATTGTCCTGATTCGGACCGTTGTGAGGTTCAAAACATTGATATGCAGCAAATAAGGTTTTTTTTTCCAGGATTTCTAAAAAATGCAGCCTGTTCAATCCCTGGCTGCTCCATCCCAACCGGTCTGAGCTTTTCCAGGATCTACTTTCCTGTAACCAATGCTTGGCTGTAGTATTCACATCAAGTAGGTAGTCAGCAGATCAAGTCTGGGAACAGCAGAGCAGCGATGCTGGAGAGGCAGGTAATTGAAGACATAAGCATATTTTGTTTTATTTTACCTATTCACCTATTCCTCTTTACAATATTTACAAATCACAAAACATCCATGATGAAGGATCCTAAGGGTCCATTTACATAGACCGACCTGGGACACTAAACGCCTGCACAGTACCCTCCACACACAGAGTATGATAATCTTACAGTACTCCTCATACAAAGTACGATACCCCCACACTGACCCCCACCAAAGTATGATGGCCCACACACAGTATGATGGCCTCTACACTGCCCTTAACACAATATGATTGCCCCCACAGAGCCCTCCATGTACTCTGATGGCCCTTCACACAGCATAATGGCCTTCCTTATATTATACATCCTCATACAAGCCTCCACACAGTATGATGAACTTCACACAACCCTCCAAATTGTGTAATGGACATCATACTGTATAATGGCCTCCACTGGCCCTTCAAACAGCATAATAGTTCCCACATAGCCCTCCAAACAGTATAATTGACCCCGACATAGTCCTCCAAAAAGTACACTGGCATGTAAAAGTTTGGGCACTCCTCATCAAAATTACTGTTATTGTGAACAGTTAAGCAAGTTGATGATGAAATTATCTCTAAAAGGCCTAAAGTTAAAGACGGCACATTTCCTTTGTATTTTTGGTGAAAAATATATAGTAATTTTTTACATTTTAAAAATTACAAAAAGGAAAATGGGCCAATGCAAAAGTTTGGGCACCATTGGAGATTTGTTTGGTCAGATAACTTTGACCAAGGTTTCAGACCTTAGTTAGCCTGTTAGTGTTAGGGCTTGTTCACTATCATCATTGGGAAAGGCCAGGTGATTAAAATTTTCCAGCCTTATAAAAACCCAGCCTTCTCTAACCTTGTGCGAAAAACCGCAGCCATGAGTTCTTCTAAGCAGCTGCATAGCAATTTGAAAATGAAAATGGTGGAGGCCCACAAAGCAGGAGAAGGCTATAAGAAGATAGCAAAGTGTTTTCAAGTTGCCCTTTCCTCAGTTCGAACTGTAATTAAGAAATAGCACTTAACAGGAACAGTGGAGGTCAAGATAAGATCTGTAAGACCCAGCAAAATTTAAACAAGAGCTGCTGGTAGGATTGCTAGAGAGGCAAATAAGAACCCCCGCTTAACTGCAAAAGACTATTAAAAAGATTTAGCAGAATCTGGAGTTGTGGTACATTGTTCTACTCTTCATAGAAACCTGCACAAATATGGCCTTCATGGAAGAGTCATCAGAAGAAAACCTCTCCTGTGTCCTCACCATAAAATTCAGCATCAAAAGTATGCAAAAGAACATCTAAACAATCTTGATTCATTTTACAAACAAGTCCGGTGGACCGATGAGATTAAAATAAAACTCTTTGATCACAATAATCAAAGGTATGAGAAAAAAGGCCACAGAATTTCAGGTAAAGCACATCTTAACAACCATTAAGCATGAGGGTGGATCAATCATGCTTTGGAGTTGTTTTGCAGCCAATGGCTTGAGGAACATTTCATGGGTAGAGGGTAGAATGGATTCAATTAAATTTCAACTAATTCTTGATGCAAACATAACACCATCAGTAAAAAAGCTCAGGTTGAAAAGACGATGGCTTCTACAAATGGATAATGATCCTAAATAGTAATGAGTGAGTATACTTGTTGTTCAGGTTTTCCCGAGCACGCTTGGGTGACCTCCGAGTATTTGTTATTGCTCGGAGATTTCGTTTTCATCACCTCACCAGCATGATTTACAGCTAATAGCCAGCTTGATTACATATGGGTATTACATAGCAGCCAGGCAACCCCCACATGTACTCAGCCTGGCTAATAGCTGTAAATCATTCAGCTGCCATGATGAAAACTAAATCTCCGAACACTAACAAATACTCGGAGGTCACCCAAGCGTGCTCGGGAAAACCTGAACAACGAGTATACTCGCTCATCACTAATCCTAAACACACATCTAAATCCACAACAGACTGCCTTAAAAGGCGCAAGCTGAGGGTTTTATAATGGCCACAGTCCTCTGATCTGAATATCATTGAAAATCTGTGACTAGTCTTCAAAATAGCAGTGCATGCAAGATGACCCAGGAATCTCACAGAACTGGAAGAATTTTCAAGGAAGAACTCTTGGCTGGCTACAAAAAGCTTTTACAAGCTACTATACTTGCAAATAGGGGCCCTACTAGGTACCAACCATGCAGAGTGCTTAGACTTTTGCATCGGTTCGTTTTCCTTTTTGTATTTTTTAAAATGTAAAAAAGGAAAAATATATTTGTTTTGCCTAAAATACAAAGGAGATGGGTCATCTTTAACTTTAGCCCTTTTAGAGCTCATTACATTGTCAACTTGCTTAATTGTTCACAATAAAAGTAATTTTGACCAGGGCTGACCAAACCTTTACATGTCACTGTATATTGGCCACAAAATAGCCCTCTGTATACTGGCCCCACAAAGTCCTCCAAATAGTACAATGGCCCCCTCATAGCCTTCCTAATAGTGTAGTTGACCCCATCATAGCCCTCCAAACAGTATAATTAGCCCCACATAGCCCTCCAAATAGTATAACTGGCCCTCACAAAGCCATCCAGATAGAGTAATTGGCCCCGACATAGCCCTCCAGACAGTACAATGGACCCCACATAGCCATCCAAATAATATACACAGCATGTATAATATACACAGTATGATGCCGCCCACATAGACCTCCAAATAGTATAGTGTCCCAACATAGCTCTCCAAATAGGGTAATAGCCCCTACATAGCCCTGCAAATAGTACAATGGTCCTCACATTGTCCTCCAAATAATTTAATGATCCCAACACAGCCAAACAGTATAATGGCCCCCACATAGCCCTCCAAATAGTATAATATCCCCAACATAGCCCTCCAAAGAGTATAATGGCAGCTCCATTAATGTACTTATTAATTTAAAAAAATATTCAACTCTCCCCATTCCTCCATTGCTTCAATCTCTGCAGCATGTGGTCTAAAGCTCTAGGCTGTTATTGATCTTGGCAGCGCAGGTCCCGTTTACATAGGACAATGTGCTGTTGAGAACGATGAGCTTTTGTACAGCACAAAAGATGATTTCACACAACGATCAAGCGATTTTCTTGTTTGTGGAGTGATCGGCAGCCTGTTTACACAAGGAGCCATCAGTTTTCTAATTGCTTCATCCACAGCTATATCTTATCTCAGAGAACTATTACCATAGAGACATGAATGCTTGAATTGCCTGAGGATATTTCACTCCATACATATTAATCTAACAACAGCTGAACTCCCCAATATTGGAGGGATCATTTGACAGTCAAATTTTAAAGGGAATATGTCAGCAGGTTTTGCTATGTAATCTGACAGCAGCACGATGTAGGGACCAAGACCCTGACCCCAGCCATGTATCACTTAGTTTACTGCGTGCAGGAATTGTGATAGAATCACAGTTTTCTCTACTGCAGATCTAGCAGGTCTCAGAATGTTGACTTTTGTATAACCCGCCTATACCACTGACTGGCAGCTTTCTGCCAATGTACACTGTATGTTGACAGAAAGCTACTGATCAGTGGTCGGGATGTGGTTGTGCAGCGCCCCAGAGACCTGGTCGTTGCAGTATAGCGCTCTGCCACTAAGGAGAGCAGCGGTACGTCTGATGGCACTAAGGAGTTCTCCTGACCAGGTATCACCAGAACACATTACACTTCACACTCCGGCCACTAGGGGGAGAAAAAGGCTTTATTTATTGGGCCACTCCTCACACTGGTAAAACTAGGGGCTGGGGAGGAAGTTAGTCAGAAGCTGACTGGGTTGGAACCAGGCAACATCCCGTGGCAGGGGGTGTTGCAGGGAGAAGGCACAGGGGGGTCCCTGTCAGGCGTGGGAACCTGGCAGGTGCCTAGCGACAGAACAGAACGAAACGGAACCGCGCCTGCACACCTTGCGGCGGTGTCCTAAGAAAGAGACAAGAGGGGAAGAATATTGTGGAACAGTGTAAACGAGATCAGCACAAAGGAGAACCAGTAAGAGTCGTGCCGAGAGAGGAAGGCAACATCTTACTGAGGCGTGTAGTCGGTGGCCGGATCACCGTAGGAGTAACTGACTTCAGGCCTTACTTCAAATTCCGCTGGACAGTTAATCATAGGTTGGCTGTCTACCTTCTACACCTACGAAGACATAGGGGGCAACATTGGGAGAGGGGCGTCTCTAGGGTCCCGGAAGACCTCCAAGCCTTCCCGTCAAACGGGTGACGTCCTAGCCATAACATATCTGGGGGACGTTAGAAACTAGTAACATCTGGAACCAAAGAGAGAGAGAGAGAGCTGTGGAGAACGAACGAACGAGAACAGCAGTTGTGAGGACTATTCCGAATGCTCAGCAGGCTAGGACTACAACACACAGGCGCTATTGGTAGGCAACGATTTCCATCTGCGTAGGAAACTCTGGATGTGCCCATCGGACCGGCCGGTCTCTGAGAGCCTGGTTGAACATGCTCTGGATTGAGGATATTGAAGCCTTCAGTAAAGAGGTAAAGAGACTGCAACCTTGTGTCCTCATTATTGACTGCACCTCACACCATCACCAACTACATATATGGGAAGCCCTGGGGACATACTTCACCTGTGGGAAGTTATACCATCCAGCTGCCATTCCATCACCCCAGTGGACTCCATAGCAGCGTCGGTCACCCTGACCGAACACCACAGGTGGCGTCACGAACCCCTGACAGACTGTACCAAATCCCTTTACTGGACGCCCCTTAGCAGGGTCACGGACCGGGTCTAGCCACCGTGACAGCCTCAGAACCGAACCAGAGAGGCCCGGTACCGAGAACTCGTGGCCCTGTGTCTGGGGGCGCTCCAGTTGGACCAGGAAGCACAAAGCAGCTTGACCTATAAAGATAATCCCCTGCTGATAAAACACAGATTTTTTTAAACAGCACCACACAGCCTAGTAAGTGACATGTCACTGGAATCAGGCTTTCTTCCCCTACATCACGCTGACAGGTTCCCTTAAGGGTCTGTCACGGGTTTACCACGACAGAGAGGAGCAAGCAGACTGCAACGTCTGAGTTCTCCTTATCCTGCTCTGAATAAAAGCACTTCACCTTCTTATTAACCCCTTTCTGAAATCAGACGTAATGTTCCATCCATGTGCCCTGGGCCTATTTGACCAAGGACGGAATATTACATCTGAGCGATCGCCCGCGCACGCAGGGGGTGTGTGGGTAATCGCCGCCAGGTGTCAGCTGATTCTGACACCCGGAACTAAGTGCCAGGAGCAGTCACAGACCGCTCCCGGCACTTTAACCCCCAAAATGCTGCAATTGAACACAATCGCAGCATTCCGGAAGCCGACACAGGGCTGACATCCACTCTGCCTTTGGATTGGAGACCTCACAGCGTGACGTGAGCTCCCGATCATTGCCATGGTGACCAGGTGTCGTCATGACGACATCTGGGTCACCAGACCTAGCAAATGTGCTGATCATGCCCAGTACATCATGAGCAAGTTTGTCTGTCAGTGCAGAGCTGACAGTTTCTGCAGCATGGGGATGCTGCTTCATCTCCATGCTGTAGAAGCGATCAGCCTGCAAAAAATGATTTTCCCATAGTGGGACAAGCTAAAAAAGTAGAAAAAAAAATTAAAATAATTGTAAAAATATAAAAAAAAATAATAATAATAAAAAATCTAAAGATATTGTATCTCTAAATAAATATTTGAATGAAAAAAAAAAACAATAAAAGTACACATATTTGGTATCACCGCATCTTTAACGACCCAACCTAAAAAGCTGTCACATTAGTTTGCCCCTTTAGTGAACACCAACAAAAATAAATAAAAAACAAGGCAAAAAAACAATTCTTTATCATCATACCTGCGAACAAAAAGAATAAAACACGACAAAAAAGACGGATATAAATAAACATGGTAAACAAGCCATCACACAGCTCCATCAGTGGAAAAATAAATATAGTTCTCACAATAAAGCAATGCAAAAATAATTATTTTTTTCTATAAAATATTTTTTATTATATAAAAGCATCAAAACATAACATTGCAATCAAAAGCATCTTTTAGTGTGTGACACCAGCCAAACCTAAAAACCCGATATAAATCTGATATCGCTGTAATCGCACCGACCCAAAGAGTAAAGTCGCCTAATCACTTATGCCGCACCAGGAACGGCGTATAAAATCAACAAAACCAATTCTTCACCTGCTGTTAATTTTGAAATTCTGCCTCCCAAAGATCGCAGTAAGGGTCAGTGCACATTTATGCTGTGCTCTGCATTGAGCGCTTACACTGGGGTTTCCATGTAAATCTCTGAAATATGTGATTTAGACGGAACCTCTGGTGGAAAATTCCCTATAATAAGGCAGATGGGGGCACTGTGGACGACGTCTGGCCTGTAATCCAGCAGTGTCTTTTTAGGCATGCATAGAAGTGCCATCGGCCACAGTTTTGTGCACTTCTGAAAAGAAGGACATCGCTGAACAGATGCCAGACGAAGTCCAAAGTAACTCTGCTGCCTCATTATAGTAAATGGATCTCTTGGGGGTTTCATCTGTATCACGTCACTCAGAGATTTAGATGGAAACCCCAAAGTAAGTGCTCAGCGTAGAGCACCAGATAAATGTGATCCAAAACATCATGTAAAATGTTCCCAATAAAAGCTTCAACTCAATACACAAAAAAAAGCAAGTCCTCACTCAGATCCGTTATCTGATAACAGAAATATAGGGGGCTTCCACTTTATTGGTAGTACAAAGGCTCTGGAAAAGCAAAATGGCTCCTCACCCGCCAAAAGAATTTCAGCAAATTCTCTGCTCCCAATTCCAAATGCCGCCTATCTTTTGAGCTCCCCAGTGTACCTAAACCACATATGGCGTCCACATTTGGCGTTTCTGAAGCGATGAGAGCTCACCTAACTTAATTGTGCATGCCTTTAGAAGCACGGGCTGGGCAAAACGTACTGGTGACGGCAACATACTGGTCACTACAGAGTACTGGTCACTACAGCGGCAGCTTGCATTTTTTACTTGGCAATATTCATTGCTGCTTGTTTCTGGAAAACACCCATGGAGTCAAAATCGCCACTATACCTGTACATAAATTCCCAAGGTGGTATAATTTCCAAAATGGGGTCACTTGAGGGGGTTTTCTGCTCTCCTAGCAATTAGGGCTTTGTATATGGAGTCCACAAATTCTTCTAGGAAAATCTGCGCTCCCGGAGGCAAATAGCGCTCCAGTTCCTCCCGGGTCTCTCCGTATGCCTAAGTAGTACTGTACAGCCACATGTAGAGTATTGCCACATTCAGTAGAAATGGTGCGACACATTTTGGTGCCATTTTTACCCACTTGTGTGAAAATGTAAAATCTGGGGCTAAAACCAAATTTTTATGGTAAAAATGTTATTTTTTTCTTCACTGCTCAATGGTATAAAATTCTGTGACACACCCGTGGCGTCAATATGATCACTGCACCCGTAGATGAATTAACTGAGAGGTGTAGTTTGTAAAATAGGGTCACTTATGGGGAATTCTACTGTTCTGGCACCTCATGGGCTCTCCCAATGGGTCATGGTACCTGCAAACTATAACAGTAAAATCTGGCCCTTGACTTCTGAGCTTTGCACTGTGCCTGAAAAATATTTCCTGATTACATTTAGGGTATTGGCGCACTCAGGAAAAAATTAACCTCAGTTTTTTGTAAAAAAAAAAAATCCTATTAGCCCTTAGAAAAATTAGAAACTTGAGGCTAAAACAATATTTTTGCTAGTAAAATGTCATTTTATTATTTTCACAGCTCAACATTATAAATTTCTGTGAAGCACCTGGGGGTTGAAGGTGCTTACCATGTATCTAAATACATTCCTTGAGGGGTCCATTTTCCAAAATGGGGTCACTTGTTGGGGGTTTCCACTGTTTAGGCACAGCAGGGGCTCTCCAAATGGGGCACGACATGCTCCAATGATTCCAGGAAATTTTACATTTAAAAAGTCAAATGATGCTCCTTCCCTTCCGAGCCCTGTCATGAGCAAAACAGTAGTTTTTATGGGGTATCGGCATACTCAGGAGAAATTGCATAACATATTTGTATGGTGAAATTTCTCCTGTTACTGGATCGCCCCCCAAGGGCCGTGGGGTACTCGGCACCGGGTCCTGCAGTTCACAGGGGGATGTCATGGTGGCTGACCCAGTCCGTGGCCCTTGGACGTCCGTGTAAAAAGGAAAGGTCTTTAAAGGGAATGTTCGTGACGCCACCTGTGGTATTCGGTCAGGGTCACCGATGCTGCTTTAAGGGGTCCGCTGGGGTGATCTTATGGCAGCTAGATGGTATACCTTCCCACAGGTGAAGTGTATCCCCAGGGTTTCCTGGTGTATAGATGGTGAATGATGAATGGCGCAGTGAAGGACAGGGCCTTACTCCCTCGGTGTTCTGGCTACCGGGATATTGCGCCTCAGAAGGAGACAGCTTGGCCGGTCCCCTTCTGGTATCCTCTCCTTTGCTTTACTTTCCTTCATGCTCACTGCAATACAATTCTGCCTTTCAATGTCTCTTTTTGGGAGCTGTAGCTCTGAGGGCATGCACAGTTCCTTTAACCTTCCATCCTCCTCAGACTACTGTCTGGAACTCCCTACAGAACTCCTGTCTGGAGCTCTGTCAGGAACTCACTTCTGTCTGGAACTGACTAACTTTCCCTACAGACCACCAGTTATATAGAGATATGGGGAGTGACCTAATAAATAGGAGCAGAAGCTCCCCCTGGTGGCCTGGAGTGTGAAATGTGTTGCACGTTTGTAATACCTGGATGCAGTTAGCCTTCTTTGCCTCCAAACGTAGCATCACTCTCCCCAAGAGGAAAGCAATATCACTGCGACGACCAGGACCCTGGGGCGCCGCATTACCAAAAATGCAATATTTTGTGCTGAAAACATATTTTTGTTTGGAAAATTTGATTTTTTTTTTATTTTTATGGCTCAACATTATAAACTTCTGTAAAGCATCTGAGGGTTCAATGTGCTCACCACACATCTAGATCAGTTCCCTGAAGGGTCTTGTTTCCAAAATAATGTCACGTGTTGGGGATTTTCACTGTTTAGGCACATCAGAGGCTCTCCAAAGGCAACATGGCGTCCGCCAATTGTTCCAGCAAATTTTGCATTCAAAAAGTCAAATGGCACTCCTTCCCTTCCGTGTACTCAGGACAAATTGCACAACAAATTTTGGTGTCCATTTTCTCTTGTTACCCTTGTCAAATAAAACATTTTGCATCGTAAGTAAATTTTTTGAGAAACAAAAGTTAAATGTTAATTTTTTTTCCACATTCCAAAAATTCCTGTGAAGCTCCTGAAGGGTTAATAAACTTATTGCATGTGGTTTTGAGCACCTTGAGGGGTGCAGTTTTAAGAATGGTTTAACTTATGGGTATCTTCTATCATATAAACCCCTCAAAGTGATTTCAAATGTGATGTGAAAAAATAGTGTTGTAAAAATTAGAAATTGATGGGCAACTATTAACCCTTAAAACCTCCTAACTATTGTTGAGCGATACCGTCCGATACTTGAAAGTATCGGTATCGGATAGTATCGGCCGATACCCGAAAAGTATCGGATATCGCCGATATCGATATCCGATACCAATACAAGTCAATGGGACACCAAGTATCGGAAGGTATCCTGATGGTTCCCAGGGTCTGAAGGAGAGGAAACTCTCCTTCAGGCCCTGGGATCCATATTAATGTGCAAAATAAAGAATTAAAATAAAAAATATTGATATATTCACCTCTCTGGCGGCCCCTGGACATCACCGCGGGTAACCGGCAGGCTTCTTTGTTTAAAATGAGCGCGTTTAGGACCTGAGAATGACGTCGCGGCTTCTGATTGGTCGCGTGCTGCTCATGTGACCGCCACGCGACCAATCAGAAGCCGCGACGTCATTCGCAGGTCCTAAATTCCTACAATGAGGAGTTTAGTGCCTGAGAATGACGTCGCGGCTTGTGATTGGTCGCGTGGCGGTCACATGAGCGGCACGCGACCAATCAGAAGCCGCGACGTCATTCTCAGGTCCTAAACGCGCTCATTTTAAACAAAGAAGCCTGCCGGTTATCAGCGGTGATGTCCAGGGGCCGCCGGAGAGGTGAATATATCAATATTTTTTATTTTAATTCTTTATTTTACACATCACTATGGATCCGATACCGATTCCAGATACCACAAAAGTATCGGAACTCGGTATCGGAATTCCGATACCGCAAGTATCGGCCGATACCCGATACTTGCGGTATCGGAATGCTCAACACGACTCCTAACAAAAAAAAAATTGGGTTCCAAAATTGTGCTGATGTAAAGTTGACATGAGGGAAATGTTATTTATTAAGCATTTTGTGTAACATATCTCTGTAATTTAAGGGCATGAAAAATCAAAGTTGGAAAATTGCAAAATTTTCACCAAATTTCTGTTTATGTCAAAAACAAATGCAAGTCATGGCAAATAAATTTTACCACTATCATGATGTAAAATATGTCACAAAAGCACAATATGAGAATCACCAGGATCCATTGAAGCATTCCACAGTTATAACCTCATAAAGTGACAGTGGTCAGAATTGTAAAAAGTGGCCTATCATTAACGTGCAAACCACCCTCGGGGGGTAAAGGTTAAATGGTGTAAATTTCTTTGGGCAGTGCAAGGGTTCATTTGTTCTATTGAGAGCCCTTGGAGCTAAGGCTCTCATCTGTGCACTGTTAAACACTCCCATCTCCTATATCAACTAGGCCCTGGCTAGCACTCATTGTCAGAGTAGCTTATGCTGCATGGCTGGAGGTTATTGTTGGTGGTTATTATAGATGGCATTTGGCTGATTTATCTGTGACTGTTGCTAGGTTTTGAGTGTGTGATAATTCCGTTTCTTCTCCTACTTTTGTTTAACCCCATCTTCCTTCTCCCCAGTGCATTCCTCTGTTATATGTGTGTGTATATTTGTATGATTGGTATTTTTGTTACCCCTGTTCACATTACCTTGTTAGTCTGGCAGGTGTACTACGATGTACTACTACTCCCCTCTTCCCTTGGAGGATTCAGAAGCTAAGGCAAGGTACGTGGCCCTGGCATCTTCACCTTCAGAAGTAACCAGGGGAAAAGGGCAAGCTAGGGCGCTGGCTAGCATTAGGGACAGGGAAGTAGCCCCTGCTCCCAGGACAATTGATAACAGAGTTGTGACAGGGGCCCTCTTGATTCCCTATCGGCCAACCAGAGTCAGCAAAGAGAGCTGTCCGAAGAAACATGGATAGCTATATATTGTGTATGAGGCCTTTATTATTCTCAGAGCTCTGAGAGAATTGTCACTGGCCTGAGATAATCTCACTTTTAATTTTATTATATTTCTATATTTGCCCCATCCACAGTTATCATCAATGTAATAAATGCACAGTATGATGGATCTTATGGGAATCATTCTGGCAGTGTCTTTGCTTTCATCGCTCAGGTTTCTCAACAGCCGACTATCATCCAACAACTTCCAGCAGATTTCACCCCTCCTCTGTCTCATCCAATCCGATATGGTCGGGCTAAAGAAGGTGAGAGTGGATTTCACTATAGTACATACATGATGGTCCTTGCACCCCTCCCCTTTTGATCATGACCTATGATCCTGCGGCAGGAAAATCGAAACCTTATTTACAAGCTCCATTCTGATTGATCACTAGTGAATTCCTTTTGTTTACACCCTGGCGGAGCTTTAAAGAGGCGGAACCCTGCAGAGGTACATGGCCTTGAGGAAATGGAATAAATGCACCCAGGACCTATGGCTCCTTATACCCAAAGACATTTTCCAGAAACTTCTATCTTCTGTTTTTGTCATACTCATTTATCTCTTACTTGCAGATTTGATAGAGCTGATGATGATCCAGAACGCCCAAATGCATCAAGTTATAATGAACAACATGACAATGTCTGCTCTTTCCAGTTTTGGATATGGCTCTACACCACCTACCCCCATGGTAAATGTTATCAGTAGTGCAGGATGGATCACTTCCTTTCAAGACTCTGTGAAAGTTGGGTTGATGTTGATGTTGCATAAAATATAATGGCAACTATAATGTCACCAATCTTTCATATTTACAGATATAAATATAAAGAAATTAATGGCTCTACGACTTTTATGCACTGCAACTCCTGTGTATTGTAGCCAGATATGAGATCCATGTATATTTAATATCAAGCATATGTGCCCAAAACAATCTCTTTTTCAGGTGGGTGAACCCGATGAGTTTTTCAAGCAGGAGACACTTTAAGAAATGCAAGCATTATTTGTACAGAAGAAAGTTTTTTTTTACCTTTTTTAACGTTTCTGGAGCACTTTTTATGTTTTAACCAGCATTTTTGTGGTGTCTGTTTTCACCGACAATTTCTGGCCATTGTTTTAAAACTCCATACAACAATATTATTTACTGAGATAATGACTTTTGGGTTTTCATTGGCTGTAAGCCATAATCATCAACATTAACAAAAATAAACACTTGAATTAGATCACTCACTCAAGATCAAGACAGAATAAGTAATGTATGTACACAGTGACTGCACCAGCAGAATAGTGAGTGCAGCTCTGGAGTATAATACAGGATGTAACTTGGGATCAGTGCAGGATAAGTAATGTAATGTATGTACACAGTGACTCCACCAGAATAGTGAGTGCAGCTCTGGAGTATAATACAGGATGTAACTCAGGATCAGTACAGAATAAGTAATGTATGTACACAGTGACTGCACCAGCAGAATAGTGAGTGCAGCGCTGGAGTATAATACAGGATGTAACTTGGGATCAGTGCAGGATAAGTAATGTAATGTATGTACACAGTGACTCCACCAGAATAGTGAGTGCAGCTTTGGAGTATAATACAGGATGTAACTCACGATCAGTACAGGATCAGTAATGTAATGTATGTACACAGTGACTCCGCCAGAATAATGAGTGCAGCTCTGGAGTGTAATGCAAAATGTAACTCAGGATCAGTACAGAATAAGTAATGTAATGTATGTACACAGTGACTCCACCAGCAGAATAGTGAGTGCAGCTCTGGAGTATAATACAGGATGTAACTCAGGATCAGTACAGGATAAGTAATGTAATGTATGTACACAGTGACTCCACCAGCAGAATAGTGAGTGCAGCTCTGGGGTATAATACAGGATGTAACTCGGGATCAGTACAGGATAAGTAATGTAATGTATGTACACAGTGACTCCACCAGCAGAATAGTGAGTGCAGCTCTGGAGTGTAATGCAAAATGTAACTCAGGATCAGTACAGAATAAGTAATGTAATGTATGTACACAGTGACTCCACCAGCAGAATAGTGAGTGCAGCTCTGGAGTATAATACAGGATATAACTCTGGATCAGTACAGGATCAGTAATGTAATGTATGTACACAGTGACTCCGCCAGAATAATGAGTGCAGCTCTGGAGTGTAATGCAAAATGTAACTCAGGATCAGTACAGAATAAGTAATGTCATGTACAAATAAAGTGACTCCATCATCA
Organism: Ranitomeya imitator; assembly: GCF_032444005.1. Classification (NCBI taxonomy): domain Eukaryota; kingdom Metazoa; phylum Chordata; class Amphibia; order Anura; family Dendrobatidae; genus Ranitomeya; species Ranitomeya imitator. Next base: position 472,677,547 of record NC_091283.1, read on the forward strand.
GAATAGTGATTGCAGCTTTGGAGCATAATACAGAATTTAACTAAGGATCAGTGCAGAATAAGTAATATAATGTATGTACACAGTGACTCCACCAGCAGAATAGTGAGTGCAGCTCTGGGGTATAATACAGGATGTAACTCAGGATCAGTACAGGATAAGTAATGTAATGTATGTACACAGTGATTCCACCAGCAGAATAGTGAGTGCAGCTCTGGAGTGTAATAGAGGATGTAACTCAGGATCAGTACAGGATAAGTAATGTAATGTATGTACACAGAGACTGCACCAGCAGAATAGTGAGTGCAGCTCTGGAGTGTAATAGAGGATGTAACTCAGGATCAGTACAGGATAAGTAATGTATGTACACAGTGACTGCACCAGCAGAATAGTGAGTGCAGCTCTGGAGTATAATACAGGATGTAACTCAGGATCAGTACAGAATAAGTAATGTAATGTATGTGCACAGTGACTCAACCAGCAGAATAGTGAGTGCAGCTCTGGAGTATAATACAGGATGTAACCCAGGATCAGTACAGGATAAGTAATGTATGTGCACAGAGACTCCACCAGCAGAATAGTGAGTGCAGCTCTGGAGTGTAATAGAAGATGTAACCCAGAGTCAGTACTGGATAAGAAACGTTACTCCACTGTTTCAGTAAATGGGTATGAGCTGCACTCCCAGGCACCGCCAAAACCAAATGAACTATGTTATGCCTCGGACTAAGGTGTTCATTGGAGAGTTGCAGCTTTTTCGTTTATCTGATGGGCAGCCAGATCCATTCCCAACAATTAGATATTAATTACCTATTACAGAATTAGGCTATCAATGCTACAGTCAAAGAAAACTCTTTTTAAGAATATATCAGACATTATCTTCTCTCTTTCTTATAGCCAAGTATCCTGCCAGTACAAATGGAAGACGACGAACCAATCGTCTACCACCATCATTACGAATCCTACCCAGCCAGCTACCCAACATACCCAACATATCCCAACCTACCTCCGATGGCACCTGTGCATCACCGTGAGCCAACTGTGAGACACATCAATCAAGACACACACCCGGCTTCACCCCTACGTAACACAGACCAGTGAGAAGCTTGTTTGCTTGTAAATGATGACTGAAATAAAGTCCTGTCAGTTGCCAATAACATCTGAATAAGATCTTTCATGATTAAAGGGAATCCATGTAAATCCCTCCCCTCTCCTTTACCTAGCAGCACTGCTTGCTGAGAATGGCATAGAACAGGTGGTCATCACTAGGTCATCAGACAATGCATATTCCTCATCATAATCACAAATGCCATATCTTTAAAGGGATTGTCCATCTTTGAAAACATTTTTCTTTTACTTAAACTCATGTAATTTAGACTAAAAAACATTTTTTTTATTGGATTTCATTAATATATTGCACCAATCGGTTTCTAGAGCCTCGGTGTATTACACTATATATTACTGGCTGCAGAATGCGTTAACTTATAAACTGTTGGTGAGCCCCCATGACAGTCTAACAGAGAATTTGTATCTTTTTCTGAGCTCCTCTCAGCTGATTTATGACCACAGACCACATTAGAGTTGAATGTGCAAGTAATCAAAAACCCTGTAAAAGCCTAAACGGTACAAAATTTTTGATGAATCTCATTTGCAAAAATGATTTGTAGCTGCAAATACAAGTATTCACATATACAAAAATAGTAGATGAGAGATGGAAAACCACTTTAAAAATAGAAAGGACGGCCATCTTTTCTGTACCTCAGTCACATCACAGCTTGTCATATGGTTCTTAGTACTGAATCTGCTATGTTCTGTACCATAGGACATAGGCCATGATCAAGGTCTAGGGCAGTCCGGAACATTGGCCGTTTAAGTGAGTGCCGTGACATTTTGTACTACTGTTTAGAGGAACGTTCCCTACTACCAGAGCACCGCTGTCTTCTAGCTATGAGTGCCGACCTGAAATTTGGTTGCTCAGACTATAAATGTGATATGGAAAGTCGGGAGGAACATATTACATTTTAAGCATTAGGGTCCAGAAGCTTCTTGAGGGACACCATGATGGATTGGCCCACGAGATAGTTTTGAGTTACTATTCTGTAGTTATGCCAAATAAATGTGACTCAACCTCTAAGTGTACAGTAACATCTGCTTCTTTTGAGTTCTGTGGTCATGTCTCATATACTGCTATAACCTCAGCTTACTTGAAGATCCTTTTGTACGGTGACCCAATCTGACCCTACATGTAGGAAGCATTTATATGGTAGAATCAGTATGATAAGGCATGGGTTCCATTTATTAGAAAGAATGTATATGATTTCCTATAAGGAGGTTGTCCACTACTTTAGTGTTGATGGCCTATCCTTAGGGTAGGGCATCAATGTCTTATCGGTCAGGGTCCGGTATTCCCGCCGACTAGCTGTTATCGGTTTCGGCTGGAAGTATTCATTTGCGGAGCTGGCTGTCTTCTGATAGTGGCCATCACAGGGTACTATGCCTCCTATTGATTTGAATTTTTTAGGTGGATGTGCAGTGCCCCGCCTTGGCCAGAAGACGGCCAGCCCTGCAAATGACTTGTTCCAGCCGGTGGCCACCGACACCAATAGCAGCTGTTCATCCAGTGTGCTGGGTGTCCGACCCAGACCAATCAGACATTGATGATCTATCCTAAGGATAGGTCATCAATAGTAAAGTAGTGGACAACCTCTTTAAGGAGGACCTGTCACCAGGTCAAAAGTCTAAATTTTTAGCTCTTATTTTATTCCCAGTGCTCCCGATTATGATTTTTTTTTATAATCGACCATACAGATCCAGAAATATGGGGTCTTTTTATCTATTGATAATTTTTACAGTGCTTACTAAAGGTGTGCGGCTAACAGGACTCCTTGGGGCAGCGCATTATTACCCCGTGAACCAGGCCACATTGGTAAATAGCGTAGAAATTAGCAGTAAATAAAAAGGAAAGCTGCAGGAATAAAATAAGACATCTTTGATCTGTTGATATGTCCTCCTTAAAGGGCTGTGAACACTTGTTCATATTTTAAAATAGAATATATAGATTTTATAAAAGGGGGTCCTCCACTCAAGACCTCTCTATGAGGTGGTGCAGAGAACTGCTATATAAGAGCAGCTCCCATTCTGGTGGATGCAGTCTGCCATTTTATTACTTTCATATCAATGGCTAAGAATAAATCTGCCAAACATTAACCCATTTAATATTGATACAGTATCTGATAAGATCCGGTCGTGTAATAAATTACAATATGTCCTTACAGACGGGCAGTGCCACCACCTCCACCCCTGAGTGCCACCAGCACGGTAGGAGCAGACATCCCTCCGGCTTCAGGTAAATGAGCCGCACTTAGCATACTGTGGGGAGACATGGGCCATTGATGTATCTCACACATCTGCTTCATGTTCTTTCAGAATATTATGACCTAACTGAAGCAAGAATGGGATGAACTGGAAGATTCGTCTTATTAATATGTATATTTATTATTTAATCTACATTGAGGTCCTGTATATAAAGCCTTCACAAGCAGACTTTTGTATACTTAAATTACGGTAATCCATTATCTGTGATGTGTTATTTATCACACTGATATATAATAAAGAACTTCCTTGAATCTGGGAATTAACAATTTCACATTAATTACTCCGAATAAGGGATGTACCCCAACAATTGCTTGTTATGACTGAGCCGTAACACACAAGCATGAACAAACAGGGGAGATGTTAAGCCTGCACACTACAGGTTAATATACAGACTAGGCAAATCCCTAACCTGACCCTGATTTGTCCCTGCCTGACCACAGAGGTTGGCACTCTAAAATTATGCAGTGGCGCCCCACTCAATATCGTCTGACCTTGAGTGTCCTTAACTCCACCCTCAGCTATACACATAATGTATCCCAAAACAACAACAGAACGGAGTAAACATAGACAGAGACACAGGGCTAAAGACGTATTCACACAGTCATACATAAAAGACAGAAAAAAAAGAAAGGAACCCAAAAAGACCTTTGGTATACGTGGAAACCCACAGACCTTGAATGTAACAAAATGGGAAAAGTGCTGAGAAGAGGAACAGAATAAGCAAACAAACCGCAGGAGAAGTGATAGGAAAAAACCTCAGCAAGATAATCCTTGACTGGGGAGCTGGGACTCCAAACATTCATCTAACTTGGAATATAACCAGCAAAGACTTCATGTGCCAGGAGAGTATAAATAGCCCCTCCAAAGATGTTATAGGACAAACTAAAACACGGAAGTGAAGACACCTGCATAGAAGCAACACAGCAAAATTAAGACAAGAGCATTATCAGAAGTTAAACAGAGACAAAACAGGCTGTGGTTCAACAGAGAGGGAAACCGACCACACAGCCAAAGGTCACCAGAGCGAGCCCCAGAGTCGAACGATGACATTGCTCCTCTTTACCGTGTCCAACCTACTCTGTGCACCTCATTGCTATAAACTGAGATACCATGGAGCCTGAGAGAGAATGCCACAATAGACCAATAAAGAAAATTACATTAATTCATTACTGTTCTTGACCACTAGGGATGCTGATATTAACCCTTTATTGTACTGTTGCTGAAACGTGCGTTGGGGTGGTGGCACCACAGCTTCCAGGTAATTATGGTCTGCACAGGCTGTAATTAGTTTACCCCTCATCCTACATTATGTATGTATTGGTTCCCCCTGGTACTTTGAGTAACCACTCATAAGTCAGTGATTGGGCTTTGTCTTTGACACATCATTATTTATCTTCTCATATTTTCCTTTACTTAACTGTGCATCACCTTTTTACCCATTCTGTGACATCATGTGTAGCTGTGGTGCCCCTTGTTTCTGACCGGTTTCTGTCTTCACCATGTAATTGATTTTCAAATATTACTTTGCTATTCAGCAGTTTTTAATGTATCTCAAATAAATATCACGTTTTATATTCTATTGGATTCCTATGCATGTTTCTTTCTATATGTTCTTAATTGCTATTTCTTGCACTATAACCTGTATTAAATCTCCTTACTTTGAGATAGAATCACTCGAGTGTTTATAATTTTCCTGTCTCTATTTAGCCTACATTTGTTTCTTTATTATACTAGACCACCATTTATGTTGAGAATATCCATTCAAAACTCTAGATTGTCTGATTTTTTTACATGAGTACCTTCCTTGCCCTAGACCACCTACTATTTCAACATCAACCCCCTACCTACCCTAGAACACCAGGTATTTTGACACTGACGACCTCTTCAATATTGTACACCATCAAGAATGTTGGCATTGACCTCTTTAGTACAGTACATAGACCACCAGGATAGCCGGCATTACCCCTTAACTACCCTTACACCACTAGCAATATACCCGTCAAGGATATTCGATAAAAAAATGTATGGACATGAACACAAATTGAAGGCCCATTTAGACAATGTTTATTGAGAGCAGTTGTTTGTTAGGACACTTATTTGCCATTTATAGAATTGTGTGAACATGGCAGCAATCACCCAAAGAACCAGCAAAACACTTACTTTGCAGGTGATTGGATTGTTCATGAGAGCATTAAAATAAGTCATCCACATTTTAAAAAATAATATTTGGAAATTAGAGTATTTAGAGTTTAAAGACAGCAACTAGATTATTACAAGGCATGGAAGACCTCTCCTATGATGAGAGGTTGGAAAAGTTGGGCTTGTTTAACTTAGGGAAAGATGTCTCAGAGATCTCATTTACAACCTCTGGCAAAAATTATGAAATCAGCAGCCTTGGAGGATGTTCATTCAGTTGTATAATTTTGTAGAAAAGAAGCAGATCACAGACATGGCACAAAACTTAAGTCATTTCAAATGGCAACTTTCTGGCTTTAAGAAACACTAAAAGAAATCAAGAACAAAAAATATGGCAGTCAGTAATGGTTACTTTTTTTAACCAAGTATAGGGAAAAAATTATGGAATCACTCAATTATGAGGAAAACATTATGGAATCACCCTGTAAATTTTCATACCTAAAAATAACACCTGCATCAAATTAGATCTGCTCATTAGTCTGCATCTAAAAAGGAGTGATCACACCTTGGAGAGCTGTTGCACCAAGTGGACTGACATGAATCATGGCTCCAACAGGAGAGATGTCAATTGAAACAAAGGAGAGGATTATCAAACTCTTAAAAGAAGGTAAATCATCATGCAATGTTGCAAAAGATGTTGGTTGTTCACAGTCAGCTGTGTCTAAAATCTGGGAAGGTTGTTAAAGGCAAACGTACTGGTAGACCAAGGAAGACATCTAAGCGTCAAGACCGGAATCTTAAGGTACCTTCACACATAACGATTTCGTTAACGATATCGTTGCTTTTTGTGACGTAGCAACAATATCGTTACAAAATCATTAAGCGTGACAGCGACCAACGACCTTCTGGGAGATCGTTGGTCGCTGGGAATGATCAGGACCTTTTTTTGGTCGCTGATCACCCGCTGTCATCGCTGAATCGGCGTGTGTGACGCCGATCCAGCGATGTGTTCACTGGTAACCAGGGTAAATATTGGGTTACTAAGTGCATGACGTCACCGCTGTGCTCTGCTTTACGGCCGGCCGGCCGGCGCTGACATAGTCAGTGCGGGAAGGTGACGGCGGGGGACGTGACAGACACCGGAATGTGAGTATGTTGTGTTTTTTTTTTTACATTTACAATGGTAACCAGGGTAAACATTGGGTTACTAAGCGTGGCCCTGCGCTTAGTAACCTGATGTTTACCCTGGTTACCCGGGGACTTCGGCATCGTTGGTCGCTGGAGAGCTGTCTGTGTGACAGCTACCCAGCGACCACACAACTACTTACCAACGATCACGGCCAGGTCGTATCGCTGGTCGTGATCGCTGGTAAATCTTTTAGTGTAACGGTACCTTAAAAGCAATAAGTCAACAAAACAGGAAATGCACAACAAAACAAATTAGGAACGAATGGGAGGAAACTGGAGTCAACGTCTGTGACCGAACTGTAAGAAACCACGTAAAGGAAATGGGATTTACATACAGAAAAGCTAAACGAAAGCCACCATTAACACCTAAACAGAAAAAAACAAGGTTACAATGGGCTAAGGAAAAGGATGAAAGTCATATTCAGTGATGAATTGTGAATCTTCATTGGGCAAGGTGATGATGCTGGAACTTTTGTTTGGTGCCGTTCCAATGAGATCTAAAAGATAACTGCCTGAAGAACATGCAAATTTCCACAGTCATTGATAATATGGGGCTGCATGTCAGGTAAATGGCTGTCATTACATCTTCAATAAATGCACAAGTTTATGTTGATATTTTGGACACTTTTCTTATCCCATCAATTGAAAGGATGTTTGGGGATGATGAAATCATTTTTCAAGATGATAATGCATCCTGCCATAGAGCAAAAACTGTGAAAACATTCCTTGAAAAAAGACACATAAGGTTAATGTCACGGCCTGCAAATAGTCCGGATCTCAATCCAATTGAAAATCTTGGTGAAAGTTAAAGAAAATGGTCCCTGACAAGGCTCCAACCTGCAAAGCTGATCTGGCAACAGCAATCGGAGAAAGTTGGAGCCAGATTGATGAAGAGTACTGTTTGACACTCATTAAATCCATGCCTCAGAGACAGCAAGCTGTTATAAAAGCCCAAGGTGATGCAACAAAATACTAGTGATGTGTTGGAGTGTTTTTTTGTTTGTTTGTGTTTCATGATTCCATAATTTTTTCCTCAGAATTGAGTGATTCCAGATTTTTTTCCCTATGCTTGGTTGAAAAAAGGAACCATTACTGACTACCACATTTTTTGTTCTTGATTTCTTTTAGTGTTTCTTAACCCCTTAATCCCATATGACGTACTATCCCGTCGAGGTGGGGTGGGCCTTAATTCCCACCGACGGGATAGTACGTCATAGCGATCGGCCGCGCTCACGGGGGGAGCGCGGCCGATCGCGGCCGAGTGTCAGCTGCCTATCGCAGCTGACATCCAGCACTGTGTGCCAGGAGCAGTCACGGACCGCTCCCGGCACATTAACCCCCGGCACACCGCAATCAAACATGATTGCGGTGTGCCGGCGGTACAGGGAAGCATCGCGCAGGGAGGGGGCTCCCTGCATGCTTCCCTGAGACGATCGGTACAAGGTGATGTGCTCACCTTGTACCAAGCGTCTTCTCCCTGCAGTCGCCGGATCCAAAATGGCCGCAGGGCTGCATCCGGGTCCTGCAGGGAGTACTTCCGGGTCGACTGCAGGTGCTGGTAAGCCTGCAGCGATGTGAGTGAGATCGCCGATCTTACAGAGTGCTATGCTAACTGTAAGATCGGCGATCTGTGATGTCCCCCCTGGGACAAAGTAAAAAAGTTAAAAAAAAATTTCTACATGTGTAAAAAAAAAAAAAATTACTAAATAAATAAAAAAATATTATTCCCATAAATACATTTCTTTATCTAAAAAAACAAAAAAAAAAACAATAAACGTACACATATTTAGTATTGCCGCGTCCGTAACGACCCCACCTATAAAACTGTCCCACTAGTTAACCCCTTCAGTGAACAACGTAAGAAAAAAAACAAGGCAAAAAACAACTCTTTATTATCATACCGCCGAACAAAAAGTGGAATAACACGCAATCAAAAAGACAGCTATAAATAACCATGGTGCCGCTGAAAACGTCATCTTGTCCCGCAAAAAATGAGCCGCCACAAAGCATCATAAGCAAAAAAATAAAAAAGTTATAGTCCTCAGAATAAAGCGATGCCAAAATAATTATTTTTTCTATAAAATAGTTTTTATCGTATAAAAGCGTCAAAACATTTAAAAAAATTATATAAATGAGGTATCGCTGTAATCGTACTGACCCGACAAATAAAACTGCTTTATCAATTTTACCAAACGCGGAACGGTATAAACGCCTCCCCCAAAAGAAATTCATGAATAGCTGGTTTTTGGTCATTCTGCCTCACAAAAATCGGAATAAAAAGTGATCAAAAACTGTAACGTGTGCAAAAATGTTACCAATAAAAACGTCAACTCGTCCTGCAAAAAACAAGACCTCAGATGACTCTGTGGACCAAAATATGGAAAAATTATAGCTCTCAAAATGTGGAGATGCAAAAACTTTTTTGCTATAAAAAAGCGTCTTTTAGTGTGTGACGGCGGCCAATCATAAAAAACACTATAAAAGTAAATCAAACCCCCCTTCATCACCCTCTTAGTTAGGGAAAATAATAAAATTTAAAAAATGTATTTATTTCCATTTTCCCATTAGGGCTAGGGTTAGGGCTAGGGTTAGGGCTAGGGTTAGGGTTAGGGTTAGGGCTAGGGTTAGGGCTAGGGTTAGGGCTAGGGTTGGGGCTAGGGTTAGGGTTAGGGCTAGGGTTAGGGCTAGGGTTAGGGTTAGGGCTAGGGTTGGGGCTAGGGTTAGGGCTAGGGTTGGAGCTAAAGTTAGGGTTAGGGTTGGGGCTAAAGTTAGGGTTAGGGTTGGGGCTAAAGTTAGGGTTAGGGTTTGGATTACATTTACGGTTGGGATTAGGGTTGGGATTAGAATTAGGGGTGTGTCAGGGTTAGGGGTGTGGTTAGGGTTACTGTTGGGATTAGGGTTAGGGGTGTGTTTGGATTAGGGTTTCAGTTATAATTGGGGGGTTTCCACTGTTCAGGCACATCAGGGGCTCTCCAAATGCGACATGGCGTCCGATCTCAATTCCAGCCAATTCTGCGTTGAAAAAGTAAAACAGTGATCCTTCCCTTCCGAGCTCTCCGGTGCCCCAAACAGGGGTTTACCCCAACATATGGGGTATCAGCGTACTCGGGACAAATTGGACAACAACTTTTGGGGTCCAAGTTCTCTTGTTATCCTTGGAAAAATAAAAATTTGGGGGGCTAAAAATCATTTTTGTGGGAAAAATAAGATTTTTTTTATTTTCACGGCTCTGCGTTGTAAACTGCAGTGAAACACTTGGGGGTTCAAAGTTCTCACAACACATCTAGATAAGTTTCTTGGGAGGTCTAGTTTCCAATATGGGGTCACTTGTGGGGGGTTTGTACTGTTTGGGTACATCAGGGGCTCTGCAAATGCAACGTGACGCCTGCAGACCAATCCATCTAAGTCTGTATTCCAAATGGGGCTCCTTCCCTTCCGAGCTCTGCCATGCGCCCAAACAGTGGTTCCCCCCCACATATGGGGTATCAGCGTACTCAGGACAAATTGGACAACAACTTTTGGGGTCCAATTTATCTTGTTACCCTTGTGAAGATACAAAACTGGGGACTAAAAAATAATTTTTGTGAAAAAAAAGGAATTTTTATTTTCGCGGCTCTGCGTTATAAACTGTAGTGAAACACTTGGGGCTTCAAAGCTCTCAAAACACATCTAGATAAGTTCCTTAGGGGGTCTGCTTTCAAAAATGGTGTCACTTGTTGGTGGTTTCAATGTTTAGGCACATCAGGGGCTCTCCAAACACAACATGGCGTCCCATCTCAATTCCAGTCAATTTTGCATTGAAAAGTCAAATGGCGCTCCTTCCCTTCCGAGCTCTGCCATGCGCCCAAACAATGGTTTACACCCACATATGGGGTATCAGCGTACTCAGGACAAATTGCACAACAACTTTAGTGGTCTATTTTCTTCTCTTACCCTTGGGAAAATCAAAAATTGGGGGCAAAAAATCATTTTTGTGAAAAAATATGATTTTTTATTTTTACGGCTCTGCATTATAAACTTCTATGAAGCACTTGGTGGGTCAAAGTGCTCACCACACATCTAGATAAGTTCCTTAAGGGGTCTATTTTCCAAAATGGTGTCACTTGTGGGGGGTTTCAATATTTAGGCACATCAGGGGCTCTCCAAACACAACATGGCGTCCCATCTCAATTCCAGTCAATTTTTCATTGAAAAGTCAAATGGCGCTCCTTTCCTTTCTAGCTCTGCCATGCGCCCAAACAGTAGTTTACCCCCACATATGGGGTATCGGCGTACTCAGGACAAATTGTACAACAACTTTCTCGGTCCATTTTCTCCTGTTACCCTTGGTAAAATAAAACAAATTGGAGCTGAAATAAATTTTGTGTGAAAAAAAGTTAAATGTTCATTTTTATTTAAACATTCCAAAAATTCCTGTAAAACACCTGAAGGGTTAATAAACTTCTTGAATGTGGTTTTGAGCACCTTGAGGGGTGCAATTTTTAGAATGGTGTCACACTTGGGTATTTTCTATCATATAGACCCCTCAAAATGACTTCAAATGAGATATGGTCCCTAAAAAAAAATGGTGTTGTAAAAATGAGAAATTGCTGGTCAACTTTTAACCCTTATAACTCCCTAACAAAAAAAATTTTGGTTCCAAAATTGTGCTGATGTAAAGTAGACATGTGGGAAATGTTACTTATTAAGTATTTTGCATGACATATCTCTGTGATTTAAGGGCATAAAAATTCAAAGTTGGAAAATTGCGAAATTTTCAAAATTTTTGCTACATTTCCATTTTTTTCTCAAATAAACGCAAGTTATATCGAAGAAATTTTACCACTAACATGAAGTACAATATCTCACGAGAAAACAGTGTCAGAAGCGCCAACATCCGTTGAAGCATTCCAGAGTTATAACCTCATAAAGGGACAGTGGTCAGAATTGTAAAAATTGGCCCGGTCATTAACGTGCAAACCACCTTCGGGGCTTAAGGGGTTAAAGCCAGAAAGTTGCTATTTGAAATTACTTTAGTTTTGTGCCTTGTCTGTGATCTTTTTTTCTACAAAATTAAACAACTGAATGAACATCCTCCAAGGCTGGTGATTCCATAATTATTGCCAGGGGTTGTATATGTATAAATACAGGTGCTTCTCACAAAATTAGAATATCATCAAAATGTTAATTTATTTCAGTTCTTCAATACAAAAAGCAAAACTCATATATTATATAGAGTCATTACAAATAGAGTGATGCATTTCAAGTGTTCATTTCTGTAAATGTTGATGATTATGGCTTACAGCCAATGACCCAAAGGTCATTATCTCAATAAAGTAGAATACTTTATAGCACCAGCTTGTAAAATTATTTTAAAATCTGAAATCTTGGCTTACTGAAATGTATGTTTAGTAAATGCATTCAATACTTGGTCAGGACTCATTTTGCATCAATTACTGTATCAATGCAGTATGGTATGGAGGTGATCAGCCTGTGGCACTGCTGAGGTGTTATGGAAACCCAGGTTGATTTGATAGCAGCCTTCAGCTTGTCTGCATTGTTGGGTCTGGTGTCTCTCATCTTCCTCTTGAAAATACTTCGTAGATTCTCTATGGGGTTAAGGTCAGGCGAGTTTCCTGGCCAATCAAACACAGTGATACTGTTGTTTTTAAACCAAGTATGGGTACTTTTGGCAGTGTGGACAGGTGCCAAGTCCTGCTGGAGAATTAAATTTACATCTCCAAAAAGCTTGTCGGCAGAGGGAAGTATGAAGCGCTCTAAAATTTCCTGGTAGATGGCTGCACTGACTTTGGTCTTGATAAAACACAGTGGACCTACACCAGTACTTGAAGTGAAAACTGTAGAAGCGCATGTTAGCATGAAATGGCTGTCGTCCAATGCATCTCCAGTGAAAAAACTCTCCTGCTTCTGTTTTTTTTTAATGTAAATCCAAATAAAAGGACAATTTTATGGGACAGTGAGTGCCACTTTTCTTCTTTTTTTCTTCTGGACATGGACCTACACCAGCATTTGACATGACTTCCCAAAACATCACTGATTGTGGAAACGTCACACTAGACCTGAAGCAGCTTGGATTGTGGCCTCTCCACTCTTCCTCCAGACTCTTGGACCTTGATTTCCAAATGAAATACAAAATTTACTTTCATCTGAAAACAACACCTTGGACCGCTAAGCAACAGTCCAGTTCTTTTTCTCCTTAGCCCAGGTAAGACGCTTCTGGCATTGTCTACTGGTCATGAGTGGCTTGACACAAGGAATGCGACACTTGTAGCCCATGTCCTGGATATGTCTGTGTGTGGAGGCTCTTGAAGCAATGACTCCAGCAGCAGTCCACTCCTTGTGAATGTCCCCCAAATTGTTGAATCGCCTTTTCTTAACAATCCCTTTAAGGCTGCGGTTATCCCAGTTGCTTGTGCGCCTTTTTCTACCACATTTTTTCCTTCCATCCAACTTCCCATTAATATGCTTGGATACAGCACTCTGTGAACATCCAGCTTCTTTAGCAATGACCTTTTGTGGCTTACCCTCCTTGTGGAGTGTGTCAATGACTGCCTTCTGGACATCTGTCAAACCAGCAGTCTTCTCCATGATTGTGGAGCCTACTGAAACAGACTAACGGACCTTTTTAAATGCTTAGGAAGCCTTTGCAGGTGTATTTTGTTAATTGCTGTAATTTACTGAGATAATGACTTTTGGGTTTTCGTTGGCTGTTAGCCATAATCATCAACATTAACAGAAATAAACACTTGAACTAGATCACTCTGTTTGTAATGACTCTATTGAAGAACTGAAATAAATTTACTTTTTGATGATATTCTAATTTTGTGATAAGCCCCTGTATATACAGTATGTGGTCAATACAAAAGACTGGCATATGACTTATTCCATCCAAGGACCTTACAAAGGACCAGGGGGCACTTATTACTGGTGAAGGAAAGGCGATTCCCGCAGTTAAAGAAAGGATTCTTTACAATTAGAGTAGTCAGACTGTGGAATGCCCAACCACAACAGGTAGTAATGGCAGATGTTATATAAGCATTTAAAAAGGTCTGGATGCTTTTGGCATGGTCGGTTATGAATAATCTAGGGATAGAGAATGTATAAATGGAGGAAAAAGGTGGAATTTGATTGACCTATGTATTTTTCAACTTAAATAACCATGTAGCTATGACAGCACATCGTCTGGAGTAAAAAGGAGATATTTGAAATTAATAACAATGATATTCTGTCATACAAAATGATTGAATTAACAATAGTTCTGCGCACAAAGATTTCTAGTGATCCTGTCTAAACAAGCCATTAAATGTCTGACAATCATTGTCAATGTGGTCATTGCACTATGGCATTCCACACCTTTACAATCCTCTTTTGCAAAGGTGTCATTTGTAATGGAGTCCCAGAGATATATGAGGAAAGACAGAGAGCAAACACAGAGAGATACACAAACTAATCCTTCCACTAATCATCACTGTCAGATGGTGTCAGAAGAGATGTTGTGTTTCACCTGCCCTAGAGATCTGGACTACAATGCAAGCAGATTGGACAATCCAGATCTGATTAAACAGAACATGTCATATGAATCACCACATACAAATGGCTAATGTGTAAGAACTGTTTACCTGGTTTTGACAAGTGCTTTATACACATCATTGCTTACTGTATACGCCCATCACCATTATTCATTTCTTCTGTAGACGTTGATCGCTTGCTTGTTACTATAGTGGCAATAAGCTGCTGTTCAAGGTAAAGTGACATGAAAATCCAAATAGACCCTGAGCTCTGCTATGGTGCCAAATTTCGTCACCCAGGGACAAGAGCATGGTGTTTGTTTTCCCTCTTTCTTAACACATGAGATGATTATCCATTCCTTTATCTTCTAGCAATGCACTTCTTCTGTAGAGATAAATTACTGTATCTAATTGTAAAGGGGATGTAATCAGTCAAGGTTGGTTCTTCTCATTTCTCCAACAGCTCCAAAGCAGCCACATAACCTGCCTCATTGATATATATGCCTCTAAGCATGTCAACAGAGATATTGGGATGCTTTCAAAAATAGTTTACTTTTTATCAATTAAAATGCGAAATGGATGAACAAAAGAGAAATCTAAATCAAATGAGTTTGGAGTCAAGGCCCTTTGAACTCAAAACAGCATAAATTCTTCTAGGTGCACTTGCACACAGTTTTGGAAGAAACCAACGTGAAGAATATTGGACACATAATTTCATGTCAATCATTTGTATCCTATTTGGCACTGGATCATAAAAACCCCTTCCCATGTGCAGCTGTAACAGGACACTTAGCTCAGCAAGGGGGGACAAGCCTCAAAAGGCTGTGAGTGACAGATCTCACACCTTGAGCCATCTAAACTCAGAACAAAAGGGCGTGCTTGCAAAATAGATACCATGAGGTCTAATTGCTTTGTTGAGTCAGCTATGTCATAAAGAGAATATTGACTTATGGTACATGCTGATCACACACCAGTTATATTTTCTAGATCTCTGGACTGGACCGAACACATTCCAGGGTCCCGATCCGTTCTCGCACCAAAGGGTAAGGAGATATGTAGAATGGCTAGTAGGATCCAGGTAGCAAAGTTGTGTTTAGTCTCAATGCATAGCAGGTGCCCGGTCAGATCCGATGGCTCTAAAACCGCCTCCCTAGGACAATTCATTAAGGAGTTATAACCCATCTTCAGTTTTGGAGTTTTTAGATGTTAGAGTCAAGGGAAGAGGATTTTGGTTCAGCCCCGAAGGCAGAAGGTGAGTGACCCAAAGGCGAGAAAGGCTATTGTAAGGCCATTTGGGCTCTCTCTCTGTTATGCTTGCGGTTCACTTTGAAGGTCGTGGCCACATCCAGTAACATGCTGTGAATGACCTATGGATCAGCTGGCAGCCCATGCCATCTGCAGCCCAGCACACACATGGTCAAACATCTACCCGGTAACTGACATGATCCATCTTTTGTACTACCACTATTTGTATTTGCATATTTTACCACTGTGTATGTATAACCATCATGTATATAGTATATTGTCTAGTGTGCCATTAAGGTGATTAAATATATATTTTATCCTTTGGCTGCTCTTTTATTTCGATCCACAAATCCAAACGTCCGTTTCTCGGCTTAACTTTCCATGCTACCGGGCCTGATTTCAGACCCGTTATAATCCTGTTAATGGCCCAGGCTTATATATAATGAGGAATTGGTGGCAGTGCTACCGAGCTGGCAGCGCTCTATTTTACTGGTGCTAGCGAAAGGGACCTCTCAGCCTGTCAGGGTTGTGAGTGTGGTGCCAGGTCAGTGACAGCGTGGGCCACATCCTCTCACTTCCAGTACCTCACTGCGCCCGTGGGGACAGTGGGTGTCTGTGTACAACTGTACCAAGCTTACCTGATGTGTCCCTAGGGGGTGCAGAACGTCACCTTGGTGAAATTGGGGAGACCGCACTAAATGATCCTTCTGACATAATAGTGACCTCAGGCGGGGTGGTGAGGCGCTGTTCATCACAACTAGTAAGGAGACTGTTCCAAACATCTTGCCAACCTAGCCACAGATCTTCTGTGCATGTAGGTTTTTTTTATAATCCCAGACAGTCTTGATGATACTATGATAAGAGCCTTGTTGGATCTGTGTGAGATTAAAAGAAGAGATCCAAGGATTTGCACAAACCTACATCCAGAGAAGATCTGTGGTTAGTTCTCCAAGATATTTGGAACAACCTCCCTGCAAAGTTCCTTCAAAAACTGTGTGCAAGAATACCTAGTGGATATTGATGCTTTGATCTTGCCTAACTGTTTTGAACTGTAATATATATAAACCCCAAGAATCGGCTGGAGAAAATTGTTGGCACCCTCAACTTAATATTTGGTTGTATTCCTTTGGAATAAATAACTACAATCAATTGCTTCTTATAACTATCAACAAGCTTCTTAAACCTCTCAACTGGAATTTTAGACCACTCTTTGTTGGCAAACTGCTCCAGGACTCTCATATTTGAATGGCGCCTTCTCCCAACAGCAATTTTAAGATCTCTCTACCATATTTGACTGCAGATACTGTGTTATTTTGTTTGTAGGCCTCAGTCCGTTTTCGTCAAACAGTAGAATGACGTGCTTTACCAAAAAGCTCTATCTTGGCCTCATCTGTCCATAAGACATTTTCCCAGAAGGATTTTGGCTTACTCATGTACATTTTGAGAAACTCTAGTCTAACTTTATTAACCTCTTTACCCCACAAGCCTGTTTGCACCTTCATGACCAGGCCAAATTTTGCAATTCTGACCAGAGTCAATTGATAAGGTAATAACTGTAGTACGCTTGAATGGATCCCACTGATTCTGAGTCTGCTTTTTCATGACATATTAATTCCCTTCATAATAGTGGTAAAATTTCTTCGATATGACTTGTGTTAATTTGTAAAAAAAATGGAAATTTGGCAAAAATGTTAAAAATGTTGCAATTTTCAAACTTTTAATTTTTATGCCCTTAAATCAGATAGTGATGTCACACAAAACAGTTAATAAATAAAATTTCACACATGTGTAACTTTACATCAGCAAAATTTTTGAAACATACCGTATTTTTCGGATTATAAGACACACTTTTTTCCCCACAAATTTGGGGGGAAAATGGGTGTGTGTCTTATAATACGGATATACCTTACCGGCCATGGTGGAGCAGGGTCCCAGGGTCGCTGCTAGAGGAGGCAAGAGTGGAGCATTGCTGCAGGCCGCATGCTGGGATGAGGGGATGTTCGGATTTGCAGCGCGCCGCTGCACTTGTACAGTGTTGCCGGGGCTCTTCAGACAATGTGTAAAAACCCAGAGCCCCCCGCAGTTACATGGCTTCCTATGCAGTCGACTCTGGGAAAATGGCTGAAGAGGGCGAGGCATGCGCAGATGGAGATCTCGACACCAAGATCTCGGGAGATGAGGCAATTTTGCATCTTAAATTTCCCAGAGGAGCATTGTACGGTGAATAATCCTCCTTACCTTGTCAAGCCAGAGCTGGTATGTCACTCTCCAAAAGGAGAAACATTAGACCCCAGTCCAGAGTCTCTCACCTAGCCAAATCAGTTCTCATACTTTACACTGACGAGGGCCAATAGCCCAAAACACCGTGTCTGTAAAATTAAGATCCTGATTTGGCTTTTATTCTAAGTCATATTGCAAGACTTATTAAAGGTTGACTGTGGCTTGTAGGATCGCTCTATCCAACAGGTGGCGCTATAGATTTGAAGTCTTCTTTCTCTCTAAAGAGGCAGTTTGCATATTAATCTAGGGATGCACTTATATTGACACCACAGGTGGGTCACAGAATTTTATATAATTGGGCAGTTAAGAAAGAATAATTACATTTTTATCCCCAAAAGATGTTTTAGCCCTAGATTTTACAATTTCACAAGGAGAAATTGGTAAATATGGCACCAAAATTCGTCCCACAATTTCGGTTGATTGTGGAAATACATATATGGCTGTGCAGCCACATAGTGAGACTCGGGAGGGACGGAGCGCTATTTGCCTCCAGGAGCACAGATTTTCCTAGAATAGTTTGCGAATGCCATATATAGAGCCACTAAGTGCTAGAAGAGCAGAATCCCCTCTCAAGTGATCCAATTTTTTGACATTTTATCCTATTGGGAATGTATCTACAGGTGTAGTGATGATTTGACTCCATGGGTGTTTTCCAGAAACAGGCAACAGTGCATGTTACTGAGTAAAATGCAAACTTCCATTGTAGTGACCAGTACGTTGTAGTGACCAGCATGCTGTAGTAACCAGTACGTTGTAGTGACCAATACATTATGCCCAGCTCATGCTTCTGGAGACACGCACCTGTAAATTAGGCAGGCTCTCATCACTACAGAAATGACAAATATGTGGATGCTAAATGTGGTTTAGGCACACTGGGGCTCAGAAGGGAGGAGGCATTTGGATTTTGGAGCACAGAATCAGGGACACAATGACAGACAGGTGTGGTATGTTGAAAAAATAATTGGAAAACATAATATACTAGTTTGGGAAAGTAACAATCGGCTTATTAGATAAAGCACAGTATTATAAGGTGTACCCCAAACACATATATGGGCATATGTAGGGCTAACTACAAAATTCAATAGAATAACACACCAGTACTGCCATAATTAAGATATTCCCATAGATGGCATGACCGGCTGGTTATATATGGTTCAACACAGGCCACATCATATCATAGGTAAAAAAAAAGTAAGGCTAGTTGAGCAGATTACCTGCAGAATCAAAAGGGCACAAGTATACTATCGATATTTTTTGGTCAAAGATAAGTGTATCAAATAAACATACCAGGCAGTCATATTCCAAGCCTCACATGGTCACCAGCCCACCCCCAACGCGCTTTTCGGAAAGATTCCTTCCTTAGGGGGCGTGTCAATATGTGTGGTATATTGTTGTTTTATTTCATTTTTATACAATAATAAATACACCAGCGCTCCCAAGAAGTTTTGAGTGTGAGTGAAAGCTGCTGGTGCCTAGACAGCTGCCGTGCTTAAACTGTGAACAGTGAACACACAGCACCGAAAGCTCAGCGACGTATCACCAGAAAGTAAGATTTCTTTTATTACATATATCGGGGACCCATTGTGCCATTGTTTCCCTGCTGTGTGACTGCTAATATTGATTGATTATCTGGCATTAATTAGCATACCTATATAGATTGGCCAAATATATCTACGATTGACATATTGTTATGAGTGCAATCCAGTGACACAGTGTACCAGCGATCAGAGCACATACAGTGATCTGACAATAACCCAAAACAATAGAACGAGCTCTGAGACGTGGAATCTCTGTAGACCGCAATACCTGAACCTATCCTAAACACAACTAAAGGCAGCTGTGGATTGCGCCTGACACTACCTATGCAACTCGGCACAGCCTGAGAAACTGACTAGCCTGAAGATAGAAAAACAAGCCTGGCTTGCCTCAGAGAAATACCCCAAAGGAAAAGGCAGCCCCCCACATATAATGACTGTGAGTAAGATGAAAAGATAAAACGTAGGGATGAAATAGATTCAGCAAAGTGAGGCCCGATATTCTAGATAGAGCGAGGATAGCAAAGAGAACTTTGCAGTCTACAAAAAACCCTAAAGCAAAAAACCACGCAAAGGGGGCAAAAAGACCCACCGTGCCGAACTAACGGCACGGCGGTACACCCTTTGTGTCTCAGAGCTTCCAGCAAAACGAATAGACAAGCTGGACAGAAAAAATAGCAACAAAAGCAAAGAAGCACTTATCTAAGCAGAGCAGCAGGCCACAGGAAAGATCCAGAAGCTCAGATCCAACACTGGAACATTGACAAGGAGCAAGGAAGACAGAATCAGGTGGAGTTAAATAACAAAGCAGCCAACGAGCTCACCAGAACACCTGAGGGAGGAAGCTCAGAAGCTGCAGTACCACTTGTGACCACAGGAGTGAATTCAGCCACAGAATTCACAACAGTACCCCCCCCCTGAGGAGGGGTCACCGAACCCTCACCAGAGCCCCCAGGCCGACCAGGATGAGCCACATGAAAGGCACGAACAAGATCTGGAGCATGGACATCAGAGGCAAAAACCCAGGAATTATCTTCCTGAGCATAACCCTTCCATTTAACCAGATACTGGAGTTTCCGTCTAGAAACACGAGAATCCAAAATTTTCTCCACAATATACTCCAATTCCCCCTCCACCAAAACCGGGGCAGGAGGCTCAACAGATGGAACCATAGGTGCCACGTATCTCCGCAACAACGACCTATGGAATACATTATGTATGGAAAAGGAGTCTGGGAGGGTCAGACGAAAAGACACAGGATTGAGAATCTCAGAAATCCTATACGGACCAATAAAACGAGGTTTAAATTTAGGAGAGGAAACCGTCATAGGAATATGACGAGAAGATAACCAAACCAGATCCCCAACACGAAGTCGGGGACCCACACGGCGTCTGCGATTAGCGAAAAGTTGAGCCTTCTCCTGGGACAAGGTCAAATTGTCCACTACCTGAGTCCAGATCTGCTGCTACCTGTCCACCACAGAATCCACACCAGGACAGTCCGAAGACTCAACCTGTCCTGAAGAGAAACGAGGATGGAACCCAGAATTGCAGAAAAATGGAGAGACCAAGGTAGCCGAGCTGGCCCGATTATTAAGGGCGAACTCAGCCAACGGCAAAAAGGACACCCAATCATCCTGGTCTGCAGAAACAAAACATCTCAGATATGTTTCCAAGGTCTGATTGGTTCGTTCGGTCTGGCCATTAGTCTGAGGATGGAAAGCCGAGGAAAAAGATAGGTCAATGCCCATCCTACCACAAAAGGCTCGCCAAAACCTTGAAACAAACTGGGAACCTCTGTCAGAAACAATATTCTCAGGAATGCCATGCAAACAAACCACATGCTGGAAGAACAAAGGCACCAAATCAGAGGAGGAAGGCAATTTAACCAAGGGCACCAGATGGACCATTTTAGAAAAGCGATCACAGACCACCCAAATGACTGACATCTTTTGAGAAACGGGAAGGTCAGAAATGAAATCCATCGAAATATGTGTCCAAGGCCTCTTTGGGACCGGCAAGGGCAAAAGCAACCCATTGGCACGTGAACAGCAGGGCTTAGCCCTAGCACAAATCCCACAGGACTGCACAAAAGTACGTACATCCCGTGACAGAGATGGCCACCAGAAGGATCTAGCCACTAACTCTCTGGTACCAAAGATTCCAGGATGACCAGCCAACACCGAACAATGAAGTTCAGAGATAACTTTACTAGTCCATCTATCAGGGACGAACAGTTTCTCCGCCGGACAACGATCAGGTTTATTCGCCTGAAATTTTTGCAACACTCGCCGCAAATCAGGGGAGATGGCACACACAATGACTCCTTCCTTGAGGATACTCGCCGGCTCAGATAAACCCGGAGAGTCGGGCACAAAACTCCTAGACAGAGCATCCGCCTTCACATTTTTAGAGCCTGGAAGGTACGAAATCACAAAATCGAAGCTGGCAAAAAATAACGACCAACGGGCCTGTCTAGGATTCAAGCGCTTGGCAGACTCGAGATAAGTAAGGTTCTAATGATCAGTCAATACCACCACGCGATGCTTAGCTCCTTCAAGCCAATGACGCCACTCCTCGAATGCCCACTTCATGGCCAGCAACTCTCGGTTGCCCACATCATAATTACGCTCAGCAGCCGAAAACTTCCTGGAAAAGAAAGCACATGGTTTCAACACTGAGCAACCAGAACCTCTCTGTGACAAAACCGCCCCTGCTCCAATCTCAGAAGCATCAACCTCGACCTGGAACGGAAGAGAAACATCTGGTTGACACAACACAGGGGCAGAACAAAAACGACGCTTCAACTCCTGAAAAGCTTCCACAGCAGCAGAAGACCAATTAACCAAATCAGCACCCTTCTTGGTCAAATCGGTCAACGGTTTGGCAATGCTAGAAAAATTACAGATGAAGCGACGATAAAAATTAGCAAAGCCCAGGAACTTTTGCAGACTTTTCAGAGATGTCGGCTGAGTCCAATCCTGGATGGCTTGGACCTTAACCGGATCCATCTCGATAGTAGAAGGGGAAAAGATGAACCCCAAAAATGAAACTTTCTGCACACCGAAGAGACACTTTGATCCCTTCACAAACAAAGAATTAGCACGCAGGACCTGGAAAACCACTCTGACCTGCTTCACATGAGACTCCCAATCATCTGAGAAGATCAAAATGTCATCCAAGTAAACAATCAGGAATTTATCCAGATACTCACGGAAGATGTCATGCATAAAAGACTGAAACACAGATGGAGCATTGGCAAGTCCGAACGGCATCACTAGATACTCAAAATGACCCTCGGGCGTATTAAATGCAGTTTTCCATTCATCTCCTTGCCTGATTCTCACCAGATTATACGCACCACGAAGATCTATCTTAGTGAACCAACTAGCCCCCTTAATCCGAGCAAACAAGTCAGATAACAATGGCAAGGGATACTGAAATTTAACAGTGATCTTATTAAGAAGGCGGTAATCAATACACGGTCTCAGCGAACCATCCTTCTTGGCTACAAAAAAGAACCCTGCTCCCAGTGGTGATGACGATGGGCGAATATGTCCCTTCTCCAGGGATTCCTTCACATAACTGCGCATAGCGGCGTGTTCAGGCACGGATAAATTAAATAATCGACCTTTAGGGAATTTACTACCAGGAATCAAATTGATAGCACAATCACAATCCCTATGCGGAGGTAGGGCATCGGACTTGGGCTCTTCAAATACATCCTGATAATCAGACAAGAACTCTGGGACCTCAGAAGGAGTGGATGACGAAATTGACAAAAATGGAACATCACCATGTACCCCCTGACAACCCCAGCTGGATACCGACATAGAGTTCCAATCCAATACTGGATTATGGGTTTGCAGCCATGGCAACCCCAACACGACCACATCATGCAGATTATGTAGCACCAGAAAGCGAATAACTTCCTGATGTGCAGGAGCCATGCACATGGTCAGCTGGGCCCAGTACTGAGGTTTATTCTTGGCCAAAGGTGTAGCATCAATTCCTCTCAACGGAATAGGACACCGCAAAGGCTCCAAGAAAAACCCACAACGTTTAGCATAATCCAAATCCATCAGATTCAGGGCAGCGCCTGAATCCACAAACGCCATGACAGAATACGATGACAAAGAGCATATCAAGGTAATGGACAGAAGGAATTTGGAGTGTACAGTACCAATGACAGCAGACCTATCGAACCGCTTAGTGCGCTTAGGACAATCAGAAATAGCATGAGTGGAATCACCACAGTAGAAACATAGCCCATTCAGACGTCTGTGTTCTTGCCGTTCAACTCTGGTCATAGTCCTATCGCACTGCATAGGCTCAGGTTTAATCTCAGACAATACCGCCAAATGGTGCACAGATTTACGCTCGCGCAAACGTCGACCGATCTGAATGGCCAAAGACATAGACTCATTCAAACCAGCAGGCATAGGAAAACCCACCATGACATCCTTAAGAGCCTCAGAGAGACCCTTTCTGAACAAAGCTGCCAGCGCAGATTCATTCCACAGAGTGAGTACTGACCACTTCCTAAATTTCTGACAATATACTTCTACATCATCCTGACCCTGGCACAAAGCCAGCAAATTTTTCTCAGCCTGATCCACTGAATTAGGCTCATCGTACAGTAATCCGAGCGCCAGGAAAAACGCATCGACACTACTCAATGCAGGGTCTCCTGGCGCAAGAGAAAATGCCCAGTCCTGAGGGTCGCCGCGCAAAAAAGAAATAATAATCAAAACCTGTTCAACTAAATTACCAGAAGAATGAGGTTTCAAGGCCAGAAATAGCTTACAATTATTTTTGAAGCTCAGAAACTTAGTTCTATCACCAAAAAACAAATCAGGAATAGGAATTCTTGGTTCTAGCATAGATTTCTGGTCAATAGTATCTTGAATCTTTTGTACATTTATAACGAGATTATCCATTGAAGAGCACAGACCCTGAATATCCATGTCCACAGCGGTGTCCTGAAGCACCCAAATGTCTAGGGGAAAAAAAAGACTGAACACAGAGCTGAGAAAAAAAATGATGTCAGAACTTCTTTTTTCCCTCTATTGAGAATCATTAGTTTGGCTTCTTGTACTGTTATGAGTGCAATCCAGTGACACAGTGTACCAGCGATCAGAGCACATACAGTGATCTGACAATAACCCAAAACAATAGAACGAGCTCTGAGACGTGGAATCTCTGTAGACCGCAATACCTGAACCTATCCTAAACACAACTAAAGGCAGCTGTGGATTGCGCCTGACCCTACCTATGCAACTCGGCACAGTCTGAGAAACTGACTAGCCTTAAGATAGAAAAACAAGCCTGGCTTGCCTCAGAGAAATACCCCAAAGGAAAAGGCAGCCCCCCACATATAATGACTGTGAGTAAGATGAAAAGACAAAACGTAGGGATGAAATAGATTCAGCAAAGTGAGGCCCGATATTCTAGATAGAGCGAGGATAGCAAAGAGAACTTTGCAGTCTACAAAAAACCCTAAAGCAAAAAACCACGCAAAGGGGGCAAAAAGACCCACCGTGCCGAACTAACGGCACGGCGGTACACCCTTTGCGTCTCAGAGCTTCCAGCAAAACGAATAGACAAGCTGGACAGAAAAATTAGCAACAAAAGCAAAGAAGCACTTATCTAAGCAGAGCAGCAGGCCACAGGAAAGATCCAGAAGCTCAGATCCAACACTGGAACATTGACAAGGAGCAAGGAAGACAGAATCAGGTGGAGTTAAATAACAAAGCAGCCAACAAGCTCACCAGAACACCTGAGGGAGGAAGCTCAGAAGCTGCAGTACCACTTGTGACCACAGGAGTGAATTCAGCCACAGAATTCACAACACATATACAGTATATAGAAAACATCAAAGATAAATATTCTCTTTTCATCTGCTTTGAGGAGTTTCTAGCGCTGTGACCTTTCACAAATTCTGTTCTTTTTATTTCATTTTTATTACAGGAGATCATCGGCTTCAGTGGAATTAGGTGAGGTTGCAAGTATGCTTTAATTGAGAATATTAAAGGAATCTGTTTAATTTTTTCAATTAAAAGACTTTATTCTGGCTGTCTCTTTATTTACCATATAACTATGGGATTAGTAATGGATACGTGTCTTATAGACACCTCTCCATTACTAAGCAGTGGGCTTGATGTCAGCTGACAATACAAAGGTGACATCAACCCCACAAATATGAACCCACTTGCTATCGCTGCAGGACAAGTGGGAAGAGCCGGGCAAAGCGCCAGAATTGGAGCATCTAATAGATGCGCCTTTTCTGGGCAGTTGCAGGCTGCTGTTTTAAAGCTGGGGGATCAATATCCATGTCCCCTTACCAGCCTGAGAATACCAGCCCCCAGTGAGCTTTAGCAAGGCTGGTTGTCGAAAATGGAGGGGACCCCACGCTGTTTTTTTAAATTATTTATTTACATTATTTAAAAAAGCAGCGTGGGGACACCTTTATTCTTGATAACCAGCATTGCTGAAGCTGACAGCTGAGGGTTGCAGCCCCCAGCTGTGAGTTTTGCCTGGCTGGTTATAGAAAATACAGGGGAACCAACACTTTTTAAAAATTTATTTAGAGCGCAGGCGGCGGATGATGAATACCCCCATCACCTGCTCCTGCTCTCTCAGCAGCAGCAGAGATAGGCTGATAGGAGTAATATTCCCCTCAGCCGCCGCCTGCTCTTTTATCACTTAAATGTAACTCTCATCATTCTCCCCTGCTTGCGCCAATTGCCGGCAGAGCAGGGGAGAATGATGAGATTCATGTTCAGCACACGGCGACGGGGAACAGCGCTAACTGTAGCGCTTCTTCCCAGGCGCTGATGCATGTCACACAGATGACATCCATGTGTGTTATGCGTCTGTACATGTGCAAGACATTTTGGGCCCGTGCTGACATTAAAAAACAGACATGTCACAGTGTTTTGCCCACGGACACACGGTCTGTGGAAACACACTGACATGTGCACAGACCCATTCACTTGAATAGGCAAATAGCGCTCCATTCCTCTCGAGTCTCTCCGTATGGCTAAGTAGTACTATACAGCCACATATCGGGTATTGCCACGTTCAGTTGAAATTGTGGGACAAAGTTTGGTGCCATTTTTACCCACTTTTTGTGTGAAAATGTAAAATCTTTGCTAAAACAAAATTTTGGTGGAAAAAATGTAGTTATTTTGTCTTCACTTCCGAATGGTATAAAATTCTGTGACTGCACCCCTAGATGAATTCATTGAGAGGTGTAGTTCGTAAAATGGGGTCACTTATGGGGGGTTCTGCTGTTCTGGCACTTCATGGGCTCTCCCACGTTGGCACCTGCAAACCATAACAGTAAAATCTGGTGCTCTTTGCCTTTTGAGCTTTGCACTGTGCCTGAAAAATATTTCCCGATTACATGTAGGGTATTGGCACATTCAGAAAAAAATGGACCTCAGTTTGTTTTAAAAAAATGTCCTATTAGCCCTTAGAAAAAATTAAAAACTTGGGGCTAAAACAACATTTTAGTGGTACAAATGTAACTTCTTCTTTCTTCACCGCTCAGTGGCATAAAATTCTGTGAGGCACATGTGGTGTGAATATTATCACTGCACCCCTAGATGAATTCATTGGGGAGTTTAGTTTGTAAAATAAGTTCACATATAGAGGGTTTCTGTTGTTCTGGCACCTCAGGGGCTCTGCCAATGTGACATGGCACCCTCAAACCATTGCAGCAAAATCTGAACTCCAATTCCGTTCTAAGCTTTGCACTGTGCTTGAAAAGTAGTATTCCCCCACATATGGGGTATCAGCATACTCAAGATAAATTGCTAAATAACTTTTGGGGTCCAATTTTTCCTGCTACCCTTGGGAAAATAAAAATTTGGGGGCAAAAAGATCATTTTTGTGGAAATAATATGATTTGTTTCATTTTTACGGCTCTATGTTATGAACTTCTGTGAAGCACTTGGGGGTTCAAAGTGTTCAGCACACATCTAGATTAGTTCCTTGGGGGTCTAGTTTCCACTTGTGGGGGGTTTCCACTGTTTAGGCACATCAGGGGCTCTCCAAACGCAACATGGTGTCCGATCTCAATTCCAGCCAATTTTGCATTGAAAAGTCAAATGGCGCTCCTTCCCTTCCGAGCTCTCCCATGCGCCCAAACAGTGGTTTACCTGCAGATATGGGGTATCAGCATACTCAGGACAAATTGCACACATCAACGTATGGGGTCCAATTTCTGGTGTTACCCTTGGGAAAATGAAAAAAGTTAAATGCTTATTTTTTTCAACATTTCAAAAATTCCTGTGAAGCACCAGAAGGGTTAATAAACGTCTTGAATGTGGTTTTGAGCACCTTGAGGGTTGCAGATTTTAGAATGGTGTCACTTTTGGGTATTTTCTATCATATAGACCCCTCAAAGTGACTTCAACTGTGATGTGGTCCCTAAAAAAATGGTGTTGTAAAAATGAGAAATCGCTGTTTGACTTTTAAGGCCGGCCTTACACTAGCGTGTTTTACGGACGTAAGAGAGGTGCTGAAAATACGGATTGCATACGGTACAATGCTTCTCTATGCCCCAGCTCCTAACAGCCGTATTTTACTGATCCGTATTATACGGGTGTTCTATGGCCGTAGAAAATCGCTGCATGCTGCATTTGTCACCGTATTGCGCAAAAAATACGCCAATGAAAGTCTATGGGGGCCAGAAAAATATGGATTACACACGGACCAACAGTGTGACTTACGAGAAATACGCAGCGATGTTAGAGAGAAAAGCCGGCAATTCAGTGCGGTGTACAGTAAAATCACACTGACAGGTTAGAATAGAATAGGTAGAATAAATGTCTACACATAGTATAGGGGTATGTTTATTTATATATATATATATATATATATATATATATATGTCAGTGAGACACATATGTATATATATTAATATTTCATACAGCGCTAGATAGCTTAAAAGCCGGTAATTCAATTTCCGGCTTTTCCTATCTCCTTCACAAACCCGACATGATATGAGACATGGTTTACATACAGTAAACCATCTCATATCCCTTTTTTTTTTGCATATTCCACACTACTAATGTTAGTAGTCAGGTTGCATAATTTTACAACGTTAACAAGCTGCAGAGGTACAATTGTACCTTCATATATATTTAATTGAAATTTGGCCAATATATTCTGGACCAAAACTGCAGAGATGTCACGAAATTTCAGCCCTCTACGGCTTTTCGAAAAAAAAATTATTGCAATTTTAAAACGGAATAATTACAATTGTACCTACTCAGCCGGACGAAGGTTAAAGGGTTAAATCGCAGAAAAAAATTGGCGTGGGCTCCCGCGCAATTTTCTCCGCCAGAATGGTAAAGCCAGTGACTGAGTGCAGATATTAATGGCCTGGAGAGGGTCCATGGTTATTGGCCCCCCTGGCCAAAAACATCTGCCCCCAGCCACCCCAGAAAAGGCACGTCTGGAAGATGCGCCTATTCTGGCACTTGGCCACTCTCTTCCCACTCCCGTGTAGCGGTGGGATATGGGGTAATGAAGGGTTAATGTCACCTTGCTATTGTAAGGTGACATTAAGCCAGATTAATAATGGAGAGGCGTCAATTATGACACCTATCCATTATCAATCCAATAGTATGAAATGGTTAAAACACACACACACACACATTATTACAAAGTATTTTAATGAAATAAATACACAGGTTTGTGTAATATTTTATTATACTTGTAATACACCTGAAGACCCTCGTTCTGTAAAAAAGGTAAAATAAAAAACCAACAATATCCCATACCTTCCGTCGTTCTGTCATATCCAACGATGTAAATCCATCTGAAGGGGTTAACTAATTTTACAAGCAGGAGCCTGCTAATGCAGCTGCGCTCCTGCCAGTAAAACCCCAGCGAATGAATGGAATGTAGGTCAATGACCTGTAGTTACCTTCAGTCGCGGTGATGCGCCCTCTGCTGGATGTCCTCATATGAACTCGAGCCTGGGAACTTTTCAGACTATTTTCCCATGTGTCACGAAAAACAGTCTCAGAATCACCAAGATCCATTGAAGCGTTCCAGAGTTATTACCTCATAATGGGACAGTGGTAAGAATTGTAAAAATTGGCCCGGTCATTAACATGCAAACCACCCTCGGGGGTTAAGGTATGGATTTATTTTAATTGCTGTCTATAAGGTTATTCTGCCTGTCACTTTGGCAGCAGTCTCGCTGTCTCTCAAGCTGGAGGGGGGTAAATTTAGCTAGCCACTGTCATGTGAGTAATGGGCATGATTCCTATCATAATGAAGGATCTCAGGATCTTAATTAATTTCTGGAGGAAGGGATATCTGTGTCAATATCCTAATTACATTGGTCATTCTCCATGTGGGCTTTCTGGCTGTCACTTAACGTGGGGGCATTGTGGCTGTCGCATATCATCCTTCTTTGCCCCTGTGGGTCGCTGGGAGTCTAGCCCCTGTAACAGCCTGCAAAACCCACCTAGGCTTATCTCTCACAGATACACAAGTCACTTCATTTAAAACTCCCTCTTGCCTCAGTGGGTCCTCCTGATCACTATGCTTAGTATCTTTAGTAGGTTATGTGCACACGCTGCGGATTTTGATGCGGATCCGCAGCGGTTTTGACACTGTGGATTCGCAACTGTTTTCCATGCGTTGTACAGTGTCATGTAAGTCTATGGAAAACAAAATCCGCAGTGCACATGCTGCGGAAAAAAACGTGCGGAAATGCTGCGTTGTTTATTCCGCGGCATGTCATTTCTTTGTGCGGATTCCGCTGCGGTTTACACCTGCTCCATAATAGGAATCCGCAGCTGTAAAACCGCAGGTGGAATCCGCACAAAAACCGCGGTAAATCCGCGGTAATTCCGCAGTAAATCCACAGGTAATCCGCAGTGCGCGTTACCTGCAGATTTACAAAAACAGGTGTGGAAAAATCCGCAGAGATCCAACCTCCGTGTGCACATACCCGTAAACTTGAAAATGTGCACAATGCACAACAGGA
Source organism: Ranitomeya imitator (assembly GCF_032444005.1). Classification (NCBI taxonomy): domain Eukaryota; kingdom Metazoa; phylum Chordata; class Amphibia; order Anura; family Dendrobatidae; genus Ranitomeya; species Ranitomeya imitator. The sequence goes on from NC_091283.1 coordinate 472,707,822, forward strand.
TCACCAAGTGGTCAACACAGTCTCAATCCTAGCAGTTGCTAGGCACCGCCACTAGTTTCAAGATGGAACAGCAGTCACACAAGAGAACATTTCTAACAATATTTCACGCAGGTCAATGTTAGCTTCTCATCCATAATGTTAGCTTGTCCAGGTCATCCTACAATGTGACATACAGTACTGAAACTTCTCTTTGTGCTTTGTCTGCATGCAGGACCTTTTCTTCCATTCTAAAAAGCAGAACCAAGAAGGAATCCATGAGGTCATGTGCGCACAGAGGTATTTTACGATAATCAAACAAGAGAAGTTTTCTGGTGGAGACCGCTTCAGGAACCTTTCCTTCTTTGGAGGTGTTTTTCGTTTCCTGAAGCATTTCATGAAGTTTTCTTGAAGAGTTTTTTTCAAGCTTTTTGAGTTTTTTTCTCTGAAGGTTTTTTGCAGCCTTTGATTGGATAATGAGCAGTTTGGAGCATTTTAATTTTACCAGACGCTGCTTCAAAAAAGCAACATCCACTTTCTTGTCTCCCACCAGGAGATTGAACGTATGGACAGCCAAAGCAGTTTTTTTATGGAAAGGAACAGTCTTTCCAGGTGCCTTTTGGAGCGGACTCTCAAATATTTCCGTCTGCACATACTCTAATAATCAATGGGGACCCCTTGTTCCTGTATGAGTAATTAATGCAACAAATCAGTTTTGCTAATAAATTCTCTTTATCTGTTATTACAATGGAACAGACAAGCAGAATGTGATAATGAACATGTGAACTTAGCTTAACATTCCAGGACTGTTTAAAAGACAAAGTGCAGAGAATCCTTCACCATTTGCTGGTTGCTATTTTCATATGGGTTAAGTCTGACACAACCAACTCTGACCAAGCTATCGCGGTGTGTCCCAGATCTGAAGTTTCACATGGTCCCATAATCCTGGTTTCTAAGGCCGCGTTCACACGTTCAGTATTTGGTCAGTATTTTACCTCAGTATTTGTAAGCCAAAACCAGGAGTGGATGATAAATACAGAAGTGGTGACGTGTTTCTATTGTACTTTCACGCTGATTTTTCCACTCCTGGTTTTGGCTTACACATACTGTACTGAGGTAAAATACTGACCAAATACTAATGTGTGAACATGGCATAAGCTGAAGTCTCACACCCATACTGCCTCCATCACTACGGTCACACGTGGCCCACGTAGTCTATTAGACAGCTCTGTGACTGCCGGTGACTACACTGAGGCGGCCGTGCCGTATCCCACTACAGTGGCAGTTTGTGTCCTCGGATGGCACTGACACAACTTCAGAAGAGCCTCCGTGTGGATATTATGCGAACACATCTGACATTTTACTCATTCATATACCTACATAGGCCAATGGCAGGTCCCTCACATGATCTCACTGCGATCAGCTTCCTGGTGCCCAATGTTGCCCTCATATAGGCTCCGCTATGTGCCATTCTACCAGCATGGTGGCACTGCTTACTAATATTGGATTCTCTCATTATGGGGGTCTCTAGCTGTGGCTTACTGTTGTGTGTAGGTTCAGCCGATGGGGAGAATCTTGTATTTTGGGGGGCTCTGGGTGTCACTTTGAGTTTGAGGGTCATCATGGGGGAACTTTATTGAGTCACTATCATAAGATGCTGATTATAGGGGTCTGTGGTTGTCACTTAGTTTCCTAGGCACCCTGACTGATCACTCACTTTGAGGACACTTGTCATTATGGGGGACTTCAGTAGTAATTTTGGGTTGGGTGCACTTACTTTTGGACAAGCATTTTCTAAAAAAAGAATGGAGGTAGAATCAGTATTACATATAACCCCAATTTTGCTTTCAAACCACAATGACAATTGGAGACCCCCATAATGACGAATTTCACGACTATGGAGTCTGACCCCAGCACTTTGCAGAACAAGATCGGATTCGGAACTGAATTCCACCAAGCTTGTTTCAGGGAGGACCGGTGCACCCGATACACACTTCCCCTAGTGCGAGCCGCATACTTGGTATTTTCAGCAAGGGGAAAGCGGGCAGAGGAGGATGTGAGGCTGGAGGTCAGTGTCCTGCGTGTCCGGGGCTCAGGCGGCCCCATGCGCATGCCGGGCTCGCTGTACGGCACATAGACATCACCTTTATGACAGTCACGTGATTTTTCAGGGTTCGCTCTGTAGTGTTCCCATGTACAGGATCTGTGTGGAGATCACGTGATCCGAGAGACTGGAGAATGGTCTTCTCCCTATTCCAGTGATCTCCAACCTGTCACTTTATAGCTTGGGTGAAACTACAACTCGCAGCATGCCCTGACACAGGAGAGAAATGGAGCTGGGAGTTCTAGTTCCTAATTAACTGTCTGTGTGCTGGAGAACACTTCAATAATGAGCAGAGCCTGCAATGCCTTTTTTTGTTAAAAGCATCAGTCATTTCAGTGGCAGTTTGTGTGCAATACTACATGTGAGGGTGAAGTACCATGATTTCTCTTCTCACCCTAAATCATTTGTACACACTTTAGAATTTTCTTTTACTATGCCGAATATAAACTTATTCCTGGGAGTGTTCTGAATCATCGGAAAGAATCCTGTCAAGTTCAGGCATTGGCTGTCCAAATGGGGTGGGGGTTACAAGGGGAGGGTGTAGGGAACTCTGGCCTTTCGCAATGGTAACTGTGGGACAGGGGCCTCGGTGGCCTTACCGCAAGGGTTACGGTGGGGCAGGGGCCTCTGCGGCCTTACTGCAAGGGTTACGGTGGGGCAGGGGCCTCTGTGGCCTTACTGCAAGGGTTACGGTGGGGCAGGGGCCTCTGTGGCCTTACTGCAAGGGTTACGGTGGGGCAGGAGCCTTGGTGGCCCTACGGCAAGGGTTATGGTTGGGCAGGGGCCTCGGTGGCCTTACTACAAGGGTTACGATGGGGCAGGGGCCTCTACGGCTGTACCGCAAGGGTTACGGTGGGGCAGGGGCCTCTGTGGATATACCACAAGGGTTACGGTGGGGCAGTTGCCTCTGTGGCCTTACTGCAAGGGTTACGATGGGGCAGGGGCCTCTGCGGCTGTACCGCAAGGGTTACGGTGGGGCAGGGGCCTCTGTGGATGAACCGCAAGGGTTACGGTGGGGCAGGGGCCTTTGTGGCCGCACTGCAAGGGTTACGATAGGGCAGGGGACTCGGTGGCCTTACTGCAAGGGTTACGATGGGGTAGGGGCCTCAGTGGGCTTACTGCAAGGGTTGCGGTGGGGCAGGGGACTCGGTGGCCTTACTGCAAGGGTTAAGGTAGGGCAGGGGCCTCGGTGGGCGTACTGCAAGGGTTACGATGGGGCAGGGGTCTCTGTGGCCTTACTGCAAGGGTTACGGTGGGGTAGGGGCCTCTGTGGCTGTACCGAAAGGGTTACAGTGGGGCAGGGGCGTCTGTGGCCTTACTGCAAGGGTTACGGTGGGGCAGGGACCTCTGTGGCTGTACCGCAAGGGTTACGGTGGGGCAGGGGCCTCTGTGACTGTACCGCAAGGGTTACGTTGGGACAGGGGCCTCGGTGGCCTTGCTGCAAGGGTTATGGTGGGGCAGGGGCCTCGGTGGCCTTACTGCAAGGGTTACAGTGGGGCAGGGGCCTCGGTGGCCTTACTGCAAGGGTTACGGTGGGGCAGGGGCCTCTGTGGCTGTACCGCAAGGGTTACGGTGGGGCAGGGGCCTCTGTGGCCTTCCTGCAAGGGTTACGGTAGGGCAGGGGACTCGGTGGCCTTACTGCAAGGGTTACGGTAGGGCAGTGGCCTCGGCGGGCTTACTGCAAGAGTTACGATGAGGCAGGGGCCTCTGTGGCCTTACTGCAAGGGTTACAGTGGGGCAGGGGACTCGGTGGCCTTACTGCAAGGGTTACGGTAGGGCAGGGGCCTCGATGGGCTTTACTGCAAGGGTTACGATGAGGCAGGGGCCTCTGTGGCCTTACTGCAAGGGTTACGGTGGGGCAGGGGCCACGGTGGGCTTACTGCAAGGGTTACGGTGGGGCAGGGGACTCGGTGGCCTTACTGCAAGGTTTACGGTAGGGCAGGGGACTCGGTGTCCTTACTGCAAGGGTTACGGTGGGGCAGGTGCCTCTGTAGCAGTACCGCAAGGGTTACGGTGGGGCAGTGGCCTCTGTGGCTGTACCACAAGGGTTACGGTGGGGAAGCATTCCATTTCAAGTGATCAAAGTCGGAATACTTTTTTTTACCTGACCTCTTCAGATATTTATTTTCTTCGGTGTTTTTTGAAAAGCTACTTTAGTGAATTAAAAATGTTTAGAAGTTTTATCTTCATTAGTTAATTTGTTATAGATTTCTAAAGTTAGGAAAGCTTGAATTTTGGGCTCGTAAGACTTTCTATTTTTTTATCATATCTCAGGCTAGAATTAAGATAAAGAGATGGGAGAGGCATAATTTTGTTCAGGCTTTACCTCCTTCCTGACATGAGTCTGCAGGAGCTGCGTGTTCACGGGGGCTCACGTAGAGCGCCACCGGGTGCAGGTGTCGGCTCTATGTGAGAGATAACAGCCTACAGCAACGCCCACGATCAGTGCTAGCACCAATTGCCGGCATTTAGGGCAGCACAGTGGCTCATTGGATAGCATTGCAGCCTTGCAGTGCTTGGGTCCTGGGTTCAAATCCCACCAAGGACAACATCTGCAATGAGTTTGTATGTTCTCCCTGTGTTTGCTTGGGTTTCCTCCGGGTTCTCCGGTTTCCTCCCACATTCCAAAGACATACTGATAGGGAATGTAGATTGTGAGCCCCATCCAGCAATGATAATGTGTGCAAACTGTAAAGCGCTGCGGAATATGTTAGCGCTATATAAAAATAAAGATTATTATTTAACTTCTCTGACGCCGCTGTCAATAGTGACAGAGACATAGAGAAGATCGTGCAGGGAGGGGGCTCCCTGTGTGTTTCCTTCAGCGATTGCGTTGTCCTGATGGTCTCCATGGATGGTCTCCATGTCCACGGGGTCCTTCAGTGAAGGTGGCCTGTGAGCAACTGCTAAAAGCAGGAGCTGACATGCCTCTTTCCCTGCTTGTCAGACGCTGCTCCGATGCTCTGAAGTGCAGAAGATGTCCCATTTTGGGACAATGTAAAACATGTAAAAAAAAATTAAAAAGTGTAAATATATAAATCCCCAAATAAAGATCAAAAAGAAAAGAAAAAATATTATTGAAATAAATACATTTATGTAAAAGAATAAACAAAAAATATACACATATTTGGTATCGTTCTGTCTGTAATGACCCGCTCTATAAAACTGTCCCACTAGTTAACCCTTGTAGTGAGCACTGTACAAAAAAACAATGCTTTATCATCATACCGCTAAACAAAAAGTGCAATAAAATGCGATCGAAAAGACAAATATAAATAAACATGGTACCGCTGAAAACGTCATCTTGTCCCACAAAAAAAAGAAGCCATATAGCTCCATCAGCGGAAAAATAAAAAGTTATAGCTCTCAGAGTAAAGAGATGTAAAAATAATTATTTTTTCTATAAAATAGTTATTATTGTGGAAAAGCAGCAAAACATCAAAAAACATATACAGTGGGGCAAAAAAGTATTTAGTCAGTCAGCAATAGTGCAAGTTCCACCACTTAAAAAGATGAGAGGCGTCTGTAATTTACATCATAGGTAGACCTCAACTATGGGAGACAAACTGAGAAAAAAAAATCCAGAAAATCACATTGTCTGTTTTTTTAACAATTTATTTGCATATTATGGTGGAAAATAAGTATTTGGTCAGAAACAAAATTTCATCTCAATACTTTGTAATATATCCTTTGTTGGCCATGACAGAGGTCAAACGTTTTCTGTAAGTCTTCACAAGGTTGCCACACACTGTTGTTGGTATGTTGGCCCATTCCTCCATGCAGATCTCCTCTAGAGCAGTGATGTTTTTGGCTTTTCGCTTGGCAACACGGACTTTCAACTCCCTGCAAAGGTTTTCTATAGGGTTGAGATCTGGAGACTGGCTAGGCCACTCCAGAACCTTGAAATGCTTCTTACGAAGCCACTCCTTTGTTGCCCTGGCAGTGTGCTTTGGATCATTGTCATGTTGAAAGACCCAGCCACGTTTCATCTTCAATGCCCTTGCTGATGGAAGGAGGTTTGCACTCAAAATCTCACGATACATGGCCCCATTCATTCTTTCATGTACCCGGATCAGTCGTCCTGGCCCCTTTGCAGAGAAACAGCCCCAAAGCATGATGTTTCCACCACCATGCTTTACAGTAGGTATGGTGTTTGATGGATGCAACTCAGTATTCTTTTTCCTCCAAACACGACAAGTTGTGTTTCGACCAAACAGTTCCAGTTTGGTTTCATCAGACCATAGGACATGCCCCCAAAACTCCTCTGGATCATCCAAAAGCTCTCTAGCAAACTTCAGATGGGCCCGGACATGTACTGGCTTAAGCAGTGGGACACGTCTGGCACTGCAGGATCTGAGTCCATGGTGGCGTAGTGTGTTACTTATGGTAGGCCTTGTTACATTGGTCCCAGCTCTCTGCAGTTCATTCACTAGGTCCCCCCGCGTGGTTCTGGGATTTTTGCTCACCGTTCTTGTGATCATTCTGACCCCACGGGGTGGGATTTTGCGTGGAGCCCCAGATCGAGGGAGATTATCAGTGGTCTTGTATGTCTTCCATTTTCTAATTATTGCTCCCACTGTTGATTTCTTCACTCCAAGCTGGTTGGCTATTGCAGATTCAGTCTTCCCAGCCTGGTGCAGGGCTACAATTTTGTTTCTGGTGTCCTTTGACAGCTCTTTGGTCTTCACCATAGTGGAGTTTGGAGTCAGACTGTTTGAGGGTGTGCACAGGTGTCTTTTTATACTGATAACAAGTTTAAACAGGTGCCATCACTACAGGTAATGAGTGGAGGAAAGAGGAGACTCTAAAAGAAGAAGTTACAGGTCTGTGAGAGCCAGAAATCTTGATTGTTTGTTTCTGACCAAATACTTATTTTCCACCATAATATGCAAATAAATTGTTAAAAAAACAGACAATGTGATTTTCTGGATTTTTTTTTCTCAGTTTGTCTCCCATAGTTGAGGTCTACCTATGATGTAAATTACAGACGCCTCTCATCTTTTTAAGTGGTGGAACTTGCACTATTGCTGACTGACTAAATACTTTTTTGCCCCACTGTAAATGGTTATAAATGGTAGATTCTCTAACTGGGTCGCTGTGAACAGTGGGGTACTGCAGGGGTCGGTGTTGGGACCTATTCTCTTCAACATATTTACTAACGATCTGGTAGAAGGTTTACACAGTAAAATATCAATATTTGCAGATGATACAAAACTATGTAAAGCAGTCAATACAAGAGAAGATAGTATTCTGCTACAGATGGATCTGGAAAAGTTGGAAACTTGGGCCGAGAGGTGGCAGATGTGGTTTAACAATGATAAATGTAAGGTTATACACATGAGAAGAAAGAATCAATATCACCATTACACACTGAACGGGAAACCACTGGGTAAATCTGACATGGAGAAGGGCATGGGGATCCTAGTTAATGATAAACTTACCTGGAGCAGCCAGAGCCAGGCAACAGCTGCCAAGGCAAACAGGATCATGGGGTGCATTAAAAGAGGTCTGGATACACATGTTGAGAACATTATACTGCCTCTGTACAAATCCGTGGTTAGACCGCACATGGAGTACTATGTACAGTTTTGGGCACTGGGGCTCAGGAAGGATATAATGGAACTAGAGTGAGTGCAAAGGAGGGCAACAAAATTTAGTCTAGAAAAGACGACTGAGGGGCAATCTAATAACCGTGTAAAAGTATATAAGGGCACAATACAAATATCTCTCCAAGGATCTGTTTATACCAAGGAAGGTGACAGTCACAAGGGGGCATTCTCTGCGTCTGGAGGAGAGAAGGTTTTTCCACCAACATAGAAGAGGATTCTTTACTGTTAGGGCAGTGAGAATCTGGAATTCCTTGCCTGAGGAGGTGGTGATGGTGAACTCAGTCGAGGGGTTCAAGAGAGGCCTGGATGTCTTCCTGGAGCAGAACAATATGGTATCTTACAGTTATTAGGTTCTGTAGAAGGACGTAGATCTGGGGATTTATTCTGACGGCATATAGGCTGAACTGGATGGACAAATGTCTTTTTTCAGCCTTGCTACTATGTTACTATGTTAATGTTGTATCACTGCAAGACTATGTGCACACGTAGAAAGATCCTCTGCGGATTTTTCCGCAGCGGATTTGATAAATCCGCATTGGAAAACCGCTGCGGTTTTACTGCGGATTTATTGCGGATTCTACTGCGGATTCCGCTGCGGTTTTACATCTGCAGTTTTCTATTGGAGCAGGTGTAAAACCGCTTTGGATTCCGCACAAAGAATTGACATGCTGCTGAAAATAATCCGCTGCGTTTCCGCACGTTTTTATCCGCAGCATGTGCACTGCGGATTTCATTTCCCATAGGTTTACATTGTACTGTAAACTCATGGGAAACTGCTGCGGATTCGCAGCTGCGGATCCGCAGCAAAATTCGCATCGTGTGCACATACCCTAATCATACTGACCCGAAGACTACAGCTGTCTCATCAATTTTACCACATGCGGAACGGTATAAAAACAACAAAACAAAATTAGTTCTTGAATTGCTGTTTTTTGTTCATTCTATCTCCCAAAAATCAGAATCGAAAGCCATGAAAAAAAGTCAGGTGCCCAAACATGGTACCAATAAGTCAGTTCGTCCTGCAAAAAACAAGCCCTCACATGACTCTCTGGGTCAAAATATGGAAAAATTATAACTGTCCAAATATAGTCATGCAAAAACTATTTTTTGCAATACAAAGCGTCTTTTAGTGTATGACGGCAGCCACACATAAAAACCCGATATAAATCTGGTATCGCTGTAATCGCACCGACCCGAAGAATAAAGTCGCCTAATCACTTATACCGCACGAGGAACGGCGTAAAAAATAAATAAAACAAATTCTTCACCTGCTGTTAATTTTTTCATTCTGCCTCCCAAAGATCACAGTAAGGCTCGGCGCACGTTTATCGTGTGCTCTGCGCTGAGTGCTTACACCAGGGTTTCCATGTAAATCTCTGAAATATGGGATTCAGACGGAACCTCTGGCGGAAGATTCCTTATAATGAGGCAGATAGAGGCACTGCGGACCCATGTGGCCTATGATCCGGTAGTGTCCGTCTTTTTATGTGAGTATAAAAGCGTGATTGACCACAGTTTTGTGCACTTCTGAAAAAAGGTAACGTTGAACAGAGGCTAAAAGGAGTCCAGGGTAACTCTGCTGCCTCATTATAGTGAATGGATCCCTCAGGGGTTTCATCTGATTTTCTGAATCACTTGAAGATTTAGATGTAAACCTCGATGTAAGTGCCCAGTGTAGAGCGCCAGATAAATGTGATCGTAAACGTTATGTAAAATGTTCCCAATAAAAGCTTCAACTCAATCCACAAAAAAGCAAGTCCTCACTCAGGTCAGTCTTCTGTTAACGGAGAAACAGGAGTTTAGGAGAAACGTAAAGGCCTCTGTGGCAGTACCGCAAAGGTTACAGTGGGGTAGTGGCTTCTGTGGCCGAATTCCAAGGATTACGGGGGGTTGTGGGCTTGGGCCTCTGTGGCCAAATTGCAAGGGTTACGAGGATTGGGGATTCTGTGTCTGTCCTGCAAGGCTTGATGTAGGAAAGGGCCCCTGTAGCTTATTTTCAGAAACTTGAAGCAGTCAGTGAAAAAAAGATCCTGACAAATTAGCCCCTCCCCCATACACCCTTCATGTTCTTTTGTTTTGCATAGCACACTGGGTTGTATTATTGTGTAGTGTGAAGAGCAGTGATTGACTTTCTCGTCCTCCATTTCCATAGGGTGAATCTGTGGCTGCACTATGTCTCTAGCACTGGGCAGGTTCTGCTTCTCCTACCGGAGCAGTCTCTGGAGATCACTGTCTGGATGTCAGAAAGCCTTGGAGACATTACGTTGTCCTGGTCGGGAGGCGAGACTTCACACATCGGCAGTAGCTTTGGCTGGACATAATAAATGGTCCAAAGTGAAGCATATAAAGGGTCCAAAGGATGCAGCCAGGTCACGCCTGTTTAACAAGCTTACCGTAATGATCAGAGTGGCAGTGAGAGGTATGGATGAGAGTTTCATGATTGGGGACTGGGGGAAAAGGGCAGAGAATGATTTTGTCTTCTCCTTACAGAAGGGGGCCCAAACCCCGATTTCAATCCACTATTGTACCAGCTGATTGAGCAGGGACGGCAAAGAAACATGCCGAAAGCTTCCATTGAGGCTGCTATTAAAGGAGTGGTAAGAAACCAAAGCCTACAACAACAAAAAAGTAATCACTTATATGTCCAAAAAACAATAGATATGTTACACTTCAAATTCATAGATCAACCAATATAGGTCAGCTACTAGTTTGATACTGGAGGTAGGGTTAATCCAAATGTAGGCACTGATAGTAAGGCTTCCATTCCAAATTCCCAATTATACCATGTTTATGGGTACAGTCCCATGGCAGGTTCAGCCCAGGATATCAGGGGAAAAGTTCACCAAAGGGAGATTCATGTGGAACATGTCTTTATAACCACCAGGTCTATAGCTGAAGTTATATTAGAACAAATGATCCAGTTTACCTCCCAGGATAAATCTGGGAGACAGGTGCTGCTGGCTGTGTAACCCTCACACCCGACGGGCGCTGTTTCGCTGCTCGCTTCTTCCAGGGGTTTACCATTAATTTCGCCATTGGCAATGCCAAGCTTCTGTAATTCCATGTACACAATTTCTATATAATCCCTTTAAGTAGATTTTGTTAGAAGAACTGAATGATTATACATTATTGAATTGCTGAATTATTTTAAAAAATACATTTTTTTTTTAAAGGATAAATCTAAACCCACGTCCTATGCACTTTATCAAGCTAGAGGGCCCGGTGGATGTTCTCTAATTATTGAACTCCTGACTGATAACACCAGTCGCTCTTTTGCAGCTCTCCGACTCCTACTTAACAAAAATGGGTATGTGCTTTTGGAACCATATCGACTGTTAAAACTTGTGGCTAAAAATGTCTAGTTCTTACCATTATTGACAATTAAAAGGGTTTCTGCTGCTGTTCCCTCTAGTGACAAGCTGCAGGTAAACTTGGCTTGAAGACCCTTTTAAAGGGACTGTGTCAGCACAGAATGTGCACCCTTGGCGTGGCCAATCTAATAAATTCATCTTCCCACCTGTTTGGCGATAGAGGGAAAACAAGTAGGTGGGACGGTGCACTTATATGTTTGGCGATGCCAAGGGTACATAAATAAAATATATATAGATTGAAAATATCTGGTATACAGATTAACTTGGCAACTCACTTTCTTTGAGTTTTTAAACGAAAAGAAAAATGGAGTAATTTTTCATTCTGGTTTACAGGGGAACTCACACTGATGCACTACATTGCTTTAATAAAAAGGGAGTAGTGACCGTCCAGACCCAAGATCGAGATGGCAAACCTGTGCAGATGGAGCAGGCTGTTGAACTGGCCATACAAGCAGGAGCTGAGGATGTGGAACAGGTGCAGGACGAGGAGGAGGAGGAGAAAGATGTATACAAGGTGGGAGACAATCTATCTATTAAGGGGACTCTGTTGGACAGTTCAACGATTATTGTCTGGAAAGATGTACTTGGGAAAATAGAAATGATTGTTGCAAAATACAAGAATAAAGTACAAATCATACGAGGAATATAAATGAAAGATGGGAACAAATAAAGGCGATCAAGTATTCCCAAATAGTAGATTGGTCCATTGGTGGTGTCTGAGAAATTGTAAGCAGGGTAACCCCCTAGTGGGGTCCGGTGCTAGATACTACATTAAATATGTTGTCCAGGATTAGAAGTTCATGACTGAGTTACTCCAAAAATGGCGCCACATTAGTCCACACCTGTCCTGGTGGTGCATGATATTGCAGCTCAGTCCCATTCGCTAAAAATTGAGCTGGACTGGAATACCAAACACAACCAAATAGACGGGAGTGGTGCTGAGTTTGAAATGTTTTTAGAAACCTGTATAATGTCTAAAATGCCTTCAATTATGACAAACGTGTACGTGTGCAAATAACCTCTTAAGAAGGGAAGAGAACCTAAACTCTAATGCCACCTATTGGATGTAGCAACCCCAAAGTCACTATAGACCTCATAATGAGCCATGCCATATTACTTAGGATAAGAAGCCAAATCAGACCTCTTTCATTGCACTAATGAGGAGCAAACACCCCCAAATGTGTTTACAAATGGAGCATCTAGTTTTCTTAGCCAAAGTCATGTGGCAAAGCTTGCTAAAGGGTCGATAGTGACATTTGGGATTCCTAAATCCAATAGGTGGCGCTAGAGTTCAGGTTCTTTTTTTTTCTCTGAAGAGTCTATTTGCATATTTAAATTCCCAGAGGATTATATTCACTTTGGTCCGAGTGCTGTCTGGAGCTGTTCAGTTGAATGTTTTGTTTTTTTCTTTTATCACAGACCAAATCTCCACATGAAATAAATTGCAAAATGCACTAGCTTCTTCCATAAGATGGATGTTACTTGCCTATTCAAATCTATGGGTTCATAAAAATATAAATTGGATCCTATAAGGATCAACTGTACAGCATCCAATTTTTTGGGATACATTGCAATTCTTTAACCCCTTCATGACCTTGGGATTTTCCGTTTTTTTGTGTTTTTTATTTTTCCATCAGTATGGCCATGTGAGGGCTTATTTTTTGCGGGACGAGTTTTACTTTTGATTGACAGCTGACATGTCCAGGCGTGGAGGCTGGCTCACCGCCGGAGCCCGCATCAAAGCAGGGGATCTGACCTCGGATGTACTATCCTGTCCGAGGTCAGAAAGGGGTTAAAATAAGAATTTGTATTTGGTCTTGTACATTTTAATAACTACTGATGAATGACAATTGAAGAAAATATCTGTTTTTTCCCTTCACCCATGAGAGCACACCTGACAGAGGGATCCGTCCAGCCAGGACCAGAAACCTACTGAAATAAAAAGGGTGGTACCTCTCCCCCGCTTCAGTTGGGTTTCATGTCCTGACGGGAAGCCTTGTGCTGAGACCTGGGCGGGTTGAAGATTTTATTATTTTATTCCTGCTTACCCACTCCTGTTCCAGTACTGGAAGAACAGGCACATGCCTGTATGCCTGCCTTCAGGTGCTGGAAGCGCCGTCCGCAGGTCCAGAGGGCCTTAGCGTACGTGTGGGCGCAGGCGGCACAGACGCAGGCCGGGTCGGCTCTTCTGGATCCGCCATGCCGCTCCCCCTTTTTCGTCTTCTTGCTGCAGCTCCATAGTGAGTTAGGCTTCCTTGGGCGCGCTCCGCTGACGTCACGGGCAAGGCACACTGGGAAAGGGCGTGCCCGAGTGACATCGGAGGGGGTGCTCTGGAAGCAATATGGCGGCGCCCTGGGCAAAAAAGCCATCCGGGACACGTGAAGACTTGGCACATTCTGGCAGGGGCGGTGGAGGGTCATTGTTTTGGGCACCAAAGGAGGCGGATCTGAGGTGTAGCGCAGTGGATCACTTATAAAATGGGGGATGACCACAGAAAAAGCGCTTATGTCCAAAGCTCCCCATCATGGAAAATCTGAGAGGACAGCAGTAGTAGAAGCCTTTGCAGCAGCAGTCACTTCTACCAGTGCCTAATCGCCAGCTGTTGTGAATTCTGTTATCGAACTCCCTCCTGTGGTCATGAATGGTACTTCGGCGAGTTCTGTCCATGGACTCCCTCTGGTGGCTGTGAGTGGAGCTGCTGGTTCTGAGGTTCCTTCCACAGGTTACTTAGTTTATTCTTTGTCTGGCTGCTCTATTTAACTTGTGCTGACCGCAAAGATACCTTTCCTATCCTCAGTCTGTTTAGTAAGTCTGGCCTCCTTTGCTGAAACCTGTTTCATTTCTGTGTTTGTGACTTTCATCTTAACTCACAGTCAATATTTGTGGGGGGCTACCTTTTCCTTTGGGGAATTTATCTGAGGCAAGGTAGGCTTTATTTTCTATCTCTAGGGCTAGTTAGCTCTTAGGCTGTGAAGAGGCGTCTAGGCAGCGTTAGGTACGCTCCACGGCTATTTCTAGTGTATGTGATAGGATTAGGGGTTGCGGTCAGCAGAGCTCCCACTTCCCAGAGCTTGTCCTGTGTTAGTTTTACCATCAGGTCTTTCCGGGTGCTCCTAACCACCAGGTCCATAACAGCCAGCACAGGCGCACAAAGGGAAGCAGCTGCTCAAGTGGCAGGAGTGGCAGCCGTCCCGGTCAGAAGAGTGGAAGTTCGCAGGACTCCTCAGTATCGAGGAGGGACGTCGTATGTACCCCTCATCAGTCCGGTACCCTTAATAGGACAGGGGGTGGTGAATGATCTACGAGAATGTCACCTTTTGTTAATAAGGGCCATTTCTTGTACCAAAAAGAACAGAAAATGTGCTCTTTGTAGAACCGCGCTGGCATTCCATTGGCAAAAAAGTCTTTGCTCAGACTGTATCCAAAAAATTATATGGGATGAGACCCCTGACTTTGCCACAAGCCTTAGATCTGTGATCAAGTCTGAGGTGGAAGGTTCCTTAAAGACTCAGTTAAAAAATGGGAACAAAACAGCTCAGAAAGTCATTACGGAATCTGAGGCCTCTCCGTGGTCTGTTGGAAAATACTATAGTGAATTTTCCTCCTCGGACAGTGATATAGGTGGCCGACTGCTTTCCGGCTGAGGACACCGATAGGTTGGTCAGAGCAGTCAGGTCAACAATGGGCGAGAAGGCACCTAAGTCCCTAGATGATATAATGTTTGGGGGCCTGGAGGAAAGGAGGAAGCACACCTTTCCAGTTAATTCCAGGATACAAGCTCTCATAAAAAAAGAGTGGAAGAAGGCAGAAAGATGTAGTACCTTAGCCTCATCCTCAAAGAGGAGATACCCCTTTGAGGAAAAAGACCCAGAGAGTTGGGATAAAATCCTAAAATCGACAGGGCAGTGGCATAATCCTCCAAGAGGTCAGCCCTGCCCATTGAGGATTCCGGCACACTTAGAGACCCATTGGATAAAAAAGCTCATGGGTTACTGGATTACACCTGGGAGGCAGCCGCGGGGAATCTGAAACCAGCAATAGCTGGGACTTGTGATCCCTTATGATCTGGCTGCAACAAATGGGGGAACAGCTTAGGAACCAATAAGCCTTTGTTTGACCTGCCTTCAAAAAATTGACTCCATCCCATGTGACAGTCAGTTTCTCTTTTGGGCAGAAATTGGAAGACATATTGGAAGGGGATTTTATTCCCCACTCCTTTTTTCTAATCAAATAGATTTTTATTAAAAAAAATGACATAGCAGGATACAATCTTTTCAAAAGACATTCAATTTCAAATAAGACAACCCCAATAACAAAACTCCCCCCATTCCCCACTCTTTTTGATAAAGAAGCTGGATGGTTTCATAAGAACTATTAACCTGAGGAAGCTCAACCGATGGATTGTGAATTATTCCTTCAAGATGTAGTCAGTGAACACCGCTATCAAGCTGTTATTCCAAAACTGTTTCATGGCGGTCATCGATTTGAAGGATGCTTATTATCACATCCCAATCCATCGGGACCATCAAAAATTCCTGAGGGTGGCTCTGTATCTCCAGGGACAGGTCAGGCATTACCAGTATATAGTCCTTCCATTCGGACTGTCAATAGCTCCGAGAGTATTCACCAAGGTAATATCGGAGGTGATGGCCTACCTTTGTCCTCGAAACACCGTTATCATCCCTTACCTGGACGACTTCCTTATAGTCGGAAGGTCAGAAGATCGCCATTCAGAAGAGCTGAGGGAGGTAACGGTAGTCCTAGAAAAGCTGGGCTGAATGGTAAATACACTCAACTTAAGACTAAAACCAGAAAGGATACCAGATCTGCCTCCTACCAGAGGACAAGATAGCGAAGAAAATGGCCCTGGCGCTGTTAGCGATAGATCAGCCAAGAATGACCCTAAGAAAAGCAATGTCCTTGCTAGGATCCCTAACATCTTATATCCCAGCAATAAGATGAGCCAAATTTCACCTAAGGCAGCTACAGTGGGAAGTCCTGTCTGTGCAGAGGTTGATTAAAAAGGCATTTAGAAGGAAAGATACATCTTTCTTCTGCAATAAGGGATACCCTTCTTGGTGGACAGTCAGTAAAAACTTGCCATCAGGGGTCAAGTGGTTAAGATCAGTAGAGGATGTTATCACGACAGATGTGAGCAATACCGGATGGGAGACACATCTAAGTTCTCACTCAGTTAAGGGGGTATGGTCTCCTCTAGAGAGTGGCCAGGGATCGAACTTGAAAGAGCTGTGGGCTGTGGAAAGGGCCTTGAAAGACTTTCTACCCTTCCTCCAGGGTCACCATGTTTGAGTCATGTTGGACAATCGAACAGTCGTGACATATCAACTACTGGGGGAACAAGGTCCCATACCCTAATGATGGCAGCTGACATTCTACTCCAGATAGCAGAACAACACCTACTGTCTCTTATGGCACTTCACATAAGGGGAAGAGACAACACAAAGGCAGACTACCTGAGTCGCGAGAAATTGAGACAGGGAGAATGGTCTCTAAACCAGATTTTCAATCAGATAGTGCCGGCATGGCATGGGGGCGGCTGGAGATAGTTCTGTTTAATAGCTCACACAAGAAAAAAACTTCTGTTCGTTAAACCCAAGGGAGAAGAAATTTGCAGTGGGTGCTCTTCAGATTCCCTGGAGATTCAGGACGGCCTATGCATTTCTTCCAATAGCGATGATTCCAACAGTTGTGAGGAAGATCAGAGAGGATCAGGCGAGGGTGATTCTCATTGCTCTATACTGGCCGAAGAGACCATGGTTTTCCCTTCTAAGTCTAGTGTCAGTGTCCGATCCATGGATCCTGCCAGAGATCCCGAACCTTCTTACTCAGGGGCCAGTATGCAAGTCTCAAATGAAGACCTTCCATCTAGCAGCATGTAACTTGAGAGGGCATTACTGAGTTGGCAGGGCTTCTCACCAGGTCTAGTCTCCACCCTATTGAAAAGTAGGAAAATTATTACATCTAGAATCTGTGGTAGAACATGGAAGAAATTTGTGGATTTTTCAAGGCAGCCCTTAGGGAATGAGGCCCCGATAGGGTCCATTGTAGTGTTTCTTCAATCGGGGTTGGAACTAGGGATAGCAACAAACACTCTCAAGGTACAGGTATCAACCCTTGGTGCCCTGTATAATTGCAACCTCGCAGCAAATGAATGAGTGTCTCAATTTATAAGATCCTGTAGTAGGTCCAGACCGGTTATAGTGCCAAAGTTTCCTCCATGGGAACTGAACCTAGTTTTAGAGGCACTAACTAGAAACCCATTTGCGCCCTTAGAGGATTTATCTGCAAAGTTCCTAACATCAGCTGCAGGGTGGGCGACATACAGGCCCTGTCCATATGTCCCCCCCTATACACAGGTATATGATGATAGAGTTGTTCTAAGGCCTGACCATCTCCCCAAGGTAGTTCTTAAATTCCATAGGAGCCAAGAGATTACTTTTGCCCTCTTTTTGTGATAACCCTAAAAATCCAGGGGAGGAGAAGTTCCATACTTTAGATGTAAGGAGGTCTATGTTGCAGTATATGCCCATGACCAGTCAATGAAGGAAGCACTAGTAACTATTTGTAGACTTTCAGAGTAGCAGAAAGGAGTATGGGGTATCCAAGAGAAGAATACCATTGCCAGACGGATCAGAGAGGCCATTAGTTTATCTTACACTACGAGTGATGCTCCGGTTCCTGAAGGCATCAAGGCTCACTCCACCAGAGCTGTCGCAACCTCCTGAGCAGAAAAGGGGGAGGTATTAATTGATTAGATCTGTAAGGCCGCTACCTGGTCCTTACCATCTACTTTCTTTAAGCACTACAGACTGAATCTGTCCTCCTCTGCTGACTTGACCTTTGTTAAGGTCAAGTCAGCGGTGGTCCCTCCCTAAGGTGTTTCAGATCTCCAAAAATCTCTCGGGTGTGCTTTCATTGGTGAAGGGAAAACACCAAGGTTACTTACTGGTAGCCGTTTCTTCCGGAACCCATGACAGCACCCGTATATTCCCCCCCTCCTCCCCCTCAACTTATGTGTGTGCACTATAGTTTGGGTGTTTTTATAATGTGGTGTTGGTTATATGTGTAAATTAACCGGAGGTCCTCTCATGCTCTGCAACCCAACTGAAGCGGGGGAAGCGCTACCATCTTTTTATTTCAGTAGGTCCTGTCCTGGCTGGGCGGATCCCTCTTTTAGGTGTACTGTCATGGGTTCCGGAAAAAAACAACTACCGGTAAGGAACCTTGGTGTTTTCTGGCTAAAACTTATATGATTTTTTTTAGACACTATTTTGGACAGGGTCTGGTGGTAACACACTATTTGTGTGTTTTATTTGTTTTTAAAGGGAACCTGTCACCCCGAAAATCGCGGGTGAGGTAAGCCCACCGGCATCAGGGGCTTATCTACAGCATTCTGTAATGCTGTAGATAAGCCCCTGATGTTACCTGAAAAAGGAGAAAAAGACGTTATATTATACTCACCCACTACTGCTGGTCAGGTCAGATGGGCGTCTCCGGTCCGCTGCGGCGCCTCCTATCTTCTTTCCCTGACGTCCTCTTCTGATCTTCAGCCACGGCTCCGGCGCAGGCGTACTTTGCTCTGCCCTCTTGAGGGCAGAGGATAGTACTGCAGTGCGCAGGCGCCGGAAAGGTCAGAGGCCCGGCGCCTGCGCACTGCAGTACTTTGTCTGCCCTCAACAGGGCAGAGCAAAGTACGCCTGCGTCGGAACCGTGGCTGAAGATCAGAAGAGGACGTCATGGAAAGAAGATAGGAGGCGCCGCAGTGGACCAGAGACGCCCATCTGACCTGACCAGCAGCGGGACCGCCCCTGGGTGAGTATAATATAACGTCTTTTTCTCCTTTTTCAGGTAACATCTGGGGCTTATCTACAGCATTACAGAATGCTGTAGATAAGCCCCTGATGCTGGTGGGCTTACCTCACCCGCGATTTTCGGGGTGACAGGTTCCCTTTAAGCTAGCACTTTATTTGTTTTTTAATTATTTTACTATTAGGCGGTGCATATACTCTTGCTTTTTTGCTGTAATTTGACATAATTTACTCTTAACATTCTCATTTTTGCAGTATATCTGTGATTCATCCACATTACGAGATGTCCGCAACCAACTGATCGTCTTAGGATTAGTGCCAATATCCTCCGGGCCAGAGTATTTGCCCAACAGAACTGTACAACTCTCAGACACTGACAAAGAAAGGGTCTTCAAACTCTTGGAATTGATAAAAGACCAACCAGATGTCATGCGGGTCTATGACAATATAGAATAACAAGAGCCCCTAAAGGTGCAACCGGCTCCAAGTGTAAGTTTAGTTACAGCTGCAGGTTTTTCAACTTCAAACTCCATATGGATTGCAAATGTTATGGCTAACAAACATCTATGTGACAGCTGGGCTTGGTGTAGCTATAAAGTCAGAACATTTGTATGTCCAATATAATTAAAGTAATGGCTGAATCAAATTCTCATGGGATCAGTTGTTCAAGAGATGATGAATCCATGACTTATCTGTATTGGGGATTTTTAAGCTCATCACTATGGATCATTACACATGCAAACCTTTTTAACGCCTTTAACTCAAAATGAGATATAGCTACAGTTCCAGTTTAAAGTTCATTAAATGTTCTTCCTTGTTCTTATTGAAATGTGTACATTATAGATTCAGACTGAAGGCAGCAAAATCAGAAAGGAACACATTTGGAAACAAGGAGTAAACAAACCAGATTTTCCTTTTCCCCATGACCACACAACACGAGAGGGGGTCTGCCCATCGAAGACACGAACTAAATTAAAGGGCAGAACCTTTCCCCCTCATCAGTTGGTTTCCTGTTTTTTAGGGGAACCTATATCTGAAGAGCCAGGTTGCCTAGAAGAACAGCTTCTTGCTTGGCCAAGTGGGGGCCTGTGCGAATGCGAGTGGCGGAGACTTTCCATGCCACTGCATTGTCACAGGTCTGCGCATGTGCAGGGCTTGCTGGGAGCATGTCCTGATGACAAGCGTGCCAGTGATTTCTGACCCAGAAGTGGTAACTTCACTTCCGGGGGTCCGGAGGAGGCGACCATGTGGAGGGTGATACTGTTGGCTGATCCTGGAGCAGAACAATATTGTATCATACAATTAGGTTCTGTAGAAGGACGTAGATCTGGGGATTTATTATGATGGAATATAGGCTGAACTGGATGGACAAATGTCTTTTTTCGGCCTTACTAAGTATGTTACTATGATTCCTCATTTAAATGAGGTTCTTACCGCCAGAGAGCGTGTTTTGCTTGATATCTCCTTTCCACTGTGGTTATGGACTAGCAGCAGGAGCAACAATTGCAGCACCGGCATCAGCTTAAGGCCGGGGTCACACTTGTGTGTGTGATACGAGACTGTCGCATCAATACCCGGCACTGCCGCCGGCACTCCGGCCCGGAGCATGCAGCTACATCTATTTCTATGCAGCCGCACGCTTCGGTCCCGAGTGCTGGCGGCAGTGCCGGGTATTGATGCCAGAGACTTGTGCGAGTTTCTCGCATCGCACACGCAAGTGTGACCCTGACCTAAGGGCAGTAGTGGCAGCCAAACGTGTGTCAGAAGAAGCAACTGTAATGCCAGTCAGAGAAGCAGAGTGGATTGGGATGGATCCACCGCCTCCAGGGGAGAACAATCATGTGATTTGATCAGCCTCCGAATCTGGTACCTTACTAAACGACTGAGTGATGAGTGATCTTTATGAAAGTTCACCATGGTAATTAGGTCGTTTTCTTTTTGTTTAATTAGCTGTTTACTTACTAAAAAAGACCTAACAAATGTAGTGCAAAGGCTAAAAATAAGGAATGTGCGCTTTGCAGCGATACATTGCCCAGCTCATGGCAGACAAAACTCTGCTCAGCTTGTATCCTAAAAGCTATTTGTGAGGAATACCCGATTATGCCATGGATTCAAAATCCATTATTTGGGCAGAAGTTAAAGATTCCCTTATGACCCTAATCCATAAAGAAAGCTATAGAGATCGAAAAAAAGAAAACCAGAATGTTATCATCTGATTCGGATGAATCATTGAAGTCAGAAGGTGAATGTAGAAATGATTCTTCATCCTCTTTATCCTCTGATGGTGGTAAAGGGGGTAGACCATGCTTCCCTCTAGAAGACAGACAGATTGGTCAACACTGTAAGGGCTAAACCCCCCCAAATCTGATTAAAATATATTATTTTTGCCTAAAATACAAAGGAAATGTCAATTGTTCTAAGCTAGACTTTGTCAATAAACACTCATAAGCAAAGATAAATGTCAGTCCATCATTATTTTAAGACTGTCTATCAATCTGGAAAATTGCTAGAACCTTGAAGGTATCCTTAGGAGCAGTCACAAAATCATCAATCGCTATGATGAGGACCACTCCAGAAAGGAAAGACTAAGAGTTACAAGTGCTTCTCACTAAATTAGATTATAATCAAAAAGTAAATTTATTTCAGTTCTTCAATACAAAAAGTGAAACTCATCTATATATATGAGGCATTGTGATTACTCGCTAATCCTGCCCCCTGCACAGTAGCTCCGCCCCCACCACACACAATCCCGCCTCCACTCCATTACCACACACAATCCCTCCCCCCACTACATCACCACACATAATCCCGCCCCCCCACCACATTACCATAGATAATCCCCCACACATTACCACACGAGGCCCCGTCCACACACACATTACCACACGAGGCTCCGTCCTCACACATTACCACACGATGCTCCGTCCTCACACATTACCACACGATGCTCCGTCCTCACACATTAGCACACGATGCTCTGTCCACACACATTATCACACGAGGCTCCGTCCACACACACATTACCACACGATGCTCCGTCCTCACACATTACCACATGAGGCTCCGTCCCCACACATTACCACACGAGGCTCCGTCCTCACACATTACCACACGATGCTCCGTCCTCACACATTACCACACGAGGCTCCGTCCCCACACATTACCACACGAGGCTCCGTCCCCACACATTACCACACGAGGCTCCGTCCTCACACATTACCACACGAGGCTCCGTCCTCGAACATTACCACACGAGGCTCCGTCCCCACACATTACCACCCGAGGCTCCGTCCCCACACATTACCACACGAGGCTCCATCCCCACACATTACCACACGAGGCTCCGTCCTCACTCATGTGATTGTGTTTACAGAGAAATTTTAACTTAAATTTGTTTAGATGCTGGAATAAATAAAAAACGCACATCTTACTGAATCCAGTTTGTTTTTGATTTTACACTGCGAATAAAATGTATTTAGTATTATTCAGATTTTTAATGATTATTATTGTTATTAACTTCATTTTAAGTTAATTTACCACCTGCGTAAGCGCTATTGAATGTTGTCATTATTTACTATAGTTTAATCACCAGCAGCGTTAATTAGATAGCAATGAGCGTGCCGAGCATTAGCTGGCTGGAAACAGCTAGTATATTATATAGATACTAGATGGTGACCCGTTTCTAACGCATCGGGTATTCTAGAATATGTATGTATGTATGTACGTCGCGCTTAGCACAGCCACGTAGTATATAGCACAGCCACGTAGTATATAACACAGCCATGTAGTATATAGCAGCCACATAGTATATAGCACAGCCCACATAACACAGACAGCCACGTAGTATATAGCAGCCACGTAGTAAATAACACAGCCCACGTAATATATAGCACAGCCCACGCAGTATATAACACAGCCCACGTAGTATATAACACAGCCCACGTAGTATATAGCAGTGTGGGCACCATATCCCTGTTAAAAATAAATAAATAAAAAAATAAAAAATGGTTATATACTCACCCTCCGGCGTCCACCGAAGCTGTCCCGATGCTGCCGCCAGCTTCCGTTGCCAGTGATGCATTGCGAAATTACCCAGATGACTTAGCGGTCTCGCAATGCATCACTGGGAACGGAAGCTGGCGGCAGCATCACGCGCATTGGTGGACGCAGGAAGGTGAGAATAGCACAATTTTTTATTTTTTTTTAATTATTTTTAACATTATATGTTTTTACTATTGATGCTGCATAGAAAAAGTTGGTCTGGCATGGGGTGACACACTGGCACTGACTGGAGGGGAGTAGGGAGGGGGCACTGACTTGAGGAGAGTAGGAAGGGGCCAATTCGCGGCAGGACCAATCAGCAACGTGGGATTACTCCGACAGACAGACAAACAGACGGAAGTACCCCTTAGACAATTATATAGATAGATAGGAAAGATATATATCTTGGTACCATGTTAGCCAGTAGATAGAAAAATATTTAGAATTTTGAGAGTCCTCAGTGGTTGATACCTCTTAATGGCTAACTGAAAAGATGGTAACAAATTGCAAGCTTTCGAGACTACTCAGGTCCCTTCATCAGGCATAGACTAATACAAATTTTGAAAAGTGGTATCAATCACTGAGGACTCTCAATTCTAAATATATTATACTAGATGGTGGCCCGATTCTAACGCATCGGGTATTTTAGAATATGTATGTATATAGCAGCCACATAGTATATAGCACAGGCCACGACATATTCTTGAATACCCGATGCGTTAATAAAGGCCACGCAGTATATAACAGTGGCCACGCAGTATATAACACAGCCCAAACAGTATATAACACAGCCTACGCAGTATATAACATTGCCCACATAGTATATAACACTGGCCACGTAGTATATAGCAGCCATGCAGTATATAACGCAGCCCACACAGTATATAACACTGCCCACATAGTATATAACACTGCCCACATAGTATATAGCAGCCATGTAGTATATAACGCAGCCCACACAGTATATAACACTGCCCATGTAGTATATAGCAGGCATGTAGTATATAACGCAGCCCACGCAGTATATAACATTGCCCACATAGTATATAACACTGCCCACATAGTACATAGCAGCCATGTAGTATATAACGCAGCCCACGCAGTATATAACAGCCCACGTAGTATATAGCAATGTGGGCACTATATGCAAGGTTAAAAAAGACTTAAAATAAAAAATAAACATATACTCCCCTTCCGAAGGCCCCTTGTAGACCTGGCACCTGTGTGCGGTGCACGTGGCAGCTTCCGGTCCCAGGGTTGGTATGAGCGCAGGACCTGTGATGATGTCACGGTCACATGACCGTGACGTCATGGAAGGTCCTTCTCGCATAGCATCCTTGGCACCGGAACCTGCCACTTGCACTGCCGAGGACAGCACCTTTTTTTTTTTTTATTATTATTATTATTTTTAACATTAGATCGTTTTACTATTGATGCTGCATACGCAGCATCAATAGTAAAAAGTTGGTCACACAGGGTTAATAGCTGCGTTAATGGAGTGCGTTACACCGCGGCATATCGCGGTCCATTAACGCTGCCATTAACCCTGTGTGAGGGCTGACTGGAGGGGAGGAAGGAGCGGCCATTTTGCCACCGAACTGTGCCCGTCGCTGATTGGTCGTGGCAATGGTCGTGGGCGTTTTGCCACGACCAATCAGCGACTTGGATTTCCATGACAGACAGAGGCCGCGACCAATGAATATCCGTGACAGACAGACAGACGGAAGTGACCCTTTGACAATTATATAGTAGATAGAGTCATTACAGAGTGATCTATTTCAAGTGTTTATTTCTGTTAATGTTGATGATTATGGCTTACAGCTAATGAAAAACCAAAAGTAATTTATCTCAGTAAATTAGAATACTTTATAACACCAGCATGAAAAATAATTTTAAAATCCAAAATGTTGGCCTACTGAAATGTATATTCAGTAAATGCACTCAATACTTGCTCGGGGCTCCTTTTACATCAATTACTGCATCAATGCGATGTGGCATGGAGGTGATTAGCCTGTGGCACTGCTGAGGTGTTATGGAAGCCCAGGTTGCTTTGATAGCAGCCTTCAGCTCGTCTGCATTGTTGTATCTGGTGTCGCTCATCTTACTCTTGACAATACCCCATAGATTCTCTATGGGGTTACAGTCAGGTGAGTTTGCTGGCCAATCAAGCAGAGTGATACTGTTGTTTTTAAACCAGGTATTGGTACTTTTGGCAATGTGGACAGGTGCCAAGTCCTGCTGGAGAATGAAATTTCCCTATCTACAGGGAAGCATGAAGTGCTCTAAAATGCTCACAAATTTCCTGGTAGACGGCTGCTCTGACTTTGGTCTTGATAAAACACAGTGGACCTACATCAGCAGATGACATGGCTCCCCAAACCATCACTGATTTTGGAAACTTCACACTACTGTAGACCTCAAGCAGCTTGGATTGTGGCCTCTCCACTCTTCCTCCAGACTCTGGGACCTTGATTTTCAAATGAAATGCAAAATGTACTTTAATCTGAAAACAACACCTTGGACCACTGAGCAACAGTCCAGTTCTTTTTCTCCTTGGTCCAGGTGAGACGCTTCTGGTGTTGTCTATTGGTCATGAGTGGCTTGACACAAGGAATGCGACACTTGTAGCCCATGTTCTGGATAGGCTGCGGTTATGCCGGTTGCTTACACACTTTTTTCTACCACACTTTTTCCTTCCACTCAACTTTCCATTGATAGGCTTGGATACAGCGCTCTGTGAGCAGACTGCTTCTTTAGCAATGACCTTTTGTGGCTTACCCTCCTTGTGGAGTGTGTCAATGACTGCCTTCTGAACATCTGTCAAGTCAGCAATCTTCCCCATGATTGTGGAGTCTACTGGAACAGACTAAAGCTGGAGTCACACATAACGATATCGTTAAGGATATTGTTGCAACGTCACGCTTTTGGTGACGTAGCAACGATCCCGCTAACGATCTCGTTATGTGTGACAGCGACCAACGATCAGGCCCCTGCTGGGAGATCGTTGGTCTTGGGGAATGATCAGGACCATTTTTTGGTCGCTGATCACCCGCTGTCATCGCTGGATCGGCGTGTGTGACGCCGACCCAGCGATGTGTTCACTTGTAACCAGGGTAAATATCGGGTTACTAAGCGCACGGCCGCGCTTAGTAACCCGATATTTACCCTGGTTACCATTGTAAAAGTAAAAAAAAAAAACAGTACATACTCACATTCTGATGTCTGTCACGTCCCCCGGCGTCCACAGGGTTAAAACTGCTTTCGGCAGGAGCGATGCTAATGTGTCAGCGCCGGCCGTAAAGCAGAGCACAGCGGTGACGTCACCGCTGTTACTGCCAGCGCTGACACAGTGCAGGGAAGCTCTCGACAGCAGCGCGTGCATTAGCAGGGCTCTTGCCGAAAGCAGTTTTAACCCTGTGGACGCCGGCGGGGGACGTGACAGACATCAGAATGTGAGTATGTAGTGTTTCTTTTTTTTACTTTTACAATGGTAACCAGGGTAAATATCGGGTTACTAAGCGCGGCCCTTAGTAACCCGATGTTTACCCTGGTTACCCGGGTGCTGCAGGGGGACTTCGGCATCGTTGAAGACAGTTTCAACGATGCCGAAGTCGTTCCCCTGATCGTTGGTCGCTGGAGAGAGCTGTCTGTGTGACAGCTACCCAGCGACCACACAACGACTTACCAATGATCACGGCCAGGTCGTATCGCTGGTCGTGATCGTTTAGTGTGACTAAAGCTTAAGAGACCTTTTTAAACACTTAGGATGCCTTTGCATGTGTTTTTTGTTAATTATCCTAATTTACTGAGATAATTACTTTTGGGTTTTCATTGGCTGTAAGCCATGATCATCAACATTAACAGAAATAAACACTTGAAATAGATCACTCTATTTGTAATGACTCTATATAATATATGAGTTTCACTTTTTGCATTGAAGAACTGAAATAAATTCACTTTTTGATAATATTCTAATTTAGTGAGAGGCACTTGTATCTCTGCTGTTGGGGATAAGTTCATCACTGTTATTAGCCTCAGAAACTGCAAATTTTAAAGTGTTAGGGTACCGTCACACTAAGCGATGCTGCAGCGATACCGACAACGATGTCGATCGCTGCAGCGTCGCTGTTTGGTCGCTGGAGAGCTGTCACACAGACAGCTCTCCAGCGACCAACGATCCCGAGGTCCCCGGTAACCAGGGTAAACATCGGGTTACTAAGCGCAGGGCCGCGCTTAGTAACCCGATGTTTACCCTGGTTACCAGCGTAAATGTTAAAAAAACAAACACTACATACTTACCTTCAGCTGTCTGTCCTCCGGCGCTCTGCTTTCCTCTGCACTGTCTGCACTGTGCTTTCCGGCTGGCCGGCGCTGACACAGGATGCAGGAGGAGTGCAGAGAAGCACAGCGCCGGGGTCAGACAGCTGAAGGTAAGTATGTAGTGTTTGTTTTTTTAACGTTTACGCTGGTAACCAGGGTAAACATCGGGTTACTAAGCGCGGCCCTGCGCATAGTAACCCGATGTTTACCCTGGTTACCAGTGAAGACATCGCTAGATCCAGCGATGTCAGCGGGAAGTCCAGCGACTAAATAAAGTTCTGGACTTTCCTCAGCGACCAACGATCTCCCAGCAGGGGCCTGATCGTTGGTCTCTGTCACACATAACGATTTCCTTAACGATATCGTTGCTACGTCACAAAAAGCAACGATATCGTTA
Organism: Ranitomeya imitator; assembly: GCF_032444005.1. Taxonomy (NCBI): domain Eukaryota; kingdom Metazoa; phylum Chordata; class Amphibia; order Anura; family Dendrobatidae; genus Ranitomeya; species Ranitomeya imitator. The sequence goes on from NC_091283.1 coordinate 472,735,470, forward strand.
CCGATATCGTTATGTGTGACGGTCCCTTAAGAGCTGGAAGAAAACAATAGCACAATAAGGTCTTAGCTAATTAAAAGATGGATAAGAGGATTGATTACCTTGCTCGGGTTGAGCAACCACTACCACTGAAATCACTAAGGCTACGTTCAGACTAGCGTTGCGCGCCGCTGCGTCGGCGACGCAACGCACGACACACACAAAAACGCGGCAAAACGCACGCAAAAACGCTGCGTTTTGCGACGCGTGCGTCGTTTTTTGCCGAAAATCGGACGCAAGAAAAATGCAACTTGTTGCGTTTTCTTGGTCCGACGCTAGCGGCAAAAAAGACGCAAGTGTTGCAAAACGCAACACACAAAAACGCATGCGTCCCCCATGTTAAACATAGGGGCGCATGACGCATGCGTCGCCGCTGCGTCGCCCGACGCTAAGGCGACGCACACTAGCAGAACGCTAGTGTGAACGTAGCCTAAGACAGGCTGCTGCAGACCCACATGAAAGTATAATACAATGTAGTGGGAGCAGATGGGGTTAATCCTGTGTTGCCTATGTGGATGAAAGAATATGAATGGAGCCAACGAAGGCTCAGATAAAATGCAGTTTATTTGTGAATGCGTTTCGAAGTATATACACCTTCTTCCTCAAAAACACAACACGCAGCTCACGCTGCAGCGTTAACAAGCTGCATTTTACATGATCTTTCGTTGGCTTCATGCTTTGTCCTTCGTCCGGATAGACAGCACAGGATTAAGCCCATCTCCTCACGAGAAATTGCAATTTGACAGCACTTCCGATGAGCACCTCATAAATGATGCACAAACATAAACGAGTCTTTATGAGTGAAATACTGCAAAAGACCACAACTGAGTACTGCAAACAAATATGAGTTTCGTTTGGACCAAGAAACACAAGGACTGGACATTAGATCAGTGGAAATCTGTACTGTGGTCTGCTGAATCAAAAAGGTTTTTGGTACCAACCACCATGTCTTTGTAAGACACAGAAATGGTGAGCAGATGTGGGACCCATCATGCAGCATGTAGGAGGTGAGATGGCTTGGAGGAACTTTTCTGGTGACACTAATAGTGATTTACTTCAAGTTTTAGGCACTCTTTCCCAGCAGGACTGCCACATCATTGTGCAATAACATTCCATCCCATCTTGTTTGCACTAAGTGGACAAAGACATAAAACCCACTACCAGGCTATGTAAGCAGGAAGGAGAGAGAGATGGAGTGCTGCTCCAGATAGATGATCTCCACTACAGATGGGTGAACCTGGACAGAAATGCTTTCTGTTGAAGTCGAGAGAGAGACTGACTACCAATGTAGCCAGTGAGACTTCCCAAGCTTTTTTTTTTAAGAAGGCCATCTATCTTTTTATCCATGTAATCCTCAGGGGTTGAGGAATCCCCAAATGGAATAGAGGTTTTCCTTGTAACACTAGCCACTGGGATATTGATTTTCGAAACTTCTTCCCATAATTTGATCTCTTCCGACTCAAAGGGAAGGCTAGCTTTCATGTCCCTTGGAATAACCAGCCTCTTCTCCGCATCCTTTTATTCCTCTAGGATCATAGAAGTCTGGTGCTTATTACTTGGGAAGACTCTGTTTCCCCTGATTCGCAGATCACCAAACATTCCATCCTCCAGTGACAAAGTTTCACAGGTGTTTTCGATTTTCATGGTACTTCTTACAGCTTACAAAAGTGTATCTGTATTTTATAAAGAAAATATTTTTTTCCTCTCCTCTGGTAATAATCGAGCAGTTACTTCATCCTTCACAAAGCTTTGGGTCAGAGTAGTAAGACAATTCCCATTCCTCCGAGCTTGACTCCATGTCCCATCTAGTGCATTTAGACTGGGGAGACTAAGGCAGCTTTCTGGACTTCTTCCCTGGTTATTGCCCTCATATCGGTCACAAATGATGATTGCTTCTGGTAATTTAGAATTACAAGTGGTGTACCTGTTCACCCTCATATTAGTAGAAGCAGTTTTTTTAAGCATTTCCTTGTCCTATGAATAATAAGAATATGAACTTATAAAGTATATTCATACAAGGAAAGGAAGATGACAATCTGTCTCCTGACCTCTCTCACTTGACCAAGGGATAGCTCAACAGACTGGGTGTCCAGAACGACCAGCATTCTGCCCCTCGATTGCTAGACAAGCTGCTGATAAGGCTGGCCCCTGCACCTGGCAATATATAGCATTACTCACCTGGTTTCTGTCATCTGATTCATCAGAATCCTCAGTAGCCGCATCTGCTGCCTGCTTGAAACTAGACTGGTCCAATAGAGTCCTGCAAGTCACAGTGGAACCCATGCTTCTCTAATTTCAAATCAAGTGCCGCCTATGCATTCCACCCTGAAATGCACACTGGAACACTAGAGGACCCTGTTAGAAGTGCACGTTATGATGGAACATACACCAGGTGATTCTCACCCGCTCGTGCTACTGGATTCAACAGCAGGAAGCCAAGAGCCCTCCAGAGAGACAAGCGGTCGCACCAGGAGCCATAGCTTGACTGGGAAAGCTGAGGGACCTCTGCCCAGAGAGGTATCAGCTCTGGCTCGACCAACGGAGGAGGGGATGAGATGAAGCCCCTCCAATCCTCCAGAACCTGCTTCCAGTAAGTTTAATTCGCTCACCAAAAAAAGGACTACCTGCTGGTGGTGCTATCAGAAGGGGCGTCCTGGAAAAATATTCTTTTTAAATAGTTAAAAAGTTATAAAACATAAAAACTATGTTTATTGGGCATCATCAAAATGATAACAACTAGCAAATACGGTAATCACACACTGCTGCATGGCTCTGAGTATGGTGACACAATGTTTTCAAGCATTGTATTTATTGCGTAAAAGTGAAGGAATTCTAAAAAGTTGGTATAGCCATAATCGTACCCACCCTTGGAATGCATAAACTTAAAAATATGATAAAACAATGGTGGAATTGCTGCTGCTTGTTATTCTTACCCATCTATGACGGATTAATATCGTCAGCTACATGTATCCCAAAACAGTGCCACTGAAAAATTCAGGCTGCAGAGGGGGCATACAGTCTGAATGATGTGTAGAATATGGGATCTCAGGCAGAGGTAGGGTATAAATAATTTTAGGGTGGGTGTGAATTTATTAATGAGGGTCTATGTTCTTTGTCACCATTTGGGTGTCTGGAAAGATGGGTGAGTGCCGGCCCCCTAGCAAATTGTGTCTACAGAGTTGATGAAACTAGCGCCATCGATTGGAAGTAGCAATCCTAAAATTCAATATCGACCCTCTATTGTTAGAGGGTCAACACTGGCTTTTAGGATCGCTACATCTTGCCATATGACTTAGGATAAAAGTCAAACCAGAATCTCAATTTGCTGACACTGTGTTTCAGGGTACTGCCCCTCATCAGTGCAAAGTGTGAGATCTGGTTTGGCTGTGTGAGACTGTGAGCTAGCAGTGATTGCAGGATGAGTTCAGTATAGTGATGTGTTGTGACATTTAGAGTATGTGCACATGTTGCAGATTTGCCTGCGAATTTTTCTGCACTAAGGGTATGTTTCCACGGTCAGGATTGCAGCAGGATTTGCTCAGGATTTAACTCAGGTAAAATCTGCACCAAATATGCACCTGAGGTCACGGGTAGGTCACCTGCATTTTTTATGCATTTTTACATGCATTTTTCATGCGTTTTTTCTTGTCCAACCTCTTCAATTACATACTCCATTGAAGAATAATGTTTACACACACAGATAGATAGATACAATAGATGGATACAATAGATAGACACGGCTATGAATATCAGCCCACAGCTGTATATTTAGTCTTTACTGGCTATAAAAATAGGGGGACCCCCCCCCCCAAAAAAAAAAAAAAAAATGACAAAAATCACATGGGGTCCCCCTATAATTTTTAGCCAGAAAGGCTACGCAGACAGCTGCGGGCTGATATTCATAGCCTAGGGACCATGGATATTGGCCCCCCTGCTACAAATACCAGCCACCCCAAAAATGGTGCATCTGTAAGATTCCGGCGCTTAGCCTCTCTCTTCCCACTCCCGAGTAACAGTGGGATATGGGGTAATAAAGGGTTAATTTCACCTTTGTAAGGTGACATTAAGCCAGCTTAGTAATGGAGAGGCGTCAATGAGATACTTACCATTACTAATCCTATAGATGTTAAAGGGTTAATAAAACACACACACATGCAGAATAAAGTATTTTAATGAAATAAAACACCACACAGTTTTGACCATATTTTTATTGTACGCTCATTCCTGCGACGCCCTCGTTCTCCTAGAAAAAAATGTAAAATAATAAACCAACAGTATACTCCCTGTGTCCGTCGTAGTCCTTAATAACGAGTGTCCCACGACGAGTCCAGCTCTGCTACATCTGGATGCCTGACTTCCAGACATAGCAGAGCTTGTAGATAACTCTCCAGCGATCACCTATATTCTAGCACTCACGGTCAGATGACCGTGAGAACCAGCCTAGTGTGACCGGAGATAACCCCCGGTCACGTGCACGGCAGTTCTCACGGTAAGCCAAGTTATCCCGACAACTTAGCTTACCGCGAGAAGTGCAGTGGACGCGGGACTTTCGGTGGCAGGACAGGTAAGCCGGCATGTGAATTAGGAGACATGCGTAGTAAACTGTGTTAATGCAGTTACTACGCATGTGACTAATCATTAGATGCGGTTTTACCGCATCTAATGATTATAGGAAATTTACGGCGCGGCGACGGAGCGTCGCTACATTGTAAACAGACATGCTGTGTTCTGAAAAGACGCGCCGCATGTCCGGTTACGCGGATCTGCTGCCTGTGTGTTTTACCGCATAGTGGAGATGGGATTTCATGAAATCCCCTCCACTATGCTGTAACATCTGGACGCTGCGTGTTTGACGCTGCGGCTCTACGCAGCGTCAAGCACGCAGCGTTTCGTGACCGTGGAAACACACCCTAAGGCTATGTGCGCACGTTGCAGATTGGGGTGCAGAATTTTCTGCACAAAATCTGCATCTCCTGGCAGAAAACGCAGGTGCAGATTTGCAGCGGAATTTGTGCGTTTTTGTTGCGGATTTGATGTGGATTTTATGCGTTTTTTACCCCTGCGGATTTCTATAATGGAAGGGTTCAGAAATGCTGCAGTTCTGCACACAAGTAGCGACATGCTCCTTCTTTTAATCCGCAGCCGTTTTCATGCGGATTTTTCCGCACCATTAGCACAGCATTTTTTTTTCTATTGATTTACATTGTACTGTAAATCACTTTGTGGAATTGCAGCGTTCCTGCGCGGAAAAAAACGCTGCGGATCCGCACTAAATCCGCATAGTTTGCACACAGCCTAAATCCGCAGCTCTTGGCAGAGCAGAAAACACAGGTGCGTTTTTTGCGCGGTTTTGATGCGTTTTTGAAAGCTAAATATGTATTATTGAACAAAAAAAAAAGATTTGTGATGTCATTATTGTCCAACCTCCTCTTTTACATTTGTCCAACCCACACTCCATTACACACAGAGATAGATGGATAGATAGATAGATAGATAGATAGATAGATAGATAGATAGATAGATAGATAGATAGATGGAATAAGATAGAAGGACTGAGATAGATATATGAATAGTTAGGCTACTTTCACACATCAGGTTTTTGCCATCAGGCATAATCCGGCGAGTTTTGAAAAAAAGGATACATTTTTTTCGCTGGATACGTTTTTTTTCTTATAGAGTTGTGTTAACTCCGGATTGTGCCTGATGGCCTCACGTTTCATCTGTTTTTTTGCCGAATCCGTAAAAAGAAGCTGTTTCCGGCGGACGGAGAAAACGTACAGAAGAACGGGTTTTCTGTCTGGTGAAAAAACGCCCAGCGACGGATCCAGTGAAAAACGTATGAAACTGAGATGTGAAATGATGAATCCGGCCTCCGAATTCGATTTTTCATGCATGTTTCCATTGAAATCATGCACATTTTTCTCTCTCTCTCTTTTTAAAACCCCCCCGATCCGTTGCAAATAGTGAAAAACTGATGCAACTGATCCGTTTTTTGAGAGAGAGAGAATGGAAGATGTGCATGATTTGAATGGAAACATGCATAAAAAAACGGATTCGGAGGCCGGATTCATCATTTCACATCTCAGTTTCATATGTTTTTCACCGGATCAGTCGCTATGCGTTTTTTCGCCGGACTGAAAAACTGTCCTGTACGTTTTCTCCGTCCGCCGGAAACAGCTTTTTTGACGGCTCCGGCAAAAAACGGATGAAACGTGTGGCCATCAGGCGCAATCCGGCGCTAATACAACTCTATGAGAAAAAAAACGGATCCGTTTTTTTCAAAACTCACCAGATTGTGCCTGACGGCAAAAACCTGATGTGTGAAAGTAGCCAGATAGATATATGGATAGATATATCTATGTATCTACAGATCTATCTATAAATATATCTATAGATAGATATAGACATAGTTATCCATCTATGGATATATAATAGCAAGGCCTATGTTTATTAATTTAAAAAAAATGGTGTCGGCTCCAGCGCAATTTTCTGTGCCAGAAGGGGAAAGCCGACGGCCGGGGGCCAATATTTATAGCCTGGGAAGGGGGTAATACTCATGGCTTCTCTCAGGCTATGAATATCAGCCCGCAGCCCCTGGCTACAAATACCAGCCCGCAGCTGCCCCAGAAATGGCGCATCTGTAAGATGCACCAATTCCAGCACTTAGCCCCTCTCTTCCCACTCCCCTGTAGCGGTGGTATATGGCATAATAAGGGGTTAATGTCACCTTGCTAATATAAGGTGACTTTAAGCCCGGTTAATAATGGAGAGGCGTCAATAAGACACCTATCCATTATTAATCCTATAGTAGTGAAAGGGTTAAAAAACAAACAAAAAAAAAACGACACAGCCAGAAAAAAGTATTTTAATATTCTTAATTTCGCCATACTTACCATACTCGATCGCCTACAAAAAAATTAAAAATAATAAACCGTATACTCCCTGTCCGACGCAGTCCAATTAACCCCTTTACCCCCAAGGGTGGTTTGCACATTAATGACCAGGCCAATTTTTACAATTCTGACCACTGTCCCTTTATGAGGCTATAACTCTGGAATGCTTCAACGGATCCAAGTGATTCTGACATTGTTTTTTCGTGACATATTGTACTTCATGATAGTGGCAAAATTTCTTTGATATTACCTGCGTTTATTTGTGAAAAAAACGGAAATGTGGCAAAAACTTAGAAAATTTTGCAATTTTCCAACTTTGAATTTTTTTGCAATTAAATCACAGAGATATGTCACACAAAATACTTAATAAGTAACATTTCCCACATGTCTACTTTACATCAGCACAATTTTGGAACCAAAATTTTTTTTTGTTAGGGAGTTATAAGGGTTAAAAGTTGACCAGCAATTTCTCATTTTTACAACACCATTTTTTTTTAGGGACCACATCTCATTTGAAGTCATTTTTAGGGGTCTATATGATAGAAAATACCCAAGTGTGACACCATTCTAAAAACTGCACCCCTCAAGGTGCTCAAAACCATATTCAAGAAGTTTATTAACCCTTCTGGTGCTTTACAGGAATTTTTGGAATGTTTAAATAAAAATGAACATTTAACTTTTTTCACAAAAAATTTACTTCAGCTTTAATTTGTTTTATTTTACCAAGGGTTACAGGAGAAAATGGACCCCAAAAGTTGTTGCACAATTTGTTTTGAGTACACCGATACCCCATATGAGGGGGTAAACCACTGTTTGGGCGCATGACAGAGCTCGGAAGCGAAGGAGCGCCATTTGACTTTTCAATGCAAAATTGACTGGAATCGAGATGGGACACCATGTTGCGTTTGGAGAGCCCCTGATGTGCCTAAACATTGAAACCCCCCACAAGTGACACCATTTTGGAATGTAGACCCCCTAAGGAACTTATCTAGAAGTGTGGTGAGCACTTTGACCCACCAAGTGCTTTACAGAAGTTTATAATGCAGAACCGTGAAAATAAAAAATATTTTTTCACAAAAATTATCTTTTTGCCCCCAATTTTCTATTTTCCCAAGAATAAGGGAAGTAATTGGACCCCAAAAGTTGTTGTACAATTTGTCCTGAGTACGCTGATACCCCAAATGTGGGAGTAAACCACTGTTTGGGTGCATGGGAGAGCTCGGAAGGGAAGGAGCGCTGTTTGACTTTTCAATGCAAAATTGACAGGAATTGAGATGGGACGCCATGTTGCGTTTGGAGAGCCTCTGATGTGCCTAAACATTGAAACCCCCACAAGTGACACCATTTTGGAAAGTAAACCCCCTAAGGAACTTATTTAGATGTGTGGTGAGCGCTTTGACCCACCATGGGCTTAACAGAAGTTTATAATGCAGAGCCGTAAAAATAAAACAAAAATTTTTTCCAACATAAATTATTTTTTAGCCCCCAGTTTTGTATTTTTCCGAGGTTAACAGGAGAAATTGGACCCCAAAAGTTGTGTTCCAATTTGTCCTGAGTGCGCTGATACCCCATATGTGGGGGGGAACCACCGTTTGGACGCATGGGAGGGCTCAGAAGGGAAGGAGCGCCATTTGGAATGCAGACTTAGATGGAATGGTCTGCAGGCGTCACATTGCGTTTGCAGAGCCCCTAATGTACCTAAACAGTAGAAACCCCCACAAGTGACCCCATATTGGAAACTAGACCCCCCAAGGAACTTATCTAGATGTGTTGTGAGAACTTTGAGCCCCCAAGTGTTTCACTACAGTTTATAACGCAGCCGTGAAAATAAAAAATCCTTTTTTTTCCCACAAATATTATTTTTTAGCCCCCAGTTTTGTATTTTCCAAAGGGTAACAGGAGAAATTGGACCCCAAAAGTTGTAATCCTATTTGTCCTGAGTACGCTGATACCCCATATGTTGGGGTAAACCCCTGTTTGGGTACACGGGAGAGCTCAGAAGGGAAGGAGCACTGTTTTACTTTTTCAACGCAGAATTGGCTGGAATTGAGATCGGACGCCATGTCGCGTTTGGAGAGCCCCTGATGTGCCTAAACAGTGGAAACCCCTCAAATTATAACTGAAACCCTAATCCAAACACACCCCTAACCCTAATCCCAACAGTAACCCTAACCACACCTCTAACCCTGACACACCCCTAACCCTAATCCCAACCCTATTCCCAACCGTAAATGTAATCTAAACCCTCACCGTAACTTTAGCCCCAACCCTAACCCTAACTTTAGCCCCAACCCTAAACTGTAGCCTTAACCCTAGCCCCAACCCTAACCCTAGCCCTAACCCTAACCCTAACCCTAGCCCTAATGGGAAAATGGAAATAAATACATTTTTTTAATTTTTCCCTAACTAAGGAGGTGATGAAGGGGGATTTGATTTACTTTTATAGCAGGTTTTTTAGCGGATTTTTATGATTGGCAGCCGTCCCACACTGGAAGACGCTTTTTATTGCAAAAAATAATTTTTGCGTTACCACATTTTGAGAGCTATAATTTTTCTATATTTGGGTCCACAGAGTCATGTGAGGTCTTGTTTTTTGCAGGACGAGTTGACGTTTTTATTGGTAACTTTTTCGGGCACGTGACATTTTTTGATCACTTTTTATTCCGATTTTTGTGAGGCAGAATGACCAAAAACCAGCAATTCATGAATTTCTTTTGGGGGAGGCGTTTATATCGTTCCACGTTTGGTAAAATTGATAAAGCAGTTTTATTCTTCAGGTCAGTATGATTACAGCGATACCTCATTTATATCATTTTTTTATGTTTTGGTGCTTTTATACGATAAAAACTTTTAGAGAAAAAATAATTATTTTTGCATCGCTTTATTCTCAGGACTATAACTTTTTTATTTTTTTGCTGATGATGCTGTATGGCGGCTCGTTTTTTGCGGGACAAGATGACGTTTTCAGCGGTACCATGGTTATTTATATCCGTCTTTTTGATCGCTTGTTATTCCACTTTTTGTTCGGCGGTATGATAATAAAGCGTTGTTTTTTGCCTCGTTTTTTTTTTTTCTTGTGGTGTTTACTGAAGGGGTTAACTAGTGGGCCAGTTTTATGGGTCGGGTCGTTATGGACGTGGCGATACTAAAGATGTGTACTTTTATTGTTTTTTTATATTTAGATAAAGAAATGTATTTATGGGAATAATATATATATATATTTTTTCATTATTCAGGAATTTTTATTTTTTTTTATTTACACATTTGGAATTTTTTTTCTTCACTTTTTTACTTTGTCCCGGGAGGGGGGGGGCTGGGAAATCACAGCACTCTGTCAGATCACCGATCTGACTTACAGCAGTGCAGGCTTACCAAGCGCCTGCTCTGAGCAGGCACTTGGTAAGCCACCTCCCTCCCTGCAGGACCCGGATGCCGTGGCCATTTTGGATCCGGGCCTGCTACAGGGAGGGAGGTAGGGAGACCCTCACAGCAACGCGATCACATCGCGTTGCTGCGGGGGTCTCGGGTAAGCCCGCAGGGAGCCCCCTCCCTGCGCGACACTTCCCTATACCTATGTCGGGGGTTAATGTGCCGGGGGCGGTCCGTGACCGCTCCTGGCACATAGTGCCGGATGTCAGCTGCGATAGGCAGCTGACACCCGGCCGCGATCGGCCGCGCTCCCCCCTATGAGCGCTGCTGATCGCATATGATGTACTATCCCGTCGGTGGTCATACGGGCCCACCCCACCTCGACGGGATAGTACATCTAATGTCAGAAAGGGGTTAATAACGAGTGTCCCACGACGATCTCCCCTATAGAACAGTGACATCTGGTGATGTCACTGCTCTATAGGACCTACAGTGACACACTGACAGGAGACAATGGCTCCTGCAGTGCATTACTGAAAAGGTTATCTTAGTTCATTGGTCTCACTTTATGGAATTGCTGCGTGGGAACTTTCTCACACAGCAGTGCCACAAGTGAGACTAGGGACTATTTTTTGCAGTGGCGGAGGAATACAGTGCGGAAGGATACCTCCCGTTATTGAATTCCTGGAGCCCCTGGAGAGCGCTCGCATCAGATGATGCTGCTCTCCACGGGACATCGTCGTGGGACACTCATTTTAATTGGATTTATGTGTTGTATGTATGTTGTATGTATTGTTATATGTTGTATGTTCTGTTATATGTTGTATGTACTGTTATATGTTGTCTGTTCTGTTATATGTTATATATTGTATGTACTGTTATATGTTGTATGTTGGGTTATATGTTGTATGTACTGTTATATGTTACATGTTGTATGACTGGGACAATATCCTCAGAAATAAGAATACAGATAATAAATGGAAAATGTTTAAGAACATCCTAAATAGGCAGTGTAAGCGGTTTATGGGAATAAAAGGACTAGAAATAGGAAAAACCCAATGTGGCTAAACAAAGAAGTAAGACAGGCAATTAACAGTAAAAAGAAAGCATTTGCACTACTAAAGCAAGATGGCACCATTGAAGCTCTAAAAAACTATAGGGAGAAAAATACTTTATCTAAAAAACTAATTAAAGCTGCCAAAAAGGAAACAGAGAAACACATTGCTAAGGAGAGTAAATCTAATCCCAAACTGTTCTTCAACTATATCAATAGTAAAAGAATAAAAACTGAAAATGTAGGCCCCTTAAAAAATAGTGAGGAAAGAATGGTTGTAGATGACGAGGAAAAAGCTAACATATTAAACACCTTCTTCTCCACGGTATTCACGGTGGAAAATGAAATGCTAGGTGAAATCCCAAGAAACAATGAAAACCCTATATTAAGGGTCACCAATCTAACCCAAGAAGAGGTGCGAAACCGGCTAAATAAGATTAAAATAGATAAATCTCCGGGTCCGGATGGCATACACCCACGAGTACTAAGAGAACTAAGTAATGTAATAGATAAACCATTATTTCTTATTTTTAGTGACTCTATAGCGACAGGGTCTGTTCCGCAGAACTGGCGCGTAGCAAATGTGGTGCCAATATTCAAAAAGGGCTCTAAAAGTGAACCTGGAAATTATAGGCCAGTAAGTCTAACCTCTATTGTTGGTAAAATATTTGAAGGGTTTCTGAGGGATGTTATTCTGGATTATCTCAATGAGAATAACTGTTTAACTCCATATCAGCATGGGTTTATGAGAAATCGCTCCTGTCAAACCAATCTAATCAGTTTTTATGAAGAGGTAAGCTATAGGCTGGACCACGGTGAGTCATTGGACGTGGTATATCTCGATTTTTCCAAAGCGTTTGATACCGTACCGCACAAGAGGTTGGTACACAAAATGAGAATGCTTGGCCTGGGGGAAAATGTGTGTAAATGGGTTAGTAACTGGCTTAGTGATAGAAAGCAGAGGCTGGTTATAAATGGTATAGTCTCTAACTGGGTCGCTGTGACCAGTGGGGTACCGCAGGGGTCAGTATTGGGACCTGTTCTCTTCAACATATTCATTAATGATCTGGTAGAAGGTTTACACAGTAAAATATCGATATTTGCAGATGATACAAAACTATGTAAAGCAGTTAATACAAGAGAATATAGTATTCTGCTACAGATGGATCTGGATAAGTTGGAAACTTGGGCTGAAAGGTGGCAGATGAGGTTTAACAATGATAAATGTAAGGTTATACACATGGGAAGAAGGAATCAATATCACCATTACACACTGAACGGGAAACCACTGGGTAAATCTGACAGGGAGAAGGACTTGGGGATCCTAGTTAATGATAAACTTACCTGGAGCAGCCAGTGCCAGGCAGCAGCTGCCAAGGCAAACAGGATCATGGGGTGCATTAAAAGAGATCTGGATACACATGATGAGAGCATTATACTGCCTCTGTACAAATCCCTAGTTAGACCGCACATGGAGTACTGTGTCCAGTTTTGGGCACCGATGCTCAGGAAGGATATAATGGAACTAGAGAGAGTACAAAGGAGGGCAACAAAATTAATAAAGGGGATGGGAGAACTACAATACCCAGATAGATTAGCGAAATTAGGATTATTTAGTCTAGAAAAAAGATGACTGAGGGGCGATCTAATAACCATGTATAAGTATATAAGGGGACAATACAAATATCTCGCTGAGGAACTGTTTATACCAATGAAGGTGACGGGCACAAGGGGGCATTCTTTGCGTCTGGAGGAGAGAAGGTTTTTCCACCAACATAGAAGAGGATTCTTTACTGTTAGGGCAGTGAGAATCTGGAATTGCTTGCCTGAGAAGGTGGTGATGGTGAACTCAGTCGAGGGGTTCAAGAGAGGCCTGGATGTCTTCCTGGAGCAGAACAATATTGTATCATACAATTATTAGGTTCTGTAGAAGGACGTAGATCTGGGGATTTATTATGATGAAATATAGGCTGAACTGGATGGACAAATGTCTTTTTTTCGGCCTTACTAACTATGTTACTATGTTACTGTTATATGTTGTATGTTCTGTTGTATGTTCTGTTATATGTTGTACACTGTTATATGTTGTATGTACTGTTATATGTTATATGTTCTGTTAAATGTTATATGTTGCATGTTCTGTTGTATTTTATATGTTCTGTTGTATGTTATATGTGGTATGTTATGTTATATGTTGTATGTTGTATGTTCTGTTATGTTGTATGTACTGTTATATGTTATATGCTGTATGTTCTGTTATATGTTGTATGTACTGTTATATGTTGTTTTGAATGTTCTGTTATATGTTGTATGTTCTGTTATATGTTGTATGTACTGTTATATGTTGTTTTGAATGTTCTGTTATATGTTGTATGTACTGTTATATGTTGTATGTTCTGTTATATGTTATATGTTCTGTTATATGTTATATGTTCTGTTATGTGTTGTATGTTCTGTTATATGTTGCATGTTCTGTTATGTGTTGTATGTTCTGTTGTATGTTCTGTTATATGTTGTATGTTTTGTTATATGTTGTATGTACTGTTATATGTTGTATGTACTGTTATGTTGTATGTTCTGTTATATGTTGTATGTACATATGTTGTATGTACTGTCATATACTGAATTCCGGCTCTAACAAAATGGCAACGCGCATGCGCACCGCGCTCGGGACCCACCATTTTGTTGAAGGCCTCTGACTTATCGGCTGTGCGGATATGACGTTATGGAGGATTTCCTCCCCGCACGCCGATAATGAGTGCTGGAAACAGATGCACCTGGGACTCGGGGGCGGCGGTGCCATGCGCGATGTGTGACTGGCGGTATAGGCAGTCGATATGCCTTATAAACCGGAGTTTCTTGGAGACATGACACGCACAATTTTTCTTCCCCTTGACAAAGCAAGTACGCAAAAAGCGCGTCGGGGCTTTCTGAGATTGAGGACAGGCGGACTATATGGGTACGTGTTGGCGGCTATATTAACTCTTCATGCACTTGCACTCTGCACTTTAGAAAGATGGTTACTTTTCTATGCATGCCACTATGAGGTTGGTTTATATACTATCTTAAATCCCATAGCCTGTGTTACTCCCTACCTCAATTTCAATTTTTGTGCATCCTACTTGGGTAAAAACAATCCTTCCTCTTACTGTATTCTGTTATGATCTTTATTATTATTATTGTACTTTAATAAAATTTGTTACTTTTTTTACTACTTTTTCCTTGAGTGGTGTGTCATGATACTATGTATCTATTGGTAATGAACTCAAACTCACAAGGAAAACATGGGTCCCATGTGTTAAAGGGTAATGCCTAATTGGCCTGTTATACATACCCATGAAGTAACCGGATATTAAATGTATACTCCCAATACTTATAACACTTTAGAAAAACGGAGTTCCATACATAGAGTATTAAAATTAGTACGTTTTATTACAAATATCAAAAATTACATACAGATAGCAAAGTTTTAACAAAAAGAGAAAGACAAAAACCCTAGTAAGGAAACTGCTGCATCCCTGGCACGGTAATTATATCCAAATATGCCCCAAGCATGGTAATAATCTAGCACTACATAACTGATCCAGACTCTTGCAGTACTGATATGCCTGACATAAGTATGGGGCAATACCCAACCTCTATAAGAAAGTACATACCCCAAGTATTGTCATAGTGACATGAAATCCATATGGGGAAACAAAAGTGCAAGATGGCAGAGTTAAATATAAAATTCCTTACCCATGCTGGAAGACAGGTGCCGGGATGCAAGTATGAACCCCTCTGACGCGCGTTTCGCGTAGGCTTTATCACAAGAAGGGAATGTGTTAAGCTGACAATATGCTGGCACTCTTATAGTGGCATTCATTATGCGGTACGCCTATAGTGCGCGTGCGCACTGCCGCCACCGCCGGAAACAGTGTCCCCGCCCACCGGCATTCATCAGGAGCGCACGTCTAGGGGAAATCCCCTTATGACGTCAATAGACATGCGCACCTGAGTGCGTAAAGCCGGAAAGCCAGGACTCCTCCAGTGGACACAGCGCGCACGCGCGAGACATCGGCCGCCATATTGGATGCTGGCAAAGGCAAGGAAAAGCGCAAGACAGACATCCCTCAATGTGATGCAGCGCATATGGTGAATAAAAAAGGTAAATAATGAGCAAATGTGTACAGGATTGTGATGAATAATATTAATGGATCAATAAAGGGGCAGCCCCAAAAGGAGCAATAAATATAATTGTAAATAGACTGCCCATATATCTGGTGAGGCAATGTAAAGTGAAAATGTGCTAATTGCCAGTACAACAACCGAATGAAAGTGTCCCCTCATACAAAACCTAATAAAAAGAGTGTACCATACATATGAATAATACATGATAACAAAAACAAACATTAACCCCATAGTGACAGAGCCAATTTGGTACTTAATGACCGAGCCAATTTTTGCAATTCTGACCACTGTCACTTTATGAGGTTATAACTCTGGAACGCTTCAACGGATCCTGGTGATTCTGAGACTGTTTTTTCGTGACATATTGTGCTTCATGTTAGTGGTAACATTTCTTCGATATTACTTGCGATTATTTATGAAAAAATAGATTAATATGTCATGAAAAATAGTTAATAAATAACATTTCCCATATGTCTACTTTACATCAGCACAATTTTGGAAACAAAATTTTTTTTTGTTAGGTAGTTATAAGGGTTAAAAGTTGACCAGCAATTTCTCATTTTTACAACACCATTTTTTTTTAGGGACCACATCACATTTGAAGTCATTTTGAGGGGTCTGTATGATAGAAAATTATGAAGTGTGACACCATTCTAAAAACTACACCCCTCAAGGTTCTCAAAACCACATTCAAGAAGTTTATTAACCCTTTACGTGCTTCACAGGAACTGAAACAATGTGGAAGGAAAAAATGTACATTTAACTTTTTATTGCAAACATCTTAATTCAGAACCATTTTTTTTATTTTCACAAGTGTAAAAACAGAAATGTAACCATAAATTTTGTTATGCAATTTCTCCTGAATACGCCAATACCCCATATGTGGGGGTAAACCACTTTTTGGGCGCACCGCAGAACTTAGAAGTGAAGGAGCGCCGTTTGACTTTTTCAATGCAGAATTGGCTTGAATTGAGATCGGACGCCATGTCACGTTTAGAGAGCCCCTGATGTGCCTTAACAGTGGAAACCCCCCACAAGTGACACCATTTTGGAAACTAGACCCCTTAAGGAACTTATCTAGATGTGTGGCGAGCACTTTAAACCCCCATGTGCTTCACAGAAGTTTATAACGTAGAGCCGTGAAAAAAAAAAAATCGCATTTTTTCTACAAAAATGATCTTTTTGCCCACAAATTTTTATTTTCACAAGGGTAACAGGAGAAATTAAATGACTAAAGTTGTTGTGCAATTTCTCCTGAGTACGTCGATACCCAATATGTGGGGGTAAACCACTGTTTGGGCGCACCGCAGAGCTTGGAAGAGAAAGAGTGCCGTTTTACATTTTCAATGTAGAATTGGCTGGAATTGAGATCGGACGCCATGTCGCGTTTGGAGAGCCCCTGATGTGCCTAAACAGTAGAAATCCCCCACAAGTGACCCCATTTTGGAAACTAGACCCCCCATGGAACTTATCTAGATGTGTGGTGAGAACTTTGAATGCCCAAGTGCTTCACAGAAGTTTATAATGCAGAGTCGTGAAAATAAAAAAAATTTTTTTCGACAAAAAAGATTTTTTAGCCCCCAAGTTTTTATTTTCACAAGGGTAACAAGAGAAATTGGACCCCAAAAGTTGTTTTCCAATTTGTCCTGAGTATGCTGGTACCCCATATGTGGGGGTAAACCACTGTTTGGGCGCACGGCAGAGCTCGGAAGGAAGGAGCGCCGTTTTGTAATGCAGACTTTTATAGAATGGTCTGCGGGCATTATGTTGCGTTTGCAGAGCCCCTGATGTACCTAACCAGTAGAAACCCTCCACAAGTGACCCCATTTTGGAAACTAGACCCCCCAAGGAACTTATCTAGATGTGTGGTGAGAACTTTGAATGCCCAAGTGCTTCACAGAAGTTTAGAATGCAGAATCGTGAAAATAAAAAATATTTTTTTTTCCACAAAAAAGATATTGTAGCCCCCAAGTTTTTATTTTCACCAGGGTAACAGGAGAAATTGGACTGCAATAGTTGTTGTCCAATTTATCTTGAGTACGCTGATGCGCCATATGTGGGGGTAAACCACTGTTTGGGCGCACGGCAGAGCTCGGAAGGGAAGGAGCGCATTTTTGGAATGCAGACTTTTATAGAATGGTCTGCGGGCATTATGTTGCGATTGCAGAGCCCCTGATGTACCTAAACTGTAGTAACCCCTCACAAGTGACCCCATTTTGGAAACTAGACCCCCAAGGAACTTATCTAGATGTGTGGTGAGAACTTTGAATGCCCAAGTGCTTCACAGACGTTTATAATGCAGAGTCCTAAAAAAAATATATATATATATTTTTCCACAAAAAGGATTTTGTAGCCCCCAAGTTTTTATTTTCACAAGGGTAACAAGAGAAATTGGACCCCAGAAGTTGTTGTCCAATTTATCCCGAGTATGCTGATGCCCCATATGTGGGGGTAACCCACTGTTTGGGCGCACGGCAGAGCTCAGAAGGGAGGGAGCACCATTTGACTTTTTGAGCGCAAAATTGGCTATCGTGCTTGGAGACCCCCTGATGTACCTAAACAGTGGAAACCCCCCAATTCTAGCTCCAACCCTAACCCCAACACACCCATATCCCTAATCCCAACCTGATCCATAATCCTAATCACTAACCCTAACCATAATCACAACCCTTACCCCAAAACAACCCTAATGTCAACCCTAACCATAACCCTAATCAAAACCCTAAATCCAACACACCCCTAATCCTAATCTCAACCCTAACCTCAAACCTAACCCTAATCCCAATACACCCCTAATCACAACCCTAACCTTAACCCTAATCCCAAACCTAACCCTAATCCCAAGCGTAACCCTAATGCCAACCCTAACCCTAATACCAACCCTAATCCAAACCCTAACCCTAATCCAAACTCTAACCCTAACTTTAGCCCCAACCCTAGCCCTAACTTTAGCCCCAACCCTAACCCTAGCCCTAAGGCTACTTTCACACTTGCGTTGTTTGGCATCCGTCGCAATCCGTCGTTTTGGACAAGAAACGGATCCTGCAAATGTGCCCGCAGGATGCGTTTTTTGCCCATAGACTTGTATTGCCGACGGATCGTGACGGATGGCCACACGTCGCGTCTGTCGTGCACTGGATCAGTGTTTTGGCGGACCGTCAGCACAAAAAAACGTTCAATGTAACGTTTTTTTGTACGTCGCATCCGCCATTTCTGACCGCGCATGCGTGGCCGTAACTCTGCCCCCTCCTCCCCAGGACATAGATTGGGCAGCGGATGCGTTGAAAAATTACATCCGCTGCCCACATTGTGCACAATTTTTACAACGTGTGTCGGTATGTCGGGCCGATGCATTGCGACGGCCCCGTACCGACATAAGTGTGAAAGAAGCCTAACCCTAAATTTAGCCCCAACCCTAACTCTAAATTTAGCCCCAACCCTAACCCTAAATTTAGCCCCAACCCTAAGCCTAAATTTAGCCCTAACCCTAATCCTAGCCCTTGCCCTAGCCCTAACCCTACCCCTAGCCCTAACCCTACCCCTAGCCCTAACCCTACCCCTAACACTACCCCTAACCCTACCCCTAACCCTACCCCTAACCCTAGCTTTAACCCTACCCCTAACCCTAGCCCTAACCCTAACCCTACCCCTGACCCTACCCCTAACCCTACCCCTAACCCTACCCCTAACCCTACCCCTAACCCTAACCCTAATTTTAGCCCCAACTGCTCTTCTCCTGCCGGCAGATGGAGACAGATGGCGGGCGCACTGCGCATGCGCCCGCCATTTTCTTTTGCCGGCGGCCAGGAGGAGCAGCAGGAGGACCCAGGGACACAGGTGAGTATGGCAGGGTCCCCGAATCCCCCTACTTCTCTGTCCAGAGAATTACACTTTGACTTTTTTTTTTTTTTTTGCTGTTGCCGGTAAACAGTTAATTACCGGCGATCGCAAAAACAGGGGTCGGTAAAACCGACCCCGATCATGCTCTTTGGGGTCTCGGCTACCCCCGGCAGCCGAGACCCCAAAGATTCTCGCGGGGCCGGCCGGCGGGCGCACTGCGCATGCGCCCGCCATTTTGAAGATGGCGGCGCCCACCGGGAGCCACGAGGAGCATCGGGGGAGATAGGTAAGTATTGGGGGGCTACCTGGGACCCCTTTTCTCTGTCCTCCGATGTGCGATCACATCGGAGGACAGAGAAATTAAAAAGAGATCGCGTTTTTGTTTTTTTTTGCGATCGCCGGTAAACGGTTAATTACCGGCGATCGCAAATGCGGGGTGGGTTAAAAACCCCCCGAATCATGTTCTCTGGGGTCTCGGCTACCCCCGGCAGCCGAGACCCCGGAGAAAATCCGACTCTGGGGGGCGCTATTTACTTTTTCCACAGCGCCGTTAATTAACAGCGCTGTGGTTTAAGTACCCTTAGCGGCCGCCGTTAAAAGGCGTATCGGCGGTCGCTAAGGGGTTAAATACTAATACAATACAACATATTAGTTTAAATCCATAGTAAAGTGTCACAACGTATAAACGCCACCCCCGCCAAACTAACACATAAGGGATGTATGAATGCACAGTCCTCTTGAATGAATATTACCATCTTATGTAAGAGATACAGCGGACATGCTGACTAAAATTGAGGGTACTATCTTGGAGCAGGACATGTGGCTAGTTACAGCTGATGTCGAATCATTATATACGTGTATATCCCATGATGATGGTATTGATGCGGTCCGCTTCTTCCTGGGGGGCAGCAACTGGGATGGCCAGGTCTGTGATTTCATTGTTGAGGTTTGTGCTGACCCACAATCTATTTGTCTTTAAAGACAGATATTACCTACAAAAACGTGGTACTGCCATGGGGGCAGCCTGTGCCCCAGCCTATGCCAACCTGTTTCTTGGTCTATGGGAGAGATCCCTCTTCCAGTCGGATGGGGTCTCTTCTGTGGACCGAGTGCAGTGTTGGCATAGGTATATTGATGATATTTTCTTTATATGGCAAAGCAGTGAGATTGGCATCAGTGAGTTTGTGGGTCAGCTCAACCGCAACCCATTCAACATCAGATTAACTTATAAAGCACACAGACAAAGAATTGACTTTCTGGACATTTGTTTGGAGGTGGATGAGATGGGGGCACTGCATACGGATGTCTACAGAAAAACCACCTCTGTGAACTCCCTGTTGCATGCATCCTCATCTCATACCACACACACTATCAAGGCCATCCCAGTTGGTCAGTTTCTCAGGATGAGGCGGATCTGCTCAACGGACGAAAAATTTGAGGCCCAAGCAGCAGATTTGAGGAATAGATTCAAAGCTCGCGGGTATAGCAACCGCTGTATCAAACAGGGATATTTAAGAGCTAAAAAAACAGAAAGACACCAATTATTATTCAAAAAAAGAGAAAAGATCAGCATCAGAGAATTGTGTCAGGTTTATCTCCACATACAATTGTCAGTGGAAAAGGATGCAGCAAATAATTAACACCCACTGGTCAGTACTCCTTACTGATACAGTGTTGGCGTCCAATATTCCCGTTAAACCACAATTCACAGCTAAACGTGGCAGGAGTCTTAAGGATCTATTAGTCAAAAGCCACTATGTGGCAAAGGTAACTAATCCTTTAAATCCGAGCAATAGGGGATTGTCTTGCTTGTAAGGAAAAGAACTTGATCAGGGGCACCCACTTTTCGGCATCAAATGATACAAAAAGATTTCAGATTCGACATCATATAAGCTGTACCAGCACATATGTTGTATATATGGCCACATGTCCTTGCTCTAAGAGGTACGTAGGACTTACATCACGTCAGCTCCGTGTGCGTGTAAGGGAGCATGTGAGGAATATTGCCAATGCGAAGGAGGTGGAGTATTTTGGCATCCTGAAGACTCTCCCAAAACATTTTCGCATGTCACATGCATGTGATCCTAGAGGCCTACGGATCTTGGGAATTGACCAGGTACATTGCGGTAGTAGAGGAGGCAATATTAAGCGATTATTGGCACAAACAGAGTGTCGCTGGATAGTGACTTTGAATTCCATGGCCCCTGTGGGACTCAATGAAAAATTGAGTTTCGCCTCATTTTTATGATTGCTCTTGTCCTCATGTGCCCTAGCTTGTGCAGTTTCGAATTATCCTGGTGGATCTATCATTATATTTTAGGTGTTACGTTTTTTATCTGTTTGTTTTCTCTTTATTCATTTTTGCGTTTGTATCCTTAGGTTGAGCCTTTAATGTGTGGCCTCTTTCTTTTTCTCTGGGTGGCTTTCCAATATTGTGGCAAGGAATTTATATCCAAAAAATTGGAGGATGACGTGCTTCATTCAAGAGGACTGTGCATTCATACATCCCTTATGTGTTAGTTTTTGGCGGGGGTGGCGTTTATACGCTGTGACACTTTACTATGGATTTAAACTAATATGTTGTATTGTATTAGTATTTAATGTTTGTTTTTGTTATCATGTATTATTCATATGTGTGGTACACTCTTTTTATTAGGTTTTGTATGAGGGTACACTTTCATTCGGTTGTTGTACTGGCAATTAGCACATTTTCACTTTACATTGCCTCACCAGATATATGGGCAGTCTATTTACAATTATATTTATTGCTCCTTTTGGGGCTGCCCCTTTATTGATCCATTAATATTATTCATCACAATCCTGTACACATTTGTTCATTATTTACCTTTTTTATTCACCATATGCGCTGCATCACATTGAGGGATGTCTGTCTTGCGCTTTCCCTTGCCTTTGCCAGCATCCAATATGGCGGCCGATGTCTCGCGCGCGTGCGCGCTGTGTCCACTGGAGGAGTCCTGGCTTTCCGGCTTTACGCACTCAGGTGCGCATGTCTATTGACGTCATAAGGGGATTTCCCCTAGACGTGCGCTCCTGATGAATGCCGGTGGGCGGGGACACTGTTTCCGGCGGTGGCGGCAGTGCGCACGCGCACTATAAGCGTACCGTATAATGAATGCCACTATAAGAGTGCCAGCATATTGTCAGCTTAACACATTCCCTTCTTGTGATAAAGCCTACGCGAAACGCGCGTCAGGGGGGTTCATACTTGCATCCCGGCACCTAACTGTCTTCCAGCATGGGTAAGGAATTTTATATTTAACTCTGCCATCTTGCACTTTTGTTTCCCCATATGGATTTCATGTCACTATGACAATACCTGGGGTATGTACTTTCTTATAGAGGTTGGGTATTGCCCCATACTTATGTCAGGCATATCAGTACTGCAAGAGTCTGGATCAGTTATGTAGTGCTAGATTATTACCATGCTTGGGGCATATTTGGATATAATTACCGTGCCAGGGATGCAGCAGTTTCCTTACTAGGGTTTTTGTCTTTCTCTTTTTGTTAAAACTTTGCTATCTGTATGTAATTTTTGATATTTGTAATAAAGCGTACTAATTTTAATACTCTATGTATGGAACTCCGTTTTTCTAAAGTGTTTTATGTATCTATTGGGTTAGTGTATGTACTGTTATGTTGTATGTTCTGTTATATGTTATATGTTGTATGTACTGTTATATGTTGCATGTACTGTTAGGCCATGTTCACACGTTACGTCCTGTCCCTGCAGGTTCTCCCGCAGCGGATTTGATAAATCTGCAGGGCAAACCCGCTGCGGTTCTCCCTGCAGATTTATCGCGGTTTGTCCTGCGGGTTCCGCTGCGGGATTTTACTCCTACTATTGATGCTGCATATGCAGCAATATGCAGCATCAATAGTAATGTTAAAAATAATAAAAATCATGGTATACTCACCCTCTGACGTCCCGATCTCCTTGGCGCTGCAGGCGGCGGTCCGGTTCCAAAGATGCTGTGCGACCAGGACCTTCGTGACGTCACGGTCATGTGACCGCGACGTCACCACAGGTCCTGGTCGCACAGCAACTCTGAGACCGGACGGCCGCGTGCAGCTCTGAGAGATGAGTATATCATTATTTTTTATTTTAATTCTTTTTTTTTTACCACAAATATGGTTCCCGGGGCCTGGAGGAGAGTCTCCTCTCCTCCCCCCCAGGTACCACCCGCACATTATCCGCTTACTTTCCGCATGGTGGGCATAGCCCCATGCGGGAAGTAAGCGGATCAATGCATTTCTATGGGTGCAGAATCGCTGCGATTCTGCACAAAGAAGTGACATTCTGCGGGTTGTAAACCGCTGCGTTCCCGCGCGGTTTTTCCCGCAGCATGTGCACAGCGGTTTGCGGTTTCCCATTGGTTTACATGTTACTGTAAACGCTATGGAAACTGATGCGGACCCGCAGCTGCAAAATCGCCGCGGTTCCGCGGTAAAAACCGCAAAGTGTGAACATGGCCTTATAAGTTGATGATAATGTATGCAACCTATACAGCGCTGCGGAATATGTTAGCGCTATATAAAAATAAAGATTATTACTATGAGTTGTATGTTCTGTTATTTGTTGTATGTACTGTTAAATGTTTGTGTTCTTTGTTTTGTTTTTTTACATTCAACACATTAGCCAGATGATGGGACTACCTCTGTCCCATCATTGGCTAATGTGTCAGTCACTGATTGAGCACACATGTTGGTGTGATTGTTTTTTTTTGCTGTAGTTATGGTAACGCATGCACCGCCCATTGTCAGGGAAAGCTGTCATCAGAAGCCCCGCCCCCTGGCGGCGCTGCGTTCTACTTAGGACTACGCTTTCTTATTGGTTGCTGATCGTCGCGCACTGGGATGATTGACAGTTGTGCTGTCCTGTGGGAAATGTTGATACGCGCCTGCGTGAGGCCTTGAGAGCTCGGAGATTGAGGATACCCGGATATGAGGTGACCCGGAGACGCCCGCTGGTATGACAGGACTCCCGAAGAGAAGTTGGGGGACTTTGGGCCTTTGATGTTGTCACTGCGTAGAGCGTCTCTTAAAGATCTGGGACCCCACACTGAAGGCCTGAGGCGCCGGGACGCGGACAAAGCCTGGGACGTCCCCCCCTGTAGCGCCATGGGTGAGTGTGGAGCTTCTTGGGCGCTGCACTATGCCAACTGTGCCCAATTATCTGCGGTGCTGAGGTATTGCTGGATGGCGTGCAGATTTCTGTGGGTTACATGATGCTGAGATCTGCCCAGACCTGCAGGACTGTGCTCCCCCCGACCGGTGCCCTGCAGGACTGTGCTCCCCCCGACCGGTGCCCTGCAGGACTGTGCTCCCCCGACCGGTGCCCTGCAGGACTGTGCGCCCCCCGACCGGTGCCCTGCAGGACTGTGCTCCCCCCGACCGGTGCCCTGCAGGACTGTGCTCCCCCCGACCGGTGCCCTGCAGGACTGTGCTCCCCCCGACCGGTGCCCTGCAGGACTGTGCTCCCCCCGACCGGTGCCCTGCAGGACTGTGCTCCCCCCGACCGGTGCCCTGCAGGACTGTGCTCCCCCCGACCGGTGCCCTGCAGGACTGTGCTCCCCCCGACCGGTGCCCTGCAGGACTGTGCTCCCCCCGACCGGTGCCCTGCAGGACTGTGCTCCCCCCGACCGGTGCCCTGCAGGACTGTGCTCCCCCCGACCGGTGCCCTGCAGGACTGTGCTCCCCCCGACCGGTGCCCTGCAGGACTGTGCTCCCCCCGACCGGTGCCCTGCAGGACTGTGCTCCCCCCGACCGGTGCCCTGCAGGACTGTGCTCCCCCCGACCGGTGCCCTGCAGGACTGTGCTCCCCCCGACCGGTGCCCTGCAGGACTGTGCTCCCCCCGACCGGTGCCCTGCAGGACTGTGCTCCCCCCGACCGGTGCCCTGCAGGACTGTGCTCCCCCCGACCGGTGCCCTGCAGGACTGTGCTCCCCCCGACCGGTGCCCTGCAGGACTGTGCTCCCCCCGACCGGTGCCCTGCAGGACTGTGCTCCCCCCGACCGGTGCCCTGCAGGACTGTGCTCCCCCCGACCGGTGCCCTGCAGGACTGTGCTCCCCCCGACCGGTGCCCTGCAGGACTGTGCCCCCCCCCCCTGACCGGTGCCCTGCAGGACTGTGCTCCCCCCGACCGGTGCCCTGCAGGACTGTGCTCCCCCCGACCGGTGCCCTGCAGGACTGTGCTCCCCCCGACCGGTGCCCTGCAGGACTGTGCTCCCCCCGACCGGTGCCCTGCAGGACTGTGCTCCCCCCGACCGGTGCCCTGCAGGACTGTGCTCCCCCCGACCGGTGCCCTGCAGGACTGTGCTCCCCCCGACCGGTGCCCTGCAGGACTGTGCTCCCCCCGACCGGTGCCCAGCAGGACTGTGCTCCCCCCCGACCGGTGCCCAGCAGGACTGTGCGCCCCCCGACCGGTGCCCTGCAGGACTGTGCTCTCCCCGACCGGTGCCCTGCAGGACTGTGCGCCCCCCGACCGGTGCCCTGCAGGACTGTGCGCCCCCCGACCGGTGCCCTGCAGGACTGTGCGCCCCCCGACCGGTGCCTTGCAGGACTGTGCGCCCCCCGACCGGTGCCCTGCAGGACTGTGCTCCCCCCGACCGGTGCCCTGCAGGACTGTGCTCCCCCCGACCGGTGCCCTGCAGGACTGTGCCCCCCCCCCCCCCAGATTGTGTCAAGCAAGTGTGGTGGCAGCAAGTGTGGTGGCAACCAGGTGAGGAGTACAAAGACAAGTGTGTCTTGCCTACAGTCAAGCATGGTGGTAGGATTGTCATGGTTTGGGGCTGCATGCATGCTGCCGGCTGTGGGGAGCTATAGTTCATTGAGGGAACCCTGAAAGCCAACATGTACTGTGACATACTGAGAGCATGATTCCCTCCCTTTGGAAACTGGACCGCAGGGCAGTATTCCAACATAATGACTCCATACACACCTCCAAGTCGACCACTGCCTTGCTAAAGAAACTGAAGGTAAAGATGCTTGACAGGCCTAGCATGTCTCCAGACCAAAACCCGATTGAGCATCTGTGGGGCATTCCCCAACGTAAGGTGGAGGAGCAGAAGGTCTCTAACATCCAGCAGCTCTGTGATGTCATCATGGAGAAGTGGAGGAGGATTTCAGTGGCAACCTATGAAGCTGTAGTGACTTCCATGCCCAAGAGTGATAATAATGGAGGCCACACAAAATTTTGACATAATAAGCACAATTTGGCCACTTTCACTTACGGGTGTGCTCAAATCAATGGCTGTGTGCGGAGTTATTTAGAGGGCACACCAAATTTACACTGTTAGGGTATGTGCACACGTTGCGGATTTGCTTGTATAATTTTCTGTGCGGATTCTGCATCTCTTTGCAGAAAACGCAGGTCAAAATCTGCGTGTTTTTTATGTGGATTTTGTGCGTTTTTGTTGTGGATTTCTATTATGGAATGGGTGCAGAAACACTGCAGGTCCGCACAAAGAAGTGACATGCTCCTTTTAATCCGCAGCGTTTTCCGTGCGGAATTTTCCGCACCATTAGCACAGCTTTTTTTTTTTTTTGTTGCCATTGATTTACATTGTACTGTAAATCACTTGCAGATCTGCAGCGAGCGTCTCTGCGCGAAAAACCCCCCCACTGCAGATCCGCAGGAAATCTGCAACGTGTGCACATAGCCCTAGGCTATGTGCACACGTTGCTGATTGTATGCGTTTTTGCCGCTGTTTTTCACCGCGAAAACACATGCATAACACAGCCCATTGAATTCAATGAGATTCCACAATGCTGTTCTAATGCTGCGTATTTTTCCGTGGCAGAATTGCATCGCGGAAAAATACACATCATGCTCATTCTTTGTGCGGAATCGCCGCGATTCCACACACAGGAATGCATTGATCCGCTTACTTTCCGCATGTGGCTATGATCAGGTACCCGGGTGTGGAAGAGAGACGACTCCTCCAGGCTCTGGGCACCATATCCCTGTTTATAAAAAAAAAAAATTAAAAAATTAAAATATAAAATAGTTATATACTCACCTTCCGGCGTACCATGAATCCAGCCCAGGCCTTAGCAATTTTTCCGTTCCCAGTAAAGCCTTGCGACAATGACCTGTGATGACGTAGCTTTCTCTCGTGATGATATGTCATCTGGGGTCATTGCCGCGAGGCATCACTGGGAACGGGAGCTGCTGGAGCATCGCGAGGAGCGAGAACGCTGCGGTGGCCGCCGGAAGGTGAGAATATCACGATTTTTTTTATTTTTGTTTTAATTATTATTTTTAGCATTGTATCTTTTTACTATTGATGCTGCATAGTCAGCATCAATAGTAAAAAGTTGGTTACACTGGTCAAACACTATGCTTGACGAGTGCGACCAACCTGTCAATCAGTTTTCCAAGTGATGCTACAGATCGCTTGGAAAACGCTAGCATTCTGCAAGCTAATTATGCTTGCGAAAGGCTAGTGTTTAGCGGGAAAACGTATGCCAATTCCACATGCGTTATACCCGCGGCGGGGAGTTGCGGAATTGCCACGGAAATTTCCGCAGCAATTCAGCAATGTGTGCACATAGCCTTATACAAGCTGCACACTGACTGCTTTACATTGTATCAGTGTCATATCTTCAGTGTTGTCCCATGAAAAGATATAACAAAAATTGATACAAAAGATTGATACAAATATTGTTACAAAAATGTGAGAGGTGTACTCAGGTTTGTGATATACTGTATACCAGTCCTATAGTGATTTACATACCGCATTTAATAAGGTTTCAATTACCTGCGGTTCTTAAATTTACAATTATTATTCTCTATGTACTTAGACTGATTGCTAATATTGGTTTACCCCCCCCCCCCCCCCATAAGAATCGCACTCGCCAGACCCCAAACAATTCCGGTAGAGTTGGCAAGTGGATGGGCTCTCACCCAAAAATCTGTCGCTGTCCAGTCCCCTGACAGCAGTTGGCTCCCTAGTGACAGGAAGCGGAAATTACTTTTGTGAGCGGACTGATACTGGTACCCGATCTGTGTATGAGAGCTGCAATGGCGAGGTGACGCACATCTGTGTGACGGCCCACCCACTGTCAACACTTGCCATTGCCAACTCTTAATTGTTTGGGGTCTGGTGAGTGCAATTCTTTTTGGGGTGTCTGCTTTCTTTGAAGGGTCCTGCTGTATTCTTTAACTTTATTTTTTCGCTGCCTGGG
Organism: Ranitomeya imitator; assembly: GCF_032444005.1. Taxonomy (NCBI): domain Eukaryota; kingdom Metazoa; phylum Chordata; class Amphibia; order Anura; family Dendrobatidae; genus Ranitomeya; species Ranitomeya imitator. The sequence goes on from NC_091283.1 coordinate 472,764,039, forward strand.
TACTTTCTTATTGAACTATAATTAGGGCTTATTTTTGGAGTAGGGCTTATATTTTAAGCATACTCCAAAAAGCCTGAAATATTAAGATATTTCTTAGTTTTGGCATAAGTCTTATTTTTGCGGAAACCCGCTATTACCAGTTGCATGTCTTTTAATGTCATGTGACCATAATCTATTCCCTTTTTGTTCCTAAAACAGATGAACAGGAAGCTCTCAAGTCCATTATGAAGGACCTGGTCGCCCTTCAGATGGGAAGGCGACATCGAGCTCCAGGAATTGAGGGGGTGAAAACTAAGACAAGCAGCCTCCCTAATAAACAGGTGAGCAGTCCTCAGTTGGCACAGATGTCTGAATAATGATTAACGCTTTGGTGACATCTGCCATATATTTACGGCGGGTGCAGACTTCATTATGTTTCCAGCACCTGACAGTGAGAGCTTGTGCGAGCGCTATTACAGCGTTTTAACTGCTTAGATGCTATTGTCAATCTTGCCATCAGCATTTAGAAGGTTCAGAAGGGGCATAATTTCATTGCCCATTGGCCCCGTTCTTCATATCTGATGCATCTGTGGGATTCCAGAGGATTGTCATGGCAGCCAGGGACCTAGTGAAGGCTGCGTCGGCCACATGGCTCAGTTTTACAGTGCACTGCAATACTAAAGTACCTCAATACCAAAGTACTGCACTGCATTGTATAAGTGATCATAGCTTCTAGTCCCCTGAGTACACCATTAAATTAAAATGTAAAAAACTTTTTTAAAAAATGTATATACTCGAGTATAAGCTGAGATTTTCAGCCCATTTTTTTTTTTTTTGGCTGAAAGTGCCCCTCTCGGCTTACACTCGAGTCATTGTCACAGGGAGTCAGAGGGGGAGCGGCAGGAGTGGTGGCTGTCACATCATATTCACCTGCTCCCGGTGCCGTCTCTGCACATCCTTGCTCTTAGATGCTCTCTGGTGCCGGCAGCTCTTTCCGTATTCAGCGGTCACATGGTACCGCTCATTAAAGTAATGAATATGAACGCAACTCCACTCCTATAGGCATGGAGCACATATTCATTACTTTAATGAGCAGTACCATGTGACCGCTGAACACAGGAAGAAGCTGCCAGCGCCAGAGACCATCTGAGAAGCAGAGACGGCGCCAGGAGGGGGTGAGTATGACAGGGGAGGGTGAGCCATGTGATATTCACCTGTCCTCGTTTCACCGCCGGGATGTGTTTTCCGCGTCGTCTTGCTTTGTCGTTCAGGTCAGAGGGCGTGATGACATGTTTAGTGTGCGCCCTCTGCCTGAACAGTCACTGCAGAGACCCGGAAGACACAGTGGCGGTGAAACGGGGACAGGTGAATATCGCAAGTGCCGGGGGCCTGAGCCAGCGGCGACACCAGCACCAGGCCCCCATAGCACGCCGGTGTCCCCGCTTGCTCAGGACATCGGCACCTGGCACCCAATGACGAGAGGGGAGTATGTCATTATTTTTTTGTTATTTTTTTTAATCGCAGCATATGGGGCATAATATTCTATGGAGCATTTTATAGTGACGTCATTATCCTTTGTGCAGCATTATATGGGGCGTATTTTGTATGGAGCATCTTATGGGGCCATCATGAACTGTATGGAGCTTTTTATGGGGTCCATCATGAACTGTATGGAGCTTTTTATGGGGCTCCTGATTCAATATGGATATTCAAAAACTCTTAACCTACTGATGTCTCAATTAATTTTACTTTTATTGGTATCTATTTTTATTTTTGAAATTTACCGGTAGCTGCTGCATTTCCCACCCTAGGCTTATACTCGAGTCATTAAGTTTTCCCAGTTTTTGTGTGGCAAAATTAGGGGTCTCAGCTTATACTCGAGTGTATTCGGTACATAACAAATGTAAAAGTTTAAATCGCCCATATTTCTTTATCGCTTCATTGAATAAAAAGGGCTAAAAAGTTGTAATGACTCCAAAATGGGGGTCCATAACAACTGCAGCTTGTTCGCAAGAATCAAGATATCGTTATATCTCCAACGATAAAAGATAAAGCTATGGCTCTCTGAATATGTTTTTTTTTTCTATTTTTCAGTACATTATATGAAATTTAAAATAAATGAATGGTATATTTCAAAACAAGTTTCCCATGAAAAAAGAAAAAGCCCTCTTATGGCAAAAAAAAAATAAAACCATTATAGCACTTAGCAGGGGAGAGAAAAATCGAAAAAATGTCCAAATCTCCTTGTGGTTCAAGGTGTTATAGCTTTAGAAATTAAAGTTGCTCTTCTTCCAGAAACTCTTCTGTCGGTCGTCTCTGCTATTGCAGCTCGGTGTTATTCACTTGAGTGATACTCCGCAGCAATAACAGAAAAGTTCATAGCATTGTTTATGGCCTCTTTCTTCCTATATTTAGCAAATCAAGTAGTTCATCCCCCACATGCAAATCTGTAAGGCCATTTTCACACTTCAGTCTTTTCAGATCCGTTGCAATGCGTCGTTTTGGGAAAAAAACGGATCCTGCAAATGTGCCCGAAGGATCAGTGTTTTTTTTTTTTCTATAGACTTGTATTAGCGACGGATTGCGACAGATGGCCACACGTCGCGTCCGTCGTGCGACGGATCCGTCGTGTTATGGCGGACCATCGTCTGGAAAAAAACGTTCAATGTAACGTTTTTCATCTGCGTCGGGAAAACGTGTCGCGACGGATCCAGCTGGCGTACGTCGTTGACTAGAATGGAAGCCTATGGACGCAGGATCCGTCGTGACACGTCGTATGACGGAATCCAGCGCTGGAATCCGTTTTTTTACACTGAGCATGCTCAGAATCAGGAATTTGTAGCCAATTGGCCAGACAGGCCCCAAATCTACATAAACCAGGCCTGGGGCATTACCCCCAAATGTGCCAGCAAGACTCCTGCCAGCCTGAAGACAGCCAGCCAGTCAATATATTGGTTTCCCTATTTTCCAGTAGCGAATCGCATTTGGGAGACTCCCATTTTTAGGCATGGAAAACGGATCCGTCAAAAAAACGGATGAAACGGATGGTAAAAATGGATGCAACGGATCCAGTTTTTCGACGGAACCGTCTAGCGGATCCATCGAAATACTGCATTCATTGCATCCGTTTTTCACTATTTTTTAAGCATCCATCGATATGTCGCACCAACGCATTGTGACGGATTAAAAAAAACGGAAGTGTGAAAGTAGCCTAAATGATATGTATCGGGGGTTTACTTGATGTATATGGCCACCCTCATTTGTAGGTACTATTGTATCTATCATCCACTGTGAATAAAGCATGGCGCATCAGTGATGCAACAGTCAACGCCGGAAAGTCCTTTAATATGACCCTTTAGGAGGCGATGCAGTCGCCTTATTGTTAGGAGGAATTTCTGATAGGATTAAAGCTGGGAATTATTTGACTCTTTGAACCCCTATGGCTATTTCTTCCACTGGCCATAAACTTATGTACATTAACCACTGAGATTTTTTTTTTTTTTGCATAAAGCACAAAATGATTATTACGTTATTGCAGCTGAACCACCATTAGCGTGATAGAGCTGAGCTGCAAAATGACACTCAACCTGTGCGCAAATGTGGAACTTTTTATTGTTTGTTGCAAAAGCTGGCAGTAATGTACAGCAACCTTATAATTTATTAAAAAAAAAAAAAAAAAAATCATCTGGATCCTTCAGTGCCCGATTTCTACATGAACGTACGTAGTGTTAGGACATCCATGGAGGGCCCCTCTTCATTTCCAAAATGAAATGGCTCTACACGACTCTCTCCATTCATATAAATGGGCACTGTGAAATAATGCAACTATCCTGTAGAGGGCGCTGCCATGTGGTTATCTGTATTTTCCCATAGTGATTGATTCAGATTATTGGGGGGATACATGGGGTGGTGCTTTCTCTTTGTGAAGAACATCCCAATCATTACAAAATGACCATAAACTACAGAGGTGTATATGTCAGTAACCTATATATCTATTTTTTTTTTCATTATAGAACGATGTGAGGATAAAGTTTGAATACAATGGAGAAAGGCGGTGAGTGACATGGCTTCATTACTATAGACCCCTTTACCCTATCCAGAGCACATGAGATATGGATGTGGAGTCAGATTGGCAAATGTGACCAGTTCTGACTCAGTTGCATGAAAATTCTTTAGAAAGTGGTGAGGAATTGAAACACCATGGTACCCGTGCCCATAATCCCCAGTGTGATCTCTGTACAGGGGCAATTTAATATACTGTTTCACAACATTTTAATAACTACCATTTTAGGTTTGACCTATAAATGTACCATTATCGGAGGAATGCCTGGCACAAGTCAATGCTTTACATGCTTTTGCCATGGGCAGGATATTGGTGACTCGGCAGCAGAATAAATGAAAAGGAGCACACCAGGTAACTTTACTAGGCACTGCCCAGATAATGGTGCATGTTTAGATCTCACCAGAAAGTCACCTTAAGAGTGAAAAGAAATTGTGTTATTCACAGGTGATAACTTACAGATCAGCGGGGGTCCATCTGCTGTGATGCCCAACAAATAGTAAAATGGGTTTTTATCTGTTATTAATTTTTATCCATGATGTCATACCCAAATACCGCTCTATTCATCCTTTATGGAAATGCTGAGTGCTGTACTCGGGGGTTTGTTGTTTTTTTTTCCTACAGCCCCAGAGAATGAATGGAGCAGTGGTTGGGTATGTATTCTGCCACTCCGTGCAATCAGGAGAACGGTGCCTCAAGTTTTTGTCTATCTTCAGGATAGGTCATAACCTTTCTTCACTGGACACCTCTAGGGACTAACAACCTGTCGCTGATCATGCTGAATTGACACTGGTATTGTCAGTGTGTCATCTGTAAATGATGAGGACATGCTTTCAGTCTCAAGTTATCATTTTCTTTTACTGACACAAGCAGAGATTTTGAAAATGGCAAGGAATCGGATGATAATGTTGGAAAACATATCATTATACAATGATTAGATTTTGGTAAGTTATAAATCACAAATTGCCAAAAGACAAATAATCCTTAAGTTAAAGGGAATCTGTCACCCCATTTTTCGCCTATAAGCTGCGGCCACCGGCATCAGGGGCTTACCTACAGCATTTAGTAATGCTGTAGATATGCCCCCAATGTATCCTGAAAGATAAGAAAAAACAGTTAGATTATACTCACCCAGGGGCGGTCCCGCTGCGGTCCAGTTCTGGTCTGAGGGGCGTTGTGGTCCGGGTCCAGCGCCTCCCATCTTCAAACGATGACGTCCTCTTCTTTGCTTTTGCTGCGGCTCTGGCGCAGGCGTACTTGTCTGCCCTGCTGAGGGCAGAGCAAAGTACTGCAGTGCGCAGGCGCTGGGAAAGGTCAGAGAGGCCCTCAACAGGACAGACAAAGTACGCCGGAGCCATGGCAGGAAGCAAAGCAGAGGACGTCATCGTATGAAGATGAGAGGCGCTGGGCCCGGACCGCAGCGGGACCGCCCCTGGGTGAGTATAATCTAACTGTTTTTTCTTATCTTTCAGGTGACATCGGGGGGCTTATCTACAGCATTACTGAATGCTAAAGATAAGCCACTGATGGCGGTGGCCGAAGCTTATAGGCGAAAAATGGGATGGCAGATTCCCTTTAAAGGATTCTTTGCCTTTTGGCAATTTCTGATTTATAATTGTTAATCTACGCTGACTTTGGACAGCAATTTATGTTAATGAATGTTATTTAGGATAAGTTCACACAAGACATATATGCTACAGAAATACTGAAGCAGAATCCATTTGGAAACGAGTAAAAGAAAAAAAGATGAAGAGCACTAATCGTCCTTAAAATTCCAGTCCTTTATTATGACACACAAGTCATTAGAAGGAAAGCAAAAGAGAACGTGAACTATAAATGGACGACGGCCGTTTGGCGACGAAGGGGAGTGGGAGGGCCTCTATACAGGAACGGCTATGAGGTTACCTCCCACTATCCAACGTCATCACATTAGCAAATGACCTATTTGCCAGTGTAAAATCATACAAAAGACAATTAAAAACAAACCAACACACAGAAAATAACAACTTTGTAGTAGCCCGATGGAATAATTACAGAAACACCGACTAGAGAGGGTTAACTTACCACAACAAGGAGGCGATCTGAATAGGCTTCTTCTCAGGAGAGAAGCCAGATGGATTCTGCACACATGCGTGACGGGACCAACGGGTCTGAATGAAAGGATCGACACGTCTTTGTTTCTGTAAGGGTGTGTGTCCACGTTCAGGATATGGTCAGGATTTTATGCAGGTAAAATCCTGACCAAATCTGCACCTGAGGTCACTGGCAGGTCACCTGCGTTGTTCTTGCGTGTTTTGCTCATTGTAACAACATGCTGCATTCTGAAAAGACGCATCGCATGTGCGTTTCCGCGCGTATACTGCATGCGTTTTTTCCTGCATAGCGGAGAAGGGATTTCATGAAATCCCCTCCACTATGCTGTAACATCTGGACCCTGCGTTTTTGACGCTGCGGCTCAACGCAGCGTCAAAAACGCAGCGTTTCCTGAACGTGGAAACATACCCTAAGCATTCCATCTGGCTACTACAAAGTTGTTTTCTGTGTGTTTGTTTGTTTTTAATTGTCTTTTGTATGATTTTACTCTGGCAAGTAGGTGATTTGCTAATGTGATGATGTTTTATGGTGGGAGGTAACCTCATTGCCGTACCTGTATAGAGGCCCTCCCACTCCCCTTCGTCAATAGAACCTGTGGAAGCGCGAAACGGCCGTCGTCCATTTATAGTTCACGTTCTCCTTTGCTTTCCTTCTAATGACGTGTGTCTCGTAATAAAGGACTGGAATTTTAAGGAAGGTGAGTGCTCTTTATCTTTTTCTCGTTTGGACATGTACTTTTTATCCATGAATGAGCACCCGGTTTCCTTTTGGGCATACATAAGCAAGCAGCTGTTTCATTGTGTGTGACTTCTTGGCCCATTAATTGAATTTATCTTTATAGAATCCATTTGGAAGTTCTCCTTTATCCAAAGGATGGGGATTATGTCCCAATCTCTGGGGGTTCTACAACTGGGACTCTGAAGAGCCTCATGTGAATGGGAGCAGTGGTCGATCATGCACACCTTCACTCCATTTGTTTAGATAGCCAAGTGTAGCGTTTGGCTGGTCTTTGTTATTCCCATTGAGAATGAATGGAGCGGAGGTGCGCGCGATTCACCATCAGCTCATTAGATTCCTCAATACAAAAGATAGGGTCAGTCTGTTCATTGCTGCGAATGTACATGAGGATGTCTTGGAACAGAAGGTTAGAATCTAAGAAAATTCCAGTGTGGACATTAAAATATTTCGTTTTTTTTTTAATACAAATTGTGAAGCAGTGACATAAAAACATTTTACACAAAAGCCTGGTTTAAATAAAAGGTGATCACAAAGGACCTATATTTTATATTTTTTATATATTGGTGGTTGTCGCCTATGTTACCTTCCACCCCTGCAGTCTATCAGTGGTCGTCGATGTCCATGCAGCTCTTACAGGCTGTTTTCTATAGAGCTTGTAAGCACTGCTCCAACATTGCAAAGGCTGCCTCTATTAGCAACACTGGAGAGATCACAGTTCAGGCTAGCAGCGGGAGCATGCGGCACTGTCAGTCTTCAGGAGTCCTGCATACAGGAGGCTGAGGAGTAGTACTGTATAATCCTGATTATTAAAGCCCCTTTTAAGAGAGGACTCTGATCATTACAGAAAATTAGGCAGTTTCTCTATGTGCTGTTCCCCTGTATAATTGTGTAAGGTCACCAAACGGCCTATTAACCCTATAACTGTAGGGTAGCCTGCCGCGTCTAGGTTCCTCTTACATTCAGGGAGTGCAGAGCGGTTTCCTCCTAGCCGAACACTGTCCCTTCTTGTGAGCAGACCTCTATAGATATTGTGTGTCCTGTTGGCTCCGTGTAGGACGTAGCCCTTACCCTGTGGGGTCTTTCAAGCTCTTCTGAGATTTTGTGGCTTTCCCATGTTCACACTTCCGAGCCGCCGTGATGTTGTCATTTGGTAAATTATAGTCTATCCATGTCTGGTCCAGGAATGTGCGCAGCACCGTCAATGGCCTAATTGTGAACCGTCTCCGTCTGATGCCTCACCTGAGTTTCCCTCATCTTAAGGGGGTCTCATTTTTCAGACTGGAGCCTGGAAACACAGTGGCGACTGCCAGATCTGACCACAGCTATGTGAGCTGTCCTGGGGCTGAGCAGGCAGGATTTCTAGGCCACGAGGAGCGAGCACACGGCTTCCTACCAGAGGTGGAAGGTTCAGCCGACGGTTAGCAAACACTGGCGCCCTCTGTGCCCGCTCGGTGCTATATATTCCAGGAATGTCCCTTGTGGTTTTCTTTCCTTCCAGAAACCTGTATCTGTTAGCATCCTAATGAAGCTCCAGAGCCGTCCACATGAGGGCCCGTAAAAGGCATTCAGATGATGGTCTCCTAGAGGTGCCGAAAACCCAGAATGTCAGACGGGGCCTCTCTGTCAGCGTCTGATCCAGACCCAAAAACTATTGCCCATCCAGCCTCTTCTTCCTTAATATTTCCCACACTTGGGGAGGCAGGAGTTTTGGGTAGTTGCTAAAAATATCAATACATTGTACACTATGAGGCTAAACCATCTGCTAAAGAGACACGAACCCTAATTATCATCTTATCTTCCTTTGCTGTGCAGGGGAAGGTGAGCTGTTGCTCCCTGGTATCAGCCATTTTAGGTTGTGTAGTGTTTGCATTGGATTGGGGCACCACATTGTCCCGTGTGCAGTGGTACCGATTGGATGGACTCGGGCTCTATAGATTGCATTGGATCTGCTGTAGTGTAATTCTATACAGTGTTATCTGTGTCCCCTGGAATTTCCTGCCCATTGCCACTGGCATTGTATGCTAATGAGACTCCGCAGGCATTCCCCAAACCATGCCTGCTGCAGAGGACGAGGACACTGCAGCTGCCATGTGGATGCATGATAAACTAGGGGTGATTATGGCTTTAGGTGTCTGTGCATTGGGTCTGGGTGACGGTAGGGAATGTATGAGACAGTTAGAGAATGTTCCAATGTCACCTGAAAATGTTATTTTTTTTCTATATTTTGTGATAAGTGGAGCAATTTGCTCCTGCTAAATGCTAATTATTACAATACAGGCAAGGGATCACAACAGGGCATCAGCAGTAATACTATTTTTTGAGCTGTATTGACACCTGCAGGCAGATTGTTGTACTACACACATTTGTTGCTACGCCACCATTAACTTTTACACCAAATAAAATATATATCTCGGTGTACAGAGAAAGAACATTCTTGTCCTAATACCTAATCACACATATACCATAGAGAACCCCTGCTGCAAATCCTCATGAGCTTTACATTATTATTATTATTATTTATTTATATAGCACCATTGATTCCATGGTGCTGTACATGAGAAAGGGGTTACATATAGAGTTATAGATATCGTTTACAGTAAACAAATTTACAATGACAGACTGGTACAGAGGAGAGAGGACCCTGGACTTACATTCTATGGGTCTGAGTTCTGTTTTCTGGCACAGCTTCCCCCCATAACTCCTTCCATAAAATTCTGGCTTACTGCTGACACCACTAGGAGGAGCTCAGTAACTTGCTAGGTGCAACATGTACATTGAACTAAAAAAATAAAACTAACATCTACACCTTACACCGATATGTAACCGCCCAAGGCACCAATGATTTGTGACACAAATAGAATAAATGTGTAGGTAAGGGACTGCATAAAAATCAACTTTACTTTAAAATCAGATAAACATATGATCAAAATATTATTGCATTAAAGCAGTGGTCCCCAACCTTTCTGACCTTGAGAGCCACATTCCGCACTGAGAGAGGGTCGCGAGCCACATCCAGCTTCCCAACCCCTTCAAAGTGGTGTCAACCAAAGCCCCCATTACAGGTACAATGATAACCAAAACTTTAGCACAGAAATCACTCCAGAGCAGTAGACGGAGATCCAGGGGTTCCCACAATACCTCCATTCAGTATTGTCCCATCAATGACTTCCAACACACTGTCACATCCAGCTTTGAGCACCTCCTCTAACAGGTAGTACCATCTTCTTGCGTACCATACCTAAAACCCCTAAGACCGGTAAATGTGCATCCAGATTTGCACTACTGTGCAGGGCTACTGACAAAATTCACCATTTAGAGATGTGTTCTTCATACCAGTTTGCCAGACATGGAGCTAATGCACCAAGCTGGCAGACAGCCGCGAGCCACAATTCATAGGACCACGAGCCACATGTGGCTCCCGAGCTACAGGTTGGGGACGCCTGCATTAAAGAATGAGAAAATCAATGTGTTGTTTTTTTTTTTTTTGGTCAAATATTTGTATTGAATTGTAATAGTATTAGAAAATAATAGAACAAATCAACCCCAACAGCCAAGCCCCCGCCTCCCCAAATCAGATTTCACCGCTTCTGAGAAAACAATCTCCTATACATGACTACACTAAGGGCATGGGAGACCACTTAGTCAGGTATGTTGTGTTTGCATTATTGGCCCAGAGAGGGGCATTATTTTTCAATATTAAAAAGGGGACCTTAATAAAACAGTATACAATCTCTTACTTAATGGAAGGAGGCAAGCCCCCTCTCATTGAGCCCATAGAGCCTCATACTTGCCAGTTGTATGTCTTACAATGAATTCCTCTCTCCAATGAAATAAGCCAGTTGACCTTGTGCAGAAATTCTCTTTTTGTAGGTGGAAGTCCCCCGTATCCAACGTTGTGCAATAAGCTTTCCAGCCCCATATAACATATGCGGCATTGCTGTTTTGTGTAGTTCAGATGCATGGAGATCTTCGAAATATTCAAAGATGCCTACAAAGGGGGAAAGATCAACATTCACAGTATAGATTCTATTAATCAGCATAGCAATCCCCATCCAAAAGCTTTTCAAGACCACATCATGTGGAGCAAACATCTGACGCAAGGGGGCGTTAATAATAATAATAATAATAATAATTTTATTTCTATAGCACCAACATATTCTGCAGCACTTTACATTTTAGAGGAGACTTGTACAGACAATAAAAGACATTACAGAATAAAAATAATCCCGTAAAACGGATACCAAGAGGAGTGAGGGCCCTGCTCGCAAGCTTACAATCTATGAGGAAAAAAGGGAGACACAAAAGGTGGATGGTAAAAATTGCTTTTGGGGATTAATCAAATTATCCTGGGTAGTGCATTCCAAAGAATTGGTGCAGCACGTGAGAGGTCCTCATTATTGAGGATGTTAACGTTTGGTCATTAGCAGAACGGAGGGCACGGGTAGGGTGGTAGGCTGAGATGAGGGAGGAGATGTAGGGTGGTGCTGAACTGTGGAGCCCTTTGTGGGTGAGAGTGATAAGTTTATATTGAACTCTGTAGCTGATGGGTAACCAGTGCAATGACTGGCACAGGGTAGAGGCATCGGTGTAATGGTTGGTGAGGAATATGGTCCCGGCTGCTGCATTCAAGACATATTGGAGAGGGGAGAGATTGATAAGAGGGAGGCCGATTAGTAGAGAGTTACAATAGTCCAGACGAGAATGAATAAGAGAAACAGTAAGAGTTTTTGCAGAGTTGAAAGTAAGAAAAGGTCGAATTCTATGTTTTTGAGGTCTAGATAACAAGAGTTCTGAACCCCAAATTATACTAAAATAGAGCTGCCCTTTATATACCTTGTGTATCATCTAATACCAATACTGATATGGTGGAAATGTATGAATGACGTTCAGCAGTATGCATGAGGCCCAGGAACTTCAGGAAAAAGTCCATTTCAGTAAATGCAGGTAGTACAAGCCTACCAATAGAGTAAGAATAGAGATGAAAACAAACAAACAACCTCTTGGAGTAAATATGTAGAAGGGTATCACCAAATAGTCGAAGGAAAATCCAAAGGGTACTACCAGTGTCCCACTGCTCCTGCCATGTGTTTTGCTGGGAAATAGATATTTAGAAAGCTCCTGAGCCCCCTACTAGTGGTGGAGACTACTGCCAGAGTTTTAGGCTATGTGCACACGTTGCGGATTTCAGTTTCCCATGCGGTGTACAGTACCATGTAAATCTATGGAAAACCAAATCCGCAGCAAACATGCTGCGGAAAATACCGTGCGGAAATGCAGCAGTTTATTTTCCGCAGCATGTCAATTCTTTGTGCGGATTCCGCAGCGTTTTACACCTATTCCATAATAGGAATCCGCAGGTGTAAAAACGCAGGCGAAATCCGCACGAAATCCACAGAAAACCCGCAGGTAAAACGCAGGGTGTTTTACCTGCGTAAAAATTCGCAATGGAATCGGCAACGTGTGCACATACCCTTCTATTTGTTCTCTTCTGCAGATTTTTGCTCTGTATCGGTAAAAGGAAGATCTGACTATAACAATATGTAAGCATATGAATCAGAAGAGAAAACGCCTGATGATAAAGATATACAATTTCTGATGATTCATTCTGATTTGATGCTACTTGCATATCAGTGCTTTTCCTGACGTGTTCCTATCTCGCAGGATCCTGCAGTTTCCTCGCCCTGTAAAGTTTGAGGATGTAGAGCAGAAAGTGAAATTAGTCTTTGGGCAGCAGATGGACCTACATTACATGAACAATGAGGTAAGAGCGTCCTGAAATACAAGTCGTGGTGTTTTCCATGAATCTGGTGTCCCATAATCCAGCACAGACTGTGGAGGTGTAATAAGGGAGCTGTTTGAGCAACTGCCCATAAGTAAGCAATCTTTTGGCCTGCGCTGGTGTTATCCATGGTGCCAGCACAGAGATCTGGGTACAGTCGTCATCAGTATTTGCTGCCACTAGCGGAAGAACTTTATGTAATGTCATCGTTCCCACCCCTGTGATTTCAGGTCAGATGGCGGCAGGGGTTGTAAGGTGGGTGGCCAGGCAAACGTTCTCAGCACTATAGGTACACGCATGCATTAGATGAACCTGGTCACCACCAGCCACCCATATAGAGTGTGTGGGGGTCCTGACTCCCCCTCATTCCACAACAGCAGATGCTAAGGGAAAGAGGGAGCATTCATGAGTCCTCATTCCCTACCCTGCTCTCCCTCTGCAGAGATATTCAGCAGACATGTCTGACAGCAGCCTGTTCTCCTCTCCATTATAAGAACACGGTCCTGCTCCTCTTAGACAGGTGGGAAGTTGGGGGATTGCTGTTAGCTGTCTTATGTCCTAAGATCATTAGACTGCTTTTCCCACTCCTTGTATTCACCAGGCTTTGATCACTAGATAGAAGAAAAACCATTTCCTTTCTTAGTGGCTTTGGGTATTGTGTGCATGTGGCCATGTGATACTATTAGTATATCTGCTCCTGTCTGATATCTCCTTCTCTTCTATGCAGCTGTCTATTCCCCTCCGAAGTCAGGATGATCTTGACAAGGCCGTGGATCTCCTAGATCGAAGTTCCAGTATGAAAAGTCTCCGGATTCTGCTCCTCTCCCATGACAGGAACCATGTATGACCCTCTTATGTGTATTGTGTTGTTTTGTCATTGCAAGGATCATGTCCGCTGATACTGAGTGAAGGATTCAAGTAAAGTGATGGCGAGGTATCCACACCAAACTTTTGTCAAGACATGCCAGTACAGGTTTCTGGTTTGCATGGTGTGTGCCTTCAATAAGGGGAGTGTCTGCCCCTGCAGTAGGGGGTGTCTGCCCCTGCAGCATTGATCTCTAGCATTTGAAGCTCCTCAAGTTCCAAAACTTCAACTTCCAGTATGCCCAAGCAGCTGGAGACCCTTACCCTATAGAAATGGCTTAGTGATCCTTGCTTTATATGTATATTGTTGCACGTTTGCTTCTGGGACGAGGAGACCATTACTGGTGCAAATCCCTATAGATCTCGGTGGCGATTTATTCCACATACATGAAGACTTCATTCGGAGAGGGCCAGGTGAATAGTTACAAGCGTCCTCATCCATCCTGGCAATAGTCTCTTTATGGTCCTAACTGTGACTGGAGATGTATATAAAGTCTTTTGCTATGTCCTAGTTACAGATCCACCACTAATAATGAATCTGTATATCCTGTATAGTACTTCTTCAAGAACCGAATTCAAACTACCTTTTTTTTCTCCCTCCATAGACATCCTCACCCCACTCAGGGGTCCAGAAACAGGTGCGGATTAAGGCCTCCCAGTCTTTGGGGGATGTCACTACAGCATATCATACTGCAGAGACCCGGAGCCGACATCTGTCAGTCAGTGAGTAATCGCCAGGGGTTTATCTGATCACGTCTGTCCTAGCAAGTTCCCTATATGATATTCTTGATTTCTGAAAGTGGTTTTGCAGTGCTACGATGACCTTCCTTGAGGATAAGTAATCACTTTAAGATCAGTGGGGGTTTGACACCAGGTACCCCCAAAAATAAGCTGTTACCACTTCTGGCAGTGACCGGGTGTAAACAGAGTACAAAGTGGAACCACTCTGTCTGTTAGCTACAGATCAGCTCCTATAGAAGAAAATGGTAGCCGATCTACAGAAAGCATAGTAAACGAATATAAAAGTAGTTCACAACCCATTTACAGGAAATCGAGGAATCTCTATTGTTCTCAAATGCATTCAGTTTTAGTTACAACATGTGAGTCAATACGAAATTTCATTTTTAATAACTCTGATATATTTCTACAAAAAAAATGTACATCTCCTGCTCGCAGGCTCTCAAAATGCTGGCCGCAGCTCCCCACCTCCTGGCTACGTCCCCGAGAGGCAGCAGAGGATTGCCCGACAGGGCTCCTATACCAGCATCAACAGCGAGGGCGAATTCATCCCCGAGACCAGCGATCAGTGTGTAAGTGGGGGCCAGGACACGTTCAGCTATCCTCCATTGTACAGGTCGTATGAATGATTATGGGAATTTGCCAAGATTGGATTCAGTAAATGCCTAATATTTCCAAAGCCATTAAACTTAATTTTTCTGATCTAGATGTTAGACCCACTGAGCAGTACAGAGAATTCAATATCCGGAAGCTGCCAGTCTCTGGACCAGTCGGAGGACAGGTATATATGATATACATAATACAGAGGACAGTATACATTTATACAGGGATGTGCAGCTGTTTAGAGACGGGGATAAAGTATAGCTGAAGATCTGAACTAGGGTTACACTTCACCACCTGGAAGAACTCACTGGTAAAATGGTTTGATAGGTTTGAAATTCTGTTTTGGCTAATTTAAAGGGATGCGTCACTTTTCAAGTATCCTCTGACCTGTCACTGAGATATGTCAGGCGATGTGGGGGTGTCCTGAAAATTGTTTAAGGGGTCTCTGTAATGCTCGTCCACTTTCAGTGAAGTGGATGGCAGTCACATTACAGGGACTTAGATATTCTCCTGACGGAGTGCAATTATCAGAGGGGCACTATAACACAGGTGGCATCTTCCTTCAGTGACATGCATATGGGGGGCTGACAAATCCATGGCTGAGGGTGCAGTCGGTGGTAATAAGGAAGTCTGAGGTTGGATTTAATCTTCCGGACCCTTTGTATCGCAAATATTCAATGCAGGAGACTTCGGACATCCCCTTCTTGCTCTATGTAGATAAAGGTGTCGACCATATGATCTCCTGATGCCTGTGATTTTGGTAATTCGTGTTACAGGGCTTCACGATTGAGTACTCTGCAGAGGTTTATGGGCTGAATCATTGGTCATTAGTAGTGATGAGCAAACGTTCTTGGATAACGTCTTATCTGAGCATTTTCGGGTGTTATTCAAGTATCTTGGGCGTGCTCGTATATTATGTTTGAGTCCCATGATCTGCGGCTGTTAGACAGCCTGAACACATGTGGGGATTCCTTAACAAACAAGCAATCCCTGTATGTGTTGTGTCTGTCTAACAGCCGCAGATCATGGGACTTGGACATAATATGCGAGCACGCCCAAGATACTCAGATAGCACCTGCGCATGTTTGGATAAGACGTTCTCCGAGCACGTTCGCTCATCACTAGTAGTGCCTCTGCGGCTTTTTAACTCTCTACCTTGTGTTACTTTCCAGCTCTTCGTTCAGGAAGTCTCGAATGTCAAGAGCTCAGAGTAACCCAGACAACAGGCAGGATTTCTCAGGTACTTATAGAGATATCTCCTCCCGCCAGTACTCCTGTTGGGGAATGCTAAGGTTTTCTCTCCCTTTTTTCCACTGCAGATCGGGAGAATCAATTCTATGATAAAGCTGGGAAGGGTGGGACGTATCCTCGTAGGTATCACGTATCCATTCACCATAAGGAATATACTGATGGTGAGTTCTTGAAGCTGAAAGGTCCTGACTTGAGGTTGCCTTGGTGACCCGATGTCATCATGACCACATCCGGGTCACCATACCTAGCAAAGTTGCTTGATCATAATTTCTTGTTCTTTTATGCTTGGTATAAAATTCTGTGAGGCACATGTGGTGTCAATATGATCCATTTTTCAGGATCTCGGGTTGGGTGAGGGCTTATTTTTTGTGTGTCGAGCTGACATTATTAATGATACCATTTTGGTGCAGATACGATCCTTTGATCGACCTTTATTGCATTTTATTGTAATGTTGCAGCAACCAAAAAAAAGTAATTCTGGCTTTTTGACTTTTTTGCTCGCTACGCCGTTTAGTGATTAGGTTAATCCTTTTTTTATATTGATAGATCAGGCGATTCTGAACACAGAGATACCAAATATGTGTATGTTTGATTTTTTTTTTAAATTTATTTTGGGTTGAAAGGGGGGCGATTTGAACTTCCGCAGAATTAATGAACATGCTGCGTTTTTTACCTTTATGCATTTTTTTCGCAGAAAAAAACGCAGCATGTGCACAAAAATTGCGGAATACATTAAAATGATGGGATGCTTAATGTAAGCTTTTTTAGCGTTTTTTCCGTGGAAAACGGATGGAAAAAATCCTGAAGGTGTGCACATAGCCTAAAAGACTCAGGTTCCAAATAAAAAACGTTATATATTAGTTACAGCTGATGCCATAATAAACCAAATCCCGTCCACTTATTAAATTCAAATTTCTTATTTAACAATTGACAAAAAGAAGAAAGGAGACACACGCATTAAGGAAGGGAAGGGGTACAGTAGTCCAAAAAGGTCCTAGCTAATGTTGAGTCTAGGAATAATCCCAGTTAGCCAAGATAGCATGAAATCTGTCCACATTCGCATTCTTTAATGCCATTCTACGCATATCGCCTATTCTAGTTAATAAGTTTTGGTAAGAGGGAGCAGTGGTCTGTTTCCGTTGGAGAGCGATGAAACACCGAGCTGCGGTTAACATATTCAATAATAACTTAGATGAGTTCTTCCTCATCCTTCTAGGAGAAACATTTAGGAAACAGACTGCAGGATCCAGCTCCGCTTCCACAAAAAAGTAGCTTTTTGTTTTAAAACTCTCACTAATTCCCAAAATCCGACCTCCCCAGGCCAAGACCAGAAGATGTGATATTGAGAACCAGTTGCTGAGCCACATCTCTAGCCAATATTCGGATACTAAGGGTTCAGTGTATTCAGAGCTCCCCCATAAATTGACTTGAGTTTTAACATGTCCTCCTGACTTTTGTAGCTGCAAACAAAATATACAAAATGAACAGCTTGTCTGTCCACTTTACTCAATGCATTGTTTGCTGTTAGGACGAAGAACCTACCCACGGATTCGGCGCCCTCAGGGCAATCTCTTCACCCTCGTGCCATCTAGTCGTTCTTTAAGCACTAATGGCGAGAACCTTGGCCTGTCAGTACAGTACCTGGAAGCCCGCAACCGACTGCGCAGTGCAGACAGCGAGAACACGCTGGGTGTGCCGGAGAGGAATGTGCCCACTAAATGTAAGATATTCACCCGTAGTCCGAGCCCTGGTTAGTGTCCTGTGCACAGTTTCTCTAGTTGTATTGTTGTATCTTCTTTTTCAGCACCAAGTGCTCCTATAAATTGGCGCCGGGGAAAGCTCCTTGGGCAGGGCGCCTTCGGTCGGGTCTATCTGTGCTATGATGTGGACATAGGACGGGAGTTGGCAGCTAAGCAGGTTCAGTTTGATCCAGAAAGTCCAGAGACCAGCAAGGTTTGTCATGTCGGCCTTGATAATGTGGCACATCCGCACTATATCTGCATCTGTGCTACATTCAGATTTGTCACAGTGTTTTATGCAGATTATACATTGCAACGGGCGAGATCCATTGTGAAACAGTCCAGTATAAATTGACATCCTGTTCAGCCATTTATTACTCTTGTTTCCTTTGCTTGTATACTTTATTTCTTTATCACTTCATTGGGGACACAGGACAACCATGGGTGTATGCTGCTGCTGCTAGGAGGCTGACACTATGCAAAAAAAGGAAAAGGCGTAGCTCCTCCCTGGCAGTATACACCCACCGACAGGCACCAAGTACCTCAGTTTGTGCTTAGTGTCTATAGGAGGCAGACCTGGATCTTCAGATCTGCTGCTAACCTTGATTTCTTTACAGGTTTTGTTGTTTTTATTAACGTTTTGGGTTTCTTTTCTTTATCGCCTCTCATTGGGGGACACAGGAACCATGGGGTGTATGCTGCTGCCACTAGGAGGCTGACACTATGCAAATAAAAAAGTTAGCTCCTCCTCTGCAGTGTACACCCCACCGACTGGCATTAAACTCTTCAGTTTAGCTTAGTGTCAGTAGGAGGTGGACACGGGTCTTTCATTAGACCCTTATCTACCTCAATGTGCGTCGTTTCTTTTCAGGTTTTTTCCAGAGGGATACAGGGTGAGCAGTCACACCTGTATTCCCACAATGCGGACTATGAGTACGGCGTGTACTGCCACCCCGTATCCTCATAGATCCCTCACCAGGACCAAGATCCTAGCACAGAAGCGTGCTCAGAAGTCCGGTCCTGGCTCCGTCCCCCACCCACTCGCCTACCAGAGCCTGTCGGTTGGAGGAGACGAGGACGTCCATCACAGCTCCGTGGACGTCTCAATCCCCTCAGGTTAGTAACGGCGTGGGATGTTTAGGTGAGTATTTCCCCTCCATTCCCCCGGGATCTTTTCTCCAGATGTCCCCCGGTCCTCCCTCATGGCGTTTATTTTAGAGGGATCCCAGGGACAGCCACAAGGGCAGTAACTCATTTTCCTCCTAAGCTCTCCTTCTTTGGCGGCCGCAGTTCTCTCCCTGCAGCCGCACAGCCACTATGTCTCCCTTACAGAGTCACAGCCTAGCAGGCTGCCGCGCCGCTTCCCCCTGCGGGTCTCACTGCTCGGTGGCCACAATGCGTCCTGTGTCTGCACGGTGTCCTTGGCAGGATGACATGCCACTTACTTTCTGCGGCGCTCCGGCGCCGCGATTCTCCGGCGGCGCTCCGGCGGCGCCGGCCTCTAATTTAGGTCCCGGCTTCTGCCGGGGCCTACTTCTGGCGCCGCGACCCAGCCACTTCCGCTTTCCCGGGCAGCCTTGGCAGGCTGCCGCTCTACTCAGTCCCTGCGGCGCACTGCTCCGGCGCCGCGGTTCCCTTCTCCGGCGGCGCCGGCCTCTAATTTAGGTCCCGGCTTAGGCCGGGGCCTACTTCCGGATTCTCGGCTCCTCACTTCCGGTTCTGCGGGCGGGCTTTTTCCCGCCCGACTTACTGTGCCCTGCCTACCGGTGCCCCTGCGTCTGGCTCCGCCCCCTTCCTCCTGGGACACTCGTCTGGTGTGAGCACCGCTTTGTACCGGCAGCAGCACCAGCTCTCGCAAGCGCACCCGCACTTTGCACGCATCTTCTGTGGGCACAGCTCTATCTGTGCTGAATACAGCTCCTCAGGGCACTCCATCGACAAGTGGGACATCTTCCAGGACCGGGTCCGTGAGTAGCTGCACTGCAGACTGACACCCCCCTCTCTGCCCACTGTCCCCTAACCCACTGGCATCTTCAGGGTCCCTCAAAATATCTACCTCTAAAGGGGGCCGCTCTCGTCCCCCTACCTCTTCATCTTCTGCCTTAGTCACGTACTTTGCATGTTCGTCCTGTAACTGCAAACTTCCCTCAGGTCAGTCCTCCCCGCTGTGTCAGTCCTGCAGCAACCCGATTGTTCACACCGCCCAGGATCCCCCGGCTGTTCCGCCCGAGAGTGATCCCCCCATCCCAGGCTGGGCCGCCTCTCTGTCACAATCGGTGGCCGATTTAACACGGGTATCTCAAACCCTAGTGTCCGTTCTGGATCGGTTACCCCTGCAGACCCCTGCAGTGGCCAGCGGGTTGCAGGAACCGCCGCCCGAGCCCTCCTTGATAAGCCACAAAAGGTCCAGACAGGAACGTCGGTCTGAGTCCTCTTCGCGCTCCATCTCGCCGCTCGGCCCTCCCCCGCGGTTGGTGTCCCACCGATCCTCCTCCCCTGAGTCAGGCGAGGCATTATCTGATGCGCCCTCGGAGGATATTTCGGAGCTGGATCCTAACCAAATCGCCACCATGAGTGAGACAGTCCAGAACCTCATTGGGGCAATAAACCAAACCTGTGGCATCAAGGATCCCTCTACGGAACCCGCAGATCAGGCGGTTTCGTTTAGACGGGCCAAACCACCTTCTAAATTTTTCGCTCCTCATCCTGAATTCGAGGGGAAAACGCCTGGGCGTGCTATATCCTTTTTCTCCAGAACTTACCGCCAATTGGACGGTCTCTCCCTCGGTGGATCCACCTGTGTTCAGGCTGTCCACCAACACGGTGCTTCCTCTGTCCGGCGGAGCATCTCTGAAGGATTCTAACGATAGAGTTATAGAATCCTTCGCAAAATCTGCTTTTGAAGCAGCTTCAGCGGCTCTATGTCCAGCTTTTGCGTCCACTTGGGCTTCAAAATCCATCTCAAAATGGGCCAAGGATCTTCGGCGAGGTATCCTGGACGGGGCGCCTCCCGCGGAACTTGCCAACCAGATTTCCCACGCTGGTGAATACCTGGTTTCCGCCTCCCTGGATGTCGCGTCTTGTGCGGCTCAAGCTTCCAGCAATGCCGTTGCCATCCGCCGGACCGTTTGGCTCAAGGCCTGGCAGGCGGACTTGTCCTCCAAAAAGTCCCTCACTAGTCTGCCCTTTCAGGGCTCTCGTCTCTTTGGTTCCCAGTTTGACCAAATAATTAAGGACGCCACCGGGGGTACAAGTTCTCTTCTCCCCCAGGCTAAGCCTCGTCGCCCTCCTCCTAGACGACAGTTTCGTTCTTTTCGGCCTTTTCGTCGCTTTGCTGCGTCAAACTCCTTTTCCCAGCAGCAACAGAGGCCACAGGCACGTCAAGAGAAGAAGGCGGTGTCCTTTAGGCCCACTCCGTCCTGGCGTCCTCGCTTCTCCCAGGGTAGATCCTCCAGGCCCAGGACTGGAAGATCCACCTCGGCATGACTCTCGGCAAGACTCCAGCCCAACTCCCAGATTGGGCGGCCGTCTTCTCCTTTTCAGGGACGTCTGGATTTCCGCAGTGGAGGATGCATGGGTCAGGGAAGTTGTATCCTCGGGATACAAAATAGAGTTCGCTTCCCGACCTCGGGATCGTTTCTTCCAATCCCGTCCTCCAAGAGATCCCGCTCTAGTTCCGGGCTTCTTCTCAGCCATCGCTTCTCTGCTCAAATCCGGGGTAATCGTTCCCGTCCCAGAAAAAGAACGCTTCACGGGTTTCTACTCGAATCTTTTTGTGGTACCGAAAAAAGACGGCAAGGTTCGCCCCATTCTGGACCTCAAATTGCTGAACAGGAGAGTTCGCCTGAGACACTTCAGAATGGAATCCCTTCGTTCAGTAATTGCTTCCATGGAGGCTCAGGAGTTTCTATGCTCAATAGATATCCAGGACGCCTACCTCCATGTCCCGATATTTCCCGGACATCACCGTTTCCTGCGCTTCGCAGTGCAACGAGATCATTTTCAGTTCGTCGCCCTGCCGTTCGGTCTCGCAACCGCGCCAAGGGTGTTCACGAAGATCATGGCGGCGCTGATGGCCATCTTGAGAGTCAGAGGCTTGGTCCTATTTCCATATCTCGACGACATCCTCATCAAGGCTCCGTCCTTTGCTCAGGCCCACGAAAGCCTGTCCATTGTTCTCGACACCTTAGCCCGTTTCGGGTGGCTGGTCAACCGGAAGAAGTCCTGCCTTATTCTTAGAAAGTTATAAAAGGCTAGCACTCGACAGTTCTGAAGGTGACGGTGCAAATGAACGGAACCCGTGGTCCTCTCAATCATAGAACGTAAAATCACTGCACTCGTACGATGAAGAGATTCAATTCATGTGGATGCTTTTATTAGATAAATGTTCAGGTGAAGCGATAAGTACAAAAAACGTTTCGGCCAGCCCGTGGCCTTGATCACTAAATCGCCTTAGGTAGTAGATTCTTCCCTTGCATGCGTGAATGTTGCTGCTGGGGTGTCAGCCAAGAGAAAAAAAAGGTAAACAACCTTAGTATTAATGATGTCGTAGTCACCGTGGTGGAGGGCAGACTGGTGTATATCAATGGCTCTGCGCTTTAAGGGACCAGCCTGAGTACAAATAGGATACCTTGGGAGAGTACAACCAATCATGTGGGGAGATTCGTATGGCTTAGTGGTACTGGTGCCGTAGTCGCCGTGGTGCAGGGCAGACAGGTCTATGTACCTTATGCTGTGCGCTATAGGAGACCAGCCAGAGCAACACTTGAATACCTTTGAGGAGTACAACCAGTACTGTGGGAAGATTTGTGTAGCTGCTGGGTTGTGGAGCCAGTCAAAGCCAATGTATAATGAGCTAAACCACCGGAATAGGGGAACCAATGTCAATCCGTCCTCAGAAGTCCGTGGAGACAGGTGGCCAGGACCAGCGTTGGTGGGCAAGTGGGAAAGGCAGACACTAACAGTGTCACTGTGTGGGGTAGCGCTACCCCACACAGTGGCCGAAACGTTAAGGCCACGGGCTGGCCGAAACGTTTTTTGTACTTATCGCTTCACCTGAACATTTATCTAATAAAAGCATCCACATGAATTGAATCTCTTCATCGTACGACTGCCTTATTCCTTCTCAGCGCATCATCTTTCTGGGCTTTTCGACACTCGTCAGAGCAGAGTCTTCCTTCCCAAAGACAAGAGATTCACTCTTTGTCGGGACATACGCTTGCTCCAGGGTCCTCGGCCTCCCTCCCTCCGTTCGGCCATGAAGGTTCTGGGGAGGATGGTAGCTACATTGGAAGCGATTCCCTTCGCCCAATTCCATTCGCGACCCCTTCAGCAAGCCATTCTGTCTCAGTGGGACAGGTCGGTCTTCTCCCTGGATCGGCCGATCAGACTCTCCTTTCGGGTCAAGCGGTCTCTCAACTGGTGGCTGACGTCACCTCTCATCTCCCAGGGCAGGTCCTTCCTTCCGGTTCACTGGCAGGTGGTGACAACGGACGCCAGCCTGATCGGCTGGGGTGCGGTTTTTCGCCACCTGACGGTTCAGGGCCGTTGGTCGCCGCAGGAGTCATCTCTGCCAATCAACGTCCTCGAAATTCGGGCCATCTTTCTGTCCCTCCGCCACTGGGAAAGGATCCTCAGGGGCCTTCCAGTCCGGATCCAGACGGACAACGCCACGGCTGTGGCATATGTCAACCATCAGGGGGAACTCGGAGCTCCTTGGCCCTTGCCGAGGTATCCAAGATCCTCCTTTGGGCAGAGGCAATGGTTCCGGTGATATCCGCGGTGCATATCCCCGGCGTGGAAAACTGGGCCGCCGACTTCCTCAGCCGCGAGGGCCTCGCGGCAGGGGAATGGTCCTTGCATCCGGAGGTCTTCCATCAGATTTGTCTTCGATGGGGAACTCCGGATGTGGATCTCACGGCGTCTCGAATCAACAGGAAGGTTCCGCAGTTCGTCTCCAGGTCCCGCGATCCTCTCACAGTGGGCGTCGATGCTCTGGCCATTCCTCGGTCACAGTTCGAGCTGCCCTACCTGTTCCCACCCCTTCCATTACTTCCCAAACTATTGAAAAAGATCAAAGCGGAAGGGGTGCCGGTCATCCTGATCGCACCGGATTGGCCCAGGAGAGCTTGGTTCGTCGAGCTCGTCAACCTTCTCGCGGACGCTCCCTGGCGCCTTCCAGACAGGCCCGATCTGCTGTCCCAGGGTCCGATCTGCCACCCGAATTCGGTCGCTCAGTTTAACGGCATGGCTGTTGAGACCGCGGTTCTAAGAGCGTCCGGCCTTTCGGACCGGGTGATTCACACCATGATTCAGGCTCGGAAGCCTTCGTCTTCCAGGATCTACTACCGCACCTGGAAGGCCTACTTCCGTTGGTGCGAGTCCAACCGCGTTCCGCCTATGGTTTTTTCCCTGCCTTCTCTTTTGGCCTTCCTTCAGGCAGGACTGGATTCGGGCCTGGCTCTTAGTTCCCTGAAGGGTCAGGTCTCTGCGCTTTCCATTCTCTTTCAGAAGACCTTGGCCTCTCGGCCACAGGTTAAGACCTTCTTTCAGGGGGTAGCCCACGCCGTCCTGCCGTACAGGGTCCCTGTGGAGGCATGGGACTTAAACCTGGTACTGGACATTCTGAAGGTTTCTCCCTTTGAACCTCTTAGGGAGATTCCGCTATCAGTTTTATCGTGGAAGGTGGCCTTTCTTGTGGCCATCACGTCCATTCGCCGCGTTTCCGAGCTGGCGGCCCTGTCATGCCGTCCTCCGTTTTTGGTCATTCACCAGGACAAGGTGGTCTTCCGGCCCCCACCTTCTTTTCTTCCTAAGGTGGTTTCCACCTTCCACCTCAACGAGGACATCGTTCTACCTTCCTTTTGTCCAGCTCCGACTCATCGTCTGGAGCGATCGTTAAACAAGTTGGACCTTGTAAAGGGCAGTGAGGATCTATCTGGACAGAACGTCCACTTTCCGGAAGACAGATTCCTGATGGCACGCGCAGAGGCCAACCGGCTTCTAAAGCGACTATTGCTCGCTGGATCAGAATGGCAATTTTGGAGGCTTACCGGGTCAAGAACAGAGTGCCCCCTCCTGGGATTAAGGCTCACTCTACCCGGGCAGTCGGCGCCTCCTGGGCGGTGCACCACAGGGCTTCCGCCCTACAGCTTTGCAAAGTGGCAACTTGGTCTTCCATCCACACGTTCGCCAAATTCTACAAGGTCCATACCTACGCTTCGGCGGACGCCAGCCTAGGCAGAAGGATTTTGCAGGCGGCAGTGGTGAGTCCTCTGACCTGATGGAAGTCTGTTTTTCCCACCCGTGGGACTGCTTTGGGACGTCCCATGGTTCCTGTGTCCCCCAATGAGAGGCGATAAAGAAAACAGGATTTTTGGTTGCTTACCGTAAATTCTGTTTCTTGAAGCCTCCATTGGGGGACACAGCTCCCTCCCAATGTTTTTGTTATATGTTCTCTGACTGTTCTCACGTTTACAGTTCTCAAGTTTGTGGTTATGGTTTTTCAACCTTGTTCTTTCTCCTACTGCTTTCTCACTAACTGAAGAGTTTAATGCCAGTCGGTGGGGTGTACACTGCAGAGGAGGAGCTAACTTTTTTATTTGCATAGTGTCAGCCTCCTAGTGGCAGCAGCATACACCCCATGGTTCCTGTGTCCCCCAATGGAGGCTTCAAGAAACCGATTTTACGGTAAGCAACCAAAAATCCTGTTTTTCAGATCACAGCATTCAGGGTGTAATCTCTCACCCTGCCTCCCCAGGAGGGCGGCTGAGCGAGCAGTGTGGTGTCGTCCGCATTGCAGCTCTCAGACCGCCGGTAGGACATTATCCTCTGTCACCCTTCCAGGTGCTCCAGGGTCTTTATGGTGGCGGTCCTTGCCAAACAGTCCCCCTCACCCCTCTCCTTGGAGAGGGCTGAGAGGAAGACGGTGGTCACCAGCGGTGACCCTCCCCCTTTTCTTTAGGGTCGAGGCCGTCTTTTGGACGAAGGATTCCGTTTCCAGCGACCCCTCTCTCATTGGGCCCCTGGACGATCCTCTCCCCACTCTATCTGTGGAACCGGACATGCAGGTACCAGCGCTTCAGCAGCAGCTCCACCGCAGCAGTATCACCCCTCCCCCTGACTAGATGTACAGAGTCCCAGCTGTTTTACTTTCACTTTCACCGCTGCGGCCAGCCACGCCCCTTCCTCGGGCTTGCTTTTTCAGCGCTCTTTTCATCCTCCACTCAGGATTGCTCTTACATCTCGGGCACACCCTTCCTTTTCGGTGCGGCCCAATCGGGAGCCTTGGCTTATTCCTCTCAGCACAGCACACTTCCTGCCTTAGCAGCTCTGTGCACAGGAGACATCGTGCTTTGGGGGACACAGTCAACTCTGCTCTGCGGTGCGGTAGGATTGCGACGCTATATTGGCCCCTCCCTAGGTATTATCCATACCACTGTAGGCCCCTTAGTCTTTTCTGTAGTATAGTGCTGCAGAATATCCTTATGTCCAACTCTTCTGGAACCTTCCCTACGAAACCTACCATAACTCACTACGCCTGTGCTCGTTGTAAGATAAAGTGGTCAGTAGGCCAATCGTCGCCTCTCTGCCAGTCCTGCAGTCCTCCTGCCATGTCTGCCCCGCAGGAAGCTTCTGACTCTCGGGATGGGGGCGCTCCCCCTGAGTGGGCCGTTCGTATCTCGCAGTCGGTCTCTGATTTGACTAATGTATCTCAGTCCCTGGTCCAGGCGCTTGAACGTCTTCCACAGCTTCCTTCAGCCACCAGTGCTCCGACCGTCTCCCATGGCGAGTCGGCCGCACCTGACCCTGAACCACAGGGAGACAAATCAGCAAGCCGCTCTAGAAAGAGGTCTCTGTCTGGCTCTTCATCTGGTTCTCCGGGTCCCTCCGCAGCGCTGAAACTGCTTTCCTCCTCCCAGTTCCCCTCTTCGGAGGAGGACATTGGGTCTGATGTGGATTCCCAGTCCGGTTCTGACTCCGATTCAGACCAGGCTTCTAGCGTGCAGGCTGTCGTAGATAGTCTTATTTCGGCTATCTCGCAGACCCTCAAACTAAAACAAGACGAGGTTTTCCCCCAGGATTCCTCTGTCTCTTTTAAGCGGGTGAAGCATCCCTCTCGCTCCTTTCCTACCCATGATGAGTTTGAGTCTACCCTGTCTAAACACTGGGAACATCCTGAAAAACGTTTTTCGGGTAGAAAACATCTGGACATGCTCTATCCCTTTAGCGCCGATTTTCTCTCCAAGTGGGCTGAGTCTCCCAAGGTCGATCCGCCGATCTCCCGTCTTTCTTCCAAGATGGTTCTTTCCTTACCGGACGGTGCGTCGCTTAAGGACGCATCGGACAGACAAATTGAGGCACTGGCCAAGTCAGCTTTCGAGGCAACGGGTGCTTCCCTCTGTCCCAGATTTACTTCCACCTGGGTGGCTAAGGCCATCTCTGCCTGGGCCAAGATCCTCCGTCGGGGCATTTTGGCTTCGGCCTCCCCTACCGAGCTGGCTGACCTCGCAGACCAGATTAACCACGCAGGGAAATACCTTCTCACTGCCTCCATAGATGCAGCAGCCTGTTCGGCCAGGGCAAGCAGCAACATTGTCGCTATTCGCCGCATCCTTTGGCTCAAAGCATAGAATGCAGATGCTACTTCCAAAAAGTCTCTCACCAACTTGGCGTTTCAAGGTTCCAGGCTTTTTGGTGCTCGTCTGGATCAAATTATCTCAGACGCGACTGGGGGCAAGAGTACCTCTCTCCCCCAGTCCAAGCCAAAACGCTTCTTTAACCCAAAGGGTCCTCGAACATTTCGCCCCTTTTGTCCGTTTGCAGCCTCAGATTCCTCATCGCAACAAGAGCGACCCGCTACCACGGGTGAACGTAGAAAACCCTCTTACAAGCCAGCTCCCATGTGGAGATCCAGGGCTCCACCTCCCAGGTCTTCCGGACCTCGTTCCAACAGATACCGTTCGAAGTGATGGGTCGCCCCCACCTGGGAGTCTTTCCAGGGTGGGAGGCAGGCTTCTTCTCTTCAAAGACACCTGGCTGTCAGTGATCAGCGACGCCTGGGTCAGAGAGATTATTACCTCCGGGTACAAGATAGAATTTTCTACCCTCCCGGAAAATCGCTTCTTTCTCTCTCGTCCCCCAAAGCAACCGTCCCATTTACCCAGCTTGCTTCAAGCCGTAACGTCTCTGGTCGCCGCCGGAGTCATAGTTCATGTTCCTTCCGAAGAACATTTTTCCGGGTTCTACTCGAACCTTTTTGTAGTCCCACATAAGAATGGGTCTCTTCGCCCTATCCTGGATTTGAAGCTTCTGAACCGCCACGACCGACCTCGCCACTTCAGAATGGAATCCCTGCGGTCAGTGATCGCAGCCATGGAACCCGGGGAGTTTCTCTGCTCGGTCGACATTCAAGATGCGTACCTTCATGTTCCCATCTGTGTACGGCATCAGAGATTCCTTCGGTTTGCAGTCGAAGACAATCACTACCAATTCACGGCTCTCCCTTTCGGTTTAGCGTCTGCCCCCAGGGTCTCCACCAAAATCATGGCGGCGGTCATGGCTCTCCTCCGTTCCAGGGGGATCCTCGTTATCCACTACCTGGACGATCTGTTGATCAAGGGGCCCTCTCGTCTAGACTGTGCTCAGTCTCCAGGTCTCTCTGGACACCGTGACCCGTCTCGGCTGGATTATCAACCGGACCAAGTTCTCCCTGATTCCGTCCCAACGACTGTCCTTCCTGGGCATTGTGTTCGACACGAACTTAGCTCGGGTCTTCCTCCCAGAGGACAAGTTCTCAGTGCTCCTCAAGGCGGTCCGCCTTCTCAAACGCCCAGCTCCCCAGTCGCTTCGGTTCTGCATGGGAGTCCTGGGAAAGATGGTGGCCTCCTTGGAGGCTGTTCCTTACGCCCAGTTCCACACCCGCCCCCTCCAGCTATTCCTCCTATCCACCTGGAACAGGTCTTTGGACTTCCTGGACCGTCCCGTCCACCTTCCCCTCCAGGTCCGTCAGTCCCTAATCTGGTGGACGCTGTCCTCCTCTCTCCTGAGAGGAAGATCATTTCTTCCCCTTCAGTGGCAGGTCATGACCACCGATGCCAGCCTTCTCAGGTGGGGAGCAGTCTTCCGACAGCACACGGCTCAGGGCCGTTGGACCACCCAGGAAGCTCTCCTTCCCATCAATCTTCTGGAGATCAGGACAATCTTCCTTGCGCTAATCCACTGGCAGTCTCTTCTGACGAATCTTCCCGTCTGCATCCAGTCTGACAACGCCACAGCTGTGGCGTACTTAAACCACCAGGGCGGGACTCCCAGCGGCCAAGTAATGGCAGAAGCGGCAAAGATTCTTCGGTGGGCGGAACGCCACGTTCCGGCCATATTAGCCGTTCATATCCCCGGGGTCGAAAACTGGGCAGCCGACTTCCTCAGTCCCCAGGGCCTAGCAGCGGGCGAGTGGTCTCTCCACCCCGCAGTCTTCGATCAAGTTTGCCTTCGCTGGGGTACGCCAGACGTCGACCTTTTGGCATCCCGGATGAACCACAAGGTCCCTCAGTTTGTCGCCAGATCCCGGGACCCTCTTGCCGTCGGCCACGACGCTCTGGTAATTCCATGGTTTCAGTTTCCCTACCTGTTCCCACCTCTTCCCTTGATTCCAAGGGTGGTAAAGATCATCAAGTTGGAAGGGATTCCAGTCATACTGATAGCGCCGGACTGGCCAAGGCGGCCGTGGTACGCCGAGCTCGTAAACATGCTCGCGGACACTCCTTGGAGAATCCCGGATCGGCCAGACCTTCTCTCGCAGGGACCTCTCTACCACCAGAGTTCTCAGTCGCTGAGAATGGCATGGATGTTGAGGCCGCAGTCTTGAAGAACTCTGGTCTCTCTCCCCAGGTCATACAGACCATGATCAGAGCCAGAAAACCGGCGTCTTCTCGTATCTACCATAGGTACTGGAAAGCGTTCTTCCGGTGGTGTGAAACTAATGAAGTTTTTCCAATGTCCTTTTCTCTTCCGGAGCTTCTCGGTTTCCTCAAGTCTGGTCTCGATTCGGGCTTATCCCTCAGCACACTCAAGGGACAAGTGTCTGATCTGTCGATCCTCTTCCAGAGTGATCTTTCCTCCATTCAGCAGGTTCGGACTTTTCTACAGGGAGTTGCGCATATCGCCCCTCCTTTCCGTCTTCCCTTGGAACCTTGGGACCTTAACCTGGTCCTTGGTGCTCTTCAGGCTACTCCCTTTGAGCCTCTTCAGGACGTGCCCTTTTCCCTTCTCTCTTGGAAGGTCGCCTTCCTCATTGCCATTACATCTATCAGGAGGGTCTCCGAGTTGGCAGCCCTGTCATGCCGTTCCCCCTTCCTGATTCTTCATCGGGATAAGGTGGTTCTTAGACCGGTTCCCGAATTCCTTCCCAAGGTGGTCTCGGCTTTCCATATCAACGAGGACATTGTCCTTCCATCATTTTGCCCTTCTCCGGCTCATCCTTTGGAGAAATACCTTTACAAGCTTGACGTGGTCGGGGCCATTCGGGTCTATCTTTCTAGAACCGCTCCTTCCCGTCAATCCGATTCTCTCCTTGTCGTTTCCGAGGGTCGTCGGAAGGGCCTTCAAGCGTCTAAATCCACTATCTCGCACTGGATTCGCTCGGCAGTTTCAGAATCGTACCATGTTCATGAGGCACGTCCTCCTCCAGGGGTGCGAGCTCACTCCACCAGAGCTGTCGGAGCTTCTTGGGATGTTCGCCACCAGGCCTCCGCCTTGCAAGTTTGCAAGGCCGCAACCTGGTAGTCTTTGCACACGTTTACGAGGTTCTATCGGGTTCATACGCAAGCCTCGTCCGATGCTGGTCTTGGTAGGAAGGTACTGCAGGCGGCGGTCGCACACCGGCCGACCTGAGACCTTTTCTCATTTCCTTTCTACCCACCCTTTTCCGGGACTGCTTTTGGACGTCCCATGGTTGTCCTGTGTCCCCCAATGAAGCGATAAAGAAAGAGGGATTTTTGGTACTTACCATAAAATCTCTTTCTTGGAGCCTTCATTGGGGGACACAGCACCCTCCCTACTTGTTTGTTCTGGTACCGTGTTGGGGCCTGGAGGCCCTAGTTGAGTTGGTACTTTTACTATTATGAGTTCTGTCGCTTCTGCTGCTTTTTGCACTAACTGAGGTACTTGGTGCTTGTCGGTGGGTGTATACTGCCAGGGAGGAGCTACGCCTTTTCCTTTTTTTGCATAGTGTCAGCCTCCTAGCAGCAGCAGCAGCAGCATACACCCATGGTTGTCCTGTGTCCCCCAATGAAGGCTCCAAGAAAGAGATTTTACGGTAAGTACTAAAAATTCCTCTTTTTGTACGCTGTGGATTTAAACTATTCTGCAGCTCCATTTGCAGTTTTACTTCAGATTTTTCCATGTACAAATCCAGATGGAAAATCCACACTGTATATACCTTAATTCATTTTCAGACCATGACCTCAAGAAACATTGCAGCAAACTGTGCTGTGTGACCATGACCTAAGACGCCCAACATCTGTCAGTGCTTCCGTCCTATACTGCCGTGTGCTATCAATCTGTAGTGACTTTACCGCGGATATCGAACGTGTCTTCTGCTTGTTCTGCAGGAGGTCAGTGCACTGGAGTGTGAGATCCAGCTGCTGAAGAATCTGCATCATGAAAGAATAGTACAGTACTATGGGTGTTTACGGGACAAATGCGAGAAGACGTTGACGATTTTCATGGAGTATATGCCAGGGGTGAGTGGCACATATATACACTCTTGGGCTGAAATGAGCAGTTAACAGTTAATAATGCATCCGAAAAGCCTAAATTAGTCTAGACGGCCTTTAGTATTCAAGACTACAACATATTGCTGTCTGTTTAGGAAACCAGTCTGTAAACCCTTTAAATGGATTGTCGTCGTATTTTAATGAGCACCCTGTAATGCTACATGTAGTGGCGCTCTAGGAGAATGGAGCATATACTGCCATATTAGTACATTAACCCCTTCATGACCTTGGGATTTTTCGTTTTTCCGTGTTCGCTTTTCACTCCCCTCCTTCCCAGAGCCATAACTTTTTTATGTTTCCGTCAATTTGGCCATGTGAGGGCTTATTTTTTGCGGGACGAGTTGTACTTTTGAACGACATCAATGGTTTTAGCATGTCGTGTACTAGAAAACGGGAAAAAAATTCAAAGTGCGGTGAAATTGCAAAAAAAGTGCAATCCCACACTTGTTTTTTGTTTGGCTTTTTTGCTAGGTTCCCTAAATGCTAAAAATGACCTGCCATTATGATTCTCCAGGTCAGTACGAGTTCATAGACACCTAACATGTCTAGGTTATTTTTTATCTAAGTGGTGAAAAAAAATTCCAAACTTTGCTAAAAAAAAAAAAAAAAAAAAAAAAAAATTGCGCCATTTTCCGATACTCGTAGCGTCTCCATTTTTCGTGATCTGGGGTCGGTTGAGGGCTTATTTTTTGCGTGCCAAGATGACGTTTTTAATGATAGCATTTTGGTGCAGATAAGTTCTTTTGATCGCCCGTTATTGCATTTTAATGCAATGTCGCGGCAACCTAAAAAACGTAATTCTGGCGTTTCAAATTTTTTTCTCGCTACGCCGTTTAGCGATCAGGTTAACTCTTTTTTTTTTTAATTGATCGGGCGATTCTGAGCGCGGCGATACCAAATATGTGTAGATTTGTTTTTTTTTTATTGATTTATTTTGATTGGGGCGAAAGGGGGGTGATTTAAACTTTTATATTTTTTTTTTTATTTTTTTCACATTTTTTTAACTTTTTTTTTTTTTTTTAACTTTTGCCATGCTTCAATAGCCTCCATGGGAGGCTAGAAGCAGGCACAACTCGATCGCCTCTGCTACATAGCAGCGATCTGCTGATCGCTGCTATGTAGCAGAAATGGAGGTGTGCTGTGAGCGCCGACCACAAGGTGGCGCTCACAGCCACCGGTGATCAGTAACCATAGAGGTCTCTAGGACCTCTATGGTTACCATCCTGACGCATTGCTGACCCCCGATCATGTGACGGGGGTCGGCGATGACGTCCTTTCCGGCCGCCCGGCCGGAAGCGGTAGTTAAATGCCGCTGTCTGTGTTTGACAGCGGCATTTAACTAGTTAATAGGTGCAGGCAGATCGCGATTCTGCCCGCGCCTATTACGGGCACATGTCAGCTGTTCAAAACAGCTGACATGTCCCGGCTTTGATGCGGGCTCACCGCGGAGCCCTGCATCAAAGCAGGGGATCTGACCTCGGACGTACTATCCCGTCCGAGGTCAGAAAGGGGTTAATGTTTAGGAAACCCAATATACAGGGACTCCATATAATCATCTTTTCATTTGGGATCCAGTAAATGGTTGTCTAAAGTTGAAAATCCCCTCAAAGGGAACATGTCACTGTGTTTTCCCCATATACAGCAGGACCAGCACCTTTCAGAAATCTTATAGCATTCTGGTATGCTGTACATATGTCCCCAATGTGCTCTGAAAAAAAAGAGCTTTTATTATACTCTTATGCCCAGCGGTCCGGTCTGATTGGCGTCTCTGGTCATGATCCGGCCCCTTATCTCTTCTTATGATTGTCGTTCTCCTTGCTTCGTGTGGCTGCTGCTTCCTACGTCCTCCACACAGTGCCCCCCCCCCCCAATCCTGGGCGGGCAGGTGCACTTCTATTGCCGAAGGCCGAGAGCAAAGTACTGTAGTGCGAATGCGCTGACTTTACCTACAAGTCATTGTCGTGCTTCAGTCTTTCCCGGCCCATGAGCACTGTAGTACTTTGCTTTGCCTTCGGCAGGGCAGAGAGAAAATCTCTGTGTGGATGGTGGAAGATGCATCATCCACAGAAGCAGGGAAGGATGACTGCAACCGCAAGAAAACACGAGGCACCTACCGGACTGTGTCATCTGTGTAATAAAAGCTTTGCGCCTTACCGAGTGGATTGGGGACGTATGTACAGTATTCTAGAATGCTGCTGTGACACAGGGCTTACAGGTGCTGGCAATACTTCTATAGGGGAAAACCTGATGATGGGTACCCTTTAAGGACATAACGCAAGTGCAGAATTTCAGTCTAATAATAATTTCTCCTTCGCCTCATTGGGGGACACAGACCATGGGTGTATGCTGCTGCCACCAGGAGGCTGACACTAAGTAACACAAAGAAAGTTAGCTCCTCCCCTGCAGTGTACACCCTCCTGCTGGCCCCCAGCTAACCAGTTCTTGCTTAGTGTCCGTAGGAGGCACACGGACGGGTCTGCTATTCAGACCCAAAGATTTTACCTTTTTTCCTTTTTACCTTTTTACCTTTTACAACGGACGAAGGGGGCGACAGATTCTTTCATGGTCCGATCTCCCCCGAACCAACAACAGGCGAGCACGGGAGTTTCACCTCTCCGTATCCTCTCCTGTGACGTGGGAAGCCACTGCCTGAGCTGATTTTAGGGGCGACGGGCCTCTTCATGGGCACCGATCTCCCCCCTCCCTTATCAGACGAGCACTGGAGTTTCACCTTCAGTATCCTCCTCTGCAGCCAGGCCTATTGCCGGACATTCAGCCCTGTCCACCAGGTTTTACCCTCGGCTGTACAGAGGCACCTTCCAACGTGGCGTCCGAGCAGCCCCCACTGCATCACCACTGAAAAAGCGGATGATGGAAGGAGGCAGACAGTTCCTCTCCACCTCTCTTCTGCAGGTATGGTGGATGGAGGCTCCCCAACCCTACACCGTCCTATCTTCCCGGGCACAGCTCCTACCTGTACGGGGTAAGTGCACGTTAATAATTGACTTTTTTGGCGGTCATAGGTGGGCTCCATAGCGGCAGGGTCCCCACAGAGCTTCGCGGTCCCTTTCCATTCAGTCCGCGGGTGCGCGCCGGCCGACTCTATAAATTTAGTCCCCGGCTTCGGCCCTGTTTAGGCCGCATTCCGGGAAGCCCCGCCCCCCGCCGACTTTACTCTAGCGGCTCCGCCCCCCTATTCTGGCGCTTCTCGGGCAGGACGAGATCTCGGCGGCCATCTTCTCCCTGACCTCAGGAAGGGGCTGCGGAGTTTCCGGCCCCTAGTTCTTCTGGAAGGGGCTGCTGCCGGCGGTTTTCAGCGCTGAGGTCAGCGCTATTCCAGACGGGGGACTCAGAATCCCGGTAAGGTGAATCGCTCCCCTCCCCCGCAAATCCGCACGTCCGGCAGCATAAAGGGACTAACATCACGGTTTTAAATACTTGGGACCCGCATTCTCTGGGGCTCAGGTCCCCTGGTCTTTAAGTCTCGTGCCCAGTAGCCGCTGGGCTTGTCTCATGCCCAGTAGTCGCTGGGCTTATAGGTGCATCCCCAGTCTTTTTCCATGGTTTTTCTCATGAACCCTTCACCAGATTCCCTGGTCTTAAGAGTTCCCTAGTGTAAAAGGGGCACATTACCAGCAGAGCCGGTCACCTTTCTCATAGTGCTTAATCAATTGCTCAGGAGCCTTCGCTGCGCCTATCCTGGCTCCTCCCAGAGTACCTAGTTCCCCTCCTGGGATTCCATCTCTGGCATTATCCTTTTAAAAGATGCCCCGGTCTTGTCCAGCATTCCTGGTCTTAAAGGAGCATGACCAGCATTCCCGGTCTTAAAGGCACACGACCACATATGACAAGTATGCCCTGGCCTTAAGGGCACGTGACCAGCATGCCGTGGTCTTAAAGGTACGTGACTAGTATGCCCTGGCCTTCAAAACACGTTACCAGTATTTCCTGGTCTTAATGACTCATGACCAGTATGCCCTGGTCTTAAAGGCACGTGACCAGTACTCTTCGGTCTTAAACGCTAGTGACCAGTATGCCCTGGTCTTAATCTCCCATGACCAGTACGCTCATGACCAGTATGCTCTGGTCTTAAAGGCACATGACCAGTATGCCCTGGTCTTAAGGCGTTTGTCCAGCATGCCGTGGTTTTTAAAGGTGACCAGTACACGGGGACTTCTACTCTCCTGCTTTTAAAGGTACTCGACCAGTATGCCCTGGTCTTAGAGACACGTGACCATTATACCCTGGACTTAAAGGCACATGTCCAGTATGCTCTGGTCTTATAAACACATGACCAGTATGCCCTGGTCTTAAAGGCACATGACCAGTATGCCCTGGTCTTAAAGGCACATGTCCAGTATGCCCTGGTCTTAAACGCAAATGACCAGTAGGCCCTGGTTTTAAGGGCTCATGACCAGTATGTC
Organism: Ranitomeya imitator; assembly: GCF_032444005.1. NCBI lineage: Eukaryota > Metazoa > Chordata > Amphibia > Anura > Dendrobatidae > Ranitomeya > Ranitomeya imitator. The sequence continues at coordinate 472,800,083 of NC_091283.1, forward strand.
TTGGACTTAAAGGTGCATGTCAAGTACGTCCTGTTTCTTAAAGGCACATGACCAGCAGGCCTTGGTTCTTGATGGCACATGACGCACATGAACAGTATGTCCTCCTCTTAAAGGCACAGGACCAGTATTCCCTGGTCTTAAAGGCGCATGACCAGTATTGACTGGCCCTAAGAGCACATCAGCAATCCTAAACTGGTCTCCCTAACTGAACTCTGGAGCACTCAACATGCTCCCTCTTCTACATTAGGAGTCGCCGGCTAGCAGGGGCCGCAAGTATCCTTGAATAACGTACAGGTTCTACAAAACGGAAGTTTTCTTTTCCTGATCTCTCCCCCATGTTTGGTTGAGAACAATGCGAAATATGGATCGGATATTGCCTTGATTTGCCAGAGCTTCTGAGAAAGAGGGACTCTCTCTCTCTCTCTCTCTCTCTCTCTCTCTCTCTCTCTCTCTCTCTCTCTCTTTATATCATCAACAGTGGGACGGGCGATGCACTGGACAGAAGCCTCTAAGCTGGATGCCATACCGGGTCGGATTTTTATGGTAACGGGTCCTTTAAGGGGCTCCGATTTCCGCCCACACCTTCAACAGACGAGCATATGGATTGTCGCCTCCGTGTATCCTCTTCTGCATTTAGGCCTATTGCCAGACATCTGCCCTGTCCACTCGGGGACTTCTACTCTGAGGATGTACGGAGGCACACATTTTTGGCGTCCAAGCACCCCTCCCTTTGTATCATCACTATTTAGCGCATGATGCAAGAAAGCGGACGATTCCTCTCCACGCCCCTGTTAAGAGGACGGTGGATTGAGGGTTCCTTTTTTTCTACTCTGCACGTCGATGGCTAGAGACCTGCTGGTCGCAGTCCCGTATTCTGTCTCTTGGCAGACTATCCGGGTTGTTTTTCTTGTGGTATACCTACTGGTATTCCTGCCCGATGTATCATTTTTTAAATTACCACAGACGGTCGGATAGCAAACCTAGCTCGTTCCGTCTTGTGGTTTCGGGTTCAGCGCTTTTCCCTTCCTTAGCCACCACATGGGTGGCTTGACCAATGGTCTCCTGGTCAGAGACCTTAGCTACTTTGTTTTCAACAGTATAGCTGGCCAATCTAATTTTCTGAGCGGGAGACTAGCAGGGATCGTATCTCCTCTACAGACCCAACCAGCAGTGGAAGCATTGTCCAGGATAGTCTAGATCTAGGGATCTTGGTTCCAAAAATGGAGGGAATGTAAAGTGTCACCATTCCTGGACTTCAAACTTCTAACAACCTTTGTCAAGGTCCTCCCCTTTTTCCGATGGAGTTTCTCCGCTCAGCCATTACTTCATCAGAAAGAGGTGGACTTTCTGGCATCCTTAGTCATTCGGGAGTCTTACCCTCACATGCCTATTTCTCCCCGCTACAACAATCTCTTCAAGTTCAGCTGATGGCTGAGTGGTTAAGGTCTTTGACTATTGAGTGGGAAACAGGGGTTCTATCCCCAGTGAAAGTAAATTTCTTCCTTTCCATTTGCGAACAGCATTTTCTAGTCACGACCTTGTCCTCCGGCCTGGCTACCACACCAGTGTGGTCGCAGGGGTCATGTCGGTTGTCGTGTACTTCTTGCATCATAGAAGCATGGTCGTCCTGCTCTTTTTGGTCGACTTTGTAGCTGCTCTTCTAGGACTACGCTGAGTCGTCTATATCTCTTGCAATACCCTTTCTCTGGGCTAGCAGCTAAACTTAGACAAGTTTCTTTTCCTCTTTCCCAGTTCAGCAGATCCTTTTTTCAGGATGATCCTGCCCCGCAGGATTGTTTTTTCTCTCTCGAGTCAAGCTCGTGGTTCTTCAACAGAGAGCTTGCGCACTTCATATCTCATTCCCTCGGTTCATTCAATTCGCTAGGAGGGTTCTGAGGAAAAGGACGACAATGGAAGCAGTTTCCTTCGCTGCGCCCTTTTTTTCTGCAGATCTATCAGGCTTTCAAAGAGTATTCCCTGAGCTCCTTCCTCTCCCAGAGCCTTCTCCTGGTCCAATGGTCATTGGGGAATTCCAAGGCCAGTCTTCTTCCGATCTTTTCCCTGGAGTTCTGAACGGTACGTCTAATCCTGTAGCAGGCCCACTGACTTTAGGCGGGTCTTCGGTTTACCCACAGTCAAGCGCCATGGCCCAGGCACCTCTCTCTCTCTGACGAGCCGAGATCTTTCATTCAGGGATCTCACCACTACATATCCCTGGAGTAGTGCTCTGGGCAGCACACATGTTCAGCCGTCAGGGTTCCTCCTCTAGTGAGTGGGAACTTCATTCGGAAGTCTTCCATCGGATCTGCCTTCACTAGACTTCTCCAGATGTAGGTCAGATGGCGTCCAAGCTGAACGCCTATGTGCTCCGGTTCATGGTTTGGCCTTGACTTTCAAGACCATCGCAGTGCATGCTCTACTCTTCCATGGGACCAATTTCTATAACTCGTCTTCTACTTCTTCTGAGATCTTTTCGGAAGCAGGAAGGGCTCCAGGGATCCCGGGAGAACCGCACTGACCATGTCAGGGTTTTTCTCGCTTGCTGTTTTTCTAGTTTTCCGTCTTATTGCGACAAATCTGGGAAGATGGACTTTCTTGCAGGGAGCCTTAACCTGTAGTTCTTCCCTACCGCGTACCGTTAGATCCGTGGGACCCTAATGATCCTCGGCTTTTTACAGTGGACTCCTTTTTTGGACCCGGACAGCCTTCACTATCAGGGAAGGTCTCTTCCCTTCTTTCTTTGCGTTCTTGTACTCCTGATGAGTCTTCGCAACTCGACGTTCTGTTCTTTGTCTTTTTTCCTTATTACCTCAAGGCAGGGTTGCCCTCTGGACATCCCCTTCCCTCATTGCCAAGGTGGTATTGTATTCCCACTGTTGCAGGGGAATCGTTCTCTCATCTCTTTCGGCTCCGATCCACACACCTCGGAAGGGATCCTCTATAACCTGGAAGGAGTGAGTGCTTCGAGTGGGTACGTATCGAGAATGGCGTCCTGCCAAGGGTTGGACGCTTTACTTGGCTTTCTCGATGGTAAGTAGGCTTCCTGACAGTCGCAGGAAGGGTCTAGCCGTTTCTTCGGCCAGGTTAGCCTGGTGGATTGTTTCCTCCATCCAGGAGTCCTTCCGAGCTAGATGTCAGCCTATCTCCCTGTCTGAGGGCTCTAGGTTCCAGACTTCGGCAAGCACGACCGCAAGCTTGTGAACTCCTCCAGTCCGCATACATTCTTGAAGCACTTTTATTCACATACTTCCACAGATGTGAGTCGGGGCAGGCGGACCTTGCAGGCCGCGGTGGCGCACTTGTAAGTAGCGGTTACACGGCCTGATCTGATGATGTCCCCACCCAGGGACTGCTTTGGGACGTCCCATGGTCTGTGTCCCCCAATGAGGCGAAGGAGAAATAGGGATTTTTGTGTACTCACCGTAAAATCCTTTTCTCCGAGCCATTCATTGGGGGACACAGCTCCCACCCTTAGCTTATGCTTTGTTTTTATCTTTTGATATTTTTATACTCTCTTATATAATGTGACATGCTATACGTTTATATGTTGCTATTGATCTCCTACTGCTTTTGCACCGAACTGGTTAGCTGGGGGCCAGCAGGAGGGTGTATACTGCAGGGGAGGAGCTAACTTTCTTTGTGTTACTTAGTGTCAGCCTCCTGGTGGCAGCAGCATACACCCATGGTCTGTGTCCCCCAATGAATGGCTCGGAGAAAAGGATTTTACGGTGAGTACACAAAAATCCCTATTTTATATTTTTCTTCCTCCCACCAATCAGACTTTTAGAAGATGACCCCCTTTAACCCATTGTATGTGTGTGTGTATATATATATATATATATATATATATATATATATATATCTATATATATATATATATATATATAAAAAATATATATAATATATTAGTAAGGACCCACTTCCTGCTACACTGCCCCAAATACTCAGCAGTGAAGGACGCTCACTTCTGGAGACTCTCCAATCTCTTCCCGGATTTCAGCTCCATGAAGAAGGAAAACATATATCCTGCTGGGGGAAGAAGAGAGCGCAGTGGAGATGGTGCAGTATGTGAGCACGTGCCATAGACTGCGAGAAAGACAACCATGATATGCCATGGACTTCCTTAGCCTCACCCTGTACCCCATCCATCGTTCCCACAGTCCCTACTCCCTATCCCCTACTGTACTTGTGCTTTGGCAAAACTAATGTTTATTTGGTCCTGCCAATAAAGCTTCTTTGAATTGAAATTGTTATATATATATATATATATATATATATATATATATATATATATATATATATATATATATATATATATATATTTTTATAAATTTCTTTGCATTGTCACAGCAATGATTGCGGTTATAGAGTCTGTATTAAATGGATGAAAAAAATAGAATGTGACTGCCGTCTTCCAGAAATGGCACCTTTCTCGCCTTTAAGCTGTGTCTGGTATTGTAGCTCGGCCCCATTGACTTCGGTGAATATCGGACACAGCCCATGGAAAAGAGTTGCGTTGTTTCTGGAGGAAAATGGCCATGTTACTCTTATTTTTGACTCCTTTTTGCCTGAATAGTCTGAGGCCACCCCTTACAAAAAGTGATTGCCACGAAAATGTGCTGATTTATTTATTTTATTTTTTTTGGACACCACAAACCATATTAAGGGTGGTAATGCATGATCCATGTAACTCACTGATCGCTCGAGTCCTCAGGAGCCACTCATAAGGACTGGATTTGGTGTTGTGTTCCTGGGAGAAGCCCTTACTCTATTCTTGGTATTTTTTATGTAAAATTCATGACAAACATTCTTTAATTTTTTTTTTTAAGGGATCAGTGAAGGATCAGCTAAAAGCGTACGGAGCATTAACGGAAAACGTCACTCGTAGATACACACGGCAGATCCTGGAGGGAGTTTCTTACCTGCACAGCAACATGATTGTACATAGGGACATAAAGGGTAAGATCCCGATGCCGCATTTACTCTTACAAATAAAGGTCCTGATTCATTAAAATCGGGTTGTTCATGCCATTCTTGATGTTGGAGTGGGAGGCACCTGATTCATAAAGTCCACAGACTGGAGTAAGATTTCTGCCATAAGGAACATCATAGCTACTTATGAATTATCACGCCCCATTCTGCCCCACCTCTGTTAGCCAAAATTGGCGTGAAGCTTTGACTTTTTTTCTGTTTTACTCCAGTCTTCTGGAGTAAATATTTAGAAGAATCAGGACCCAAGAATCTGTGTCCTGCACCTCAACTTATGATTTATCACTGCAAGATGTCACCATTCTGGACACTGCTAACGATACCTCCTCTCATCTGTCGTCTTTGCTTTTTTTTTTTTTATTCTTTTGTTCCAGGGGCCAACATCCTCCGGGACTCTGCAGGGAATGTTAAGCTTGGCGACTTTGGGGCTAGCAAGCGGCTTCAGACGATCTGCATGTCAGGAACAGGTATCCGTTCTGTGACGGGTACGCCATATTGGATGAGCCCGGAGGTGATCAGTGGGGAAGGTTATGGGAGGAAAGCTGATGTCTGGTAAGTCGATCACACTCTTGGATTCAGTATATTAGAATACTGCTACAGGTCAATGGGTGTCGGCACAAAGGAAGGAAACCATGCAAAAGGACAGCAAGATGTAGTTTCTGTACGTTCTCCCCTGTATATAAGACTACAGATGTGTGTGCTAGGCACAAGAGCCAGGTATATCTGATGGCCCCTGTTCTACCATTTATTCCAGCTAACCTGATCAAGGCCACCAGTCCACTAAACAAAGAAAAAACATCCGATTCTTGGGTATATTTAATATGGCCTCAGTGCTTAATTTTTCTTTTTTAACCTTTCCCTTGTGTCCTTATCGCAGGAGCCTGGGGTGCACCGTGGTGGAAATGCTTACAGAGAAGCCTCCATGGGCAGAGTATGAAGCCATGGCTGCCATTTTTAAAATTGCCACCCAGCCAACCAACCCTTACCTTCCACCAAGCACATCGGAGCATTGCCGGGACTTTGTAAAGCGGATACTGGTGGAAGCGCGGCAGAGGCCGTCTGCTGAGGAGCTCCTACGGCATCCCTTTGCCCAACTCTCCTATTGAGTCTTCATCAAGGTGTCATCCTTCCCTTGAACATGAACGTTGTCCAGAAAGATGGACGCCAGCTGTAGAAGGGAAGGCTCTGGAGCATTTTATGAGACGCGATGACAATCTTCCCTCCTACCTTACCCCCACCCCGACTACCTATCGCTGGCTGAGTCTAGAACGGGTTCTAGATCCAGCACGGCCTTGGGTTGGTGTCAGTGTTAGAGCAGTAGAACAATTGATTATTTTTTTACTTTGAAAGACTTTGATTCCTGGAAACGACTTCCTCGTGCTCAAAACCAGAGACACAGTATAAAGGAATGGTGCCTGATGACTTCCAGTAAAATCCTGCATCGTCCTCCTCTCCCAGCATGAAGGAGTTCTTCCACGTGTTAGACAAGTGCCTTAACGCCTCTTCAGCCAGGGAGCATAGTAACCACAGCCCTGTGGCCTCTTCGTTTTGTGTTATGAAGTCCAAGCATTTCAGTGATGGTGAGAAAACCGTAACGTTGACCCTACATCATGGCTGCAAGTAGATCTCCCCCCGTTAAACAACATTGTGTTTAACTGCTGTGCTGATTAATTTTATAATACCGCAGTATTATAAAAGTGGAGTCGGAGCTCTGACTGTCCTGACCCTCTTCAAACAGAAATCACTTTAGAGCACCACCCCAGTGTTTTTTGTTCTTTCTTTTTTTATTTCAGCATTGGAGTTATTCTACTAATGCAAGTTCCCTTTTCCTAGTAATATACTTACCAACCACCATCTTCAACTCTTCCTGGCGCCGCTTCCATCCCATTTCGCCATCTTGTGACTGCAACTTCTGACTTACCGGAAGTCAGAGGTAACGGTCGCAAGCTCTCAAAGTAAGTCTCTGAGAGCCTTGTTCTGGGCACAGATAAAAGGTGAAGATGGTGGCGGGTAATTATAAGACTATAGATTAGACTCACCACACCAGGGCTGAAAAAAAAAAAGCTGAAGTGGTGCTTTATATTAGAAAATTATATCTGCCTGAAGCCACCACTAGGGGGAGCTTAGGAGCTAACTGCAGACTGCTGCATAGAGTTCAATACAAACTGCATGCAACAAGCTCCCCCTAGTGGTGGATATAGGTAGTTCAAACCGTTATAGAAATGAATCTGCACAGTGTTGCGGACCTAATTAAAAACCAAATGATGTTCATGGGGTGGACGTCTACATTACATTTCCTGACCAACCTTAGATTTCTTACCTGCAGATCCGTGTGGAAGGGATTTACACGCAGTGTGCCTTAGTGACAGGTGTGTCATGTTTACAGTGCTAGTCTACATGCCGGTTTGACAAGGTATATTATGTGTGTAATATATGTATTACACCAAGAGTTTCTGTTATCCTTGGACATTAAGTATTTATCCATGAATTTAATGCCTAAATTAACACTTTACATTGCCCTAGCATTAAAGGGGTATTCTTCTCTTGGAGATTTATAGGCAATATCCTGTAGATATGCTATCTGTCACCTACTACTATGCCATGAAAGAGGTGCTGTCTTGTGCCTCTGGAATTTAAAAATCTGGCCTTACTTGGGAATACTCTGGTTTTGCATTGAAATTCCTAGCAGCTGCATTGTGTGTATGTGGCTGCCCTAAAAGGATAGTTTCATGTGAGTAAAGGGATTGTCTGTCCACATTATACTGCCTTTGTTGGAAGGGCCTCCTTATCTCAAGATGTCCTGATGTTGGGACCATAAGAGCTGGAAACTGTGTGAGAGAATCTGACCGAAAGTGTTGTCTCCTTGCAGCGCCTCCACAGGGCAAATTGGGTATTATATACTGTGTTATACAAGTGCTTATGACAAAATTAGAATATCACGAAAAAGTTAATTTATTTCAGTTCTTCAATCCAAAAGTGAAAGTCATATATTATATAGAGTCAATACAAACAGAGTGATCTATTTCAAGTGTTTTTCTGTTAATGTTGATGATTATGGCTTACAGCCAATGAAAACACAAAAGTCATTATCTCGGTAAATTAGAATACTTTATAGCACCAGCTTGAAAAAATGATTTAAAAATCCAAAATGTTGGCCTACTGAAATGTATGTTCAGTAAATGCACTCAATACTTGGTTGAGGCTCCTTTTCCATCAATTACTGCATCAATGTGGTGTGACATGGAGCCGATCAGCCTGTGGCACTGCTGAGGTGTTATGGAAGCCCAGGTTGCTTTGACAGCAGACTTCAGCTTGTCTGCATTGTTGGGTCTGGTGTCTCTCTGCTTCCTCTTGACAATACCCCACAGATTCTCCATGGGGTTAAGGTCAGGCGAGTTTGCTGGCCAATCAAGCACAGTGATACTGTTGTTTGTAAACCAGGAATTGGCACTTTTGGCAGTGTGGACAGGTGCCAAGTCCTGCTGGAGAATGAAATTTCCATCTCCAAAAAGCTTGTCGGCAGAGGGAAGCATGAAGTGCTCTAAAATTTCCTGGTAGACGGCTGCGCTGACTTTGGTCTTGATAAAACAGAGTGGACCTACACCAGCAGATGACATGGCTCCCCAAACCATCACTGGTTGTGGAAACTTCACACTAGACCTCAAGCAGCTTGGATTGTGGCCTCTCTACTCTTCCTCCAGACTCTGGGACCTTGATTTCCAAATGAAATGCAACATTTACTTTCATCTGAAAACACCTTGGACCACTGAGCAACAGTCCAGTTATTTTTCTTCTTGGCCCAGGTAAGACGCTTCTGGTGTTGTCTATTGGTCATGAGAGACTTGACACAAGGAATGTGACACTTGTATCCCATGTCCTGGATACGTCTGTGTGTGGAGGCTCTTGAAGCAATGACTCCAGCAACAGTCCACTCCTTGTGAATCTCCCCCAAATTTTTGAATGGCCTTTTCTTAATCCTTTCAAGGCTGTGGTTATCCCGGTTGCTTGTGCACCTTTTTCTATCACACTTTTTCCTTCCACTCAACCTTCTATTAACAGCGCTCTGTGAGCAGACAGCTTCTTTAGCAATGGCCTTTTGTGGCTTACCCTTCTTGTGGAGTGTGTCACTGGCTGCCTTCTGGACATCTGTCATATCAGCAGTCTTCCTCATGATTTTGGAGCCTACTGAAACAGACTAAGGGACCTTTTTAAATCCTTAGGAAGCCTTTGGAGGTGTTTTTTGTTAATTATTCTAATTTACTGAGATAATGACATCTGGGTTTTCATTGGCTGTAAGCTATAATCATTAACAGAAATAAATACTTGAAATAGATCACTCTGTAATGACTCTATATAAAATGAGTTTCATTTTTTGTATTGAAGAACTGAAATAAATTAACCTTTTGATGATATTCTAATATAGTGAGAAGCACTTGTATGTAGATGTTCTGTGTCCGCCATAGCGAGAGACTGAAAGTTCATCCATCCCATTAGAATTCACAGATCCTAATAGGGTAACTGTTGTCTTAGAGCAGTCTACCCTTCAATGACTGTATAGTGGAAATATCCGCCACTTTCTTGGGTATTTTGTTTAAAATCCCTCCCATTTTCTATGATCTCTGCTTTATGTCAGTGAATGAAGAGACTTTAGTTGTTTAATGATTTTTTTAAAGTCTCGATGTACAGATGTAAACCCTCTCCCACCTGAGGGTTATGTCCAGTTGTGTCCAGTCTGGGCCATCCTCTGTGAGCGAAATCGCTTGAACTGATAACTGTAGCAAACCCTAATTGTCAGGGACCATGAATATCATCATTCCCTGGCTGCTCTCAAGAGCTTGGAAAAGAAAGGCAGAATATTAGAAAATCCCCAAATGTCATCAATAGGAGGTATTCACTTCCATTATATTGTGCCAAGCAGAAGAAATGGCGCTGCACGCACCTTATATGTGAGAGGAATATGGCGACCACAGCATTGATCAGTGGGGAGGTCAGATACGAGTGAGTAATGTTTCATTGAGCCGATACTTGTATACTGGCCTAGTATGAATGGCGCATAATCTGAAACCCGGCCCATCTACATACAATGCCCACCTGGTGTGCTAAAATAATTGTTCTGTTCCCATCAAGTTAGTAGGATTAATCTGTGTCCCCCCCCCCATGCAGCACCATATCGATGGCAGCACATTCTCGGTTAGGCCTCCCTTCACGTGTCCGTGTTTCTGCTACATGTGGAATCCGTTTTTTTTTTTTTTTCACGGATATCTCACTATAATCTACAGTGCTGCACACATGTCCGTGTGTCCGTGCAAACCACATGTAGCATGGATGAAGGGGGCTAACACAAGCCTATGGTCCATGTAAGATACGTACAGCACATGGAAGACACCCTGATGGCACACTGATACAAAACACTGATGACACCGGTTTTTCCGGTACCGGTATTATACAGACATGTGAAGGTGGCATTACACGGGGCGATGTGCTGCTGATTTCTATGCTGCTGTATATACTCTGCGATCACCTGACAAGCAAGAGTCATTCTAGTTCAGCAGGTGATCGCCGGCAGCCCATATGGGGCGATAGCCGGGTAAGAACACTTAGCAATACCGGCAGAGGTGAGGTGGACAATCCCAACCCCTTCTTAGCAATATTATTGCTGCAGTATCACCCTGTGTAAATGACCCCTTATAAAGGAAAAGGGTGATCACCATCCAACTAGCAGGGCTGATTTATCACAGTGTTCACAATACAACATGGGACTGCTGGATCCAGGGGTCCCAATCCTTTCTTTCCTAGAGATCAACGTTCAGATCTGAGAGCTGGTCGCAAGGTATATTCTATGCAAAGACATCTTCGAAGCCCCCTGTGTGTCTTTGAATAGGGGGCACACTAGGAATTATGATCAAAGTACTTGTGCCCCATTATAAAGTACCTGCTCCCAAAGTCGTCCCCCCCCTTCCCCTATACAGTACCTGTGTCCTGAATCCCCCCTATACAGTACCTATGCCTTGAGAGCACCTTTGTAAAGTACAGGTTCCCATTTACAGTATTTGTCACCTACACAGCACATTTTCCCAGAGTGCACCCTATACAATACTTATGCTCAGTCAGTACCTCCTCATTCAGCACTTGTGCCCAGCGTTAACCCTATACACTACTTGTGCCCCTTGAGCACCTCCTTATACAGCACTTGTGCCCAGAGTGAACCCTATACAGCACTTGTGCCCATTCAGCACCTCCTTATACAGCCCTTGTGCCCTGAGTGCACCCTATACAGTACTTTTGCCCATTCAGCACCTCCTCATACAGTACTTGTGCCCAGAATGACCCCTTTACAGTACTTGAGCACCTCCTTATAGATCACTTGTGCCCGGAGTGCACCCTATACAGTACTTATACCCCATTAGTTTTTCCTTATACAGCACTTGTGCCAATTCAGCACCTCCTCATACAGCACTTGTGCCCAGAGTGCACCCTATACAGTACTTGTGCCCCTTGAGCACCTCCTTTTACAGCACTTGTGCCCAGAGTGCACCCTATACAGTACTTGAGCCCCTTGAACACCTCCTTATACAGCACTTGTGCCCAGAGTGCACCCTATACAGTACTTGAGCCCCTTGAGTACCTCCTTATACAGCACTTGTGCCCAGAGTGCACCCTATACAGTACTTGAGTACCTTCTTATACAGCCCTTGTGCCCAGAGTGCACCCTATACAGTACTTGTGCCCCTTGAGCACCTCCTTATACAGCACTTGTGCCCAGAGTGCACCCTATACAGTACTTGTGCCCTTTCAGTACCTCCTCATACAGCACTTGTGCCCAGAGTGGGCACAAGTACTGTATAGGGTGCACTCTGGGCACAAGTGCTGTATAGGGTGCAGAGTGTACCCTATACAGTGCTTGTGCCCTTTCAGTACCTCCTCATACAGCACTTGTGCCCAGAGTGCACCCTATACAGTACTTGTGCCCAGAGTGCACCCTATACAGTACTTGTGCCCCTTGAGCACCTCCTTATACAGCACTTGTGCCCATTCAGCACTTCCTTATACAGCACTTGTGCCCAGAATGACCCCTTTACAGTACTTGAGCCCTCAGAAAGTATAAATTCCCCCTTTGTCACATCTCGGAGCAGCAGGAAGCGCTTGCTCACGTCTGATCACTTCCTGTAGATTTCTCAAGAAGTTATAAGACTCAGCTCTGTGTTCTGGGGTGGGCACAGATGGTAATCTCCGGACACAGGCGGCACCGTACTGATGTACATGAGTAGTGTGTTAGTTTTTATATAATGTGAATCTAAAATTTGCTGCTAGTCCTGGGGTTTCTCAATGGTTATAGGTGTTACCAGATTATCAGAATTTGTAGATGAGCAAATGCCAGATTAAAGGACTTTTACTGTATGATTGACAACATGGACGAGCCGTCAACCATAGTGAGAGCAGCAAGGATTTAGCATGAGCCAGCGTCCTAAACCTCAGGATGTTCCTCTAGGAGTACAGTGTGAGCCCCCCATACTCATGTGATGGTCCTCTGATCTTGGTGGGTTCGGATGACTGTTATGTAATGGGAATGATGGGCTCCGTACTATCCCCTGACAGATGACAGCGGGAAAGAGAGGAGCCCGGCTGGGTAAATTTAACCTGTTGATCATTTTGTTCTCTGGGAGATAACCCGAGTGCAGCAGCGGCTCTCATAGAGGACATGGGCGTGTGTGCAGCTGAGGCAAGTGTTCATCTGTTTGGGGGACAGCTGCCAGCCGAACCATCATCCGAACAGTTATCTCATGTGTGGGGGGCCGGATGTACAGGAGTAATCTATAGGAGAACCCCGATTCTGATTTATAATCTGTATTACACTCCAGAGCTGCATTCATAATTCTGCTAGCTATAAAGCGACACATATAGCGTTCATTGTGCTGTAAGTGGCCGGGCAACATGCATCTCCTGTACGATTGCAGCAATACCAAATTTGTAAACCGTTAGTTGTGCCAATCAAAAAACGCAATTGCTGTGTTTCAAATTATTTTTTTCTTTCTCTTTACAGCTTTTACACTGTGAAATAGTTAACGTTCTATTTTGACAGTAGACCCAAATATGTTTTATTTTTTAATGTCTTAGATTTTTTATCTTTTTTTTTTTATGCCATAGTATTGCACTATATAGAGAAAGTCACTGTCTCCTATGGTCTTGACAGGAGCACCGTCCAGGATTGCATGGGGCCCTCTTCAGTAGGCAAATGGCAACCCATCACATCATCTGAAGTGGTTAGTGACCTCGCAGAACGGCGTGGCCACAGACCACTGTCGAAGAGCAGCATGTAAAAGGTTAACAGCAGTGAGCAGAGCTCAGTCAGCAGTCACACAGCCAGCATCTGCCAGGTATCATGTGTGCTGAGCTGAATTTTACATGGGAACTCAACACTGGACATACCAGTATATCCAATGTTGAGATGGGGTTAAGTTTATCATATCCAGGAAAGCTCCTCACATGTTCTTTAACTTCTTTACTCTTTCTTTGTATGCTAATGAAGAGGAACCACAGTCAGCACTATAGGTGCAGGAGCATATTTTCCGGCATGCAGTGCTTTCTTTTTGTCCAATGCCTTAGGCCTCTTTCACACTTCCGTCGTCTGGCGGCCGTCACAATCCGTCTGCGCGACGTATCGACGGATGCATCAAAAATAGTGTAAAACTGATGTAATGGATCCAGTTTTTCGACAGATCCGCTAGACGGTTCCTTCCAAAAACTGGATCGTTACATCCGTCTTAAGCTTCTTTCACACTTCCGTCTTCCAAATCTGCACAGGATCCGTCAAGACGTTGAAATGACGGATCCTGTGCAGATTGTGGAAAACGTGTTCACTGGGCACGTCTTTCTGATGGACCCGTCGAGCCTATGTGCACCTGTTGTGTATGTGTCTCCGCTGCGAAAACGCATACACAACACAAACCAGGTTAAAAAAAAAATATATAGTATTCTCACCTACCGGCATCCCGCGCAGCGATGCTCCCGGCAGCTAGCGTTCCTAGTAATACATTGCGAAATCTCGCGAAAAGTCGCGGTTTCACGAGACTGCAACTTCTTGCGAGATTTCGCAATGTATTACTAGGAAGTAACGCTAGTTGCCGAGAACATCGGTGAAGCTACACGGGAACGCCGGTAGGTGAGAATATTGCGATTTTTTTTTTTTTTTTTTTTTTTTTTTTTTTTAAACATATCTTGTTACTATTGATGCTGCATAGGCAGCATCAATAGTAAAAAGAGAAAGAGAGCGAGAGAGAATTTCCCTGACGGGAAATTCTTCCACGCATGCTCAGTTTGAAAACACGGGACCTGTCGCTGGATTCCTGCTTTTCACAGGCAGCGACACATCCCGATTTTCCAACGTGCAGAAAAAACGTTCCTCTGAATGTTTTCTCTGCCTGATGGACCGTTGTTTTACGCAGGATCCAGTGCACGACGGATGAAACGGATGTCCATCTGTCACAATCCGTCGCTAATACAAGTCTATGAGAAAATGCAGGATCCTGCATTCTCAGAAATTGACGGATTGTGACGGGAGCTGAAAGACGGAAGTGTGAAAGCGGCCTTATCCGGTTTTTTTTTCATACTTTTTTTGACGGATCCGTTTTTCATACCTCGAAATGGGAGTCTCCCAAATGTGATTGGCTACTGGAAAATAATGGAAACCTATATATTGAGTGTTTTAACACCCCATCTTTGAGAGAGTTTAGAGCAAGTGGCAGAAATGGAAGGAGTTCTAGCAAATATTGTGACCATCTATGCATTTATCTATCAGGCAGGCTGCTGGTAGGCTTCTTACTTGTATGCGTCTTGATGGCACATTGAGGAATGAAGCCACATGGCAGGTTTATATAGATTTGGGGCTGTCTGGCCAATTGGCTACTAAATACTGATTTGGAGCATGCTTAGTGTAAAAAACGGAATCCAGCACTGGATTCCGTCATGTGACGTACCACAACGGATCCTGCGTCCATAGGCTTCCAGTCTAGCCAACGACATATGCCGCAGGATCCGTCGTGGCACGTTTTTCCGACACATACAAAAAACGTTTCATTGTACATTTTTTCCAGACGATGTGTCGACAAATTCCGATGGATCCAGTGCATGACGGACGAAACGTGTGGCCATACGCCGCGATCTATTGCTAATACAAGTCTACAAGAATAAAACGCATCCTGTGGGCAAATTCGCAGGATCCGTTTTTTTCACAAAACGACACATTATGATGGAAAATGAAAGACGGAAGTGTGAAAGAGGCCTTACCTGCCCAGAATTGAAAGCCGCCTCTGTCTCTGCCCTTCACGCCTCATGCAGGTATAACAAAGCACCACCCGCACTTCCTCTATTCTGTTACTAGGGAAGGATTACACTGTACAACAGGCAGCTGACAGCAAGATACCCCGTGGAGACATCTAGTGACCGGCACTTTTTTTTTTTTGGAGTTAAGACAACTGAATTTTTTTTTTCATACGAGTAAAGGTTGACTGAAATTAGTACCTCTTTACTCTTCCTGATATAGGAATAGGGGCTCAGGAGCTGAAACTTGCCATAGCCAGCAGATGCCAGCTGTGGTACACAGGCGCCATGTTCATGTAACACCAGTTCCGATTTAATGTCAGACAACGGCATTTAAATAGACTGGTTGCCAGCATGCATGCACTGTCTGTCTCCTATATGATTGCAGAGTGCCGATAAGTTGTCAGGGTTCCTGTGCGATCATCACTTCTGGTACCGGTGCGGCCTGTCCTGGATCCAAGATTGACAGCAAGCGAACACCTTGTCACTTACAAAATCCACCAGCAGATAAGACCGTCAGGCCCACTGAGTGAGCACATTACTTATCGGTGACATTCTTATCTTGCCTGTACAGAGGGACAAGCCCCTTTTAATAACGTGTGTGCAGCCAAACCAGCTTTCTCTCTATTCGGCAAAATTAAAAATTGAGAATTATTGAAATTAATTTCCCATGTATTGCTCCAATATGACCTGTAGGAGCAGTATTGTCAATGACAAGTGTGACTATGGTCCTTTTAGAATAACCGTTGCAGATGGGCATTCTATGAACTTTCGTGTCTTTGTTGGTCAGGAAGGAAAGCTATAGAGTAGCGGTCTGTGACCGGGGTCCCTCAAGCTGTGTAGTAAGTCTATAACTCCCAGCATGGCCTCAGGGTTCTAGTTCTATTACGGTTGGGAGACACCGGTTACTTACCCCTAGGAAAAAAAATGAACAGTATGACGGCCATGATGGGTCCAGTGGATATTTTACTGCCAGCACATTGCTCCCTGGCAGGAGAACGGGTTACAAGGTTGGTGCATCTGCTAAATGAATATATATATATATTGTTCCTTCATGTGTGGGAACCTGTGCCAAAGGGAATATCCTATTTACTGTATAAATCTCTATAAATATATATATACTGACTTGGGGCTTGCAGTGCAGAGCCCTCACAATGTATCTGGTTTTTATTTGTTTTTATTTACAATAAATTGTCATTTATGTTAATATAATTTGTTGTCATGTGACTTTTTATTTTTATATCAGCGGGAACGGGTGACTGATAATGGTGGTGCCTTTATTATGTCATACCATGATATTCTAATAAACCGTTTTGATTTTGCTGACGCTTTAAGGGGTTGTACAACTTCTGAGGACAATTTTTTTTTTTCAATTGAATTTGATAAAAAAAATATATATATACAGTTAGGTCCATATATACTTGGACAAAGACAACATTTTTATAATTTTGGTTATAGACATTACCACAATGAATTTTAAACAAAACAATTCAGATGCAGTTGAAGTTCAGACTTTCAGCTTCCATTTGAGGGTATCCACATTAAAATTGGATGAAGGGTTTAGGAGTTTCAGCTTCTTCACATGTGCCACCCTGTTTTTAAAGCGACCGAAAGTAATTGGACAATTGACTCCCAAGGCTATTTCATGGACAGGTGTGGGCAATCCCTTTGTTACGTCATTCTCAATTAAGCAGATAAAATGCCTGTAATTGATTTGAGGTGTGGTGCATGCATTTGGAAGGTTTTGCTGTGAAGTAAACATGTGGTCAAAGGAGCTCTCCATGAAGGTGAAACAAGCCATCCTTAAGCTGTAAAAACAGAAAAAACCCATCCGAGAAATTGCTACAATATTAGGAGTGGCAAAATCTACAGTTTGGTACATCCTGAGAAAGAAAGAAAGCACTGGTGAACTAATCAATGTAAAAAGACCTGGGCGCCCACGGAGGACAACGGTGGTGGATGATCGCAGAATAATCTCCATGGTGAAGAGAAACCCCTTCACAACAGCCAACCAAGTGAACAACACTCTCCAGGAGGTCGGCGTATCAATTTCCAAATCTACCATAAAGAGAAGCCTGCATGAAAATAAATACAGAGGGTTCACTGCACGGTGCAAGCCACTCATAAGCATCAAGAATAAAAAGGCTAGACTGGACTTTGCTAGAAAACATCTAAAAAAGCCAGCACAGTTCTGGAAGAACATTCTTTGGACAGATGAAACCAAGATCAACCTCTACCAGACTGATGGAAAGAGAAAAGTATGGCGAAGGCGTGGTACAGCTCATGATCCAAAGCATACCACATCATCTGTAAAACACGGCGGAGGAAGTGTGATGGCTTGGGCATGCATGGCTGCCAGTGGCACTGGGTCACTCGTGTTTATTGATGATGTGACACAGGACAGAAGTAGCCGAATGAATTCTGAGGTATTCAGAGACAAACTGTGTGCTCATATTCAGCCTAATGCAGCAAAACTGATTGGTTGTCGTTTCATACTACAGATGGACAATGACCCAAAACATAAAGCCAAAGCAACCCAGGAGTTTATTAAAGCAAAGAAGTGGAATATTCTTGAATGGCCAAGTCAGTCACCTGATCTCAACCCAATTGAGCATGCATTTCACTTGTTAAAGACTAAACTTCAGACAGAAAGGCCCACAAACTAACAGCAACTGAAAACCACTGCAGTGAAGGCCTGGCAGAGCATCAAAAAGGAGGAAACACAACGTCTGGTGATGTCCATGAGTTCAAGACTTCAGGCAGTCATTGCCAACAAAGGGTTTTCAACCAAGTACTAAAAATGAACATTTTATTTAAAATTATTGAATCTGTCCAATTACTTTTGGTCCCTTTTAAAAACAGGGTGGCACATGTTAAGGAGCTGAAACTCCTAAACCCTTCATCCAATTTTAATGTGGATTCCCTCAAATGAAAGCTGAAAGCCTGAACTTCAACTGCATTTGAATTGTTTTGTTTAAAATTCATTGTGGTAATGTCTATAACCAAAATTAGAAAAATGTTGTCTCTGTCCAAATATATATGGACTTAACTGTATATTGCACCGTTACACTATAGCCGCTGCATTACACTATTGATTGCTGGCTGTAGAAGAAGTTATCCGAGAATCTGTCAGTGAGTTCATTATGATGGTGTGGTGGGAAGTTTGTAACTCTTATCTGTCTTAATAATTATCGGTCTACAAAAGATATTGTAGAAGCCAAACACTGCAACATCTTTAAATAAACACAATTGCAAAAATGATTTGCTTGTTTTAAAATCCATGCATTTAAGTACAAATAATATTCCCCAACCTGGACAACCACTTTTTAAAGAAGACCTGTTTAAGTAAATACTCCTATTCCCAGAATCTTGCTCTAGAAGGCTACTATACGTGTTGTTGTTCTGCCTGGATTTCTGCGAATACTCTGACAAGTGGGCAGTACAATGGACCTTCCCAGTAGAGGTGTCCCCCATACACTTTAACCTGTACTTTCAGTGCTGAAATAGTCCGTGGGTAGGAAGACCCAGACTGAACAGGAGAATGCTAATGCAGAGTTGTTAAGTATTGGTTTACCCCCACAGGTGCTTTTATCTGTGTTACATCCATAGACCTTAAGATTGAGTTTTCCATTCGCCTAGAAAGGCTTTCTACAAGATTTTGGAGTTTCTGTATCACTTTTTCATCCAGAAGAGATGAGGTCAGACACTGACATTAGAGAAGAGGGCCACACTCACAATCTCTGTTCTAGATCATCCCAAAGATGTTGGATGCAGTTGAGATCCGAACTATGTGCAGCCGGTGATGTTCTTCCTCAGGAAACTCCCCCAGCCATGTCTTTATGGACCTTGCTTTGTGCACTGGGGCACAGTCATAGGTACAGGGCCTTCCCCAAACTGTTCCCACAAAGTTAGAGGTAAACAATTATCCAATAAGTCTTATATGTTGAACTATTAAGATTTCCCTTTACTGGAACAAAGAGCCTAGATCAATCCCTGGAAAACAAGTCTATAGCATTATTCCTCCTCCACCCAACTAATGAAACGTGATTCATTACTCCACAGAACTCTTGCTACATCCAGTGGCCAAAAGTGTGTCTTACGCCAATCCATCCAACACTTGGCATCGTGGTTGACCATGCAAACCCATGCCATGGAGATAGAGGAGAGAAGTTTTTGTGCTGATGTTAAGGGGATGTCCATCATCTAGGGCCTTTTTTTTTTTTTTACTTAAAAAAAGATTTTTAGCCTAAAATACATATATATATATAAAAATGAGACTTTGCACCTATAGCCTTCTAATATATTTGTTGCATTGTTTATTGCTGGCTCAGAATAGGTTAACTGAGAATTGGTCAGCTCATTTAAACAGGTAGAATTTCTTTCTAACCTCCTATCAGCTGGTTTATGACTACGGACCACATCAAAGTTGTGTGCACAGAAACAGAGCCCATAAAAGTATGTAACATTTTTAACAAAACCTAATTGCAAAACTGATTTTAAGTCTCAAATACATGCATTTAAAGGGAACCTGTCAACAGGATTGTGCACAGTACCTAACACACAGTGTCAGATCGGCACCAATATACTGATAACAATGATACCTTGGTTGATAATCTGTCTTGTGGCTGTTGTGTAATCTTTATTTTCACTTCTGAATAAAGGTACCGTCACGCTCAGCAACTTTATAACGAGAACGACAACGATCCGTGACGTTGCAGCGTCCTGGATGGCGATCTTGTTGTGTTTGACACGCAGCAGCGATCTGGATCCCGCTGTGACATCGCTGGTCGGAGCAGAAAGGCCAGAACTTTATTTGGTCGTCAGGTCGGCGTGTATCGTCATGTTTGACATCAAAAGCAACGATGCCTGCAATGTTTTACATGGAGCTAACAACCAGCGAGAACGAGAAGTGAGTCGCCGTTACGTCACTGGATCGCTCCTGCATCGTTCTGGAGCTGCTGTGTTTGACGTCTCTACAGCGACCTAAACAGCGACGCTCCAGCGATCGGCTCGTTGTCTATATCGCTGCAGCGTCACTTAGTGTGACGGTAAGGTACCGTCACACTCGGCGACGCTGCAGCGATATAGACAACGAGCCGACCTAAACTAGATCGCTGCAGCGTCGCTGTTTAGGTCGCTGTAGAGACATCAAACACAGCAACTCCAAAACGATGCAGGAGCGATCCAGTGACGTAACGGCGACTCACTTCTCGTTCTCGCTGGTTGTTAGCTCCATGTCAAACAGCCGGAGTGTACCGATCCGACACACATCTAGGGGCCCTATGCTCGTTGCTGGCGTTGTTGCTTTTGATGTCAAACATGATGATACACGCCGACCTGGCGACTAAATAAAGTTCTGGCCTTCTAGCTCCGACCAGCGATGTCACAGCAGGATCCAGATCGCTGCTGCGTGTCAAACACAACGAGATCGCTATCCAGGACACTGCAACGTCACGGATTGTTGTCGTTCTCTTTGCAAAGTTGCTGAGGGTGAAGGTACCTTAAATGATATGTCAGTGCGGCGGGGTGGCCTGTGGGGGGTCTTCATGTGGTGATCTGCTTACATATTCATCTGTATGGCTTCTAACAGGCCACTGACCTGCCCCCTAGTTTACTGCATATACTATTGTGGGGTTTAAAAAAAAATTCACATGAAACACACCCCCACCCCCATTCCATAGGCCGCCTCGGAGCACGAGCATATCATTGACTCAAAACTGAAAATAAGGATTACACATCAACCACAAGACGGATTTCATCAACCAAGGTATCATTGTAATCAGTATAAGGCTGCCGTCACACTATCAGTATTTGTTCAGTATTTTACATCAGTATTTCTCAGCCAAAACCAGGAGCTGGTGATAAATACAGAAGTGGTACATATGTTTCTATTATACTTTTCCTCTAATTGTTCCACTCCTGGTTTTGGCTTACAAATACTGAGGTAAAATATTGACCAAATACTGCTAGTGTGACGGCAGCCCAACGGCGCCGACCTGACACTGTAGGCTACTGTGCACAATCCTGCTGACAGGTCCCCACTTTTAACAATACCCCCCTGATAGTGGATAATGGAATTTCTTCCTAAATATTCCAAGAATTGACTTGCTACAATGGCGACATTCTAGTGTAGGGTCACGCTCTATAACTCTTTACATGCACTTGAGAGAGAATATCTTGTTGTAAAGACAGGCTGAATGGCGAGGGGCATGCTTTTATACGCCGATGATATTCTGCAAACCGGAATTCAATGACTTAAGGCTAGTTTCACACATCAGTTTTTTGTTTTCAGGCTAAATCACGCAAATTTGTAAAAAAATGGATCCGGCGCAAATTGTGAAAAACTGATGCGCTGGATCCGGCCTTCTTTAATGCGCATGGATTTTTTACTTCCTGTTTCGGAGGGTAGAGAGAGAGAGACCAGAATGGAAAATTTGTAAAGAGACCAGAACGGAAAATTTGTGTGGAAAATGCTTTGAAAATCGGATCCGGGCTCCAGATTCATTGTTTCACACCTCCGTTTCATGTGTTTTTCGCCGGTTCCATCACTGTGCGCTTTTATCGCCGGACAAAAAAACGTTGCAGAGGACGTTTTCTCCATCCGCCGGAAACGACTATTTGGACGGATCCGAAAAAAAAAAATGGATGAAACGTCTGGCCATCAGTCACAATCCGGCGCTAATACAACTCTATGGAAAACGGATCCGGCGTAAAAAAACACTGGATCAGTTTTTTCAAAAAATTGCCGGATTGTCCCTGAAACAAAAAGCCTGATGTGTGAAAGTAGCCTTAAGGTACCGTCACACTAAGCGACGCTGCAGCGATACAACGATCCGGATCGCTGCAGCGTCGCTGTTTGGTCGCTGGAGAGCTGTCACACAGACAGCTCTCCAGCGACCAACGATGCCGGTAACCAGGGTAAACATCGGGTTACTAAGCGCAGGGCCGCGCTTAGTAACCTGATGTTTACCCTGGTTACCAGCGTTAAAGTAAAAAAAACAAAAACACTTCATACTTACCTTCCGCTGTCTGTCCCTCGGCGCTCTGCTTCTCTGCCCTGTGTAAGCACAGCGGCCGGAAAGCAGAGCGGTGACGTCACCGCTCTGCTTTCTGGCTGACCGGCGCTCACAGCCAGACCAGAGAAGCAGAGCGCCGAGGACAGACAGCGGAAGGTAAGTATGTAGTGTTTGTTTTTTTTTTACTTTTACACTGGTAACCAGGGTAAACATCGGGTTATTAAGCGCGGCCCTGCGCTTAGTAACCCGATGTTTACCCTGGTTACCAGCGAAGACATCGCTGAATCGGTGTCACACACGCCGATTCAGCGATGTCAGCAGGAAGTCCAGCGACGAAATAAAGTGCTGGACTTTCTGCAGCGACCAACGACATCACAGCAGGATTCTGATCGCTGCTGTGTGTCAAACTGAACGATATCGCTAGCCAGGACGCTGCAACGTCACGGATCGCCAGCGATATCGTTTAGTGTGACGGTACCTTTAGACGTATCCCATATTTTTTTTCCATACAATGCACAAAGTTGCAAATGTTTCCCAATGTGCTGAATTTTCTGCCCCTGGTCGTAAGTTGCGTGTGACATGAAACTTATCTGCAAATTGGCCATTTTATTTACAGGAAAATCAGAACTCCAAAATAGTCACAGAACAGCAAGGCGCAGACATGTTTTACAAATGTTAGACACAGAGCAGATAAGTATCGGGTCCCAACCAGTGGACAGCAGTCGGTGGAAGCCTTTAAATGTAATTTTCTGCCCTTATTCACACACTTAGGTCAACTCTGACACATGGTTAGGACCGTCCCGGTCAGAGTCACCTTGTCATGGTGGGATGGCTTTTATACTATTTTTTTTATCAAAAACAGTATTACTAAGAACCCTGAGTTATTTAAATGCACTTTTGCTTTTTACTCATTTAGTTACAGCAGGGTTTTTGCTCATTTTGTCTCTTGTAGGTTTTATACCCCTAATAGCTAAGCATAAGGCCGGCTTCACACTTGCGAGTTTTACAGACGTAAGAGCGCAGAAACTACGTCCGTAAAACTCGCAAAAAATACGGCACAATTATTCTCTATGCCCCTGCTCCTATCTGCCGTATTTTACTGATCAGTATTATACGGCTTTCTACGGCCGTACAAAATCGCAGCATGCTGCGTTTGTCAACGTACTGCGCAAGAAATACGCCAATGAAAGTCTATGGAAGCGTGAAAAATACGGATTACACACGGACAAGCAGTGTGACTTGCGAGAAATACGCAGCGCTGTTAGAGAGAAAAGCCGGTAATTCAGTGCGGTGTACAGTAAAATCACACTGACAGCTTACAGTCCAATAGGTAGAATAAATGTGTACACATAGAATAGGTATATATATATATATATATATATATATATATATGTCAGTGAGACACATATATGTATATATATTAATATTTTTTCCAGCGCTATACAGCTTGAAAGCCGGTAATTCAATTACCGGCTTTTTCTTTCTCCTTCCTAAACCCGACATGATTTGAGACATGGTTTACATACAGTAAACCATGTCTTCTCTCCATTTTTTTTGCATATTCCACACTACTAATGTTAGTAGTGTGTATCTGCAAAATTTGGCCGTTCTAGCTCTTAAAATAAAGGGTTAAATGGCGGAAAAAATTGGCGTGGGCTCCCGCGCAATTTTCTCCGCCAGAGTAGTAAAGCCAGTGACTGAGGGCAGATATTAATAGCCTGGAGAGGGTCCACGGTTATTGGGCCCCCCCCCTGGCTAAAAATATCTGCCCCCAGCCACCCCAGAAAAGGCACATCTGCAAGATGCGCCTATTCTGGCACTTGGCCACTCTCTTCCCATTCCCGTGTAGCGGTGGGATATGGGGTAATGAAGGGTTAATGCCACCTTGCTATTGTAAGGTGACATTAAGCCAAATTAATAATGGAGAGGCGTCAATTATGACACCTATCCATTATTAATCCAATTGTAGTATAGGGTTAAATAAAACACAAACACATTATTTAAAATTATTTTAATGAAATAAAAACAATGGTTGTTGGAGTATTTTATTCTACGCCCAATCCAGTCACTGAAGACCCTCGTTCTGTAAGTAAAAAAACATAATAAACCAACAATATACTTACCCTCCGCAGAACTGTAACGTCCAACGATGTAAATCCTTCTGAAGGGGTTAAAACATTTTGCAGCAAGGAGTTCCGCTAATGCAGGCTGCTCCTTGCTGCAAAACCCCGGGGAATGAGGCTAAATATAGATCAATGATCTATATTTAGCTTCATTTGCGGTGAGGCGCCCTCTGCTGGATGTTCATAGATCGTGGGAACTTACCTAGAAAGCCTGGGAGCTTTCTAGGAAAGTTCCCACGATCTATGAACAGCCAGCAGAGGGCGCCTCTCCATTATTAATTTGGCTTAATGTCACCTTACAATAGCAAGGTGGCATTAACCCTTCATTACCCTATATCCCACCGCTACACAGGAATGGGAAGAGAGTGGCCAAGTGCCAGAATAGGCGCATCTTACAGATGTGCCTTTTCTGGGGTGGCTGGGGGCAGATATTTTTAGCCAGGGTGGGGGCCAATAACCGTGGACCCTCTCCAGGCTATTAATATCTGCCCTCAGTCACTGGCTTTACCACTCTGGCGGAGAAAATTGCGCGGGAGCCCACGCCAATTTTTTCCGCCATTTAACCCTTTATTTTAAGAGCTAGAACGGCCAAATTTTGCAGATACACACTACTGACATTAGTAGTGTGGAATCTGCAAAAAAAATGGAGAGAAGACATGGTTTACTGTATGTAAACCATGTCTCAAATCATGTCGGGTTTTAGGAAGGAGAAAGAAAAAGCCGGTAATTGAATTACCGGTTTTCAAGCTGTATAGCGCTGGAAAAAATATTAATATATATACATATATGTGTCTACTGACAGTGTATATATATATATATATATATATATATATATATATATAGACAGTATATATATATATATTTTTTCTTTTTGGGACACATGGATCACTTCTATAGCGGTATGTTGGTTTTGCAAGCCTGCGAGAAAACCACGCAGTACGGATGCCATACGGATTACATACGGAGGATGCCATGCGCAAAAAACGCTGAAACACCCTGCCTACGGAGGAGCTACGGACCACTATTTTCGGGACTTTTCAGCGTATTACGGCCGTAATATACGGACCGTATTTTCATACGCTGAGTGTGAAGCCGGCCTAAGTCATATACGACCGCAAGGGTAGGGAGAGAGAATGTTTCCTAAATTTGATTACTACACACTACCGGATATAAAAATTTTACTTGAAAGAAACATGTATTTAATGGTGCTAGATAAATAATAATTTTAATGTAAAATACAATAGGTAGCAAATCATGTAGGTAATGCAGTTTGCAATATTAATAGATAAACATGAGTGTACTTACTCATTTGACTCTGGACCTCACGTGGCCGCTGGTCATATTCTGGGAAAAGGATCCCACAAATGCTCCTCCAAGCTGCCTCTTTCTGAGCCCTGTTGGCATAAATAGCATCCCATTGGTTCCAAATTTCGGGCCTTTCCTGGACCAGGACCAGGAGCATATCGACATTTATGATGTTTGCCATGCTGCTTGCAACTTCGTGGAGGCGAGCACCAGACTTCCGGGATGTCTGTCTGGCTTTTTCAGCTAATTAGCATGTCTGAGCATCCTGATTGAGGGCTTGGCACATTTCCTTGCACCTGGAGATTTCTGGCGTATTTCTCGCAAGTCACACTGCTGGTCCGTGTGTAATCTGTATTTTTCTCGCCCCCATTGACTTTCATTGGCGTATTTTTTGCGCAATACGCTGACAAATGCAGCATGCTGTGATTTTCTACGGCCGTACAAGACCGTATAATACGGATGCGTAAAATACGGCAGATAGGTGCTGGGGCATAGAAAATCATTGGTCCGTGTGCAATGCGTTATCACCCCATCTGTCTGGCTATAGGAATATATCCTGTATATGAGTGAGCACCCTCATTTGTTTACATTGCAGTTTGGGATTTATCTGGCCATTAGGAGGACATGAGGGAATTGTCTGTGCAACATATTTTGCTGACTATGTCCCCGATGTTTGAACTCTTCTCTGTGTTATGACTGCATACTAGCCTAACTAGGAAACCTGTCTAAATTATGGACAGAATACATATAGCCTGTGTATTGATGTGTACTGCTTCAGCTCTCCTCCTCTTTGTGTTGTTGTGGATGGAGGCACCTCTTAACATTGTCTATGTTTGTGTGATTTTTAAACATTTGTTGAAATAAAGCGTTTTAAATTATTTTGAAATTGTAAACACATCTTGATGCAGTGCACTCACCGAAAGATCAGTATGGTTCTCTATTGTACCAAAGGAGAAAGATCTTTGATCAAGAAGTTGATTGAAGAGGTAAAAATGTATAAAAGAAATTCAATATTCGCCTAGAGTTATATCAGATCTCAGTCCTCTTTGGGTTTCACTCAAATTGGGCACAAACGCCCCTAGGCTCTGGAAGTTAAATAAGTTCTGGCTACAAATCATAAATGTAGAAAAAGTGGCCGTAGACCTCAAAGAGTTTTTCCAAATTATAATGGAACAGCATCTATTCCAACGGTCAGGGAGTCTGTGAAGGCCTACCTGAGAGGGATATATAGTAGAGAAATAACTAGGAGCAAAATGAAAACTATAAAAAGCAGATCAGGGAGTATTTCAAGAACTCAGGCAGGCTGAAGTTAACTTAATAGATGATCCTACACCTGAGGCTCAAAGTAGGCTTACAACAGCCCAGTCCCTGGCTACACGGACATTATTGCAAAAAGCTGAGAGGAAAAGAGCCTTTCAGAGAATCGCCCTTTTTGAAGGTGAAAGAGTAGGGCACTTACTATCTCTTGTTACTGCAGCGCAAACGGATGCGTCCCATATTTATAAGTTTCGCTCTCAAAATGGGGATTGGGCAGAGTCTACGGGAGAGATTCTGGAGGTTCTGCTTTCATTTTATAAGACACTATACTCTTCAAAGGTTAGGCCTCCGGAAGGAGAAATGTCAAATTTCTTAGAAATGGCCAGGTTGCTCACATTGTCTGAAGATGAGAGGAGGGCTCTGGATGGTGTCCTGCCACTGGAGGAACTAGAAAATGCTCTATCTCCTATGCCGAGTGGTAAAGCTCCCTGCGGAGGTGTATAAACGTTTTAACAAGGTATTACTCCCAAATTTGTAAAGCTATACAACCAGTCTCTTGCAGCAAATGTATTACCACCATCCATGAGAGGCAATTATTACTATTATACCTTAAAAAAAAAAAAAAAAAAAGGAAAGATCCTCAGCTCCCTGAGCCATATAGACCTATTTCTCTATTGACGGTTAATATCAAAATATTGGCTAAAATATTAGCTAATAGGTTGTCAGGAATTATGTCTAAAGTGATACATCCAAACCAAACTGGCTTTGTGGCTGCCTCTTTTTCAATATGCAGCTCCCATCGGGTAACACTGGGCATAGAGTGGTACTATCATTCGATGCAGCAAAGGCCTTAGATAGCATAGAGCGGAGCTTTCTCTGGGAGGTGTTTAAGAAAATGGGGTTCGGACCCACGTTTATATCATGGGTGCAGTTGCTATACTCCTCCCCTACAGCTAAAATCAAAGCAAAGGGTGAGCTGTCTCAAAGCTTCAGATTATATAAAGGCACAAGACAGGGGTGTCCTCTGTCCCCATTGTTGTTTGCCATTGCAATAGAACCCTTAGCGGCAGTAGTGAGGAATTCTTCCGGGAGATCAAAGAAGATCTTCAGTTACCTGTGAGTCCTGCAACCATCTGAAGGTGCCTACGTGAAGGCAAACTATTTGCAAGAAACCCTCGTAAAAGTACCATTGCTGAAAAAAAAAAAATCTGTAATGAAAAGGTTACATTTTGGACAGGAACATATTGACTGGCCTAAAGAGAAGTGGTGCAACATTCTATGGACAGATAAGAGCAAGATTGTTCTTATTGGGTCTAAAGGCCGCAAACCGTTTGTGGGATGACCCACAAACACTGAATTCAAGCCACAGTACACTGTGAAGTCTGTAAAACCTAGAGGTGTAACCATAATGCTTTGGGGATGTTTCTCATACTATGGAGTTGGACCTACCAGGTTGAGTATATAAAAAAACTGGAATACTGTTGCCTTATGCTGAAGAAAACATGCCCTTGAAATGGGTGTTTCAGCAGGACAACAACCTCAAACACACCAGCAAGCGGGCAACATCCTGGTTCCAGACCAACAAGATTGATGTGATGAAGTGGCCAGCCCAATCCCCAGACCTCAATCCGACTGATAACTTGTGGAGTGACATCTAAAATGATCTTTTGCATTCTTAGGATTTGTATCAAAACAACTGTGGAATGTAGTCCAGTCAGCTGGGGCTGGAATATCTCTTTGTGTCAGACGTTAGTTGACTCTATGCCACACAGATGTAAAGAAGTTATCAGAAATAAGGGTTACGCAACTAAATAATAGTTTTGTGATCAACAGAAAAGTCAACTCTGGAAACAAATGTCATGACGTCTCCTGGTAATTATTGTGCAACAAAAATAGTTAATGCCCCCAGAGACTTGGCCTTAGTAAAAATTAGAATCAAAACTTTTCAAACTAATAAAATATGACAGAGATTCTTCCCTGGGAGCGGTTACTACTTTTGCTTTGGATGATGTTGCGCAATAATGAGGTGTCATACAGTGAAAAAATAGCACCATCCCATGGAAAAAAAAAAGTGTCTATCCTGATGTCTTGTGTAGAAGAACCATTGATGAAAAATGCTTTAGAAGAGATCCCAGCAGATGGACTCTGGCTGAACTTGGCTCTATAGTCTGCTGATACCCGCTACTAAACACTACAGCAGTGAAAATGAGCCCCAGTACGCACATACATCCGAAAAGGGTCATATACTGAGGTGCACACATATCAGAACAGACAATGACCAATAATCAAGACAGAGACACAAAACAATTAAGAAACTGAAGAAATATTTTATATCATTACCCTGTATTACAGAACAGTCACATTCTGGAGATATCCTTAAGCCTGGAAGTGAATAAATGCATTAGAGGGGTTCTGCACCTTTACAGGTAAGATTAAGGCCATTGTAGGACAAGACCATGTACTGCTGCTAGGCTAGAACTGATGAGAGGTGGATAAGGAACCCTGAGTTTCTAAAGCTGATGAAAATTGGGAAAACCTAAACCATAAGAAGTGTTTTTGGTTCGTGGAGCTGCTCCGATGGACACAATGGAAACCTTGAGATTAAGAACCAACTGATTAACTGATAAAAGTGGGTGCTTAGGTCACTATGGAAATATTAAGTTGTTATTCTAGTCCTGGAACCATGAATTATTGTGCGTTCCTATCATCAGAGCTAAAAGTCATGGAATCATATAGTTTATGGTCCTATCATTAGAGCTATAATTCTGGGGAACCATATGGCTTATGGGTCTATCATCAGAATAAGTTATATGCTTTCTAGGGTTGGTAGCTCTCATGATAGGACCATAAGTCATATGGTTCCAGAGCAATTAGATCTGATGATATATGGCTTATGATCCTCTTTTCAAGGTCCGTAGCTCAAAGGAGGCGATCATAAGTCATATGGATGTAGGGATGGTTGCACACTACGGTAGTCATCAGTAGACTCTAAGACAATTAACTTCCGGGATGATGAAGGCAACTTCAGGAGCATGGCATATGGGTGTGTAGACATCTAATTTTTTGGTCCATGTTTCATCATAATGAGTCCTGTTCCAGTTTTTGGTTGGAAGAATATAAAAACATTGTACTAGGAAACCCAGAACTATTCTGCACTTATTTGGACAAGAACCAAAATGTCCTAATTTTTCAAGGTCTGCAACTAGACTAATCCCAACCCTGATACGGGACAGGTTGGAGCGCTTACAGGGAGTTGTGTATTATTCCTGCACTTTCTGTACAAAATATCTGCTGAGTGACATGGTGTTCCAAATTATTATGCAAATTGGATCTAAGTGTCATAAAGATTTAATTGTTTTGTTTTTCAAATAAACTCATGGATGGTATTGTGTCTCAGGGCTCAATGGATCACTGAAATCAATCTTAAACACATGTGATAATTAGTTTTCCAGTTGATTCTAATTAAAGGAAAACTACTTAAACTTGAAACCTGTGGCCTGCTTAATAATGTGGAACATCATTATTAAGCAGGCCACAGGTTTCAAGTAATATGGGAACTAAAAAGGATCTCTCTGAGGCTGAAAAGCATTAAATAGTGCAATGCCTTGGCAAGGTATGAAAACATTAGGTATTCCACGAAAACTTAAGAGTGGTCATCATACTGTGAAGAGATTTGTGACTGAAACAGAGCACAGACAGAGTTCATGCAGATAAAGGCATAATGAGGAAGGTTTCGGTCAGACAAATTCATGGGATTAAGAGAGCAGCTGCCAAAATACCATTACAAAGCAGCAAACAGTTATTTGAAGCTGCTGGTGCCTCTGGAATTCCTCGAACCTCAAGGTGTAGGATCCTTCAAAGGCTTGCTGTGGTGCATAAACCTAATATTCAGCCACCCTTAAACAGTGTTCACAAGCAGAAATGGTTAATGTGGGCTCAGACATACATGAACACTAATTTCCAAATAGTCTTGTTTACTGATGAGTGTCAAGCAACCCTGGATGGTCCAGATGGATGGAGTAGTGGATGGTTGGTGGATTGCCACCATGTCCCAACAAGGCTGTGACGTCAGCAAGGAGGTGGAGGAGTCACATTTTGGGCCAGAATCACGGGGAAACAGCTGGTAGGACGCTTTAAGGTTCCTGAAGGTGTGAAAATGACCTCTGCAAAGTATTTAGAGTTTCTGACTGACAACTTTCTTCCATGGTCTAAAAAGCAGAAACGTGCCTTCAGGAGCAAAATCATCTTCATGCATGACAATACACCATCTTATGCTGCAAAGAATACCTCTGAGTCATTGGCTGCTGTGGGCATAAAAGGAGATAAACTCATGGTGTGGCCACCATCTTCCCCTGACCTCAACCGTACAGAGAACCTTTGGAGTATCATCCAGCACAAGATCTATGAGGGTGGGAGGCTGTTCACATCAAAATAGCAGCTCTGGGAGGCTATTCTGACTTCATGCAAAGACGTACAAGCAGAAACTCTCCAAAAACCCAAAAGTTCGATGGATGCAAGAATTGTGAAGGTGATATCAAAGAAGGGGTCCTATGTTAACATGTAACTTGGCCTGTTAGGAGGTTTTGGAGTTAAATAGCTTTTTTGTTCAGTGAATGTGACCTTCTAATGCTGCAAATTCCACAAATGAGCATTTTCAGTTCTTTAAAACATATCAAATGTATAGAAATTCTACTGTGCCTAATAATTTGGAACAGTGCATTCTGAGGTTTTTTTTTCATTTTGGAGAGTATACTGTTATCATCAGGTTTCAATGTATACTCTAATGGGTGATGACTTTTATTAGACTGACTGTCATTTGCACCGACCATTTAGGAAAATCCGAGAAAAATATAATTTGCATAATAATTTGGAACACAGTGTAGATAAATATCCCATTGCTTATCTCTCCGCCACTGTTGTGGACTTTATGAAGATTATATCATCATAGGGTGAGGTCTGTGCTGTCTTTATACACTTTAATAGGACATCCTTGTCCTTTAAAAATAAAGCCCTTGTCTTAAGGTATCCAACAATGGGGTGAAAAATAGATCATATTCTACAAGAGCAACCCATTTCTACTAAAGACCTGATAATGGTCCTACATTGTCGGACGACCTCCTTCTACATCATGATACCTATGGCTGTTTTCAGAGATCCGGTTAAGGTCAAGGAGTGCAGTACGTCACTATAGACACACGAGTGAGATCCTACAGAGGTTTTTATTGTACAATCAAGGCTCAGGGATACGTTAAAAACAGTCTGTAAACAAAACCCAATCCCAGTGCAGAGTATTGGTAACTCCTCACCTGACCAGAACGTCGAACATCCTTGGCCAGCAGTGACAGAGTTAAGGAATGTTGCAGGTTCTCTTTCCAGCAAAAAAAGAGAGAAAGTGGTGATTTTTTTTTTTTTTTTTTTTTTTAAGGCTGGAGGGAGGTGAATTCTAGAGATCACTCTGATCTTAGGAGCATATCTCCTGGACGTCGCAGAGCGGAACAGTAAGGACAGCGCTGCCATTATCATGCCAAGTCTTTATACTGACCTATCCTAGGAAAGCTGAATCCCTAGGGAGTGTATAATCAATGGTCCTGCTATATGAGGGGTACAGCTTAGCTCCCTGCTAACCCCCTGAGATTTGCAAAAAAAAAAAAAAAAAAAGGCAGCAGCTATTGGGGAACCCCTCTAGCCAGTAACACATGCCCATGCAATACCTTGCACTTGCTGCTGTGGATAATGTTACTATCAAATTGCATGCCCTCCGTCACCCACCTCCCGCCAGGCGCATTCAAGAAGCCACCTGGGCCTAGAATTTAAAGGGACAAAATTAAGCAAGGCTAATTTATAACAAAAATGAATGGCCCAGGTGGTGTCCTTGACCTCTTGCAGTTAAACCCTCCCACCACCAGGAGGGACTAACAGCACAAGGTACTCATAGCAAAAGTGCCTTTATCTGCATTAAGCCCCCTCCCCAGCCCACCCACCGAGGCACATCAAGACTTCCCCCCCAAGTGCATTGTTGGTGAGAAGCAAAGCCCCTAGTGAGATGAATATTCTGCACCCTCAAGGTGCCTTGTCTCCAGGAGCTTCATGTTCTTTGTGGGTCCACAGATCCTTATGGGGTCGGCGTCCAAACCCTTCATCGTAGTTCCCCTTGCTTTTAAAAAGTTGCTGGAAGTGAGGCTTGCAGTAGAATTCTCCGTGTAGGGCGGCATAGGAGCCAAGGCTGGGGAGTAAGAGGAGCGATATGATTAGGATTGGAAACCACCACGAGACATACATGAACAGGGGGCTATACGTGTAAGATGCCCAAGATGTACAACAGCAAACGATGTGTGCACTAGAGATGAGTCAATCCATTCATACGACCCTGGTCCAGCAGGCACATCAGTAGTCCGTGGCCACCTAACAAAAGCTCTGCAAAGAGCACCCTACCATTCTTTTGATTAGGCGGCCTGGCGCAATGTCATGTGTGCATCATGCCGCAACGATAAGATTGCCCCAGGTCAGCTATTCAAAAGAGCAGCGGGAGGCAGGATGAGATTTACAAGGCTCCCATTTGGCTGCCACTGAGTACTGATGTCGCCAGTGGATCAGGATCCTGCAAATTCCTAGCGAGCACACCATTATCTAAATGTAATTAATGATGATGATTTATTTACACAGATGAAACCAGAAGTTTACATGCACTATTTAAAAAGACTCATATGCATGTTTCTCTCAATATCTGACATGAAATCAGAATAAATGTTTCCCGTTTTGGTCGGTTAGGATTACCATAATTATTAATATTTGTCAAATGCCAGAATAATGAGAGAGAATGTTTTAAGGCATTTTTGTTACTTACTGCAAGTCAAAAGTTGACATACACTAAGATTACTATGCCTTTAAAATTTTTTAGACTGCCCATATGATGATGTTATATGTTTGGAAGCTTCTGATAGGTTTTTTGGCAACATCTGAGTTAATTAGAGACACACATGTGGATGCATTTTAATTCAAACCTGAAACACACTGCTTCTTTATGTAGCATCATGGGAAAGTCAAAAGAAATCAGCCAAGATATCAGGAAGAGAATTGTGAACTTGCACAAGTTTGGCTCATCCTTGGGTACAATTTCAAGATACCTGAAGGTGCTTCGTTCATCAGTACAAATAATTATACACAAGTACAAACAAGTTGGGAATGTCCAGCCATCCTACAGCTCAGGAAAGAGATGGATTCTGTGTCCCAGAGATGAACGTGCTTTGGTTCAACATGTGCATATCAACCCAAGGACAAAAGCAAAAGACCTTATGAAGATGATGGCGGTAGCTGGTAAGGTTGTGTCAATATCCACAGTGAAAAGAGTACTGTATCAACATTGGCTGAAAGGCCACTCTGCCAGGAAGAAGCCATTACTCCAAAAGAAACATATAAAAAGCCAGATTAATGTTTGCAAATGCACACAGGAACATAGACTTTAAATTTTTTGAGACATGTCCTGGAGTCTGTTGAAACTAAAATTGAACTTTCAGGGCATAATGACCATCTTTACGTTTGGAGGAAAAAGGGAGAAGCTTGGAAGCCTAAGAACACCATCGCAAATATGAAACATGGGGGTGGCAGCATCATGTTGGGTTGTTTTACTGCAGGAGGGACTGGTGAACTTAACAAAATAGATGGCATCATGAGCAAAAAAATGATAATGTGGCAATACTGAAGCAACATCTCAAGACATCAGCCAGGAAGTTAAAGCCTGGGCAGAAATGGGTCTTTTAAATGGACAATGACTCGAAGCATACTGCCAAAATGGTAACAAAGTGGCTTAAGGATAACAAAGTCAATGTGTTGGAGTGGCCATCACAAAGCCCTGATCTCAATCCTATTGAAAATTTATGGGCAAAGCTGAAAAGGCAGGTGCCAGCAAAGCGACCTACAAACCTGGACCAGTTTTGTTAGGATGAATGGGCCCAAATTCTGAATAACTATTGTGAGAAGATTGTGGAGGGATGTCCAAAACGTTTGACCCAAGCCATTCAGTTTGACAGGTACCAAATACTAATGAAATGTATGTAAACTTTTGACTTTGCAGTAAGTAATAAAAATGCCTTTAAGGGAACCTGTCACCCCCAAAATGGAAGATGAGCTAAGCCCACCAGCATCAGGGGCTTATCTACAACATTCTGTAATGCTGTAGATAAGCCCCGATGTATCCTGAAAGATGAGAAAAAGAGGTTAGATTATACTCACCCAGGGGCGGTCCCGCTGCGGTCCGGTCCGATGGGTGTTGCGGTCCTCTCCGGGGCCTCCCATCTTCTTACGATGACATTTTCTTCTTGTCTTCACGCTGCGGCTCCGGCGCAGGCGTACTTTGTCTGCCCTGTTGAGGGCAGAGCAAAGTACTGCAGTGCGAAGGCGCCGGGCCTCTCTGACCTTTCCCGGCGCCCTGCGCACTGAAGTACTTTGCTCTGCCCTCAACAGGGCAAAGTATGCCTGCGCCGGAGCATAAAGACAAGAAGAGGACGTCTTCCTATGAAGATGGGAGGCCCTGGACCGCGACGCCCATCAGATTGGACCGCCGCCCAGCTGAGTATAATCTATTCTCTTTTTCTCATCTTTCAAGATACATCGGGGGCTTATGCTGTAGATAAGCCCCTGATGCTTGTTTGGCTTAGCTCATCTTCCATTTTGGGGGTGACAGGTTCCCTTTAACACATTCTCTCTCGCGTGCTCATTATTCTGGCATTTTGCAAATATTAATAATTATGGTAATCCTAATTGACATAAAATAGGAAAGATTTATTCTCATTATGAATGGCTGACGATATTCTTCAAAGCTTTATTTCAAAACAGGTTAATAGTCAACA
The DNA here is from genome assembly GCF_032444005.1 of Ranitomeya imitator. Lineage (NCBI taxonomy): Eukaryota > Metazoa > Chordata > Amphibia > Anura > Dendrobatidae > Ranitomeya > Ranitomeya imitator. Next base: position 472,835,936 of record NC_091283.1, read on the forward strand.
CGTTTCTAGGTCATGCAGGACCTCTTCCTCAATACAAAGCCTTACATGTTGCTAAGAGCGCAGATCTGGACACATACACCCTGTTCCACCATTATCCTCGGTCTCTGGACCCGTGTCCTGCAGCAGCTGATCCATTCTTTTTACATGTTGCTTAGTTGAAACAAAATAAGGTGAGCGTACCTCTCTCTGGTGCACCCTATTTGCGCTTTATTTGCTCTCCAGATTTTCTACTTCTATTCTGATTTCATGTCAGATATTGAGAAAAACATGCATATGTGTCTTTTTACTGAGAGACGAGAGATTTAGTGGCACCAGTTATCTGCACAATTTTCCATTATTTGTATTGATAGATTTTGCCATTTTATTATTTATTTATATAGCACCATTGATTCCATGGTGCTGTACATGAGAAGGGGTTACATAAAAATTACAGATATCACTTACAGTAAGCAAACTAACAATTACAGACTGATACAGGGGGGCGAGGTGGGGTAGGAGACAATAGGTTGAGGGTTGCAGGAGCTCCGGTGGTGGTGAGGCGGTAGCTTCAGTAGTGGTGAGGAAGCAGTGGGGTCAGTGCAGGCTGTAGGCTTTCCTAAAGAGGTGGGTTTTCAGGTTCCGTCTGAAGGACCGAATGATAGTCGGACGTGTTGGGGCAAAGAATTCCAGAGGATGGGGGATATTCGGGAGAAGTCTTGGAGGCATTTGGATGAGGAGCGAATAACTGTGGAGGAGAGAAGGAGGTCTTGGGAGGACCGGAGATTACGTGAGGGAAGATATCGGGAGATTAGTTCAGAGATATATGGAGAAGACAAGTTATGGATGGCTTTGTAGGTCAGTATTAGTCATTTGAACTGGATACGCTGAGGGAATGGGAGCCAGTGAAGAGATTTGCAGAGGGGGGAAGCAGAGGAGTAGTGAGGAGACAGATGAATTAGTCGGGCAGCAGAGTTAAGGATGGACTGGAGAGGTGCAAGGGCGTTAGCAGGCAGGCCACAGAAAAGCATGTTGCAGTAGTCAAGGCAGGAGATGATGAGGGCATGCACAAGCATTTTAGTAGATTGACGGTTGAGGAAAGGATGGATTCTGGAGATATTTTTGAGCTGCAGGCAACAGGAGGTGGAAAGAGCTTGGATGTGCGGTTTGAAGGACAGGGCAGAGTCAAGGGTTACTCCGAGGCAGCGAACTTCCGGCACGGGGGAAGCGTGATGTCATTAATTACGATGGTTGAACGATGAAGACGTGCCATGTTTGGGCGATCTTATTTTTAAAGTATGTGGCAAAGTCCTCAGCAGAGATGAGGGAAGAAAGCATACAAAAAAATGCGTATCTTGAACCAATCTTTATTTATAGTACGAAAAAAATATTACCTTAAAACCATTTAAACATACACAATTAAAATCTGGTAGCCAAAAAAGGTGCTCAAACTGTGAGCCAAACAAATATATGTGGCACCACTACTGAGAAACCAGCTTTACAAAGACATAATAGAGTCCACAGCGAACAAAGACATAATAGAGTCCACAGCGAACTTCCGGTACGGGGGAAGCGTGATGTCATTAATTACGATGGTTGAACGATGAAGACGTGCCGTGTTTGGGCGATCTTATTTTTAAAGTATGTGGCAAAGTCCTCAGCAGAGATGAGGGAAGTTGGAGGGGGCAGTGGGGGTGCGGAGGAGGGAGTTAAAGGTCTTGAATAACTGTTTGGTGTTGTAGGGTAGGGAAGATACGAGGGTTGTGAAGTAGACCGGTTTAGCAGAGGTGAGAGCAAATTTAAAAGTGAGTGTTGCCTGTTTGAATGCGGTGAAGTTGTCTTGTGAATGTGTTTTCTTCCAACACCGCTCTGCAACCCTGGACACTTGCCAGAGGTTTTTAGTGGTGTTACTGTGCCAGGGTTGCTATAACATTTATTTTTGTAATGGCCTTTTTACCATTTCGGTGTAGTCTGGCTCAGCTTATTAGCAGACCTATGTCATTATAGGGTTGATATTGAGTTTTAGAATTGCTTTCCGATAGGTGGCGCTAGAGTTTAAGTCCTCTTCCTCTCTGAAGTAGCTATTTATATACCCAATTTTGGGGATTTAGGTTTTGAGCTCCAGCCTACACCATTCATATTCATAGCATGCTCTTATATGTTGGTTGAGCTCATTGTGTTACTTTATAGCCTAAAATGAAGCACTAATAATATTTAGATATTGACAGGAACACATTTCTTGCATTATTTTGCTGTTGTATATGATTACAGATGAGAAAGACAATTTGCAGCACTCTGACTACCATTGAGTACCATCGTGACCGCTGGATCAGACTACAGAACTGTGAATGTCTTCCTACCTGCTGCTCTTCTGATGTGTAGGCTTCTGTGACGGATGCCATAAGGACGCAGGGGTCTACTTATCAGAAGAGGCACCCACCATGCCGGTAGGTAGTAGAAGGTTTGCAGGGCTCTGGTCCGGCTACTATAGAATAGCACCGTGGTTACTAGATCAGGTCCTGTAAATGGTTTAAGAATATTGGGAGCTGCCATTTTTGTTGAGCAAACCACTAAGAGGCCTTTATTTTTTAAAAGCCCATATCTGTTGTTAGGTATCGTATCTAATCTTGCTACCCAGACTGTAAAACAGACAGACAGACCTCCCCTTCAAATATGCAAGACGCAGAGATATGAGGAGTTGATTTTTTGGGAGGAGGGGACACATCCCAATGCCATTACAAAAAACAAAATTTACAGGGTCAAAAAAAAAATTATAATTTTGACCAATGGTCTCCAGACTGTGACCCTCCAGCCAAAGGGCAACTCTTTTGACAGCTAGCCAGGACATGTCGAGAGTTGTATTCTGCCATATCTGGGGGTTGCAGGAAGCAGGTTTCTTCAAAGCTAAAAAAAAAAAACACTTTCAAGTCAAGTTGTAGAGTCAACGACCTTCAGCCTCACTGCGAATATCTACCCACCTCAGTTTGGTACTGCAGTGCTTACAGCAAAAGCATCGGTTGTGGAAGATGTGTTTGTCAGCGACCAACCTCTCCATGGGGTAAACTGTGGTCTGGCAGGAGGAACACAGTTCTTTAGGTGGGGGCTTCATACTAAAAGACTGTGCAGAGATGGGAGGCTCATTATTAAGTGCAAAAATGTCATCCCATTTATATACATAGAGTATATGTGAGGAAAGGGAAGACGAGCTCACCTTTGACCTTTGTACAACACTGGCTCCTGAGCTGCAGGCAGAATCCTAGAGAGAAAAAACAGAAAAAAATGTGACCATACAGTATGTCATTAGTAGCTGATTAGATTCCACGTACGTCACACATCCTGTTTCCTGCGTATATTGCCTTCGTAAAGAATCATTCAAGTTCACATAAAAAATCTTCAAGTTTAAGGGATTGTCCAGTGAGAACAAGTCATCACTAATCCACAGGATAGGTGGTAATTTATTGTTTGGTGGGGGTCTGGTTATTGAGATCTGCGCTGATCGGCAGAACGGGAAGTTGTGATCCCATGTTAGTATGGAGATGCAGTGCACAATCTCAATCTACACTCCATTCATTCCCTGTGGGTCTGCTTTAAAATAAGTGGGGCGCAGCCCTCATCAAACAGAGATGGATGGAGCCGTATTTGGGCATGAGCAAGGCAGCTCAACTCTAAGGCTGGGGGTCAGATGGCTGAATGTTCCCTCATGCGAGAGAATTGGGCCACCTATGCGAATGACACTCAGCTCAAACTCTGTCATGAACAGAGTGTCATCTTAGAGCAGAGGTCTCAAGCTGCATTCCTCAAGAGCCGCAACCAGGTCATGTTTTCAGGATTTCCTTGTACTGCACATGTGATAATTTAATCACTTACAAACATAATGATTACAGCATCTTGTGCGATGCTAAGGAAATCTTGAAAACACGCATGGTTTGCGGCCCTCGAGGAATGCAGTTTAAGACCCCTGTCTTAGAGTGATCCAATTCTCTTGCATGAGAATCGTATCACAGGTGCGGAGAAGACGGAGAACTTAATTTCTCCCTCTTCTCCACTGTCTTAGTCAACAGATGTTAGACTGAACCCTGATGACATACGAGTGCAGTCCGATGTTACACACACACACACACACACACACACACACACACACACACACACACACACACACGTGTCCATGTCCACGATGCCCATTTAACTTCCAGCTAAGGTTTGGTGTGTCAGTAATTGGTTTTGCAAGTACAGAGCAGGAGCTTTGTGTATGTCTGTTCTGTGTTGGACTGAACACAGGTCAGAGACAGACAGAGCCAAGCCATTGCTGCACACACGACTTACATGGTGGAGCAGTCACCCACTGCAAGGGATGTGGACTGTTGCCAAAATTAGTTGAACTATCTTGGTATGACTGCACTGTTGTGAAAGCCGCTGCCTTACATATGGTGGAATACATGGGCAGTGTAAATTGAGACTTACACCAAAGAGAACTGCATGTCGGTGATCTCCAACGTTATAGCTCAGGCCTGGTGACAAGATGGAGGAAATACTAAAGCAGTTGGTTCTCTCCCAGGTGCAGCAGCAGCTGCAGTTTCAGCAGCAACAACAGGAGCAGCAACAGCGCTCAGCAGACTGGGAGATACCCAGAAAGTATTTCAACCTCTGCCGAGAGGATGCCCAGAACTATGAAAAAAGAGGTGAGATCCTTTCTCGGATGGGGGTTAATACATATGTACGGGCACAAAGAGTATACCAATGACCCTTTGTGAAGGTCTCTAGGTCTCAGGTAAATAACGTGATGCATCTTGTAAAAAAAGTAGCTCCAGCCTAAGACCTTGAGCTTAGCCCAGATAGTAAAGAGGGTAGTAGTCTACTGGTTGGTGCAAACTCTGCCAGTAGCCATAGAGAGCTGGGTGGAGCAAGGGGACCTGGGTAATTTAGATCTGGTGGTTAGTCTGATAGAACATTATATGGAGACCCAGGACTTGGTACGGTATTCTGCCCCACTGCAGGTATCACTCTGGAGCCTTCAAGCCCAGGAGCCTGGAAAAGAGACCCGACCCTCTGCTGGGGCCAGCCAGAACCGAGCCCATAATGGAGGGGGGAGGGTTACCCAGAATGAGGGTAGCTGGAGACCAGTTTTCCTTAAAGCAGTCCTGCGGATTATCAGGTGATGGCACTGCTAAGGGCTAGGACATGGCCAACTGCCCCGACTGCTGAACCCATGGACTGTGGGTTTACTCGCCAGGTATCGGTGTGACCAGACCGTCTACACTGCAGATGTTGTCGCTGAAGCTGGTAAACCCCATCTGTGCAAGGTCAATGTTAACGGACACCAGGAGGAGGCCCCCTTGAAATCAGGGAGCATAGTGATAATCATCCATGGATCATTGATCTCCGGGTTAGAAACCACAGGGGAGAAAGTTGGGGTAATTGTTTTACACGGTGAACTCCAGGAGTATCTGACGGCGAAGGTTATCTTTTCCATTCTGTGCAAGGAGGTTAAACATGTGGTAGGAGTAGTAAAGACCCTTTCTTATCAGACTGTTTTGGGAAGAGACTTACCCCTGTTCTGGTTGCTTTGGGAGAGTAAATTTAACCCTCCCAGGGTAAAAGTCTGTCCTAGAGCGAAACCAGAGGATCCAGAGTAAGGAATACCTGCTGTAGAGGTCGTCCTCATAAGGAAAGAGTATAAACCCAATACATTTTCCTTAGAGGTGCTGACAGAAGAGGTCAATGAGACCACATCAATCTTGGAGCTGGAAGTATCCAGGGAGACCTTTGGGGCAGCTCAGCTTCAGGATCCCACACTGGCCGGGTCACAGGAAAGGGTGTGTCACGTAGTGACTAGAGACTGTGGGCACATACCTGAGCCCTCAAACTAGGGAGCGCCCTAGTCTATCAGTGTTCCCCAGATTACCCCAGAAGATGGAGATGCCAGGGTCATGTTCCTTGCCATGCTCCTATCTTATCTTTTCCCTCCCCCAGCCAGGGAGGTGTGAGGCTGAAGTGTATAGGATTACACTAATCAGACAGACAAAGGAAGAAAGACAGGGATGAATTAAAGAGAACCTGTCAAAACCCGCCCCCCGCCTCCCCCCCCCCCCCCAGGCGTTTGTAAATAAAAGAGCCATCTCGTGCACGCAGGCGCAGTAAACAAGACATCAAGTAATGTCAGTTGTTGGGCAGCGTGAACTGCGCATGCCCAAGGCAGAATATGATCGCGCAGGCGCCTGGACAACTGAATAACGCCGAGGAGGCGGCGCCCTTCTCGCAGAGTGACGACTGTGTTGTGTCTGGCTGAGGGGGGAAAGACCTGCCCCCCGGACGATTTGAAGGTATGAGGGACCAAATTCAAAAGCGATTATTTCTGCAGTGCAACGAACAATAACTAAAAGAGCCACCTTGTCAGAATGCAGCATTAGTGCTGCACAAGATGGCTCTTTTAGTTACAAACGCCTGGGGGGGGGGGGGGTGACAGTTTCCCTTTAAAACTGCAATCATAAAAAAATATACTCACCAAACAACAAAGTGGAACACAGGTGAGGCATAGGTAGGAGAACCCAAGATGGAGAGGATGATCACGTAAACAAACTCCAAGCAGAAATCTCATGAACAACTTTCCATCCGCCTACGCCATACACTTAACTTTACCTCCAACACCAAACCAGGAAGTAGAACTATCACTGGCCATTCCCAAGTGCTAGTGGTAAGTATATATAACAGAGGGGAGTGGCCAACACAGAACCACTGAGGTAATTCAGGATAGAGAGCTCCAGGAGGTCAGCTCAATTGATTAACCTTTGTAATTGAATAGCAAGGAGAACGTGCACTGTTTAATATGATGATGAGGCAGTCCTAATCAGTGAGAAGAAAAAAGGTAAATTGTTCCAGCTCCTTAAAAATTGAAAAACTATATTGATCCATTAAAACTTCAGTAACGTTGGTGGAAATCCTTGTATAAATAATTGCAAGCAGAAAGAAATAAGCGACGCGATTCGATCTCAAAATATGTTTATCACAGCTTAAGCTGAAGCTGTGATAAAGATCTTTTGAGATCGAAACGCGTCACTTATTTCTTTCTGCTTATTATTTATACAAAGATTCCCACCAACGTTACTGAAGTTTTAATGGATCAATAAAGTTTTTCATTTTTTAAGGAGCTGGAACTGTTTACCTTTTTTTCTTTTCATCATTGTACGTCCAGTCAAGACGGAGTTCGGCGCACCTGTGGTGGTCGGTGAGCTGGCTGAGGCTTGTTTGCCTTATATTTTCTTCTTTTTTTGAGTCCTTATCAGTGCAGGAGTTCATGTGACCAGACGCCGCCATCTTCTGGCTTCTATCTATCACGGTATCCCCATGACAGGGTGAAAAATATTTAGAATTGAGAGTCCTCAGTGGTTGATACCTTTTAATGGCTAACTGAAAAGATGGAAACAAATTGCAAGCTTTCGAGACTACACAGGTCTCTTTATTAGGCAAAGACTAAAAGAAATTCTGAAGAATCACATATTTATACACAACATAGCACAGGGAAAAAAAAAAAGGAAAAACCATGGATAAGACAGGTGACATGAAGCAGAATTACCATGAGTGATAAACAGTTATGTCCATAAATATTGGGCCAGTTCTTAGATAAGGATTGTTTTATTGTCCTCCGATTAGGGTCTCTGTTGTGATGACCCCTCATAGTCTGAGGGGCAAGTTCCTTAGTTGATGTAAAAAGACATAAATCCGTGCGGCACATTCATTCTTGCATTAAGACTGTCAAAGGTCGTCATCATTTTATATTCCCAGACTCTTCTGTCTCTCTGAGATTTGAAGCTACCTTTTAACACACGTAATTTCATGTCCATAATGTTATGATTTGGGAGACAAAAATGTTTGGGCACAGGTAGATCCATTCTTTTTTCTCTTATTGTGTGGCGGTGAGAATTCATTCTTGTTCTAAGCTTTTGCCCTGTCTCCCCCACATACAGACCCCCAGTTGGACATTTAGTACAAATAATTAGGTACACCACATTAGAAGTGACGCAGTTGAAAGTACCTGGTATCTTGTAGTCCTGATGTGAATTGGGGATCTTTATCTTGTCCGTGGTCATTATAAATGGACAGGTTTTACATTTTTTCTGATTGCAAGGAAAGGTACCTGCAGCTGTTGGAGAGGACAGGGAGCTCTTGACAATAATGCTTCTTAGATTTGGGGGCTGCCTAAAACACCGTAGTGGGGGGTCTGGAAAAATGGATTGTAAGTGGGCATCTTTTTGTAGTAAAGATTGTAATTTCCGTGCAGCTCCCCATAGCACCTCCAGATTTGGATTGTAGGTAACTACTAGAGGTACCCGGTTATTTTCTTCTTTAGCTTTGTAACGTAGCAGGTGATTCCTTGATATTCTGGTGGCTCTTGTAATCTGGTTTTCAATTGTTCTTGGATGGTAGCCCTGATTCAAAAAGGTCTTTCTGAGGCGACCAAGGTGTTCATCCCTATCCATTGGGTTGGAATCTGTAGGGCTTGTATCTGATGGCTTGGCTGTAGACAATAGAGTTTTTTATGTGTTTTGGATGGAAACTGTCCCATTTAAGGTATGTTGGACGGTCGATTGACTTCTGATACAGGGATGTCTCTATTTTATTGTTTTGCAGCTTAATGATGGTGTCCAAAAAATTAATTTCAGTGCAGGAGTAGTTGAGTGTCAAGTTGATGGTAGGATGAAATTGATTAAACTGTTCATGGAATGTCTTTAGCTGTGGCTCAGACTCCGTCCAGATGACTAAAATGTCATCAATGTAGCGGTAGTAGGCCAGAGGCCTGATGGGACATGAGGAAAAAAAGTCGCTTTCAAGCTTGGCCATGAAAAGATTTGCATAGTGTGGGGCCATTTTACTTCCCATTGCTGTGCCATGACAGGGTGATACAGACAAATGGAGTGGCTCAGCAACCTGGGGCAGATGCGATTTTTTACTGTATTTTGGTCAACCAGGAGTTGCTATATCAGGTTTACAAAATCAGTGATGAAGTAGTGGAACACCTGGTAGTGCCCCAATTGTACCACTGGACAGTGCTCGAGATGGCGCACAAACACATGCTGGGGTCACCCAGGGGTTAAAATGACACAAGAACATATTCTACAATGGTTCTTTTAGCCCAGATTTATGCTGAGGTTCAGAGATTTTGTGAGTCATGCTCAGAGTGTCTGCTGACCACACCCACCGAAAGTTTTTGTAGTCCATTGGTTCCTCTGCCTATTATAGAGGTACCTTGTGAGTGCAGTGCTATGATCTGGCCCAAAGTAAAGTTAGCCTGTGGCCAGCAAAACATAATATTGGTAGTAGACTATGCTACTCATTATCCGGAGGCAATCACACTTAGGGTACCGTTACACTATACGTTTTACCAACGATCACGACCAGCGATACGACCTGGCAGTGATCGTTGGTAAGTCGTTGTGTGGTCGCTGGAGAGCTGTCACACAGACAGCTCTCCAGCGACCAACTATGCCGAGGTCCCCGGGTAACCAGGGTAAACATCGGGTTACTAAGCGCAGGGCCGCGCTTAGTAACCCGATGTTTACCCTGGTTACCAGCGTAAAAAAACCAAACAATACATACTTACATTCCGGTGTCTGTCCCTTGCCGTCTGCTTCCCGCACTGACTGACTGCCGGCCGTAAAGTGAAAGCACAGCACAGCGGTGACGTCACCGCTGTGCTCTGCTTTCACTTTACGGCCGGCAGTCAGTCAGTGCGGGAAGCAGACGGCAAGGGACCTGACGGACACCGGAATGTAAGTATGTACTGTTTGTTTTTTTTACATTTACGATGGTAACCAGGATAAACATCGGGTTACTAAGCGTGGCCCTGCGCTTAGTAACCCGATGTTTACCCTGGTTACAAGCGAACGCATCGCTGGATCGGTGTCACACACACCGATCCAGCGATGACAGCGGGAGATCCAGCGACGAAAGAAAGTTCCAAACGATCTGCTACGACGTACGATTCTCAGCAGGGTCCCTGATCGCTGCTGCGTGTCAGACACAGCGATATCGTATGGATATCGCTGGAACGTCACGGATCGTACCGTCGTAGTGACAAAAGTGCCACTGTGAGACGGTACCCTTAGTCACACCTCGACTAAACTTATTGCCTGGGAGCTGTTTTCCATTTTCTATCGCCTTGGGCTACCTAAGGAGATCCTTATGGGTCATGGGACTCCTTTTATGTCCAAGGTTATGAAGGAATTGTGTAAACTGCTCCAGATAAAACAATTGCGCACATCGGTGTACCACACACAGACAGATGGTTTTTGGAGACCACTTTCTTTAGCATAGATTTAAGGGTTTTGTTAAATCTTTCCATTAGACTCTAATGGAAAGATTTAACAAAACCCTTAAATCTATGCTAAAGAAAGTGGTCTCTAAAAATGGCAAGGACTGGGATATGTAACTGCCCTATTATTGTTTGCCGTCCTGAAGGTATCGAAGTCCTCAATGGGTTATCTCCAGTTGAACTATTATGAGGTAGACATCCCAGTGGCCTGCTGATCATAGCAAAAGAGACGTGGGAACAGGAGCCTACTCCGCATAAAAGAGTAATAGAGCACGTTGTGAGTATTCAGGACTGGATCGCGGCTGTGATGCGGATTGTAAAGGAACACTTAGTGGATGCCCAGGCAACACATAGCAAAGCATACAAAAAGAAACATACAGAAAGGCCACAGACAAGTCCTTTAAAAAAAGGCTCAGAGCGAGGTAAATATAAGCGGCTTTATATCCAAACAGCAGCAACAAGAGGCTCGAAGATTAGTGTAGCAGACTATGGACGTATTCTCAGAACTGCCCGGCCGTACAGCTGTGACCCACCATGACACTGTCACTGAGCCTCAGGTAAGGGTGTGCAAATGAAACTGTACCATGTACCAGAGGCAAGCCATCTCGGCTGAGGGGAAACAAATGCTCCAGGTGGGAGTTATTGAGGAGTCCAGGAATGAGTGGGCTAGTTTTAATGTTCTGATTCCAAAGCCGGACGGATCGTTACGATTTTGGAATTGAATGAAGTGTCAAAATTTAACCTTTATCCAATGCCCTGGGTGGATGACCTGATTGAGAGACTGGGGCAGGCCCAGCACTACACGACACTCAATCTGAACAAGGGTTACTGGTAGGTGTCTCTGGCAGAGTCGGCGAAAGAAAAAACAGCCTTCATTACAACGGAGGGTCTCTATTACTATGTCATCTTGCTTTTTGGGTTGCGTTTCAGAGGCTGATGGACATAGTTTTGGAGCCTCATTAGAAGTATGCATCGGCATCCTTTGATGATATTATCATCTATAGTACCGACTGGCACGGACTTGTCCCAGGTGCAAGCAGTAGTAAATTGACTCCAAGCTGGAGATTTGACGAAGAACCCACAAAAATGTGCAATAGGTCTCGAGGAAGACCGGTACTTTGAGTACATGACTGGCCTTGGGATTATCAAAGCACAAATAAACAAAATCGAGGCCATTCAAAACTGGCCTCAGCCTCTTACTATGAAACAGGTAAGGGCGTTCCTCGGCATAGAGTATGACCGATGATTTACACTTAATCTTGCTGGGAGATCGGCAAAGGGAAGGAAATCGGTCATGGTTCGGTTGAACAATCAGGCAGAAGCATTCCAGTCCATGAAGTTGGCATTCTGCAGACAGCCCATCCTCCTAAGCCTCAACTTCAAGAAAAGCTTTATCGTGCAAACAGATGCCTCTAATGTAGGCCAATGAGCGGTTCTCTCACAAGAGGTGAACGGAGAAAAACATCCGGTCACCTACTTGAGTAGAAAATCTACCTTGGCAGAGAAAAATTATAGCGTAATGGAGAAGGAGTGGTTGGCCATTAAATGGGCCTTGGAGTCCCTATGTTATTTTTTACTCGGGTGACCGTTTCGCTTGGTAAAAGAGCAGCAACCCTTAGTCTGTATGAGAAATGCCAAGGAGAGGAATGCTCAAGTCACCACATGGGTTTTGTCTTTGCAAAACATTAGTTTCTCGGTGGAACATCAACCTGGGAAGTTGCAAGGAAATGTGGATGCCCTGTCACGAGCATCCTGTATGGTAACAAGTGTTCAATCCTCCCCCTTCCCCCAAGTTTGAACAGAGGGGGGTGTGTGAGGCAGTGAAGGCAATCATTTATGAGGGTCATATGTGCCCCCGAGGATGTGCATAGAAACATACTGAACCTGCTGTAAAGCGTTTTAATTACAGCCACAGCTGTGGTTAGAACGCAAAGTAAAAGAGAGTATCGACTTAGTCAAGTTATTTGACCAAGTCAGATTTAGGACAACCTGACATGGGCTTGTAATTTTTGGAGAGATCTGTAGGAAGGTAGCGAGATAGATCTCTCCCTCCACTCCGGGTCTTGGGAGTGGCCCATGTCCACGATTCCCATTTAAACTTTCTGTTAAGGTTTGGGCATGCCAGAATTTGGTTTTGCAAGGATCAGAGCCGGAGCTCTGTGCATGTCCGATCTATCAGAGACTGAACACAGGTCAGGGCCAGAGAGGGCCAAGCCATTGCCAAACCCATGACAACAGATTGATACGGACGATAAGGCTGCAAACTGGAGAAAATGTTTGAGTTTATTTTCGTAAGACATTTGAGTTGAACTATCTTGGGTCAATGCCTCATTACTGCACTGTCATGAAAGCCATTGCCTTACAGGGTGTACATCATCACAATTCCGGAGCTACTCGCAGCATGCTAATATTTTTTTCACACACCGAATCAGCATGAGGAAAAATTGCAGATCCACACTGCCCCATATTATAACATTGGTTTGAGTTTTTTTTTTCGGATCTGTGTGACTGCACACTGCCAAATCATGACAGTATGCAATGCGCACACTGTCACAATTCCTCTATAATCGCAGTGCGAGTGGGCGGTCATGTGCGCATATGAGATTTGCATAACTGCGGTCCCATGCAGAGTCTTAGGCACTTCTCTCAACATTGAGAGAAGTGGAAGAAAATCTAGTCTGCAATTATGCAAATATCAAACATACGGTCACGTGGCTGCCCACTCGCACTGCGAATACAGAAATACACTGTCACGATTTGGCAGCCTGCAATCACAGAATGAAAGCAGACTTTTCGTTTTTGCCTAGAAAGCCCCTTTTAATGTATATACTGAGTAAACTTCCCCTAGTGGATGCTGACTGTATCCAGAAATATATCATCTAGCTTTAAGTATTAGTGAGCTGTGGATTGGGAGTTCTGATATATTATAGATATACTGTGAAGTTAGTCACATAATTCCCAACCTATAAAATTGTGCTCAGTGGTGGACATTCACTTTAAGAAGGTACTAGACCTAGAAAAGAATAAGAAAAGACAGCAATAAAGAAAATACTTAACTGTTTGCCAGCCTGCAAGACTTTGTGCAATCTGCTGAAACAAACAAACAATCTTATAGAAACCCAGTGGAAGAAAGAGGGGTGCATCTCCTCCTGACCCCCTACAATCTTTGGCTGGTGATTGGCTTAGACAGTGGTGGCCCCTAGAGTTGAGCAAAAAGATTTCCAAGACCCCGGTCCAGAGGCCAGGTCGGGATGCCTCTTCCGCCAATGTGCCAGTATCCCCAGTGCCTCTTCTGATTACGGTAGGCTAGGCGTGCAGTCATCATCCCAGCGTGACATCGTAACTACTAATAAGAGGGAAGCCAGCAGGTAGGAGGTTGTGGTTGGCTTCGGTCTGGTCCACAGACCATGTCAGTAGTGTCCTGCAAGGATTGTTTTCTGGATTCTAGTGGTCACTATTGCAGGCAGAGGGTATAGACAATAAGGAGAGGTTTCTGCTTTCCAGCCAGACAAACCGTACTGAGCCCCATCCCTTGTTACCTCCCATGCATTTGCACTGGATGGGGTAGAAAATGCCCAACTCTTTGGATACATATGGAAATGTTTTAGTTTTTTTTCTTAATACCTTGAAATGTGACGGGATGTAGGAACAGAAGAATAGAGGTCTGTTCACAAGCAATTTCTGTGGACCCCTGCACATTCAGGTTTTCCACAATCCGTTCTGTGTTTGAGGCCTAAGCTTTCTGTCATTCCTTAGCGGTTTCTACACAATCACGGTACAATAAATGACAGGCGGGCTGCAGTACATGGATGGACTGGACTTACATGGTTTGTGGCCGCTGTGGTGGGAATTTTAGCCTGAAACATCTCTCTGGATTTCTCTGGTTTACTTATTTCTCATCTGTAAATAAAACATAAAAAGAAAAAGCCTTTAAACCCATCACATAAAGGAAGCCATCTAAAAGACCAATGTTCATATGTACTATAAATCAATAGAATATTTGGGTTAGGTATTCCCTTCACCCCTGAAATCAAACCTTACATAACTTTGTGGCCCAATGTTCTGTTTTACCTTTATGGGGTCTACACATCAAAGCCTCCCTCTTCTACATCACATGCTATCAGATAGAGTAGATCTTATGAAGGCTCCAAGGTGGCTCATGACAGCTCCACTTGATTGCTATATGCCACATAGATCAAACAGGGTGGACTAAATATAAGACGTTGGGATTGAAGGACCTGAGATTCTGACAATTAAAACCATTAGACAGAATTCTATTTTACTTTCCTCTAAGCACAAGGCATGTAACCCCAGGGAGAACAATTTCTACCTTCTCCTAGCAGATGTTGTGGCTGAAAGAGCATGAAGGAGTTAATGCAGCTTGTCAAAGTCACCTCTGTCATTTCCCGTCACCCTGTGGCTTTTGCTATTTCCTGACAGATTGCACCATTCTCTTGTACTTATAAACATGTACTCTATAGAGCAGACATGTGGAAGATCTGCGCTGCCCTCCTCGTCCCGGGTTGCATTTTAAAGAGGTATTCAATTCTAGATTAAAATCTCCCCCTCTCCCACAACCCTGCACTTGTTGGCACGGACTGGAGCTAAAATTTCTTCCAGATGCAAAAAGTGATAACTACCATGCGCACGAGACCAAGAAGTCTATTACATATATAACACACATGCATACACACAGGTATATATTACACACACATACACACACGCACACGTACAGTGGGTACGGATAGTATTCAGACCCTTTTAAATTTTTCACTCTTTGTTTCATTGCAGCCATTTGGTAAATTCAAAAAAGTTCATTTTTTCACATTAATGTACTCTCTGAACCCCATCTTGACTGAAAAAAAAACTGAAATGTAGAAATTTTAGCAAATTTATTAAAACCAAACCCTGAAATATCACATGGTCATAAGTATTCAGACCTTTTGCTCAGACACTCATATTTAAGTCATATGCTGTCCATTTCCTTGTGATCTTCCTTGAGATGGTTCTACTCCTTCATTGGAGTCCAGCTGTGTTTAATTAAACTGATAAGACTTGATTTGGAAAGGCACACACCTGTCTATATAAGACCTCACAGCTCACAGTGCATGTCAGACCAAATGAGAATCATAAGGTCAAAGGAACTGGCCAAGGAGCTCAGAGACAGAATTGTGGCAAGGCACAGATCTGGCCAAGGTTTCAAAATAATTTCTGCAGTACTCAAGGTTCCTAAGAGCACAGTGTCCTCCATATTCCTTAAATGGAAGAAGTTTGGGACAACCAGAAGTCTTCCTAGACCTAGCCGTCCAGCCAAACTAAGCAATCATGGGAGAAGAGCCTTGGTGAGAGAGAGGTAAAGAAGAACACCAAGATCACTGTGGCTGAGCTCCACAGATGCAGTAGGGAGATGGGAGAAAGTTCCACAAAGTTAACTATCACCGCAGCCTTTATGGCAGAGTGACCCGATGGAAGCCTCTCATCAGTGCAAGACATATGAAAGCCCGCATAGTGTTTGCTAAAAAACACATGAAGGACTCCCAGACTATGAGAAATAAGATTCTCTGGTCTGATGAGACGAAGATCAAACTTTTGTTGATAATTCTAAGCGGTATGTGTGGAGAAAACCAGGCACTGCTCATCACCTGCACAATACAATCCCAACAGTGAAACATGGTGGTGGCAGCATCACGCTATGGAAGTGTTTTTCAGCTGCAGGGACAGGATGACTGGTTGTCATTGAAGGAAACATGAATGCGGCCAAGTGCAGAGATATCCTGGATGAAAACCTCTTCCAGAGTGCTCTGGACCTCAGACTTGGCCAAAGGTTCACCTTCCGATAAGACAATGACTCTAAGCACACAGCTAAAATAACAGGAGTGACTTCAGAACAACTCTGTGACCATTCTTGACTGGTCCAGCCAGAGCCCTGACCTAAACCCAATTGAGCATCTCTGGAGAGACCTGAAAATGGCTGTCCACCAACATTCACCATCCAACCTGAAGGAACTGGAGAGGATCTGCAAGGAAGAATGGTAAAGGATCCCCAAATCCAGGTGTGAAAAACTTGTTGCATCATTTCCAAGAAGACTCAAAGCTATACTAGCTGAAAAGGGTGCTTCTACTCAATACTGAGCAAAGGGTCTGAATACTTATGACCATGTGATATTTCAGTTTTTCTTTTTTAATAAATTTTCAAAAATGTCTACATTTCTGTTTTTTTTTCAGTCAAGATGGGGTGCAGAGTGTACATTAATGAGAAAAAAATAAGCTTTTTTGAATTTACTAAATGGCTGCAATGAAAAAAAGTGACAAATTTAAAGGGGTCTGAATACTTTCTGCACCCACTGTATATATTACACATACATACACACAAACGGTTTTGCAAAAATCTCCACTGGATTTACTGGAGGATAGCCATTTAAGGCAGCAAATATCTGTCATGGTAAATGCATGACATCTGCCTCAAAGGCTTTTTTTTTTTCTTTTTAAACAGTTCTCATGATTTTCCCACAGGGCTGTCGGTCATTTCAGACATGTTTGGTCAGAGCGTGGAATCTTCTCCGCACATATGGAAGCCATTCCCACAAAGCCTAAAGCATAAACTCCTGTCTCACAATTACAGAGTACCTCGCTGCTCATATGTCTATCTTTTTGTTGGCTGATATTTGTTGATTATTTTTTTATTTTTATAAAACTGTTCAAAACATAATGTTCGAAAATAAATAAAAAATAATAAAAAACATTTTTTTGCTTTTTTCCCATGCTGTGCAATGAGATAAATCTTAATAAACAAATCATAACATGATTTATGAGAAAGACGAAATGCAAAATTAATTATGGTATTCTTGATACCAGTACGATATGTATGTGCTCCCATGTACTTACATGTGATGGGAGCGGCTGGGTGGTTTAGGACTTTCCTTGCAGACTGCCCTACACCAGGGATGTCATTATGTATTAGGACATCTATCAGGCAGACAACATATAATCCTCAGGGAACACAACATGGCAGCTACTTGTTTCTAGTTTATTTCTCTTTGCAGGTTGATCCCCAGGTGGAGATCTTTGAGATGCCCACTGTACTGAGGATTAGACAGAGATGTTCATTCATTTACTATGGAACCATGGCCCCAAGAACTCGCAATCTCCGTGCTCACCTAACAGATGCAGATCTGACTAACGCCTGCTGTCACTATTGCAATGATTCCCTATAAAGAGCAAAAATGCCATCCTCATAGAAGATCCCTGAATGTGCCCAGATGGCATGTTCTTCTCACGTGTATAAATAGCTTGTGATGTGCACAGAACTCAACCACCCACTGGCAGCAAGAACCAGACTGGGAAGAAATGGGAAAAGCAGCAAATAACAATAAGCAGGGGATGCAAAGGAAGGATAGGAAGTGAGATGTAATAAAAGGGACTTACTGCTGCAGGTCTCCAGGCTGAAGAGCAGCTCTCCTAACAGGGAGGTTTGAGGTTTTGAAGAACAGACATTTCCCCACCCTTTGTACATCTGAGTGTATAAGTCGCCTCCCTTGTTGCACACACAGGATGCACACATCAGACACAATTGCACTTCCTGGAAGTATGGAAGTACTGTGTGCACAGAGGCAATATCCCAACAAGATCAAAGTATGGCCCCTTTCAGGTGCTGCCTGACACCACCATATCTAACCACTCGTGATGGAAGGATCTGCTGCCACCATCTCTGGTTCATTTATTTTCGGTATATTTTGTGAAGATAATATACCTTACAGGTTCCGACAACCCAGAAAAATGAGGACAAACCCAACCTGGATTGAGCTCCTTCCAGGGACAGCTAGATGGGCTGGGCTGCCTCTATAGTACAAATGCCATTGGGAAGTAGCAAACTTAAAAAATAGTAAGGCTACGTTCACATTTGCATTGTGCGCCGCTGCGTCGGCGACGCAACGCACAACGCAAATAAAAACGCACCAAAACGCACGCAAAAACGCTGCGTTTTGCGACGCATGCGTCGTTTTTTGCCGAAATTTGGACGTAAGAAAAATGCAACTTGTTGCGTTTTCTTGGTCCGACGCTTGCGGCAAAAAAGACGCATGCGTCGCACAACGCAACAAACAAAAACGCATGCGTCCCCCATGTTAAATATAGGGGCGCATGACGCATGCGTCGCCCGACGCAAACCCGACGCAAACTAGCATAACGCTAGTGTGAACGTAGCCTAACAGGAGAACAAATGAAAATCGAGAAAACAAAGAAAGTCCATGGACATAGGAGTATACTCTCTAAAGCCAACAAGACATTAGATTGATATTTACGTAGTATAACGCAACACACATTAGATTAGCGTAGACTTAAAACGTCAATTTTGGAGGTACCAGGCAACCATCTAATATAAGAGTATAAGGGTCTCGCAACTCTACCCAAGCAGATGATGGATTGGACAAGTAGATTTTCAGCATCCGGTCCTTTTCTTACAGAAGAGTTAAGCTCTCACCCGAGGTGTCTAGCAGATGCTTGTCTTCCCTATCGACAATCAAAATACTTGTCAAGTGTGCATCTGTAGGGTAAAATAATTGTTCGCTCACTAACTGAAAACCTTCAAAATCTTTTCCAGCTGGCCATACACAATAAACTGTTCGGCTGACACCTATCTGATGGGTATAACCATCTATAGTAAGTATACATCTATCAATATGTATATGCAGCACCCCAGGGTCCTGGTCGTTGCAGTAATATCATTCTCCTCTAGGGGGGAGTGGTGTTATGTTTGGAGGCAATGAAAGACAACTGAATCCAGGTATTACAAACATACAACACATTTCACACTCCAGGCCACCAGACGGAGCTATGCTCCTATTTATTAGGGCACTCTTCACACTTAGGTAAAACTGGTTGCCTGGATAGGAAGTTAGGCAGTTGTTGGCTGAGCTTTGCTCAGGTAGTTGGTCCCTGACAAGGGTGGGATCCTGTCAGAGGCAGAGACCGAAGAACATGGATCTGTGCCTGCCCTGAGTGCTGCAGCCTCCCAGAAAAAGACACGGAAAGAGAACTGTATTGTAGAGAGGGTGAAGAAGTCGTAGCAAAGGAGTGGATATCAGAGGAGTTCTGCCCTGCACAGGCTGCCTCCTTCTGAGGCGCAAGATCCCTGTAGTCGGAACACCGAGGGAGCAACAGTCCTTTATGCCTTGCTCCAGAGACAGGCAGGACAGCTAATTTCACGTTACCTGTCCGCCCTATACCGAGGAGGCAAGGTGGCACCCACGAGAGGCTGGGGCATGATAGAGTCCCTGTAAAAAGCCTCAAGCCACCGGTCATACGGGTTTGTCCTATCCATCTGGGGGACAGAGAGAGACATCACACCGATAACATCTTCAACAGTTGTGAGGACCTTATGAGAAGCTTAGCAGTAACGTACTACAACACACGGCGCTAGAGGAAGGCTACTGATTTCTACCTGGATAAGGGGACTCAGGACTTGCCTCCAAACCGGCCGGACTCTGCCTGCCCCGTGGTCTGTGCTCTGGACTGTGGATGCTGAAGCCTTCAGTAAAAGGTAAAAAGACTGCAACCTAGTGTTCTCGTTCTTCACTGCGCCTCTCTCCATCCATCATCTACACACTGGGAAGCCCTGGGGATACACTTCACGAGTGGGAAGGTATACCATCTAGCTGCCATAACATCACCTCAGCGGACCCCTTAAAGCAGCGTCGGTCACCCTGACCGAACACCACAGGTGGCGTCACGAACATTCCCTTTATAGATCTTTCCCTTTTTTACAACGGACCTCCCGAGGGCCACGGACCGGGTCAGCCACTGTGACATTCCCCTTGAGGACCGAAGGACCCGGTACCGAGTACCCCACTGCCCACAGGGGCGCTCCATATATACACTGCGCAAAAAAATAAAGGGAACACTTAAACAACAGAATATAACTCCACGTAAATAAAACTTCTGTGAAATCAAACTGTCCACTCAGGAAGCAACACTGTTTGACAATCAATTTTGCATGCAGTTGTGCAAATGGAATAGACAACAGGTGGAAATTATTGGCAAATATCAAGGCACACTCAATAAAGGAGTGGTTCTGCAGGTGGGGAGCACAGACCACATCTCAGTACCAATGCTTTCTGGCTGATGTTTTGGTCACTCTTGAATGTTGGTTGTGCTTTCACACTCGTGGTAGCATGAGATGGACTTTACAACCCACACAAGTGGCTCAGGTAGTGCAGCTCATCCAGGATGGCACATCAATGCGAGCTATGGCAAGGTTTGCTAAGTCTGTCAGCGTAGTGTCCAGAGGCTGGAGGTGCTACCAGGAGACAGTCCAGTACACCAGGAGATGTGGAGGGGGCCATAGGAGCGCAACAACCCAGCAGCAGGACCGCTACCTCAGCCTTTGTGCAAGGATGCACAGGAGGAGCACTGCCACAGCCCTGCAAAATGACCTCCAGCAGCCCAAAAATGTGCATGTGTCTGCACAAACGGATAGAAACCGACTCCATGAGGATGGTCTAAGTGCCTGACGTCCACAGATGAGAAATGTGCTCACAGCCCAACACTGTGCAGGAGGCTTGGCAATTGCCACAGAACACCAGGATTGGCAAATTTGCCACTTGCATCCTATGCTCTTCACAGATGAAAGCAGGTTCACACTGAGCCCATGTGACAGACGTGACAGAGTCTGGAGAAGCCGTGGAGAGCGATCTGCTGCCTGCAACATCCTTCAGCATGACCAGTTTGGCAGTGGGTCAGTAATGGTGTGGGGTGGCATTTCTTTGGAGGGCTGCACAACCCTCCATGTGCTTGCCAGAGGTAGCCTGACTGCCATTAGGTACCGAGATGAGATCCTCAGACCCCTTGTGAGACCATATGCTGGTGCGGTTGGCCCTGGGTTCTTCCTAATGCAGGACAATGCAAGACCTCATGTGGCTGGAGTGTGTCAGCAGTTCCTGCAAGATGAAGGCATTGAAGCTATGGACTGGCCCGCCCATTCCCCAGACCTGAATCCGATTGAACACATCTGGGACATCATGTCTCGCACCATCCACCAACATCACGTTGCACCACAGACTGTCCAGGAGTTGGCGGATGCTTTAGTCCAGGTCTGGGAAGAGATCCCTCAGGAGACCATCCGCTGCCTCATCAGGAGCATGCCCAAGCATTGTAGGGAGGTCATACAGGCACGTGCAGGCCACTGTTATGATCTGGTGGCCTTGGAGCAGCATGAGACGTACTCTGGAGAAGGTGGTCCCTGTACTGACCGCAAACCCTGAACCTAGCAGCGCAACTAAAAGCAGCCGTGGGGGGTACCTAACACTCCCTATACCCCTCGGTACAGCCTAAGATCTAACTACCCCTAAAGACAGAAACAGGAAACCTATCTTGCCTCAGAGAAAATCCCCAAAGGATAGATAGCCCCCCACAAATATTGACTGTGAGAGGAGAGGGAAATAACATACGCAGATATGAAATCAGATTTTAGCATAGGAGGCCATACTAGCTAAAAAGAAAGGATAGAACAGAGTACTATGCGGTCAGTATAAAAACACTAGAAAATATCCACCGCAGAAAATACGGATCACCACATCTGACTAAAGACATGTGTCTTTATCTGCATCTCCAGAGAAATAGCTTGGCTGCAAAAAATCCTTCACAGACCAAGCTGGACAAGACAAAAACATGAAAATGCACAGAACTATACGGTCCACTGCAGGTGGACAGCAAAAACAAAGCCAGGACTTATGTTTGTAGAAAAACACAGCAAACTGGAAAGACCAGCAGGGAAGTGAATCCTTCAAGAATAATGGACAACTGGCACTGACTAAAGGATCCTGCAAAGCTATATACCCCAGTCAGTCCTGCAATTAGTAGATACACATGTCCACTCCTGCAATCCAGGCACAACTGCATTACCCTCTACAACCACCGGAGGGAGCCCAAAAGCTGAATTCACAACAGGCCACATACACTACTGAGCATTATTTCCTTGTCTTGGGGCATTTCCACTGAAGTTGCATCAGCCTGTAACTTAATTTTCCACTTTGATTTTGAGCATCATTCCAACTCCAGACCTCCGTGGGATATTAGTTGTGATTTACATTGATAATTTTTAGGTTTTATTGTTCTTAACACATTCCACTATGTAATTAATTAAGATTTACAACTGGAATATTTCATTTAGTGATATCTAAGATGTGGGATTTTAGTGTTCCCTCTAGCCTTTTGAGCTGTCTGTCTGTGTATATATATATATATATATATATATATATACACACATACATACAGTACAGACCAAAAGTTTGGACACACCTCATTTAAAGATTTTTCTGTATTGTCATGATTATGAAAATTGTACATTCACACTGAAGGCATCAAAACTATGAATTAACACATGTGGAATTATATACTTAACAAAAAAGTGTGAAACAACTTAAATTATGTCTTATATTCTAGGTTCTTCAAAGTAGTCACCTTTTGCTTTGATGACTGCTTTGCACACTCTTGGCATTCTCTTGATGAGCTTCAAGAGGTAGTCACCGGGAATGGTTTTCACTTCACAGGTGTGCCCTGTCAGGTTTAATAAGTAGGATATTTTGCCTTATACATGGGGTTGGGACCATCAGTTGTGCTGTGCAGAAGTCTGGTAGATACACAGCTGATAGTCCTACTGAATAGACTGTTAGAATTTGTATTATGGCAAGAAAAAAGCAACTAAGTAAAGAAAAACAAGTGGCCATCATTACTTTAAGAAATGAAGGTCAGTCAGTCCGAAAAATTGGGAAAACTTTGAAAGTGTCCCCAAGTGCAGTGGCAAAAACCATCAAGCGCTGCAAAAAAACTGGATCACATGAGGACCACCCCAGGAAAGGAAGAACAAGAGTCACTTCTGCTTCTGAGGATAAGTTTATCGAAATCACGAGCCTCAGAAATTGCAGGTTAACAGCAGCTCAGATTAGAGACCAGGTCAATGCCACACAGAGTTCTAGCAGCAGACACATCTCTACAACAACTGTTAAGAGGAGACTTTGTGCAGCAGGCCTTCATGGTAAAATAGCTGGAAGGAATGGACATTAGACCAGTGGAAATTTGTGCTTTGGTCTGTTGAGTCCAAATTTGAGATCTTTGGTTCCAATCACCATGTCTTTGTGCGACACAAAAAAGGTGAACGGATGGACTCTATATGCCTGGTTCCCACCGTGAAGCATGGAGCAGGAGGTGTGATGGTGTGGGGGTGCTTTGCTGGTGACACTGTTGGGGATTTATTCAAAATTGAAGGCATACTGAACCAGCATGGCTACCACAGCATCTTGCAGCGACATGCTATTCCATCCGGTTTGCGTTTAGTTGGACCATCATTAATTTTTCAACAGGACAATGACCCCAAACACACCTCCAGGCTATGTAAGGGCTATTTGACCAAGAAGGAGAGTGATGGGTGCTACGCCAGACGACCTGGCCTCCACAGTCACCAGACCTGAACCCAATCGAGATGGTTTGGGGTGAGCTGGACCGCAGAGTGAAGGCAAAAGGGCCAACAAGTGCTA
Organism: Ranitomeya imitator; assembly: GCF_032444005.1. NCBI lineage: Eukaryota > Metazoa > Chordata > Amphibia > Anura > Dendrobatidae > Ranitomeya > Ranitomeya imitator. The sequence continues at coordinate 472,859,747 of NC_091283.1, forward strand.
AGCATCTCTGGCAACTCCTTCAAGATTGTTGGAAGACCATTCCCGGTGACTACCTCTTGAAGCTCATCAAGAGAATGTCAAGTCTTTTTTTTTAATGAGATTACAGATTTGTTTTAGGGTTGACAGCGCTGATTTGCCTGGAGAGAGCACTGTGTGCGGAGAAAGCTCAGGCAAGCCAGTGCTGTCAATCATCAGTAAGGAAGGCGGGACATGCAAAAGCAGCAAGGACACTAATTAGCATATTTTAATAATTTTCACTTTCTGCAGAACGATGGCAGCAGTTAGAACATAAAAGATTACATCTTTACAGGGGTTATATCTCCTACAAGGCTATGTACTTAATTTATACCGTCCGTTTGGGCTGATCAATTCCCTTTAAATACGGTAATTCCAATACATTTAGTAATTTCATAGTCACAACTGTTTCACTATATCTCTAAGAACGTCGTCCAATCCGCAGTCTGGACAGGAGGGATGACAACCACATTTGTAGCCATATTGCTGGTCACCCTGTAGTCCCAGAAACAGAAATCGCCAATGATCATGCAAGATATTAACTTTGTCTTTTCTGAGCAACCCCCAGCATTATTTATTGGGTGCGGCCTGATCACATGGAAATATTGGATTTTTCGCCCTTTAAATAAAAGGTATGGAAATGAAGCTTTGGAAGATCATTCTCATTGTCCTATAAATTGTAAACTTCAGCCTTATTTGGCTTCTATAATTGAAAGCTTTGTGGTTGGTTCCTTCATAAAAGCTCCTTTTTAGATGTCCTGTATTAAAACCAATAAAACAAAATACAAGAACGGGTGCCGCAGCTCCCCTTTCCCTCCCGTAGTGAACTGCTACATGTTCGGAAAGATCGGCTTGTTTGTTTCCTGATCTGATGTCTCTGCTCATCGAAAAGGGATTACAAAATGCTGACTTTCCAGAAGCCCAGCCTCCGATGGGTCTGCACACCAAACCTTTTAAGATTACTTACTAACGTATTACTTGGTATAATAGGGGGAGCTTTATTAAGACCTTGTCAATTTGTAAAATATTGCTCAAAATGAAGTAACAGATGTACCAATATTATATGAAAATAGCATTGCAAAGTTTGCTGCTTGCAACCAAATTTGCCCCCTAAAATGATAATTTCTAAAAATCATATCTCCTCGGGGGTCTATGTGATGGGCCTGTTAGAGGGTATGGCTTATGGCAAGTATATATTTCTGTGCAATATTTCTGGTACCTATACTTTCCCCTTGATTGTATACAAATACAAAATAAGTCTGTAATTATGGTGCAGTTAAGAGTAGTAATCGGAGAACGAGAATTTGTAGGAACGCTTACTCCGGATTATCACATGCCGTCAATCACCCGACACACAAAGAAAAAAGCTTGTTTGCCGGTTGATTCTATAGTTTATGCGGGCAAAAAACAAAAATTCTCCTAAAAGGCAAAGAGGCCTAAAGATGAGGATAATTAATTAGAATCTAGATTAATAATGACGATATAAGTCTGAACAGACCGTAGTGGAGCTCACCTTTAATAACAATTGATGGTGGTGTAGACTGTATACCACCTCGGCCACAAGCAGGACATTAAGGCTCATGATCCACATCAAATATTGTTCTTCTTATGAATTATGTATGAGTATCTCTTTCTATCACCGGGGATCTGCTTAGGCTTCAGATCTCCAGAACATCACATTAGAGGTTGGACGAGACACATGCCAGCCCTATTCCCCAGTGCATTCTCATTAAAGTAATGTATTCCTGAAGCCGTGCACTAATTTTACTGGAACATCTCATTTGCTACATCTGAAATCTAGATGATCTGTTCTTCTGGATGGCAGCATTCCCTTTTGTCTTTCTGGCCGTATGTCTCTTTTTCTGCTTGTTAATCTGCCTCTCCTGACCAGCTGACCTTGTGAAAATGTGTTCCTAGATTTCCTGTCTCTTTGGCTTTCTTACAAAGAAAACATATCTGAAAGGCTCCTTGAAGAATTTTTTTTGCCTTGTACAGATGATTGAAAATAATTTGTGTCTGTATTTTTTCATCCATTTGATCAAGATCTACACTTGGGAAATCTGGAATTGCACTTACTTGAATGGGGATGAACTAGAATACCAGGCACGGCCTAGAGACAGGAGCGGTGCGGTTTCTGGAGGGTCGTAGACTGTTTTTCCTCTAATTATAGACTTAATCAATTAACAAAGTACATTTTAATCAATAGATCATTAAATAATAATACGTTCCACAACTGAATGTGTTAAACAATTGTTTTTGTGCGGAGATAATCTTATTAATGTTTCCGTGCTATGTAATGGCAGTGACTGACCATGCTGAGCTTCTCCAGTTCATGGTTGGCACCATAAAACAGCTCCTGGCCAGGGGGAAGCATTACTGACTTATGATAAGGGAGTATACAAGTGAAAAAGGAGGAGCTCACAGCTGCTGCTTTCTGAGGTAATGTATATCCCTGCCTGTTTTATCACAGGAGCGAGTGTTTCTGCCATGTCTATAGCCATCTAAGCTAATCTTAAATAAAGTTAGTGACTTAGTACCTCCTGTGGCTGCTTAGCTTTTATGTCACTGCCTTTATTTATGCTGAACTGACAGTGCTGGTGACACAGCAGAAACATTCACTCCTGTGATAAAACAAACAAGGAAATGTGTTAACTCACACAAAAAACAGATGTGAGTCCCTGGTGTTTCATCTATATACTCAACTTATCATAAGTTAATTATGCATTACGCCCCCCTCTAGGCAGGAGGTGTGGTACGTGCCGACCATGAACTAGAGCAGCTCTACATGGTCGGACACAGTAAATAACAGTACATAGCAGGGACACATGTAAAAGAATATCTCAACAGAAACTTTTTTAACACATCCAATTAAGGAACCTATTATTATTATTATAGTATCTATTCATTAAAATGCACTTTGTTCGCGTGACAACCCCTTTAAGGATGGTTCACACAAGCATACAAATGGCCTGTATTACATCTGTAAGTTCTTACCTAAGGCTAGATTCACATTGCGTTAGTGGGTATCCGCTAACGGAATCTGCTACATAGCACCACTAACGCAATGTAACGGATCCGTTAGCGCACCTATTGACCACAATGTATGTAACGCATGCCATTTTTGGCATGCATTAGCGATGCTCTGTTATTTTGTGACGGACCTCGAACGCTGTCTGCAGTGTTTTTGGGTCCGTTCTCACTAGCGCAGATCGGGCATCTGCGCTAAACGCGATCCATTTTTGGACATTGCGTTAACGCAGTTCGTTAGCGTATGGGCTAAACGGACTGCACTAACGCAATGTGAACCTAGCCTAAGGGAAAATAAAGAAAGCCTCCATACACATTAGATTGTTGGCAAACTTTTATCTATGGTGCATGAGGGTCATGGAGATGAGCAGGTGATCAAATGCAAACTCAGGCACCACTTATCTAGTTGGAACAAAAGAACAGGACAGAAAAGAAATTGAGGGTATGTGCGCACGTTCAGGTTTTTTCGTGTTTTTTTCGCGGTAAAAACACTATAAAAACGCATACATTATGCATCCTATCATTTAGAATGCATTCTGCATGTTTTGTGCACATGATGCGTTTTTTTCCACGAAAAAAAACGCATCGCGGTAAAAAAAAAGCAGCATGTTCATTAATTTTGCAGATTTTCTGCGTTTTTCCCGCTATTCTATGCATTTGGGAAAAAATGCACAAAAAACGCACCAAAAACGCGAAAAAAAACGCATGCGGATTTCTGGCAGAAATGTTTTTTGTCAGGAAAATTTCTGCAAGAAATCCTGACGTGTGCACATACCCTGAAAGTTACTGATGATTAGGTGGTCATAGACATGAGATAACATTTTCCCTTGGCTCCAACATAAACAAGGTCTGTTCAGCTTAAGGTACCTTCACACATAACGATTTCGTTGACGATATAGTTGCTTTTTGTGACATAGCAACGATATCGTTAACGAAATCGTTATATGTGACAGTGACCAACGATCAGGCCCCTGCTGGGAGATCGTTGGTCGTTGGGGAATGGTCAGGACCTTTTTTTGGTCGCTGATCACCCGCTGTCATCGCTGAATCGGCGTGTGTGACGCCGATCCAGCGATGTGTTCACTGGTAACCAGGGTAAATATCGGGTTACTAAGCGCAGGGACAGTGAACTTTTAGGCCCCCATGCTTACATTTTTGCTATTATCTGCAAAATTACTTTAGTTAGAATTTTGAAATTCCAGGTATTCCTCAAGTATGTCGTTGTTGATAATATCCAGTTGTTCATATAATTTTTTTCATAGGCATTATGGTGTAACAATGCTTGTTTGGTGAAAACTATATCTGTACGAATTGGGGGTCTTTTAGGCCCCCGCTATTTTTATCATGTTCTCAGTAGTGTTTGTGTCTTAAGTTACTTTATTTGTACTCAGTAATGCTGGAGGAGGGGCCAGGGTGTGGATAATAACATGTGAGGATGTCATGTGATTTTTGGAGGGAGAGATAAGGCCATGACATCAACTCAGGTCCTTCAGAACACAGTAATGAGCTGTGTATAGAGTACTGAGGACAGTATACACTGTGAGCTAATTGCTGAAGGACCTGTGATAAGATAAGCTGTTGGGAGGAAACCTGATTCATTTTCAGTTTCTGTTTCTAAGAAGCTTGCAAAGGCTAGAGCTTGTGAGCCACAAAAATCCAGAGAATTGTACACCACCTAAAAGTATAAAAGGTAAGAGCTGTGAGGGTGAGAGGAAGAAGGGGGGACATTACACTTAGTGTGTCACACACAATCAAAGAGTGGACAACCCTGATTCTGTTCATTGTTTTTTCTTTTAGTTTGCTAACATCTAGTCAGCAATGGCACACTCTTCCTCCAAGTGTCTGACTGACCAAGAGATTGAAGCGATTATGTTTCAAAGCGATGATGAAAGTGAACTATCTTTGTCTGTTGAAGAATATCTGCCACCAGCTAATCAAACATCCTCATCCAGTGATTCTTCTGATGATGAAGAAGTGAATCTAGTGGATCCTCAAGAAGTAATAAGCAGAAGATCCAAAACGAATGTTTTTTGGGACAGTAATCCTACATTAGTCAGACGATGGGAGAATATTCGTGTAAGAGGCAAACAAAACAATGGCCTGTAGTACTATTTTCAAATATGCTTGATGCAGCAGCCCTAACTTCATTCATTATTTATACAGAAACTCATCCGGAATTTCATGCACAGAGGAAGGACAGGAGACACATATTCTTGGAGGACCTTTGTCATGAACTTGTAATGCCTCACATGATAGAGCGAAGCGACTTGAAATGATTGCCAAAGCAAACTAAAGAAGCAATGAAACGGCGTGGCGTACAGTTTCAGATTATTCCAGAGCCAGGAGAAAGAAAACGAAAGCGTTGTTTCATGTGTCCAAGAAACAGAGAGGAAAACTGGCAATATTGTTCCACTTGTAAGGAAACTGTTTGCAGAGAACACTCTTCTGAAAAAATAACATGTCAGAATTGTTTGGAAGACTAATATAATAGAAAAGAAAGTTAGAAAAAAAATGTAGCTGCAGCTAGTTTGCTATAGATTTCTATGCGTTTTTGTGTGTTTTCATGTCTTTGTGTGAAATTAGGGAAAAAAATATTTTTTGCTGTTTTCTGTTAAAAATTATAATTAAAATTTTGTCCACTATTCATATTTTATTGAGCAATTTTGAAATAAACTTGTGAAAGTTATTTAAGTGTGTTTTTCTTCATTATGTGCATGGGCCCAATACGTTAATATGTATATTTTTAACGTCATGCGTTCTAGGGTTAAAGCAACTTAAAGGATATTTTTTTTATTTTTTTTCACATGATATGTTCACAGTTTTTCAAAAAGTTTTTGGAGCAGAAAATGAGTGGAAACTCTTCAAAACCTCCTAAAAGATGTGGAGTTTCTGCTCATTTTCCGCTGCAGAAAGCAAGGCAAAAAATATAATTGTGTACATACCCTAAAAATGATTTCACTTGAAGCACGAGCATTCTGCTTGTTCTTCTGGCAAGTGTCAACCTATTTACACTGGCCAGTTCAGGAATCGAGCATTCCTAGAGAAAGCCACTGATTTGCACAGCTCGAGAACCTCTTCAAACCTACAGATACAAAGAATACTCTTGTATATCTGGGATTCCTGCTCAGTTAGGCAGAATATATGTTTATGGGAAGCAAACTGTTGGCCAGATGACTGATGTTCAACTTATCCATCTGTATTTTATACTCCCTCTGGACAGAATTTTGTTTTCTTATCCAGATGTTCATGACTTCTCATTTCTGGCTCCTATGTCTATTACCAAAAGTGAAACTTAAAGCTCCCATCAAGGCCCCATGCAAAATCTATAACAGGCCCCCACTATTGCACCTACTGGGGTCTTCCTATGTGACAGAGGGGCATATGCGCCTCTCCAGGCACGGGCGCCTCAGTCAAACCACTACCTCTGCTCTCTGCTGCCTGTCTTGTCTCTCCACAGCACATTATCCTTCACATCAATTACTGGATGATAAACCACAGTTCTGCTGATTACACAAAGCGATGTGAGACTTGCCAGGTCTATGAGGTCAGCGAGGATAAAAACTTTTTACACTGCGTGATACAGCACATTTATGAGCATTGCCCCTTTAATAAAAGCTATGTAAGACATGACTCCCATGGGACTCTGAACAGATAGGCCCCAGCTGCCTTATTACACAGCAAGAGCAACATCATGACAGGAAAACATTCTGTTCCTGTATCTAACAACAATGCAGATGTAAAATGGGGCCATTGCAACCAACTACAATCTACTTTAAGAAGTGAAAGCTGCCATCTTGTTTGTTACCATGGGCAACGGCTCCATTTCATGTCTGCCTTGCTTTTTAGTCATGAGGCCTACTATTATTTTCTCTGTATCAAAAACATGTCATTAATAAGCAATGATCCAATCTATGCTGGGTGACCACCAACATGGCTTAGATACCACTGACTACTAAAAATACGGATGCATCACTAAATAATTACTGAAAAAACTGAGTAACATCCCATGTGAGAGTTGTTATGGTGACTATGAGTGACTTCACCCTACTTTCCAAGAAACAACCAGAACTAAAACCAGGTTCAGACGGACTTATTTCACAGCTCAAATATAGATGGCAAAGGTTGGACTGATTGCGGGGGGGTCTTCTGACCTGAACTACCACCTCATAGACGCATGAGGCTGTAAGTTCGGGTTAAAAGACCCCTCATAATGCGACACTGCGGTCCATATACCGTGAAATACGTCCGTCTGAACTCAGCCTTAGGCCGGTTTCACCAGACCAACAGTCACAGTCCGAGTACAAACCGCAATGTCGGAACATTCTGTGGGTCTCAAGACCCAAACTCAACAGCCTCATAGGCATTGAGGATATTGAGCCAGACACAGTGACAGGCCGAACATCTTGGTCCATACTTGCATGGTGAATGGCGGACATGTGAAACCAGCCTAAGAAAAAAGGATTTCTAGCAAATCAACAGATAAAAATGACTCGAGGACTTCAGTTGATATATTGTTATGGTTCTCAAACCATCTATTATGTGCAGTTAGTGATTTCTTGTACGTTTGACAGACTATTGTTGGGGTTGACTAAGTTAAGAATAACATGGCTGCTTTTGGACAAAAACAACACCTTGTCCGACCAAGGGTTGTGTGTGGTATTACAGCTCAACGCCATTCATTTAAATGCAGTCAAGCTTCAATATCAAGCGCAACTCATGTACAGGTATGACACTGTAAAAGAAAAGCCATGTTTTTTTCTAATGCTGAACACACTTATGGGCAGCAGAAGGAAATTTCCCTGAAAGATATCCAGCATTTTCAGGAAGAGCTGCAAGATATACTGGCTAACTCGTTACAGTAGCAAAGAAAGTGATATTGGACTTGGTTACATATTTTGAAGGTCATACCTTCAGAACATAGAAACAAAATTATGACCGGAGTCCAAGTTCAGACACTAGAATAATAAATTTCACAAACATCAAGGGTTAAAGAAAAAGTTCTGCTGAGAAAGAATTTTAGGCTTCCGTCACACATCCGTAGAAAACATGTACATGAAAAACCGTCCGTATCACTAATAGCTTTCAAAAGCAGTGAAACCGAAAAAGCACAAAATTCTCATAATACAAAATACAGCTTTTATTAGACCCATTTGTTAAAAAACCTTTAAATATTACAATAAACCAAACTATCTCAGTTGTGAGGGACCCAAGAGGTTACTAATCACACTAAGCGTAGAATCTTCTTAAGGGCGTCCCCTGAAGAAGTGTGGACAAAACGCGCATCGGGGTTGAGGGATCGGGACTCTTCACACAGCCATGTAAGCATAGCATTATATAATTTTTTCTCTGGTTTTTATTAAGGCCACGGCATGCAGCAAGCCCCAATATTTATTTATGGATATATTTGAAGGTGGAACTTATGTGGCAATAGTCCGGAGCCTGGTGTGCGTTGGGCGTTAGGTTTACTACCCTCCTTATTTTGATTGACAACTTGTGTAGAGGGATTAGAAACTATGTAACTACTCAGCCCTTTTTGAATAACATGTTTATAATGCTAAGATTCTACGCTTAGTGGGATTAGTAACCTCTTGGGTCCCTCACAACTGAGATAGTTTGGTTTATTGTAATATGTAAAGGTTTTTTAAAAAATGGGTCTAATAAAAGATGTATTTTATATATTATGAGAATTTTGTGCCTTTTCGGTTTCACTGCTTTTGAAAGCTATTAGTGATACGGACGGAATTATATAGTGTTGTCAGCACATATTAACTACAGATCATTAAATTGATTATAAGTGTACAGTCTATGTCCGTTTTTACCATCAGTATACGGTCCATGTGTCCGTTTTACCATTAGTGTACAGTCCATGTGTCCGTTTTACCATTAGTGTACAGTTCATGTGTCCGTTTTTACCATCATAGTGTCTGTGTTTACCATCGCTGTGTCATCCGTGTGTCCCTTTTTACCATTAGTGTGTAGGTTTTTTACCATCAGTGTACAGTGCGTGTGTCCGTGTTTACCATCAGTGTACGGTCCGTGTTTACCTTCAGTGTGTCTGTTTTTACCATCAGTGTACGGTCCGTGTGTCCATTTTTACTAACAGCCATCAGTGTTTTTTCTGGTATGGATAAAGAAAGAAATAATAAAGCTTCTCCTATACTTTACAATGTTAAACACGGTCAGCACACGGATGGCACACAGATTGTACGTACACTGATGATGTCCATGTGCCGAACGTGTTTTTCACGAACCCATGTTGCCAGAAAAAGAACGGAAATGTCTCCGAGTTGCTCAGTCACACGGTCCTTGTAAAAACAGGCGCAAGTGCACAGCGGCATAGGTAATGGGTACGTGTAATCCATGAAAGCACCTGGAAACGTGGACATTTGCAGGAGACAGTGACAGACAATCATATGACCATATAGCAGCCATATTTTCTGGTCCACATTACGGTCACAAGTCCCGATTCGATCATGTATTCCATGACCCAAACTAAGAGCATCAAAGGAATATATGGACGGTAGGTTCGAGGCATGTTGTCAGGGCCAGGACTTGCAGCCGTCAAATAGGGAAAACACACCCGCTATACTGTGGTGTGAAGTAGCTCAAACACACAGATCGGACAGCCATGTATACGTAGGTGTAATTCACCAAGGATGGACAGGGTGCTGGGGCAATATTACAATCTCCAATTTCTCACAATGAATGAACTTAGCATGTGGCGGGTCATCTCTTACCCTGCTCAGTGCTGTTACCTGGTGAGATAAGAGGCATCAGGTATCTGACAGACGCTCATCTATTCCTAAAATAACACATTCACCCAAGCCAAACCTGCTGGTTCTAGGGTCACTGGTGGGGGACATCGCTGATGATCTGATCTATCATTGGTAACTGTACTAATGACAAACCCTCGAAGAGCTGTAATATTGCTCATCACCAAGCTTTCCTTGAAGTAGGAAATCTCTGAATATCCAGAGGGGGTAAAAAACCCAGAACTTTCACATCAATACTTCATTAGACATACAGTACCTGCACAGGACGCAACCACTGGGGACCTAATGGATGATTGCAAGCGTGTCTGTAGAGATCGGATTGGAGGACGGAGGTTCTTTTCTTATGTCTTATTATACACTATTGGCCAATATACATTGTTTTGGCTTCTTAAAGGGATGGTCTCCCTAAGTCGTCACTTCCCCACCTCTCGCGGGAGCTCGAGCGCAGTGTATACATTATAGTCAGACCCCTTCTATATTTATGCTCTAGACAGAGCAGCTGGAGAGTCAGCATCATTATTATTGCCAGCTTGCAAGAAATTGGATCAGGTCTGCAGTAATGTGTCTGTACCTATAATGCATTATGTATATATATATATATATATATATATTAATCACACATATATACATACACAGGAGACTATATCCATATGATGGCAATATATAGAATAGTACTACAATGGTACTGTCTACTCAGAGACTCCCTCCACCTTGGCATGGTAATAAGGCAAGAGCAGAAAGTAAAGGACCCTGGTTTTCATTCAAATCCATGTGAAGGGTGTAACAGCGGACATCTGCTGCTACCATATATCTGCACCCTTGTCACTTATGACCATCTGTGTTGTTACAATGAGGCGTACATGCAAACACAATACAAATTGCGCTGATGACCTGGCTACACGATCTTGTCCGGGTTCGTACTACCTACATATAATGAGGATGTAGCAGAGCTGAACGTTCCATATATACTTCAGCAAAGTTGATCAGACATTGGGGACACATAACTTAATAGTGATCTAGCCCCAGACGGTTGACAATTTGGGCTCTGCCACATCTGTCGCTGAATAAAGTTTGCTCCCACCACTGGATGGATGCTTAGATTTGCTTATTCTCATTGTTACGCCTCGTACCCTGAAAACATTTTTTCGCCGGCCATATATCACGCTTTATGATTACGCCTATAAGATTTCGCTGTGTTACCGGAATAGTCCTGGTTTGCATCTTGTGATGATACTCGCCCGATTTTCCCATTGCTTGTGACGGATGGCGCTCTGCTGGCATATTCCTGTGATTTGGGGGATAAATGACTGTGTATTCCTTCCAATGCTCATTGCACTCACCTCATTCCTGGCCACCCTGGCTCTGAGATGCCGCTTCTGCCCGGCTTGGTTTTTCTCTCTCTCTTTCACAACCCTGGTCCTTTGTGTGCTTGTTTCATGCAACAGCCTTCCACCCTCCCCCTCTTCCTCTCCTCCCCTATTATCTCTCTCACTCCATCCCCGGCCACCCTCCCCCCATTGCTTTTTCTCAATACTCCTTCTCCTCTTCTATTGGACCCTCTCAGCCTTGTCCTCCTCCCCTCCACACTGTCCCTGTCCAGTTTATCTATCCCTTCTGTCACCTTATCCTAAAAATGAGATCTTGACATGCTGGAGGCTTTCATCCCCTCTGCATGGGGACATGCATCACTTTAAATTACCGTAAACAATATGCGAGTCCTTATTAAGATTTTTTTTAATGATCTATGAAGTCATTGAGCGACATATTGGCCCCAGATTGTCGCAATGATAAAAATGCCACAAGTGAACTGTGTCATTACACATCTATTGGATCCATGATGAGAATTGGCATATCAACTCCAAGAGTTCCACTGGCCCATACGAGAAGGGTCGTCTTGGATGCAGGATTAAAAATGTTAGGCTGAGTAGGTCGCTATCTGGGGTGCGCAGTCTCTGCTCAAATGTCCAGTTTTAAACTATATGTAACAAACAAATCCAATATTTAAAAAAAAAAAAGACAGATCCAGACCAGAGGCAAAAGTTTCCACATTTAGGGCGCAGTTGGTCGGCCAGATAAATCGGACCGAGATCTGTCTGCAATGCTTAGACTGGCAGCAGATCTCCAGACCGGAGCGTGACGGTTACATAGAAATATATGCAGCTGTCATACTGTCATTCCGTTTTTTATGCTCTCCAATCGGAACAAAACAACCTAACTATATAACCATGACCCTTTATTCTGAGGTATTTAGGCCTCAACAGGTACCAGGGCTCCAAATAACACTACATCTGCACCCCTGGAGCACCATCACTGATTGGTTCTTGTTCTCCTTTTGTTAAGCCCTAAGGCTGTGGGTAGACATTGTTGTCCACTCGGAAAAAAAAAAAAAAAGCCACAAAAATCACCTCAAAAAATGCTTGGAAAACACTCCCTATTCATTTAACCCCTGATGGAATAAAAAATAAAATGCATGTCACATCTCTGAGCTGCCTCCTGATGGAAAGGTAGTGAAAAAAAGCTTAAGAATAAAAAATCCCGCACGCACGTATTCTATAGCCTGTGTTTTCACGGATACACCACGTTCCTATAATCTATGGTGCTACTCACATGAGTTTTTTTTTTTCATAGGTCGTGTGTCCGTGAAAAACTTAGAGACGTCCATTTTTTTCCCAATATCACGGATGAAAATGGAGAATACAAGTCAATGGGTCCAAAAAGAAACGCGGAAAGCACATGGATGGCATCACTGCGCCATCTGTATTTAACATGGAAAAATATAGACGCTTGGTAAATTTATTTACCGTATTCAGATTTCATCCGAAAAAAAAAAACACTTAAAAGATTTCTAAAAAGAATAAACATATGAAAAACTCTCAATCCTGCTCATTAACTTGGGAGTTTCCTCTCAATTTTCTCTCCAAAAATGCACCGAAAAGACTCACAAACCCTAAACCTCACCCAAAAAAGGAGGTTTTGGAAAAACGGGTTTCTTTAGAGCGGCAAATAACGCCATCTGCTCCTAGCCTTGTTAGCTTCTCGTGTACCAGTTACATCATCCGCTCGCTTTTATTGCTCAATTTCCATCCTGTTCTGCAATCTTCAGGCCGAAGTGCTCAGTATCTGTTTTGTAAGGGGCTTCCAACCTACAGAGCATTGGTAAATGTGCGGAAGGTGGGCACACACTGATACGTCTAAGGGGCTGAATGCTGGAAACGCTGCTCCATCTATAGAATGTGGTAGCAAACGCTGCGGTTTCCATGGAGATCAAATAGATGCTCCCATTATCCGGAGACAGTTACCATGGAGACTGAAGGCGGCGCTTTCTAGACAGGTGTATGGTCGGGAAAGGGAAAAGTGGGTGAAGGTGAAAAGGAAATAAGGGCACAAGGTGACGGGCGGCGAGGCGCACTAAGCTGAAACTACAGCAGACGTATGTAAGCTCTCATGTTACAGGCCAGGTGGAACTGCAAGTCCCAGCCACTCCTGTATATATCATGGCATCTGGTGGACGGAGCACCAGGCTTCCCCTTTACTCAGGCAGATCCTACAAACTAAATATATGGCAATAATCATGATTTATAATGGTATGATGGAAATCGCCTCTCCATATACTGACTTCCTGCCAGGCTTATTATACTCAGCAGACAAACAGAGCTGCAGTGTAGAGCATGGGGGGCAATCCAGATTTTGCTGGGTACGGCAGCACTGGTGGTGGAGCTTATGCAAACATTGCCTAAAAGTGGATTTTGTTTTACAGTTTGTGGGTAGTACTGGCAAGGGTTAAAGTGTCCTGATTTTGGTAACTATGCTGTAGGGAGTGCAGAGGTTGAAGTTTTAAACTATGTGCATACGTAGAAGGATCCTCTGCGGATTTTTCCACAGCAGATTTGATAAATCCGCATTGGAAAACCGCTGCGGTTTTTACTGCGGATTGCGGATTCTACTGTGGATTCCGCTGCGGGTTTACACCTGCAGTTTTCTATTGGAGCAGATGTAAGGGTATGTGCACACGTTGCAGATTCTCTGTGGATACGCAGCGTTTTTTGAGGTGCAGAAACGCTGCAGATCCGCAATTGATTTACAGTACAATGTAAATCAATGAGGAAAAAAAAAATGTTGTGCACCCTTTGCGGAAAATCCGCTGCGGTTTAAAAGAAGTAGCATGTCACTTCTTTTTTGTGACTCTGCAGCGTTTTTGTACCCATTCCATTATAGAAAACCGCAGGGGTAATAACCGCAGCAAATCCACAAGAAAACCGCAGCAAAAACGCACAAAAAACGCTGCGGAACCGCAGGTGCGTTTTCTGCCAGGAGAGGCAAAATCCGCACCAGAAATTCCTAAGCCTAATCCGCAATGTGTACACATAGCCTTAAACCGCTGCAGATTCCGCCCAAAGAATTGACATGCTGCAGAAAATAATCCGCTGCGTTTCCGCGCATTTTTTTCCGCAGCATGTGCACTCTGGATTCATTTCCCATAGGTTTACATTGTACTGTAAACTCATGGGAAAAAATCCGCATGGTGTGCACATAGCCTTAGGGGCCAGCAATGCCTCTGTCACATAAGACCCCATTGCCCCATTATTAGAAATGATAAAGCATAGGTGGGACGCACTATTAGAGATTGCAAGGTCAAGAGATGACACTTTCCTTCACATTATTTCCCAAAAAGTAGCTGAAATCTAGAAAACTTCTGCTGGAATAATGGCTCTCACTACACTATGTACATCATGTATTTTTAGAGCACCATTGATTCCATGCTGCTGTACATGAGAAGGGGTTACATACAAAACACACACACACATATATATATACAGTGGGGCAAAAAAGTATTTAGTCAGTCAGCAATAGTGCAAGTTCCACCACTTAAAAAGATGAGAGGCGTCTGTAATTTACATCATAGGTAGACCTCAACTATGGGAGACAAACTGAGAAAAAAAAATCCAGAAAATCACATTGTCTGTTTTTTTAGCAATTTATTTGCATATTATGGTGGAAAAGAAGTATTTGGTCAGAAACAAAATTTCATCTCAATACTTTGTAATATATCCTTTGTTGGCAATGACAGAGGTCAAACGTTTTCTGTAAGTCTTCACAAGGTTGCCACACACTGTTGTTGGTATGTTGGCCCATTCCTCCATGCAGATCTCCTCTACAGCAGTGATGTTTTTGGCTTTTCGCTTGGCAACACGGACTTTCAACTCCCTCCAAAGGTTTTCTATAGGGTTGAGATCTGGAGACTGGCTAGGCCACTCCAGGATCTTGAAATGCTTCTTACGAAGCCACTTCTTCGTTGCCCTGGCGGTGTGCTTTGGATCATTGTCATGTTGAAAGACCCAGCCACGTTTCATCTTCAATGCCCTTGCTGATGGAAGGAGGTTTGCACTCAAAATCTCACGATACATGGCCCCATTCATTCTTTCATGTACCCGGATCAGTCGTCCTGGCCCCTTTGCAGAGAAACAGCCCCAAATCATGATGTTTTCACCACCATGCTTTACAGTAGGTATGGTGTTTGATGGATGCAACTCAGTATTCTTTTTCCTCCAAACACAACAAGTTGTGTTTCTACCAAACAGTTCCAGTTTGGTTTCATCAGACCATAGGAAATTCTCCCAAAACTACTCTGGATCATCCAAATGCTCTCTAGCAAACTTCAGACGGGCCCGGACATGTACTGGCTTAAGCAGTGGGACACGTCTGGCACTGCAGGATCTGAGTCCATGGTGGCGTAGTGTGTTACTTATGGTAGGCCTTGTTACATTGGTCCCAGCTCTCTGCAGTTCATTCACTAGGTCCCCCCGCGTGGTTCTGGGATTTTTGCTCACCGTTCTTGTGATCATTCTGACCCCACGGGGTGGGATTTTGCGTGGAGCCCCAGATCGAGGGAGATTATCAGTGGTCTTGTATGTCTTCCATTTTCTAATTATTGCTCCCACTGTTGATTTCTTCACTCCAAGCTGGTTGGCTATTGCAGATTCAGTCTTCCCAGCCTGGTGCAGGGCTACAATTTTGTTTCTGGTGTCCTTTGACAGCTCTTTGGTCTTCACCATAGTGGAGTTTGGAGTCAGACTGTTTGAGGGTGTGCACAGGTGTCTTTTTATACTGATAACAAGTTTAATCAGGTGCCATTACTACAGGTAATGAGTGGAGGAAAGAGGAGACTCTTAAAGAAGAAGTTACAGGTCTGTGAGAGCCAGAAATCTTGATTGTTTGTTTCTGACCAAATACTTATTTTCCACCATAATATGCAAATAAAATGTTAAAAAAACAAACAATGTGATTTTCTGGATTTTTTTTCCTCAGTTTGTCTCCCATAGTTGAGGTCTACCTATGATGTAAATTACAGACGCCTCTCATCTTTTTAAGTGGTGGAACTTGCACTATTGCTGACTGACTAAATACTTTTTTGCCCCACTGTATATATATGCCCCACAATATATTATATATATATATATATATATACATATATATATATATATATATACACTAGCTGAAGAGCCCGGCGTTGCCTGGGCATAGTAAATATTTGTGGTTAGTTATAGCACCTCACTTCTCTTATTTTCCCATCACGCCTCTCATTTTCCCAATCACATCTTTCATTTTCCCCCTCACATCTCTCATTTTCTCCCTCACTCCTCTCATTCCCCCCTAACACTTGTCATTTCAACCTCACATCTGTCATTTTCTGATCACTCCACTATTTTTCCTCACTCATTTTGCACTCACACCTTTTCATTTTCACCTCACACCTCTCATTTTCACCTCATCACCTCAGTATATACATGTTTGTCATCTCCCTTATATATAGTATACATCTGTATGTCATCTCCTGTATATAGTATATACCTGTATGTCATCTCCCCTGTATATAGTATATACCTGCTGTGTGTCATCTCCCCTATATATAGTATATACCTGAATGTCATCTTCTTCTATATATAGTATATACCTGTATGTCATCTCCTCCTGTATATAGTATATACCTGTATGTCATCTCCTCCTGTATATATATGTACCTGTATGTCATCTCCTCCTCTATATAGTATATACATGTGTATATAGTATATATCTGTGTGTCATCTCCCCTGTATATAGTATATACCTGTGTGTCATCTCCTCCTGTATTAGACCTCGTTCACACGTTATTTGCTCAGTATTTTTACCTCAGTATTTGTAAGCTAAATTGGCAGCCTGATAAATCCCCAGCCAACAGGAAGCCCTCCCCCTGGCAGTATATATTAGCTCACACATACACATAATAGACAGGTCATGTGACTGACAGCTGCCGTATTTCCTATATGGTACATTTGTTGTAGTTTGTCTGCTTATTAATCAGATTTTTATTTTTGAAGCATAATACCAGACTTGTGTGTGTTTTAGGGCGAGTTTCGTTTGTCAAGTTGTGTGTGTTGAGTTGCGTGTGGCGACATGCATGTAGCGACTTTTGTGAGATGAGTTTTGTGTGACAGGTTAGTGTAGCAAGTTGTGTGCAGCAAGTTTTGCGCATGGCGAGTTTTGCGCGTGGCGAGTTTTAGGTGTGGTGCCTTTTGAGTATGTGCAAGTTTTGTGTGAGGCAACTTTTGCATGTGTTGCAACTTTTGTGCATGTGGCAATTTTTCCGCGTGTGCAAGTTTTGCGTGTGGCGAGTTTTCCATGAGGTGAGTTTTGCACTTGTGGCGAGTTCTGCACGTGGCGAGTTTTGAGCGGCGACTTTTGTGTTTCGACTTTTATGTGGCGAGGTTGGTGTATTTGTGGTGAAATGTGTGCTAAGGGTAATATGTGTTCAAGCACGTGGTAGTGTGTGGCGAATTTTGTGTGTGTGTTCATATCCCCGTGTGTGGTGAGTATCCCATGTCGGGGCCCCACCTTAGCAACTGTACGGTATATACTCTTTGGCGCCATTGCTCTCATTCTTTAAGTCCCCCTTGTTCACATCTGGCAGCTGTCAATTTGCCTCCTACACTTTTCCTTTCATTTTTTCCAATTATGTAGATAGGGGCAAAATTGGTGAATTGGAAAGCGCGGGGTTAAAATTTCACCTCACAACATAGCCTATGACGCTCTCGGGGTCCAGACGTGTGACTGTGCAAAATTTTGTGTCTGTAGCTGCGACGCCTCCAACACTTTTCCTTTCACTTTTTCCCCATTATGTAGATAGGGGCAAAATTGTTTGGTGAATTGGAAAGCACGGGGTTAAAATTTCACCTCACAACATAGCCTATGACGCTCTCAGGGTCCAGACGTGTGACTGTGCAAAATTTTGTGGCTGTAGCTGCGACGGTGCAGATGCTAATCCCGGACATACACACACACATTCAGCTTTATATATTAGATATATATAGTGAGGCAGTGACCCTGTTACAGCTAGGGGGTGCTGTATGTGCTCTCCAGAATGTGCATGGAAGCCTAGTGAGGCCATGAGGGCGTACTGCAGACACAGGTGTGGCTGTAATTAGAATGGTGAAGCAGTGACTGATTCAAAAGCCCTGTAGTACTGGGGGAGGTTTGTCAGTGTGTTCTTGGAAGCAGACAGGGCAGTTGTCTGCAGAGCTCTCTCTGTGTGGAGCAGCACAGAGGCTAAAGGAACCAGAGAGACTGACACCCTGCGTCTTGGGCTGTCTTATGTGTACTCGGCTGCACTCCAGAGGATAAAGAGTGCAGTGCGCTGAGTGAGTACAGAGACTTGTTACCGGCGCGCGGTCACCCAGGGAAACTGGACAGAGGGAAGTTCGGCCTGTGTATTGACTGCATCATATAGCCATGCATTATTAATGGACTGTATGAAGAAGCTGAATACTATATTGAATGTGTGAAGTAACACAATAAAAGAACGTTTTGTTGGAACTTGCTTGGGTCACTGCCGTTTCACTGTGTATGGTCCTACCGATGCATCACATATGGTGGAGAATGCGGGCAATGTGAACTGAGGCATATCTAGAGCGTGCTGCATGTCAGTGATTAAGCCTGCAAGGCTACAGTTTGAGCCAGCTGCAAAAATGGAGGAACTTTTGGAGCAGGTTGTGCTCAGTCAACAAAGGCTTCAACAAGAGACGCTGCAGTTTCAACATTCCCAGCAAGAGATTTTGCAGCAGCGGCAGCAGGAGACAATGGAGAAGGAGCTAGCAGAGCTTCAACGATATAAAGTGGAGACCTCTAATGTGAGGGGTGAACAGCAGAGGCCTGAAGAGACTCCAAAGGTAAGGGTCGATCATTGGGTGTACCAGTGGTCCTATGTAGAGACTCGGTCTGCCAGGTCTCAAGCAAGTGACTTGTTGTAATTGGTGGAGGAATGGCTCAAGCCTGAGTTCTGTTCTCCGTATGAGAAGATGGAGAGAATCGTGGCTGATCGGATGGTGAGGGCTCTGCCGGCCGCCATGCAGCTTTGGGTCGGGCTGAGCGACCTAGGCCACCTGGAGAATAGAATTGATTGAGCAGTATAAGTCGACTCAGGACGTTGCACCAGAGTCCGGGCATGGGGCTAGTAACTGTTCGGTAACATCTAAGCCCATGGACTGTGGGAACACTGGTCAGGAGTCTATGTGTGTCCGGCCTGTCTGTATCACCACTAGGGTCACAGCTGGCAGCGAACCAGAATTGTGCCAGGTACTTGTGAATGGGTGCCGAACAGAGGCTCTCCTGGAAATGGGGAGTAAAGTGACTCTGGTCCATCGTTCCCTTGTTGCTGGGGACAATACCAACGGACAGAAAGTGGAGGTGATGGGTATCCATGGGGAAATCCGGGAGTACCCGACCATGGAGGTCAATGTTTCTACACCATGTGGAGACATTAGACGTGTGGTGGGAGTGGCAAAGACCCTTCCCTATGGGACTGTGTTGGGAAGAGATTTTCCCCTGTTTTGGTCCCTGTGGGAGACCAGGGTAAACCCTCTCATGGAAAAAATTACACCGGGTGCAGAACCCAAAGATATTGAAATACCTGCCATAGGGGTCGCCAACCTAGGGACAGAGTGTAATCCCGATAGGCTCCCCCTAGAGGTAGCGGCAGGAGAAGCTAAAGATGTTGTTTCGGGCATAGAACCCAAAGATCATAAGATGTATGCCACAGGGGTCGCAAATTTAGGATTAGAGTGTAATCCCGATAGGCTCCCTCTAGAGGTTGTGGCAGTAGAGGTTGTGGGGACCCCATTGAACCCTGAGCTGGAGGTGTTCCCTGGTAAGGTTGGGACAGCTCAGATCCAGGGTCCCACACGGAGATGCAGATATAAAAGACGCAGGTATGAGAAGAGCAGAGAGTGTACGAACGCAGAGGCAACTGAGGACGTGCGCACGAGGAACCCTCTGGCACCGGTCAAGGAAGGGGCCGGGGCTTGGTAAATTAGATGGAGCGCTCGCTAGACAGCATTGTCGGGAGGCTCCGGTTCGGGTGCGGCGTAGTACAGATATATGCTCGGAGTTGCCAGCGCGGTCCGTGGCGTTTCAGCGTGATATAGTCACTGAGGCACGGGTAAGGGTACAGAGGAAGCTGTACCAGGGGCCCGAAAGCAGATACTTAGGTGACAGGATGACCCGTGGGGTTAGTGAACCTGAAGCAAATAAAGTAAAGACCACCCAAAACTGGCCCAAATCTGCGGTTAATCAGAAAAGAGGGTTTGGCTTCTGCAATGGAGATCAGGGTGGGTGGTCCCGTAATGAAATATGGAGGAGAAACGCAAAGGGGAGGGATGCGTACATTGAGCGATGGTTCTGGTCCCTACTTTGGTTTCTTAATGTAGTGAGCGGGGATGTCAGGGGGGCATACCGATGCCCTGTCTTTAGCCCTTACGGGGTAACAAATGTTCAACCCCACAGGTATGAACAGGGGGGGAGGATATGTGAGGCAGTGACCCCTGTTACAGCTAGGGGGCGCTGTATGTGCTCTGCAGAATGTGCATGGAAGCGTAGTGAGGCCATGAGGGCGTACTGCAGACACAGGTGTGGCTGTAATTAGAATGGTGAAGCAGTGACTGATTCAAAAGCCCTGTAGTACTGGGGGAGGTTTGTCAGTGTGTTCTTGGAAGCAGACTGGGCAGTTGTCTGCAGAGCTCTCTCTGTGTGGAGCAGCACAGAGGCTAAAGGAACCAGAGAGACTGACACCCTGCGTCTTGGGCTGTCTTATGTGTACCCAGCTGCACTCCAGAGGATAAAGAGTGCAGTGCGCTGAGTGAGTACAGAGACTTGTTACCGGCGTGCGGTAACCCAGGGAAACTGGACAGAGGGAAGTTTGGCCTGTGTATTGACTGCGTCATATAGCCATGCATTATTAATGGACCGTATGAAGAAGCTGAATACTATATTGACTGTGTGAAGTAACACAATAAAAGAACGTTTTGTTTGAACTTGCTTGGGTCACTGCCATTTCACTGTGTATGGTCCTACCGCTGCATCACTATATATATATATATATATATATTACAACCTAACAATGACAAGACTGGTACAGAGGGGAGAGGACCCTGACCTTGGGGGTTTACACTCTACAGGATAATGGGGAAGAGGCAGTAGGTTGGGGGTTGTAGCAACGCGGATGATGGTGGTGGTGAGGAGGCAGTGGGGCCATTGCAGGCTGTAAGCTGTTTTGAAGAGATTTTTTTTCAGTTTCGACTGTGGTGGATAATCGGACATGTTGGGGCACAAAACTACAAAGGATGGGGGATACTCAGGAGAAGTCTTGAAGGCAATTGGGTGGAGAACATACAAGTGCAGAGGAGAAAAGGAGGTCCGAAGATTACGTGTGGGAAGATATCGGGTGTTCGTATGGATATATACGGAGGAGACAGATTACTGACAGCTTTGCAGGTCAATGTTAGTAGTTTGAATTGGATACGTCGGGGATTTGTGAGGTAATTAAATGATTTGCAGCGGGAAGAAGTGGAGGAGTAGCGAGGAGAGAGGTGGATTAGTCGGCAGCAGAGTGAGGCCGGTTTCACACATCAGTGGCTCCGGTACGTGAGGTGACAGTTTCCTCAGTACCGGAGACACTGACTCACATAGACACATTGTAATCAATGTGTCACTGCACATGTCAGCGTGTTTTCACGGACCGTGTGTCCGTGTGCAAAACACGGAGACATGTCAGTGTTCATGGGAGCGCACGGATTACACGGACCCATTAAAGTCAATGGGTCCGTGTAAAACACGTACCGCACACGGACGCTGTCCGTGTGCAGTCCGTGTGCCGTGCAGGAGACAGCACTACTGTAAGCGCTCCCCCGTAGCGTCCTGTCCTCGCCACACCTTCTCCTGTATGAGCGGTCACGTGGGGCCGCCGATTACAGTCATGAATATGAGGCTCCACCTCCCATAGGGGTGGAGCCGCATATTCATTACTATAATAAGCGGTCACGTGGTGCGGCGAGGACAGGACGCTACGAGGGAGTCGGGTGAGTATTTTATTAACAGCGGGGGAAAGGCGCACAGGGGGTGGGAGGGGGCTGGGGACAGGGATCTTTATTTTAAACATGAGGAGGAAAAAAAAAAGGATTTTTCATATCTTCTAGCCAGCGAACGCTGCTGGAAAGAAGATATTAATGGCGGCTTCAGCACCAGATGCAGGGGACAGCGCTTACTTGAAGCTCTGTCTCCTGCATGCTCTGTGTGGTACCCAGTTGGCACACGGGCGGCACACGGCTGCTGCACGTGTGCCACACTGATGTTCACGGAAATCACACGGACACGGATAATTCCGGTACCGATTTTTCTGGTACCGGAATTATCTGGACGTGTGAGACTGGCCTTAAGGACGGATTGGAGAGGTACAAGAGTGCTAGCAGGGAGGACACAGAATATTGCAGTAGTCGAGATAGGAGATGATGAGGGCACGGACTAGCATAGCATTTCAGTAGATTCTGGGTTGAGGAAAGGACAGATATTATTTTTCAGTTAGAGGTGACAGGAGGTGTCAAGAGCTTGGATGGAAGGTTTGAAGGACAAAGAAGAATCTAGGGTTTCTCTGAGGCAGTGGACTTCCGGTATTCCGGAAAGCGTGATATCATTAATTGTGATAGATAGATAGATCGGATAGGGAAGTAGGTGAGATGGAGGAAAGATGATGCGTTCCGAATCTTGGATGCAATCTCAGCATGCTGTGATTGTTTTTCGAATGCCAAATCGGCATGAATAAATCGCAGTGCTAGCTGCCCCATCGGTTAACTTAGGGCTGAGTGCAATCTGATTTTTTACTTACTGTAACTTACTCCAAGAAGTAACATAAATTAGAGAACCAATGTACAAGACTCATAGTTGGAGCATTTATAATAGTTTCTGAGCGGAGTGCAGAATATGTCACAGTTTACACCAGAGTATGAAATGCCAGTCTTTCATACTGTAAATTGCCGGTAAATCCCACCATAGAGTATAACAAGGACCACAACATGGAGTCTAAGCACAGATGGCATACAATGAAGACTATGCACGGTTTCCTTTTCCGTAACTATTTCTATGTGTAAGGCCTCATATATGCAGTCATTTCTCACATACGTGTTCTATCCGTGATTTTCACACCTAGAACACAAACCCATTATAGTCTAAGGGCATGTTCACATGTTTATTATTTTGCGTGGACCAGAGACATGTCCATTTTTTATCCAATTTGCAAATGAAAATTGCCTATTGAAGGAAATGAGTCTGTTGACAAAAAACAATAACGAATAACATTTGATAGCCATATGTTGTTTGAACGCTGTCTGTTTTTTTTCCACTGAGTAGAGGAAACTTGGGAATTTACTTTACGTATGAAAAAACAGGATGCCATAAAGATGACAAAAAGGAAACCAGGACCAAAAATATATATGAAAATTGGATGCAGTACACTGATGGAAAATGGAATGTCTTCTCTCATACACAATAAAAAGTGGAGGGCTAAATGCGGCCTAATACCGAATCCATACAGTGGCTTGCGAAAGTATTCTCACCCTTGGCATTTTTTTCGTGTTTTGCTACTTAACAACCTAGAATTTTTTTTTTTTTTTTTTTTTTTAGGGTATGCATCAGTTCATGTAAAGAACATGCCTACAACTGTGAACATTTGGTTGTTTTATTGTGACGCAAACAACAAATAAGGCAAAATAACTCTAAACTTCAAAGTGCATAACTTTTCACCCACTAAAGTCAGGACTTGTAGAGCCTCCTTTTGTGGCATTTACATCTGCAAGTTGCTTTGGATAAGTCTCTATGAGCTTTCCACATCTTGCCACTGGGGTTTTTGCCCATTCCTCAAGGCAAAACTGCTCCAGCTCCTTCAAGTTAGATGGTTTCCTCTGGTGAACAGCAATCTTCAAATCTGACCACAGATTCTCAATTGAATTGAGGCCTGGACTTTTACTAGTCCACTCCAAATCATTTACACATTTCCCCTTAAACCACTTGAATGTTGCTTTAGCAGTGTGCTTTGGGTCATTGTCTTGTTGGAAGGTGAACCTCCGTCCCAGTCTCAAATAACTGACAGCCTGAAACAGGTTTTGCTCAAGAATACCCCTGCATATCGCACCATCGATTTTCCCTTTGACTCAGACCATTTTCCCTGTCACCGAAAAACATACCCACAGCATGATGCTGCCAACACAACACCTTCCTCCATACATTTGGTGAATGTCCCACATGGCTTTTCGCAAACTCAAAATGAGCCTTACAAATTTTTGTGTGTAAGTAAAGGCTTTTTTTCTGCTCACTCTTCCATAAAGGCCCCTCTATGGAGTGTAAAGCTTATTGTGGTTGGATGGACAGATACTCCAGTCTCAACTTGGGAACTCTGCAGCTCCTTCAGGGTCACCTTTTGGTCTCTGTGCAGCATCCCTGTTTAATGGCCTCTCAGACTGGGAAAAGATTTTTGGTGGGCTGCCCTCTTTTGGCAGGTTTGTTGTGGTACCATGATATTTCCATTTGATGATAATGGATTTGATGGTGCTCAGGGGGATCATCAGAGATTGGGATACTTTTTTTTTTTTTTTTATAACCCAACCCTGATTTGTACTTTTCAACAACTTTCTCCCTGTACTTTCCTACTCTCCTTGGTTTTCATGGTGGTCCTTGTATTAACACCTTAATGACCAGAGTTATTTTTGGTTTTGCATTTTCATTTTTTACTCCCCCTTCTTCCCAGAGCCATAACTTTTTCATTTTTTGATCAAAATGGCCATATGAGGGCTTGCTTTTTGCGGGACAAGTTGTACTTTTGAACGACACCATTGGTTTTACGATGTTGTGTAAAAAAAACGGGTAAAAAAAAATCCAAGTGCGGTGAAATTGCAAAAAAAGTGCAATCCCACACTTGTTTTTTATTTGGCTTTTTTGCTAGGTTCTTTAAATGCTAAAACTGACCTGCCATTATGATTCTCCAGGTCATTACGAGTTAATAGACACCAAACATGTCTAGGTTATTGTTTAGCTAAGTGGTGAAAAAAATTTCCAAAGTTTGTAAAAAAAAAAAAAAAATGCCATTTTCCAAGACCTGTAATGTCTCCATTTTTCGTGATCTGGGGTTGGGTGAGGGCTTACTTTTGGCGTGGCGAGCTGTTGTTTTTATTGATAGCATTTTGGTGCACATACGTTGTTTTGATCGCCCGTTATTGCATTTTATTGCAATGTTGTAGCCACCAAAAAAAAAACGTAATTCTGGTGTTTCGATTTTCAGTCATGTGCCGGAAAAGGTGCTATGTCCGTCATTGGACGTTAAGGGGTTAAAGGTGTTGCAGCCTCTGTGGCCTTTCAGAACAGGTGTGTATATACTGACAGACCATGTGACACAGATTGCACACAGGTGGGCTTCCTTTTGCTGAGCATGTGACTTATGAAGGTAATTGCTTGCGCCAGAATTTTTTAGGGGTGAATACATATGCAAATTTTTAGTTATTTTATCTCAGAAATTTTAATGTATGCCTATATTTTTCCCATTTCACCAACTTAGACTATTTAGTGCTGATGTATCACACACAAATCAGATTATAAAAAGTTTAACACACAGGTTACAATGTAAAAAAATAGGTAAAAGGCAAAGGGGTTGAATACTTTCGCAAGCCACTGAATGTCTGTGAAACACAGACTGTGCTCAGATCGCAATATTCTGCCCGACTTGTGGCTCTCCTAACCTGAACTATATAGCAATTCTTTTGAGTATGTCAATTCGACCTAAGGAATCATTATAACTTGTTTACATGTTGTGTTTTTGATGCATTTTCTTTTCTATTCCATTTTTCATGTTGGAACATAAAGTGTTTTACAATAACAGCAAAAATAAACAAGCAGATTGTCAACTCTTTCTGGTTTTTTTATTAGAATTTTTCCTCACTGAAATAAAAATGGGTTGACAGTAAAAACGCATAAAACTAAAAAAAAAATCATAAACATTAAAAATAGCACCAAAAATGTGTATGATCTGAACTCTAATTTTCTGCCATAAGCTGCATTTTTTCAAGCAAAAAAAAAAACAACAACAAAAAAGCTACATGTGAACAAAATTAAAAGTCAGCTGGCTTGCAAATGACAATTTGTTCATCCAACTTCACTAAAAACAGTAAAACTAAAGAAATAAGCAGGAGCATGAGTTGGTATACATGCACTGGCTAACAGCATGTTCACACTGTGGTCATTTCACAGTCAAAATGCCTGCAGGTCCTGGAAGCCTTCCCACCAAAATGTACTTATTATGAGGTATATGCACAATCTATAGGTTTTTTTTTGTTGATGGGGGGGGGGGGGGAGGTTATCACTAAAAAGCCACTAATAAGACACACCCATATAACCACACAAAATTCAAGTGCTCATAATTAGGGCTCATTAAGATGTCAGTTTTTCACGGACAGAACTTGTAAGCATTATCGTCTTTGCTGCTGTTCACACGTCTGTGTATGGACTGGGCGGCCTGCACAAAAACAATTAGACACATCCAATATTGATCTGAATCAAGAATTGAACTCACCAATGCAAGTCTATGGGTCCGTGAACAAAAATCAGACCATACTTGGCTGCCATCCATGTGCTGCCCAATTACATTGCTTGTCTAGAAGAAGCTTGAGAATACGTCTCAATTGCAAAAAAAAAAAAAAAAAAAAAAAAAAACTTTTGTGGTATTTTTCTATAAGCACTACGTTTTTTTCACGTGGATTCTGCCTGGAACCTACTTGACAAAGCACAAAAAAATAAAAACAACAAAACAGCAAAGAGAATGAAGATATGCCCTGCAATGTACAAATGTCTTGGTGTGAATAGGTTTCTGCTTTTGTAACTTCTTCAAATCACTTTGAGCTTCTAAAGCCTTGAAGCAGATAAACAAAGTGACCATTCCATCCTTCACGATCTTATATATGAAATAATTAAAATTAAGGGCAGCCGACTAAAAAGCCAACAAAGAAGATGGACAAAGAGAACCTGCCATGTAAAAAAAAAGCACTATTCCCCTGCAGTTATGGGGTTAATCTGGAGGTTATTAGCATTTTGAACCTGCCTGCCGCCTGCACTGAGAGCCCCGCTGCAAGAAGGAAATGAACCTTATTCCTCCCGGCAGCGTTCGGCTTTCAGTCATAGGGGTGACGCCGGCGCGGGTTCTGTCACCACTCTGTGTACAGAGAGGGGAGGCTGCAACAGAGACCCCAGTGCTGACTGACAGACGGCTCTGTATTAGGGCCGCCTGTCAGTGCCAGTTACGTGGTTACAGCCACCGCCCACTGTATACTGGGTGGTGACTGAACCCGCGCCAGCGCCACCCCTATGACTGAAAGCCCGAACGCTGCAGGAAGAATTAAAGTTAATTTCCTCCCAACAGTGGGGCTCTCAGTGCGGGTGCAGATGAGACTCAGAACGCTATTAACCTGCAGAATAACCCAACATCTGCACATTAATAGCGTTTTTTACATGACAGGTTCCCTTTCTGGGATAAATACAGCCAGCATTTTCCCGAAGCATTTTCTGCTTCCAAAACTAGGAGGGTACACGGTCATCTGTAAGAAGTCATGTACACTTATCCTAAAGCTGACACACTGACCAAACACTGATGGTGTCTCCGTGGTGTTGGATGTTTTGATCTCCCTGAGGTCATTCATCCTTATGTTTATAGTCCTTTTACTAGGAACTGCTCCTAATAGCCAGTTTCCTACTCCACACTGATGAGGGGCAAATACCCCGAAACAGCTGTCTGTGGATGGATACCATGTTTTGGCATAGGTGGTTTTCCTTTTTGGATGCTGCCCTTCCCGTGGTTGTTCCTTCCTGGTTAAAGACCTGGCTATTTATTGCTTGCGTTGAGAAACACGTGATGGTGTCTCCGCGGCTTTTCTACTAGTATTGGTAATGAGTGGCATGACACAAGGAATGCGACACTTGTAGCCCATGTCCTAGACACGTCTATGTGTGGTGGCTCTTGAAGCAATGACTCCAGCAGCAATCCACTCCTTGTGAATCTCCCCCAAATTTTTGAATGGTCGTTTCTTAACAATCCTTTCAAGGTTGCGGCTATCCCGGTTGCTTGTGCACCTTTTTCTACCACACTTTTTCCTTCTACTCAACTGTACATTAATATACTTGGATACAGCACTCTGTGAACAGCCAGCATCTTTAGCAGTGACCTTTTGTGACTTACCCTCCTTGTGGAGTGTGTCAATGACTGCCTTCTGGACATCTGTCACGTTAGCAGTCTTCCCCATGATTGTGGAACCTACTGGAACAGACTGATGGACCTTTTTAAACACCACTTAGGAAGCCTTTGCATGTGTTTTGTTAATTATTCTAAGTTACTGAGATAATAACTTTTGGTTTACATTGGCTGTAAGCCATAATCATCAACATTAACAGACACAAACACTTAAAATAGATCACTCTGTTTATAATGACTCTATATAATATAGGAATTTCACTTTTTGTATTGAAGAGCTGAAATAAATTAGCTTTTTGATGATATTCTAATTTTGTGAGAAGAGTGTACGCGCTATGTGTATATATATACATACATATATATATATATATATATATATATATATATATATATACATATATATATACACACACGCAAACAGTACAGACCAAAAATTTGGACACACCTTCCCATTTAAAGATTTTTCTGTATTTTCATGACTATGAAAATTGTACATTCACACTGAAGGCATCAAAACTGTGAATTAACACATGTGGAATTATATACTTAACAAAAAAGTGTGAAACAACTGAAAGATGGTATGGCAGAAGGACCTGCCATGACGTCACGGTCATGTGACCGCGACGTCATCACAGGTCCTGTGCTCTGATACCAACCCTGGGACCGCAAGCTGCCGTGGACTACAAGGGGCCGTCGGAAAGGTGAGTATATGTTTATTTTTTATTTTTTCACCCGTGACAAACCTGGCTGGGCAATATACTACGTAGCTGGGCAATATACTACGTGACTGGCCAATATACTACGTGGCTCTGTGCCGTATACTACTTCGCTGTGCAATATACTACGTGACTGGGCAATATACTACGTCACTGGGCAATATACTACGTCACTGGGCAATATACTACGTGGCTGGGCAATATAGTACATAACTGGGCAATATACTACGTGGCTGGGCAATATACTACGTGGCTGGGCAATATACTACCTCACAGGGCAATATACTACGTAGCTGGCCAATATAGTACGTCACTGGGCAATATACTACGTCACTGGGCAATATACTACGTCACTGGGCAATATAGTACGTCACTGGGCAATATTCTACGTGGCTGGGCAATATACTATATGACTGGGCAATATACTACGTCACAGGGCAATATACTACGTAGCTGGGCAGTATAGTACGTCACTGGGCAATATTCTACGTGGCTGGGCAATATACTATATGACTGGGCAATATACTACGTTACTGGGCAATATACTACGTGACTGGGCAATATACTACGTCACTGGGCAATATACTACGTGGCTGAGCAATATACTACATAGCTGGGCAATATAGTACATAACTGGGCAATATACTACGTGGCTGGGCAATATACTACGTGGCTGGGCAATATACTACCTCACTGGGCAATATACTACGCAGCTGGCCAATATAGTACGTCACTGGGCAATATACTACGTCACTGGGCAATATACTACGTCACTGGGCAATATACTACGTAGCTGGGCAATATAGTACGTCACTGGGCAATATTCTACGTGGCTGGGCAATATACTATATTACTGGGCAATATACTACGTTACTGGGCAATATACTACGTTACTGGGCAATATACTACGTGGCTGGGCAATATACTACATCACTGGGCAATATACTAGGTTACTGGGCAATATACTACGTGGCTGGGCAATATACTACGTAGCTGGGCAATATACTACGTAACTGGGCAATATACTACGTGGCTGGGCAATATACTACGTGGACATGCATATATACACACCCCGTATATACTCGAGTGTAAGCTGAGAATTTCAGCCCATTTTTTTAGGCTGAAATTGCCCCTCTCGGCTTATATTCAAGTCATACCCAGGGGTCGGCAAGGGAGATGGAGTGGCAGCTGTCTAATCATACTCACCTGCTCCTGGCGTGGTCCCTGTTTCCGCGGCACCTTCTTTCCTGTATTGAGTGGTCACATGGTACCGCTCATTACAGTAATGAATATGGACCCCACTCCACTCCCATAGAGGTTGATCCGCATATTCATTACTGTGATGAGCGGTACCATGTGACCGCTCAATACAGGAAAGAAGCTGTTGCGCCGGGGAAGCAGGGACCGCGCCAGGAGCAGGTGAGTATAAGCAGTGCGCGATATTCACCTGCTCCCTGTTCCACCGTCGCCGGCTGCCGCTGCGTCTTCTGCATCCTCTGCACTGATGAGGTCACAGGGCGCGGTGACGTGACCAGTGTGCGCCGCCCTCTGCCTGAACAGTCAGTGCAGAGGACGGGGAAGACGCAGCGGTGCTCGGCGCTGGAAAGCGGAGCAGGTGAATATAGCAAGTGCCGGGGGCCTGAGCGACGAGAGGTGGGTATGTGATTTTTTTTTTTAATCGCAGCAACAGCATATGGGGCAAATGACTGTATGGAGCATCTTATGGGGCATAATCCGCATTTATGGAGCATTACATGGGGCAAATGTCTGTATGGAGCATCTTATGGGGCCATAATTAGCATTTATGGAGCATTACATGGGGCAAATTACTGTATGGAGCATCTTATGGGGCCATAATCAGCATTTGTGCAGCATCATATGGGGCAAATGTTTTTATGGAGCATCTTATGGGGCCCATTAAACTGTATGGAGCATTATATGGGGCGTATTTTGTATGGAGCATGATATGGGGCCATCATGAACTGTATGAAGCATTATATAGGGCTCCTGAATCAATATGGATATTCAAAAATACTTAACCTACTGATGTCTCAATTAATTTTACTTTTATTGGTACCTATTTTTA
Organism: Ranitomeya imitator; assembly: GCF_032444005.1. NCBI lineage: Eukaryota > Metazoa > Chordata > Amphibia > Anura > Dendrobatidae > Ranitomeya > Ranitomeya imitator. Next base: position 472,890,947 of record NC_091283.1, read on the forward strand.
TTTTTGACATTTACCGGTAGCTGCTGCATTTTCCACCCAAGGCTTATACTCGAGTCATTAAGTTTTTTTGTGGCAAAATTAGGGGTCTCAGCTTATACTCGAGTATATACGGTGTATATATATATATATATATATATGTATATATATATATATATATATATATATATATATATATATATATATATATATATATATATATATATATATATATATATATATATATATACACACACACACACAGTGCAGACCAAAAGTTTGGACACACCTTCTCATTTAAAGATTTTTTTTGTATTTTCATGACTATGAAAATTGTAAATTCACATTTAAGGAATCAAAACTATGAATTAACACATGTGGAATTATATAGTTAACAAAAAAGTGTGAAACAACTGAAAATATGTCTTATATTCTAGGTTCTTCAAAGGAGCCACATTTTGCTTTGATGACTGCTTTGCACACTCTTCTCATTCTCTTGATGAGCTTCAAGAGGTAATCACCGGAAATGGTCTTGCAACAATATTGAAGGAGTTGCCAGAGATGCTTAGCACTTGTTGGCCCTTTTGCCTTCACAATGCGGTCCAGCTCACCCCAATCCATCTCGATTGGGTTCAGGTCTGGTGACTGTGGAGGCCAGGTCATGTGGCGTAGCACCCCATCACTCTCCTTCTTGGTCAAATAGCCTTTACACAGCCTGGAGGTGTGTTTGGGGTCATTGTCCTGTTGAAAAATAAATGATGGTCCAACTAAACGCAAACCGGATGGAATAGCATGCCGCTGCAAGATGCTGTGGTAGCCATGCTGCTTCAGTATGCCTTTAATTTTGAATAAATCCAACAGTGTCACCAGCAAAGCACCCCCACACCATCACACCTCCTCCTCCATGCTTCACAGTGGGAACCAGGCATGTAGAGTCCATCCGTTCACCTTTTCTGCGTCGCACACAGACACGGTGGTTGGAACCAAAGATCTCAAATTTGGACTCATCAGACCAAAGCACAGATTTCCACTGGTCTAATGTCCATTCCTTGTGCTCTTTAGCCTAAACAAGTCTCTTCTGCTTGTTGCCTGTCCTTAGCAGTCGTTTGCTAGCAGCTATTTTACCATGAAGGCCTGCTGCACAAAGTCTCCTCTTAACAGTTGTTGTAGAGATGTGTCTGCTGCTAGAACTCTATGTGGCATTGACCTGGTCTCTAATCTGAGCTGCTGTTAACCTGCGATTTCTGAGGCTGGTGGCTTGGATAAACTTATCCTCAGAAGCAGAGGTGACTCTTGGTCTTCCTTTCCTGGGGCGGTCCTCATGTGAGCCAGTTTCTTTGTAGCGCTTGATGGTTTTTGCCACTGCACTTGGGGACACTTTCAAAGTTTTCCCAAATTATCGGACTGACTGACTGACCTTCATTTCTTAAAGTAATGATGGCCACTCGTTTTTCTTTACTTAGCTGCTTTTTTCCTGCCATAATGCAAATTCTAACAGTCTATTCAGTAGGACTATCAGCTGTGTATCTACCAGACTTCTGCACAACACAACTAATGGTCCCAACCCCATTTATAAGGCAAGAAATCCCACTTATTAAACCTGACAGGGCACATCTGTGAAGTGAAAACCATTTCCGGTGACTACCTCTTGAAGTTCATCAAGAGAATGCCAAGAGTGTGTAAAGCAGTCATTAAAGCAAAAGGTGGCAACTTTGAAGAACCTAGAATATAAGACATATTTTCAGTTGTTTCACACTTTTTTGTTAACTATATAATTCCACATGTGTTAATTCATAGTTTTGATGCCTTCAGTGTGAATGTACAATTTTCATAGTCATGAAAATACAGAAAAATCTTTAAATGAGAAGGTGTGTCCAAACTTTTGGTCGGTACTATATATATATATATATATATATATATATATATAGTATATGTTATTATTTATTTATATATAGCACCATTAATTCCATGGCGCTGTACATGAGAAGGGGTTATATAAAAATACAAATGTCACTTACAGTAAACAAAACTAACAATGACAGACTGATACAGAGGGGAGATGACCCTGCCCTTGTGGGCTTACATTCTACAGGATTTTGGGGCAGGAGACAGTAGGTCGGGGGTTGCAGTAGCTCCGACGGTGTTGAGGTGGCCGTGTAGTCATTACAGGTTGTAAGCTTCTTTGAAGAGGTGGGTTTTCAGGTTTCTTTCATAGTAACATAGTAACATAGTTAGTAAGGCCGAAAAAAGACATTTGTCCATCCAGTTCAGCCTATATTCCATCATAATAAATCCCCAGATCTACGTCCTTCTACAGAACCTAATTGTATGATACAATATTGTTCTGCTCCAGGAAGACATCCAGGCCTCTCTTGAACCCCTCGACTGAGTTCGCCATCACCACCTCCTCAGGCAAGCAATTCCAGATTCTCACTGCCCTAACAGTAAAGAATCCTCTTCTATGTTGGTGGAAAAACCTTCTCTCCTCCAGACGCAAAGAATGCCCCCTTGTGCCCGTCACCTTCCTTGGTATAAACAGATCCTCAGCGAGATATTTGTATTGTCCCCTTATATACTTATACATGGTTATTAGATCGCCCCTCAGTCGTCTTTTTTCTAGACTAAATAATCCTAATTTCGCTAATCTATCTGGGTATTGTAGTTCTCCCATCCCCTTTATTAATTTTGTTGCCCTCCTTTGTACTCTCTCTAGTTCCATTATATCCTTCCTGAGCACCGGTGCCCAAAACTGGACACAGTACTCCATGTGCGGTCTAACTAGGGATTTGTACAGAGGCAGTATAATGCTCTCATCATGTGTATCCAGACCTCTTTTAATGCACCCCATGATCCTGTTTGCCTTGGCAGCTGCTGCCTGGCACTGGCTGCTCCAGGTAAGTTTATCATTAACTAGGATCCCCAAGTCCTTCTCCCTGTCAGATTTACCCAGTGGTTTCCCATTCAGTGTGTAATGGTGACATTGATTCCTTCTTCCCATGTGTATAACCTTACATTTATCATTGTTAAACCTCATCTGCCACCTTTCAGCCCAAGTTTCCAACTTATCCAGATCCATCTGTAGCAGAATACTATCTTCTCTTGTATTAACTGCTTTACATAAGTTTTGTATCATCTGCAAATATCGATATTTTACTGTGTAAACCTTCTACCAGATCATTAATGAATATGTTGAAGAGAACAGGTCCCAATACTGACCCCTGCGGTACCCCACTGGTCACTGCGACCCAGTTAGAGACTATACCATTTATAACCACCCTCTGGTTTCTATCACTAAGCCAGTTACTAACCCATTTACACACAATTTCCCCCAGACCAAGCATTCTCATTTTGTGTACCAACCTCTTGTGCGGCACGGTATCAAACGCTTTGGAAAAATCGAGATATACCACGTCCAATGACTCACCGTGGTCCAGCCTATAGCTTACCTCTTCATAAAAACTGATTAGATTGGTTTGACAGGAGCGATTTCTCATAAACCCATGCTGATATGGAGTTAAACAGTTATTCTCATTGAGATAATCCAGAATAACATCCCTCAGAAACCCTTCAAATATTTTACCAACAATAGAGGTTAGACTTACTGGCCTATAATTTCCAGGTTCACTTTTAGAGCCCTTTTTAAATATTGGCACCACATTTGCTATGCGCCAATCCTGCGGAACAGACCCTGTCGCTATAGAGTCCCTAAAAATAAGAAATAATGGTTTATCTATTACATTACTTAGTTCTCTTAGTACTCGTGGGTGTATGCCATCCGGACCCGGAGATTTATCTATTTTAATCTTATTTAGCCGGTTTCGCACCTCTTCTTGGGTTAGATTGGTGACCCTTAATATAGGGTTTTCATTGTTTCTTGGGATTTCACCTAGCATTTCATTTTCCACCGTGAATACCGTGGAGAAGAAGGTGTTTAATATGTTAGCTTTTTCCTCGTCATCTACAACCATTCTTTCCTCACTATTTTTTAAGGGGCCTACATTTTCAGTTTTTATTCTTTTACTATTGATATAGTTGAAGAACAGTTTGGGATTAGTTTTACTCTCCTTAGCAATGTGCTTCTCTGTTTCCTTTTTGGCAGCTTTAATTAGTTTTTTTAGATAAAGTATTTTTCTCCCTATAGTTTTTTAGAGCTTCAATGGTGCCATCCTGCTTTAGTAGTGCAAATGCTTTCTTTTTACTGTTAATTGCCTGTCTTACTTCTTTGTTTAGCCACATTGGGTTTTTCCTATTTCTAGTCCTTTTATTCCCACAAGGTATAAACCGCTTACACTGCCTATTTAGGATGTTCTTAAACATTTCCCATTTATTATCTGTATTCTTATTTCTGAGGATATTGTCCCAGTCTACCAGATTAAGGGCATCTCTAAGATGGTCAAACTTTGCCTTCCTAAAGTTCAGTGTTTTTGTGACTCCCTGACAAGTCCCCCTAGTGAAAGACAGGTGAAACTGTACAATATTGTGGTCGCTATTTCCTAGATGCCCAACCACCTGCAGATTTGTTATTCTGTCAGGTCTATTAGATAGTATTAGGTCTAAAAGTGCTGCTCCTCTGGTTGGATTCTGCACCAATTGTGAAAGATAATTTTTCTTGGTTATTAGCAGAAACCTGTTGCCTTTATGGGTTTCACAGGTTTCTGTTTCCCAGTTAATATCCGGGTAGTTAAAGTCCCCCATAACCAGGACCTCATTATGGGTTGCAGCTTCATCTATCTGCTTTAGAAGTAGACTTTCCATGGTTTCTGTTATATTTGGGGGTTTGTAACAGACCCCAATGAGAATTTTGTTACCATTTTTCCCTCCATGAATTTCGACCCATATGGACTCGACATCCTCATTTCCTTCTCTAATATCCTCCCTTAAAGTGGACTTTAGACAAGACTTTACATAGAGACAAACCCCTCCTCCTCTCCGATTTTTACGATCCTTTCTAAACAGACTGTAACCCTGTAAGTTAACTGCCCAGTCATAGCTTTCATCTAACCATGTCTCGGTTATTCCCACTATGTCAAAGTTACCTGTAGATATTTCTGCTTCTAGTTCTTCCATCTTGTTTGTCAGGCTTCTGGTGTTTGCGAGCATGCAGTTTAGAGGATTTTGTTTTGTTCCAATCTCCTCGCTGTGGATTGTTTTAGAAATGTTCTTACCTCCCTTCTGAGTATGTTTTCCTGGATCTTCTTTGTTCAAGTCTAATGTTTTTCTTCCCGTCCCCTCTTCTTCTAGTTTAACGCCCTCCTGATGAGTGTAGCGAGTCTTCTGGCGAATGTGTGTTTCCCAGGTTTGTTGAGGTGTAGTCCGTCTCTGGCGAGGAGTCCATCGTACAAGTAATTCACACCGTTGGATCGAAGGATCCAAATGTGATATGATGTGGATAACCGGACGTGTTGGGGCACAGAATTCCAGATGATGGGGGATATTCGGGAGGAGTCTTGGAGGCGATTGGGTGAGGAGCGAATAAGCGTGGAGGAGAGAAGGAGGTCTTGGGAGGACCGGAGATTACATGAGAGAAAATATTGAGAGATTAGTTTGGAAATATACAGAGGAGAAAGGTTATGGATGGCTTTGTAGGTCAGTGTTAGGGTTCCTACTCACATGCGAGAAACTCGGATGAGTCTCGCACGGCAATACCCGGCACTCAGGAGCGGAGCGTGCAGCTGCATGTTCCTGAGTGCCAGGTGCAGTGCCGGGTATTGATGTGCGAGACTCATCCGAGTTTCTCGCATGTGAGTATGAGCCCTTAGTAGTTTAAACTGGATACGCTGGGAAATTGGGAGCCAGTGAAGGGATGTGCAAAAAGGGGAAATAGGAGTGTAGCGAGGAGATAGATTAATTAGTCGGGCAGCAGAGTTAAGGATGGACTGGAGGGGGTGCAAGAGTAATAGAAGGTAGGCCACAGAGGAGGATGTTGCAGTAGTCAAGGCAGGAGATGATTAGGGCATGCACAAGCATTTTGGCAGAGTGAGGGTTGAGGAAAGGACAGATTCTGGAGATATTTTTGAGCTTGAGGCGACAGGAGGTGGCGAGAGCTTGGATGTGTGGTATGAAGGACAGGGCAGAGTCAAGGGTTACTACGAGGCAGCGGATTTTGGGGACAGGGGAAAGTTTTTTTCATTCATTGTGATGGATAGATCAGGTAGGGAAGATATGCGAGATGAAGGAAAGATAATTAGTTCAGATTTGTCCACATTGAGCTTAAGGAAGCGAGAGGAGAAGAAGGAGAATATGGCTGATAGACTCTCTGGGATTCTGGAAAGCAGAGAGGTGACATCTGGGCCAGAGAGGTAGATCTGAGTGTCATCAGCATACAGATGGTACTGGTAGCCATAGGACCTTATGAGTTGTCCCAGGCCGAGTGTATAGATTGAGAAGAGTAAAAGGTCCTAGGATAGAGCCTTGAGGGACACCAACAGAGAGGGGGCGAGATGAAGAGGTAGTATGGGAGTAGGAAACGCTAAATTTGCGGTTGGTAAGGTATGAGGAGATCCAAGATAGGGCAAGGTCTTTGACACCAAAGGAAGAGAGGATCTGTAGTTGGAGGCAGTGGTCAACTGTGTCGAAAGCAGGGGACAGGTCTAAGAGGAGGAGTATAGAGAATTGTCTGTTAGCCTTGGCTGTAAGTAGGTCGTTAGTAATTTTTGTTTCATTTCAAAAACCTGACCTGCACATCCAAAAATAGACTCAGTGTGAACAGGTGCTGAACCTAGAGGCTACCAGGTACACATAAAATTGGCCATTTTTATGCGCTAAAAGCTCTCATTTTTCATATTTCTAGTGCAGTAATGCAGTTCAAATTTCATGTTTTCAAGTTTGCATGTTTTGGCGCTGCAGTGTGCTGCCTTAGTTAGTAATTTTTGGTCAGGGCAGTCTCAGTAAAATGGTGGGGACGGAAGCCAGATTGTAGGTTGTCGAAGAGAGAGTTACCGTATATACTCGAGTATAAGCCGACCCGAGTATAAGCCGACCCCCCTAATTTTGCCACAAAAAACTGGGAAAACTTATTGACTCGAGTATAAGCCTAGGGTGGAAAATGCAGCAGCTACCGGTTAATGTCAAAAATAAAAATAGATACCAATAAAAGTAAAATTAATTGAGACATCAGTAGGTTAAGTGTTTTTGAATATCCATATTGAATCAGGAGTCCCATATAATGCTCCATACAGTTCATGATGGGCCCATAATATGCTCTATATAAAAATGTGCCCCATATAATGCTCCATACAGTTCATTATTGCCCCATAGATGCTCTATATAAAGCTGTGCCCCATATACAATGTTCTGCACCGTTCATTATTGCCCCATAGCTGTGCCATATAGTGCTCTGTACCGTTCATTATTGCCCCATAGCTGTGCCATATAGTGCTCTGCACCATTCATTATTGCCCCATAGCTGTGCCATATAGTGCTCTGCACCGTTCATTTTTGTCCCATAGCTGTGACATATAGTGCTCTGCACCGTTCATTTTTGTCCCATAGCTGTGACATATAGTGCTCTGCACCGTTCATTTTTGTCCCATAGCTGTGACATATAGTGCTCTGCACCGTTCATTATTGCCCCATAGCTGTGCCATATAGTGCTCTGCACCGTTCATTTTTGTCCCATAGCTCTGCCATATAGTGTTCTGCACCGTTCATTTTTGTCCCATAGCTGTGACATATAGTGCTCTGCACCGTTCATTATTGCCCCATAGCTGTGCCATATAGTGCTCTGCACCGTTCATTTTTGTCCCATAGCTCTGCCATATAGTGCTCTGCACCGTTCATTTTTGTCCCATAGCTCTGCCATATAGTGCTCTGCACCGTTCATTCTTGCCCCATAGCTGTGCCATATAGTGCTCTGCACCGTTCATTATTGCCCCATTGATGTACCATAGAAAGCTCTGCCATTGCTGCTGCTGCTGCAATAAGAAAAAAAAATGCCATACTCACCTCTCTGTTGTGAATTCTGTGGCTGAATTCACTCCTGTGGTCACAAGTGGTACTGCAGCCTCTGGGCTTCCTCCCTCAGGTGTTCTGGTGAGCTCGTTGGCTGCCTTGTTATTTAACTCCACCTGATTCTGTCTTCCTTGCTCCTTGTCAATGTTCCAGTGTTGGATCTGAGCTCCTGGATCTTTCCTGTGGCCTGCTGCTCTGCTTAGATAAGTGCTTCTTTGCTTTTGTTGCTGTTTTTTCTGTCCAGCTTGTCTATTCGTTTTTGCTGGAAGCTCTGGGACGCAAAGGGTGTACCGCCGTTCCGTTAGTTCGGCACGGTGGGTCTTTTTGCCCCCTTTGCGTGGTTTTTGCTTTAGGGTTTTTTGTAGACTGCATAGTTCTCTTTGCTATCCTCGCTCTGTCTAGAATATCGGGCCTCACTTTGCTGAATCTATTTCATCCCTATGTTTTGTCTTTTCATCTTGCTAACAGTCATTATATGTGGGGGGCTGCCTTTTCCTTTGGGGTATTTCTCTGAGGCAAGTCAGGCTTGTATTTCTATCTTCAGGCTAGTCAGCTCCTCAGGCTGTGCCGAGTTGCATAGGTAGTGACAGGCGCAAAGCGTTGTGGCTTTTTCTTGGAACCTTTGCGGTGTCCTATTCCGTTGAGAGGAATTGATGCTACGCCTTTGGCCAAGAATAAACCTCAGTACTGGGCCCAGCTGACCATGTGCATGGCTCCTGCACATCAGGAAGTTATTCGCTTTCTGGTGCTGCATAATCTGCATGATGTGGTCGTGTTGGGGTTGCCATGGCTACAAACCCATAATCCAGTATTGGATTGGAACTCTATGTCGGTATCCAGCTGGGGTTGTCAGGGGGTACATGGTGATGTTCCATTTTTGTCTATTTCGTCATCCACTCCTTCTGAGGTCCCAGAGTTCTTGTCTGATTATCAGGATGTATTTGAAGAGCCCAAGTCCGATGCCCTACCTCCGCATAGGGATTGTGATTGTGCTATCAATTTGATTCCTGGTAGTAAATTCCCTAAAGGTCGTTTATTTAATTTATCCGTGCCTGAACACACCGCTATGCGCAGTTATGTGAAGGAATCCCTGGAGAAGGGACATATTCGCCCATCGTCATCACCACTGGGAGCAGGGTTCTTTTTTGTAGCCAAGAAGGATGGTTCGCTGAGACCGTGTATTGATTACCGCCTTCTTAATAAGATCACTGTTAAGTTTCAGTATCCCTTGCCATTGTTATCTGACTTGTTTGCTCGGATTAAGGGGGCTAGTTGGTTCACTAAGATAGATCTTCGTGGTGCGTATAATCTGGTGAGAATCAGGCAAGGAGATGAATGGAAAACGGCATTTAATACGCCCGAGGGTCATTTTGAGTATCTAGTGATGCCGTTCGGACTTGCCAATGCTCCATCTGTTTTTCAGTCTTTTATGCATGACATCTTCCGTGAGTATCTGGATAAATTCCTGATTGTTTACTTGGATGACATTTTGATCTTCTCAGATGATTGGGAGTCTCATGTGAAGCAGGTCAGAATGGTTTTCCAGGTACTGCGTGCTAATTCTTTGTTCGTGAAGGGATCAAAGTGTCTCTTCGGTGTGCAGAAAGTTTCATTTTTGGGGTTCATCTTTTCCCCTTCTACTATCGAGATGGATCCGGTTAAGGTCCAAGCCATCCAGGATTGGACTCAGCCGACATCTCTGAAAAGTCTGCAAAAGTTCCTGGGCTTTGCTAATTTTTATCGTCGCTTCATCTGTAATTTTTCTAGCATTGCCAGACCATTGACCGATTTGACCAAGAAGGGTGCTGATTTGGTTAATTGGTCTTCTGCTGCCGTGGAAGCTTTTCAGGAGTTGAAGCGTCGTTTTTGTTCTGCCCCTGTGTTGTGTCAACCAGATGTTTCTCTTCCGTTCCAGGTCGAGGTTGATGCTTCTGAGATTGGAGCAGGGGCGGTTTTGTCACAGAGAGGTTCTGGTTGCTCAGTGTTGAAACCATGTGCTTTCTTTTCCAGGAAGTTTTCTGCTGCTGAGCGTAATTATGATGTGGGCAACCGAGAGTTGCTGGCCATGAAGTGGGCATTCGAGGAGTGGCGTCATTGGCTTGAAGGAGCTAAGCATCGCGTGGTGGTATTGACTGATCATAAGAACCTTACTTATCTCGAGTCTGCCAAGCGCTTGAATCCTAGACAGGCCCGTTGGTCGTTATTTTTTGCTCGCTTCGATTTTGTGATTTCGTACCTTCCGGGCTCTAAAAATGTGAAGGCGGATGCTCTGTCTAGGAGTTTTGTGCCCGACTCTCCGGGTTTATCTGAGCCGGCGAGTATCCTCAAGGAAGGAGTCATTGTGTCTGCCATCTCCCCTGATTTGCGGCGAGTGTTGCAAAAATTTCAGGCTAATAAACCTGATCGTTGTCCGGCCGAGAAACTGTTCGTCCCTGATAGGTGGACTAGTAAAGTTATCTCTGAACTTCATTGTTCGGTGTTGGCTGGTCATCCAGGAATCTTTGGTACTAGAGAGTTAGTGGCTACATCCTTCTGGTGGCCATCTCTGTCACGGGATGTACGTGCTTTTGTGCAGTCCTGTGGGATTTGTGCTAGGGCTAAGCCCTGCTGTTCACGTGCCAGTGGATTGCTTTTGCCCTTGCCGGTCCCGAAGAGGCCTTGGACACATATTTCGATGGATTTCATTTCTGACCTTCCCGTTTCTCAAAAGATGTCAGTCATTTGGGTGGTCTGTGATCGCTTTTCTAAAATGGTCCATCTGGTGCCCTTGGTTAAATTGCCTTCCTCCTCTGATTTGGTGCCTTTGTTCTTCCAGCATGTGGTTCGTTTGCATGGCATTCCTGAGAATATTGTTTCTGACAGAGGTTCCCAGTTTGTTTCAAGGTTCTGGCGAGCCTTTTGTGGTAGGATGGGCATTGACCTATCTTTTTCCTCGGCTTTCCATCCTCAGACTAAAGGTACCGTCACACATAGCGACGCTGCAGCGATACCGACAACGATCCGGATCGCTGCAGCGTCGCTGTTTGGTCGCTGGAGAGCTGTCACACAGACAGCTCTCCAGCGACCAACGATCCCGAGGTCCCCGGTAACCAGGGTAAACATCGGGTAACTAAGCGCAGGGCCGCGCTTAGTAACCCGATGTTTACCCTGGTTACCATCCTAAAAAGTAAAAAAACAAACGCTACATACTTACCTACCGCTGTCTGTCCTCGGCGCTCTGCTTCTCTGGTCTGGCTGTGAGCGCCGGGCAGCCAGAAAGCAGAGCGGTGACGTCACCGCTCTGCTTTCCGGCTGACCGACGCTCACAGCCAGAGCAGGAGGAGAGCAGAGCACAGCGCTGGAGGACAGACAGCGGTAGGTAAGTATGTACTGTTTGTTTTTTTACTTTTAGGATGGTAACCAGGGTAAACATCGGGTTACTAAGCGCGGCCCTGCGCTTAGTTACCCGATGTTTACCCTGGTTACCAGCAAAGACATCGCTGAATCGGTGTCACACACGCCGATTCAGCGATGTCTACGGGGAGTCCAGCGACGAAATAAAGTTCTGGACTTTCTTCCCCGACCAGCGATCTCCCAGCAGGGGCCTGATCGCTGCTGCCTGTCACACTGGACGATATCGCTAGCGAGGACGCTGCAACGTCACGGATCGCTAGCAATATCGTCTAGTGTGACAGTACCTTAATGGCCAGACCGAACGAACCAATCAGACCTTGGAAACATATCTGAGATGTTTTGTTTCTGCAGACCAGGATGATTGGGTGTCCTTTTTGCCGTTGGCTGAGTTCGCCCTTAATAATCGGGCCAGCTCGGCTACCTTGGTCTCTCCATTTTTCTGCAATTCTGGGTTCCATCCTCGTTTCTCTTCAGGACAGGTTGAGTCTTCGGACTGTCCTGGTGTGGATTCTGTGGTGGACAGGTTGCAGCAGATCTGGACTCAGGTAGTGGACAATTTGACCTTGTCCCAGGAGAAGGCTCAACTTTTCGATAATCGCAGACGCCGTGTGGGTCCCCGACTTCGTGTTGGGGATCTGGTTTGGTTATCTTCTCGTCATATTCCTATGAAGGTTTCCTCTCCTAAATTTAAACCTCGTTTTATTGGTCTGTATAGGATTTCTGAGATTCTCAATCCTGTGTCCTTTCGTCTGACCCTCCCGGACTCCTTTTCCATACATAATGTATTCCATAGGTCGTTGTTGCGGAGATACGTGGCACCTATGGTTCCATCTGTTGAGCCTCCTGCCCCTGTTTTGGTGGAGGGGGAATTGGAGTATATTGTGGAGAAAATTTTGGATTCTCGTGTCTCTAGACGGAAACTCCAGTATCTGGTTAAATGGAAGGGTTATGCTCAGGAGGATAATTCCTGGGTTTTTGCCTCTGATGTCCATGCTCCAGATCTTGTTCGTGCCTTTCATGTGGCTCATCCTGGTCGGCCTGGGGGCTCTGGTGAGGGTTCGGTGACCCCTCCTCAAGGGGGGGGTACTGTTGTGAATTCTGTGGCTGAATTCACTCCTGTGGTCACAAGTGGTACTGCAGCCTCTGGGCTTCCTCCCTCAGGTGTTCTGGTGAGCTCGTTGGCTGCCTTGTTATTTAACTCCACCTGATTCTGTCTTCCTTGCTCCTTGTCAATGTTCCAGTGTTGGATCTGAGCTCCTGGATCTTTCCTGTGGCCTGCTGCTCTGCTTAGATAAGTGCTTCTTTGCTTTTGTTGCTGTTTTTTCTGTCCAGCTTGTCTATTCGTTTTTGCTGGAAGCTCTGGGACGCAAAGGGTGTACCGCCGTGCCGTTAGTTCGGCACGGTGGGTCTTTTTGCCCCCTTTGCGTGGTTTTTGCTTTAGGGTTTTTTGTAGACTGCATAGTTCTCTTTGCTATCCTCGCTCTGTCTAGAATATCGGGCCTCACTTTGCTGAATCTATTTCATCCCTATGTTTTGTCTTTTCATCTTGCTAACAGTCATTATATGTGGGGGGCTGCCTTTTCCTTTGGGGTATTTCTCTGAGGCAAGTCAGGCTTGTATTTCTATCTTCAGGCTAGTCAGCTTCTCAGGCTGTGCCGAGTTGCATAGGTAGTGACAGGCGCAATCCACAGCCGCCTTTAGTTGTGTTAGGATAGGTTCAGGTATTGCGGTCTACAGAGATTCCACGTCTCAGAGCTCGTTCTGTTGTTTTTGGGTTATTGTCAGATCACTGTATGTGCCCTGATTACTGCACACTGTGTTACTGGATTGCCTACACAACACCTCTCTTGCTTGCAGCTCCCGGCGTCCGATTCCGGCGTCTCTCCGCACTGACTGATCAGGCAGAGGGCGCCGCGCACACTATATGCGTCATCGCGCCCTCTGACCTGCACAGTCAGTGCGGAGAGACACCGGGAAGATGGAGCGACGCCGGGAAGATGGAGCGACGCCCGGCGTGTGGAACGGGAATAGGTAAATATGACATACTTACCTGCTCCCGGCGTCCCGCTCCTTCTCCCGGACAGCTGGTCTTCGGTGCCGCAGCCTCTTCCTCTATCAGCGGTCACCGTTACCGCTGATTAGAGAAATGAATATGCGGCTCCACCCCTATGGGAGTGGAGTCCATATTCATTTTTCTAATGAGTGGTCCCACGTGACCGCTGAAGAAGGGAAGAGCTGCAGCACCCGAAGACCGTGGGACGGGCAGGGGGAGCGTCAGGATCGCCGGGACTAGGTAAGTATGCCTCAGCGCCCTCTCCCCCTCACCTGCCGAACCCACTGCCGACCGTGACTCGAGTATAAGCCGAGAGGGGCACGTTCAGCCCAAAAATTTGGGCTGAAAATCTCGGCTTATACTCGAGTATATACGGTAGATGCAAAGTGAGAGGGAAGTTCAGCATCGATGTGCTGCTCCAGGAGTTTAGAAGCAAATGGGAGCAAAAGATATGGGGTGGTAGCTGGACATAGCGCTTGGGTCAAGGGATGGCTTTTTAAGGATAGGTGTGATTATGGCATGTTGGAAAGCAGAGGGGAAGGTACCAGAAGTTATTGATAGGTTGAAGAGATGGGTATACTAATCTATATATAGTAATTTTTTTCCATTTTAAAAATTACAAAAAGGAAGATGGGTCGATGCAAAATTTTTGGCACCCTTGGAATTTATGTGCTCAGATAACTTTGACCTAGGTTTCACACCTTGTTAGGAAAGGCCAGGTGATGAAAATTTCCTAGCTTTCTAAAAACCCAGCCTCCTCTAACATTATGGCAAAAAAGCAGCCATGGGTTCTTCTAAGCACCTGCCTAGCACTCTGAAAATTAAAATGGTGGAGGCCCACAAACCAGGAGAAGGCGGTAAGAAGATAAAAACACTTTCCTAAGTTGCCCTTTCCTCAGATCAAAATATAATTAAGAAATGGCAATTAACAGGATCAGTGGAGGTCAAAATAAATTTCAGTGAGAGCTGCTCAAAACACTACTAGAGAGACAAATCAGAACCCTCTATTTGACTGCAAAAGACCTTCAGAAAGATTTAGCAGCTCTGGAGTAGTGCTACATTGTTCTACTGTGCAGACACACCTGCACAAATATGGCCTTCATGGAAGAGTCATCAGAAGAAATCCTCTCCTGCGTCCTCACCATAAAATTCAACATCAGAAGTATGCAAAAGAACATCTAAACAAGCCTGCTGGATTTTGGAAACAAGTCCTGTGGACTGACTAGGCTAAAATAGAACTCTTTGGCCACAATGATCAAAGCTATGTGTGCAGAAAAAGGGCCCAAAATTCTTAGGAAAAAATCATCTCGCCAATCATTAAGTTCAATCAATCATGATTTGGGGTTGTGTTGCAGCCAGTGACAAAAGGAACATTTCACGGGTAGAGGGAAGAATGAATTCAATGAAATTTCAGCAAATTCTTGATGTAAACATAATACAATCTGTAAAAAAGCTGAAGTTGAAAAGAGGATGACTTCTACAAATGGATGATTCTAAACACACGTCAAAATCCACAATAAACAACCTCAAAAGGCGCAAGCTGAAAGTTTTACAGTGGCTCTTACAGTCCCCTGATCTGAACATCATTGAAAATTTGTGGCTAAACCTCAAAATAGCAGAGGATACAAGATGACCCAGGAATATCACAGATTGAAGATGAAAATCCCTCAAGCAAAAATTAAAAAGACTAGATGGCTACAAAAGGGTTAGCAAGCTGTGTCATACCGTAGTTAGGTGACAGCCTAAACTGCTGGAATTGTATTCCCTATGATATATTTTTTGTGATTTCACCAGCCAGTTTTTTACAATTTAATTTTATTAGGGATTTTATTTCTCTGGTCTGTTGTGATCCATTATATAAAGAGTCACTTGACTTTATCTATAAATTACCCCATACTGTGATTATCATACCTCCATTAGTATAGGAGTTTATATGTTTATTTATCTACTAGTCAGGATCCTGTGGCGCCCCTATATGTATTTTTAAGTGTTTTTATATTTAGTTTATAATAAAGATTTATTGATTTTAGCATTATGGTTCTCTTCTTTACTTAGTCTGTTTACCTGTGGCCCAAGCTTGTTTTTTTTTTTTTTTACTTTTTCAGTTACTAACCATGCAGGGTGCCCAAACTTTTGCATCAGTCCATTTTCCTTTTTGGAATTTTTAAAAATGTAAAGATCAAAATATTTAACCTTCAACTTGCTTAATTGTTTAGAAAAACAGTAATTTTGACTAAACTTTTACATGCTACTGTATATATATGTCTGTAGCTCTTTCAAAGACAAGTCCATGCATATGTTTTACTAACCAGTCAGCTCTGCCTTTACTGTGAATCAATATGCAAATGTGGCTGAAGAGCTATTAATAGATTTGACACCTCTGCCACTCCAGCTCTATTCCTTGCCAGCGCCACCTCCTCCTACTTTACTGACAGCCTGTATGCTGTGTGACATCAGTCAAAGGAGCAGTCAATCATGAAGGAAGAGGCTGCACTGGGCGGATAATAGAGTTGGAGTGACAGAGGCTTTAGATCTACAAATACAACCCCTGGCAAAAATTATGCTTGCAGTCTCTGAGGCATGGACTTAATGAGTGTCAAACAGGACTCTTCATCAATCTGGCTCCAACTTTCTCTGATTGCTATTGCCAGATCAGGACATACTGAAACTTTTAGGGTTGTAGGTTCATGCAATACAATTGCTTATGGGGTTGACTTGATATTACAATTGATTGTTGTACTAAACTTGGTTCTTGTATTCAAGTACTCTTGGTTCTGGTCATGAATTAATGTACTGATGGTGGGTCTGTTGATATGTACTAATGATTGTTCTGGTCACATATTCATGTACCGATGGTGGTTTTGGTGACATTCATGTACCATTGGTGGTTCTGGTGACGTATTTATGTACTGATGTTTCTTGTGCCATATTTATGGACTATTGATGGCTCTGGTGCTCTAATTATGTACCGATGATGATTTTGGCTTTGCATAATATACTGATGATGGTTCTAGTGATGAATATATGACCAGAATCACCATCACTACATGAATACAGCACCAGAACAACCAGCACTACATGAATTTGTCACTCGAACCGGAATACATCACCAGAACCACCATCAGTTTTGCGTAAGCTGTGTTTGTCACATAACGGACACAAAAAACATCAGACATATCCCTTTATTGATAAAGCTGGGGACTGTTTATTTTCAATTAGAGTATCTGTCAAATGCTAGACACCTTAACTGAAACCAAATGGGCCAGATTATAGCTAGGCTATATTTGTTTCCATAAACTATCCTTGGGTTCTACATTTAAAATATAGGACGTCAGGGATGAATATCGCTATTTTTCCCTTGTATTGTGTAAATGATCAGCAAAAAATGATTGATTCTATATCTAACGTTAAAATTGCACTCCCTGTTAAGTCACATTCCTAAAGTACACCACTTTTTTTTTTACTTTTGATGACTTTTTTTGTGAATTGTTACATTCTAGTGGAAGTGTTCCTCACAGTTTTCTAAACAAGCATCGGAGGGGAAGGGGAAGGAGCATTAGGGGTCCTGTTACCTTAGGCTTCTTTCACACTTGCGTCGGTACGGCGCAACGTTGTGAAAATTGTACGTTGTGAAAATTGTGCACAACGTGGGCAGCGGATGCAGTTTTTCAACGCATCCGCTGCCCATTCTATGTCCCGGGGAGGAGGGCGCGGAGTTCCGGCTGAGCATGTGCGGTTGGAAATGGCGGATCCGACGTACGAAAAAAAACGTTACATTGAACGTTTTTTCGTGCCGACAGTCCGCCAAAACACGACGGATCCAGTGCACGACATACGCGACGTATGGCCATACGTCGCAATCCATCGGCAATATAAGTCTATGGGCAAAAAAACGCATCCTGCGGGCACATTTGCAGGATCCGCTTTTTGCTCAAAACGACGGATTCAAAAAAACGCTAGTGTGAAAGTAGCCTTAATCTCACAGTGAGCTCACGGAGCTGAACTGCGGAGAACTCACTGACTTTTGTCACGGTACTGCGGTCACTGCACTTCAGTGGCTATGCTGGGAACGCAGCCTCAGTGACCCGCGGTAACTTCGTTAAGATCACCGTTGATCACCGACGCTGCGCTTGCAGCAGCTCATTCCTCAGCCTGGATGGTTGCATCTTGGCTCCGTCCATGTTGAAAACTGTTAATCCCCAGACATGGATTACGGCATGGGACAGAATGATGGACAGGTGAAGGATATGTTTTTTATTTTTGTTTTATTACAGGAGACAAGAGCTTCAATGGAATGGGCATTAGGTGAGTATAACTGTGTTTGTTATAATTAAAAAAAACAGGAAAACTGTGTTTTGTTCTTATTATTCTGGCTGTGTGTTTATTTACAATATAACTATAGAATTAGTAATGGATAGTAATCCGTGGGCTTGATGTCACCGGACAATACAAAGGTGACATCAACCCCACAAATATGAACCCCACTTGCCACCGCCACAGAACAAATGGGAAGAGCTGGGCAAAGCACTAAAATTGGCGGCTCTAATAGAGGCGCCTTTTCTGGGTGGCTGCGGGCTGCTATTTTGAGGTTGAGAGGGCTAATATCCATGGCCCCTTACCAGCCTGAGAATATCAGACACCAGTTGTCTGCTTTTAGCTTGGCTGGCTGTCAAAAATGGGGGCAACCACCCTACACCTTTTTTTTATTGTTTATTTAAATAATTAAAAAATACAGCATGGTGACCCCTCTATTCTTGATAACCAGACTTGCTAAAGCTGACAGCTGAGGGTTGCAGCCTACAACTGTCCGTTTTGCCTTTCTGGTTATCAATAATACAGGGGAACCCAGAGTCCTTTTTTATTATTATTTAGCTATTTATAGCGCAGGCTGAAGAATATTTTCATCAGCTGCAACCTGTTCTCACTCTTAACAGTTGAATACAACTCTCAAAATTGTCCCCTGCTAGCCCTGATCTTAGCATGAGCAGGGCAGAATGATGAGAGTAGTCTTCATCACACAGTGCTGGGGGTCAGCGTGAACAGTACCGCTGCTTCCAAGGTGCCGGTACGTGTCACGCTGCTGACACAAGAATGGCATGCGTGTGTCATCAGTGTGCATGTGTGCAGGATGTTTAGCAGCTCATGCTGCAGTTGAAAAACAGACATGTCAGCATATTTTGCCCATGGACACACG